>NC_092372.1:53498468-54770135 GCF_030028105.1 Mobula birostris
TCAACCCAGCACGGATGCAAGGAGACGGCTGGGAATGCAGGAACACTCATGTCAAAGCCCGGTGCAGATGCCACTACACCACTGGCCGGCTGTTTGATTTGTGGACTGACAAAAATGCCTTCCTTAATCTTGGCATCAGTTATTCTGGAAAACATCTGTATCAAACATCGAAATCCTTCAAGGAAATTTTTGTGTCTGGTGACAGCAGATTCCATCTTTGCAGTCTTAAACCCAATAATTCTACTTCTACATTTGACAAACCCAAGTCTCTGACCAGGTCATTTAGCTCAGACTGAGTGATCAGATGAGGCTCTTTCCACATAAAGGGTTCAAAATCTGTATCAGTATCAGTGTTACTTTCCATTCCTGGCTCGTGTATCATGGCATCTTCGTCTGTCTCTTCTGGTCTCCAAGTCACTGGTGGCTTCGGTACTGGAGGACTATTGTCATGCAGCACAGGTTTCAGGGCTCAGGGTATTCCATGGATTTCTGGTTTTTAGCAGAGAAACCAGAAACACTGCTCAGACAGAAGTAGCAGTCTGTCAGATGATCCTTCTGCTCTCCCCATATTATTAGGACAGTGAAGGGCATTGACTTCCAAGTACCTCTGAGCCAGGCTCTAAAATCAGCAGAGCATGGTACACAACAGATGCCCTGCCAGATTAACTAGCCTTCTGCTCATCCCACTTGACAACGGCAGTCTTGTTCCAGCCTAGTGGTGAATTTTGAGGCCACTCTTAATATGTATAACACACAAAATTCTGGAGGCACTCACCAGGTCTGGATGCATCTATGGATGGGAATGAAGAAACAACATTTGAGGCCGAGACCCTTCATCGGGACTTCTTATGTGCATTTTGCTTGCTTGTTCTCCCTGCTTTGTGCAGCTTTGGTGTAATTTTAAAATAAATGGTGTCCAGGAGCGAGTGATGCAACACTACATTTATCTCCCTTTCCCCTTTACTAGGAAGTGATTTTCATCTTGAAGCACAGCAGTATCTCTATTCGCTGCTGCTCCCACCAAACTGGGAGGGGTGAAATTTCAAGTTGCTAACTCATCCAGCAAAATCAGATGAACTAATCAATTACTTTGTTGCTATTTGAAGTATTTGGCTGTTTGTAAATCAGCCATTGCCCTAGCCTACAGTACATTTACAGATGGATGCATTTACAAAAGCTGATGTTGAAGCAGCAAATTGAGGCTGCATCAGGTGCTGTCGAAGTGTTACTTGTTTCTCTCCGCTTATGCAGTCTCATTCCAGACTATCATAATACTTTAGCCCTAGAGAGTGCTATGGATTTTTGTATTTCTGAGCTGCTGTTCACATTGTGAAACCACTGACCATAAGACATTGGAGCAGAATCAGGCTATTTGGCCCATCAGGTCTGCTCCACGTTTCATCATGGCTGATCCATTTCCTTGTCAACCTCATTCTCCTGCAATCTCCCCATAACCTTTAACTCCTTGACTAATCAAGAACCTATCAGCCTCCCCTGTGAATGTACCCAATGATCTGGCTGCCTGTGAAAACAAGTTCCATAGATTCACCAACCTCTGGCTAAAGAAATTCTTCCTAATAACTGTTCTAAGTGAACTCCATCTATTCTGAGGCAGTGCCCTAAATGCCTAAGACGCAATAATACAATTCCCTTTATTCTCCTCAGTACATAACATCGGAAGCAACTGTGAAAATACTTGAGGCCAGCAGAGTTGGCGGGGAAGGCGCCAATGAAATTCTGCACCAAAGTTTCAAACACTTTCTACTCCACATTAATGACCTCAAGTTTTCGACAACATTCTAAGTCGAGGGCAAAATCACTTTTTCCAAAAGATGATTCTCTTGAAAGCCAGAGTGTAGATTTGCACCTTGACTTGTGGTGTTTTATGAAACCTCAGCGACCTAACATTGCGACTCTGCCTAGTTAGACTCCTGCGGGGAAACGCAGGAAAGTAAAAGTAAGGCGTCTACTTCATTTGTTTACTGCCAGATTTAAACCCGTATTACATAATTGTATATAAGTTAACACAGGTATAGAATATATAGAGCTGAGTGGTATCCTCCTTTCAATGACTGTCCATATAGACTAACTTCACAAATTCTCAAACACATATGAAAAAGTAACATTTTAAATGCAGACCGCTCATTTCACCGGAGCAATAGTACAAAAATCAGTTGCGAAGAAATTAGGGCAAAATACATTCCAAAATAACCCGAGTCAACATTAAACTTGTGAACAGCGTTCTGCATTTGAACCTCCGTGTCACTTACCCATCTGTAAAAGTAACTCGGTGAAAAAGACAAACAGCAAGACGACATGAACCTTCATTTTACAACTTTTCTAAGCAACGTAAAGCCTTTCAGAAATAGATAATTCTTTGAAAGTGTCTTTCTTTCTAAGCTGCTAACTTTATTGTAAAAGTGTAGCAAGCTATTGTTAAAAACTGTGCGGATATAGTTGTCTGGAATTCTCAAATGTATCAAAATAACTAGGTTTCCAAGAGTCGGGTGAAGTATTTCCAGCTTCAACGAAGACTGCCCCCCGGCGGAAATATGCTACTACAAGAAGGTGCTCGGCTATAATGTGAAGTCACAATAAATTTGACATTTTACGCAAATCTTCATCATTGTACAGCTTCCTTGGAAATATGCAGAGTTTCATAAAGAAATAATAGCGTTTATTATGCAACCTTGTATTATAACAAATAGCTTTTATCAATGTAACCTCTAAATCCTGTATAATTTCAATAAATGGACTAGCAACAGTCTCTATAAAACTTCCATTTATTGTTATAAGATTCATTACCCAATAACTTTATTTTTGTAAATGTCAGTCGATCTGTACATTTTCAGATGATGAAGCAAATATAACAATTAATAAACATTTTAAAGTTATATAAATACAAAAAAATTCTGCAGACAAGACCTGTGGTAGATTATTTTCTTCTGTCTCTCTGGCAATCATTATCTCAAAATTAGTTCCTCTGCCTTTTGCCCATTTCATATCCTACTTGCACCCATCGATACTGTTTTGTTTCAAACGTTGGTCTAATTTCTCCATGTAAGTTACACCCATATGACTAAAAAATATTTAAATTTTTTTTAGTATTTTTTTATTTTTAAACTTAAAAATTATTTTTATTTTAAAATTCGGGTAGATGGAGCTCGTCAGCCTGGGAAGGCAGTCCATCTAAGAGAGGGAAACTCTGATTTCGAACCTCCGCTGCCTTGCAGCCATACCCACTCATGGGAGAGGATTCGGGAGTAAACCCTGAGGACAAATCCGGAGCTGGAGTCCCTAAGGCAGTCCGACGTTGTCTTCAACCTCGTTCTGGCAACAACTGCAACGACACTGGTGCCAAGCTGTATCGGCCCTTGCCCTTCCCTTGGGCAACATCGGTGGCATGGAGGGGGGGAGACTTGCTGCATGGGTAACTGCCAGTCTTCCATAAATCCTGCCCAGGCCTGTGCCCTGGAAAGGTCACTTCATAGACTGTAGCAAGACTTTCCAGGTGCAGATCCATGGTTTCGTGAGACTAACGGATGCCACCACCATGACTAAAAATAGGACCAGGTGGACAATGGAGAAATCTTTTAACACATTGTCCTGAAATAAATCTAATTCTAATTTCCAATTTAATGGTTAAAATGCTAACAGGTTCAGTTTCTTTCCTCAATGATCATGCTTAAACTATTGAGAAGTTACAGTTTCTAATTTATATTTCCAATATACTCAGAGTTTTGCTTTGTTTTGTATGTTCACCATAACATTATGGTAGTGTGTTGCTTTTTTTTAAGTAAATTGACTGGTGCTTGTTTCATTTTTGACACCAATTTAGGTTTCTCGAATAACTGGAGTCATAGCCCTGACAGATATACAGCTTAAAACATTTAAAATAGGGAAAAAAATATGCAGATGCTGGAAATCCAAAGCCACACACACAAAATGCTGGAGGAACTCAGCAGGTCAGGCAGCATTTATAGAAAAGAGTAAACAGTTGACGTTTCAGAATCAGACCCTTATTCAGGGTGGAGGAGCACCCATTCCAGTTTTGATCCATGGCCTCTTCTTGTGTCAAGATGAGGCCATCCTCAGGGTGGAGGAGAAGCACTTTATATTCTGTCTAGGCGCCCTCCAACCTGGTGGTATGAATATTGATTTCTCTTTCCAATGAACAAAATTTCACCCCCCCCATTCCGCACTCTGACCTTTCACTTCTTCTCACCTGCCTATTACTTCCCACTGGGTCCCCTCCTCCTCCTCCTTGAACTTCAGCAATTTCAAGTTCCAGGGTGTCAAGATATCTGACGATCTAACCAGGTTCTGACATATCAAAGCAGCTATAAAGAAGGCAAGATAGTGGCTACATTTCATTAGGCATTTGAAGAGATTTTGTTTGTCAATTAAACCACTTGAAAACTTCTGTAGATGTACTGTGGTGAGAATTCTGACAGGCTGCATCACTGTCTGGTATGGGGGTGGGGGCTACTGCACAGGACCAAAAGAAGCTATAGAAAGTTGAAAAATTAGTCAACTCCATCTTGGGTACCAGCCTCTGTAGTATCCAAGACATCTTTAAGGAGCGGTGCCTCAGAAAGGTGATGTCCATTCTTAGGGACCCCCATCACCCAGGGCATGCCCTCATTTCATTGTTAGCATTAGGTAGAAGCCTGAAGGCACACACTCAGCAATTCAGGAACAGCTTCTCCCCCTCTGCCATCCGATTCCTAAATGGACAGTGAACCCATAAACATTACCAGCTTTCTTTTTTAAAAAATATATTATTTGTTTTCCCACTATTTTAATCTATTCAATATACATACTTAATGTAATTTATTTATTTATATATTATCATTAATGCATTGAACTGCTGCTGCTAGATTAACAAATTACATGACACATGCTGGTGATAATAAACCTGATTCTGATTCTCCTCTCCTATCAGATTCTTTCTTTTCCAGCTCTTGACACATACCACCCTCTTGGCTTCAATCACCTTCCAGCTAGCCTCTTTCCCCTCACCCCCACCTTCCCCTTCCCTCTCAGTCCTGATCAAGGGTCTTGGCCCAAAACGTTGACTGTTTACTCTTTTCAGTAGATGTTGCCTGACTGCTGAGTACCTCCAGCACTTTGTGTGTGCTGCCTAAAACATTTCATGAACTGTGGTTACAGAGGCGTAGTTTATATAATTCCAGTGGGATACCTTTTAACTTAACGAGACTAAAATGAGATCAATTCAATTTATGAAAAATAAGTGAACTGTTTTAAATTGGAAGGATTTGGTCCACTAACATATGACACGACAATAAAACAACACAAAATAAAATTTTGCAGCTGGAAGTCTAAGAAGGATATTTGATCTGAAACATAAGCAATTTCTCTTTCCACTATCGCTGCCTAATTTTAAAATTTAAAAAATCTTTTCAGTCGCAAATCCCAGCAACCTGAATGAGCATGCGCATAACTCCTGCAACAATTGGACATGGCGCGTGGCTACTTCTCTAGTTTCGTTTAAACATGGCGACGCCTCTGTCATCGAGCATGCGCATTGCATTGCACTTCGTGCGCGGCTGTTCTGGTTGCAAGTAGTATTCAAACATGGAGCAGAAAACTCCCGAAATAAATTAGGAGAGGAGAAAGAAAATATAATGTTGGCCGAGAATTGGTGTCAATCGACTGGAAAAACAAGAAAAGGTAATAAAAGAGGGGTCTGCGGAGGGTTTTGTAGCTCGCTACCGGCCCTCCTGGCAGCTGTCAGGATGGCCGAGTGGTCTAAGGCGCCAGACTCAAGGACGTGGTTCCTTCCCAGTGCGGGGCGGGTGTTCTGGTCTCCGACTGGAGGCGTGGGTTCGAATCCCACTTCTGACACAACTTTTAATTTTAAATTCAGGCAGCGCTTCATTTTCTTTCCATCGTCGCCCTGCCCATTAATTGTTCTCTATGTTGGTTTATTTTCTGTGGCAAGTGAAAAATATAACAGAAAAGGTAGACGTTGGAAGTCTGATACTAGAATAAAAACCCCTTCTGGAACGTCTCCATTACTATCACTGAGATCAACGTCTCCAGTGTTACTGAATGTTTAGTGAAATATCCCCAAAACAAATCTAGAGCTACAGCGGGATTCTTCTTACGGGAGACAAAGAAATTTATTAGATGTTGTGTAAAAATACAAATCGCAAACAGGTTGAATAAAATGAAACGTTTCAAGATGGGCTACTTGCAAACAATTGCAAACGAATAGTGAAGAGTTGGTTGAATCTTGGAGTAAGCGCGGGGAAACAGTTGAATGTGGTGTTTCAATAACCTCCTACGTTGGAGATGTTACAAAAAAGGCACATAGAATGGGGGTTAATGTTCAAGAGTAGACTGAGAGTTAGTTAACACATCTAAAACAACAAAAAAAGGAATAAACAGGCCCTTCAAGTGAACAAACTGACTTCAGCGACTTACAGGTATCAGTCATCATAAAGTCTGAATTATTACTATCTTGTGTGAAGCGAAGTATGTAGTTTTGTGGCAGCAGTACGGTGCAAAGTATATTTTATACTATAAAGTATAAAATACGAAATAAACAAATAGTACAAGGAAAGGAATGTTGAGGTGGTTTTTGTGGGTTCAGGACTTCAGAAATCTGATTGCAGAGGGGAAGAAGCTATTTTTAATAACATAAGAAATAGGAGCAGAAGTAGGCCAACCGGCCCATTGAGCTTTGCCCTGCCATTCAATAAGATCATGGCTGACCTGTCCGTAAACTCAGCTCCATCTACCTGCCTTTTCCCCAAAACCCTTAATTCCCTTACTATGCAACTATTTCTTAAATATGTTTAATTTATTTATGTAAATATGTAAAATATATTTCTTAAATTAAAACCCTATCTAACTGCTTAAATATATTTAGTGAAGAAGCCTCAACTACTTCCCTGGGCAGAGAATTCGACAGATTCCCCACTCTCTGGGAAAAACAGTTTCTCCTCATCTCTGTCCTAAATCTTCTCCCCGGAATCTTGAGGCAATGTCCCCTAGTTCTAGTCTCACCTACCAATGGAAACAACTTTCCTATTTCTAGCTTATCGATCCCTTTCAAAATTTTGTATGTTTCTATAAGATCCCCCCCTCATTCTTCTGAATTCCAGAGAGTATAGTCCCAGGTGACTTAATCGCTCCTCATAGGTTAACCCCTTCATCCCTGGAATCAACCTGGTGAACCTCCTCTGCACTGCCTCCAAAGCCAGTATGTCCTTCCTCAAGTATGGAGACCAGTACTGCACACAGTACTCCAGGTCCGGCCTCACCTGTACTCTATAGTTGCAGTAAGACCTCCCTGCTCTTGAATTCAATCCCTCTAGCAATGAAGGCCAACATTCAGTTTGCTTTCTTAATAACCCGTTGTACCTGCAAGCCAACTTTTTGCGATTCATGAACAAGCACTCCCAAATCCCTCTGCACAACAGCATGCTGCAATCTTTCACCATTTAAATAATAATCTGCTCTCTATTATTCCTTCCAAAGTGGATGATCTCGCATTTACCAACATTGTATTCCATCTGCCAGACCTTGGCCCGCTCGCTTAACCTATCTATATCCCTCTGCAGACTCTCCACATCCTCTGTACAATTTGCTTTTCCACTCAGTTTAGTGTCATCAGCAAATGTTGCTATGCTACACTCAGTCCCCTCTTCCAAATCATCAATGTAAATGGTAAACAGCTGCAGACACCTGCAGCACCCCACTCACCACAGACTGCCAACCGGAGAAACACTCATTTATACCAGCTCTCTGCCTTCTATTGGTTAACCAATCCACTATCCACGCCAATACACTTCCTCCGACTCCATGCATCCATATCTTATTTATAAGTCTCTTGTGCGGCACCTTATTGAACGCCTTCTGGAAATCCAAGTATACGACATCCACCTGTTTCCCTCTATCCACTGCACTCATTATGTCCTCAAAGAACTCCAGTAAGTTTGTCAAACAGGACCTGCCTTTTCTGAATCCCTGCTGCGTCTGTCTAATGGAACCGCTCCTTTCTAAATGTTTCGCTATTTCTTCCTTAATGACAGCTTCAAGCATTTTCCCGACTATAGATGTTAAGCTAACTGGCCTATAGTTGCCCGTCTTTTGCCTACATCCTTTTTTAAAAAGTGGCGTGACATTTGCTGTCTTCCAATCTGCTGGGACCTGCCCAGAGTCTAGAGAGTTTTGATAAATGATTACCAACGTGTCTACTATAACCTCCGCCAATTCCGTCAGCATCCTGGGGTGCATCCTATCAGGACCAGGGGACTTATCTACCTTCAGGCCCTCTAGTTTGCTCATCACTATCTCTTTAGTAACAGTGATTTTATCGAGGTCCTCACCTCCCATTTCGTCCATAACATCCTTCTTTAGCATATTAGATGTGTCCTCCACCGTGAAGACTGACACTAAATAGTCATTCAATGCCTCAGCCATTTCCTTATCACCCAATATCAGTTTCTCCTTCTCGTCTTTCAAGGGACCTGCATTGACTTTAGCCACCCTCTTCTGTTTTATATATTTATAAAAACTTTTGCTATCTGTTTTTATATTTTGTGCTAATTTACTTTCACACTCTATCTTCCCTTTCCTTAATTCTTGTTTAGTTGTTCTCTGTTGCTTTTTAAAATTTTCCCAATCTTCCAGTTTCCCACTACTCTTTGCGACTTTGTAAATGAGCTTTTAATTTGATACTATCTTTTATTTCCTTAGTTATCTCTCTCCACACTTACTGTCCGTACTTTTGACTGGAATATACTTCTGTTGAGCACTGTGAAAAATCTCTTTGAAAGTGTTCCACTGTTCTTCAGCTGTCCTACCAAATAGCCTGTGCTCCCAGTCTACATTAGCCAGCTCTTCCCTCATCCCGTTGTAATCTCCCTTGTTCAAGCATAATACACTAGTTTTAGATCTAACTATTTCATCCTCTATCTGAATGTGAAATTCAGTCATACTATCATCACTCTTTCCGAGAGGATCCCTGACTACAAGATCATTAATCTTACCTGTCTCTTTGCACAGGACTAGATCTAAGATAGTATTTTCTCTTGTAGGTTCGCTAACATGCTGCTCAAGAAAGCCATCACGGATGCATTCTATGAAGTCCTTCTCAGGACTTCGTTGACCAACCTGATTCACCCAATCTATGTGGAAGTTAAAATCCCCCATGGCAACTGCTGTTCCGTTCTTACAAGCCTCAGTTATTTCTTGGTTAATCGTATCTGCCACTGCAATATTTTTATTAGTTGGCCTATAGACAACACCCACCAGTGATTTTTTTCCCTTGACTATTCTTAATACTATTTTTGAATCACTGAGTGTGGGTTTTCAGGCTAATGTACCTCCTCCCTGATGGTACTAAGGAGAAGAAGGTGTGACCCAGATGTTGAGGGTCCTTAATGGTTTATGCTGCCTTCTTGAGGCACCGCCTCGTGAAGAGGTCCTGGGTGGTAGGGTGCATTCTACCCGTGGTGTCGGCTGAGTCTACAATTCTCTGCAGCCTCTTGTGATCCTGTGCATTGGCAACTCCTTACCAGGCTGTGCAGTCCTGATGAAAGGTCTCAGTCCGAAACGTCGACTGTTTACTCTTTTCCATATATCCTGCCTAGCCTGCTGAGTTCCTCCAGTATCTTTTGTGTGTCGTGATGCAACCAGTCAGGATGCTCTCCACGGTACATCGGTAGAAATTTTGGTAACTCAAACTCCTTACGAAGTAGAGCTGCTGGCATGCCTCCTTTGTGATTGCATCAATGTGTTGAGCCCAGGACAGATCCTGAGAGGTGTTAATACCCAATTACTTAAAGCTGCTACCCTTGTTTCTATATGAACAGTTTGGCTGTGGTCACAAAAATGTGACATTTCCAAGTTTGCTGATAACACATGAGAATGAGAGTAGTGATGAGGACACAAAGTGGTGACAAGAGCAATACGGGCAACAACAAGGCAGATGGGTAAAAGGTGAAGTTTGATTAGAAAATACAGAAATTCTGAGCATTATTTAAATAGAGAGAGCGATTATTAAGTATTGATGTTGACTGGGGCCTTGTCATTGCACAAAAGTCACTGAAAGCTAACAAGCAGGCGCACCAAACATTTGTGATGGCAAATGGCATGCTGGCCTTTATTGTACGATGATTAGAATATAAGAGTAAGAGCATTTTATTATGATTGTATAGGCATTACTCAGCACATGTAATTATAGAGTACAGAAGCAGACCCTTCGACCCACCATGTCATTGCTGACCATCAGGTACCCATTGATACTAATCCTATTCACCAACACTTGGCCTGTAACCTTCCATGCTTTGGCAACTTAAATGGAAGATTTTAAATTTTGTGAAAGCACCTACCTTCACCTCTGCCACGGGTAATATGATCCAGATACTAAAGAGTTTCTGGCTGAAAAATTTCCTCCTCATATTCCCTCTCTGTCTCTAGCCCCTTTACCCTAAACCTATGCTTTTCTGTATTGTGTATCATTTTGGTTTTTGATCTTAAGAGGATATATTTGCTATAGAAGAAGTGCAGTATGACTATTTACTGCAAAGGCAAGACTGTCGTACAGGGAGAGATTGTATATATTTGGTTTATAATCTTTTTAAAAAAAAAAAAAAAAAAAAGATCATTCAGGGTTTACCCAATCAGAAGCCCTGGGTGAACCATGAAATCCAGAAATTGCTGAGGGCTAGATCAGATGCATTCAAGTCTGGAGATCAAAAATGCTACAATAGGTGCAGGTATAATCTCCAGAAAGCCATCTCATGGGTGAAGTGGAGATTCCGTACTAAACTGGAATCGATGAGGGATGCTGGACAGCTGTCGACAGAGGGATGCTTGCCATAAGCTCCTACAAGTTAAATCTTGTGAGATGGGATACCAGAACTTCCAGATGAGCTCAATGCCTTCGATGCTCGCTTTGACCAACAGAACAGGGAAAAACCATTGCGCACCCTCATGTCTCCCTTCATTCTCAGTATCTGAAGATGACATGCAGGCTACCTTCAAGAAAGTGAATCCAAGGAAAGCATCTGGTCTGGATGAATACTTAAGACTTGTGCTGGCCAACTGGCTGGTGTGTTCATAGATATAGAAACATAGAAAGTAGGTGCAGGAGTAGGCCATTCGGCTCTTTGAGCCTGCACCACCATTCAGTATGATCATGGCTGATCATCCAACTCAGAACCCTGTACCAGCCTTCCCTCCGTACCCCCTGATCCCTTTAGCCACAAGGGCCATATCTAACTCCCTCTTAAATATAGCCAATGAACTGGCCTCAACTGTTTCCTGTGGCAGAGAATTCCACAGATTCAACACTCTCTGTGTGAAGAAGTTTTTCCTAATCTCGGTCCTAAAAGGCTTCCCCTTTATCCTCAAACTGTGACCCCTCGTTCTGGACTTCCCCAACACCGGGAACAATCTTCCTGCATCTAGCCTGTCCAATCCCTTTAGGGTTTTATATGTTTCAATCAGATCCCCCCTCAATCTTCTAAATTCCAACGAGTATAAGCCTAGTTCAGCCAGTCTTTCATCATATGAAAGTCCTGCCATCCCAGGAATCAATCTGGTGAACCTTCTTTGTACTCCCTCTATGGCAAGAATGTCTTTCCTCAGATTAGGGGACCAAAACTGCACACAATACTCCAGGTATGGTCTCACCAAGGCCTTGTACACTGCAGTAGTACCTCCCTGCTCATGTACTCGAATCCTCTTGCTATAAATGCCAGCATACCATTCGCCTTTTTCACTGCCTGCTGTACCTGCATGCCCACTTTCAATGACTGGTGTATAATGACACCCAGGTCTCGTTGCACCTCCCCTTTTCCTAATCGGCCACCATTCAGATAATAATTTGTTTTCCTGTTTTTGCCACCAAAGTGGATAACTTCACATTTATCCACATTAAATTGCATCTGCCATGAATTTGCCCACTCACCTAACCTATCCATGTTACCCTGCATCCTCTTAGCATCCTCCTCACAGCTAACACTGCCGCCCAGCTTCGTGTCATCCGCAAACTTGGAGATGCTGCATTTAATTCCCTCATCCAAGTCATTAATATATATTGTAAACAACTGGGGTCCCAGCACTGAGCCTTGCGGTACCCCAGTAGTCATCGCCTGCCATTCTGAAAAGGTCCCGTTTATTCCCACTCTTTGCTTCCTGTCTGCCAACCAATTCTCTATCCACATCAATACCTTACCCCCAATACCGTGTGCTTTAAGTTTGCACACTAATCTCCCGTATGGGACCTTGTCGAAAGCCTTTTGAAAATCCAAGTATACCACATCCACTGGTTCTCCCCTATCCACTCTACTAGTTACATGCTCAAAAAATTCTGAGATTTGTCAGACATGATTTTCTTTTCACAAATCCATGCTGACTTTGTCCGATGATTTCACCGCTTTCCAAATGTGCTGTTATCACATCTTTGATAACTGACTCTAGCGGTCAATCTAGATCTTCAATCTCTTGCTCTGGCCGTGTGTGATATCCACCTGCTTCAAGCAGGCTTCAATCATACCAGTGACCAAGAAGAGCGTGGTAACCTGCCTCAATAACTGTCGCCCGGTGGCACTAACATCCATAGTGATGAAGTGTTTTGAGAGGCTGGTGTTGAAGCACATCAGCTCCTGACTGAGTGGTGACTTTGATCTGCTCCAATTTGCCAACTGAAGCAACAGGTCTGCAGCAGATGCCATTTCATTGACTCTTCACACAGCTCTGGAACACCTGGACAGCAAAGATGCATATATCAGGATGTTCTTTATTAACTGCAGCTCAGCATTTAATACCATTATCCCCTCAAAACTAATCAGTAACCTTGAAGACCTGAGCTTTAATATCCCCTTGTGCAATTGGACCCTGGATTTCCTCACTTACAGATCCCAGTCAGTTTGGATTGGCAAAAACATCTCCATAATCTCTGTCAATACAGGAGCACCATAGGGATGTGTACAGCCCCGTTCTATTCGTTTTACTTCTATGCCCACATGTCTAAGCACAGCTCCAGCACCATAAGCTTGCTGATGACCCCACTGTTCGGGGCCATATCAAGGGTGGTGATGAATCTGCATACAGAATGGAGATTGAAAATTTGGCTGAATGTCAGTAAGACCAAGGAGCTGATTGTAGACTTAAGTAGAGGGAAACCAGAGGTCCATGAGCCAGTACTCATCGGAGGATCAGAGGTGGAGAGGGTTAGTAACTTTAAATTCCTGGGTGCCACTATCTCAGAGGACCTGTATAAAATCTCTCAATAATTGCAAAGAAAGCACGACAGCCTCTACTACTTCAAGAGTCTGCAGGGATTCAAAGTGGCAAGGAAGATTGAAGCACCAAGGTGAACGTGGAGGGTCAGTGATAGCTCGGTGCGAGACAGTCAGCAGCTGGATCGCCAGCATTAGTGCCCAGCTCTTTATGGGAGGACTGGATTCAGATGAAAATACATTTCCATATTCTGAGATTTATGTGATTATTGGACTGTACTCTATATTGGTTTCCTTCAGTTTTTTGGTGTTTTTCTGTTAATTTTTTGTGTGTAAGGGGATTTGGTGACTGTCACTGTTCTTTTCTGCAAGTGAGGGGTTCGGGGATTGTTATGTGTGGAAGATCGTTGATTATTTTTGTGACTGCTTTTTTCTGTTGGGGGTGTGGAGTTTGTTTATTTTTCTTCATGAAAGGGGGGGGGGTGCGGGAAGACAGGAGTTAATATCTTTTCTTTCATCAACACCTACTCATCTTTCATCAATACCAAATGGTCTTTCTGTATTTAATGACTATCTAGAGTAGACAAGTATCAGAGTTGTATTATATATGTCTACTTTCACCATAAAATGAACCTTTGATTTGGCACGTCATCAAAAACCATGGCAAACCTCTATAGATGTGTGCTGACTGGCTGCATTATGGCCTGGTATGGGTACACAATTGCCTTTTGAGTGGAAAATCATACAAAAAGTAGTGGATTCAGCCCAGTACGTCATGGGTAAAGCCCTCCCAACCACTGAGCGCCTCTACATGAAACATTACTGTAGAAAAAATAGCATCAATCACCAAAGATCCTCATCACCCAGGCCATGCTCTTTTCTTGCTGCTGCCTCGCACCACCAGATTTAAGAACAGTTACTACCCTTCAACCATCAGGCTTTTGAACTAAAGGGGATAACTGCAGTTGATCTATCTGTGGTGTTACCATAACTGATGGTCTCACTTCAAGGACTCTTACTTCATGCTCCCATTATTTATATTTGCATTTGCACAGTTTGTGTTCATTGATCCTGTTTACAGATACTGTTCAATAGATTTGCACTCTGAAAATAAATTTTATTTTGTACTTAAGGTTTGTAAAATAATTGTAGAGGTTTGAACAGTGTGGATCATGGAAGAACGTTTGCCTTGGCTGAGGAGTCAAAAACTCTATTATATAAAAAAAAGTGTTAGGCCAGTAAACACTAAAGTGAGGAGAGATGGTCCTGGACTGAATGTTTGATTTCATTCAAGATTGAGATTGATTAATGTCTGAGTAATAGAAAAATCAAGTTCATTAGTGAAATGGCAGGAAAATTGTTTCTGATGTAGAAGTCAAGCACATGTCATTAAAGGGGCTGAATGGCCTACATTTGTTCCTTTTTTCCCTTTCACCAAAGCTTTTTAAGTGATCTAAGAATTAAGATTACCCTTTAAAATGCCACTGATACTATTGAGATGATCATCAGTTTAGTAATATGTAAAATATTTTTACCAAAGTTTGCAAGTACATTGTAATATTTCCTTAAATACAACTTACATATTTGAAGGTTTTGCACATGAAAGTATACAAACATCAATTATATTTACATTTACTAGGAATATTGTTCAATATTTGAGTGTGGGATGACTGCAAAAGGGGAGTTCAAAAAAATAAAACAAAAACTTCAAATGTTGAAACTAAGAAATACATGTGCTAATTTTATTACAAAGTGTATACACTTGGTAAGTAGAATAGAATATACATACAAATTCTTCAAAGTATGTCGATTTTACATATTAATTTTTCATTATCTCCATGGATATACCATCTTTAAATATTAGGGAGGTAATTTTATCATTTGTCAATATTACAGCTAAGCCTTATAAATTATAAAAATAAATTATCTCAACAGTTTGTCTCTATGGATAGATGCAAATAGTTTAAATATTCAACTAATTTTTAAAAGAAAGCTTTCCAAGTTAGCTAGTAAATGAAGCTATTTTGATTATTGCGAGATTATGTACAGTTCCTGTATGCTGAAGGTGTTGAATCTCCTGAGCGATGTGTCACTCTCAGATACTACACTCAGTCAGTTCTGAATATAGCAATTCTATAAGATACTGCTCTAAGAAGGCAGGAAAGAAACCCAAATAACTTTTTTTTCTTGGCCAGTGCTGACAAGTCTGCTGTACATTACCAGAATTTTGTTTTTAATATTTCCAGAAATATTCTAGATTTAAGATATAAGAATATCAGGTGTCACAACAGTGGCAACTATTTGACCACAGACAAGTCTTTGTGAAGCTTTCTCAGATGGTAGTGCACGTGCTTCTAGTAAAGGTCATTAAATGGAAAGCTGGATCAAATTTCTTACCAAACTTTAGATACTGAAACCAACTGTAGCATTTTTTTTTCCTCCTTCACTGTTACAGTATAACACAGTGTAGGATGGAGCCTGAAACCTCTATTTGATTAATAATTACATGTGGCAAAATTGGTTCACCTTTAGGTCAGTGGGTCTGAAGTTTATAGGCTCAGGCTACATTCCAGCAACCTGAACAACCATATCAAGGCTGAAATTTGGGACAGGCTTGGGGAGGGACGCTGTCTTTGGGAAAGAATTTCATGGCACTGTGCAAAGAACAAGTTTCTCTCCTGTTAGCAGCCTTGATGAAATTGCTTGACAATTTTTCTGTCACAAGAGATAATTCACTGGTTCCAAATGGTTTGGGACATAATAAAATCTTCATTAAATCCTTCAGGTGATGGGAAAGTTAATCGTATACCCTTCTTTGGCCAGTGAAATTGGCCCGGGTAAAAAGCAGATACAGGCCAATATGCAGTCAACAGTAGTGTTTCTGATTTTGTCCAATTAACCTTATAACCTGAGAATCTAGAGTAAGACTTTATAATGTTAAAAAGACATGGCACCGACTAGGGTCCGACACACATAATAAAATATCATCCGCATAAAGCATCAGTTTGTGAACCTGTTCTCCCACAGATATCCTTATAAAGTTGTCATTCTGTCTGATAGCTGCTGCCAGGGGCTCCAAAGCTAGACAGAACAACATTGGAGAAAGTGGGGAACCCTGTTGGTACCCCTTCTGAGAGAGAAGTAAGGTGAAATGTAACCACTAGTTTGAATTGCTGCTTCAGGATTATTATATAACAATCTAATCCATTTTAAAAAGATGGGTCTAAATCCAAAAAATTGAAGTCTAAGATCTATAAAAAACACACACACACACAAATACTCTTCTATTTTCCTATTGCCAGTTAACTTTTTTTTTTGTACTTTCCATCTACATGCATTTTCCCTTTACTCAGAACACCTTTAATGATTGATTGCCCTCTGGAAATGATCTTCAACAATAGATTGTAGAGGCCTTTTTTTGGAGAGGGATCTCATGCAGTTACAATATTATTCCTCTATCACTTCATAAGTATTCTAATGAACATAACTAATTAGGGAAATTCAATATCCTAACTTAGAAATGGTTTGATCCATGGGTTGGAAAAGGAATTTTAAAAAACTAAAACCTTAGTTCTGAATTCTTCTCCTCATGTTGCCATCTTGTCAATTTGTGACACCAAAGATGGAACTTTCCAGCATTGAGATTCAGTTAGTAGAAGGAAAAATTGAAGGTTTGATGCGGTTCTAAAAATTAAGCTGAGATGTTTGTTCTGACACTGACAAAACCTCTCCAGAGATGGTGATCAGTAAATACTTGCCACTCAGTTATGGACATGAGAATGGAAGCAATAAGAAAAGTTAAAAGATATAAAATACTGGTTAATATATCCAAACAAGTAAGCTCTTCAATTTTTAAAAAAGTATCTGGAATAAATTTGGAACTAACATGAAATAGTTGTGCAGTTGTTCAGCACCATGAAAATACAATTTTAGTAAAATTTTAAAATACTTCCAAATTATTAAATTTGATTGGAGTTGTACAAACCCTTCACTGAAGAGTTAAGTAGAAATGTAGTGTTTGACTTGGCAGAATCAACATGGTCTACAGGAAAAATGGCGTGCCAGAACAGCCTTAAACTTCACAGTTTAGACCTGTCTTCACAAAAATATTGATTTCTTTTTAGGATTTTAAAGGACTTACCGAAGACCTCAAAACTGAGGGGAGACCTTTTAGAATGGAGGGAAGGAAGAATTTTTTTAGCCATAAAGTAGTGCATCTGCGGAATGCTCTGCCACAGACTGCAGTGGAGGCAAAGTCTGTGGGTATTTTTAAGACGGAAGTTGATTGTTTTCTGATTGGTCAGGGCATCAAAGAATATGGGAGAAGGCAGGTGTATGGGGTTGAGTGGGATCCAGGATCAGCCATGATGGAATGATGGAGCAGACTCGATGGGCTGAATGATCTTACAGTTTAAGAACTCAACAAACAAAAATTCTGATGTGCTTTTTACCGTTTTATCTACCAGAGTCCTGGCAATTTACTGGAGGAAAGGTGGGGTAGAGGGGTGGGGGCAGGAAGAATGTGCTGTTATACTTCAATGGATACATATTTTAAAGTGCCAAGGCAGTAATGTTCCAGAACAAATTATCTGGCTGTTGGACAACTCATTCAATATTTGTATACTGGAGGGCTAACACCTATAGCTGGTTACTATGGAAATAGTAAATTAGCTGGATTATGTTAAATCACAGAACAGTATATCACTCTACTTTGATACTGAGAGTATGGGATAAGTATATTTTAATCATTGTAATTATTAAAAGTAATGTTTCAAATTTATGCAAGATATACATTGTCTTTTGGGTAGGAAATATTTCATTTTAGTTCATACTTGGCTCTATTCAGTTTGAATGTTTTGGATGAAATAGAAAACAACTAATTCAGAAGTTCTTTTACAGCAGTGACTTCTTTCTGTCATAATGTCAAAAGTGGATGTTCACTGGCAACCGCAAAACGTCCAATTCTAATCACGAGTCTTCAGTTAATGAAGCAGCCCACACCTGCATGCAGCAACCCATGGAAAACATTCAGGCAAGTAATTTCCATACCACATCGATGCCAAGCAATGGACATGTACATACAACACTTTTACTGAAATGCTATGACATTAGCATTGTTCAATGCCTCACTATCAATATACCATAGCCTAGAAACTTCACTGGAGCAGCCCACAGATACTTGGTGACAATATGGTAAAGCAGAAGATGGGCTCTCATAATAGATGGCTCACCTATCTTCTTGAAATCTTTACATCCTCTGCAAAGCACATCAGAAATGAAATGGAACAGTCTCTACTTGGATAATTGCAAGTCCAACACTCAAGATGCTTAGCATCACTGAGGCAACTTTGCTCACCTGAATGGCAGCCCAGCCACTACCTCTACTTCCATCATCACTATCAGATCATATTGCAGCATGCACAGTTTACAGAATGCACTGCAGTTACTTATCTAGCCAACAGCATTTCTTACACCCACAGTCTCTAGCACTAAGAGGAACAAGGACAACAAGTGTAGGAAAACACCACCACCTACAAAGTTTCTTCAAGTCATGCATCATGCTGACTTGGAAATATATCACCAGCTCCACGCTTGTTTTGGGTCTAAATCCTTGATCTCACCAGAGTTCACTCTTGGTTTATGAAGCTGATTCACCATAAACATCCTTATTCTGACTTCTTCCCCTTCCCAATCCTGATGAAGGATCTCAGTCTAAAATATCAAATTTCTGCAGAATTTCTTGTACTTATGTGGGCACGTGGCTAAGTGGTTAAGGCACTGGACTAGTGACCTGAAGGTCATGAGTTCGAGCCCCAGCTGGGGCAACATGTGTTGTGTCCTTGAGCAAGCTTGAATGTCAGTTAAGATGTACTTCAGATGTTCCCAAATGTCTTTTAACCTAAAATAACGTGATTACGAAACAGATACTCAAACTGTTCACAGGTTGGTCTAGTATTTCTCAATGTCAAACAAGGAAGTTTGACAGTATTATTATTATTTTTTTTTAAACACACTTTTCTCTCTTCGTATTATCTACAGTGGCCTTTTCCTTCTACTTTTCTAATGACCTGACTGCAAACAGGAACACATCCACGGGGAGAATTATTGGAATATACCAACTGTACCCATTTGCAAAAATGGGAAAGAGTACTCAGGTACACAGTTAAATTGAAATAAATCTACATCTTATATACAGCACACTTACTGCAGCTTCTACAAGTTACAGGTTTCTTTAAAATTTGCTTTAGCCAATGTTTGTCTAATCTACATCTTCCACCCAATGAAGTCTGGCAGAAAATAACTTTATCTGTCTTCTTGAAATGGCTCCATAAACTAAATCATCAAAATACACAAAAATAATATTCCATTATACAAGTAGTAATTAAACAATTATTTATATTTCAGTTTCCTTCTTATTTTCCTAATGAAGCAAACTAGTCAAGATTAATTTGGGAAACTAAAATGAATTCAAGCCTCCCCCCCCCCCCCCCCCACAGCATATTTGTGTTTAGCATAATGAGCAGTGAAAATAGTACTTTTCATGTGAAATGTTAATACTAATGTAATAGGACCATCTCTTGAAAGTGCTGCCAATACTTACTACAATGATTGCAATTGAGAACAGTTTAATCACATTGTGAAAAAAGTGGAGAAGAATTCCAGAAAGTTTTGAATACGGTCGGGATCCTTCAAAACCCTTCATTGTATGCGTGATTAATCAACCTAATAGTGAGTGTAAGAGCCATGTGGAAAGCAAGTTTTGATTAATAAGCTTTTTGCCGGGATCCATCTAGGACCTTTGAATGTAATAAGTCAATGTAAGCTGGAAGACATCTGTCTAGAAATCCACCCATGATTAATCCCAATAAATGCACTATTCGTGGTTTCCTCCTTCTATTTGATTGAAGTCAGTGGAATACATTTCAGAGGTAGAGTAAAATACACTGATGTTACACTTTGCACTATTGTCAGTGGATGAATTTTTAGGCAATAACACTTTAGAGTAACTTTCACTTTTGATATAATGGCATGGTGGATCAGCAATCCACAAAAGCTTGGTGAAAATTAGAGATGGTCAATAATATGCAGCAGGCAGTAGTTAACTACCTATGTTAAAGGTAAACATTTTTTGGACATTTTAAGGCACTAAATATGAATACTTGCTGTTTGATTGATGTATATATTACATGTAAAAATGATTAATTTCTCAGCATCAATCCGGCTAAAATATCTATCGCCAATCATTTATTGATGACAGTTGTATTTGTAGATATCAGGAGTCAAAACTCAGTGAACTTTTCCTGAACCTTGTTATTATTTCACGTCACTAGTTATGCCAGAATTGTTAAAAATGATTTTAAGTGAGGTGGACAAAGCTGACTGATAGATTACCCTTGTACTTATTTCTTGGTCTTAAGACTGGAAATTATTTAAACTAATCAGCACATAAGCCAAGAGTTAGGCATTTCACAGTATTTTTGTTTCATTATATGAAGATGACTCACTAGGTGTTTTACAAACAAAAACACAGCACCCAAGAATTGAAAGAAATATCCCTTGTAAGGATTTATCAACACATAGTTTTTACACAGTAAACATTTTTATAGCTTGATAGCTTGTTTTGTTTAGAGGTATGTATGGTTTTCGTTTTCAGATATAGCAGTTACATTTTTTTTAAAAATATAAACCATTTTGTCCTAAAAAGTTCAAATATTATTTACTATCTACCAAGTATTTGCAATTAAATTGGAAGATTTAATGTTTAATCAACTTAGAATAGCAATTTCCTGAATTTAGTAAATGGAAAAAAACTTACTTTCCATTCTCTCATCCCTCCATTTCTAAACTTAACTACTTTGTAAGGAGTCTCTCTTTGATTTAACTCAAAAAATGTTGAAAAGTAGTAAGGTCCTGTAACTGGACTATTCCTATAAGCTACATTATGCATGAATACTTCAATCATGGAATAATCATGCAAAATTAAATAACTAAATAATTATGAATCTAAAGGACAGATATACAGGTATAACATTTTCGTATGCCAAATGTTCACTGAACTTTCAAATGGTTTATTATAAAAACAATGTATCGTAAATTGGAAATGAAAATCATACATAGTAGCTCTAATCCCAGTAAATAGTCTTTTATCATAGCCCAAATCCTTTTGTTGTGGGTAAAAATAGTTTTCACTCAACATTTTGGTAAGATGGAATCAAATATGTTGATACTGAACAGGATACAGAGGTACATGCAGATAATCAGTTAATATTTTCAGTTCCTGCATATGCAAGCTCAGATGATTTGTTGCAAAGAACATTATTTCGTTGGTATAAAATGACCCTGTACAGAGCTTTGACAGACTCTGAGGCTAAAAGTTGATAAAACTTCACTGCTCATGAAAACACAAATATGTCTGATGTAACAAACAACATGACATACTGCATTTTATAGCTAACATTCACTTGTCTTTTCATGCAGAATAAATTGGTCAAGTTCAGTTGGTATCTCATTGTCATCCACTCCTTCTACGCTCTTTGTGTTCTCAGTTTCACTCTGCACTGATTCACTATCGCGGTGACCTTCCTCACTGTGCCTGATGCCATAGCCAAAGTAGATTGCAAATCCTTTGAACAGAAAAGAATGAATAATTAAGTAGAAGAAAAAGTGAAATTGTGGGTTATGGCTTTCAAGATGTTGGAATGTGGTCTGCATTCCAATTTCCTTGAGAACAAAAGTTTAGTGAATCTCTGACATATGAAGATGCCACATATGGGGAAAAAGGTTTAGGGATAAGCTCCTTGGTCCAGCAAGCTGTGGTCTGACAGGTTTTGAATAGTACAGATTTACACTAATTTAGCCAAGATCTAAACTTAATTAATATCTGTAGGTCTACCATTGCAACTTTTGTCACCTCAGTCAACAGTTACAGGACTGTTCTCAAAACCATTTCATGACACAGGGAGTGCCAATACAGAACAAGCCACCTGCTTGGAGTATGATCATCGGGTGGAGGGGGGTGGGAGGTGTGGCTTGACACCAATCAGGTCTGAAGTGGCTGGACTGGAGAGTTTCACCTGTATTTGTACAACTACCCTATTCTCTGAGCAAAAGTCAGACAAGATGGGCTGGTGACAAAGGCAGAAGCTGCCACGGAACCACGGGACAGTTTGTGCCGCTTTAGACCTGCATAACAGTTGGGGACGTGACCGAAGTCCACAGTCAGACAGAAGATTGGATGATACCCAATGTTGCTCCACTGTTTAAGAAAGACTAAACATAAACCAGGAAATTATAGGCCAGCAAGTCTGACATCAGTTGTGAGAAAGTTATTGGAAGCTATACTAAGGGACTAGATACAAGTGGTTTGATTAAGGATAGTCAACATGCCTTCGTGTGTGGCAGTTCATGTCTAACCAACCTTAGAGTTTTACAAGGAAGTTACCAGGAAAGTGGATGAAGGCAAGGCAGTGAACGTTGTCTAAATGGATTTTAGCAAGGCATACGACAAGGTCCACATAGGAGGGTGGTTAAGAATGTTTAGTTGCTTGGCATTCAATGAGGTAGTAAATTGGATTAGACATTAGGTTTGTCGGAGAAGCCAGTGAGAGGTAGTAGATTGTTGCCCCTCTGACTGGAGCTTGTGACTAGTGGTGTATCGCAGGGATCAGTGTTGGGTCCATTGTTATTTGTCAGCTATATCAATGATCTGGATGATAATGTGGTTAACTGGATCAGCAAATTTGTGGATGACCTAGATTGAAAGTAGTGTCACAGGTAGACAGTCGTAAAGCAGGCTTTAGACATATTGTCCTTAATAAATCAAAGTATTGAGTACGGAAGGTGGGATGTTCTGTTGAAATTGTACAAGACATTGGTGAGGCTTAATTTAGAGTATTGTGTCCAGTTTTGGTTACGTAACTACAGGAAAGATGTAAATAAAATTGAAAGAGTACAGAGAAAATTTATAAGAATGTTACTGTGTTATAAGGAAAGATTTAATGAGTTAGGACTTCATTCCTTTGAATGAAAGGATATTTGATGGAGGTATACAAAATTATGAGGGATATAGGGTTAATGCAAACAGGCTTTCCTCATTGAGGTTGGGTGGGACTACAACAAGAAGTCATGGGTTAAGGGTGAGTGAAAAGTTTAAGCAGATCATGAGGGGAAACTCCTTTATTCAGAGGGTCGTGAGAGTATGGAATGACCTGCCAGCACAAGTAGTGCACGAGCTCAATTTAAATGTTTAAGCGAAGTTTGGATAGGTACATGGATGGTAGGGATATGAAGGTCTATGGTCCTGGTATAGGTCGATGGGAGTAGGCAGTTTAAATGGTTATGGCGTAGAGTAAATGGGCCAAAGGGCCCATTTCTGAGCTGTACGTCTGTGACTCATTAAAGCCTCCTTGCAAGGATCACTTTAGCATAGTGAGCGTACAGTGCCTGCAGCATGGGGCTTGAGGGAAATGAGAAAGATGAGCATTTGGTAGTCGTGATTTCTTCTATTACAAATATTAACTCACATTTTGCTCAAAGCTTGATTAGTAATTAAGGGACTAAGAGAATCTGATCTACAGGTATCAGTAAGGAACATCAATAGGTGTGCTCTCCAGCTGAAGGCTGAGCTGCAGTCATTCACACCTTTTTTTTTTGATGTGCAATTATAATTGTTCAGTGGTCGTGCTTCCTTTACAGAGACTGTCTGAGCTGTTGCCTTTGTGGCTCCACAGGTTATCAGACAGATTTTCCCCACCTTTGAACAGTTCAATTTGTCACCTTGTCTTGACTTTGATACACATCAAATGGTTTAAGCAATGGCAGGGTAATATACACAAAAAAGGCTGACGGATTTCACAATCTCAAGCAGCAATAAAAGGTTGACATTTCAGACCAAGACCCTTCACCTTGTTCCCCTGCTTGCTGCGGAGCTGTTTATGCAGAGGGTGCAGAAATAGAAGGGCATCACAGTAGGAAATCGGTGGCATAGACTGACTGCAGGATGCAGGCGGGGAGAGGGCCAGCTCAAGATCTCCCGGCACCAGAGTTGGTTCTGTAGCGCAGCAGGGACCGCTGTGATTTGGTGCTGGTGCCCCATTGCTTTGCAGGTCTGTATTTTCCCACCATCCATCAAATAATTTCCCTGAATGTCTGCCACTGACCGTGCTCAGGGACTGATGCATCTTCAAGTGGCAGATTTCCATCAGCTTTGCTGCCTCCCTTCAGGCTGATAAAATTGCCCTCCCTGTCCTTCTGGATAACACAAGCAAGCCTTTACTTAAGCCTATGCCCTCTGCCTTTGGGCTCCCGAGCCTGTGGAAAAGACTGTGCGTGACCTACCAAAGAAACAGCAATTTATAAAAGCCTGGATTGCCAGATTTTCAGCACATGCTGTTTTTCAATTTTCGCTTTTCACCATTTTGGTTTGGAATTGGTTTTGGTGATGGAGGATTTGGGTCACTCACAACAGGCATTGCAAAGACAAATTTTGAATGTTAATGCCTGCTTGTGTGTTTGCAGGGGTTTGGGAGTGGGCGCTATGAAATGAAACTGGTATTAGTTACAGTCTTTGTGAAACAGGAAACAGTTGAAGGGAAAGGAGGCTGCTCATCAGGACCATTACTACCATCAGGAAGGAGGTACAGGACTCTAATATCTTAGGAACAGCTTCACCTGTGCCAACAAATTTCTGTATGGAACATGAACCCATTAACACACCTCATTTGCATTATTTTAACTTACAGTATTATAAGTCGAGTTGGAATTCTGCCACAAAACAACATGTCAGTGATAATAAAACATGAATCCAATTTCTGATTACCCCATTTTAGTGTCTCTTCTAGTTTTCGCCTCTCTTTGCAACATCTTTCCTTCACCAACATTTTGCTCGTCTTATTTTGCAGCTGAAAGACGACAAGTTACACTAGTAATGAGGTGGTTAATGAGGAAATTTAACACCCTGCAGTTCCCATTTCCAATACCTATTCCTATTTCAATCCGCCCATTTTTTTTTTTAAATTACTGACTCAACGTTGCATTGTTCCCTCAATCCTCCATCCATTCCGCCAAAGACCCCTTCACCCAAAGTCAATTTTCATCTTCATCCTGTCACTTCCATTCTTAATCTCAAAGTTTAACTTAATTTTAAAATTATTCCATGGGGACAAGCATTTTTCATCAAGTACAAATGAGATAATAAATTGTTCTAAATATAAAGATTCTATTAAAATTGAATGCTTATATCCTCCAGAATCTTAAAATATCACAAATACCAGCTAACTGAACAATGTTTATAACCAAAAATTAAGTACATTTTACTGCTCAAACTGTACATTTGAAATTCACAATACATTCTGGTTTCTCTGTGCTGTGTATGTAAATTGGCTTATTACTGCCACATAGACCAAGGTACAGTGAAAAATGTTTTGTATGCCATCCATTGCAGAGAAAGTGCACTGCAGACAGGCAAGGGGTGGTGGCTGACAGGGTAGAAAATGGCAAATGCAACCAGACGCACCAGATTGTAAAACAGTCTGCCAAGCTTGTGAAGTGTAACTTGTGACATGGACTAAAAATTTAAAGAGATAAATAGAAAGATACAGATATGAAAACTAATACCAAAGATACCTACCGAAAATCATCCAAATAGAAAATCGGATCCAAGTGCCCCCACTCAATTGCATCATTAAGTAGATATTGACAAAGATGCTGAGAATAGGCAAGTATGGCAAGAGTGGCACCTAAAACATAAATATACGATTAACATAAATAAATTATCAAGTATACAATGGTCTTGCAATCCTACGCTTAATTTTCCCATAGATGGCAATTCACAGAAAGATCTGTAGGGATTATGCAGTATCAGTGATATGGTTGTGCAGATTCTACAATTAGAAATCAGTCAACGTTGTAAAGAAAGGAACAGAGGTAGACAACCCCTCCCTCCACTGTCAGTATTGATTCCTGTGTCACCCCACTAGACACACGCTGTCAGTGAGAAAATTTCATTCCTACTTTCTCCTGCCTGTCAAGCTGTCCACAATGCATGCCTATACAGCAACCCAACCTCACGTGTTTTAATCTTGCACATTAGCCTCTTATATAGGACCTTAAAGTCTAAACATAGCACATCAGCTGGATCTCATTTTTTTTTTAATACTAATGACCTCAAAGAAAAACTCCAGTTGGATTCATTAGCATGAGCTATTTAAAAAAAATATATAATATACAAACTTATACAGATTTTGTCCAATCTGCAATCACATCTTTAATTGCAAATTCTGCATGTTTCCCACTGGTGCCATTAGACTCACTGGTGTGGATTTTGCCTTGCATTCCAAGTTATTAATGTAAACCGAGTACTAGAACTGATTGCTGGAGTCCTTCACTGGTTACATCCTTCCAGCAAAAAAAAAAGTTCATTTATTTCATATTTGCTTTAAATGTGACAGCCATTTTGAATCCATGTTTATAAACTTCCTCCAATACCTTGGGCTCTCAGTTTGTGCCCCAGCCTTTTATATGACGCCATGTCAAATGGCTTTTGGATACCCAAATACACTACATATGCAGGGTCCCCTCTATCAACCCTCCCTGTCATGTGCTCAAAGAATTCATGTGAATTTGACAAACATGATTTCTAAGTTCGAAGTAAATTTATTATGAAAGTACATATAATGTCACTGTATACAATCCTGAAATTCATTTTCTTGCAGGCATACTCAAATCTAACAATCATAATAAAATCAGTGGAAGACTACAACTAGTGTACACAAAATAACAAACTGAAAGTACAAGAAAAATAGAATAAGTAAATAAACAATAACTATCAAGAACATGAGATAAAGACTCCTTGAAAGTGAGTCCCTAGGTTGTGGGAACAGTTCAGTGATGGGGCAAGTGAAGTTGAATGAAGTTATCCCCTCTGGTTCAGAAGCCTGATGGGTGAGGAGTAATAACTGTTCCTGAATCTGGTGGTGAGAGTCCTGAGGCTCCTGTAACAACTTCCTGATGGCAGTAGAGAGAACAAAACATGACCTGGGTGATGGGGGACCTTGATGGATACTGCTTTCCTGTAACAGCACTCCTTGCAGATGTACTCAATGGTGGGAAAGGGCTTTACCTGTGATGGACTGGGCCATATTCACTACTTTTTGTACTATTTTCTAATCAAGGGCATTGCTAATTTTTTTTATATATACCAGGCAGTGTTGCAGCCAGGCCATACTTCCCACCACACAGCTATGCAAGTTAGTCACAGTTATAGACATCATGCCAAATCTTCATAAACTCCTAAGAAAGTAGAAGTGTGCAATGCTTTCTTTGCAATTGCACTTATGTGCTGGGCTCAGCACGGACCCTCTGAAAAAATAATAATACTGAGGAATTTGAAGTTGCTGACCCTCTCCACTTCTGATCCCTTGATAAGGACCGGCCCCTTGGTCTTGCTGACATTGAATGAGGGGTTGTTGTTATGGCACCACTCAGCCACATTTTAAATCTCCCTCTTGCACGCTGATTTGTCACCACCTTTGATTTGCCCAATGACAGTGATGTTGTCAGCACACTTAAATATGGCACTGAAGCTGCTTAGCTAGTGAAATTACTTTTACAAGTCCATATTGGCTATATTTGATTATTGACTCCAGCATTTTACCAACAATAAAAATTAAACTGCCTGAGAGCTGTTTGCCTTTAACGTCCCTCCATTTTGAATAAGGGAACCACATTACTGTTTTCCACTCAGAATATAGAAACTTCAAAAAAAAAAAATCAGCCTATGGATCAACTTTCTTTAAAGCCCTTGGCTTCAGGCCATCAATTCCTGGCAATTTGACTGCCTTTAATCTCATGAGTTTCTCAATGTCAATCCCTTGTGATTGAAATTTTTGTAAGGTTCCCGAATGTCTGCTGAAATAAGCCTGTCTGTTGTTTTGGGTACATTTGAATTATCCTCCACAGTGAAAGTTGATACAAAAAATGGTTTAACTTATCTGCAATATCTTTGATTCTTGTTATTAATTCACCAGCTTTGTTCTCTGAAGGTCCCATACTTACTTCAGCAACCTTCTTCCTATTTACAAATCCACATTAACTCTTATTGTTTGCATTGATATTACCTGCACGTTTTCTCTAAAGATCTATTTTTGCCTTTTAGACCTTTTCAGTCTTTCTAAAGATTTCCCTGCCCCCTGGCTAACCACCAGCCCTTTTCATTTTGTATGCCCTACTTGACTCTTTTCATTAACTACTGTGATTCTTTTACTTCATATTATTTAAGAGATACAGCACAATAACACACCTTTCTGGCCCAGTGAGCCGACGATGCCCAATTAAACCCATGTGACCACTTAACCAACTAACTTGTACATCTTTGGGATGCTGGAGGAAGGAACCCACACAGTCACAGATTGTACAAACTCCTTACAGAGAGCAGGAGAGTTGAACCCTAGTTGTAGGAACTGTGAAGTGTACTTACACTAATTGCTATGCTACTGTGCTCCCCTATCTTTCAAGGAATTCCCCCTAATTCTATTCTTGCTCCTGTATGGCACTGGGAGTAATTCTGAGATCCTACTTTTTAAAAAATTATCTCCTAACTGCCTATATTGGCTAATAGGATTTCAACCTTTTATCGCCCATGATCATATATACAGTCAACCTTCACTAATCCGACTACCTGTAATCCGGTTCCTTTGATAATCCAGCACTGATTTCAAATTTTCCGCACAACTGTAATTTCAAATTTCTCAGGCCACCATACCAATCTGCTGCACATTGTTTTGGTTGCGCTAGATCTGTTCACGTGTTGGCGCGCTCTTGTAAGCACAGACAGGTGATTCCTGCTTGTTTTCCTGCATTTATTAATATCATTTGCATGAGGCATGGCCCCCCTGGCACCCGCCTGTGGCAGGGGAGCTGGCGTGTGCTGGGTTGGTCCACCTTCTCGCCCGCCTGCCGGCAGTTGCGCACTGCCCTCTGGCATCGCGTGGCTGGCGCTCCGTTCTCTTCTGCCTACGACCTCAGATCAGACGTGACGACCCACTGAATTTAAGCATATTACTAAGCGGAGGAAAAGAAACGAATGAGGATTCCCTCAGTAACTGTAAGTGAAGAGGGAAGAGCCCAGCGCCGAATCCCTGGCCGCCTGGCGGTCACGTGAAATGTGGGGTCTACAAGATCTCCTTTCTCTGACTTCTCCTTCTTTTTTGAAGAAGCTGTTGTGCCAGTTTCAGCACCAGTTCCTGATACTTCACTCATTTTTCAAGATGAAGATGTTGATGGTCCAGACAATCCCACACTTGCAGACGTGTAACTTTGCCTGAGGTATATTAAACGTCTCACTTTAGAAGCAGAAGTGCTCAACTGTTCTGTATAAGTTAATTCCTGTACATTTACCTGTTCCCTTTATTTTAATCTGTGCCTGTACAGTATATTACTTTATTAAAATTTCACTTGCTACTCATTTAATATTTCTGTTTCATTATTATCTAACTTGTACTGATTTACATGATATTTTAAAGGTATGATGAGGCGGTTAGCTATTGCTTAATGTGATCCTTCTGTAATTTGGTATTTTCACTAATCCGGCACTCAGGCCCCAGTGGTGCTGGATTATAGAAGGTCGACCGGTACGATGAAAAATAATTGTTCAGCGTCTCCTCCAAAGTCCCTTCAAATTGTCAGAAGCCATTTTTGATCCTAGCATCAGAGAGGTAATATACTATCCTGTTATCTCTTTTGAGGGGCAGAAATGCCCAACTGCACCCCTTACAATTGAATTCTCTATCACTACATCCTTCCCATGCTTTCCCCCCCTCAAGTGCTATGAACCCAGCTGCTAGTGCTCCCTTCCCCTGAGAAGCCACCTCCCCCAGAACCAGAGACAGAGTGAGATGGTTTCAGGGGGTTCTTGCATGTCCTGCCTTTTTCTACTCTGCCTTCCAGCCTGTGCAGCCTTTATCTCTGATGTGTTCTTCTAAGTGTGCTATCCCTGCGGATCTTAGGTAAATAGATTCTCCACAGTGAATCTATCCCCAGATCTAGCAGTTAAATACATTTCCTTCATGCATGGTTATTACAGCAACTAAAGTGTCCCTGTATTCCAAGTGATCCTCCCATCCTTCTGAACCAACATAGCCTTCTACTTCTTTTCCCTCACATCTGCAAAGCAGAATGTAAGCAAGCAACCAACTGAAATTTCAACAGAGAATGTTGAAATATTAACTGTTCACTTTTCCACAGATACTTGCTGACCTATGAGTTTCCCCTATTTTATGTTTTTATTTCAGCAGTAGCATTTTTAAAATTTTCATTTACTTGTTCACTCTGGTCATTTCACCTTACTGCAATGTGGTAGACATGGCCACATCCTAAACATATTAAGAGTAAAATTTCTCCTGACCTTATTGAGCCAGAGAGATATTCAGCACAGAAACAGACCCTTTAGTCCACCAAGTCTGTAGCATCCTTATTTACATTTATCCTACCCTAATCCCATGTTTTATTCTCCCCATATTCTCACACGAGTTACAGCAGCCAGTCTACTCGCACACCTTTGCGACGTGGGAGGGATCCAAAGCACCCAGAGGAAATCCATGTGCTCATAGGGAGAATGTGCAAACTCCCTAGTTTGTCCTTTAGCTTGTTTTGCTCCAAGACTCTTACCAGCTGCACCACCTTCCTCGTGGATTTATCTTGTTTTTATGGCTAGGAGTTTTGGTCTTCTCATCAAACAGAAACATCTACTGAAGAAGAACCCGTTCAGAATACTTTCACAATCTTCAAGATCCTTCAACAAGATTTCCCTCCATCTGCTCTTTCCTAATTTTTTTAAAAAATTCACTCTCCTGTTATCACTTGTTTAAGTCTTTTTCCCCACACCTTCTCTGTTGCCATTACATCTATTCTATAATGTGGAGGGAGGGCAGCTTGAAGAACTGTAAATCCAGTCTAACCATTGTTCTAGACAAAATTAATGGAACTTCTCTGCTTCCCAATTCTCCCTGCATAGAACAAGTCTCAGTGCTTTGATCTTTTTTGAAGTGACATTAATCCAAACAGCTACTTTTAACGAGTGCTGATCAATTACCATGAAAACCACTCTGGTCTGACTTTGAGGTTGCTTTGAGATGATGAAAACAGTGACACCAAACACGAGCAGGAATGCTGTAAGGAGGCCAATACTCCAGGGCTCCAGGGAAAGTATTGCTTCATTGCCATAAGTGATCAGCACGCTCACTGCACAGATGATAACAGCTGAAAAGAAATTAAGTAAATATGATTAATAATTTTACATTGTATTTCAGTGCATGCATTAGAAAAGCACGTTGAACTCAACTGTGAGTTGTAGATAACTCAAACCTGTAGATCTGCTGGTCTTGATTTCATAGTCATACTTTATTGATCCCGGGGGAAATTGGTTTTCGTTACAGTTGCCCCATAAATAATTAAAACCATAAATAATTAAATAGGAATATGTAAATTATGCCAGGAAATAAGTCCAGGACCAGCCTGTTGGCTCAGGGTGTCTGACCCTCCAAGGGAGGAGTTGTAAAGTTTGATGGCCACAGGCAGGAATGACTTCCTATGACGCTCTGTGCTGCATCTCGGCAGAATGAGTCTCTGGCTGAATGTACTCCTGTACCCACCCAGTACATTATGTAGTGGATGGGAGACATTGTCCAAGAAGGCATGCAACTTAGACAGCATCCTCTTTTCAGACACCACCGTCAGAGAGTCCAATTCCATCCCCACATCGCTGGCCTTATGAATGAGTTTGTTGATTCCTGCTATGCTATTCAATAAGACAGGGTCCCTATGCCAATTCACTGTTGGAAATTACACCCTGCTCCCTCCTCGCGTTGTAGAGATCGTGGATCCAGAACAGAAAGATGAAAACAAAATAATGCACCCTGATTTTGCAGACTTTTGTTTTTAACCTTCTTGGCTATTATCTTTCCACTTTTCTGTGAATTTCTTTTTCCAAGGGATCCATATCATTCTCTCTATTCATCATACTGTTCCCTCCTTTACAATTTTCAAAGCACCAGTGGTTAATCCAGGTATTTTTTGCATTATTCCCCGATGAAGTATCACTCACCTGTCTGTAGCTATTCTTACTCCATTTTCCTGATGGCTGACTAAAAGAATTGACAGATTCCAACAGAATAAAAGTGGAATTCAAGCAGGTAAAGGAAAATGGCATGATCTCACCACAGATATTGTTTGGGAGCTCAAAGTCCATGCAAGAAACAAAGCTGAAATGCTTCCTGTCATACTTAGCCAAAGTTCACGGGAGGCAATCTCATTTCTACACGCACAACATGCTGGAGGAACTTAGCCGTTTGGGCAGCATCCGTGGAAGCATTGAGTGTTTGTTTCCATGGATGCTGCCCGACCTGCTGAGTTCCTCCAGCGTGTTGTGAGTGTTGCTTTGACCCCAGCATCTGCAGAGTATTTTGTGTTTACTAATCTCATTTCTATTCCCCAGCAATTTAGAAGCCAACTTCTCTTCTCAACTCATTGCACTTGACTTTAAGAAATGGCTCAATGCAATAGGCAAAGCAAAGGGCTTGTGCAATAGATCTATCCCTTCTCATTAGCAATTTATTCTAATTAACTGATCCTCACATTTATTTGACAAAGGTTTGCAGTTTATTACATTTGGTCTATTTGAGCAAAAATAAGCTATAAATCTAAGACAGCCAGCTACTATTATAATAACCTCTCAGTCAACATAAACAACATGGAAGGAGTAATGAATAACCCCACACCAATTCACTAGCAATCCAAGTTCTAACAAAGTCCTTGTTCTGAAATAATTACTGTGTCCTTCTTTGGCTTTATAAAGCCACTTGACCCTTTGAGCATTTCCAGCATCATGATTTTAACTTTGCTATCACGACTGTATTCCAAATGCACTAAAAGTTATTTACAAGTATTATACTGGTGTTATTTGAATAATACAAGATTTCAGATTTGGATATAGAAATTCTCAAGGGAATCATATATATCAATTTTAGTGATTAAAAATGAACAACTTCCCTCAATATTAATTTAAAAGTATATTATTTCAAGATATCATGACATTCCTTTACATGACACACTTATGGTCTACTCAAGGATAAGCTAATATCTTTTCCTGAAACATCTATAGCAATGCCCAATAAAGTTCAAATGTGATAGTTATAAACTGCTTTCTATTACACCAATTCTAAATAATATAAATTGCTCATATTTCCTCGTTTTTAAGCCTGATCTGGTTTCACATACAAATCAGCCTAATTAACAATATGTCAACCCAAATAATGTGCAAGAACCTGTGACTGGACGTTGAATTGAGGTGTATCCTTGACCACATTGCAACACCTCACACACAATGCAACTTTATTTTCTGGTGCCCGAAAAAAATGATGGTACTTTGTCTGCTTTTGTCAAAGAATTCAATCAAGTCATTTCACTAAGTCAAACAATTTGTCCTTAATAGAAGCAGAAAATGCTTGAAATTCTCAGCAGCTTTTGTGGAGACAGAAGCTAATGTTTTTACTGATGAAAAGTCATTGACTTGATATGTTAACTGACAATTGATTATGAATTGATTATGGGGAGCAAGGACATGGCAGACCAATTGAATAATTACTTTGGTTCTGTCTTCACTAAGGAGGACATAAATAATCTTCCAGAAATAGTAGGGGACAGAGAGTCCAGTGAGATGGAGGAACTGAGCGAAATACATGTTAGTAGGGAAGTGGTGTTAGGTAAATTGAAGGGATTAAAGGCAGATAAATCCCCAGGGCCAGATGGTCTGCATCCCAGGGTGCTTAAGGAAGTAGCCCAAGAAATAGTGGATGCATTAGTGATAATTTTTCAAAACTCGTTAGATTCTGGACTAGTTCCTGAGGATTGGAGGGTGGCTAATGTAACTCCACTTTTTAAAAAAGGAGGGAGAGAGAAACCGGGGAATTATAGACCGGTTAGCCTAACGTCGGTGGTGGGGAAACTGCTGGAGTCAGTTATCAAGGATGTGATAACAGCACATTTGGAAAGCGGTGAAATGATCGGACAAAGTCAGCATGGATTTGTGAAAGGAAAATCATGTCTGACGAATCTCAGAATTTTTTGAGGATGTAACTAGTAGAGTGGATAGGGGAGAACCAGTGGATGTGGTATACTTGGATTTTCAGAAGGCTTTTGACAAGGTCCCACACAGGAGATTAGTGTGCAAACTTAAAGCACACGGTATTGGGGGTAAGGTATTGATGTGGATAGAGAATTGGTTGGCAGACAGGAAGCAAAGAGTGGGAATAAACGGGACCTTTTCAGAATGGCAGGCAGTGACTAGTGGGGTACCGCAAGGCTCAGTGCTGGGACCTCAGTTGTTTACAATATATATTAATGACTTGGATGAGGGAATTAAATGCAGCATCTCCAAGTTTGCGGATGACACGAAGCTGGGTGGCAGTGTTAGCTGTGAGGAGGATGCTAAGAGGATGCAGGGTGACTTGGATAGGTTGGGTGAGTGGGCAAATTCATGGCAGATGCAATTTAATGTGGATAAATGTGAAGTTATCCACTTTGGTGGCAAAAATAGGAAAACAGATTATTATCTGAATGGTGGCCGATTAGGAAAAGGGGAGGTGCAACGAGACCTGGGTGTCATTATACACCAGTCATTGAAAGTGGGCATGCAGGTACAGCAGGCGGTGAAAAAGGCGAATGGTATGCTGGCATTTATAGCGAGAGGATTCGAGTACAGGAGCAGGGAGGTACTACTGCAGTTGTACAAGGCCTTGGTGAGACCACACCTGGAGTATTGTGTGCAGTTTTGGTCCCCTAATCTGAGGAAAGACATCCTTGCCATAGAGGGAGTACAGAGAAGGTTCACCAGATTGATTCCTGGGATGGCAGGACTTTCATATGAAGAAAGACTGGATGAACTGGGCTCCTACTCGTTGGAATTTAGAAGATTGAGGGGGGATCTGATTGAAACGTATAAGATCCTAAAGGGATTGGACAGTCTAGATGCAGGAAGATTGTTCCCGATGTTGGGGAAGTCCAGAACGAGGGGTCACAGTTTGAGGATAGAGGGGAAGCCTTTTAGGACCGAGATTAGGAAAAACTTCTTCACACAGAGAGTGGTGAATCTGTGGAATTCTCTGCCACAGGAAACAGTTGAGGCCAGTTCATTGGCTATATTTAAGAGGGAGTTAGATATGGCCCTTGTGGCTACGGGGGTCAGGGGGTATGGAGGGAAGGCTGGGGCGGGGTTCTGAGTTGGATGATCAGCCATGATCATAATAAATGGCGGTGCAGGCTCGAAGGGCCGAATGGCCTACTCCACCTATTTTCTATGTTTCTAATATTGAGAGTATTGTAATAATTCCTTCATTTGCAAACAAATGTTCAGTGTTTGCAGAAGTGGGGATGGAACTGGACTCTCTGACGGTGGTGACTGAAAAGAGGATGCTATCCAAGTTGCATGCTATCTTGGACAATGTCTCCCATCCACTACATAATGTATTGGTTGGGCACAGGAGTACATCAGCCAGAGACTCATTCCACCGAGATGCAACACAGAGCGTCATAGGAAGTCATTCCTGCCTGTGGCCATCAAACTTTACAACTCTTCCGTTGGAGGGTCAGACACCCTGAGCTAATAGGCTGGTCCTGGACTTATTTCCTGGCATACTTTACATATTACTATTTAATTATTTATGGTTTTATATTGCTATATTTATACTCTATTCTTGGGGCAACTGTAACGAAAATCAATTTCCCTCTGGATCAATAAAGTATGACTATGACTAAGAAGCTAAATACATTTGGTACTTTCTACAATAAAACCATGGAGTAACTTCCTTTTAATGTCTTGCACTACTGTACTACTAAATTAAGTTGGGTAATACAAATTCTACAGCCTTTTCTTATTCATTTAGTATCAATCACCTCCATAATGAGCTCATTTGCTTCAAAGGGATGGTTTGAAGATTTTGTAATCTTTCCTCATGACTTGACTCTCTGATGTTATTGAAGAAATCATCATTTTCTCTCCACACATTCTAGGTTCTTTAATAATTGTTCTGGTGACTCAAGACCGTCATGAAGCTTGATAAAGCTCAGTTCAGGTTATAAGAATTTAGTTTTTGATTTAATCTATAACATTAAAACTACAAACGTGAGAATTTCAAGGCACAGCTAATCCAAAGCATATTAAACTGACTACATATAATTTAACTGGTCATATAATCTGCAGTTAACTTAAGCTACTAACACAATTTTGGCTTTGTTTTGGCAGCAAACCGAATGATGCAAAGTAATAAAACTTATTAATATTTAGTGGCAGGTGCCGACTTACAATTGAGAGTCTATATCTGAGTAATGGTTTCAGCACATATGCATCCCATTTTGATTTGAAGTACTTACCTGTTTTCAAGCAAGGTTGCAATAGTAGAGAGAGCAATAAAAAGGTAATGACAAGATTATTGCATAAAGGCAGGGTAAACCAGCTACATGTATTGCACCAAACAGCTTAAGAAAGAAAATGAGGAAATGGAATAAAGTTTATAGATTTGACATTCAATGTCTCCAAAATATCAGACCATAACTCTAATAAAATTCTGATTTATACAGCCAAAATAATAAAAAAATTACAGCTCATAATCTCATATTTCTTTGTCTTAGAGGTAGGCTATTTGGTTCCATCAGATCTCCAGTGGGGTTAATTTATAAAAGGCAATCAACCTCCTATTCATCACATCTTTGAGATGTGAGAGGAAACCACAGCGCTTGGAGGAAACCCACTGAAGGAGAACATGCAAACTCCACACAGACCACTGCAGAAGTACGCATCAAATCTTGATCTCTGGTGCTGTAAGGCTACAGCATTAATTGTCCCACCATTGTATTGTCCACAGAAAAAAAAAGTAGCGAAAATGAGAGAACTCCCATTGCTGCAATGGTTGAATATCAGATTTATACTGAGCAGGGATATCCTGACTAGAGACTGCATACTGGCTTTGCTGAGATACAGAGACTGAGACCTTGATTCCTGTTCAGGGTTGCCGGCAAAGGTTTGGTATGTTCCATGAGGATTGTTGTGGAGTTCCCACTTTCCTTGGGAAATTTCATCTCAGAAGAAATCAATGCTAAATAATAGTCAGCCCTCCTCATCCATGGGGAATTAGTTCCGGCCCCCCCCCCCACCCCCCACAGATACCAAAAAACAGAGATGCTTAAGTCCCTTATTTAACCTGTCTCAGTGCAGGTGGACTTTAGGACCCGGGAGAGCTCCGGACCTTACTTCCGGGGGAGCTGCTGCTGAATCCACAGTGTTTCAGTTCCATTGACGGAAAATGATCACAATTGAAAATAAAGTGGAAATAATAGAGCGATCAGAAAGAGGTGAAACACCATCGGTCATTGGAAAAGTGTTAGGCTACAATTGGTCAACGATCGGAACAATTTTAAAGGATGAAGTGAGAATAATGGAGCATGTGAAAGGCCCTACCCGATGAAAGCTACAATTATTACTAAGCAATGCAGTGGTTTAATTATTGAAATACATAGTTTCTGAAGTGTTTTATATGCATAGAAAGGTAAAATATATACTATATACTAAGACAAACGTTTGACTAACTGACCCTAAATAATACCGGATGTACCTGTTCCGATTTACGTACAAATCCGACTTAAAGACTGCCTGTACTTTAAATCATCTCTAGATTACTTATAGTACCTAATACAATGTAAATCCTATGTAAATAGTTGTTATACTATATTGTTTAGGGAATAATGACAAGAAAAAAAAAGTCTGTACATGTCAAACAACGGGTGCTGGAGAGAGAACTTCCGGGTTTTCCCGATCCGCAGTTGGCTGAATCCGCACATGCCGAACCCACGGATAAGGAGGGCCGACTGTACTGTGAGGTTCTACAAAAAGGTCCAAAATATTCATTAGGTGAAAGGAATCAGTTCTGGAAAGAATAGATTAAATGACTCCACAACCAGAAAGTTCAGCTTTTTAAGCCTTTGGAAAAATTCTGTTCAGTACTGGAAAGATAGAATACGGCATCTGCTGCCAACCAGCCATATTTGAACCCTGTAGCCATCCAGCTATGGAAATGACTCTGATCAATATTCGCTCTGGACCCAAACCAAATACGACTGTCTCCTTCTGTTTGGCTACTTCTAGGCTTCACAAAGATACCAATTGAAGGAGAACTGAAAAACTGATAGTTCTCCAGAAATTGCCTCTATACATCTTTAATTAGTGGAAAGGTATAAAATGGAACCTTAATTACGTGAATAGAGTGTTTCAGGAGATTTTCAAGCTTGTGGACAGACCACCAAGCTGGAATAAAAGAATACAATGGGAGTATGTAAAATCATGGAGGATATGACCAAATAGGATAGATTGAATTGGTTCTCAGGGACAAATGCTCAGGAACTAGGGAGGGAGTCAGAGTTGTATAGTACCACATCAGTCCTTTTGGCCCACCACATCCATGTCAACTCTTTTCCCCATGTAGATAATCCCATTTACCTGCATTGGGTCCAGATCCTTCTGTGGCATGTCTATTTAAATGTCTCTTAAAAGTAGTGATTGTTCCTCACTGTGCTGCCACCTTCCACTGCCACTGTGCAAGTTCCAGAAATCAACCACTTTATATTTTTAAAAAATCCCCTCAATTCCCCTTCAAAACTTCAACAAAATTAAACCTAATCCATCTTATTTTGATTACTTATGCTGTCTATGCCTCTTGCAACTTTATATCATGTCACCCACCCCTCAATTCAATGTTGCCTCAAGGTGTGTGGGCACACACATCTTTTGTTACTAGTGCACTAAGGAATTTAAACTGCGCACAGAAAGTTGTCACCCTCTACCTCGTTGGCATGTTAATTATATTTCACGATCACATTTCGTTTTCTGGTTTCTGATGTGGATGGTGTTGACGATGTGAAGTTTGCGATGATTTGTCTGCAGATTTTAGAACTGGCTTATTTGTACTGTTTTTATTGAAGAAATTATTGATTCACTATGTTGAATTTCAAAGAAGAAAAGGGTGTAAAGTGCAAAAGAACTGCTGGTTCATTTAAAGCGGAATGGTTAATAAAATAGTGGAAACTGCTACACTAAAAGCTCATGAGGTCAGGAACGTGCAGCTATGAGAAATATTTATGTACAATACAGAAATTGGTGTTACCTGCGTGTATTGTCACGATGCAAAATTTGCAAGTGGGAAGAAATGGAGTGATATTTGGAAACTTGACTTTTTAAAAGTGTCATTTAGGAAGCAAATTCAGTGCACAAGTGTTGTTGTCACTGAGCAAAAAAAATCGCACAGCACAAGACTTTTTGCACACACACTGGTCATTACAAATTAAAGAGAGCATTGCTACACTCCTGGGAAAACAAAGCCAAATCAAATCTACTCCCACAACTTACATCCTTCAATTTAGGCAAAATTTTGGTGGATCTCCTTTGTGTCCTTTCCAGTTCAACCTCAACTTTATACAGTGTGGCAACTGAAACTGCACATAATCTCCAAGTACAGTCTAAACCAGTGATTCCCAGATTTTTTTGGGTTACTGCACCCTGGGCTCCCAGATCACATCCTCTCCCTGCCTGGCCATCACATAAAAACTATAAAGAAATTTGATTATGATACACAGTGAATGAAAACAGGAACTGCTAATTCAAAGCCGTGGTAAATAATGGCAAAAATTATTCAAATCTATTTAAAGTCACAAATAAAATTATTTAATTATAGTAAAACAATTTTCAAAGATTTTTAGAGTATACATTATAGAATGTTAACTATTCACTACTCCATTGGTTTTTCACCTTGCAATGAGAAGGATGTGCTTGATGCATTGATACCAGCTTCTCAACATCAGGCTAAATGTCACTCAGGAATTTCAGATCCCCACATTCAGTAGTTTGCAGTCAGTTTTGTTGCTTTGAAAGAAGTTGGGTGACTGCACTGAAACTGTGCTCCACTAAATATAATGTTGGAAGTCAATAAAGAATATCTCAACACTTTTCCCCAGTGTAGGATAGCATTCAGAGATCTCTTTCTGCAAACAAAAGTATCGATACAATTTTTGAACCTCGGCTTCAGCTCAAAGTGATTTTGCAGTGAGACCAGTTTTTTCGTCAATCCTTCCTGTTAACTCCTCATTACAAGTGCTCAGGAATGGACTTATTATCCAATCTGGAATTTGGATCCAGAGAAGATCCTGATAACTCTCTGACATGTCCTTACGCAGCTGACCCAGGTGGGCACAGTATATTTGAGAATCATCTGGTATTCTTTTCTTCCTCTTCCAACTCAGGCTCAGAAATTGGAAAAGTGATGGCCAATGTTAAATTTAAATGGGATTAATTTGGACTGAAATGTGTGGACGACTAATTTGACTTTAAAAAGATTCATATCGTTTCCAATTGAAGATTGCTTTCATTAAACTTAGTGAATAATTTGACAAATAAGCAATGCCATGGCTAACATTCAGTTGATTACTGAATGAGTCTTTTGAACCTTCAAAGAATTCTATCACAGTTTCAATAAGTTCATAGAAGCATCTAAGGCAGTTTTGTTTTGAGAGCCACTATCTTCTGTGTGCAGCAGCAAGCATTCAAAATGTTCATCATTCTCAATACAAAGCTCTTGAAATAGGTGAGAATTGAGACCAGGGGACTTGATTTTATTTACTGCTGTGATAACAGTATTTAAATTATTTGTGCAGCCGATCACTTATACCTTTTGCGACAAGATTTTTGTTTGTGAATTACACAGTGAATAGAAAATATGTTAGGTACAGCTTTTTCTTCCCCAAGAAAGCGATAACCCCACAGTGGCATCCTGTCATTGATGAAAATTCATTACAATGAAAAGGAGATTTGGAGAATGCAATCGTTAAAAGTGTTGTAGGAAGGCAGTCCATTATCTACATCAGGTGTCAGTGCTGATTTTCAGTCAATCAAAAGAACATGGCAGCATACACTGGATGAATTACCCCGTTGACAAATATTAGTAACTAAATCATTTTATTGCACTGTGGTAGTATTGGTAGTGTTCTAATTTGTTACTAAGATGGTAGTTTGACTTTTGTTTGTACTTTTTAACTATTTCCATGAAACTTCAACTAATTGGGGCAACTACTTAATTGGGCCAAAATGTACTGGTCCCAATGTGTCCCAATTGACTGATTCCTCTGCATTTGCTAACTCTGTACGACTTCTCCAAATGTGTCACCTCACACTTGTTGGGATAGAACAAAAATGAAAGAGAAAAGAACCAAAGCATGGATATTGTGATTAGACTCTGGAATATACAGTGTCCATGATTTAACTATGATTCAAAAAGGAATTTGATAAGAAATTGGCAGGGCTATTCTCTTTCTCTCAGCCAGTGCAGGTGGGTAAGGAGAAAGAATAGTGGAATAGAACAAGTTGGATTGCATCCAGGCCATTCAATCTTCTCACTGCTACATCAAGCAGGAGATACAGAAATCCCACACCACCTGGTTCAAGAACAGCCATCTCCTTTCAACTTTTCAGTTGTTGTACCAACTGGCACAACCTTAAATCACTATGTTTAGCAACACTATAACCACTTTGCACTACAAATTCAGTTTAGTTATTCTGGCTTTTCTCAAACATAGCAAATATTTTGTAAAGGAAAGGGGTGAGATTGACGGGAACTTGTATTCTGCCACCATGCTCCCTCACCACAAATTTCCAGGAGAACTCAATTAACCTTTATTCTGTACAGTAGCAATTCACCCATGGCCAAATATTTTAAGTACAGATATTCTACAAACCCCAGAAACCTTTAAGTTTGCTTTAATTCGAGTGGTTTCCAATCTCTAAATAATTTTAGAGATTATTTTAATGAAGCAACATAAAAGCAGTGCCATTTCATGGATTCACAATATAAAACAAGAAAGGTCAGTTTTAATACTCACTTATGAACCCAACGCATCCGTATACCACTGATGAAGTCTGTTCTGTTGGGACCACTGAGGGACTGAATAGCAATGAGCAGCTCAGATCTCGATTTTTGAGCACAGTCAAATGGGAATCTGATGCATTTCTATCTAATTCACCATCTTCATTGGCTGTGAGGTTCTCTCTTTCTGGAGAAAGATTTTGTTTGTAGAGTGATGCTGGTTGATACCTAGCAAGTTTAAAACAAAATCAAATTTCAAAATACATTAAGTATACAATCAGATTTTGCAATCCTACATAAACAACATTTCTGATTACTTATTCCACAATCATCTGCAATCAGTTGGACAAAATTGACTTTATCCCTGGCATTCTAATGATTTTGCTCAGAAGAATTCTGGACTAGTCCTTTTGAAAACTGATGGAAGGTAATGGTTCTTTAATTGAACTTTCAAATACCATTTATCTAAAAAACAATGAACAAAATATCTCCCAGTTCCAGCTCTTTCCGCTTTTTGAAAGATACTGGATACATATTCAATGTATTTTTACAAGAGTCAAAGACTCTCTCATGTCTCATTTTCTCATATTGTGCTTTTTAAAGCTGTTAATATTTCTTCTTTTCACTAGGCGACATCTCTTCTGCACTCCTTTTAATACTACCACATATCTCCTGTAATGTAGCAAACACAACTGTACACAATACTAATATTTTATATATGATATCTTACCTCTTGTACTCAGTGCCTTGGCCAGTGAAAGCAAGCACGTTGAATGCATTTTACACTACCCTATCCATCATTGTTGCTTTTGGGTTGCTATGAACTAGCAACTCAAGGCATCACAATACCGTATATCATTTCTGAAATCTCAATTACTGTACATCTCCTATTAGTATTAGACATCCCAGAATGCATTGCACACCACATGCCACTGTTTTGCCCAATAGGCCCACTAGAGGATCAATCAAACAAAAAAATCCACCTTTTGCCAACAGCAAAACTTGTTCACAAATATAATTGCACCATCTGGATATGGCTCATGGGGCATTCACCTGAAACCTTTTCCAATCACAGTGGTGAAAAGCAAAATGGTGATTTATAGAGGACGAGGTCCTCAGAGGGCATAAACTCAACAAAAGCTATGGGTCACCATGATGTGCTGGGCCTTTCTGCTGAAGTCTTAAGCTGCAGAATTAATTGCATCATTGGCTAAGCTGCTCCCATACCCGTGGAATTTCCCCTTGTTAGGAACTGCCCCATGTTAGGCATTCTCTTTTGAGCAGGCCAGATTAAAGGATTTGATAGGTACAGTATTTAAAATCATGAAATGTTTTGGTACTATTTTCTGAGTCTGCATTGAACAAGTTCCCATTTACACTCATCCTTTACAAAAGGTCTACACGATGAGTTGAATAGCCTTGGTGTTATGAACATAAAAAATAAGTGCTGGAAATCTGAAATAAAAGCAGAGCATATTGGAAACTCAGTAGACAGGAAATACCAATGCCGAGTTATCGTTTCTGGTCATTGACCCTTCATCATGCACAAGTATTTACCTGAGGAGGAGTACACATGCTGCTACCAGAGTGTATGCTAGGAGTGTCCCAATAGACATCATATCCACCAAGGCTTTCAGGTCAAAGAGAAATGCCATGATAGCTGCCAAAAATTCATCAAGATACGAGGAGTTATGTTAAATGTGCATAGAGAAATACATGATCTAGAAATGATTCCTGCTGATATTAATGAATGGCTGCCTAAAAGACACAAGAGACATTTCTATCCACTGTTAACTCCACCACCAGCAGCCTCATTGTTGAGGATTTACACCCCTGCTAAAGTGCAAATGACTACAAATACTCTCCAACAACTTCTGTGTAGTCATTTTAGCCTAGCACAAATGTTATGTAAATCTCTAGAAGATGCGATTGTAAATAACAATATCATTAATATTGTTTGAGAACAGATGCTGGCAAAAAGTTAATCCTGTGTTGTCTGATCTAAATAGTTACATAAAGCTAATCTTTGAGTCTGTTTTATATAACTAATAAAAGCTCCAATACAACATTCAAAATTGGGTTACCTTTAATCTAAAACAGAATCTACTTCTGTGTCAGTCTTAATCAAACTAGATGCTCTGTAATAAGATATCCCGTATGTTAACTGCAGAATAAAATGTTTATTATTGAATGTAGTTAAAAATATTTTTTCAATGAAAATAAAATTGATTGACAGGTTAATACTTATGAGCTGCTGGTGGTTGAAGGTAACCCTTGTCTAAGCATTAATTAACAAATTATAAGGAACGTTTAAACTCAGAATAAAATTCCTCAATCATGCTCACATTTTCTGGAATGGCATGCATTTATTCACAGTAACACAAACAGATATGGAGATCAAAAGCTATGCTATTGTTTCAGCCAGGAGAAAAAAAAACATGAATTCAAAAAATTTTATTTAGCCACGACAATAAATCAATATAATTTCAGGTGGAATGCCAAAACAAATTGTGCTACAATAAATGGGAAAGGAGATATTTCTAATTTAGAGAAACTTCTAATTGAGTGATTTGAAGTTATGAATCATTACTTTGAATTCCAAGTACAAAATACATTATAACATCACTCACACAAGCTAATCAACATTATAATCCACTAATTTTCTACATCCATCTTTAATAGTGGGCATGTAACACATTTCTTCCTCCTCACAAATAACTGATCAACACAGAATCAGAATAGTCTGTGTGGCAACATTTTCCCTTCACCCTTCCTCACTAAGTAACCACTAGAAAACACTAAACTTTACAATTAAGGTATATTAGGAAAAAAAAAACACTGAAGACTTATCTAAGAGTACTGTGAGAAATGATTATGTAGGTAGGATTATTCAACGTGTCTGGTCCTATTTCACTTCATTTGCAAGGATTTATTTGGCATCACTGCATTAAACTTGCCAAATGGAAGATTAACATTTTAAACCAATTAGAATCAAATGGCCTGTCTTGAACTAAACTTGCTGAGAACAGGTTTACACATGAACTGATTTTTTAAAAAAATCTATCAGAATGTTACTGATGTGTAGATTGATTTCAAACCTTTACCCATCACAAATATTCTCTTCCTTACATCTGCAACTCTTTCAGTTTCAATCCTTCCTTTCATTATAACTTCATACAGCCTTCCAAGATCTCTGCATTCCTCAAACTCTATTTTTTGTACATCTTCCACTTACATTGCCTCTCTCCATGAAGACTACAGATCAGCAATCTGGACCAGGAGACTTTACATTTCCCTCCAAAAACCTCTTCAGTTCTCCACAACACTCTGCTTGGAACACCACACAAAACCACCATCTTATAAACTCTTTTCATAATCTTCCTCTTGGGTAATATTTTATTTGAATAATCTTGGAGGCCTTTCCTTTCTGTAAAACCTGCAAGATCTTACTTTTTGTTCTGGGGCCAGCATGCTCTTGACCTTCAATATCCCAACTCTGCTAAATTTGGCCCATTATATGCCAAGAATATTTTAAACCTATAAGATAAAGCTGACAATGATCAAAGTAAGACCACACTGCATTGTTAAGAAACCAAATTATTTGCTTCACATCACAAAATTTATCACTGCAAGGTAAAAATTAAATCAAAGCAAGTGCTTTTAAATTACTGGAATTATTGTTCAATAAAAATAATCATTTCCCAGACTTTTCACAGATCAGTAGTAACTTAATGAGCTGAAAGACTCTTTGATACTAATGCCAGTTTGCTTCAATGGGGCCAGTAAAAAATAGACTTGAATTGAGAACTTCATACATGTCTAGTCTGGCTGTTTATTATAAAAAGCACATTTTCATCTCTTCGTTACTGTTTAATCTCCATGTGAATAAATGCCATTAGCTAGGTATGCTAGGTTATTTTAAAGCATTGTTGAAAGAGGATACATTTTATCCAAAGTGATTTTTATTTCATGAATTCAAGCACTCTCATTAATCTTAGGTATTTGCCAGATTATTTTTTTTAAAAAAGTCACTTATAAAGTGTAAAGGAGATTACAATGTCAATTCATCCCATAGAATTATAATCGTTGCTTCTCTGAACCTGGCATACCTACTTCAAATACAATCCTCACCACCTGATTAATAGAGGCACCAGGATTTTGCATGCTTCAGGGAATAGCACGTCAAGCCCAGGCATGATTTTGAGAGACGAGGTCCCTTTGGGGAAGGGACAAGGTGCATCAGCTTACCAGAGATGACCCCTGATGCCAGTGTTGCAGCAACTGGTGTCTGCCTCTTACTCACTTTTGCCAGAAATTTGAACAGTAAACCATGTTGAGCCATTGCAAACATAATTCTGGGTAAAGGGAACATAGACCCCAACAGGCTAAAAAGAAAAAAGGTGAAAGTTCAAAATAAATCACATTCCGTACTACATACTAGTAATGGATACAATTACCAAATATAGAACGGCTAGTGTCAATGGTCTGGTCAATTTTTTTTTGTTTTGGATGCATTGTCTTTTTTGACTGTCAAGTTGGTGTGTTCATGTTAAAGCAGTATATTTTCACTTTAGGTGCAGAGCTTGGCATTTCCATGTACTAACATGCACTGACTTGGAAAGCAAGACTTCCTGAATCATTTGCCAAATCCCCAACTCAAGATTATCTGGCAAAATCCAAGATGAGTCCTTTGTCACATTAACCAACTTTAGTGACTCATTCAAGTACAAAACCACTTATGCTGGGCTGGCAGGGTGGAGTTACATCCTTAGCAAAGGCGCGCAGGCACCCGTTCCCTCTGCAAGCCTACAGATCACCCTTGGGCAAGGTGTAGCACCTGCTTAGCTCCCCAATCAGGGTCACATGAAGCCATGGGAGTGGATGATGGATGGTCATATGAACAGCCAGTGCATATCACAAGTCCTGGTTACACAACCACTGACACCAAGCAGACAATCTCTGAAGAGTACTGAAAACGACACTGCCCAGAAGAAAAATGTACCGAACATTAATTGACAGGTTATTTGTGGTTGAGTTACAGTTTTAGCAATGGAAACCTCTGGCCAGTCACTGAATTTATAGGTCTGCATCCCCCCACCTAGTACCAGTACCTAATAACATCAACATTATACAGGTTTCCCCCGTCATCCGAAGGTAGAGCGTTCCTATGAAACGGTTCGTAAGCTGAAATGTCGTAAAGCGAAGAAGCAATTACCATTTATTTATATGGGAAAATTTTGTGAGCGTTCACAAACCCAAAAATAACCTACTAAATCATGCCAAATAACACATAAAACCTAAAATAACAGTAACATATAGTAAAAGCAGAAATAAAATGATAAATACACAGCCTATATAAAGTAGAAATACTTTTCCACAATCATTACTGCACTGTTCTCCATACGAAAATCTGGCGCAAGTGCTGTTGGCAAAAACACGGCGCAAGCGCTCTCCAGTAACCTTTAAGCTATGAAGCTGCCAAATCATACCAAATAATACGTAAAAATACACAGCCTATATAAAGTAGAAATAATGTATGTACAGTGTAGTATCACTTACCGGAATCGGGACAGCGCCGAGCACACTTATAATGGTGTGTTAGGCTGAGTCGTTGCAGTTTGGGTGGTACAGTGGCCCCCACCCTCCGGGCCACCGATACCGATCCGCGAAGTATGCAGGGGTGCAGCGGTAGCTGGGAGGCACACAGCACCTTTAAGAGCTGAAACAAACATGCTAATTAATTAGGTGCCGCCCAGCACATAATTGTTGGCCCAGATCAGTGCTGATTTCCGATTGCGTCGTCTCTGATCTGGGCCAACAATTACGTGCCAGGCAGCACCTAATTAATTAGCATATTCGTTTCAGCTTTTTTCTTAAAGATGTGCTGTGTGCCTCCCGGCTACCGCTGCATTCTCCGCAAATCGGTATCTGTCTGTGGCCTGGGGGTTGAGGTGGTGAGACACTGGGGTGTCATCTCGTCATTGTCTGTTTCCATTAGGGCAGGCAGGGTATTTTCTATCTCTGCCCGCCTCGATGTCAAAGGTCGAGGTTCGTCGTCTGCTGTGGCTGATATGGAAGGCTTGCCTGACTGGGGAGCCTTGTGCATTTTTCTATCATACAGTTCTTTGTAAGGACTCAAACCATCCTGCAAGTATCCCCTAAACCTAAGTACCCTTTCAAAATTAAAGTCGTACTTTATCATTGCAGCGAAAATCTCACGCCGTTGCTTCACGTTCAGTTCGCTACTGCATTCGGTTTCGATTGTTATCCTTTCCTCTTCCAACTGCATCAGCTCTTCATCTATCAGATCTTGGCCATGGGATGCCAAAACCTCTTCAACATCATGTTCGTCAGCTTCCACAAGCCAAACTCACTTTGTCCTTACTTCGTTCACCATGATCAAAACGCTTAGTTATGTCTAGTTTAACACTAAGTGTAACACCCTTACGAGCTCTTTTAGACTTTTCCGATACCATAGAACTCATCTTGCTAATGACTGTTCACAGGCACGTGTTTAAGCAATGCCGGCGAGCATGCAGTTCCAAATCCGGGGACAGCGGCTGCTCAGGGCGCGCGCTGCCTTTTACCGCGCGCTGATTTTTTTTTTGTAACAATGAAAACACCTTCTGAAAGCGAAAACGGGGTACTAATGTAGGTCTTTCATAACAGTGAGGTTTCGTAAAGTGAACGTTCGAAAAGCAGGGGACACCTTATAAGTATTCTAAAGGGAGGATGAGGGTACATAATATAGCAACATTTAGTAGGAAGTTAGAGGATTGGGAACCTTTCAACGAACAGAATGGAAACTAAAAAAAAGAGAGAAAAAAAATGAGTTATGAAGGTAAGCTAGCCAATAAAAGGATACCTAAAGATTCTTCAGATATATAAAGAGTAAAAGTGAGGTGAGAGTATATATTGGATCACTGGAAAATAATGCTGAAGAGGTAGTAATGGAGAACAAAAATGGTGGATGAACTGAATAAGTACATATATTGCATAATCCTTCACTGTGGAAGACATTTGAGGGTGTCAGGGTGCAGGAATGAGTGTAGCTGCTATTATTGAGAAAGTGCTTGTGAAGCAGAGAAGTCTGAAGGTAGATGAGTCACTTGAACCAGATGGACTATACCCCAGGGTTCTGAAAGATGTAACTGAAGAGATTTTGGAAGCATTGGACTGCTCCTTTTCACATTATATGTCAACGATTTGGATGAAAGAATTGATGGCTTTGAGGCCAACTTGGAAGATGAGATACGAAGATAGGTGAAGGGGCAGGTAGTGTTGAGGAGCAGGGAGTCTGCAGAAGGACTTTGGAAATGGGCAAAGAAGTGGCTGATGGATTAGTGTAGGGAAGTGTATGGTCATGCACTTTGGTAGGAGGAATAAAGGCATAGATTATTTTCTATATGGGAAGATATTTCAAAACTCAGATGCAAAGGGACTTATGAGTCCCTGTGCAGGATTCTCTGAAGGTTAACTTGCAGTTTGAGTTGGCGATGAGGAATGCAAATGAAATATTAGCATCCATTTCAAGAGGACTAGAATACAGGAGCAAGGGTGTGATGCTGAGGCTTTATAAAGCATTGGTCAGTCTGCACGGAGTATTGAGAGCAGTTTTGGGCCTCTTATCTACAAAAAGACGTGCTAGCATTGAAGATGATCAAAAAAGATTATGGGAATGAAAAGGTCAATGTATGAGGAGTGCTTGTTGGCTCTGGGCCTGTACTCACTGGAGTTTAGAAGAATGGGGGGGAGGGTCTCATTGAAACCTATTGAATATTAAAAGGCCTAAGAGTGGATATGGAGAGGATGTTTCCTATGGTGAATGAGTCTAGGGCATTACCTCAGAATAGAGGGATGTAGAGATGTCCATTTAGAATGGAGATGAGAAGGCATTTCTTAAGCAAGTGAGTCATGTACCTGTGGCTGGGGAGGTCAAGTTATTGAGTATATTTAAAGCAGAGGTTGATAGGTTCTTGGTTAGGGTATCAAAGGTTACAGGGAGAAGGCAAGAGAATGGGGTTCAGAGGGATAATAAATCAGACATCCCACCCTGCAAAAACTCATTTCAGGGAGGTTGCACCATCAACTTGCGGGAAACTCCCGGGAGAGGTGGGATGTCTGCAATGGAGTAGCTCCTTAGCAGCTAGCCAGCTAGTTTAAATAATGTTAGGTATGCTAATGAACGAATGACACCTGTTAAACTCATCTCAACATGTCTTTTACAGTCTTAACCCACCATGGGCAATAGAAAAGTCACTGTTGCAAACAGTGCAGCGAGCAACACTGTCATTATTTTGACCCCTATTAGGCAGGGGTACATTTTAGTGTAGTCTGGGGTGACGTACATTCTATATTTTCTTTTTTTGGAACACTCTGCCATGGTGTGCTCTTACTCTCTCTCTCACTTGCGCGCTCTCTCTCTTGCTTGCGCACGCTCTCGCTTTCGCGCATGCTCTCTCTCGTGGTCACTCTTGCGCACTCTCTTGCTTTCTCTCGCTTGCTCTCAAAAAAATTGATTTCCGTGATATTGTATATAATTTGCGGGCATCAGGGAGCCACTATTAATATGCGGGAGACTCCCAGAACAGGTGGGATGTCTGATAAATTAGCCATGATGGAATGGCAGAGCAGACTCAATGGGCCGAATAGCCTAATTCTGTTCCTATGCCTTATGTCTTATGGACACGTGAGATAATCCTGAGACAAGAGCCTTTAATCTCTATTCAGAAAAGCAGTAGAATTAGGTTCCTGGGAAAATTAGCCAGGTCTTATAATTTGGTCAAGTGTGTCTGCTAAAGGATAAAATTTTAGACATTCTTTCACCATTCCTTGAGAGAAGAGAAAGACCTTACAAGCAGAGGTGCACAGGAAACTCTGACCTAAAAGACAGGTGTGATTAGTTTAAGTTGACGTTGTGGTTGGCACAGATATTGAGGGTTGAAGTGCCTGCTCCTGTACGGTCCTATTCTATGGATAAGTGTAACCAGCATCAATTTCCTCTCCAGAAACAACTCTAACATCAAGGCCCCAAGTACACTCAGTCAGACCCAGTGGACAGGATATGATGTTCGCCAATACCTGATCCCACAGACCTGTGAACTCTGTCATGCCAGGAGATTACACGTGGACAAATTAAAATATTTATTTTATTTATTGACATACAGCATGAAATAAGCACTTCAGGCTGCACTGCCCAGTAATCCCCCCAATTTAACCCTAGCCTAATCATGGGACAATTTACAATTAACCTACCAACTAGTACATCTTTGGACCGAGACAGAAAACTGGAGCACTTGGAGGAAACCCACACGGTCACTGGGAGAAAGTACAAACTTCTTACAGACAGTGGCTGGAATTGAACCTGGGTTGACTACTGTAGAGCGTTGTGATAACCACTACACTACCATGCCACTGCTCAAATCCTCTGCAGAAATGATGTGTTCTCATCAACTTTTGGGAATCCCTCACTGCTCAAGATAGAGAAGGTACATTCAGGATGATACAGAGAACCTCAAGCTGCAGGATCAAGAACATAAACGGCAGGAGTGCACCACATCACAAACTAACCACCCATTTTCCACCTATCTGTGGAAGAGTCCACGGTCTCTAACTAGGCCTCATCAGCCATTTCAGAACCCACATAACCAGACTGAAAAACAAGTCATCATTAATCCTGTGGGAGTCTCAACAGAGAAAAAAAAATGTAACTGCTATCGTCCTTGGCTGCTCCAAGAGCATCTATTGTGAAATGATGTTTTCAAAGCCCATGAGGAAAGAAATTCCAAACTGGGAAGCACATGCAAGTTCTTCTGCAACTCAATAATAAAATTCATGATGATAATGGCAATTCAACAAAAGCACATCAAGGAATATCACTCCTTCATAAAGTTATCCTTTCGATTATAATCTGTCTGCACTGGCAAATTAAAAAAAAAGTTGGTCTTAAAGAAAGCAAGCAAAGCATGAAGTGTACATGGAAATTTAAGTTTGATTTAGCAAAATAATAATGCTCTGACCATTTGACATTTTTGTTCTATATTTGCCCATTAACTCAGAACCCATTTTTACTTTCTATTTGCTCATCCATCCAGCTACAAAATCTCACCTGCAACCAAACCTGATGACATTGTAGCAATAACTGGAGTCTTCGTCTTAGAACTGACGTGGGCTAAAACTTTGAAAAGCAACCCATCTTCAGCCATAGCATAGATTACGCGAGGCATGGGGAAAATGGAACCAAGCAGACTGAATGAAGAGGAAAGACATGCACAATGCTGCAAGTCAGAGTCACATGAGGTATACAGTAAACCAATGAAAATTAACCTCACCTTAGGGCTCTACACAAGTTCCTAATTTCTCCTAGTCGAGTGGAAAATGTGTTGCATAATTCACATAAATTTGTTCTTCACAATAAAAGGTCATTTTTTAATGAGGGAATATATTTTTACATCAAAATACAGTATATTGGACTCTCTCAGTACCTAGTGGAAATGGTACTGAATTAGTGTAACTTTAAGGCATTGAATTCACTGCCAACCACCATCTCATTAACTGACTATAATCAGGATGTTGCAGTCGGGACTGAATTTGGTCAGTGCAAGTGATTAAAGAAAAGGGCTCTGACAGTAAATATAGGTATTAGGCAACAATGATTGTGGCTGCTTGTAATACCACTCCTACAGAATAATTTCACATCCTGAATTCCTCTACGTTCATACACTGAATGGCTGCTGAAGCAAGGTACAGGGAAAGGGGTGCAAATGCAATCACCCGACTTTCCTCCGGCAGTTTATGCTTCAGGGGAATAAGCCAAATTAAAATTATAGAAGGGGCAGGTTAGGGCAAATCAGGATAAACCCCTGAAACAAAGTAAGCTTACAATGTTATTCAGAGTACAGGTCAGAGGATCAGAAATTCAGTGCTGCTTAGACTACATTCACCTTTTTATTTTTTTAAATGGTACTAACTCCCAGTCCTCTAATCTGTTGGCACCAACGACAATAGCTTCAGCATTGATGACCGCAGGGAGTTATACAAGAGTTGTTCAAAGGAACTCCATCTGTGTTAATGCAATCAATTAGCAATGAAAACTTTATAATTTTATTTAAGATGGAGGTTTCAAAGTTCTTTGTTTGTATTAATAGATAAAATAGTGAAAATACTGGGCATACTATACCAGTACAACAACATTGACCAAATGAGGTTTATAGGCATTCTTGTTAAAACAACACTTATGCAGAGCCCTGCAGTGTAATCACTTAATAAAAATTAGTTTGATTTGATTTCATTCAAGTGTGGAAAGAGAAATTATGTTAGTTATATCCAAACGTTTTAGAAAATGTTTCTCCTTAACATCAGGAAAAAGATGTAACTTAAATTGCATACAGGTAACATGGGGTGAACTTAACTACTACTGTTGAATTGTAAATTTGACTTAGATCAGAAGCTACCAATTACATACCCTTCTTAATTTACTCTTCCATTGATAATTAAATAAAATCAGGTGGGTTATATAACTGGCGATCATAATCTCCTATTGATTACCTGGCAGAGAAAATTACCTTATATTTCTTTGATTTTTTGAATTTATTGCGGCCAGCTAAATCCTAGTGACTGGAACAAATCTAACCTATCAATTCAGCAAAATGTTTCATGTATTCTGCTACATAATCTGAATTTTACATACTATATGTTAAACTGCATAGAGCGACTCGGAGGTATTCCTTATACAGTACTGTATACTTAAACTAGAAAGAAAGTTGTGTTCTTGTCAGCTTGCTTCACGTGTGAAGCAGCTGGGATCCACCTCACCATCTCCACCTCAAGGGCTTCAGTTCAGGGTGAGAAGAGAATCACTGGCGAGGGAAAGCCTCTCCACCAAAGCTTCATATTAAAAATCTGAACCCTCTTAGTAATGGGAATGGAAGGGTGGCTGACTTATGTACACCTTGCTGAAGTTGGCAGATTCACCACACCATTTTAAAATACTGATTTTTGAATTCATTTTTATCTTAGCTCAATAATATGAGAGAAGTTACTGCTATTCATAAACAAAGTCAATTAAATTGGTGATACTTTTGGATCTGCAGATTACTGGAAGCCATTTTTTCCCCCAAATGGTGGAAGGTTCTTTCTGATTAAATATTCAGTCTACTATAAAGGAAAACAGGATTTACAGTTTAAACTAAAAAGAAATTGTTCATCACCAGTTTCAAACAACTTGGACATTTGACAAAACAAACTTTGATTATAATATACACATTAATGCCACAAAGCAAAGCTTTGGCAAACACAAGTACACAAAGAAATTTGCAGATTAATCTAGAGATGATACCTGAACCAAATCTGTACAGCACAACACTAAGTTAAAGCAAAACAAAACTGTTATAGATTATACCATGTAAACAAATGCAAAGAAATACCAGGACCTTTATTTATTTAGAGATACAGCATGGTAGAGACTCTTCCAGCCCAACGAGACAGCGCTGCCCAGTGACACCCATGTGACCAATTCACCTACTAACCCGTACATCTTGGAAATGTGGGAGGAAACCAGAGCACCCTGAGGAAACCCACGCAGTAAAGGGAGAATGTACAAACTTTTTATAGACAGCAGCGGGAACCGAACCCAGGAGAATTAAAGCTGGAAAATTACAACCGTAATCCTCAGCAACAGCATACTTGGCTCAAAGCATGTCTGATAAATGTGCATGCCGCTGCACAAAATGCAATATCAGGGTCCGAGAGCCATGTGACTCATTTCAGCCTCCATCTCCCCTTTTTTTAAAAAAAAAAATTCCAACACAAAATTATGTAAAGGTACACACAGGAAAAGGGCATGGTAGTAAAGCTGATTAATTGGTCATTGGTTAAAGGGCAGACTACTGTAACTTTGAAAATATTAATACACACAAAACGCTGGATGAACTCAGCAGACCAGGCAGGATCTATGGAAACGAGTAAACAGTCAACGTTTTGGGCCAAGACCATAGACACTGCCTGGCCTGCTGAGTTCCTCCAGCATTTTGTTTGTATTACTTGGTTTTCCTGCAACTGTAGATTTTCTCGTTTGTAACTTTGAGCAGGCAGCTTAGATGGCTGGTAGGTGCATTTGTTGTAGAAGATAATCAGTTGGTTAAATAGACAGAGTAATAGTATACATTTCTGAATCTTCAAATGCGAGGTGACGCATTTAGGGAGGACTAATATGGCTAGGATATACACAATAAATGGTAGAGGTCTTGGAAGTAGTGACAGATGGTGAGGGGGTGGAAATCTTGGCATAAATATCCAAAAGATCCCCAAAATCAGCAGCACAGATAGACAAGATAGTTAAGGAGGTATATGGGATCACTGCATTCACTGGCCAGGGCACAGAATACAAGAGTGACAGGTATTATAACTATTCGTTAGGGCATAGTTCTGGTTACAACACTCTGGGAAAGATGTGACTGCACTGGATGGGATACAGACAAGATTCACCAAGATGATGCCTGAGATGGGGCATTTTAGCTTGGTGGAGAAATTGAAAGTATGCTGTATGCTTTCTTTACCTGCCTATCTACTGTATTTGTGTTGGCTCTTTTAGTGAGCAATGGACATGCATGCCAACATCCCTCTATGCTTCAGTGTTTTCAGGTGTTCTGCCAGTTACTGAATTCTTTCCCCTTAAATTTGATCTCCCAAAGTGCAATGCCCCACGCTTCTCCAGGTTAAATTCCATCTGCCATTTCTCTGACCACATTTCCAAATGGTCCATATGCTACTGAATTCTTTGACAACCTTCTTCACTATCCACAACTGCCAATTTTTGTGTTATCTACAAACGTATTGATCAGGCCACATTTTCATCCAAATCATTTATAATGAAAAAAATCAATGTCCTTCTGAAACACCGCTGGTCACAGATCAGTGTTAATACCCTTCCACCACGACCCATCATCTTCTATGGCTAAAATAAATTTGAATCCAATCTACTAAGATTGTATATATCCCATAATCTCTTGGAGTAATTTGCCACGTAGGCCTTTGTCAAAAATGTCACTAAAATCCATTACATGGCAACCACTGCCCTATCCTTAATGACCTATGCCACCTCCTCAAAAATAAAACTCTATCAAGTTTGTGAGACATGACCTTCCCATCACCTACAGAAAGCTACGCTGACTATCCCCATTAAATCCATGCTCTTCCAGATGCAAATAGATCTTCTCCACAAGAAACTTTTCCAATAATTTCCCTAATGCTAATGTAAGGCTTACCGGCCTATAATTTCCTGGTTGGTTTCTAATGCCCTTCTTAAACATTAGCTATTCTCAGATACCCTGGAGGCCTCATCTGTGGCTGAAGAGGATACAAAGGTTCTAGACCATATCAATCTCCTTTCCTTCCTCACTTAATAGCTCCTGAAGAGCATCAAGGTAAATAAGTCTCTGGGGCCATTAGAATTTCAGCATACCACTCCCTGATCTAGCTATCCGCTATGTCCTTCTCATCGGTGAGTTTCTATATCTCTTTAGGAAGCAGGTAAGTAAAAATATAAGCACGAGAAAGTCTGCATATGCTGGAAAAACTCAGGTAAGTCAGTCAGGCAGCATCTATGGAAATGAATAAACAGTCGACTTTTTGAACTGGACTTCTTCAGCATGGGAAAGGAAGGGGGGAAGAATAAAAGGTGAGGAAGGAGAAGGGAGACAGTTAGAAGCTGAAGCAGAGGGGTAGGAAAGACAAGGGCTGGAGAGGAAGGAATCCAGCTGGAGAGGAGACTGCACCATAGAATAAAGGGATGGAGGAGTGGAGCCAGGGGGAGGTGATAAGCAGATGAGAAGAGGCAAGAGGCCAGAGTACAAATAGAAAGGGGGGGGTGGAGTGGTGGGAAGGGATTTTTTTAAATATAAAACATGTGGGTGCCCATGGCCACCCCACGAGACTGGAGGAAGTGGGAGGAACTGAAGGAAAATTTGTTGAGAGTGAGGACCAGTTCTGCCAGAAGGAGGAGGGTGCTGGTGGAGGTGAACTGGTTAGAAAAAAGTCCAGGAATTTGGCAGTGGCAGATTCAGTCAACTGGCTAAAGATGGCCTTGTTTTCAAATTACAACAGAAAAGCCTCGAAATAATGGTCATGCATAGAAGAAGGTAAGTTTAAATAGAAGTTGATATTGAAAGTATACGAAAGAATTTAAATTAGTATAATTTAGGAAATAAAGGAAATTGTGTATTCCGTAAACAGGTGCTGCACATACTGTTAAACATAAAGTTTATGGATAAGCCACTTCCTCACAGCCATTACATAATTTTACACATGATCAGATGAAACAAGTTCAACTTGATTACAAAATTATTTTGTACATGAAATATTCCAATTGAGAGTGGGGAAAGGAGCAGAGATTCTGCTTTATGTAGGAATGCTGTACCAAAAGCTATTCCGATGATGTACTCACAAGTTGGACAATTATTTTCATACCTTGTTGACAAAGCACAGAGAGATCCGACAGCCACCAGGTATTTTGCAGGGCCCCAGCCGATATACTGAAAGGCAACAGGAAGTGGGCTCCGAGCGTCCAGCAAGTAGTACGGCATCATGAGGGTGAGCGCAGCAGAAACTCCAAAGTAAGCCAGGAAGCACACCAAAAGGGAAGTCACAATTCCAATGGGAATAGCCTTTTGAGGATTTTTCACCTCTTCACCTAGAATGGTAACAAGGAACATTTTGTGGCTTGCATACAAATAATTACCACTGAATAGTGAACCTTGTTGATTGGTTAAAGGTCAGTAAAAAATAAAGATATGTCACAGAGCTGCCCTCCGTCATGTTATTTTGCCAGAAGTGCAGTAATAGATGTTTATGTTATAAGCAATGAATTTCTGATGGTGATTGCACTGCACTTTTGATAATAAATACGAAGTACTTGGATCAAAAGAACAGCGATGCAAATAAGGAAAAACAGTAACACTGGATGAGGGAGCAGAACATCTGGCTTTTTCTGTAGCAATGACAAGATGGGAGAGATGGCAAGTAATGCTATGTTTAGTGTTGTAGCGTGAATGAAATCACTGGAGAGACAGAGTTACTGGCAGCTACTTTATCCGACAAAACAAGGTACAACAAGCATCATACGGAGACCCTTTGGTGGAAAGGTCTGCTAGCCCAAAGTGGGCTTGATATTAATTTGCTAAACACAAAGGGCAATCCCTATTTACAAAGTATAGACAATGCATAGACAATGCTTTCTTTTGAAGCTACATACACGACATCACACCTTCTAACTTCATCCTTTCCTCCTGATGCCTGCATGTCTGGGTTGGTACTCACAGCCTTTAAGAATGCAAGTTAAAGCCACAATACATTTATTTGTGTTTTTTTTACGTGCTAACATAGAGGAGAATTCATATTTATAAAGTATAGATAATACTGTCTTCGAAACTACAGTATCTGGTCAAACTACGGCGTCAGCAGTGTCTGGTATTCACAGCTTTTAGGAAATGCATTGTGAACTCAATCCACAGTACTTTGTCAAGCAGAAGACTGGAGGCCAAAGTCATTTAAGTGAAAATGAATCATCTACCCAAAAACTCACTCTAACACTTAGAACATAAATGAAACAGTTAATAAAATTTGTAATGAAATTAACTTCTATCCAAAAGAAGCAGAATTTCAAGGACAGCACAAAATTTAAATTTATGGGGCATACATGCACACAGAAGCGAAAAAGGATAGATTTACATTCAATAACCTGTAGTTCCTCGTGAATTTGATAATAAAAATCCATCCCTTTCTTTCTAAATTTAGGAATCAAATACAATTCTTCTTGGTACACAAGTTTCATTTGACAAAAAGAAACAACATTTCGGAGAAGTGTTCTTGTGCTGCTGGCTGAGCAGGAAAAAGGCAATCATAATTGTATTTTGCAGTTACTGGAACAAAACATTGTACGGGCAATGGGAAACCTTACTGTTAAACTACCCATGTTTTACTTCACCTGTTAAGCAGTCATCTTACTCAAAACCACATGTGACCAAGAAACAACAATGATTTTAAGTTTAGAAAAGTAATTACACATACAAGATCCTCCTCAAACGGGCCAAAATATTAGAGGGTAATGACAGACATAGCCCTTAAGTGCACATCATTACTGGAGTTCAGTTATATTTGAGCTCTCTCAATAAGTAGAAAGTCACATACGAAGAGAGCAACTAGAGTGAATAAGGGTTAGGGTATTAATGCCCAAACTCGTACACCCTTTATTTATGCTACTCTAGTAGAGTGTGAAATCACTGGATTTACCTCTGGAAATGTCCAAAATTGCCACTGCATATAGTAGATTATTGTTACATAAAGAAATACATTAAATAATGATGTGATAAATAAAAGGTTGGTTCTTACCTGTAGTGGCAATACAGTCAAACCCAACAAAAGCATAAAAGCAGGTAGCAGCACCAGCTAATGTTCCACTTAATCCATATGGTGTAAAACCACCCACACCATAAGTGCTGGTGACATTCTCTGCAGATGAATTGCTATGAAATGGAGACAAAATATACATTTTGTTTACTCTATAAACTCAACTTTACTCGGATAAAAATCATTTCAAACACAAGATGCATGGAATGCGTGGGAAACACAAAACACTCGCATGGGATTTAGTTAAATTTGTGTCTATATGATGAAACAAGTTTCCAATTTATGTCAGCATGTTTGAAACCAATATAGGATGCCACAGTTACATAGTCTAAATAGTTAATACTTTTATCACGATTTTTGATCCATTGTTTTTGTTCTAACAATTGTCTAGCTGGCACCAAGCTGGTGTGAGACATCTCACTGCCCTCAGGTTGTAAAAAAAAATCTGCTCCTTTTAATCATTATAGGTTTAAGAAGTTGAGTCCAGCAATGCACGCCACATGACAACAAATGTTTGTGCATGCCATTTTGGGCACACATGCCACAGGTTTGCCATCACTAACTCAGTGCTTTTTATTAAAACCCCAACAATTTCTAAAAATTTTAGTCCTTTGAAGTTACAGTATGCAATACAAAAATAAATGTCTGGGTCAATGTTGTTTTTGTAACATAACTATAAGACATAGGAGTACAATTAGGCCATTCAGCCCATCGAGTCTGCTCCTCCATTTCATCATCATCCCTCTCAACCCCATTTTCCTGTCTTCTCCCCATCACTTTTGACGCCTTTCCTTGACACCACAGCAATACAGAGGTTAGCGCGACGCTATTACAACTTGGGACTTGAGTTCAGAGCTCAATCCTGGTGTCTAAGGAGTTTATACATCCTGCTTGTAGAACATGTAGGTTTTCCCTGGGTGTTCCTGTTTCCTCCCAAAGTCCAAAGTAGTACTGGGTAGGTTAATTGGTCATTGTAACCTGCCCTGTGATTGGGTTAGTGTTAAATTGGGATTGCTGGTCAGTGTGGCTAATGGGCTGGAAAGGCCCATTCAGCATTGTATATCTAAATTTTTAAAAAAATAAATCAAGAACCTTTCAAACCTCCGCTTAAGATATACTCAAGGACTTGGTCCCCACAGCTGTCTGTGGCAATGAATTCCACAGATTCACCACCGTCTGACCAAGGAAATTCCCTTCATCTCCATTCTAAATGGAGATGTATTCTGAGGCTGTGCCTTCTGGTCCTAGACTCACACACTACAGGAAACATCCTCTCCACATTCACTCTATCAAGGTCTTTCAACATTTGATAGGTTTCAGTGAGGTCACCCCTCATTCTTGTGGATTCCACTGAGTACAGGCCTGAAGCCAACAACTGGACCTCATCTAGTAACCCTTCCATTCATGGTATCAGTCTCGGGAACCTCCTCTGAACCTACTCCATTGTCAGCACGTTCCTTCTTAGATAAGGGGAACGAAACTGCCCATAATACTCTAAATGAGGCCTTACCAGTGCCTTATAAAGCATAAACATTACATCCTAGTCATCTCAAAATGAATGCTTTTCCTTTTAATTAACCTATATTTGCTCTCCTGACCACTGACTAGGTCTGCAAATTAACCTTTAGGGAATCCTACATAAGGACTCCCAAGTCCCTTTGTACCTCAAGAGTTTTGAATTTTCTTTCATTTAGAAAACAGTCTACTCTTCCATTTCTTCTACCAAAGTGCACAACCATACACTTCCCAACATTGTATTCCATCTACCACTCTTTTTGCCTATTCTCCCAATCTGTTTAAGACCTTCTGTAGCCTCTCTGCTTACTCAACACTATACGCCTGTCCACCTATCTTCTGCTCCCAACACTCAAATTTCTGGCATACTGCTAGTGTCTTCCACTGATGACTGATGCAAAGTACTCAAGTTCATCTGCTATATCTTTGTACCCCATTACTACCTCTCCAGTGTCATTTTCCAAGCAGTCTGACATCCACTTCACCTTTCTTTTACTCTTTATATATCTGAAAAGTGTTTTTGTATCCTTTTACATTACTTGTTAGCTTACTTTCATATTTCATCTTTTGTCTCCCCTTGTGGCTGTTTTAACCTCCCTCTGCAATTGGATCCTGGACTTCATAATCGGAAGACCACAATCTGTGTGGATTGGTGATAACATATTCTCCTCACTGACGATCAACACTAGCACACCTCAGGGGTGTGTGCTTAGCCCACTGCTCTACTCTCTTTATAATCACGACTGTGTGGCTAGGCATAGCTCAAATACCAACTACAAATTTGCTGACTATACAACCATTGTTGGTAGAATCTTAGGTGGTGACGAGAGGGCGCACAGGAGTGAGATATGCAAACTGAGTGCCAGTGGTGCTACAGCAACAACCTGGCACTCAACGTCAGTAAGACGAAAGAGCTGATTGTGGACTTCAGATAGGGCGAGATGAAGGAACACATACCAATCCTCATAGAGGGATCAGAAGTGGAGAGAGTGAGCAACTTCAAGTTCCGGGTGTCAAGGTCTCTGAGGATCTAACCTGGTCCCAACATATCAATGTAGTCATAAAGTAGGCAAAACACCTAATACTTTATTAGGTGTTTGAAGAGATTTGGCATGTCAACAAACAGACTCAAAAACTTCTATACAGTAGTTGTACCGTGGAAAGCATTCTGACAGGCTGCGTCACTGTCTGGTATGGAGGGGCTACTGCACAGGACCGAAAGAAGCTGCAGAAGGTTGTAAATCTAGTCAGCACTAGCCTACAAAGTACCCAAGACAGCTTTAGGGAGCAGTGTCTCAGAAAGGCAGCGTCCATTATTAAGGACCTCCAGCACCCAGGGCGTGCCCTTTTCTCACTGTTACCATCAGGTAGGAGATACAGAAGCCTGAAGGCACACACCCAGTGATTCAGGAACAACTTCTTCCCCTCTGTCATCCGATTCCTAAATGGATGTTGAATCTTTGGACACTACCTCACTTTAAAAAAAAACAGTATTTCTGTTTTTGCATATTTAAAAAAAAATCTATTCAATATACACAATTAATTTATTTGTTTTTTTAATATTTTATTATTATTTTTTCCCTCTCTACTGGATTATGTATTGCATTGAACTGCTGCTGCTAAGTTAACAAATTTCACATCATATGCCGGTGATAATAAACCTGATTCTGATTCTGAATTGCCTCCTGTTGGTTTTTAAAAGCTTCCCAATTCTCTAACTTCCTACTAATTTTTGCTATATTATATGCTCTCTCTTTTGCTTTTATGCAGCCTTTGACTTCCCTTGTCAGCCACAGTTGCCCCATCCTCCCTTTAGCATACTTCTCTGTCTTTGGGATAATTCCAACCAGCGCCTTCCAAATTGCCCCCAGAAACACCAGCCATTGCTGTTCTGCCATCATCCCCACTCATGTCCCCTTCCAATCCACTTCGGCCAGCTCTTCTCATGCCTCTGTAATTCCCTTTACTCCACTGTAATACTGATCGATCTGAATTTAGCTTCTCCCTCTGAAACCGCTGGGTGAATTCTATCATACTATGATCACTGCCTCCTAAAAGTTTCCTCACTTTAAGCTCCCTAATCAAATCTGATTCATTGCACAACATCAGCTCCAGAATTGCCTTTCCCCTAGTGGGTTCAATCACAAGCTGCTCTAAAAGGCTAGTATGTAGGCATTCTACAAATTCCATCTCTTGGGATCCAACACCAACCTGATATTCCCACAATATAGTTGCATATTGAAATCTCCCATGACCATTGTAACACTGACCTTTTTAAATGCCTTTTCTATCTCCTGTTATAATTTGTAGCCCACATCCTGGCTACAGTTCAGAGACCTGTATCTAACTCCCACAGCCTTTTTACCCATGCATTTTTTTTTTATTATAACAACTTTACCCACAAGGATCCTACATCTTTCAACCCTACGACTAGGGGACATAGCCTCAAGACTCGGGGGAGCAGATTTAGGACGGAGAGGAGGAACTTCTTTTCCCAGAGAGTGGTGAATCTGATGAATTTTCTGCCCAATGAAGCAGTGGAGGTTACCTCAGTAATATACTTAAGGCAAGGTTGGATAGATTTTTGCATAGTAGGGGAATTAAAGGATATGGGGAAAAGGCAGGCAGATGGAGACAAGTCCATGGCCAGATCAGCCATGATCTTATTGAATGGCATAACAGGCTTGATGGGCCAGATAGCCTACTCCTGCTCATATTTCTTGTATTATGTTCTATGTCACCTCTAAGGATTTTTTTTTTTTTTTAAACCAACAGAGCACCCCACCTCCTCTGCGTACCAGCCTGTCCTTTTGATACAAAGTGTATTCTTGGATATTAAGCTCCCAACTATGATCTTCTATCAGCCATGACTCAGTGATGCCCACAAAGTCATACCTGCCAATCTCCAACTGTGCTACAAGATTATTACCTTATTCCATATACTACTTGCATTTAAGTACAACACCCTCAGTCCTGTATTCTTTACCTTTCCAATTTTGAGCCATGTTGCACTCCCACTCATCCCACTGACTACAATTTTGCCCCATCATCTCTCTCTCCTCCTTTAGTCTCACTACACACTGCATCTATTTGTATACCAACTGCCCCATCCTCAACTCAATCACTGAGTTTCCCATATACCTGCCAAATTAGTTTAAACCCACCATAACAGCTCGAGCAAACCTGCCTGCAGGGATGTAGGTTCCCCTTGGGTTCAGGTGTAACCGTCATTTTTGTACAAAACCTTCCCCAGAAGAGATCCCAATGATCCAGAAATCTGAAACCCTGCCCACTGCAGGAATTCCTCAACCACACATTCATTTGCTAAATCATCCTATTACCCTCACTGGCATGTGGCATAGGCAGAAATCCAGAGACCACTACCCTGGAGGTCCCGCTTTTCAGCATCCTATCCAATTACCTATATTCTCTCTTCAAGACTGCCTCCCTTGTCCTACCCATGTCGTTGGTACCAGCATGTACAATGACTGCCAATGGCTTACTATCCCCCTTTAGAATGTATTGAAGTTAGCATTTACCAAACAAATGGGTAGAACAGCCTAATGGGCTGATAATAAAGTATGAATGTATTGGGATATTCTCAAATCAAACAGAGTATGCATATGGCTATTATACAACCAGAAATAAATGTCTTTAAATAGGAATATGCTGAGAAGATGAACATTGAATAACTTTATATACAAAATTGTTAAATTATTGTTAAATGAGCATTGTACACAACAAAATAGTAGAGGAAGAATGTGCTTGTGCTGAAGAAAATGCAGAGGAGATTCATTGGGTTGTTGCCTGGATTGGAGGACTTTAGTTATGGGGTAAATTGGATAGGCTGTGCTTATTTTCCTGGAGCAAAGGAGTGGCCTGTTAGGAGGTATATAAAATTATGAGGGGCAAATAGGGCAGGTAGTCATAATCTTTTACCCATGGCAGGGATGTCAGAAACGAAACAACATAGGTTCAAGATACAGAAGTGTCTGATCAGTGAGGAGTGTGTAATGTGCTGGTGGTGGATGCGATTACTATGTTTAAAAGGTATTTAGCCAGATATCCAAGTAGGTAAGATTTAGGATATGGACCTAATGCAGACAAACATGATTAGTGTACTTGGGCAAAAAGATTGGCAATGATATGGTGAGTCAAAGGGACCACTTCTGTGCTCTACTACAGTTCTGCGTCTAAAGAAACCCGGTCCAGTATCTGTGCCACATTTGGTCCACCAACTCAATAGTAATCCCATAGTCTGCTCCACTGCCCGAGATCCCTTTCCAAATATTGACACAACTTTCCCTTAAAGGATTTCCACGTCAAAATCCTGTAGCAAGCATAGCAACCATCTGTATAAAAAAATTCTCCTAACCTCCCTCCTGGTAATAATATTAAATTGGGACCTGAAAATCCCTCATCTTGCTAATGATGGATTCTTTTCCCACACACTCAACAAAACTTCTGGTCATTTAAAACAACCATTAAATTTCCACTTAGAAACTTACCTTATGGTTGCTGTAACGTTAATGAGAAACTCCTTACTGATTTTCCAGTTCTCCAGGTCTCCTTTCACAAACCCCGTAATCATAACAAATAAAAGGACCACTATATTGATGGCAGTAAATACTTTGGTGACCCAAGCAGACTCCTTTACACCAAATGACAGAAGACCTAAAATGGATAAAACGTTAAAAAGCATCATCAGTCAGGTCCTTTAGCCACACTAATGTAAAGGCATCCGTTAGTCTTGCGAGACCATGGATCTGCGCCTGGAAAGTCTTCACTCTCCAGGCCGCAGGCCTGAGCAAGGTCGTATGGAAGACCAGCAGTTGCCCATGTTGCAAGTCTCCCCTCTCCATGACACCAATGTTGTCCAAGGGAAGGGCATTAGGACCCATACAACTTAGCACCAATGTCGTTGCAGAGCAATGTGTGATTAAGTGCCTTGCTCAAGGACACAACACGTTGCCTCGGCTGGGGCTCGAACTACGTCCCACACTAATGTATGAGGGGTGATTGATAAGTCTGTGGCCTAAGGTAGGAGGAGTCAATTTTAGAAAACCTAGCACATTTATTTTTCCTACATTTACACACTTAGTCCAGTGGTCGTGGAGCATACAGATCCCTTCTTTGTAGAAGTCGGTGTCTTGGACCTCCGGAAGTGGTCCACAGCAGGGGTGATTGATACGTTCATGGCCTAAAGTAGAAGGAGATGAGTTATTAACTTCAAACTTTCTGTCTTGTCACTCAAAGAGTTGAACTGCAAGTGCATGTAGTGGGAGCTGTATAACTCATCTCCTTCTACCTTAGGCCACGAACTTCTCAATCACCCTTGCTGTGGACTACTTCTACAAAGAAGGAATCCGTATGCTCCACGACTGCTGGACTAAGTGTGTACATGTAGGAGGGGACTACGTTGCTAGGTTTTCTAAAATTGACTCCGTCTACCTTAGGCCACGAACTTATCAATCACCCCTTGTAAACCCATAGCAAATAAGAAATGATTCAACCACAATGTTGGTCATGTTTATTAGCAAAACTAATAAAATGAGAGAGGAGCTGGATATTTCTGTTCCTTGCCAACGTATACAGCAAATTCCACCCAATGCATTTCCACCACCCTCAACACACATCCCCACAAAAGTTGGAGTAAATGTTTAGGGAACTTCCAGGGTTACTCAAATCTGTCTGATCCATCCCTGGCAGACTTAACAACTACAGCACGTAGATACAGGCACCATCCTAACAGGCCTTAAAACACTGCCTAAGAGTACTTTCTACAAGGCTAGGAGTCCTTCAATTGATTCTTAAAAAATAACCAATGTTTCTCTTGTACATTGGAGATAAAAATACAAAATCCATCTGTCCTCGTATAAACAACCTAAGGCCTCCTTTCTGTTGTAACAGTGAAGAAATTAATATAGCGGTTGTGAAGTTGTACTTAATCTGAAAGCTGGATTTCAAATAAAATGTTAAATAAATCCAAATCTCACAATGGGCTGAGCGAACACACACGTTTAAGGAAATAATCAATTTTAAAAAATCAATTATCACTCTTAAGAATTTTTAGCAACAAAATATTGGCCTCAAAATTCTAGTGCATCAACTGAGCACATTGGATTGAATGCAGGGTTACAGCGGAGAGCTTGTGTCCTCGTTTGAGATTCTTAGGAGATCACAAGTCAGATAGTCAGGACTATTAAGGAGGGTTTAAAAGATCAAAATATTAAGGAACTGAAGGCATCGAAGTAACTTGGCAGGGACTTTGGGAATTACTGGTGATGGGATTGCTACAGTTTTAGTGAAGGAACCGGATGACAAAAGAAAACGGACTTGCCAAACAGGGTTCCCAATCTACAGTTCTTTTCAGAAAAAAACAAGCTGCCTTGACAATACAAGCAAAGGTTGTTCCAAGGACGATGTTGTTGAAACTCCCCTGTGATGTTCCCATAGGAGTATTGCACACAGGATAATACTATCACATGTGCAAACAATGCAAAATAATAGGAAGACACTCCCAGCTGGAAGTGATTGGTCACATTTAAGGAGATAAAATGATCTTGAAGTGCTTGGTATTGCACTTCACCACACTTTGGGGAAAAAATATTCAATTTTCAGTACACAAAATTGAAAAATAAAATATCACATGATTGAATTTCTAATCACACCTTATGAAAAAATCTCGAGCATCTCCTATAAATTCTCCTTTTTTTGCACGGAGGTCCTGTTTTTAAACAGTTTTTTCCTCTCCATCGTCTTATACAAGGTATGTATAGATTTATTTACTATTTATACTATCAACTGCATCTATTGCCTGTGATACTGCTACAAGATTTTCATTGTACCATACCTCACCGTACTTTGCACATGACAATAAACTTGACTTGATAGACATTATAGTAAGCAAGCAGAAAACAGCAGTTTTCATGTATCAAGAATCATCTGAAACTGATCCAAGATCATTTTAAAGTTGGAAAATAAAGTCAATACTGCTTTCCCCAAGGATAAGCTTCACCTATTAGACTGTAAAAAGGGTAAATATTTCATCATTTTCTGTCCAAAACAGAAGACCACAGGTTCTCCCTTTATCCTCTTCGCCCTGCTATTTCCATGCCAAACTCTCATTTTGAAAACACAAAATGACTTAACCATTAACCCTTCACGTACAGCATTCCAAATCTCACATAAAAATTATTTTCATTACACTTTTTTCACTTACAGGTCAACTTAAATCTATGATCCTTTTGTATCCACCTCTGTTCACACTCACCCCTCACTTTGCAATCAGTGCTGGCCAATATTGTTTCTGCTTATGTCGCAGCTCAGTTACATAGAGCAGCTGCTGGTGGAAAGATGTTGGATCTCTTCACTGAACCTGTCACTAAAGTGAATGAACTCATTCATTCCTTGACAGAATAGCCAGTTTGCAAAACTGCTGCTAACAACTTGACCAAGTGTGGCTATACAGCAAAGCTTATTCCCGATATCCTGAGATGGCTTTTCATGTACTATCATATAAAAAATTACGCCTGCATGAAAACTATCTGAATAACAATCTTTTCATACATGGAACATAGATCATAGGGACAAGCCATATGGCCCACTGCATTTTCCTGCACATGTTCTATACCCCTCCATTCCCTGCCTGTTCCTGTATCTTAAACATTGCTATCATATCTGGCATCTATTACTCTGTTTAAAAAAAAGCTTGCCTCATAAATCTCCTTCAAACTTTCCTCCTCTCATCCACAGCCATGTTCTCCAATATTTGACACATCCACCACGACTACCTACCTAGATCTGGTCATCTGGTATTCTATCAGGTTGGCACTGAATATCTGACACCTGACAGAAAACAGTTCAAGTTGTTTCCATACAGCAAATTTATTTTAGGTTGTATGTCGATATCTTAAGCTAGAAATTTACATCTTAAATGTATTTTAATTGTTCTGTCTGGAAATAAGTACACAATTTATTATGATAAATGTTTCAGTTTACTGGATAAAGGCAGCTTATTGTACAACCTTCATGTAATTATACCTGATAATATTAATATCAGACACACAGCAAAGAAGTCAGGATATTCTGCCAATCCTGGTGAATGCATCCTGAAGTACGTGCCAAAAAATACTCCAATCTGTTTGCCAAGAAGTTCATCAAAGGTACCACTCCAAGCCCTGGCAACACTTGACGTACCTCGATACAAAGACAATGTGAAAAAAGTAATTAAATCAAACTGTGAATAATCAAACAAGATAATTATCAGATGAATAATTACTGCACGGATCTTGATACAATTCCAAACATCCATACTGCTTCTCTCACAACACGCTGGAGGAACTCAGCAGGTCGGGCAGCATCCGTGGAAACGATCAGTCAACGTTTCCACGGATGCTGCCCGACCTGCTGAGTTCCTCCAGCGTGTTGTGAGTGTTGCTTTGACCCCAGCACCTGCAGAGTATTTTGTGTTTACGATCCATATTGCTTCTGTTTAAATTCCATGTGAGGGTTATATTTGATTTCTGGAACTATTCCTGGTAAGATTATTTTACACACACCATAATCATTGAACTAAAGCAGTTAATGCTCAGATATGCTCCTCATCATAGCTTGTCACACCAGACAGCCAGCCACTTTAGTGTTGTTTGGTTGCTGTAGAGCAGGTCAGTGTCAACTAAATCAGGTGAGAGTGAGCAGTTGCGCAGAACGTGTTCAATGTTCTGCACCCTTTCACCACACTCACAGGATTCGCTGGTCTTTAAACCCCTCTTCACCATATTGTCTCCCGTCCTACAAACTCCCGCTCTCGCTCTGTTGAGAGTGCACCGCTTCCGTCTGTTAAGCAGTGCCCCATCTGGCAACATTTCTGTGGAGTCTTGCACTGTATTGTTTGGTGGGGTTCTGGCTTCTGTTTGAGGCCAGAGGTCAATCCTATATGTTTTGGGGGGATGTTCCGTGTGGTAGTTCCTCCACTGTAGCAAAGCTTTTCCTCGGTTTCAGGTGGTTGGAAACTGGCACATGATGATGTAGTGGGTGCCGCAGATCCGAGTTCTGTTTACCTTTTTCAATTTTTGTTGTAGTGTGTCTTCGGATCTCTGGGGGAGCAATGCCTGCAAGTCTGTAAGTGATGTTAGTGGGTGTGGGGCGCAGTGTGCCTGTGATTATTCCGCAGGCTTCGTTAAGCAACGGGTCTATTTTCTTCGCATGGGCTGATCTGCCCCACACAGGTGCACAGTATTCTGCAGGTGCATAGCAGAGTGCTAGGGCAGTTGATCTAAGTGTGTGAGCATTAGCTCCCCATTTCGTGCCTGCTAATTTTTTCATATGCTCCTATAAACCTGTCACATCTTCTAGAAACATGCGAATTTAAACAAAGATCAAAATACAAAATAGTAACATAGTATAAATATTTTCAGTTTAAAGGAAATATTAATTTCAACAATTCCATGAACCATTATAATCAATCATTAATATGACCACTCGCACATCAAAAAATACTATGATATAAACCAAGGATTTGTACAATTCTATACTTCTATAATTTCTACTATATATTATTCAATATGTTCAATTTTTTGCATTCAAAATTCTAGCTCAGTAATAGTATTAAATAATTTCAAATGAACTAGCAAACAATATTCTGGAAAATCAGATTTCAAAGTCAAGACTTAATAAATACTCCTTTTAAGCTTTAAGGATTAAGCATCCCAGGCAGACCAAAAAGAAAAAGCCCATGCCAAACTGTTCTCAAGCAGGTGACGGTGAGCCATCTCCTTTTACCAGCCTGTGAGAAAGTATTCCCAAACCGCTACTGTACAAGGATGGTAAAATTTTGACTAATGCCAATAAATCAATCAGTAATAAATTTTCTAATTAGGTTAGTGTGCAATTTGAGGGGAACCAACAAGTAGTGGTACTTCTAAGCACCTGCTGACCTTGACTTTGAGTTTGCACGTTTTAGAGTAGTACAGAGATTCAAAAAGCACTTTTTGTGGATGGTATACAAGGACGTCATGACACTGGCAATGACGGACAAAACAGTGGAAGGCATGTCAGTCAAACCAGTTGGATAACTTTAAGATTCTTAAGTGTTATTGAAGGTGCATTCATTCAGGTAAATAAAGATTATGCCATCAAGTTCCCATGCCTTGTAGACAGTGAAAATATTTGGGATGTCAAAGGTGAACTATTTGCCACAGAATGATCAAGTTCTGACATGCTCTTGCATCTGTATGACCGTCCAGTTAAGTTTCCAGTTAAATGTATTGCAAAAGTTTACCTTTCATTATCATAGAGAAAATACAATGGATTCCGGTTAATTGAGACACATCGGGCCCAGTACATTTTGGCACAATTAAGTGACTGTCCCAAATAGTGAAGTTTCAAGGGAATAGTTAAAAAGGTATATAAAAAAAACTACTATTTAACTGAGTAACAAATTATGTATTTAAATGAAATGCATAACAAATTAGAACACTACCAGTACTACTATAGTACTATAAAACTGTTAGTTCCCAATAGCTATCAGAGGAATTCATCCAGTGTATGCTGCCGTGTTCTTCTGATTGTTCTTCTAAATGAAGAAAATCAGCACAGATATCTAGTGGAGATAATGGACTGCCTTTATACAGTGCTTTCAATACCTCCAAATTCTTGGTAGTTCCTAACCTTAATCAGTGACAAAAATCACTACTTTTTGAAAACAAACACACATAACTGGCACCATTTAAAAGCTGTTCACTGTAAGCACAGTGTAGTGTCTAATGGCCACACAAATGCACGAGACTGACACTAGTTAGAAACTGTTCAGCACAATTCTCCTGTCCAATTAAGCAGCATAATGTCCCTAATAAACAAAGGGAATCCCAGCTATTTTCTCAATTAGTTTTTGTTCTTTAAGAGTTGTCCCGAATAAGTGGTTGTCCTGATTAACCAATGACCTAATTAACTAGAATCCACTGAATTCAGAAATTCATTGTAATCTGTTCTGGATAGGAACATTGCCTTTATAATAAAAGAATATATTGCTAACAAATGCAAAGGGAAAACACTGGTATGAATAGAAGATTGACTTGCAGAATAAAGGTGGCCTGTTCTGGTTGGCTGCTGGTGAAGACTGGTGTTCCACAGGGGTCGGTATTGGTCCAGCTTCTTTTCACAACTATTTGGATGACAGAACTGATGGCTCGGTGGCCACATTTGGAGATAATACAAAGATCGCTGGATGGGCAGGTAGTGTTGAGGAAGCAAGGATTCTACAGATCTCACAACAGTGGAATTATGAACTATGGATTGTCAGACAATCAACATAACCAATAGAGGAACACAGGCAACGATTACAACAAAGCTTTGCCTACTGGGCTATGTAAAAAAAAATGAATGGTTCATCTCTCCTGGTCCAAAACAGTTGCTTTTTTTAAAAAAAGCATATATTTCTACTGCACTTTTCAGCCAAACCAAAATAATCCAAGTTTTAGAAATGAAAAATAGAATCTAATTTATAATACGTAAAAACACTTACCAATGACATAAGAAAGAATCAAATTCCAGCCTGTGATGAATGCACAGAGTTCACCAACAGTTACATAACTGTATAAGTATGCAGAACCAGTCTTCGGAACACGAGCTCCAAACTCCGCATAGCAAAGTCCAGCCATCACCGAAGCCAATGCAGCAATTAGGAAAGAGATGATAATGCTGGGCCCAGAGTCCCATTTCGCAACCTCGCCAGCTAGAACGTAAACACCTGCACCAAGAGTGCTGCCAACTCCCAGTGCTATCAAGTCTATGGTGGTCAAACAACGGCATAGCTTGGATTCTTCAAGGCCACTCTGGCTTATAATCTTTCTACGAACCAAACATCGAGTGAAGGACAGCACTGAGCTGCAACGTATCATCTTTGAGAAGGATAGCTGAAACAAAGAGAAAAATATTTTAGAACTGATACATAGGCAAATGTGTCTGGTTCTTTAATTCCTTTTACATGAAATAAGGTTTCATTAATCAGTCATCATAAATAATTACTGCTCAAGAACTTAATTCAAATTTTATGAATTATCACACCACTATATTTCAAACTTAGTTATTGTTAAACACAACTAATTTCAACAACCTTGCTCAACAAATATTGACAGGACACTGCCAGCAAAATTACATCAGATCCCATTATCTACATAGGAACCTGTACAAAGCTTTTGTGCCAAGATTCCAGTGGCAGAAAAGATTCTGTAAATGCTGGAAATATTGAGCAACCTCCAGCCTTTGTGTGGGAACTCAGCACGCCAGACAACATCCGTGGGGGGAAAAAAATCAACAGTCAATGCTTTGGGCTGAGACTCTACATTAGGACTAGTCTTGGACCTTAATGACAACTATTTATTTGCATCCATAGTTGTTGCCTGACCTGCTGAACTTCTCCAGCATTTGTGTGCGTTCTGTCACGTTTACCTGATACAGAAATAGCACCTTCAGAGGAATGACTACAAAGGACCAGATATTAGTTGATTAACATGTGTTTTGATGTTTTTGTAGGTTATTTAAATATTTAATTGTTTATTATTTTACATTTAATATTACTAACAATACTTTAACACTTCTCACTATTTCAATTTTTAAGCTTTGTTGAGAGACTGGTCATGCCACACTTTAACTCCACCCTCCCAGATAATCTTGACCTACAGTTTGCCTATCACTGAAACAGGACTATGGCAAAAGACAGTTAAAAGTAAATCCAATAAGTCTTCCCAAAAGAAAAACTTTTGCCCAGTGATGAGATTGCAGAACATGCTATCATCACAATGAGCACTTCTCTTTATTGTGATGTTGAACATTGCACACTACAGCTAATTCATCAATTGTGTCCTACTTTGTTTAAACTTCCTCTCAAGAAGAAACACATGGGATTAAGGAGGCTCATGTGAAACAATTGCCTGCTGAAACCAGTTGGACTAAATGGGCTGTAGACCTGATATAAATTACACAAAATATTTTAGAACAGGTTTGTTTTAAGGCGATACGAAGTATGCTAATTTTATTTGTAGCATGTGGGCGTGACTAACGAGGCAATTCTTAACAAGGCTCTGAGAAAGCGATGGCAATACATCTTTTGACTGACGTAAAATTCCTCTACAATCCACACAAAATTTGGTCCATCAACGACAACAAACTATTCATTAACTTCGATAAATCAATGCTGTGTCCTGCACTGTCCTTACATATTCAACAGAAGTTACCAAAAAAGAAATGAGGCAGAAATCCCAAATGATCTTTTCTTTCCAAACAATCACAGCAGTGTACACAGAGGCCTGTTATACAGTTTGGCAATCTGCTCTTTAACTCAGTATGGTCTAGTGGCTAAAATCTGGGCCCTGATGGCTCATCAAGTTTATCCAAAACAGCTGAACCATTTGAACCAACTACATGCCAGTAGCTGACACATCTGGACCAACTATTCACCAGATATTCCTGCAAAGCCACCAGCATGCACGAGTCTACTTAAATCTACTTAATGACAGCTAAAAGATGATCAACAAGAAAAAAAATACAAGGAATTTACATGCAACCTTGTTGCAGACTCTATCCATGTAAACATCAAGTCACATGTGGGCAAAATAGTGCAAATATCCAAGAAGTCATAGTCTGCTAAAAGATCATTGTCATCAAGTGAATAAGCTAAGAAAAAGAAACTGGGGGAAAAAAGCAATAAAAATCTAATGTTGGCATCAAACTGGAATAATTAGTACATCTCATTACAGGTACATTATAGCACCCAAGTCAACTGTGAAAGCTAATTGTTCCAAGTCACTGGAAAAATCACCAGTCAATAGCAGTACGAGCCCAAACAATTTATTTCAGCTGGTATATTACAGAACCAAGTATTATCTAGTGTGCTTGAAAGCAAGTTCAATATTTAGCTTTGGAAGTACATGGGTTGCTCTGCCTGTGCAATGTGCTGGGCTGCCAAAAAAAAGATAAATCAGTAAAAGTAAAGTAATTGTATTCCTGCAAACTTTTTCAAATCTGATATCTGGATGTAAGATTGTGGGTTTGAGTCCCACTCTGGTGTCTTCAACTGATGAAACCAGACCAATACTCCAGAAGAAAAACGAAGAAGTGCTGCATGGTTGTGGAGAAGTTAAACCAAAATCCTGCTTGTCTAAAAGGCAGATTAACAGAGATTAGCCTTGTCACATGTACAATGAAATGCATCATTTACATCAATGACCAAGAGAGTCTGGGAATGTTCCAGGGAGGCTTCCAGTGCCAGCATAGCATGCTCACATCATATCACCTTTGGCAGTTACGTGGGAGGAAATGCACACAATCACGGAGAGAACATACAAACTCCTACAGACTGCAGTGGGAATTGAACCCCAAATCACTGATGCTGTGTAAAGCTTTATGCTAACCTGCCATGCCATAAAAGATGATAGGCAAAACCTGGAGGGGGATGCGTGAAGTAAAGAGCTGGGAAGTTGGTGAAAGAGATACAGAGCTGGAGAAGGGGTAATCTGATAGGAGACAACAGAAGGCCATGGAAGAAAGAAAAAGCGGGGTAGGAGCACCAGAGGGAGGCAATGGGCAGGCAAGGAGACAAGTTGAGAGGGAGAAAAGGGGGATGGGGAATGGTGAAGTGGTGGGGGGGGGGGTGAGGGAAGAGAAAAACAGCATTATCAGAAGTTCGAGAAATCGAAGTTAGAGAAGTCAATGTTCATGGCATCTGGTTGGAGGCTATCCAGACGAAATACAAGGTATTGTTCCTCCAACCTGAGTGTGGCCTCATCACGACAGTGGAGGAGGCCATGGATTGACATATCTTAGTGGGAATGGGAAGTGGAATTAAAATGTGTTACCACTAGGAGATCTTGCTTTTTCCGGCAGACGGAGTGTAGGTGCTTGGTGGAGTGGTCTCCCAATCTACGTCGGGTCTCATTGATATACAGGAAGCCACACTGGGAGGACCAGACACAGTAAATGGCCCCAATAGGCTCACAGATGGAATGCCATCTCACCTGGAAGGACTGTTTGGGGCCCTGAATGGTAGTGAGGGAGCCATCAATGAGGGTTCCAATGTCCTTGGACCCCTCCAAAGTGCCAATTGCGCAACCTCCAACTGACTCCAGCCTTGATCTCCAGGCCGGGTCTTCACGCGCTGCTGCTGGAACCCGCGTTTCCACTTCCTTCACCACCACTCTGTAAATCCAGTCTCACTCAGGTCCCACCGCCAGCTCTTGGGCCCTTAGAGACTCCATCCCCCTCCCACCCCACGATCCCTGAAAACCCCAAACTACCTTCTCCTCCGACACTACCAACCCTCTTCCCCCCTCCGATCCCAGTTCTCATCCATACCAGGTTTTCAGCATCCCCTCCCACCTTCCCGTCTCTGATGCAGAATGTTCTGTCCTTAGTAAGGGCCTCACCTTTGTCTCCCTGCACCCCACACCCCAATGAGTTCTACGCCCGCTAAGACGCTGAGCTCTTCTTCTGCCATCTGTCTCCAAGCCCATTTCTTTGGCAAGGGCTCTCCACCTCACACCAATGACCTGTTCTCCCATCTTCGACCCTCCTCCTCTTCCTGGATACCCCACCTTGGTCTTTTGCCTGCTCTGAACCTTTTCATTGCCAGATGCCGATGGGACACTGACCATCTAGACTTTAACACTCCTCTCTCCAATTCTAACCTCACTCCTGAATGCTCGGCTCTCCTCTCCCTCTGCAGCAGTCCTAACCTCAACATCAAACCTGCAGATAAGGGGATGCTGTAGTAGTCTGGCGTACTGACCTCTGCCTTGCTGAGGCCCAGCGCCAACTCTCAGACACATGCTCTTACTTACCCCTCGAACAGAACCCCACTGAGAAACACCAGGCCATTGTCTCCCACACCATCACCAACCTTATTGACTCTGGGGATCTCGCATCCACGGCCACCAACCTCATTGTTCCCGCACCCCATGTTTCTACTTCTACCCAAGATCCACAAACTCCCTTGTCCAGGTAGACCCACTTGAGTCGTATCTGCATACCTGAACTGTTTTATCCCGTCCCCCACCCCCCAATTCAGTCCCTCTTACCTACATCCGTGACACCTCACAAGCTCTTGATCTTTAAGGATTTCAAGTTCCCTGGCCCCCATCATCTTATGTTTACTCCGGATGTCCAGTACCCACACACCTCCACCCCTCACCAGGAGGGCCTCAATGCTCTGTTTCTTTCTGCACAGCAAACCCAACAGTTCCCCTCTATTACCACTCTCCTTCGCCTAGCAGAACATGTCCTCATGCTTAATAATTTCTCCTTTGGCTCCTCCCACTTCCTTCAAATTTCCATTTCATGCATGTCTGCTCTCACCCCATCCTCCCACCACCCTACCAGGGATAGGGTTCCTCTTGTCCTCACCTACCAACCCACCAGCCTCCACATCCAGCACACAATTCTCTGAAGCTTCCACAGGATCTCTAACGGGATCCCGCCACCAAACCCATCTTTCCTCCCCTCAAACCACCCCCCCACTTTCTGTAGGGATCGATCCCGAAATGACTCCCTTGTCCATTCATCCCTCCTGACACTTATCCTTGCAAGTGGAACAAGTGCTACACCTGCCCCTACACCCTCACCACCATTCAGGGCCCCAAACAGTCCTTCCTTCCAGGTGAGGAGACACTTCCCCTGAGAGTCTGTTGGGGTCATATACTGTGTCTGGTGCTCCCGGTGTGGCCTCCTGTGTATCAGTGAGACCCGATATAGATTGGGAGACCGCTTCACTGAGCACCTACGCTCCGTCCGCCAGAAAAAGCATGTTCAGCAGCATCCACATGGAGAGAAACAGAGCTTCTACCCTGCTGTTATACGACTATTAAGTGTACGATAGATACCAAACACCTAGCATGATAAGATGGATGCTTGGCCTCAAATCTACCTCAATGATCTTGCAGCTTATTGTTTACATTCATTGTAGATGTTAAACCACATTCTGCATTGTTATTGTTTTACCTCATCCTACTTCAATGCACTGTATAATGATTTGATCTTTATGGAAAGTATGCAAGGCAACTCTTCACCTCAGTGGACATATGAAAATAATAAACCAATTCTAATTATCAATGTACCTGACCCAACTGTGTCTACTTCTACTGGCAGCTCTTTCCACTTACCCAAAGTCCATATGAAGAACTTGTCCCTCAGGTCTTTTTTAAAATATTTCCCCTCCCACTATGCCCTCTCGTTTTTTAGACTCTCCTACCCTGGGAAAAGGCCGACTAACCTATATTTCTCACTACTAAAAAAACTTTTAAAATACAGTTAGGGTACATGACAAACATTAAGTTCAGTAGCAGCCATTCTCCAGACATGAATGTGGATTGTAGGTTAAATGTAAAATGCAGCCCTGAACAGTAGTTTTCCTGGAGCTGTGGACACCAGTTGACTGAAAACAAGACAATGCTGATTAACATTCATTTTGAGTGCCTGGAGTGAGGGTGCAAAGAAGGTGGTATGTGGAAAATGTGTAACTCAAAGGAAGCATTGTAACTAGAGAATTGTCCTGCTGTTACCGTTGATCTTTAGCATATGTAATATTGGGTCAAACAGGCCTCTTCCTCCAAGAGTGTCTCATTTTGTCAAATAAAGCACTTCTGTATCCACTGGCTTCAATATCCCTCTGGTGACTTAGCTGACGTTACAACAATGCCATTTCTCAGTCCCCTTTGATCCAGGTTAAACAGTCCCAGTATCCTTCTCCTTGTAACTCACGCCCTCCAGTCCTGGTGACATCCTTATGGATCTTTTCTGCACTCTCTCTCGAGCTTAATCATATCCTTCTTGCAGCACGAAACCAGGAACTGCACACAATACTCCAAGTGTTGTCTGACCAAAGTCTTGTGCAGCCATAACATGGTAGTCCTGTACTGAAAGCCCTGATGGCTGAAAGCAAACATGTATGCCTTCTTCACCACCCTGTAACTGTGGCACCATTTTTGGCTAACTATGCACTTGCACCCCTCGGACTCACTAGATATAACGCACCTTGGGGCCTTGCTGTTCACATCACACTTGTCCCAGTTAAATTCCACCTGCCATTCCTTCCTCCACTTTCTAGATCTTTCTGTCTCAATCTCTGGAGACAGCTTATCTACCGATGTCTACTATAAGCCTACTGACTCTCACAGCTATCTGGACTATTCCTCTTCTCACCGTCTCTTGCAAAAATGCCATCCCCTTCTCGCAATTCCTCCGTCTCTGCCACATCTGCTCTCAAGATGAGGCTTTTCATTCCAGGACGAGGGAGATGTCCTCCTTTTTTAAAGAAAGGGGCTTCCCTTCCTCCACCATCAACTCTGCTCTCAAACGTATCTCCCCCATTTCACGTACATCTGCTCTTACTCCATCCTCCCGCCACCCCACTAGGAATAGGGTTCCCCTGGTCCTCACCTACCACCCCACCAGCCTCCGGGTTCCAACATATTATTCCCCGTAACTTCCACCACCTCCAATGGGATCCAACCACTAAGTACATCTTTCCCTCCCTGCCCTCTCTGCTTTCTGCAGGGATTGCTCCCTACGTGACTCCCTTGTCCATTTGTCCCCCCCATCCCTCCCCACTGATCTCCCTCCTGGCACTTATCCTTGTAAGCGGAACAAATGCTACACATGCCCTTACACTTCCTCCCTTACCACCATTCAGGGCCCCAAACAGTCCTTCCAGGTGAGGCGACACTTCACCTGTGAGTCGGCTGGGGTGATATACTGCGTCCGGTGCTCCCGATGTGGCCTTCTATATATTGGCGAGACCCGATGCAGACTGGGAGACCGCTTTGCTGAACACCTACGCTCTGTCCGCCAGAGAAAGCAGGATCTCCCAGTGGCCACACATTTTAATTCCACATCCCATTCTGACATATCTATCCATGGCTTCCTCTACTGTAAAGATGAAGCCACACTCAAGTTGGGGGAACAACACCTTATATTCCGTCTGGGTAGCCTCCAACCTGATGGCATGAACATTGACTTCTCTAACTTCCGCTAAGGCCCCACCTCCCCCTTGTACCCCATCTGTTACTCATTTTTATACACACATTCTTTCTCTCTCTCCTTTTTCTCCCTCTGCCCCTCTGACTATACCCCTTGCCCATCCTCTGGTTCCCCCCCCCCTTGTCTTTCTCCCTGGGCCTCCTGTCCCATGATCCTCTCATATCCCTTTTGCCAATCACCTGTCCAGCTCTTGGCTCCATCCCTCCCCCTCCTGTCTTCTCCTATCATTTTGGATCTCTCCCACCCCCTTTCAGATCTCTTACTAACTCTTTCTACAGTTAGTCCTAACGAAGGCTCTTGGCCTGAAATGTCGACTGTACCTCTTCCTAGAGATGCTGCCTGGCCTGCTGCGTTCACCAGCAACTTTGATGTGTGTTGCCAGTCCTTCGCTCAATTTTGCAGTTGGTCTAGATCTTGCTGTGACCCGAAGACACCTTTCTTCACTGGCCATCCTACAACCAATTTTGGTGTCATCTGCAAACCTCATCATGTCATCTATATTGTTATCCACATCATTAACATAAATGACAAATAACAGTTTGCTAACAATTTTCCTGCTGACAATGAGCATTTCTGTTTCAGGAATTCAGGAACAATGTTCTGGAAAACTTCATTAGATCAGGAAAAAAAAGCATAGGCATAATCAAAGCAAGCACCAAGATTTTTAGTTGGTGAATTTGGTACCATTGAGATTTTCAGCCTATGTAAATGCAGATGTTTACTATTACAAACTGCAATTGGCTATTGAAGTGACATATGGTGAGAAAGTGCCATACTCCAATAAGCAGTACCCACTCCAAAAAAAAAAGATCAGCTTAAAGATAAATTGCATAACTGATTTTCAATTATATAATTGAAGATCAACTTCATGGAGAGTGAAATGAGGAATAACCATTTCTGTGTCAATTGATGCCAATCTGAAAATTAGACTTCTTCCTTAAACAATTTATACAGGTCTGACAGGTACACATGACATGATGTCATTTTAAATACATCACCTTGTTTGAAACATAGCAAAAAGGGTACCAGACCAAGGTGTATCATGTATGTTAAATCAAGCTGGTCGTTCTCAGGACTTAAGATTTTAATAGATGGGACTGTCATCCCTGTAATGCAAGTTCTTATTTCTGATGCTCACCCGGCTACTGTTCTCCCCTCCAGTGTACAAGAAAGGCCCAGTTGGTCCAAGACTATGACTTAACCCAATCAACTGAGTTATCAATGTACTAAAACCCATGATGTTTTTAATACACTGACAACTCAGTCCAACATTTGCTATCGAATGGGTAGTTTATCTGCAAATTGGTCACCATTTTAACAATAGACAAGTGATTAGAAATTAGATTAGTCATATCTAGGCAGAGGTAAAGGGTCACAGAGAAATGGCCTGTTTATTTTGAAATGATTACATGCACTTAACTTAACAGAATATGGCACCACACGAAGCCAGCTTTTTGAAACACAAGTAAGTCTAATTGCCACCAAGAAATCTTCAATGCCTTCGGCTTCCAATTTTTGTTAAATTTCTCAGTTACTTTGAGAATACTCCAATTCCAAATGGAGGGAAAGAATTGGAATGGGCCTCCTTGCCTTCCCTGCTCACTCTACAATGCAGTTAACATTTAAAAAGGTAGAGTGAGAAGGCACATCTCCTATTCTCACAAGCTCACCTGAGATTTCTGCGTGGGGCAAAACATTTTGCAGATAACGTGCCCATTCAAAAGCAAATCAATTTGGGTATTATAGAAACCTCTTCTAAAAGAAAGTGCACATATGCTTAACTACACTTACCATCAACAGAAATTATATTTTAAGTGTATGCAATGAGCATTTTCATTTGAAAAATATTCAAGTAATGAAGAAAGAAATCAGATGGGTTTTCTTTGACTCAGGTTTGTGCTTTTGCTTCACTAATATATTTATCTCATTCCTATTGAGTGCAACTGAGGCAGGGGCTCCGACAATGCAGATGGCTAATGTTACTCATTACCTTTGTCTTTTGGTTGAGGTGTAAAAGTAGTCATTCCCGCCCCCTCCCTGCAGCTACTGATTTTGGACACAAACTTAATTCCCTCAATAATTGCTGTAATGTGTGTTGTTTTTGGCACTCTGGTTTCATGGCATTTCTTCTATACTGCACCGTCACCTGATCACTACAACACTTACTATGTTTACCAACAACTCCCCACCCCCCATTCACCCCCACCAATTAATGGCAGTGAACTGTTTCGAAAACACGCAGGGTCTTGACTCTTCTTCCATCATATCCAATTCAATATAGAAATGGAGTCTTCTTTCCATGCAACCTATTTATACTGGTCAAAATATCCTGTTATGGGCTTGTTTGAAGGATTAAATATCCAACAGCACCTGTCTGCAATTGGTCACTCCACAATCAGTTTTACTTCAAACAACTACAAGTTCTTTGACAGGAAAACATAGGGGCATCTCAAAGCAACAGCAAAAGAAAATATGATTACTAAGCAGGATTTCAGAGTCTTGAAGTCCCACTTTCATTTTAATTAAGCATTCTATACAAAATAGAGATTTAATTAAGCACATACTTTCTATAAATGCATTGTACAGTACTGGATATCTGAATGATCCATGGAGATTGTCCTGAAGCAAGATTTTTGCAGGCTTATCATGATTATAAATTCACAAAATAGAAGTCATTGATTACTGGGAAAGTGAAAATAAAAAGGACAAAATATCGACTATTACTTACCAAATAAATTGGACTGACCCACTCAGTGTAGATTATTTCAGCCCAGGACTTGAAGAATACAGACCAACTAAGCTTCCTTTCCCCCACAATGATTTCAACTAGCACCACAGAATTCCAACACTCACCATGTAGTTCAACAGAAAAACTGTGTATACGAATACAAGAGACTCATCAGCAATCACCGGGACTGAGCAAGATCCTTATGGTTAAGCTATACCATTTTTAGCTGACTCATACCAAGACTGGATATTTTTATCCATTCCAGCCAACTGGTTGCAACAGGTTTGCAACCCTCAGATGACTTACAAGTAAATAAAATGTTGGGTCACAAACACAACAAAATATTGACAATGTGATGTATTTCTGGGGCCACATGGAGCTAATGCAGACATCACATCCTGCAAAAACTCACTTCAGGGAGGTAGCACCCCTACCCCCCCCCCCGCAACACCATATCCCGCCCCCCCACCCGTCGACCTCCAAGAGTGTATGTAATACTTTGTTTAGTGATTTTGTCTAATCTGTAAACCAAGTTGGGTATATGCAGCAAATATGACATTAAAATATGTACTTATATTATCATGTTTATTCTATTACAACTTTAAGCAAGTCTACAGGGAGTTTGGCCTCATCACGTAGGACATCAGTAGCATAGCTCCTTAGCAGCTAGCCAGTTAGTTTAAATAACGTTAGCTATGCTGTAACAACACCTGTTAAACTCAGCTCAACATGCCTTTTACATTTTAACCCACCATGGGCAATAGAAAAGTCACTGTTACAAAACAGTGCAGCGAGCAACTCTGTCATTATTTTTGAGGTTGACTGTAAAGCCCGCCCACAGAGAAAACTGATAGGTCTACTTGGCAGGGGTCCCCAACATTTTCTGCACCGCAGACTGGTTTAATATTGACAATATTCTTGCGGACTGGCCGATGGGGGGGTGGGGGGGCGGGGGGCTGTTAATCACGACCGGAATATAGGTGGTAGGTCAATAGCATCATGACATTTTAAGTAACGTTTGGATATTAAACACACAGCGCAAAATTTTCCCCGTATGAACATATAAAATCATTGCAACACACCAATATCGCTGAATCAGTGCGAGCCCTGGGCTTGTTTTCCTGCAACAAGACGGTCCCATCGAGGGGTGAGGGGAGACAGTGATACTCAAAGGAGGTTCCTTATGTCCAGTCTACTCCGCAATTTAGTTTTTGTTGCATTCATTGCAGAAAACTCCGCTTCACAGCGATATGATGTTGGAAATGGAAGCAATGGTTTCAGTGCTTTCGTGGCTATCTCAGGATATTTAGCCTTGACTTTGATCCAGAATGCTGGTAGAGATGTTATGTCAAACAAACTTTTCAGCCCGTCGTCATTTGCAAGCTCAAGGTGTTGATCTTCTTCCCGCGCTGACATGGATGACGTGCGGGTAATGACCTCGCGTGCGTTCAAGTTCAACAGTGCGTGACAGGGAATGAGGAAAGGTGCAAATGACTCATATCATTTTATATCGCCAAATCATATCGTTTCCTCGTGGCCCGGTGGTTGGGGACCACTCTTAGCACGAAGAGAGACCAATCAGGATGCTCGCTCTCCCTCTCCCTCTCAAAAAAATCTATTTCCAGGATATTGTATATAATTTCCGGGCGTCAGGGAGCCACGATCGATAAGCGGGAGACTCCCGGATCTTCCGGGAGAGGTGGGATGTGTGCTAATGCATTTCCAAGATTGGGACTTGAAATCAGAAAGAGAATTAATATCACCAGCATATGTTGTGAAATTTGTGAACTTCGTGGTAGCAGTACAAATCAATACAATACGGTAAATATAAATAGGAAAATAAATGTATTATATGTATATTAAATAGTTAAATTAAAAATAGTGCAAAAACAGAAATAATAAAAAATAAGTGAATTAGTGTTCGAGGGTTCAATGTCCATTTGGGAATAGTACGGCACAGGGAAAGAATCACTGAGTGTGTGCCTTCAGGCTTCTCTCCCTCCTTCCTGATGGCAACAATGAGAAAAGGGCTTGTCCTGGGTGGTGGGCGTCCTTAATAATGGATGCCACCTTTCTGAGGCACTGCTCCTTGATGTCTTTGATACTACAGGGATTAGTACTCATGATAGAGCTGTCTAATTTCCTGTAGCTTCTTCCAATCTTATCCAGTAGCACCCCCACCCCATAACAGACAGTGATGCAGCCTGTCAGAATGCTCTTCACCGTACATTTGTAGAGGTTTAAGTGTTTTAGGAGACAAACCAAATCTCTTCAAACTCCTAATGAAATATAGCCACTGTCTTGCTTTCATTATAGCTGCATCAGTATGTTGGGACCAGCTTAGATCCTGAGAGATATTGATACCCAGGAACTTGAAAATGCTCATTTTGGTCCCTCTATGAGGACTGGTTTATGTTCCCTCGTCTTACCCTTCCCGGTCCATAATCAGCCCTTTGCTCTTGCTGTGACACCACTCAACGAGCTGGTATATCTTGGCCTCTCACCTCCACCTGAGATTCTACCAATGGTTGTATCATCAGCAAATTTACAGATGGTATTTGAGCAATGCCTAGTCACACTGTCCTGAGCATAGAGAGAATAGAGCAGTGGGTTAAGCACACACCCCTGAGGTGTGCTAGTGTTGACCGTCAGCAAGGAGGAGATATTTGATTATGAGAACACGCAGTCCTCTTTTATTGTCATTTAGAAATGCATCCATGTATTAAGAAATGATACAATGTTTCTCTGGAGTGATAGCACAGAAAACAGGACAAACCAAAGACTAACACTGACAGAACCACATAATTATAACATATAGTTACAGCAGTGCAAAGCAATACCATAACTTGATGAAGAACAAACCATGGGCACGGTAAAAAGAAAGTCTCAAAGTCTCCGAGTCGATCGACTCCTGAGTCCCCGATAGCAGTGGCAAAAGGGAGAAACTCCCTGCCATAAACCTCCAGGCACCATCAACTTGCCGATGCCTCGGAAGCAGCCGACCACAGCCGACACTGAGTCCATCCGTCCGAAAACTTCGAGCCTCCGACCAGCCCCTCCAATACAGCCTCCCGAGCACCATCCTCTGCTGAGTGCCTTCAACCTAGCCCCGGCTGCTGAAACAAGCAAAGCCGAGGATTTGGGGCCTTCTGCTCCGGAGATTCCGGTTACCACACAGTAGCAGTGGCAGCGAAGCGGGCATTTCAGAAGTTTTCCAGATGTACCTCTGCACCCTCACGTCCATCTCCATCAAATCAGAATTGTGCACGGTCCCCTACTTGACAGATTACAGAGATCATTCACCGGAGAGGCCGCACGCACCACCGATATTATTACGCATCTGCACAGATTGTGGACTTCCGGTTAGGATGTCAAAGATCCAATTGGTGGGAGGTACAGAGGTCTAGATTCTGTAGCTTTTTGATCAGGACTGTAGAAATGATGGTTGAGCTATAGTCAATGAACAGCATCCTGTTCATCGATGTAAAAGGACTGAAAAAACTGTTTTTGTTAAGGCAGCAAGGCTAAGAGGTCTTTCGGTAAATATGTTTACAATCCTGAATGGTTTAGTTTCAATAAATAAGTAAATGTTTCAAATAGTCGAATATTTGATAACTGGAGAACCATCTTAATGACAAAGAGGCAATGTAAATAAAAATATCTTTGCATCAGTGGCTTGGATTTTAAATGTACTTTTTATGGTGGGGAGAATTGCAAATATGCCTGATAAAAGAAAGAATATATGAAAATTGATTAAATGGGTTACAATTTCAATGAGCTGGAAGAGATTTAGTACTCAGTCTTCATTTTAAACTCTTTACTGCTCTATGATTAAACATAAAACACATAACAGTACAGCACAAGAACAGCCCTTCAGTGCATGATGTAAAATTAATCTCATCCCTTCTGCCTCCCCATGATCCTAATCGTTCCATTCCCTGCATATTAATACAACCATTTAAAAGGTTCTTGAACACCACCATTGTAACTGCCTCCACCATCACCCCTGGCAGCTCATTCCAGGCACTTACTATGCACTGTGTATATAAAAAAAAAGTGCAACAACAATCCTTTTTAAAACTTTCCCCCACTCACCTTAAACTGATGCTCTCTAGTATTCAACAGGAATTCTGCAGATGCTGGAAATTCAAGCAACACACATAAAAGTTGCTGGTGAACGCAGCAGGCCAGGCAGCATCTCTAGGAAGAGGTGCAGCCGACGTTTCGGGCCGAGACCCTTCGTCAGGACTAACTGAAGGAAGAGTGAGTAAGAGTGACGAAGGGTCTCGGCCCGAAACGTCGACTGCACCTCTTCCTAGAGATGCTGCCTGGCCTGCTGCGTTCACCAGCAACTTTTATGTGTGTTGCTCTCTAGTATTCAACATTTTGACCTGGGTGGGGGGGGGGGGGTGGAAATTCTAGCGTTCTATCTTAACAACACCTCTCAAAAATTTGTATAAACACCTATTTGGTCTCCCATCAGCCTCCAATGTTTCAGGGACAACAGCCCAATTTCATCCAATCTCTCCTTTACCGATGTTCCCTAATCCTGGCAGCAAACTTTCTTCTCCATTCTCCGCAGAGCCTTCATGTTCTTCCTGTAATGGGACAAGTACTCCAAGTATAGTCTAACCAAAATTTTACACACCTGCATCATTACTTCCTGACAAACACTTTTGTCACTCGTGATGAAGTCAACCATCATATACCTCCTTTACCATTCTATCTACAGGTTCTGTCACTTTCAGAGAACTATGGACTCAGACACAAAAATCAAAAATCTTGCTGTACATCAACGATGTTAAGTCTTCTGCCATAAACTCTATACTTCCCCCATACATTTGACCTCCCAAATGTAACAGTTCTGTTGCCCAGATTAAACTTCATTTGCCACTTTTCTACCCATAAATGTAATTAATTCAGCTGTATTCTTTGATGGCCTTTTTCCACTCTCTGCAACACTACCAATATTTATGTCCTCTGCAAACTTACTAACTTATGATTATTTAAGTCATTTATAAACGTTTTGCACCCAACCACAACTTTACTTTCTGTTGCTGATAATCTCAAACGTGAAGCTGTAACAGATCCAAGGAGAGTAAGACCTTGAGAACTTCGGGATGGTTTCATAATGCACATGAGAAGATCGTAAAGCATTTGTATAGTTACTTCAATAAAAGAGAAATAATCATAGCTCTGAAAGAACAAGCAGAGAAGGCAATGAAGGAGCAGGAAATAGTTGACGTGTCTAAAATCCAAATACTCAAACATTGGTAACATTCCACTTGATTTTAGGCTCTAATCACACAAAATACTTTTATCCAAGTAGATTTACATGAATGGCACATTCAACAAGGCTCTTCTACCACACAATCTCCTACAGTTGTGTGCCTGATGCAAGGAATAGCTAAAGGTTGTTAAACATTATTCATGTAGCACCCATTGGCACCTGAACTGACAGAATCTGGACAACACCGAAGAACAGTATCACTACAGCCATGAACACGTTGCTAAGGAGTATTCTGAAGTTATATGAATATAGCAAGTATTAATTCAAATAAGAACCAGACTTAAGTTTTTATTGAAAATTGTAAACTGAAGTTAAAAGAACACAGACCAAGAGATATGGTTTGCAATATGATGACCATGAGACACTCACATATAGATCAGCCAAACATCAAGACAATGGGGTTGTGTTAACTGGCCTGCCTGCATCAAACTAGGCAAGATGGGCTTAAGTTATCTGCACCATTGAGACCAAGTTCAAGCTGGCAGACCAGATGGATGTCATCATTTAGCATATCAAACATGGTCACAGGTATAGGCACTAACCCATTTTGAGTATTTATGATATTTGTGTACTCAGACAACATTAATTTTGCGTAACACACACAAAATGCCTGAGATACTCTGCAAGCCAGGCAGCATCTATGGAAAAAAGTAAACAGTTGACGTTTTGGCTGAGACCCTTCATTGGGACCATTAATTTTCTGTCCCAAAAGATTTTAGGCTATTTGTGGGAATTATTTCATATTAAAAGGCTTTGTTCAAGTAATAGGATTTTGTGAAATTACTCCTGGGATACCCATTGCCTGTACACAAATAGAAATATATTTTGATATACTAATGCAAAATACATGTTGCACATCAGTTAAGGTACTAATACTTTGAACTTGGTGTTAATGGATTGTCTAATATTTATATCTGGTTAACATTATAGCAAATGTCCAAAGAACTGTCTTCATCATCAATGAGCCTGTTGATTTAAATATAGGGCAGTAGTTTTATTGAGTTGATTTTATTTATTGATCATTTTGACCTTGACCATCAAAAAGTGCATATCCATCACAAGCGCTTTTTTAAAAAATTTGTTTTCTTCAGGACTCTAGATAATCACTATTACAGTCAAACAAGAGGAATTCTGCAGATGCTAGAAATTCAAGCAACACACAAAGTTGCTGGTGAACGCAGCAGGCCAGGCAGCATCTCTAGGAAGAGGTACAGTCGACGTTTCAGGCCGAGACCCTTAGTCCTGACTGTACCTCTTCCTAAAGATGCTGCCTGGCCTGCTGCATTCACCAGCAACTTTGATGTGTGTTACTATTACAGTCAATATTTGATTTCCAAACTTCATTTTGTTCGAGAAGAAGTTGGTGAGTTATGTGCTTGAACCATTGCTGCTGTTGTTAGGTTCTGAACACTGACCCACTGATGAAAGAAAGTTAATGCATTTCCAAATCAGGTTGGTTGGTGACTTGGAGGAGAATGCACAAGTGATGGCAATCCCGTGTTTTGCTGCTCTTTTCCTTCAATATGTAGGAAGCAGAGGTTTAAGAATTATCATCAAAGGAGCCTTGACATATTACTGCAGATGGAGAATACTGCAAACCAAAAAGTGCTGGTAGTGAAAGGAATGAATGTATGAAAGTGCATGAGCTGCCAACCAAACATCTAGAATGGAGTTCAGCTGCACTGATCATTTTAATCGAAGAATTTATCTTATTATCGTTTATGTGCTGTAGATGATGGAAAGGCTTTGGGGAAATCCAGAGATGAGTCACTTGGGCTGTTGCATTTTGTTTACTGTACAATATTTTATGTATTAAAAAGGGAAGTGAGGAGGTCTATATAAAATGAAATCTCTCAGTCTGAGTACTACATTCTTCAGAACTTGCTACCTTTTAATTAGTGGCGCACTAGAGACCCTCTCGTGTTTGGGATGCTGTAGTTTTCACCTGAAGTACTCACTGCTCCCTCCCATTTTCATTATTTTCCCCCCATTTGCTATTGAATATGAAGGTGTACTAATTCACCGACAGGAGGCTGCTCATGAGTATTTTTCAGAATTTGAAATCTTTGCCCTTATTCATCCCGAGGCCATAAGACTTCATGGATACAAAGCTAATGATGAACTGTCTTGAGACACTCCTCAACAGGGCAACACTGTGCCACCACAACTTGTCAGATATCGTGAATTTGTAATGGATGAATGAGGACAATGTTTGACTAGTTTGATTTTTAGTGGATATGACTATTTAGCCTGTTGCTCACTTTATCCTTCACTCAGAAGTGCTGTCTCTTAAATGCCCTCAAACGTCTTTCACAAGGAGGACTTTGCATGGCAAATTTATTTAGCTATGCCCTTTTCATTCCTAATTCTGCCCTAAGTCAATGCTGTGCAGTCTGTCTTATTTTGTTTTTAGTTATCGTAATAATGTAGTATGACTGAATGGCTTGTCACACCATTTTTCAAGATTGTTTAATGTCATTTCCAGTACACAAATGTAAAGTAGAATAAAAAATTGTTACTCTGGATCCAATGCAACACAGAACAACTTAACAAGTACATAATAATAAAATAAATACAGATTCATAAAATAGCTAATACACAATGCATTGATTGTATGTTCATAAAGTAATGCTGTGCCTGTACATAAGGTGACTGACAGGAAATGGTAAAGTAGTGGTGGTTGGAGGTGTGGAGGGATGAGTTAGTGGGTGGAGATGTTGATCAGCCTTACTGCTTGGGGAAAGTAACTGTTTAAATCTGGTGGTCCTGGCGTGGATGCTTTCTCCCTGACTGGAGTGGACAAACAGCCGATGAGCAGGGTGAGTGGGATCCTTCATGTTGTTACTGGTGCTTTTTCAGCTCCTTTCTGTAAATACAGTGCCTATAAAAAGTATTCACCACACACCCCCCTTTGGAAGTTTTCATGTTTTCTTGTTTTACGACAGTGATTAATAGTAGATTTAATTTGGATTTTTTTTGGCACTGATCTCTACAAAGTGACCAAAATTAATTACAAACATAAAACATAAAATAATTGATCGTACAAGTATTCAGCTCCTTTAATATGACACACCAAATCATCACTGGTACAGCCAATTGGTTTTGGAAGTCACATAATTAGTTAAACGTAGATCACCTGCATGCAATCAAGGTGTTTCAATTGATTGCAGTAAAAATACACCTGTATCTGGAAGGTCCAGCTGCTGGGCCAGAGTTACGAGTTAGCTACTGGTTGTGAGGTGTTGTGGGGACATTCTGTGGGAATATTGACCGACGGCCTGTGTAGCTCTGGAATGATATTCGTACACGGTCCCTTGCAAACTCTGATAGGATGGCAGGGAGGGAGACTGATGGTGACAGTACGCAGCATGGAGTACGGACAGTACGGTAGCACGGAGTATGAGTGGGAAGAGGTGGGGAGAGGGACTAAGAACAGGAAGATGATGGGTCGGAAGAGAAAGAAAGGAGGTGGGTCTAATGTAGGTGGATCGGAAAGTGAAGGAAGAAGTTGAGGAGAAGGGCCCGAGGGCAAAATTGCTAAATGCAGTGGTAAGATTTGAGGGGAAAGGGGGAGTAAAGAAAATCGATCCACTTAAGCTAACAAAAATCGTTAGAGGACAAGTAGGGGAAGTGAACCATGTGAGAATTTTAGGAGATGGAAACCTGCTGATAGGATGTAAAACTGAAGAGCAGATGGAGAAGGCAATGAAGGTGACTAATGTTGGGAAAGCCAAAGTGTCCAGGGTTGTAAGAGTTGGAACACAAAGGGTCAATGGTTGCCAGGGGGTGATATCTGGGGGTTCCCCTCAGTGTTAATATGAAGGAGCTAGTGGAGAACTTGAGGGTGAGGAATAGTTCAGTGAAGAGTGTGAAAAGAATGACAAGGGGAGCAGAGAAAAGGGAGACAGAAACCATTCTGGTAGAATTTGAGGATAAGATGCCTCCAAAGGAGTTATATTTTGGATTTCTAAGATACAATGCAAGAGAATATATACCAAAACCTATGAGGTGTTTCAATTGCCAGGAGTTTGGGCATGTGGCCAAGGTGTGCAAAGGAAAGAGAAGATGTGCAAGGTGTGGTGGGGAACATGAATACGGAAAAATGTGGAGAGCAAGTGAGACCAAAGTGCTGTAACTGTGGAGGTAACCATAGTGTAGCGTACTGGGGATGTGAAGTGTTGGAAAAAAAGAGGTGGAGATGCAGCAGATAAGGGTGAAGGGAAAAGTCTCATATGCTGAAGCAGTCAAGTTGGCAGGACAGAAGAAAATGAATGAGGGAGGATGTAGCAAAGAGCAAGTGGCAGCTAAAGAAAGGCAAGATAAGAAGAATGCATGGATAGATAAGAAGAAATTGGTGACCTTTATAGCAGGAGTGGTAAACGCAATGTATGAGATCAAATCTAAAACTGAAAGGATTCAGATTATTGTGAAAGCTGCAGAGCACCATTTGGGCGTGATAGGATTAAAATGGGAAGAAGTAAACGATGAACTCAGGGTACAGTCAGGTCAAGAGACAGTATGTGTGGGTTGATATTACTAATAATGCTACTTCTTCAATGGAATGCAAGAAGCCTGATTGCTAATGGACAAGATTTCAAGCAGTTTATAGTGAGTAGGACAGAAAAGCCAGATGTTGTGTGTATCCAGGAGACCTGGTTAAATCCTAATTTAGATTTTGTTTTATATGATAAGAGGCAGTAAGGCGAGACAGGAGAGAGGGTGGAGGAGGAGGATGTGCAACTTATGTAAAGCAAGGTATTCCTTATAGAACACTCTGTGTAGGAAGTGAACAAGAGTATGTGGTAGTAACAGTATGGGCTGAAAGGAAAGAGTTGGTGATTGTGAATTATTACAATCCATGCAAAAGACTAGAGTTAAACAAGCTTGAGGAGATAGAAGGGCAGAATAGTAATAACGTTGTTTGGTGTGGTGATTTTAATGGACATAATGTATTATGGGGGAGTGACAGAACAGACATCAGTGGTCGGGTAATAAGGGAGTTGCTAGATGAGAAGTATTTAGTGTGCCTAAATGATGGCAGTAGTACTAGAATTGATGTTAATACAGGTAAAGAATCTGTGCTTGATCTTACATTAGTATCAAACTCCATTGCATCAGTGTGTGATTGGTTAGTATACCAAGAAGGAACTGTAGGGAGTGATCATTACCCAATCTGGTTCAAGATAAATATTTCTGCTTCATTGGTCACAGAGAATACAGGTGGGAAATGGATCCTTGAGAAAGCCAATTGGGAGAAATTTCTGGAAAAAGTGATAGATATCTAAGTTAGGTCAGTGATGGAATGGATGTAGAAACACTTGACAGCATATTAAAACAAGGTATAATATCAGCTGCATTAGAATCCATTCCTAAAAGTAAAGGAAGAGTAAAGAAGAGAATAATACCATGGTGGGATGATAATTGTAAGGAAGCAATGAGAAATAGAAATAAGGCATTTAAACTGGTTAAAAGAACTCATAACTTCCAACATATGATTCAGTACAAACAAGCTCAGGCAGTAGTAAGGAGGACAATAAGACATGCTAAAAGGAGGCACTGGAGAAAGTATTGTGATTCAATCAGAAACACAACTCAAGTAGGAGAGGTGTGGGGGATGATAAAAAGCATGGGAGGGGACAGGAGCGAGTGGAGGTACCCAGTTCTGGTTGATGGAAATGTGACTGCAGTAACAAATAAGGAAAAGGCAGAGTTGTTGGCAAACACTTTTGTTATGGTACATAGTTCTGATAATTTGTCTGAGAAGGGAAGAAGAGGTAGAGAGAGAACAAAAGCTGAAAATATGGAGGCTTTATGTAGGAAAACTAACCTTGACAGTGTGCAAGGTGTCCCTTTCAGCATGGGAGAATTAAGGAAGGCACTAGATAAAACAGGGAAGACTGCGCCAGGTAAAGATGAAATATGTTACAGTATGATAAAACACTTGAGTGAAGGAAGTCTGGAGAAAGTACTGCTCCTGTATAACAAAGTCTGGGAGGAAGGAAGAATACCAGGGAGCTGGAAAGAAGCAATACTTATTCCAATAAGGAAACCTGGGAAAGATGCCAGCAGGCCAGAAAACTACAGGCCATTTGCCTTGACATCACATGTATATAAACTTATGGAACACATGATAAATGAGAGGTTAGTGTACTTCTTGGAAAGTAGAGGTATGGTGGCTATGTATCAAAGCATGTTCAGGAAAGGAAGGAATACTATAGATCCAGTGTTGTGTCTAGAGGATGAAATAAGAAAAGCTCAAGTAAATAAAGACAGTGGTTGCAGTTTTTTTTAGTGTTGAGAAAGCTTATGATATGTTATGGAAAGAGGGGCTCCTAATCAAGCTACATTTAATGGGAATGGGGGGGCAATGTTCAATTGGGTTAAGGACTTTTTAAAACGGGAGAACTATTCAGGTGAAGATAGGATCAAAGCTATCAAGCCAGTATGTTGTAGAAAATGGGATGCCTCAGGGGAGTGTAGTGAGTCCAACTTTATTCTCCATTTTGATAAATGATATATTCGTAAATATTCCAATGGAAGTGGGGAGGTCATTGTTTGCAGATGACACGGCTTTATGGAAAAGAGGAAGAAATATTGAACATATAGTTATGAAAATGCAAGATGGAATTAATGAAGTTGAAGTGTGGGGGACAAAGTGGGGTGTTAAATTTTCAGTGGAGAAGACAAAAGCCACGTTCTTTACAAGGAAAAAGTTCAGGGGACTTAATTTGAATCTGTATGGGAGTAACCTGGAGAGAGTTGAAAGTTTTTGGAAGTGCACTTTGACTTGAGATTAACATGGAGAGAACATGTTAGATACGTAGTTAGTAAATGTAAAAATGTGATAAGTGTCATGAGGTGTCTTGCTGGATTGGAATGGGGTGCTGATTTTGCATCACTTAAGTATATTTATGTAGCATTAATAAGATAAAGATTAGACTATGGAAGTATTGTATACGGGTCAGCAGCAAAATCTGTGCTGGCAGAACTGGATATCATGCAAGCTCGGGCTCTAAGGGTGTGCTTGGGAGCAGTTAGAACTTCCCCAGTGTGTGCACTCCAAGTTGAAGCAAATGAAATGCCATTGGGGCTGCGGCGTAAGCAGCTGGAGGCCAATTACTGGATTAATTTAAGGGGGCATGGTGATAGCCATCCTACAAAAAGGGTGTTGCAGACATGCTGGGAGAAGGAGAGGACACAGAAAGAAAGTTTTGGCTGAACAGGAGAGCAAACAGCAAAAGATATGGGTGTGTATGATAAAGAGTTTTGTCCATGTGTGGTGTGGCCTGTCAGACCTTTCCGGGTATTAGAAAATCCCTCTGCAGATTTGGAATTGCTTAAGATTAAGCACAGTAATAAGACAGCAATATACTCAGTGAATATCATAGGGAATGTAAGTATAAAGGCATACAGATTTTTATGGATGGATCAAAGGATCCAGAAACAGGTGCAACAGGGCCTGCAATTGTTGTACCAAGTTATCGAGTGGAAATTAGCAAGAGAACACCTGATTGCTGGAGTGTATATGCAGTTGAAATGTTTGCCATATTGTTAGCACTAGAATGGAGTGAGCAGGTTGATTGTAATAATATTGTGATATGTAGCGATTCTGTGTCGGCCTTGCCAGCATTAAGGTGCGTACAGCTAGAGGTCAGCAGGATCTGCTTTATGAAATCCTGTTTGCAAATTCAAGACTGGCTAGACAAGGCAAAAATATCACATTCATGTGGGTTCCAGCACATTTGGGTATTATGGGAAATGAGACCATAGATGGGCTGGCAGAAGCAGCAGTCAAAAAAGGATCTGTAGAGGTCAATATTAAACTATTAAAATCAGAGGGGAAGAGCATAGTGTGGAGAAGGATAAATCAACAGTGGCAGCAGCATTGGGACAGAGCAATAAAAGGAAGACATTTACATTCAATTCAGAACAGAGTAGATATGGGAAGAAGTAGGGAAGTAAAGTGGAAGGAGCAAGTAATTATAAGTAGACTGAGAACTGGGCACAGCAACCTTAATGGCACTCTGGCCATCATAAATAAGCATCCAACAGGTTTTTGCAATCTATGTCAGGAGACTGAAACAGTAGAGCATATCCTTATTTCATGCCGGAAATTTGCACAGGAAAGGCAACAAATGTTACAATAATTACGCGAAATAGGACTGGTAGAGAACAGTGTTAAAGGTTTATTGGAATGTGGGGAGAGTGATCGGGGAGGAAATGGTTTTTTTTTTAAGGGCGACGGGGCTAGAAAGTCGGCTTTAAAGTGAATGGACAATGAGGGACAATAAATCCCGAAGGTGGCAGTAATGCAACAATGTGGATGCCAACTGCCGTAAAAACTCAAAGAAGAAGAAGGTGGTCCAGCTGCTGGTGAGCCAGTATCCTGGCAAAAACTACACCATGAAGACAAAAGAGCACTCCAAGGAACTCCGCAAAAAGGTTATTGAAAAGCACAAGTCAAGAGATGGATAGAATACAATTTCCAAGTCACTGAATATCCCTGAGTACAGGCAAGTCAATCATCAAGAAATGGAAAAAATATGGCACAGCTGTAAATTTGCCTAGAGCAGGCAGTCTTGAAGAGCTAAGTGACCGTACAAGAAGGGGACTAGTAAGTGAGGCCACCAAGAGACCTACAACAACTCTGGAGGAGTTACAAGCTTCAATGGCTGCGCATACAACTGTTGCCCGGGTGCTTCACCAGTTGCAGCTTTATGGGAGAGTGGCAAAGAGAAAGCCACTGTGGAAAAAAACAGAAATCACATGAAATCTTGGCTAGAGGAGTTTTCCAGAAGGCATGTGGGAGACTCTGAAATCAGCTGGAAGAAGGTTCTATGGTTTGAGGAAACCAAAAATGAGCTTTTTGGCCATCAGCCTAAACACTATCTTTGGTGTAAGCCACACACTGCACATCAAAAACACTCCATCCCTACTGTGAAGCATGTTGGTGGCTGCAGCTTAATGTGGGGATGCTTCACTGCAGCAGGCCCTGGGAGGCTTGTGAAGATAGACTGTAAAATGAATACAGCCAAACACAGAAATCCTGGAGAAAAACAGGGTACAGGGCTGCAAAAGAACTGCAACCGGAGAGATTTGCTTTCCAACAAGACAATGACACCCAAGCATAAAGCTAAAGCTACACAGGAATGACTTAAAAGCAAGTTAGTGTCCTGGAGTGGCCAAGTTGGAGTCCAGACCTCAATCCAATTGAGAATATGTGGCTGGACTTGGGGAAAAAAAGCTGTTCACTCATGATCACCATGCAATCAGACAGAGCTTGAGCAGTTTAAAAAAAAAAGGGGGAAAAACTGCACTGTCCACATGCGCAAAGCTGATAGAGACCTGTCATGGCTGTAATTGCTGCCAAAAGTGCATCTACTAAATACTGACTTGAAAGGGGTGAGTAATCATGCAATCATTTTGTCTTTAATAATTGTAATAAATTTAGACTAATTTGTTTCCACTTTGACACAAAAGAGTCTTTTCTGTTGATCAGTGTCAAAAAAGCCAAATTAAATCCAGTGACTCAATGCTGTAAAAATAATAAAACATGAAAACTTCCAAGATGGGGTGAATAATTTTTATAGGCACTCCTTGATGGTGCGTAGGCTTGCTATCAATGCATCCGGGAAAAGGCAGATTTGAATAAAAGTGACACTTCCTTCCCTGAAAGGTATAAGTGTGCCAGACAATGTTTGACAACCATCTAAAATTTCATGGTTACAATTACTGCTGCCATCTCTAAATTATTTAATTTCCCCAACGGCAGTTATGAAATTGGAACTACAGTACATACCCATGCCTTTCATCCAGGCTTCTGGCCCATCACTCAGAAAATTTAACCACCACATAAATGTTCCCCTTATTAGATAAAATTATTAATGGGGTGCCCCAGTAGCATAGTGGTTAGTGTGATGCCATTTCAACTCTGCACGTTGTCCAATTCCAGCGCTGTCCGTAAGGAGTTTGTATATTCTCCTAGTGACTGCATGGGTTTCCTCCGGGTACTCTGGTTTCCACCCACTCAAAGGCATACCAGTTGGTAGGTCAATTGGTCATTGTAAATTGTCCTATGACTAAGCTAGTGTTAATAGGTAGGTTGCTGGGCAGTACGATTCATTGGGCCTGTAGGGCCTGTTCTGTGCTTCATCTGAAAATAAATTTAAAATGAGCTGTAATTGGGGAAAGCAGAGTCAGGGAATAGGTACAATTCTCTGTCACAATAATAGAGTCCTGAAGGCCGTTTACAACATTCTACAACTGAAAACAACATTTTCAAGTACCTTGCCTTCTCTACTTGTAGCAACATTGGCCAAGTCATCCATAGCAATGGATCAGTTTATAAAAAGTCAGAGCTATACAACATGGAAACAGACCCTTCAACCCAAATGTCCATGCCAACGAAGACGCCACATCCCCATTTTCCCTTCAAACATGGCCTGACATGGAGGGAAATTCTTCCAGCTCTGCATATTACAGATTTTATTCCTTTGTTTATATCTCAGTCTCCAACTGCCCCCATTAACCTTTCAATGTGGCAACTTCATCAACATCTTATTCCCAAAGCAACCATTATCTCAGCTTATCCAAAATTTTCCCTTTGTCTCATCGATCCCTCTTCCACATTTCTGCAAATTAAAGCTAGTTTTCTCCTTCCACAGATGCTGCTGGGCCTTCAGTGTTTCCAACATTTTCTGGTTTTTTTTTTTTTTGAGGTGTTCCTAGACTTCAGTATCTGCATGGCCTACAAATGTAACAGCAGGATTTAACAGGAGAAAGGTAGCCTCCAGAAGTGCAAGTCGACGGCTCATCTTCGTCCTTATCTGTGCTCAGAGTGTGGGTTGGGGGAAATCCAAAGCTGCTGGTTTCATCTTCTGTAATGGCTTTAATGTTTTTGGCTTTTGCAGAGAAGTCCCAGTGTCTCTGATTTTGTCCCTAGATGCATTTTCTACAACACAATATCCTGTTGAAAAGGTATTATGTCCATTCCCATCTCGTACCTCGCAAATGAAGCCAAATACTCAAACTTCTATTGCAGAAGTGAAATAAAAATGCCCCATTTAGAAATCCCAGTATTGAGCAACATAATTCTAAAGTTTAATTATCTCACACGAACTATCACACAGGTGGTGACTTGGTTAAGGAATCTGTTGCCAAGGGAACCAGCATACTCCCATTTTAGCCTAAACTTGCGTGTGAAACTTTGCCAGTGTACAAGGAGAGTAGAAAACTCACATATCTGAGCAATCATTGGTGTTTGGATATTTTTGCCTTGCTTGATAAAAACCTATTTCAAAAGGCTTGTGGAAAACTATTTTACATTATTTTCACTAATTAACCACTGTGCCAAAAATAAATGGCAACTCTACAGAATTTACGGTTTGTCTTCAGAAATGTTGAATGTGGATTTCATAAAATTTCCATCACAACTATTAACAATCCAATTTTTTTGTCACAAGCCAGTGGTATGAAAGTGCAAAGGAATGAGATAAAATGACAACAATAAGGGCTTTTTTTCTTGGTGAAACCTAAAGTGCTGTAGCTAGTCTCTAACCAAACAGCTAACAGCTTTGCTAAATGAAAAGCAAAAGTACATTTTGATTGACCAGGTGACCTTCAATGCTGAGCCTAATTTTCAGCAGTTTAACATCTCAGTTTAAAGATTTTTGTTGTATTTTTTTTAATATATTAAAATGTACATTATCAAAAACTGGCACATTTAATGAACTGAAATAAACAGCTGTTATCAAACCCTGTTGACATCTAAACCAAAACCATTCCAACAAAAAAGAAAACTTCAAACCCTGGCCATCATTAAAGGTCATACAATAGGGAAACAAACCCTACATCCCATCAAATCCACAGAGACCATCTGGCACCTATTTACCAATCCTATACTAATCCCCACATTGCCATCAACTCTCCCCAGGTTCTACCATTCAGCTACATAATAGGATCAATTTGCTTAGGCAAATTAGTCCAAACTTTGGGATGAGAGAGGAAACTAGATCAACAAGAAGAACCCATGTGGTCACAAGGCTGAAGTGAAAACTCCATAATGAGAGGGTGGATGAGTTGGCAAAGAGGGCGTTAAAGAAAGAAAATGTGGAAATGCACATTAGTATCAGTAGAGGTTAAGTGTGTAATCTGGAAAAAAATCAACCGAATGTGGCAAGAAAGATGGGACAGGGAGGGGAAAGGGAGGCATTTATATCAAATACAAAAGAGTGTTGCAGTTACTAGGGTAGGTAATGGAAACAGAAGAGAGGAAATTGTGTGGACTAGGTTAAGGCTGGGGCATTGTGCATTAAACAAAACATTGAAAATGATAGGGAAACACCAGACAGGATTGTGTGAGGAATGTCAGGAAGAGGAGTCAGTAGAACATGTAGTTTTGTGTTGCAGGAAGTATGGGATATAGTGAGAGATGATGAGAAATAAATTAAGGGAGTTGGGAATGCAGGAATTCACATTAAAAGGGTTGTTGGGCATGGGTGAGAGAGCACAAGTCTGGGTATTTTTAGCGTTTTTAAGGGGTACAGGGGTTTTTTTTTATAGGATATGACGAATAAACAGGAATAGGATACTAGGATGGTCAAAGATGGGAGGGTGAAGTGTGTGTGTGTGTGTGTGTGTGTGTGTGTGTGTGTGTGTGTGTGTGTGCGCGTGCGCGATTGGGTGAAGGGATTTAGAATGTATGTCTAGTGCACATTCTGGAGCAGAGGGTGGCAGTAATGCACCATTAAGCTGGATGCCAACTGCTATAAAACAAGATACAGACAGACAAACCTGCAGTCACAATTGAACCAGAACCCCTGGAAGTGAGAGGCAGGGAATCCACCCTGCTCCACCCCATCTCCCCAGTGGTGGGAAGTCCGGAACCAGAGGTCTAATGTATAAACCGCAGTCTGCCGTGACCCAATTCGAACAGCAGTTGCTGCAGCCAAAACAATACTAGCCACTTTATAATGCCAGAATTGCACAGATCACTCTGAATTCTTTTTGAATGCAATAAAGCATCTGCAATTACTAGAGTGTTCTGCTCTTAATTTCAGTGTATTAATTTGTACAACCATGAAGCTAAATTGGGTACATCTAAAATCACATTACATTAAAAAAGCTTTTGCCAAGAACAGGCCATTCAGCCCAACAAAGCATGCTATCCTATTTATATGATGTGTTGAAATAACTATAGAGTTTAGATTTGAAAGTCTCTAAGGTACTACTTTCAACTAAACAACTAGGTAGTTTGTTCCATGTGTCCACAACTCGCTGTATAAAGAAATGCTTCCTGTTCATGTGAAATCTCCCCTTAACCAGTCTCAACCTATGGCCCTGTGTCCTTGATGATGGATTAATTTTGAAGTAGCAGTAGCTGGCACCCACTTTAATTATACCCTTAATGATTTTGAACACTTCTATCATGTCTCCTCTCATTCTATGTCTACTTGGGCCAAAAGGATTTAATTCTTTCAATCCTTCTTAGCTCATACCCTGCAGACCTGGAGTGAGTCTATTGGCCCTTCTCTGGATTCTCGCCTGTGCACAATATTACCTAACCAATGCAAAACAAGGATGCATAACATCAAACAGCAGTAGTCAGCCATGTTGGACAGTAGCATCTTCATTCCCCTGAAAGGAACAGTACTCACCATAATTTGAGAGGCATTTGCTAAGACCACTAACTAGTGAGATTCAAAATCTTCACCAGGTAGAAAGAGATGGAGCATAGTGAGGTTGATAGGTACGCTGTTATTCTGGGCATGGTGATATCAGGAAGAAACTTGAGTATTTTTAATAATATTAAGATGAATATCCCCAGGTGCTGATGAGATCAAGAGAGGAGATTGCTGGGACTTTGTGATAGGTACTTCTGTATTCTCTTGTGCCACAGGGAGATCCCAGAGGACTGAGGAATAGCTGATTTTTTTTTTAAAAAAGAGCAATAGGGATTTATATGGCAGTTCCTTTTGAAACAGTGCTTGGAATGCACTGCCAATGGCAGTCGATACAACAGCAATGCTCAAGAGTTTAGACAGTCTCAGTGGTAGAACCATGCCAGGACACCATGTAGCCCATTAATTCTGTCACCATGTACAAGCAACACACATCAAACTTGCTGGTGAACGCAGCAGGCCAGGCAGCATCTGTAGGAAGAGGTGCAGTCGACGTTTCAGGCCAAGACCCTTCGTCAGGACTAACTGAAGGAAGAGTGAGTAAGGGATTTGAAAGTTGGAGGGGGAGGGGGAGATCCAAAATGATAGGAGAAGACAGGAGGGGGAGGGATAGAGCCAAGAGCTGGATCATTGGGCTGGTTGTGTCCATTCTGACATGTCTATCCACGGCCTCCTCTACTGTATAGATGAAGCCACACTCAGGTTGGAGGAACAACACCTTATATTCCGTCTGGGTAGCCTCCAACCTGATGGCATGAACATCGACATCGCTAACTTCCGTTAAGGCCCCACTCCCCCTCGTACCCCATCTGTTACTTATTTTTATGCACACATTCTTTCTCTCACTCTCCTTTTTCTCCCTCTGTCCCTCTGAATATACCTCTTGCCCATCCTCTGGGTCCCCCCCCCTTGTCTTTCTTCCCAGACCTCCTGTCCCATGATCCTCTCGTATCCCCTTTTGCCAATCACCTGTCCAGCTCTTGGCTCCATCCCTCCCCCTCCTGTCTTCTCCTATCATTTTGGATCTCCCCCTCCCCCTCCAACTTTCAAATCCCTTACTCACTCTTCCTTCAGTTAGTTCTGACGAAGGGTCTCGGCCTGAAACGTCCACTGTACCTCTTCCTACAGATGCTGCCTGGCCTGCTGCGTTCACCAGCAACTTTGATGTGTGTTGCTTGAATTTCCAGCATCTGCAGAATTCCCGTTGTTTACCATGTACAAGCAATTCAGTTAGTCCCACTTCCCCAACCCCACCCCGTATCCCCGAGTATTCTTTCCCTTTGTATGTTTATCCACCTCTATTTCAAATGCTATGATTAAATTTGTCTCCAACGTTACTCCTGGAAGTGAATTATAGACAATAAACACTCAATGTAAAAAGATTTTTCCTGATGCAAGTTTTGGTTCATTCATTGGTCCCTTGTCTAACTGCAACACAAGACATGCATGTAACATTACTTGTGGGGGAGAAAAATTATTTTCAGTGGCAGCACAACTATCAGATTCCGGATGTTTCCAGATATTTCATTCAACAATGACAAGGAAGCAAATGCAAAATCAAATGCAACCGATTCTGGTGAACACAACCAGCCCAATGATCCAAACAAAACCTCTTACCCCCTTCTCTGCTGCAGGGACTTCACACAGGTCTTATGGTTTAAGAGTCACTTAAATAAAACAGAACAACACATTAGGGTTACTTTAAAAGTTTAATGAGAGACATTTAGCAAAGTGATGAAAAACTCTCTCCTATATTTGAAAGAAAGCAGTTTAATACTCTCATTACTGAAATTGATTCTTTTTTAAAAAATCATGAGTCATGTTTTGAAAAGTTTGCTTAATTTTTTTTGGTGATTAATTGATGAATCAACATTTTCAGAGCACTTAAGCTGTCTGGATGCACACCAATTTGTCATGTCAGTGTCACATTTAAGTCCGTCCTTTATGGCTGCCGAGGTTCTGAAACTGAAATACCCCTTTGTAAATGAATTTGTTTCTTTTGCTCCACTTTGCAATTCACTCACATAACTGCATTATTTTAAACTGTTTGTTTTCTGCCAGACTGACTCGTCAAAGGCCTACAGAAGTAAGCACCCATTTAAAATGCACCTGCCACACCACTTACAATGAAGAGAGTTCCCTTAATTTTAAACAACAGCCGAGGTGTTAGTGAGCTTTGTACTGGAGCATGCACAGTTTATTTCACATACTGCATTGCGATCTTTAGCTTCTGATAGTAAAGAAACCAACAAAAATCAAGGCAGATCTTAGCAAGGAAGGCAAGTAGGACAACACGATGATATATTCAGCCATAGTGGCACATTAGGTACCTCAAGACTCAAACAACCCAGGACAGAATTTGTGTGAAGTTTGTATGATTTCCCTTTACCTCCATGGGTTTCGCCAGTTTTCTCCCCAAAAGACATACTGTGAGGTTGTTAATTCGCTAAAGTAAAAAGTACCCTTGGTGTAGGTGGATGGTGGTAGACTTGATGGGCAGGTGAGAGATTAAGTTACAAGGAAACTGCGAAATGTCTTGGCTCTATTGACTTGAGTCAAACACACTCCTGTGTTTAAGAAAGTATGAGAATCTAACAGCAAAAAATGGAAAGCTGGAACAAATTGCAACCAGATGACTACACTGACATTCATTCCCTTCAGTCGTAACTGTTCAAACATTGTCCAATTTAAAAATAAAGTTTCAACTTAGGAGAAACTTTGATTTGATACAGTAAATTTTTAAGCAATTAAATAGAGCTTCATACCTCTCCCTTTGAAATATTTAAAGATTCTTCCAGTGAGCAGAATCTTTAAATATTTCAAAGGGAGAGGTAAATGGATTCTTGATAAGAGGTGAAGGTTTACTGGGGCCACGCAAGAAAGCAGATGTGAAATTAAAGTCAGATCAGCCATGATTCTTATTAAACAACACAGCAGGTTCTTGGGACTGAGTGGTGTATTCCTGCTCCTTGCTTTCATTTTCCAAAGCATGTTGTGCCCACATTGTTTACTTGCATCCAAAAATTAGTGCTTATGATTTTCCACCACTTTACGTTCTGTTTCCTGCCACACTTCTAATTCATAACTGGTAGCTATTTACATCTTCTTTACATACAGGGTAGAGTGTACCTGGAATGAGCTGCCAGAGGGAGTGGTCAAGCTGGATAATATCGAAGAGGCATCCATCTGAATAGATACATGGAGAGACAGGGCTTGGAGGGTTATGGACCAAACACAGGTGACTGGGACAAGCTGGGAGGATGCTGTCGTCAGCGTAAACCAATTGGACTGAAGGGCCCATTTCAGTGCGGTATTAATTTATGGCTGACATAGCTGCATTCACAGTGGCAAATTGACTGGCATTTTTAGTTGGTGGTCTTTTCAGATATTGTAGAATGTAATTATGACTCTACTGATTATAAATTAATAATACTAAAGATCCTTTATCATTTACAGACAGGTAGAAAAAGATGGTGCAAGGAAATTTTAAATTAACAACTGCAGAGTTATGAGGGTCTCGGCCCAAAACGTCAACTGTACCTCTTCCTGGAGATGCTGCCTGGCCTGCTGCGTTCACCAGCAACTTTGATGTGTGTTGCTTGTCTTCTAGTGATGGTTTTGGGAGCAAGTAATATATTATATGTAGAATATGAGAACAAAGATAGAATGATTAGAGTTTTAAATAGTAATTCAGCACTTTAAAAAATCAGAATTACCAATTTTTGAAGAATAGAAATAGAAGCTAAGCTATGATGCGTATTTACTAAACAGCCCAAAATGCAAAACTGTGGCTATACAATTAAATGAAAAATTAGCAATTGAGATTTTTAAGGATCATTAATTGAATGTAATACATTGTTGAAGAAGTTGTTAGAGTCTGCAAATCAATGTTCTTTCATAACATTTCACGTAACTCTGCTCTTAAACGCATCTCCCCCATTTCACGTACATCTGCTCTCACTCCATCCTCCCGCCACCCCACTAGGAATAGGGTTCCCCTGGTCCTCACCTACCACCCCACCAACCTCCGGGTCCAACATATTATTCTCCGTAACTTCCGCCACCTCCAACGGGATCCCACCACTAAGCACTTCTTTCCCTCACCCCCCTCTCTCTGCATTCCGCAGGGATCGCTCCCTACACGACTCCCTTGTCCATTCATCCCCCCCATTCCTCCCCACTGATCTCCCTCCTGGCACTTATCCGTGTAAGCGGAACAAGTGCTACACATGCCCTTACACTTCCTCCCTTACCACCATTCAGGGCCCCAGACAGTCCTTCCAGGTGAGGCAACACTTCACCTGTGAGTCGGCTGGGGTGGTATACTGCGTCCGGTGCTCCCAGTGCAGCCCTTTATATATTGGCGAGACCCGACGCAAACTGGAAGACCGCTTTGCTGAACACCTACGCTCTGTCCGCCAGAGAAAGCAGGATCTCCCAGTGGCCACACATTTTAATTCCACATCCCATTCCCATTCTGACATGTCTATCCACGGCCTCCTCTAATGTAAAGATGAAGCCACACTCAGGTTGGAGGAACAACACCTTATATTCCGTCTGGGTAGCCTCCAACCTGATGGCATGAACATCGACTTCTCTAACTTCTGCTAATGCCCCACCTCCCCCTCGTACCCCATCCGTTATTTATTTATATATACACACATTCTTTCTCTCACTCTCCTTTTTCTCCCTCTGTCTCTGTGAATATACCCCTTGCCCATCCTCTGGGTCCCCCCCCCCTGTCTTTCTTCCCGGACCTCCTGTCCCATGATCCTCTCGTATCCCTTTTGCCAATCACCTGTCCAGCTCTTGGCTCCATCCCTCCCCCTCCTGTCTTCTCCTATCATTTTGGATCTCCCCCTCCCCCTTCAACTTTCAAATCCCTTACTCACTCTTCCTTCAGTTAGTCCTGACGAAGGGTCTCGGCCTGAAACGTCGACTGCACCTCTTCCTAGAGATGCTGCCTGGCCTGCTGCGTTCACCAGCAACTTTTATGTGTGTTTCTTTCATAACAATTTGGTGCACTGGCTTATCTGATTTTCACCATCATTTGTGTACTGAGAGGATATATACTGTCCATGAAGGAAAATGTATACTGGCAAGGAGGTTTAGGAGCTAAGAATCAGTGTGTTGTAACAGCCACACCATGAGAAAGCTGCATTCATTGTGCAGTAGCAGCAACTATACAAACAGTTAAATACAGCGGAACTCTGTTTAAGGTAGATGATTTTCCACAAGTCTGTGCTAATTTTACAGAGAAAAAATCCTAAGCAAACCAAGGAATAGTAACTCTCCTCAATAGAAGACATGAGAATCACCTTAAATTGAACTTTGGGTTTCATCCAAATACTCTGGGAAAATTGTTGTTATTCTTCAAACCAAGTATGAGCAGACTAAACTTCTATAAGCAAGTTTTATTTTGTGCTCTTTCTGTGCAAAAAAAAATCATCATTGTGTGAATGCAGTACAATTGAGGGCAAATTCCTCTCCGGGCACTTTAGTAACAATGGTGGTTGATTACTCTGCTGTAACTTACAATTAGCCCATTGAATTGTGACAGATTTCCTCAAAACACTGAAAAGGTATGGAAAGAGTTATCAGAATGTAGTAACCATTCAAGTAAATAAAACAAAAGGAGAATATTTTCTGTATAATGAAAATTGAAGCACCTCCATATATGTTTTCCGTTCCCTTCCATACTATTGTACTTTCAAGTAAATCTCATTAGTACTTTGTCCAAAACTGTTAGACAAATAGCAGCCAGCTCACTTTTGATAGAACCATCCCATGACAATAGCCTACACTTCTACTGCAAAATGCTAAAATAGCCAGAGTCTTTGAGTGAGCGGATTCTGCAACGTCTTCAAGTTAGTATGTTTCGAAATGCACGAGATAGCAGTCACAACTCAGTTCAAACAAAGAAATGCCTTTATGATGGAAACACTATTTCTTGTTATCAGATCAAACAGAAGTTCTACTGCAAGATGTATCTGGATCAAGATCCTGGTGTGCACCACTGTGCATTACAAAAATTACCATTGTTATTCTATGTCTATGGATTACATCTTTATTCACTTCCTTCCCACAAATTAACATTTTAGTCAGCGTTTTACAGACATCCCACCCTGCAAAAACCCATTTCAGGGAGGTAGCCCCATCAATTTGCGGGAGACTCCCGGAACTTCCGGGAGAGGTGGGATGTCTGCAATAGAGTTGCTCCTTAGCAGCTGGCCAGCTAGTTTAAATAACGTTAGCTATGCTAATGAACAAATGACACCTGTTAAACTCACCTCAACACGTCTTTTACAGTCTTAACCCACCATGGGCAATAGAAAAGTCACTGTTGCAAACAGTGCAGCGAGCAACACTGTCATTATTTTGACCCCTATTAGGCAGGGGTACACTTTAGTCTGGGGTGACGTACGTTTTAAATTTTTTTGGAACTCTCTGCCATGGCGCGCGCGCTCTCTCTCTCTCTCTCACTTTTGCTCTCGCTCGCTTTCTCGCGCGCTCTCTCTCTCTCGTGGTCGCTCTCGCGCTCTCTTGCTTTCTCTCGCTCGCTCTCAAAAAAATTGATTTCCGTAATATTGTATATAATTTGCGGGCATCAGGGAGCCACTATTAATATGCAGGAGACTCCCGGAACTTCCGGGAGAGGTGGGATGTCTGGTTTTAACCAACTGCAAATGTCAGTTACTTCAGAAAAGGAATTTAACCATTCAGGAATAATGGAAAATTTTCTCTTAAAAATCAACTTTAAAAGTAATAATACTTTAAATGATTAATACAAAGAAAAATAATCAAAGTGTTCACTACATCAAGGTATTTCACAACATAATGCATTAGAATAACATCTTAAAATACTTCTATACCATGCAGAAGCAATCAGTTGAACTTAATCCAATTTAAAGTATTTTGAATTGGAAGATTATGTTGTGAAGTTTGTATGAATAGTGTCCATGGGTTGCAATGTTTACCCACATTGTCAGATTTGTTCAGTTCATGGTTACTGAACAGGCGCCACCTCAGCATTGGTAAGAAATATTTAAATCATCGGCCTATTGTCCAATTTGAGACAATCTTTCTTCAAAGTAAACAAATTTAATGGTAATGCCATATCAGTGCACTTTGGCAATGAAGAACATGAAGTGAAATGAAGCTCCCGACATTCTTACAGGTCATCAGTCTAATTCACATTTCCCTAGCAGGGTTAAAACTGTCTAGACTGATATAATTGCTTTAGAAACTAAGAAAAATAGAGCAGCAAAGCAGATTTTCACAGGCCTAAAGCCTCAATGAATTAAATGAAAACAGAAAAGAATAGCTTTTCTTTAAAGATTTCAGAATAGTCCTATGCAAAACATAATGAGAAAGATGCAGTTTTAAATTTAAAAGTTATACCAATTAAAATTTTACTTTAAAAATTATTAATGCTACATGAAAATACTTGGCTAATGCATTAATGCTAATTTAAGAATACAACAAATTACAACATGTAATTATTTTAATGGAATTCTTTGTGAAGTAATTAGCATAGCTATGAGAGCTATAGTTAAAAATAAAAACCGGTCCAAGTATCAACTGATCTCTCAATGTTTCAACCAACAAGTAAATTATGCAGTGATCCTAAAGCTTTTAAATTCCTTCAAATTTTAAAATTAAAAGTTGAGAGAAGGGAAGGATACCAGAATATTGAATGTCAACTATGTGGAAATTTAATAACGACTTTCTAGCCACAGCAAGTAAAATCATTAACTTAAAAAATCTCAGGGAATAAAGTTAAAGGCTGCAATATTGCGTGCAGTTTTTGTTGCCTTACCATTGAACGGACATGACTGCTCTGGAGAGGGTTCAGAGGGGATTCACCAGCCTGGTGCCTGGGATGGAATAGTCCAGAGATATGGAGAGTCCTCAGACTAGTTACATTTAGACATCTGGATACAAATTAATCCCTCAACAATATAAGTTTAAGACCGTGAGGCACTTATTATGCTTTTAATTAAGAGAAAATAGAATGGCAAAAAGAGGGAACGAGATGGATTTGGCAGGCAGGGTTACCGATGATCACGAAAAGGTTCTTCAGTTATATCGACAGTAAATGGGTGACTAGGAAGAGACTAGGTCCTCTTAAAGACCAGAGGTGTCTATGCTGGAGCTGCAGGAGGTGGCTGAGATTTGTAATGACCCCTTCTACATGTTTGCTAAGAATATCATGAATGCCAAAGAAATTAGAGTAGTAAGTCATGAGGTCTTGGATCATTTGCATATTATAGGGATGGATAATTTGCAGCCTTGAACCATATTAAGACCATAAGGCATAGAAGAAGAATTAGGTCATTTGGTCCATTGAGATTAAGGTGGGCAAAATGCCAGGGCCTGATCAAGTGCATCCAGATCTTGTGGGAGGCTAGGGATCAAATCACTGATCCTCTTGTAGAGACAACAGTGACGTCCGAGAATACTGCAGGGTGGCTGATCTTGTTCCATTGTTCAAGAAGGGAAGCAAGAAAAGGCCAGAGAATTATAGGCCACTGAGTCTGACTTCAGCTGTAGGCTAGTTACTGGAGATAATTCTGAGGAAAAAGATCTTCTGTCATTTAGAATGTCAAGCTCTGGTAATCTTTTATAGTCAGCAAGGCTTTGTGTGTGAGAGGTCATGTCCAATGAATCTTTTGGAGTTTTTCCCAAAGAGGCATATAACTAAGGAGATAGATGAAGGTAGGCCTTCATCTCAAGTTCATATAGATTGCTGATCTGGAAGATTAGGTCGCATGGGATTCAGGTAGAGCTTGTAAACTGAATTCAGAACTGGCCGAGGTGATAAGAAGCAAATTGTAATGGTAAAAGGCTGATTCTCTGACTGCAGGCCTGCTACTAGTGGGTTACTCCAGTGGTCAGTGTCAGGACCTTTGTTATTTATTCTTTATGTACATGACTTGGGCATGAATGTACATGGTATGATTAGGAAGTTTGCCACTGCTATTATATTAGGTGGTCTAGTAGAGAGACTACAATGAATTTAGAAAATATATATATATATCCTGGTGAGTTAAAGAGATGGGCTGAGGAACAGCAAATGGATTTCATCTTAGTAAGTGTAAGGTGATGAATTTTTGAAGTTAACCAGGGTAGGACGTGCAGTGAATGGCAGGGCTCTGATAAGTATTGTGGAACAGAGGGACTCGTGAGTACAAGTGCACAATTGGCTGAAAGCAGTCACACAGGCAGGTAAGTAGATGTTTAGCTGGACTTCATCAGTCAGGACATCAACTTTAGAAGTAGAGATATTATGTTGCAGTTATACAAGTTGTTGGTGAGACTATACTTGAAGTATTTTATACAGTTTTGGTCACCTTGTTATAGGAAAGGTATTGTTGAGCTGGAGAAAGTGAAGAGCTGGAGGAAAGTTCTGCAAACTACAATATGTGACAAAAGATACACCGTGTAAAAGACAAACACAGGAGATGTGGGCTATGTGGCACCTCAAGCCTGTGGTTAACTTAAACATTGTACCTCCACCCATCTGACCAATCCTCATATTCCTAGATACTTGAGTATCAAACAATATCAATCTTGTATGTGACTGAGCATCCTAACTTTAGGGAAATGATTTTCAAAGATTTACAAACCTCAAGGTGAAGACATTTCCATTTTTGCTCTATTTTGTCAACTTATTCCGAGGAGAATGCCACACCCTCTCATCCACCCCCACCCAGTTGCAGATAGCATCTATCAATCTCTCTCTCAGAATATGTTCTACTTCTGACAATGTAACATTCCTCAGTACAGCACCAAAGCGCCAGTGTGTTTTTGTGCCTAATGCTCCACTGTCACCCAAGTAAACAATTAACAAAATAAAATCTAATTTAAGAGTTTACTTAGCAGCAGTAAAACCCACAGAAGGCATCTTGCCAATCAAGGGGAACGGCAGGTGGAAGGATAAAACTGGAACATGTGTAATGAAGGTTTCCATTAAATGTTACACTACCATTAAGAAATAACATTTTAACTTGCATGATTAAAACAACAATGTTTAACACAAAGACAAACATATACAGTACTTCAGTGCAAAACTGAAGTATTGGCTCACAATAAAAGGTGGCCATGGCTTCTTATTCAAAGAAACATTAATGAAAAGTAAATTTCAATTTACAAGAATCAGAATCAGGTTTATTATCACCGGCATGTGACATGAAATTTGTTAACTTAGCAGCAGCAGTTCAATGCAATACATAATCTACCAGAGAAAAAAATATACAATAAAAATAATAAAATCAACTACAGTATATGTATACTGAATAGATTTTTTTAAGTGTGCAAAAACAGAAATAATGTATATTTTAAAAAAAAATGAGGTCGTGTCCAATGCTTCAATGTCCATTTAGGAATCAGATGGCAGAGGGGAAGAAGCTGTTCCTGAATCACTGAGTGTGTGCCTTCAGGCTTCTGTACCTCCTACCTGATGGTAACTGTGAGAAAAAGGGTGCTGGAGGTCCTTAATAATGGACACTGCCTTTCTGATACACTGGTCCCTATAGAAGTCCTGGGTACTTTGTAGGCTAGTGCCCAAGATGGAGCTGACTAGATTTACAACTTTCTGCAGCTTCTTTTGGTCATGTGCAGTAGCCCCTCCATACCAGACAGTGATGCAGCCTGTCAGAATGCTCTCCACAGTACAACTATAGAAGTTTGAGTGTATTTGTTGCCATGCCAAATCTCTTCAAACTCCTAATGAAGTACAGCCGCTGTCTTGACTTCTTTATAACTACATCGATATGTTGGGACCAGGTTAGATCCTCAGATCTTGACACACGGGAACTTGAAACTGCTCACTCTCTCCACTTCTCATCCCTCTATGAGGATTGGTATGTGTTCCTTTGTCTTACCCTTCCTGAAGTCCACAATCAGCTCTTTCGTCTTCTGACGTTGAGTGCCAGGTTGTTGCTGTGGCACCATTCCACTTGTGGCATATCTCACTCCTGTCTGGCCTGTCGTCACCACCTGAGACTCTACCAACAATGGTTGTACTGTCAGCAAATTTATAGATGGTGTTTGAGCTATGCCTAACCACATAGTCATGTGTATATAGAGAGTAGAGCAGTGGGCTAAGCACACACCCCTGAGGTATGCCAGTGTTGATCATCAGCGAGGAGGATATGTTATCACCAATCTGCACAGATTGTGGTCTTCCAGTTAGGAAGTAGAAGATCCAATTGCAGAGGGAGGTACAGAGGCCCAGGTTCTGCAACTTCTCAAATTAAAATTCTCAACAATTTTTTGTATTAATTTCACTAAATCATCTGAGACATTTCAATTTCCATACGCTGATTTATATTTTTAATAATATAACCCCGTAAAACATAAGATAACTTGCACACTGCCAGAAGAGTTTCTGCTGCAGTACAAGAAGTTTTATTCCATCTGTACTCACCCGTTATAAAACTGAAGACAGAAAAGCAAAGTGGCAAACAATGAGCAGTACTGAGATGCTTGCAATTTTCCTCAAGTTTCTCTTTGAAGCAAATATGCAGTATTTTCACTGAAATTTCCCATAATACATGAAACATGGTACTGATTACAATTTGTTTTGATGCCTTCAAGGTCTATGGGAATAAATACCCAAAGAATGTTTGCACTTTGTCCAAAGTTACATTATACCAAGCAGAAAAGAAGCATGTAGTCAGCAACTACCAATTAATTTGAGAAGAAAGCACCAATGAACACTTTCATTGTCCTGTGTGTCTAACACAGGGCAAAAAAAAAATGTTGGAATTACTTACACATTCTTTCTAAATCAATGTGGGTAGAAAAGTTTAATGATCCAAACAGAATGTACTGTTTGCAGTCACAAGTTGTAGCTGAACAACCAAGTACTTTCAGCTATACTAAGATTGCAGATGAATTTCATTCACATTCCTGTGATCAGAGAAATAGATCATTTTAAGCTATGCAGCACAAAATTTAAAAAAAAACACAGCTGAGAGCTGACAATTAATTTTTTAAAATATTGACTTCAAGTACTCTTGCTGGAAAGCCTGGCACATCAGCAAAATGCTCACGAGAAAGTACAACCGCAACAGCCTTGAAAGCAAACCTAACAGAAATGCTGCACAGCACATTCGCAAACCTGATTCAAACTTCTCCAAAGAGACGAGGTATCAACCAAATACCATTAAATGTGAGCTCAACGTAGACTGTTGCCTCATACAACACAAAATGAAAACAGCTACAGCTAATACAAAATTCCACAAAGCAGGTGGATTACATTACATTCTGATCAAAACTGACTCCTCACAAAGATAAACTTGTCACAAAGATAAAATGTCATTTGTGCCATTAGAAGATAATCAAATAAGATATCTAATTGCTGGAAACTTGCTCATGGACTATATTAAACTATACATCGACTATACGGGCTCAAGGGGTCCCAACACACTCTGCCACTATTATACTACAATCAAGAATGCCTATCCTTCCATCCTTAGACCGCATTTTGGGAAATCAGACCATCTGGCTGTTCTTCTACCTGCACAAAGGCAAAGGCTAAAGAGCACGGCTCCAGAAGCAAGGACAATGAAGAGGTGGTTGGGATAGACAGAGGAGCAGCTACAATTTCAATTTAGTGGACTAGGCCATGTTCAAGGACCCCAGGATCTGAACAAATACACCACGGTTGTCACAGACTTTATAAAGTCAGTCATGGACGAGTGCGTCCCCACAAAATCATTTAGTCTTCCCCAATCCAAATCCCTGGATGAACCAAGAGATCCACAATCCAGACATCTCACCTCTCCTGGAAGTTCCGGGAGTCTCCCGCATATCGATAGTGGCTCCCTGACGCCCGGAAATTATATACAATATCCCGGAAAAAGATTTTTTTTTGAGAAGGAGAGGGAGAGGGAGAGCGAGCATCCTGATTGGTCTCTCTTCGTGCTAAGAGTGGTCCCCAACCACCATGAGGAAACGATATGATTTGGCAACATGAAATGATATGAGTCAGCTGCACCTTTCTTCATTCCCTGTCACGCACGGTTGAACTTTAATGCACGCGAGGTCATCAGTGACCCGAGACGTGCAAAGGAATTGGTCCGTGACCCATTTGTGAATGTCCCTGGTGAATCATCCATGTCAGCGCGGGAAAAAGATCAACTCCTTGAGCTTGCAAATGACGGCGGGCTGAAAAGTATGTTTGACATAACATCTCTGCTGGCATTCTGGATCAAAGTCAAGGCTGAATATCCTGAGATAGCCACGGAAGCACTGAAAACGTTGCTTCCATTTCCAACATATCTCTGAAGTGGAGATTTCTGCAATGAATGCAATGAAAACAAAATTGCAGAATAGACTGGACGTAAGGAACTCCCTTCGAGTATCGCTGTCTCCCATCACCCCTCGATAGGACCTTGTTGTTGCAGGAAAACAAGCCCAGGGCTCCCACTGATTCAGCGATATTGGTGTGTTGCAATGATTTCATATGTTCATACGGGGAAAATATGCGCTGTGTGTTTAATATCCAAACATTACTTAAAATGTTATGATGCGATTGACTTATCACCTATATTACGGTTGTGATTATCACCCCGCCCCCGCCCCGTTGGCCAGTCCGCAAGAATATTGTCAATATTAAACCGGTCTGCGGTGCAAAAACAATTGCGGACCCCTGCGAAGTAGACCTATCAGTTTTCTCTGTGGGCAGGCTTTACAGTCAACCTCAAAAATAATGACAGTGTTGCTCGCTGCACTGTTTGCAACAGTGACTTTTCTATTGTCCATGGTGGCTTAAAATGTAAAAGAGATGTTGAAGTGAGTTTAACAGGTGTCATTCATTCATTAGCATAGCTAACGTTATTTAAACTAGCTGGCTGGCTGCTAAGGAGCTACTCTATTGATGTCTTACTTGATGAGGCCAAACTCCCTGAAGGCTTGCTTAAAGTTGTAATAGAATAAACATGATAATATAAGTACGTATTTTAATGTCACATTTTCTGCATATACCCAACTTGGTTTACGGATTAGACAAAAATCACTAAACAAAGCATTACATACACCCTTGGAGGTTGACCGTGAGGGGTGGGGGAATATGGGGTTGCGGGGGGGGGGGCAGGGGTGCTACCTCCCTGAAATGAGTTTTTGCAGGGTGGGATGTCTGACAATCTGCTGAGGGCCAGATCAGTGGTATTCGGGTCTGGCAACCAAGTACAAAAGATCCAGGTACGACCTCCAGAAAGCCATCGCACATGCAAAGTGGCAATTCTAGAACAAACTTGAATCACAGAAGGATGCTCGACAGCTGTGGTAGGGCTTGAGTGCCATCACTTCCCACAAAGTAAATCCAAGTAATATGTGACAACAAAGTTTTGTTCCCAGATGAGTTCAATGCCTTATGCCCTCTTTGACCAGCAACACTTGGAGGCATCTTCACAAACTCCCATGGCCTCCGACAACACTGATTTCAGTTTCTGAGGCTGAATTCACGGAAAGCATCTGGCCCAGATGGGTAACTGGACGAGTACTCATGACTGATGTGTTAACTGACAACTTTAACCACTTGTTTCAGCAGTGTGAGGTACCCACCTGCTTCAGACAGGCTTCAATTATACCGGTGCCAAAAGGAAAAAGGTAACTTGCAGCAATGACCATCAACCTATAGTACTTGTATCTACTGTGATGAAGTGCTTTGAGAGTTTGGTGATGAGATACATCAACTCCTACCTGGGGAGTGATTTGGATCCACTCCAGTTTTCCCACCATCACAACAGGTCAAAAGCAAATGCCATTTTATTGGCATTTCACTCACCTCTGGAACATCTGGGCATTGAAGAAGCATACATTAGGATGCTCTTCACTGACAACAGCTCTGCAGTCAAAACTATCAACCCCTCAAAACTAATCAAGAAGCTTCAAGTTCTAGGCCTCAATGCCTCCTTGTGCAACTGGAATCTCGATTTCCTCACCTGTAGACCAATCAGTTTGGATTGGCAACGTCTTCTCCACAACCACCAGCACAGGTGCGTACCAAGGCTGTGTGCCTAGTCCCCTGTTCTACTCACTTTACACATATGACTGAGCCCAAGCACAGCTCCAATGCCAGATTTAAGTTTGTTGATAACACCACTGTCACTGGCTAAATCAAAGGTGGTGACAAGCCAGCATATAGGAGGGAGATTGAAAATCTGGCTGAGTGGTGTCATAACAACCTCTTACTCAATGTCAGCATGGAGATGATTACTGACTGAGGAGGAGGAAACTGGAAGTCCATGAACCTGTCCTCATATGGGGAATCAGAGGTGGAGTGGATCAGCAACTTTAAATTCCTGAATGTTAGAATTTCACAAGATTAGTCCTGTGTCCAGCATGTAAGTGCCATTACAAAGAAAGCACAACAGCACCTCTACTTTCAGAAGTCTGAAAATTTGACATGACACCTAAAACTGTTACCAACTTCTATAGACGCACGACGGAGAGTATATTGACTGGCTACCTCACAGCCAGGTATGGAAACACCAATATCCTTGAACTCAAAAGCCGATAACATTAGTGGATCATCACAGGTAAAGCCCTCCTCACTAATGAACACATCTACGAGGAGCACTGTCGCGGAAAAACAGCATCCATCATCAAGGATCCCCACCACCCAGGTCATGCTCATACTCGCTGCTGCCATCAGGAAGTACAGGAGCCTCAGGACTCTCACCACCAGGTTCAGGAACGGTCATTACCCCACAACCATCGTGCTCTTGGACCAGAGGGGATAACTTCACTTGCCCCATCATTGAAATGTTCACACAACCCAAGGACTCTTCATCTCATGTTCTCGATATTTATTCCCTATTATTTTTTTGCTGTATTTCCATAGTGTGCTGTCTTTTGCACACTGGTTGTTTGTTCATCTTATGGTGTGCAGTTTTCCCATTGAGTCTATTGTGTTTCAACGTACTCACTGTGAATGCATGAAAGAAAATGAATCTCAGTGTTGTATATGGTGACATTTATGTACTTTGACAATAAATTTGCTTTGAACATTGAAAAGAACACAATGTTTACAAAGGCTTACCATCCGCTGAAAAAGACTGATCCTAAACAGTACAATTAATATAATTGATCTGCAGTTACCACTAGAGCTGGCAGGATCCTGATACACCACTGAGCAGGCTGTAAGGCTTATTCAAGAAAGGGAACTTTTTTCCCCCCAGTGAATGGGAAAAGCCAGCTTTGTGCTAATTGGTCTAACAGTTCAACAAAATGCCATCTGGCTAAAAGGAGCAGAATGCATATTATTCAAGAAAATCCCTATTTGAAGAAAGATTGTCTTTATTAATTTATTTTAATACTTCATACTCTCTATACCACAACATGATAGGATAAACAACCTTTGGATAAATGGTATACAACAAGAATGAGTGCCAATGCAGCTCTTCTTCCAACCAGAAACCATCTTGAACTACACCACTCTCAAGTACAATCCAAAAATACAAACTGGCTTTTCTCCTCTTTGCAGCATGTTGACAAAAAGGAAAAAATGCAGCAGCATGAAATTCCACCTCGATGAGATAACATACAAGAGGTTCAAGACTAAATTTCATTGCGAAAGAACTTTTCACAGTTGTGTGTCTGGGAGAGGTTCTGGATTGAAGCCTTGTCCAGGGAGCACTTACTAAAAATACCCAAGATAGCAAAGCTGACCCAAGTCCTACATGACCAATGACAAGAACTACCTGGAGAGTTTAATTCATCGTTTTATGTAATATTGAAGCTTACTTCATTTGGCCAGCAAGTCCTACTCAGTATTCGCCCACTTAATTGGCAATAAAGGCTGTGTTTCACAACAGCTGGCAAACCTTGAGGACATTACTGAACTCCCTACATTGTTTGGCAATCTCTTCCACTGGTGAATACCGTACCATACAGGTCTCAATGGTTTGTGAGTGTGGGCAAGTCATATTTTCAGTCTTTCTCTGCACTAAATGTATATGCATTAAAGTCACCCCACTCCATCCTTGAAAGTACTTTGAAGAATTAAAAAGTACTGTAGATTAGGGGGAGTTGGTGAATTTACTATCCTTCTACTTACTTAACAAGAAATGGAGGGACGGACATGGACCATGTGCACAATTTAAAATTGACACCATAGTTAGCACAGGCATTATAGGCCAAGCATCTGATCCTGTGCAGTACTGTTCCTTGTTGCATGAGGCATTTAATGACACTGTTAAGGCATCAGAAGTTCTGGTGGTAGATAAAAGCTCATGGTCTAGGAGGCAGTATATTCACATGGAAAGAAGATTGAATAGATCAAAATGGTAACAGTAGGCATAGTTGGTTGTACATATGATATACCATAGGGATCATTTACTGGTACCCTAATGTTTTAGAATGTGTATAAATGATTTGGATGAAGTCAAAGGGTTGCAAAATTTGTTGATCGCTCAAGACGGATGGGAAAGTAACTTGTATAGTTCCATATTTAAGAGAGTGGACAAAGATCTGGGAAGTGGAATGTAATGTAGGAAAGTATGAAACTATCCATTGACACAAGTGATTCTGCACATGCTGAAAATGTTGAGCAACACACACACTCAAAATGGTGAAGGAACTCAACAGGTCAGGTAGCATCCATGAGGCAAATAAGCATCGACTCCTCACTTTCCTCTATAGATGCTGCATGAACTGCCAAGTTCCTCCCAGCATTTTGTGTTGCTCGTTAACAATCCTGCCCAACTCCATTATGAAACACCAGAACACCTGATGCTAACTAAAATACATGCGGTAATCTTAAAATATATACACCTGAATAAAATAAACCTTTTGTCCTCTATTTAAAACTTTCTAGGGATTTGGGCATTACTGGCAAGGCCAGGTTTATCCCTATTCTTAAATACCATTGAGAATGGGTATCTTCAGCCATGTAGGAATTCACCCACTGCTGCTGGATAGTGTGTTCCAGGATTTAGAAACAGTGACAATGAAGGATCAAAGATACATTTCCAAATCAGAGTGGTATAAATGTTTGAAGATAATTCCCATGCACATGTCCTCCTTAGTGATAGGTGTTTTGAGTTGAGGATGTTCTATTGGTCCAAACAAAGCCAACACATAGAATTGGGCCCCCAGGGCTCAGGTGGAGACAGCCTCTGTGGAATTATACAAAATAATATCTACAGATCAGATTGGATACAAGGTAGGAAAGGAAAGGAGATCTGATTTTTGTTATTATCAACTTCTTTTGTTCTGGGCTGCTGCTCTTGGTCAAGGCAAGTAGGATACTTACAAAAGGGGAGGGAATGAAGGGCGTAACAGCTAATGTTGGATAAACATTGAGAATAAGACTCTTACCTTTTTGTGGAACACAGTAAAATGTGTATAGGATGCTGCCAATCTCTATCACATTGATAAAATCCTAAAATGAAAATCAGTCCCCATCTACCCTTTGAAACCCCACCCAAACCACTAGGACCCAATCTGAGCTGTGAATATCTTCCTCCAAGTGCCTTATTCAGTCAGAGATCTCCAAAAGTCAGTTTACTAGATGCATTAAAAATAAATCTCGCTTCTCAGTGGCAGAACAAGGATCTGGCCTTTATTGGCAAGGAGATGGCAAGCTACTCCACTGACCAGGCCACCTTTTGCCCAGAAACAAAAAATGTCAAAAGCTGATTCAAAATGTTGATGAAAAAGGCTCATTATTTTACAAAAGAGTTATATCCAATATCTTGACCAGCAGTTATCACTCATTTAATGCCTATAAACAGATATTACCTGACCATTGTTAACATTCCTTTTGAGGTTTTGCTGCACAGAAATTACTTACTGTTTTCTTTCAGAGTCTTTAACTGAACATAAAATAAAACCTTGAGGAATTCTGAAGAAGTGGAAATTGTTCACTTTTAATTAATTCTGTCTACAGGTATGCGTCGCTTAACATCCACGATACGTTCTGTGAAATCGGATGTTATGTGATTTGGACTTTGTGCGAACACCATATTATATACTTAGCAAACCTATATGGAGTACTGTAGTGTACCTGTATTGACTAAATAGCTGAGAACTCACAATAAAACTGTATACTGTACACTATAATACATACATTATAATTTTTTTATTTCATTTTAACCTTTAATTTTTTTTTCACTTTTTAAACCTTTATGTAAACACTTTCTTAGCCTATAATCACACACAATTTATCAAAGATGATCAGGATCATCCACATTACTGTTCTCAACTTCCTCATAGTGTTCCACTGGAAGAGTTTCAGGTTGAATAACCTGCGTTTGGAAGCCATGATGCACTTTACAGTAATATTTTCAAAAGAAAATTAAACAGAGGGATAACGCTACTGCACTCGAGACGCGCGATACATGAAATTGGTTACGTCTGCTACGTCACGTTCTCCAATTGGAACTACGGACGTATATGCAATCGGACGTTGTCCAAATGGACGTTAAGCGGCTCACACCTGTACTTGATTTGAAAAGGAATGCTTGGTGACTTATAAGCCAGCAGAACCCTGCACCATGTGCTTGAAGGTGATGTTTTGCAGAGTGGCATTTTTTCAACCAGAAAAGCTACAATGGGCTGAACAGCCTCTTATTGTAAATTTTCCATGAATCTACCAGATACAAAAACATAGTCAATAAAATATCCCCAAAAAAAAATGCACTGACCACATTAAAAAGTGAAATTAAGATGTACTAACTTTAAATATTTGAACCCATTTAAAATTAAATACATTTAAAAATATTAACATGTAATAGCTGACAATTTTTTGATGCTGGGACCACATTGAACAAAGGAAACATGAGGTGCTGTCATTTTTGGGAGATTTTGCTGAACATTTCCTGATGCAATATAATCTCTCCACATTCTTGTCAATGTACTGTACTCTTAAATTTCAATCAAATCGATCACAAGGAGACTTTGTTCAAACAGATCCTGCATTGTCTGGACTGTTGTGCATTTTCCCACAATAATTTGCCAAAAAGATTCATATGTAAATAAATATAGTGGGAATTCAAGCATTAATCAAGCTGAAGAAATGTTCTTTGTGCACATACATACACTGAGAAAACTTGCTCTATTATGGGCTTAAGCAAATTAGCCATTAAAATCACCAAACTATTTAGACATGTGCTGATGTTAGCAATGTTTCTAATATGCCCATCCACCCTTTAATTGTATGTTTTTAAACTTCTGCAAATATTTGAAGGGGGAGAGAGATCAATTTGTTAAGGGACAATTTATGACTATTTGAAGCTACCCAGAAGCTATTGAATTAACTCATTACAATTTTTGTCTGAATTGGTTACAGTTTTGCTTCAGACATTCCTCTCCCTTAGTGGTTCAGTCCATAGAAAAAGGACAAGCCAATCTCTCTCTTAAACCTATTCCATCAGTGCATGCACACCTTTCATTGCTCCGACTTCCTCACTCCCCTCAGAAAAAAAATCTTTCAGCCTTGGTTGTGAGAATTTCCATTGAGCCAGGATCCAGCGAATTCTGAAAGTGAGAGCAACAGAAAGAAAGCAAGAGGTCCAAATATTTGCTTAATAGTTATGTGATCTAGAATTATGATCCATACATGAAACAAATTTAGGGGTACATGCTTCAAAAGTGAACATGATAAATTCCATACTTGAATAATTTCAATTAAATATTTGTAAATCTGAAGTGCCTGTAATCACCTGAAACTGTTTCTTTGACACAGTTTCCATCCTGCTCCTTGCTAACTTCAGAAGTCAAGCCAGACGATTTCCAATTTTGGTGCTGCACTTGACTCCATCATAAAACCAACAATTTCCATCTGGGCAACACTATTTTCAGGTCATCTGTTACTGACACTATCATCCTTGCGTGTATTACCTTCAGACAATGCTGAGCTCCTCTGAGACACTCCCCCATCTTTATTTTTTGCTTAACATGCATGAGCATATCAATAACTGCAATCCTCTTCCAATCTTAAACAGTCCTGTTTACCAATAACTCCTGAGCTTTTTGATCCACGTTCACTCCTGGTCTGCGGCATTATAATTAAAAGAAAATCTCAGCTTTTCCTCAAATTCTTCCATGATCTTTTTTCTCACCGTAATTGCATTCTTCCCGATCCATGTAACCAAAAATTAAAGACTTCTGCACTCTCTCCTGTATAGCATATTTTAAACTCATTCTACCACTCCCAATTATCCTATTACCTGTACATTAAACTTTGAATTCTCTTCCTAAGCCTAACTCTTAATAGCTGTATCTTTTCCTCTACCTTTGATACTGCCCTCATCCACATCTCCCCCATTTCCTAAACATCCATCCTCACCCCATCTTCCTGCTGTCTTTACAGGGAAGGTTTCTCATCTAGTCCTATCACCACATGAGCCACCTTCAACAGAATCCTACCAAACACACATTTCCTGCAACACCCCCCCCCACCCTCCGTTCTCTGCAAGGATCATTCTCCTGTCAATTCTCTTGATAATGTTCTTATGAAGCAGTTAGATACATAATTACATTAAAAGCTACACATAGATGTCACTTGAAAAAAAAATGATTTGGAACTAGGCAAACCAATAACAGATTCACGATAAAAATCAAGGAGTCATTTCACCTGTAGCAAAAATATAGGTCGGTACAATTATTTGCATGGAACAAAAATTATCTGCACGTTGAAGGAAAAATACCACGATTCCCAACAACTTTAAGTGTTCCAATTTCAGATAACACACCCATTTCTCTGTTCCATTCCTACTCCCACTAGTCCTTCCAGATTAACTCTCTTTGTGTACACTTTTACTATCCCTCCCTGCCCACCCAGAATCATTTGATGAATCATTCCACCACCACTGCACACTCCCACGACACCCCCCCCCCCCCCCCCCCAGTCTGGCTCCACCAACTACCTCACAGATCTGGCCTCGCCCTTCTTTCACACTTCTGTATACCAGCCATTGCAACTACCCACCACATAATCCTGGTTTTGATGCAGGTTCTTGGCCTGAAATGCTGACAAATTCCTTCTGCCTACACAGATACTGCTTGATCCACAAAATCCTTCCAGCAATTTATTTGTTGCTATAGAAACAGGCCTTTTGGCCTATCATGTCCTCACTGTCCATCAAGTACTATCTACACCAGGGGTTCCCAACCGTTATGCCATGGATCAATACCATTAAGCAAGGGGTCTGTGGATCCCAGGTTGGGAACCCCTGATCTACACCATATTCACTCAGAGGCCACTTGATTAGGTACCTCCTTTACCTAATAAAATGGCCACTGAGTACATGTCTGTATGTTCGTGGTCTTCTACTGCTGAAGCCCATCCACCTCAATGTTCGATGTATCAGTACTGTGCAAGTCTTAGGAACTCTAGAAATTTTTAAATATAAATTTTGTTTTTATATGTTTATTTTTTGTCTTCTGCTTTAGTGTGTCAGTGGAAAAGAGCAAATTTTAGATTTCCAAACATTAATTTTCCTAAAAGTTAAATGTGAGAGAAATTTTTGTATTTCATTACAGAAAGTAACATATTAAGTAATAGACCATTTTTCAAATAAAAACTCAATTACTTTGTTTATTCATGCACTGGGCTATATACCTACAAAGATTACCAACAGGTGCTAATGATCAATGACATAATGAGTTGACAAAATGAACAGAGATGAACTGAAACAGAAATGGGTGTAGAAGGAAGCAAACTGGGTGAAGGACAACTAAACTCAAAGGTGAGGGTGTGGCAGATGTGACAGTTTAACATTTAAGTCATCAATTCTTACACAATCTCAAAAGTGAGCACAGCAGCAAGACACAAGGTGGTCATCCTACATCAGCAAGGTTGCTCCCAAGCAGAAACTTCACGGCAGACCGGAGTTTCAAATGTACTGTCTAAGCTCTTCTGAAGCAGCACAAAGAATCAGGCAAGGTTGAAAACTAAAAATGCAGTGGTTGGTGACAAAAACTGAGTGCAGCAGATGAGAGATACAACAAAATGACCTCCGTTCTAAATCAAAATTCCAGCACTGCTATCAGCTCCGAACTCAGAAACCACTGGAACCCAAATACACCCCTCTACAGTCTGGAGAAGACTTGTCATCAGTAGTCTTTGTGCTGCCAAAAAGCCATTCCTCTGAAGTGGAAACAAAGCCAAGAGACTCACCAGCCCACAAAAACAAAAGCACTGGATTGCTGAACACAATGGCTGCAAGTGCTTTGGACTCAATAGTCAAAATTTGAAAGGCAGTTTGTCCTTAGGAGAGCTGGAGAATGCTACATGGATAAGTGTTTGCAGCCAACAGCAAAGCATGGTAGAGATTCCCTGCAGGTTTGGGGCTGCATTTCTGCAAATGGAATGGGTGATCTAGTCGGAATTAATGTAATCCTCAATGCTGAGAAGTACAAGCAGATTCTCAGCCATTATGCAATACCATCAGGGAGACGTCTGATCAGTCCCAACTTCACTCTGCGGCAGGACGATACCTCAAACACATGGCTAGGGTCATAAAGAACTATCTTCAGCAAAACGAACAACAAGGAGTTCTGCAACAGATGGTATGGTCTCCACAGAGCCCTGATCTCAACATAGAGGTTGTCTGGGATTACCTGGAGAGACAGAAGCAAGCAAGACAGCCAAAGCTTGCAGAAGAACTATGGCAAGTTCTCCAAGATGCTTGGAACAACCTACTAGCCAATTTTCTTATAAGACAGTGTATCTAAGAAAATTGATGCATTTTTAAAAGGCAAAAGATGGTCACACCAAATATTGATTTGATTTAGTTTTTTTTTACTACTCTTCATAATGTTTTTTGATATTTGGAAACTTCAAATTTTTGAAAGCATATTCACTTTACTGAGCTTTCTTTGACCTGTGCCATAGACTTCCGCACAGCACTACATGTTCCTCTGCAGACCATTGTTGCAACAGTTATCAGTTACTGTCACATCCCTGTCAGCTTGAACCAGCCAGGCCATTCTTCTCTGACCTCTCTCATTAACAAGGCTTCCTCCTTCTCCCTCCCCCCACCCCAACAGAACTGCTGTACACTGGATGGTTTTTGTATTTCCAGACCATTCTCCATAAACTTTGAAAATCTTAGATTCACAGTTTGAGATACTCAAACCACTCCATCTGGCACCAACAATCATCTCATGGTCAAAGTCAATAAGATCACATTTCTTCCCCATTCTGATGTTTGGTCTAAACAACAACTGAACCTATTGACCAAGTCTGCATGCTTTTTTCCTTTTGCACTGAGTTGCTGCCAAGCTGCCAAAGTGATTGGTTCATTAGACATTTCCAGTAATGAGGTTTACAGGCTCAAAGTACACATATGTAACCACATACAACCCTGAGATTCATTTTCTTGTGGGCATACTCAGTAAATCTATAGAATAATAACCATAACAAAATCAATGAAAGACCGCCCAACTGCGGCGTTCAGAGTGCAGAAGACAACAAATTACAAAAAGGAGGAATAGGAATAAAAATCAAATAGGCAATAAATATTCAGGGCATGGGATGAAGAGTCCTTGAAAGTGAGTCCAGTTCAATGGGACAGTTCAGTGATTGGGCAAGTGAAGTTGCAAAAAGTTGTCCCTTCTGCTTCAAGAGCCTGATGGTCGAGAGGTAGTAACTGTTCCTGAATCTGGCAATGTGTCAAGTCTCCCGTACCTTCTTCCTGATGGCAGCAGTGAGAACAGAACATGTCCTGGGTGGTGGGGGTCCCTGATGACGAAACACTCGCAGAAAAACAGCATTCATGTAGATGTGCTCAATGGTTGGAAGGGCTTTAACCATGATGGTCTGGGCCATATCCGCTATATTTTATAGGACTTTCTGTTCACGGGCTTAGGTGTTTCCATACCAAGCTATGATCCAGCCAGTCAATAGACTTTCAACTACACATCTATAGAAGTCTGTCAAAGTTTTAGATGTCATGTTGAATCTCTGCAACTCCTAAGGAAATAGAGGTGCTGCCAAGATTTCATTATACTTACATGCTGGGTCCAGGACAGGTCCTCTGAGATAATGACACCTAGGAATTTAAAGTTGCTAACCCTCTTCACCTCTGATCCTCCAATGAGAACTGGCTCATGGACCTCTGGTTTCATTTTCCTGAAGTCTATAATCAGCTCCTTGGTCTTGCTGACATGGTGTACAAGGCTGTTGTTAAGACACAAAATTGCCAGATTTACAATCTCTCTCCTGTATGCCGATTCATCACCACCTTTGATTTGGTCTACAACAGTGGTGTCATCAGCAAACTTGAATATGGCATTGGAGGTCTGTTTAGCCACACAGTCGTAAGTATAAAGTGAGTATAGCAGGGGATTAAGCACACAACCTTGTGGTGCATCTGGGTTGATGGAGATCATGAAGGAGATGTTGTTGTTTATCTGAACTGACTGGGAGGTATTGAGGCCAAGGTCTTGGAGTGTATTGATTAGTTTTGAGAGAATGATGGTATTGAATGCTGAGCTGTAGCCGATAAAGAGCAACCTGATATTTTGCTGTGCAGATGTTCTGAATTTGAGAAGAGCCAATGAAATGGCATCTGCTATGGACCTGTTGCTCTGATAGGCAAATGGAAGCAGAACCAAGTTGCTTTTCAGGCAGGAATGATCTCCTTCGTAGCAAATACAGTCAAAAGCAAACAAAACTACAGTACAGAGATTTTAACCACACCTTATAATAGACTAAATCAGTTCTACCATTAGTTATCACCATAGCTGTTGACTCAACTGATCGGAGGATTGAGGAAGACAAATTAGGTCAAAATGGTCTGTTTACAATCAATAGTTTCTAATTTCTAAGACAAAGCCACAGAGAATCCTGTACTTCTCTTACCGTTGGTAGATATCTACAGGAAAAACCCTAATCACTGCAGTTTAGGAATGTCATGGCCACCCTGACAACCTTACATTACAATTTACTTTTCTTTATCCTAGTAGTATGTTTCTTGTAAAAAAAAACAAATGTATAATTGATGATTAATTTGTTTATAAATGCTGTTTATATGATGCTCTGTGCCTGTGACTGCTGCTGTAAATAAGTTTTTCATTGCATATGTGTTTGTGCATTGAACAATAAACTTGACTTTGACCAAAATCTACAAAGGAACAAATTCAGACTATCAGATGGAAATAAATACACAAGTGAGGAAAATCAAAATATTTAGTGACATACAGGGAGTACAAACTTGCTTGTTAAATGACTGATTGGGCAGCATTATAATCTTCTGCAATACTGGCTCTTCTTTAACATCACAAAGTTAGATGACTTGATTAATTTATTCTGTAAATTGCAGCACCGATGTGATTATGGTATGATCACTGAATATTCATCCACAAGCTAGTCCCACATAGGTGCATGTTCAACTATGTCTTAAGGCTGTTGTCATACCAAGAAATAAATTAACTTCAGTAAATCTCAATCTCTAGAAAAGGCATCCCCAAGTTCTCCCTGTTTTTTTTAAACCTTTGGCTAAGTGTGGACAAAAATATCATTCCTTTCTCTATCACTTTGTCCTCCACAATTTTGTTTGTTTTCAAACCCTTTCTTCATAACTAAAACTATGTTTTACGCAGTGTTTTAACCAACTCTTATGTCTCTTACTTTTTTAAAAAAATTCCTTCCTTGCTATTCCTTCTCCTCTAACAGTTGTTTATATCACTCTACTTCCCAGAGCTCTGGTGCTGCTGCACATGACATCTCAGTAAATCGGAAGAACCTGAACAAGTCTCAAATGGCATGGACGGGGTCTATAAAGAGAACAAGACATTTGAAATCAAAACAGCAAAGGAAGGAGGACTGCAAAATGGAATACAGTGAGTAGGAAACAGAGTCACCACAAGTTAAATGAAATGGATGACTTTCCCCAAGAGTAGGAAGCTTCCTTTGACAATAAGCAATCTGGTCTGAGTGGAGTCTGGTACAGGCACAGACTCAACTCAGACCAGCTTGCTTATTGTCAAAGGAAGCTTCCTATTCTTAGGAAAGGCCATCCATTTCACTTAACTTGTTGGTCCATGACCTCCTCTACTGTCTTGATGAGGTTAAACTCAGGGTGGAGGAGCAATACCTCATAATGTATCTGGATTGTGAAATGTTGCTCCAACCTGATGGAATGAACATCAGTTTCTCTAACCTGGTAATTTCTTCACCCCCCCCCCCATTCCATTCTCCATTCTGGTTCCTCTCTGACTCCTTCTCTTCTCCTCACCTGCCCATCTCCTGTCTTTGTTTCCCCTGATAAATCCCTTTCTTCTATGGTCCAATGTCTTCTACTAACAGGGTCCTCCTTCAGTCCTTTCCCATTTCCACCCATTACCTCCCAGCTTCTTACTTCGTCCATCCCACTCACCTCCCCCTCACCTGATCTCACCTACAACCTGCCAGTGTACTCATTCCACTCCCCACCTCACCTCCCCCTCACCTGGTCTCACCTACAACCTGCCAGTGTACTCATTCCACTCCCCACCTCATCTCCCCCTCACCTGGTCTCACCTACAACCTGCCAGTGTACTCATCCCACTCCCCACCTCACCTCCCCCCTCACCCGGTCTCACCTACAACCTGCCAGTGTACTCATCCCACTCCCTACCTCACCTCCCCCCTCACCTACAAACTGCCAGTGTACTCATCCCACTCCCCACCTCACCTCCCCCCTCACCTGGTCTCACCTACAACCTGCCAGTATACTCATTCCACTCCCCACCTCACCTCCCCCTCACCTGGTCTCACCTACAACCTGCCAGTGTACTCATCCCACTCCCCACCTCACCTCCCCACTCACCCGGTCTCACCTACAACCTGCCAGTGTACTCATTCCACTCCCCACCACACCTCCCCCCTCACCTGGTCTCACCTACAACCTGCCAGTGTACTCATCCCACTCCCTAACTCACCTTCCCCCTCACCCGGTCTCACTTACAACCCGCCAGTGTACTCATCCCACTCCCCACCTCACCTCCCCCCTCACCTGGTCTCACCTACAACCTGCCAGTGTACTCATTCCACTCCCCACCTCACCTCCCCCTCACCTGGTCTCACCTACAACCTGCCAGTGTACTCATCCCACTCCCTACCTCACCTCCCCCCTCACCTGGTCTCACCTACAACCTGCCAGTGTACTCAGTCCACTCCACACCTCACCCACAGCCACTTCCTTACTCTGGCTTCTGTCCCCTTCCCTTCCAGTCCTGATGAAGGGTCTCAGCTGAAATGTCAACTGTTTATTCAGCTCCGTGGATGCTGCCCGACTTACTGAGACTGCCAGCACATTCTGTTTGTTGCTCAAGATTTCCAGCATCTACAGAATCTTGTGTTTATCGTTTAATTCGTTTGTAGGTTAGTCATGCGATAATGTTGTTCAATGATATGAAAGGTAACAAAAATAAAAAGTAAAAAGTAAATTCAATTTGCCCAGTCCCACTTCATTCTTGGTGTCTAAATTAGTGCACATTTCTTGTAAATTTATGTTCAAAATTTCTTACTCCAAATCCAAGGCAGAAATTACCTTACACCTTCCTGAGTTTCTCGACACATCTAAATGATCAAATGCTTGTTAACAACACTGTAACAAGCAGGAATACAGCTGAACGCAGAGTGTATTTTCAAACAATTTAATGTGTAACAGATGTGCAGAGTGCCATATCAATATTGTCAGATGTCATGAAACAGTACCATCAGCAGGAACACATTGAAGTCTCCGTCCTTTAAAATACAGTTCAATGAACAAAGTGTCTGCCATCTGTCACTGCATATTAAAAACATGTTCAGATATCAATTCTCTATGGTCATATTACAGAAGATTGCAGCTTCCTGTATTTTAACAACAGATATCAATTTTGTTACCATTGTCACACATTTCCATTCTCCAGACTGAGTGAAATTGGCTGGTATAGAATAATTAAAACAACACTAAAAACCATACAAAATTAAAATGAGCCAACACATCATCATTCATTTTATTTTGGTAGGCTGCTCAGAAAGTACTCTGCGCCAATTTTAAATAAGGATTACAACGTTGAAAACAATTTAAGTGTTGTTTGAATGAAGAATGTGCATACATTTTTGATCTTGTGTACCACTGCCTTTTCAGCAATATAGGATACAACTGAATTTACCCAGAGTAAATTGCATTAGTGATCACTACTGAGTGAAAGTGTGCTGGACACATCTTTTTGCAATTCATGTTTGTGCATCTCACATTTTCCTAGGATCTTATGCAGTTAATAACAGCAGTTGTAATGCAACTGACACTTCCACATGAACAGCCTCCATAAAGTTAGATGTCTTCATTTTAAGCATACTCTGATAGACAAATTAAGTAAATTTTCAAAGGACTATGTTGTCAATTAAATATAGTGGCAAGTCTCTGCTAAACTGAATAAGTAACTAGCCCAGAATTGCAAAGTGAAATTCTTGACTAAGTTAAAAAAAAATCTGCACCATTTGATAAAAACAAACTTTTAAGCATAGTACTTATGATCAATGTTCCCTCTAATTTGTACTGACCAGTGTACGCAAATATCTTGTGCTGTGCAATTTTTGGCCTAGTGTCAACATGTGCACACTGAATTTTATATAGAAAGGTATTCATTTTAACAGCTAAAAAAACAGTCAATAAGAGCTTTGATCTCCTTTGGGTTTGATCATTTTCGCTCTCATTGATCCGCACTTACACAGAACGTACGTAGCAGACCTGTAGCGGATAATGTAGGATTTTCTCGCTGGTACTTTTGCACACCATCCATGTGATTTGCTTGCTAAATGACACTTCAAAAATTCAAGTTTCCAAATATCACTCCACTTTTTCCTACTTGCAAATTCTCCAGCAACTGTTGCATCGTAACAATACAGACAGGTACCACCAGTTTCAGTATTATATACAAATATTTCTCGTAGCTGCAGGTTCCTGACCTCATGAGCTCTCGGTGTAGCAGTTTCTAACATCTCATTAATCCATTCCACTTTAATGAACCAGTTTTTTTTGTGCTTAATGCCTTTTGCTTCTTTGGAATTCAACATTGGGAAATAACAATTTTTTCAATAAGAACAGTAAAAATAAGCCAGTTCTAAAATCTGCAGACAAATTACCGCAAACTCCATGATGTCAATACCGTCCACATCAGAAACCAGAAAAGGAAATGTGATTGTATACAACTTTGAAATATACTTAACATGCCAACAAGGTACAGGGGTGACAACCTTTTTTGCATTAGTAGCAAAAGATGTGTGTGCACACTCACCTTAGAGGGAACATTGCTCATGACACAAGTACAAAGATGCAAGAACACAAGAAAATAAGAGCAAGTGCAATCCATCCAGCCCCTCAACTCAGCCTTACCATTCAAATAGCTGAACTACACAGGACTCAACTCCATTTCTGTGTCAGTCCCCAATGGTCTCCAATAAACCAGCCTTTGCAGAGGACAATTAGAGATTCACCACCCTCTGCAAGAAGAAATTGCAATGCACCTTAGTCATCATGTAACAAAACTTAAACCTTCTTCTCCCTACTTATACTGGCTGAAACATTTGGAAAAGCAACTTGTTTAGTTGAGGTTACTCATTTACAATGTGTTCATAGGTTCTTGGAGCTTTTCCAAACTCATCAGATTTCACCAATGCTGAACTTAATCATTTATACAACACGTTACAGCATGCAAAATACGGAACAAATGATATTTGTGATTTTCTGATTACACACAACTTTGTACCAAATCTTAAATCCATAACAATCTAAATGTTAGTGAATGAATGGAGGTCAACTTGACATTCATTTAAATTTTTTTCCAAATCCAGTGCCACTTTGCAGAAGTTATTATATTGTTACATTGTTTTGTGATATCAGAATTATTTCCAAAGCAGCCAACTACCTAAATCTATTTTTGGGGCGGGGGGGGGGGGGGGGGAGGAGAAATAAATCACATTGTGCATGCTGAATTTTTTAGGCTACTAAATAATACCAAAACATGAGGGGCTTCCCTTCCTCCACCATCAACTCTGCTCTCAAACGCACCTCTCCCACTTCATGTATATCTGCTCTCACCCCATCCTCCCGCCACCCCACTAGGAATAGGGTTCCCCTGGTCCTCACCTACCACACCACCAGCCTCCGGGTCCAACATATAATTCTCCGTAACTTCCGCCACCTCCAACGGGATCCCACCACTAAGCACATCTTTCCCTTCCTCCCTCTCTCTGCTTTCTGAAGGGATTGCTCCCTACGCGACTCCTTTGTCCATTCGTTCCCCCCCCCATCCCTTCCCACCGATCTCCCTCCTGGCACTTATCCTTATAAGCGGAACAAGTGCTACACATGCCCTTACACTTCCTCCCTTACCACCATTCAGGGCCCCAGACAGTCCTTCCAGGTGAGGCGACACTTCACCTGTGAGTCGGCTGGGGTGATATACCATGTCCAGTGCTCCCGATGTGGCCTTCTATATATTGGCGAGACCCAACACAGACTGGGAGATCGTTTTGCTGAATACCTATGCTCTGTCCACCAGAGAAAGCAGGATCTCCCAGTGGCCACACATTTTAATTCCACATCCCATTCCCATTCTGATATGTCTATCCACGGCCTCCTCTACTGTCAAGATGAAGCCACACTCAGGTTGGAGGAACACCTTGTATTCCGTCCGGGTAGCCTCCAACCTGATGGCATGAACATTAACTTCTCTAACTTCCGTTAATGCCCCACCTCCCCCTCATACCCCATCCGTTATTTATTTATTATTATATTTTTTTTTTGCCTCTCTCTTTTTCTCCATCTGTCCCTCTCACTATACTCCTTACCCATCCTCTGGGATTCCTCCCTCCCCCTTTCTTTCTCCCTAGGCCTCCCGTCCCATGATCCTTTCATATCCCTTTTGCGAATCACCTGCCCAGCTCTTGGCTCCATCCCTCCCCTTCCTGTCTTCTATCATTTCGGATCTCCCCCTCCCCCTTTCAAATCTCTTGCTATCTCTTCTTTCAGTTAGTCCTGACGAAGGGTCTTGGCCCGAAACGTCGACTGTACCTCTTCCAGACATCCCACGCTGCAAAAACTCATTTCAGGGAAGTAGCACCACCATTTCAGGGAGGTAGCACCCCCGCCTCCCCGCAACCCCATATCCCCACCCACCGCCACCCCGTCAACCTCCAAGGGTGTACGTAATACTTTGTTTAGTGATTTTGTCTAATCTGTAAACCAAGTTGTGTATATGCAGCAAATGTGATATTAAAATATGTACTTATATTATCATGTTTATTCTATTACAACTTTAAGCAAGTCTACAGGGAGTTTGGCCTCATCACGTAGGACATCAATAGCTTAGCTCCTTGGCAGCTAGCCAGCTAATTTAAATCAGGGGCCCCCAACCTGTTTTGCACCGCGGACTGGTTTACTATTGACAATATTCTTGCGGACTGGCCGACCCGGGGGGGGGGGGGGGGGGGGGGAGGTTGGGTGGGTGTTAAACGCAACCGGAATATAGGTGACGTGTCAACTATAAGTCACTTTTAAGTAGCTAAGTAGCTAATATACTCAATTTCGTTTCTAAAGAGGGTTATCTAATAAATTTAATATTAAACACAGCGCATATTTTCCTCACATGAATATAGTGATAAGTCAGTTATAACAGTGGTCCCAAACCTCTGGACCGCAAAGAATACAGCGATAGCCAGAACACACCCAGCACATCTTTAAGAAAAAAGCCGAAACAAACAAGCTAATTGATTAGGTGCCGCCCGGTACGTAAATGTCAGCCCAGATCAGAGACAACGCAATCGGCAATCGCCTCTGATCTGGGCCGACATTTATGTGCTGGGCAGCACATAATCAATTAGCTTGTTTGTTTCGGCTTTTTTCTTAAAGATGTGCTGGGTGCGTTCCGGCCACCGCTGTATTCTTCGCGGCTCAGAGGTTTTGGGACCACTGAATTATAAGTCACTTATAAGTCAATAGCATCATAACATTTTAAGTAACATTTGGATATTAAACACAGCACATATTTTCCTCGTATGAACATATAAAATCATTGCAACACACCAATATCACTGAATCAGTGGGAGCCCTGGTCTTGTTTACCTGCAACAACACGGTCCCATCGAGGGGTGATGGGAGACAGCGATACTCGAAGGGGGTTCCTTATGTCCAGTCTATTCCACAATTTAATTTTCGTTGCATTCATTGCAGAGATATGTTGGAAATGGAAGCAATGTTTTCAGTGCTTTCGTGGCTACCTCAGGATATTTAGCCTTGACTTTGATCTAGAATGCCGGCAGAGATGTTATGTCAAACATACTTTTCAGCCCATCGTCATTTGCAAGCTCGAGGAGTTGATCTCCTTCCCGTGCTGACGTGGAAGATTCACTGGGGACATTCACAAATGGGTCACGGATCCATTCCTTTGCACGTCTTGGGTCATTGATGACCTCGCGTGCGTTTAAGTTCAACAGTGGGCGTGACAGGGAATGTGGAAAGGTGCAGCTGACTCACATCGTTTCATATCACCAAATCATATCGTTTCCTCGTGGCCCGGTAGTTGGGGACCACTCTTAGCACGAAGGGAGACCAATCAGGATGCTTGCTCTCCCTCTCAAAAAAAGTCTATTTCTGGGTTATTGTATATAATTTCTGGGCGTCAGGGAGCCACTATCGAAATGCAGGAGACTCCCGGAACTTCCGGGAGAGGTGGGATGTCTGCTCTTCCTATAGATGCTGCCTGGTCTGCTGTGTTCACCAGCCATTTTTATGTGTGTTGTTAAATAATACTAATTTTGTTTAGTCATATATATCACAGAACAACAAGAGACCATTTGATCTCCTTGATTGTTTCTTTAATAGGACTAACTCTGTTCCCAATTATTCCCAATCTCCTTAGTATCTGTAACTTTAAGCCTGATGCCCTGGTCATTTTACACTGTAATTAGAAAAGACCATTTTTCTTAGAAAAGAAAATCATTCACCTAAAATTCAACAAAATAATACAAAAGAAAGGTATACACAGGGTAAAACAAGGTTTCTATCCCAAGCAAAATACTGTAGGAACTCAACAAGCCAGGCAGCATCTAAGGAAAAAAAAGTACAATCGACATTTCGGGCTGAGATGCTTCACCAGGACTGGATAAAAAAATCCTGTCCTGATGAAGGGTCTCGACCCGAAACGTCGCCTGCACCATTTTACATAGATGCTGCCTGCTGAGTTCTTCCAGCATTTTGTGCGTGTTGCTTGGATTTCCAGCATCTGCAGATTTTCTCTTATTTGTAACCCAGTGTCTAATCATTATTTTCACATTATAGAAATTGTTTTCTGATATTTACTGAAGATCATATAGCTCTTGCCAATAACATGAACATAATGAGCCCTAATGGAATCTCTTCCAATATGGGCTTGTAATTAGTCTCTTCAAGAGGCTCATCAGGAACTCAAAATTAGTCCATATGGAACACATTTTCTCCATACCTTTTTTCCTATAATTGGTTTCAGCAACTATTCAAAACATTTTCTTGGAAGCAGAATTACTTGAGAACAGCTTGATTGATATCATTCATCAGATACTGACACTGGTCACTATATAAACTAGTAATAAATTTGTAAATCAAAATAGATATTCCCTTTCCCTTCCACTGTTACATCTGACAGTGCTTAAAGTTGTTAGAATGTTTGTCTTCATACTTGAACATACTTATGCATGTGTGTACACAAATAAATGTGAAAATTTGTAAGGGACACAATTTCGAAACCTTAAATTTCAGAAAATGCACCTTCAGCTCTGGCTACAATACAAACGGTAATTTAGAACCCATTCATTCTGCTTAGCATTGCCCTCTGCATAAACATTATATGGTAGCAAAGGAATAGATTTTATGCAATTCCACAAAGATTTGGTTAACATTCCCCAACTCTGGTGAGAATGATTCTGTAGAACTCAGTTCCTTGGCTCTCAAAATTGCTGAGAGGTCAGAAGGAGAACATTTCTCTGGTTTAAGCAACTAAAAGGTTAATTTGCAGAATTCTTTCTTAAAGGACAGTAGTGTTTTGTAAACACTCAAAGAATTCTGAATTCAACCATGTGATTTGACAAGTAGCTTAGTTTTTTTGGCTATTTAACATGTCAGGTTCTGCACTCTCTCATTCCTTACAAATATGAATAATCTATTCTGGAACTTAATACTGCTATAATATTGAGGTAACTCCCAGTACATCTGAGTCATATGCCCAAGTATGCTATCTTAAGCCCTGAACTCTACCTCTTAGCAACAAAAATATTTCAACAAAAAGACCATATGGCCTAAAGTTTGATGAAAACACAAGCTCAGTGAAGAGTAATCTCCAACAGCTGTCCACGAAGCCATACAACCACATTCCATATTTAAGGGAAGGGCTCAGTTTTGTTACGGGATGGGGATATCTCACCAGGAAGAGTATATCAACAGTGTCTGTGATGACTCCCTGGCTGTAGTCCAAAAGGATTGATTAAAAAGCACCAAGTATTTAACAGTTTTGCTCCTAACAGAACATAAGCGGATAACATTTCAATAGCAATTATTACATTTATGGTCTGCATATCAAGGCCTTGGCTAGGTCTCTACAAATTTTCCACCAAATGTGATAAAGGAAAATACAAAATAGGGACCACCAATGCCTTATTTGAGAATTCCAGAATCAGGAAAAAAATGCTTATTTATTAAATAATTTTCCATTTATCTTATTTTTTTTCTATATTATCATGTATCACATTGTACTGCTGCTGCTAAGTTAACAAATTGCATGACACATGCTGATGATAAACCTGATTTCTGATCTCAGTCCCATAAGTTTACAAGTTTCACCAGGTCAAAGTGCAGCTATTTGCATAATTTTGCTAAATATATCATACCACCCTGACCATCTATTAATGAAGACCCTGCCTACCAGAAATTTCAGTCATAACTGAGTCATACATACATATATATTTTTTTTTAAAAAACAGGCTTTTCAGTCAGCGTATCCATGGCAACCACCAAGTACCCATCGACACCAATACGATTTTACCAGCACTTGGTCCATAACCGATGTGTTGGTGATTCAATTTAAGTGTCTTCACAGCAAATACATGTTAAAAGATCCAGAGACCAATGATTAAACCAGTTACCTCATTAGATGTTCAAATGCGTGATGCCTGGACTCCAAAAGAGCAAGAGATACAATTGCAACCTGCCACATCTGTTAGTATCTCCTAACCAAAGTGAGAGGCTAAATGGTTTACATGAAGGACAAGGACATTACAAAATCAAGAGGGGACAAATTAGCAAATCAGAAGCTACAGAAATAAGACAATGAATGGAGGTCAAAGACAATTTAGTTGAAATTTGAAGTGGAAGTAGAGTTGTAATAAAGGAGAGTTGTGAATTGATGGGAGGGTAATGGGGGGGGTGGAAATCAAACAATCTTCACTTCTGATGGTCACGATGAGGCCACAAGGCAACGTGACAGGATGCTAAGTGTATAAGCAGGAAATAAGAGAAAACTAACGAAAGGTGGAAGTTGAAGACAAGAAATGAGAAGCTGCTCTTTTTCAGAGGCTCAAGTAGTAAAGTGAGAAAGACTTGGCATTGGATACAAGGATAGTACAACCAATGAGGGATGTGGTATTGGAGATGATTTATTATGCTGTAAGCAGGTAGTGTCTTAGTACGTTCATTAAAGAAAACCAACTGAAGAGAGGAGCTATGGAAATATTTAAAGGATTATCAATTTTAGGATGGCAGCAAAAGAGTAGGAAAGACAGTATTGAAAGTTTAAGGCTGGAGAAAGAGCAGTAATGAATGGAAATGTGGCAACATTAGCAAAGAGGAAAAAGACTTAAATAGGGTAAACAGATGAAATAGACTGTACCGTATTGCTACAGTATAATATCCGACTACTTTATGCTGTGGGGACACGTCACTGTATGTGCTATTAGGCATGTATCGAGCATGCAGTATTAGGCACGTACGTGTGTTCAGTTCAGTTTCAGTCAGTAAAGAGCCCTGTTAACTTAGCTCCCGTCTCCAACGTTTTTATTTATAGCTTCATCGTGTAACCCAGCCACATACACAACAAATTGGCGACGAGGTTAATGAACCTACATTGTGTCGGAACACCGTGTTTTAATTCATAACGACACTTGGAGGAAGAGCGCAAGGTATGAGCCAAGGCAGAGCGCGGCTGCGAGTCCGAAAGGAAACGGAAGCACAGCCGCAGGTCGGGAACGTCGGGAGACCAAGAGACAGTTGGAGCCTCAGCACGTCCAACTGAGACCACAGACGACGCTGACCCCAGGGACTGAGGGTCTGCCTGCACCAGAAGAGATATAAAAAAAGAGTGACACACACATGCGCTCGTGGTGCTAGCAAGAAGGACACGCGAGTCAAAAAGGAAAATAAGGGGAGAACGCGGCTTAATTAACACAACAAAGATGGCGATGATTGGAACCATTACAGCATTTGATAGTGGCATTGAAGACTGGGCAACTTACATTGAAAGACTGGAGTTATATTGTGAGGGAGCTAATGATGAAAAGAAAGCCAGCATCTTACTCAGTATTATGGCAGCAAAAACATACAGGCTACTACAGAGCTTGTTAACCCCTGAGAAGCCAGCTGACAAAATGTTCAAGGAAATTGCAGACACTCTGCAACAGCATTTAAACTCCAAGCCACTGGTCATTGCTGAAAGATTTAAATTTCACAAACTGAATCAGAGCAAAAATGAAAGCATTTCCGAATTTTGTGCTGAATTGCGCAAATGATCAGAACATTGTCAATTTGGAGCTGGTCTATCAGATGCATTGAGGGACAGGTTAGTGTGTGGCATGCACTGTGAAACCACACAGAAGAAGCTCCTGAGTGAAAAAGACCTTACATTAGAGAAGGCGCTGACATTGCAATATCAACGGAAATAACAGCACGGGGTGCTTCAGAGATACAACAAAAATCTCTGGAATATACTACGAATAAAATGTCACTGAACAGAAATGAAGGAAAGAAATGTTACCGTTGTGGGAACATGTCACATGACCCTGATGACTGTTGGTTTAAAGACAAAGAAACTGTGGCAAACAGGGCCACATTGGCAGAGTGAAAAGCTAGTGAACAGCAGGAAAAGGACAAAATACAGAGAAACAAGAAACCCGAGAAAGGAAAATACAACAACGTACACAAAATGGAAGAAGGCAGTTCTGATGAAAACGACTCTGACGGAAGTTAATTGTCTTGTATGCGACTTCACAGTGTGAAAGAGACAGATGATCGAAGAGTAGTATGGGTCACTCCAAAAGTGGTGGACGTGATGCTGAAAATGGAGTTGGACACAGGCTCAGCTTTAACAGTGATCTCTGTACACCGACTACAAACGACTGTTTTCACACATACCTCTGAAACAAACTAAACTACTGCTAAAGACTTACAGTGACATATGGAGACAAAACACAGCAGCTGAACCTCTATGTACTGAAAAATGGAGGACCACCATTGCTGGGACGGGAATGGCTCAGGAAAATCCAGTTGGCTTGGCACACCAAGGCACTAGTTGTGTCAACAAAGGAGGGCAGCTCGGCAGGGAAGATGTCCGCAGCTCCCCTCTCACCCATTGTCGACTATTACAACAACGAGGAGCTAGACAGCGTCGACAGGGAGACAGATATTGCCTATGAGCGGGATGATGAAGACTACCTGGAAGTAAAAGAGCAGATGTACCAGGAGAAATTGACATCTCTCAAGAGACAGCTACAGCAGTTACAGGAAGGCACTTTGCAGGAGTATTAGAAAAGGATGAAGAAACTAGGTCAACAATACAAGGAAAGAATATGAAATGCAGAGCTTTTTCTGCAACTGGAGACAGAACAAGTGGAAAGGAATTACAGTATATTAAAGAGAAGAAAGCAGCAGTGAAGGAATGTGAGGATAAAAAGATTGAGTTACAAAAAAAGGAAAAGATTATTGAGAATGAGAGGCTAACAGCGGAACTCACAGGAGAGTCTATGGAGGTAAAGCCAATAATGACTAGGAAACTAAGGAAGAGACCTAATGACTCTGCTCCAATTACAGACAAAAAACAAAGACCTGCACCTGCGCAGTTAAATTACTTGTTAACAGATGAACAGATAATGGAAGATCCGCAAACTCTCAATAAGCTTAAATCTCCGAAAAGACCAGCATTTCCGTCTTCTCCTGAACAACTTCCTTGGAAAAGATCCATGAAAATTGGTCATCCCTTAAAAGCTCTTGGACAAAATCAATTCCATTCAAACAGAACAGCTTCGCACAAGATAAATCTTGAACCAATCATTTCCTCCATTGAGAATCATACACTTAATCCTTTGCAGGGAAGTTTCTTTTGCACGTACATATTTTGAATCCTCAGCCAATGTTTTGCACAAAGAAGTTGGGAAACAGCATCAAAACAGAGGCGAATTCTAGCAACAAACTGTCAGGTTTCTATTAACACACAAAGTTGCTGGTGAACACAGCAGGCCAGGCAGCATCTCTAGGAAGAGGTACAGTCGACGTTTCAGGCCAAGACCCTGGGTCAGTTGTTTGTTGTAAGGTTTCTATTGTTGTATTTTCATACTGTGCTGAATGTGCATCTGAAGGAATTCTTCCTCCTGAGCCAGACAAATAGCACTGCAGGTAATCCTTAATATCAGCAAAACTGTATTTTAACAGCAGCGTAAGAACAATGGAACAAACAACAGGATTTCGATCAACTGCTTCATCAAACGGTGAAAGATTACTGGTAATGTACTGTTCTTTCTGTAAGTCATTGGATTGCCCCGACTTTTGAATAACTAGCAGAGACAGCAGATCACCAACCACTCCTTTTGTTGGTGGCAAGTCATCTTTGAAGCAGACCATGGAAACCAAAGCGACGAAAAATGCATCACACCTCTTGCGAAATATGACTAATTTTGCTACAGCTTCACTTATTTCTTCTGTTACTGCTTGTACATAATCATCACCTAGAGAAGTACAGCACACTGGGCAGAGTCCCTCCCCCCCGAGACTTGAGTTATGAATGGGTCTTAGACCAAAAGTAAAAAAAGGCTTTGTTATAATTTGATAAGTTACTAAGTAAACAACTGGTAGGCGTTTGTATGTTAAGGGTAAACATATTTGTTTAGTGTAGTGCCCCAGTTAAAAAAAGTTGATATACTATTAAAATAAAAGGGGAGGAGTGTACTGTATAGCTACTGTATAATATGGGACTACTTTATGTTGTAGGGACACGTCACTGCATACGCTATTAGGCACGCATTGAGCACGTGCTATTAGGTGCGTATTGATCTGTACGTGCGTGTTCAGTTCAGTTAGTAAAAGAACCCTGTTAACTTAGCTCTCGTCTCCAGCGTTCTTATTTATAGCTTTGTTGTGTAACCTGGCCACAAATACAACAGACTCAGGTCTAGAGTAGTAACCAAAAAGACCATTTGGACCAGGGGTTCCCAAACTTTTTTTTTTAAAATGCCATGGAACCCTACCATTAACAAAGGGAACATCTGTTTTAGACTAAAGTATGCAGGTGTAGTGTGATTGAGCTAGCTGTGGTGTGAAATGCATAGAAAATGAGTAAGAAAGTATGCAGAAAAGTTGAGTTAAAACTGGATCTCTAATGTTAATCACTAAAACAAAAGCAGCAGAGTGGCACTAATTAATCAGTCTGTAACCTGTTAATTTGCATTTCACAACTTGGCCTTTTGAACCCAATTCTTGGCCAATATGGTTTGTCTTACTGGGTTTGATTGCAGCTACACATAGGATAAGCAGTTAACTTGTTTGGAACATCAATTAAATGATGGAGATCTAAATAATTACTGATAAGCTAGTTATAAAAGTATGCAATCTTCTTCAAATAAACAATACTGTAGTCATGGCATCAATAACAGATATCATACAGCCAAACTACAGTAGAATTCCATTAATCTGGCAGGATCAGGACTTTGATGGGGATGGACTGGCAGATTTTCTAGACTGTTGAATGGATATTAAAATATTCTAACAACCTTCTAATTCATTTAAGATTTTACACAGTACAGATACATACAAATTTTCCAGTAAAACCATATGTTTCGTGGGAATACGAGATGTCAAGGCTCTGGTTTGTGTTAGGAGAATGTAATCAGCACCAAGTGAACCAAGTTCCAAATGACTAGAATTTCCAAAGGGTACTAGTGAATCAGTATTTTCAGAATCACAAACAGCGATTTATTACTACTGTCAAATGATGTGAAATTTGTTTACTGTTTCCTTTGCTATCTTTTTTTTAAAAAAATGGCTGTTGGGAGTGTTTGTGTAGATATTTTTTGATGAAATAACCATGCACAAGATTCACGCCAATACCAGCTGATAATCAAGTTTGTCAAAGTTATGTAATCTAAAAGACTTATAACAGTGACAGAAACAAAAATATTTGCAAAACATTTAGTTTTATAGATAAACACAAATTCTAATCATCAACCATCTTGTTCTTCTGGTCATATACAATTTGAACTAACACAGGAGAGACACATCTAAAGAAATAAAATGTAAACACAGCTTGCTACCCTCTTGTTGGAGTTTCCACTGGCCACTTTGATCATGCCACATTTTCTATTTTCTTGGTTGCAGATTGCCTGCTTGCAGACTGGACTTCCAGCAGGACTACACTAGCGGTCATCCCCCACTTTTTCTATGCTACATGTACAACTGCACTGATGCTAATTCTTGCACCCGTGCGGAACTCCTTGACTCCAAATTCCACCCATAAGACCATAAGACAAAGGAGCAGAAGTAGGCCATTCGGCCCATTGAGTCTGCTCCACCATTTTATCATGAGCTGATCCATTTTATCCTATTTAGTCCCACTGCCCCGCCTTCTCACTATAACCTTTGATGCCCTGGCTACTCAGATACCTATCAATCTCTGCCTTAAATACACCCAATGACTTGGCCTCCACTGCTGCCCGTGACAACAAATTCCATAGATTCACCACCCTCTGACTAAAAAAATTTTTTCGCATTTCTGTTCTGAAAGGGCGCCCTTCAATCCTGAAGTCATGCCCTCTCGTACTAGACTCCCCCATCATGGGAAACAACTTTGCCACATCCACTCTGTCCATGCCTTTTAACATTCGAAATGTTTCTATGAGGTCTCCCCTCATTCTTCTAAACTCCAAGGAATACAGTCCAAGAGCGGACAAACGTTCCTCATATGTTAACCCCCTCATTCCCGGAATTATTCTAGTGAATCTTCTCTGTACCCTCTCCAACGTCAGCACATCCTTTCTTAAATAAGGAGACCAAAACTGCCCACAGTACTCCAAGTGAGGTCTCACCAGCGCCTTATAGAGCCTCAACATCACATCCCTGCTCCTATACTCTATTCCTCTAGAAATGAATGCCAACATTGCATTCGCCTTCTTCACTACCGACTCAACCTGGAGGTTAATGTTAAGGGAATCCTGTACGAGGACTCCCAAGTCCCGTTGCATCTCAGAACTTTGAATTCTTTCCCCATTTAAATAATAGTCTGCCAGTTTATTTTTTCTGCCAAAGTGCATAACCATACACTTTCCAACATTGTACTTCATTTGCCACTTCTCTGCCCATTCTTCCAATCTATCCAAGTCTCTCTGCAGACTCTCCGTTTCCTCAGCACTACCAGCCCCTCCACCTATCTTCGTATCGTCAGCAAACTTAGCCACAAAGCCATCTATTCCATAATCCAAATCGTTGATGTACAATGTAAAAAGAAGCGGCCCCAACACTGATCCCTGTGGAACACCACTGGTAACCGGCAGCCAACCAGAATAGGATCCCTTTATTCCCACTCTCTGTTTCCTGCCAATCAGCCAACGCTCTATCCACGTATGTAACTTTCCTGTAATTCCATGGGCTCTTATCTTGTTAAGCAACCTCATGTGTGGCACCTTGTCAAAGGCCTTCTGAAAATCCAAATATACAACATCCACTGCATCTCCCTTGTCTAGCCTACTGGTAATTTCCTCAAAAAATTGTAATAGGTTTGTCAGGCAGGATTTTCCTTTAAGGAATCCATGCTGAGTTCTGCCTATCTTGTCATATGCCTCCAGGTACTCTGTAACCTCATACTTGACAATCGACTCCAACAACTTCCCAACCACCGACGTCAAGCTAACAGGTCTATAATTTCCTTTTTGCTTCCTTGCCCCCTTCTTAAATAGCAGAGTGACATTTGCAATCTTCCAGTCCTCCGGAACCATGCCAGAATCTATCGACTTTTGAAAGATCATCGCTAATGCCTCCGCAATCTCCACAGCTACTTCCTTCAGAACACGAGGGTGCATTCCATCTGGTCCAGGAGATTTATCGACCTTTAGCCTATTCAGCTTCCTGAGTACTTTCTCTGTTGTAATTGTGACTGCGCACACTTCTCTTCCCTGCCACCCTTGAGTGTCCGGTATCCTGCTGTCTTCCTCAGTGAAGACTGATACAAAATACTTGTTCAGTTCCTCTGCCATCTCCTCATCTCCCATTACAATTTCTCCAGTATCATTTTCTATCGGTCCTATATCTACTCTCACCTGTCTTTTACTCTTTATATACTTGAAAAAGCTTTTAGTATCCTCTTTGATATTGATACCCTGCCCTCAAATTTACCTGGTCCATTTCTGATACCTCCCTCCCCTTTCTTGATCTCTCAATCTTTGGAGACAGCTTATCTACTGATATCCATTATAAACCCATAGACTCTCATAGCTATCTGGACTATACCTCTTTCCACCCAGTTACATATAAAAATGTCATCCCCTTCTCTCAATTCCTCCATCTCTGCCATATCTGCTCTCAGGATGAGGCTTTTCATTCCAGAATGAAGGAGAAGTCTTCCTTTTTCAAATAAAGTGTCTTCCCTTCCTCCACCGTCACTATCCTCAACCGCATCTCTTCCATTTCATGCACGTCTGCCTTCAACCCATCCTTCCGTCACCCTAGCAGGGATTGGATTCCTCGTATCCTCATCTACCACCCCACCAGCCTTCACGTCCAGCACACAATTCTCCGCAACTTCCACCATCTCCAACAGGATCCCACCACCAAGTACATCCCCCTCCCCCCCAACTTTGTTTTCTGCAGGGATTGCTCCCTACTTGACTCTCTTGTCCATCTACACTGATCTCCCTCCTGGCACTTATCCTTGCAAGCAGAACAAGTGCTACACCTGCCCCAACACTTCCTTCCTCACTATCATTCAGGGCCCCAAACGGTCCTTCCAGGTGAGGAGACACTTCACTTGTGAGTATCTTTGGGGTCATATGCTGTGTCTGGCACTCCCAGTGTGGCCTCCTGTATATCGGTGAGAACCAATATAGATTGGGAGACCACTTCACCGAGCACCCGCGCTCCATCCTTCAGAAAAAGCAGGATCTCCTAGTGGCCATCTATTTTAATTCCACTTCCCATTCGTGATGAGGCCACACTCAGGTTGAAGGAACAACACCTTGTATTCCGTCTGGGTAGCCTGCAACCTGATGGCATAAAATCGATTTCTTGAACTTCCAGTAATGCCCCCCCCATCACCATTCCCCATCCCCTTTTCTCTCTCCCACCTTACCTCACTGGCTGCCCATTGCCTCCCTCTGGTGCTCGTCTCTCCTTTTCTCTTCCATAGCCTTTTGCCCTCACCTATCGGATTCCCTCTTCTCTACCCTGTATCCCTTTCACCAATCGACTTCCCAGCTCTTTACTTCACCTGTCCCACTCTCGGTTTTATCCATCATCTTGTGTTTCTCCCTCCCCTCCCCCCACCTTTTAACTCCACTCATCTTTTTTCCCCCCCACCATTCCTGTTGAAGGGTCTTGGCCCAAATCGTCGACTGTACTCTTTTCCATAGATGCTGCCTAGCCTGTTGTGTTCCTCCAGCATTGTTTGGATTAACAGAATCTGCAGATTTTCTCACTTGGGCTACTGAATCTGACAGGCTTACCTCCAAATAAAGCTGCTATATATTATTTATTTACAGCCTACAAGTAATTCTTATTAGGGCAATACAGAAAGAGAGAAGATCACTCACAGACCGTCCCTCCTGAATCAAGGTTTCTTATTACCACAAACCAAAATGAATGCAAGTATCAAAAAGGACACTAAAAAGGGAACGCAGCAGAGAATTCAATCCAGGTAGTCTCGGATTTTATAAAGTTATATTGCTTAGTTAAGACAATCAGGAGAATACAAGATGTAATGCAGACCCTTCACCTGTAGTTAGAAATGTATTACTGAGGGTGAAAGTTCTGCCATTTCTTCACGATAGCTCTGGCCAAGTTCCACTGAATAGCCAAGAAATTATTCAAAGAATTTACAATATCTCTCGTGCTTCAAGCAACGTCCTTCTAAATTGCAATGAAACATATACTGCCTAACTGGGAATGAAGTCAGAACGACACAGGAAAAACTTTTTTGTCTGCAATTATGGCAGAAAGATGAAGCTGGCAAATTAAGCAGCAGCTATTAACCCCCTCCTATTTTTAGGACATCAGCAATAGACATGCATCCCAGAAAAAAGGACCCTAATTCCACCCCCCCCCCGCCCCCAAGTATTTCTAATTTCACAAGGATGGATTCAGCTGCATGAGGCCAAGTCATGGTGTTTGGAAGCACTCTAGAAATGATACCCTTGGGAAATAGTTTCCAGAATTTTACTGCATTTAAAATAGTTTGTAGAGCTTTGCCATGATCACAACAAAGTCATGTATAATTGCTGCAGGTGCTGTATGATGTTTGTGAATATACTTGTGGGACTGAAGGCCTCAATTTTAAGAAATCTGTTAACAAATGCCATGAACAATGGTATTTGGATGGACTCGATATTAAAATCATCTGCGTCAGGTCCAAATGTTACTTACAATTGACTCTTCAGTGCACATCCTAAGAACACCATCAGAGGGCAGTGTTACAATTTTAGTCATATTACTACGTCCTAGTATACCTGGTGTGGGAAACAAAACTACTCACGATTGCAAAAGGCAGGAAATGGATTAAGTGAGTTGACTGGCTAGTCCAAAGAGATGCACGATTAAAGGGAAAAAGTGTACAAGGGAAAATGTTTCTTCTGGTGGCAGAGTCTAAGACCAGAGGACGCTGCCTCTGAATAGAGGGGTGGCCGTTTAGAACAGAGGTGAGGAGGAATTTCTTTAGCCAGAGAGTGGTGAATCTGGGGATTTCTTTGCCACAGGCAGCTGTGGAGACCAACTCTATGTATATTTAAGGCATAATGTAGATTTAATGTATATTTATGTATATTTGATCAGGTTATGAAGGGATATAGGGAAAAAGGCAATAGATTGGGGCCGAGAGGAAATTGGATCAGTCATAATGAAATAGTAGAGCAAACTCGATGGGCCAAATGGCCTAATTCTGCTCCTATATCTTCTGGTCTTATAACATAACACTGTACATGTTCAGATTGCCAGCGTACAATACAAAGGTTAAGGATGAAAGGTGAAATATTTAAGAGGAACACAAGGGGGAACTGCTTCCCTCAGAGTGACAAGTGTTTGGAGCAAGCTGACAGAAGTACAGGATGCAGGTTTGATGTCAACATTTAAGAAATTTAGATGGGTACATGAATGGGAAGGCTTAGGGGGTTATGATCCAGCAGGTCGATGGGACTAGACAGATTACTAGTTTGGCATGAACTAGATGGGCCAAGTGGCCTGTTTCTGTGCTGTAGTGTTCTATGACTCTAGGACTCCAAATTCCTATAAGCATATTTCCAGTGCAAGTGACACTGCAATCTCAGAGAAAGAAATGGAAGCTGTTTGCTCTGAAAAACAATGTCACCTAATTTTAATTAGACAGTTCAAAAAGTACATCTCAGGTTTTCTCATAATCAGAAAGTAAAAGTTGCACCTTTACATGTTGGCAGTGGGGGGGAAAAAAAAGAGACTAATTACTACAATATGTGATTTACTGCCTTTTGCTGCTCTAAGTACTTTGAATGGATCTTCCAAAGCAGATTATGAAATTGGACTAAAATTGCACTCTTCATAGAGTGTCATACTCCAGGAGATTTGTGGCTCCCATCTAGAACTGGATGCAAAACTCACAGCTGCCACGTCATTGCTGTGCTCACTGCCAAGTCAGAGATAAAAGAACTTCTCCCTCAGTAGCCAGGGTACAGCTGCAGTAAGGCAATGCAAAGTGGGTGGAATATGGGGGTGGGGGGGGGATGGCTTAGTAAAACCCGACTACGTGCAATAGGAGAGATGACAGAAGCAAGAAAACAACAAAATACTGATGGTAAACCGAAAGTTTAACTGCAATAATGGGGTAAAGAAAGCACATCCAGAAAAGCTGGAAAAGGCAAAAAAATTATCTGCAACTACCATGAAGGAACAATGGTTTTGGACCATTGAAGTCAAATGTTGGGTCTATTCAGCTAGAGGATATCTGCTCAAATGCTTTTCTAAAATGCTTGTATTAACATAGAATAGTAGAGCCTGGAACAGACCCTTTGGCTCACAGTGTTGTACCCATCCAATTACGCTAATCTTCAGTAACATTTAGGAAGCCAAGGACAGAGTGTTGACATGACATCAGAAGTGTAATCAGGAAGAAACCACAAGTTGGATAGAGTGAATGTGGAGAGGATGTTTCCAATAGCGGGTGAGCCTAGGACCAGAGGACACAGCCCCAGAATAGAGGGACATCCATTTCAAACAGAAATGAGGAAGAATTTTGATAGCCAAAGGACGATGAATCATTGGAAGTCATTACCACAGGCGGTGATGCGGCCAAGTCATTTGAGTACAATTAAAGCGGAGGTTGATTGGAAGACAAAAGCATGGGTGCAAGTACACGCAGGGATTAAGATGGATATAGAGTTTGGGTGCATGCCTCCCTGTAGTGGAATCCTCAGCTGAGGAAAAAGGAAGACCTACTGGAAGCTGAGTATGAGAATTCATTCATCAGAATGAACACGATGGAGTAAGTGGGGAAAAAAAACTAAGAATCCTCACAGAAATCAGCATGGGAGCAAGTTGAAGGAGCTATAGGAATCAGCAGGACTGTAGAAGAGTTGAGCAAGTTCCAGACAGAGATGAAGAAATCATGGACGAAAATAGAAATGTAACAAGTGTACAGAGGAAAGGGTGGAAAACAGGAAGATTTAATTAAATTTTCTATTCCAAGCAAAGATTTTAAAAAATATGGCTTCAATACAATCAGTAAATCAGTAAATACAAATCAGTAAAAGATAACTCTGAAAGTGTGCAATTTTTAGTTAAAACGCTGTCTCAGCTGATTAATAGAGTTAAGCAAAAAGGCATTATAGGGCAGGAACTGGTACAAAGATCAGGAACAGCCTGTGGTCTCCAGCCACCCAGCAACAGAAGCCAATGACACAAACTAGGTGGTGAGTGAAATGTTCAAATTAAATAGATATAATTAAATCTGAAACAGATTAAATAAAATCAACTGTGCTGGTGGCATTCCTAATCTGGTGTTTGACTGAATGAGAAAACTTCACATGTTTGCTCACTAGTTAGTGGTAGTTTTGAAGTGAAAAGCATTTACAATAAATCCAGTGAAACAGAAGTATGGCAGTAATAGCAAACCAGGAATGCCAGAAATAACATCAGTTTCTACCATAAAATCCCCAGTTGCAAATGACCTCTTCACCATCCTATTGTTGATCTGCAAAACTCTGAAAATGTGCAGTTTTTAGTTAAAACGCTGTCTCAGCTGATTAATAGAGTTAAGCAAAAAGGCATTGTAGGGCAGGAACTGGTACAAAGATCAAAAGCAGCCTGTGGTCTCTAGCACCCAGCAACAGAAGCCAACGACACAAACTAGGTGGTGAGTGCAGACATCCCATCCTGCAAAACTCATTTCAGGGAGATAGCACCACCATTTCAGGGAGGTAGCACCCCTGCCCCCCCCCCCAGACCCACGGTCGACCTCCAAGGGTGTATGGAATACTTTGTTTAGTGATCTTGTCTAATCTGTAAAACAAGTTGCGTATATGCAGAAAATGTGACATTAAAATATGTACTTATATTAGATTATCATGTTTATTCTATTACAACTTTAAGCAAGTCTACAGGGAGTTTGGCCTCATCAAGTAGGACATCAATAGCGTAGCTCCTTAGCAGCCAGCCAGTTTAAATAATGTTAACTATGCTAATGAACGAATGACACCTGTTAAACTCACCTCAACATATCTTTTACAGTCTTAACCCACCATGGGCAATAGAAAAGTCACTGTTGCAAACAGTGCAGCGAGCAACACTGTCATTATTTCTGAGGTCGACTGTAAAGCCCACCCACAGAGAAAACTGATAGGTCTACTTAGCAGGGGTCCGCAATTGTTTTTACACCGCAGACCAGTTTAATATTGACAATATTCTTGCGGACCGGCCGACCGGGGGTGGGGGTGTTAATCACAACTGGAATATAGGTGATGTCAATCGCATCATAACATTTTAAGTAACGTTCAGATATTAAACACACAGCGCATATTTTCCCCATATGAACATATAAAATCATTGCAACACACCAATATCGCTGAATCAGTGGGAGCCCTGGGCTTGTTTTCCCGCAACAAGACGGTCCTATCGAGGGGTGATGGGAGACAGCGATACTCGAAGGGGGTTCCTTATGTCCAGTCTATTCCCCAATTGGAAGCAACGTTTTCAGTGCTTCCTTGGCTATCTCAGGATATTCAGCCCTGACTTTGATCCAGAATGCCGGCAGAGATGTTATATCAAACATACTTTTCAGCCCTCTGTCATTTGCAAGCTCGAGGAGTTAATCTTCTTCCCACGCTGACATGGATGATTCACCGGGGACATTCACAAATGGGTCATGGACCCATTCCTTTGCACGTCCTGGGTCACTGATGACCTCACGTGCGTTAAAATTCAACAGTGGGCATGACAGGGAATGAGGAAAGGTGCAGCTGACTCATATCATTTCATATCGCCAAATCACATCGTTTCCTGGTTGGGGACCACTCCTAGCATGAAGAGAGACCAATCAGGATGCTCGCTCTCCCTCTCCCGCTCAAAAAAATCTATTTCGGGGATATTGTATATAATTTCCAGGCGTCAGGGAGCCATTATCGATATGCGGGAGACTCCCGGAACTTTCGGGAAAGGTGGGATGTCTGAATGAAATGCTCAAATTAAATAGATGTAATTAAAGCTGAAACAGATTAAATAAAATCAACTGTGCTGGTGGCATTCCTAATCTGGTGTTTGATTGAATGAGAAAGTTTCACGTTTGCTCAGTTAATGGTAGCTTTGAAATGAAAAGCATTTACAATAAATCCAGTGAAACAGAAGTATTGGCAGTAACAGCAAACCAGGAATGCCAGAAATAACATCAGCTTCTACCATAAAATCTCCAGTTGCAAATGACCTCTTCACCATCCTATTGTTGATCTGCAAAACATTCAAAATTCTGCAAATCTGTTGCCTGGGCATATAGAAAGATTAGAGCCCATAATTTGACATCCGTTTTCAAAATCTCTATGGTCTTCAGAATGTCCAATATGGAATGTTGGAGATGCATCGACAATTAAGAGCTACAGTATGCCCACAATAACAAACAGCAAATCAAAATCAATTGCAACTGATGGAAATCAGGAATAAAAATTGAAAATTCTTGAGACACAGCAGTGGGTAAAGCTCCTACTGAATATTTCCAATATACCTGCTAAATTGTCCTTCTTAGGAAGATTTAGGCAAACTATTATAATGCTAATCTGAAGGAATAAGGAAAGCAGTTGGTTGCTAGCAAATTAGGAAGATTAGACAGGTGGAGATGGAGAATGTGATGCAGAATTGGGGTTTATCTTTCTGTTCGGCTTTACAAGTTGTTCTGGCAAATACCTTTGGTACCAGTGGATACCACTGAGGCTGCTTTCTGCTGAATAAGACATTGTAGATAATGTACAGAATTCATAACCACCGACATTGGGTTGGGGTTCACTTTAGGAGGCTGCTCTGACCTGAGGAGGTAATTAGGTAAGGGACTTTTACCGCACCTTGTTCTGTTTTTTTGGTGTTCAATAAATGAGTTATGATTTTTTCTTAACACAAAATGCTTCTGCTGTTTTAATTTGTGAGAACTTACAACATTAGGCAACCTACTGGGGTAAAGGCATGATTGTTGTGCCACGTTATTATACAAAGATTTCATTAATAAACTTAAATTAATAATCACATTCATGAACAGTAAAGTCATTAATGATTTAATGGCAAGAGTAAAAAACTGTTATAACAAAATAATCCAACACTTTGGACAGCAGCACTGACAATTGTAGCACCAGATTTATTCTTAACAGAGACAGATTACCCTCAAATTGTAGTTAGCACCATTAACAGCCACTGATGTTCATTTTCTTAAGTCTGTGTTGCAGTACACAATTCAGATGCCATCAGTTGCAGACACCAGAAAGCCCCCAAGTTTTGATGAAAGGTCATTGGACTGAAAGATTAACTGTTTCTTTTGCCAGAGGCTGCCTAATCTATTGTCTGTCCATATGATTTTTTGCTTTTACTTAGAAAAGCCAATTGAATTGGTTAGAGCATTTGGCACATATTCAGCATCAAAAATTGGAACTGTGCCCCTTTTGACTCTGCACCACCTTTATTTCATGAGAACCACATTTCAAAAGTGAGTAGGGAAAAATTGAGGTGTGAAATTCACAATTAATTGAATCAAAATCACTACATCCAAGTCCTTTGACTTGCTATTGAACATTTTAAGTAGTTTTATTGAAAGTTGTTCAAAACAATAACTAAATCATCCAAACGGTTGACTTCAGTACACAGACCATCAGCAAAGGTGGACAGGAAAGCATGTTTAAATGGCAAGTGATTGAAAGGTATTGATTGGTGTTGAGTTGGCCAAAGTATTCATACATATGAATTGCTGAAAGTTAACATGCAGATAGAACAAGCAATTGGGAAGGTAACTGGTATGTTAGCTTTCATTGAAAGAAAATTTTAGTACATGAACAAAGACAATGCTCTTGTGAGATTTATTCAAGATTATTTGGTACAGGACTGGTCCCTCTACCCAAGGAAGAATATACTTGTGATAAGAGGGAGAACAGTGAAGTTTCAACAGCTTGATACCTAGGTTGGCATATTTATCATTCAAGTAGAAATTAAGCAAATCTGGCCAATATCCTTTTCAGATTAGAATAATTAGATTAGATTATGAGGACACTCAGTCCTCGTTTATTGTCATTTAAAAATGCATGCATTAAAAAAGATACAATGTTCCTTCAGAAAGATATCACAGAAACAGGACAAACCAAGACTAAAACTGACAAAACCACGTAATTATAACATAGTTACAACAGTGCAAAACAATACCGTAATTTGATAAAGAGCAGAGCATGGGCACTTAAAGTCTCAAGTCCCAACAGCCCCATCATCTCACACAGACGGCAGAAGGGAGAAACTCCCCCTGCCATGAACCCCCAAGCGCCGCAAACTTGCCGATGCATTGGAAGCACCCGATCGCAGCGGACTGAGTCCGTCCAAAAACTTTGCGCCTCTGACCAGCCCTCCAACACCGAGCACCATCTCTGCCGAGCACTTCGACCCCGCCCCGGCCACCGAGCAACAAGCAAAGCCGAGGTAATTACTCAGAATTCCAATAAGATTGTATAATTTTTTTTGTGAGGGACCGCAGAATTCTGAGATACAGAATGGTCCAGGCATTCCAGAACTTGTTTTGCAGAAGCTTAATATGCAATAAGATAAAGCTTACTGAAATTGAATACAAAAGCAGGAACTTCGTGGCTCAGTTACATACAGAATTTATGAGACCACATCTGGAATACTATGTGCATCATTAGCTTCCATACTGAAGTGTATAAATACATTGAAAGATTGGCAAGAGCTTTACTTAACTGATTAGGGACAAGTGGGTAGTCCTGAGGAATGACTGAATCTAAGTTTGTGTCAGCTGGTATTTAATAAAGTGAAAGGGGGCATAATTGTCCCTTGGCACTTGAAACCTACACGATCCTGACAAGTCCATGCTGGTTATGAAGCAGCTCTTTCCTCCGGTTGGAGAGCCTAAAACTAGAGGTTACTGTTTAAGGATAAAGGTTACTCTCTTGAGGTGACATGAATCATTTTGTCTCAAGAGGGTTCCAAGCCTTTTAAAATTTTCTTTTTCATAGGGTGGTGCAAGCAAAGACTTGAGGTTAAGACATTAGCTGTTTAAAAGAGCTGGGGGATGAATTCTAATTAGACAGTGGTATAGAATTAGGATTACAACTGGATCTTTTGAATAGTAGAGTAAGCTCTTTGTGTTGAGTGAAAGAAAAAAAGCTTCATCCAGAGAGCAGCGAATCTTTGGAATCTCTTCTTCAGGAGGCTTGGAGAGGAAATCACCTAGTACAGTTGAAAGAAAAGGTTTGTGAACCCTTTGCAACTACCTGGTTTTCTGCATTAATTACTCAAAATGTGATCTGTCATCTAAGTCACAATAATAGATAACACAATCTGCCTCAACTAATACCACAAACAATTGTACATTTCATGTCTTTATTAAACACATCGTTTAATTATTCACAGTCCAGGCTGGAAAAAGTACACAAATCCTTGTATTTAATAACTGGTAGAACCTCCTTTAGCAGCAATAACCTCCACCAAGTGTTTCCCGTAGCTGCTGATCGACTTACACAACAGCGAGGAGGGATTTTAGACGATTCCTCCATGCAAAACTGTTTCAGTTCATCAATATTTCTCAAATAGCTTGCATGAACAGCCCCCTTCAGGTCATGCCACAGCATCTCAATTTGGTTAAGGTCTGGACTCTGACTTGGCCATTCCAAATCACAAATTTTCTTCTTCTTAAACCATTCTGTTGTTGTCTTGTTACTCCTGTGTTTCAGGTCATTGTCTTGTTCTTTCATCCAATTCAGGTGATGGCCCACTACACTGACATTCTCCTGTAAAATGTTCCTCAACGATTGCAAGCTGTCCAGGCCCTGTGGCAGCAAAGCAGCCATAAACCACCATGCTTCACAGTTGGGATGAGGGGTTGGTATTGCTGTGCAGTGCCCTTTTCCCTCCAAGCATAGAGGCGTCCATTTCTGCCAAAAATTTCAACTTTTGTCTCAACTGTCCCCAGAACATTGTCCTAGAAGTGCTGTATAACATCCAGGTGGCCTTTTGCAAACCTGATGTGCAGCACTGTTTTGGTTTTGAAGAGCAGTGCTCTGCTCTGTGGTTTCCTTCTATGAACACCATTCTTGTTCAGTGTTTTTCTTATAATGGACACATGACCACAGACTTTAGCAATTTCTAGAGATTTCAGCTGGTCTTTTGCTGTTACACTTGGGTTTTTTTTTTAAAAAACCTTCTTCAGCATTGCAAATTGTGCTCTTCGTGTGATCTTTGCAGAATATCCACTCTTGGGGTGAGTAGCAACAGTACTGAATTCCCTCATTTTGTAGACAATTTCCTCTTACTGTGGACTGGTGAACACTCAGGTCTTCAGAAATGCTCTTGTAGCCTTTTCCAGCTTCGTGCATCTCTACAATTCTTCTTCTAAGAACCTCTGAAAGTTGTTTTGATCGAGCCACGGTACACCTAAACAGACCTTTCTTGATAAGAGCAAGTTCTGTCAGTAACCTGATTTTGTGTGTCTTTTTTTTAAAATATATATAGGACAGGGCACCTCTACAACTCACACCTCCAATCTCATCTCATTGATCGGAACACCCAACTCCAAATAGCTTTTGTAGAAGGCATTACCCCAGAAGTTCACATACTTTTTTTGAACCTAGACTGTAATTGTTCAAATAGTGTACTCAGTATTGATGAGAAGTAACACAATTGTTTGTGTGTTATTAGCTTTAATAGATTGTGTTTGTCTATTATTGTGACTTGGATGAAGACCAGAACATATTTCATACACAATTAATACAGAAAACCATGTCCCTGTGAAGGGTTCACAAACTTTTTCTGGCAACTGTATATGCACAAGAGAGATCATTAGATAGGAGAATAAAAAGATCATTCTGAGATAAATGATACACCATCTTACCACATGGTAATGCAGGTACACCAATCTGCTCCTCTTTCATTTCTTATGCCCTCATGTTTGTGCGGTTAAGGTGAATCTCTATAGGTACATGAATGAAAAAAAACAATATGCTGATGGAGTTAGATGAAGTTGGCGGGGAGAAATGAAGTGAAGCATAAACACCAACATACACTAGTTTGTCTACCTAGCCAACAAAATTTGAATAAGCAAGCTGCCTTATCAATGCATGGCATACAGATCAACAGTTTCTTGTCCTAATATATACATTGAAAACTATTGATATATTACGCTTATTGTGCAGTCAAAATTCTGATGCAGTAGTAAGATCACAAACTTAAGCAACAGTAAAAGCTCTTCCTTACATTCGTTATCTTTTGGTTACTTAATGACATGACACTGGATAAACCTTGAGCAAGGAAAGAACCCCAAATTTCTTCAATGATCAAAAGCACTAGGAGTGAAAAATGGCCACTTTATGTTAAACAGCCATTGCCATTTGTGAGTTGTTGATATCAGGGATAAAAGTACAATAAATCTATTTTTAAAACAATGTTTACAAGAGCTCCTTAATAGCTTATTGAATAAATGTAGCCCCAAAGTATGATAATAGTCATGCAGAACAGAACGAATGGCTCCTAGGTAGTGTTCAGACACAGCTAACTTTATGCTTATATAATACCAACGTAGTACCATTGGTGCTAAGCAATTTACTGGGGAAGTAGTAACTGTTGAGGAGAAACTAAAAAATGTTTAGAGAGGAAGGAAGAGGTCAAAAGCACAATCAGCAAACTTACCAGTCTACAAAAGCAGAGAGATAAGAGGCAAGGTGAAGTGATTCAGAACAGTCACAATGCCTAATGAGTTCAACGAAAGGAGTGAAAAAGAATCAATAAACCTTACGGAGGCTGGGATTCAAGAAATAGGACTTAAAATTCTTTACTTCAACGAGTTACATCCCCATAAGGATCCAAATACAAAAAGGAAATTTAACTTAATTTGCTAGCAAATAGGAGCCAGTAGAGTGGTAGAAGTTTGCATTACTCTGTACTTCATTTTCCTTACAACGTACAAGACTATTCGGCCCCACTGAATCTATGCTGGTTCTCAGAGCAACTCCAATCACATTCAGCCACTTATTTCCCTGTTACCTACACTCTCCAACATGCTAGTTAGCACATGCCCAACTCTCTTACCCATCTATACTTGACATGATTTTTAACAGCCAACTTGCCTAACAACTGGCACGCCTTTGTGTTGCGGGAGGAATCTGGTAAAATCAGACAAAACCCATGCATTCACAGGGAGAACATGCAAACTCCAGATAGCACCTGAAGCCAGAATAAAATCTGCATTGCTGAAGCCAAGATTAAGGTACTATTTGCAGCATCCATGCCAGCCTGCAGGGGAGTATAAATTGCTAAATTTTCTGTTGGTAATAGTGCTGGCTCAATATCCTTCTGTTAGAAAGTGAGCAATAAGGAATTTTAATTCTGTACAGTAACCTTAGTCAGAAAGTTTTCACAATTGAATGTATACTGAGAACTGGACTTCAATATTGATGTCCTAACTTCACCTATCCAACTGATCAAAATAAAAATCACATCCCAAGATTTGTAGAGAGAAAGTAAAAGATGAAAATCCTCAATGCACACCATGTTGGTAAAAAGTGATCAAGTCTGTTAACAAATGAGACACCTTGAGTAGCCAGTTGAGCACCAGGTTGGACTGGATAGGCTAAATGGGCATTTCATGCTTATGGGGGGGGGGGGGGGGCGGGAAGAAGAGGAAGTAAAGAACAGTCACTATACCTTGTCTAGATTTAATGTAAGTACCAGCACTCCTTTCAGACTGGACACAAACACTGCCAATTTTATATGGTAGGTGCATTGAGCCTACTGAGAGATGCAAACTTCAGTAAAAATGCACCCCATTTGAAGAAATGGGACTCCCTTCAACCAAAAAATGCTGAAAATATTTAGCAGACAAGAATATACCCGTGTAAATTGAAACAGAATTAATGTTTCAGATCAGATTTTCTTGTCAGTACAAAATATTAACTCACTGTTCTCATACATGCTGCCTGATCTGTTGAGTGTTTCCTGCATTTTCTGTTTATGTTTCTGATTTAGTTTTCTCTCTCAAATTGTCCTGACATTAGTAACAATCAACAACGCTCTACGTTTGCAAATTGTAATGCAATTAAGAGAATAAACTGAAATAAAATTATACTATTTTAAGCTTGTGGCACAGGTTTCACTGCACTTCTCACACAGACCATACTATAAGCTCATCAACACTTTTGTAAATCACTGTAGAAATTAAATTATAACAATGTTTTCCATAAATCCCTTTGTTTCAAAGATAATACAATTATTCGTTTTGTATATGTATATATTTTTACAACTTTGAATATTTTTTGTCTTGCATTGTACTGCAGCCACAAAACAACAAATGTCACAACGTGTCAGTGATAATAAACCTGATTCTTATGCCACTGAGAAACAACTACCATCAATCACAAAAATACACAACACGAAACAGATAGTCTTGGAAAAATAAAGTAAATAACATTAATGATACATCACTAATTATTTGCTATATGATTTATTTGATATAAACATACTAGTTCCCAAATGTATATTACTATACAATCTTTGTTCTGTATTCATGTTTTTTTAAACTTTAAATCACTTTTCTAAAGCTTACTCAACATTCTGGCTAAGCATTGACAAATAATGTTATTTATTCCCACATGGCTACAGAAGTGATGCAGCCAAAGAATTGTGATGACTTCTGCTCAAACTGAATTTGTCCTCAGCACCTTCCCACCACAGCTAAACTGGAGACAACAGACTGATAAGGCGAAGTGTTTACTTGCCAAGGTGAAGCCGGGGCTTTAAAGCCCGATGAGCTATCATAGTAGAAATGATGGCCAGTGTGCAGACATATCCCACTGGCTGGTCAGAAGAATGTGCATGATGTGATTCACATTCCCCGTTACCCCCCTTTCCCCCCGTCCCTTTACCTATTGCCTTTACAGAAGTTTTATGCTCCAGGAAGAAACCCGTACTCCTCATGTAAATCCTGCTTTAAGTTTTCAGAGTGTGAACTATCCCATCACAACTCTCTGCTCGGAAAGTTATTTCTCGCTCCCAACCACTCAGCCAATCACAAATTAGTATTCAAAGGGGAATATTGAGGGAGGAGAAAAGAGTGAAACAACTTTAAAAAACAAAGACATACTTGAACGTGAAATTTGGGACGAACTTCTCGAGGCGCACATTGACCGATTCAGTAATAAACAATTGAATTATTATAGGCGCATTGAGACCAAGCACGCAACATCTAAGTTTTTAAGTTTTAGCCTGACGGTCCGATTATGAAAATTACAAACTTTTATCCTGCGTTATTACCTGTGTAACTGAACTGTCCTAAATGCATTCGTCAATGCTTCCCGGATACTCACTGCAATAATTCATTGTGAAACAGATTACTTTTGGACAGCATGCCACACTTAGTAAACGTAAACACACCAACAAAACTTCGTCAGGAGAGTCCGGCACTAACCAATGGCTGGAGGTACACAATGTCACACAAGCAAGAGCACAAGCCGGTCGTTGTGTTTGTAAACGGGGGGCGGGGGGGAAGACCTCAGATTGCCCCTTTTGTACAGCATTTCCAAACATCCACGAGTAACTTTTGTTTCTATAAAAAGGGTCACCTGTGAGTAAGAAACGGTTCCAAGCGTGCAGTGAACTGCTTGCTGTCGCGCCTCGCAGATCTGAAAAGACGACTGCTCACCCGAGCCAGCAAACGCACAGAAAACGCAGAGCGGTAGCTGCGGTCACATATAAATCAGGGAGCTGGGCCACGTGCACATTCCCCACGCAACGGTGGGAAAGCCAGGCGTCCTGGGGCTCGGTGCGCCGTGCGCTCCCAGTGGTGACTGACCGCAACCCCCTCGTCAACAGACGGACCTTGCCACACCAAAAAAAAGGTTCACCTTTCCAGGGGAGAAACTATTTGTCAGATTATTGTGGTTTTCCACTCACTCCGCCTCACCTACCGCTGGCCCTGCTGCTCACTGCTTCTAAAATGTGATTTTTCATAGTACGTACTAATCCGATCACTCAGGAAAAAAACAAGCTACAACTGCGAGACAATGTGTGTGAACATCTTCAAAGTCGGTGCTTCACGATGACTGAATGAAGTTAAATCCCTTTATACTACAAGGCTTTTAGAAATATTTCACTGTGAGCTTTTCTGTAAAAACGCAAACCCACAATATACTACGCGCAAGAAATATTTAGTCTCGTGTGGGGACGGTGGCGAGAGCAGAGAGGCACAACTCACCATTACTTAACCAGTCATTCTTGCCCTCCAAAATGACAACTGCAATTAAGATCCAATGTTGGATGAATGGATTGTTGTGATAGACAATGAAATTCTCTGCTCGCTTGGAGCTGACAGACTAAGCAAGATAAAAGCAACATTAAATACTGCAATACTGTAACTAACGACCAGTGCAAAGCAATGGGATGGTGGCAATGGTGAAGCAGCGCAAAATCAAATGCTGAAGTGACAGAATAACTAGCAGCGGTAGAATAAAGGGGTTGAGAGTGTGTCAACTTCACCTAAAAGGGGATGTGAAAGGGGTAATTCGTTCAAAGTCTTGTAGGAATGGGGAAGAAACTGTTCTTGAATCTGGATGGTAAGGCTTCAAGCTCCTGCATCTTTTCCCAGCAAGTAAAGAGAAACAAATGGCCAGGGTGGCAAGCGTCCTCGATAACATAGCACGCCATGAAAATGGACTGGATGAAAGAAAGATGAGCCAATGGTGCACTGGACAGGTACCACACTGCAGGTTCCAATATTCTGATGCAGAGCAGTTGCCAGACCAGGCTGAAATGCAACCCATCAGGATAGTTTCTAAAGGACATCTAGTTTGACAGAATCTCATGGACAGGACAAATCTTCTCAGGTGCTTAAGTATATTTGCTGATGTGTGTTCCTGACTGCATCTTTATAGAGACACCAGGAAAGGTTGCAGTTGATATAGATGCTTGAGAACTTGAAGCTGTTGGCCATCTCAATAGTAGCTCTAGTGATGAGGAAATGTTTACAATCTCCCTCTTCCCTCTCTCCCCAGCTTTCTTAAGCCAACAACCAAATCACTCATCTTACAGACTTTAAGGCAGGGGCTCCCAACCTGGCATCCACAGAACCTTTATTTAATGGTATTGGTCCATGACCTAAAAAAAGTTTGGGAACCCTGCATGATAGGCTAGCTTGTTCCCTGACACCATGACAGAAGGTTTGCAGTCTCTTTCCTGTACTCCATCTCTTCATTGTTGATCCAGCTACTAACAAGGGTGACATCAGCTAACTTGAATATTGAGGTGATGTATTTGGCCACACAGTCATGGTTATAAAGGGAGGAGAGCAAACTTCAAAGTAAATTGATTATCAAAGTAGATATATGTCACCATACGTAAGCTTGAGATACATTTTCTTCTGGACATTCACGATAGAACAAAGAAATACAATAGAAACAATGAAAAACTACACACAAAGGGGAGGGTGGAAACATCGACTCAGACCATGAGAGGCCTGCACCGGGCATTTTCATGCCTTACAAGGCGCAGATTGGAAGTCTGTGTGGGGCGCCACTCCCCGCACAGACTAGAGCAATGTGTGATTAAGTGCCTTGCTCAAGGACACAAACACGCTGCCACAGCTGAGGCTCAAACTAGTGACCTTGAGATAACCAGACGAACGCCTTAACCACTTGCCCACATGCCCAACACAAAGACTGACAGGCAACCAATGTGAAAAAGATGACAAACTGTACAAATACAATAATAATATTAAATAAGCAAATAGATAAACTAATAAATACTATTGAGAATGAGTTGTAAAACCCTTGAAAGTGAGTACATAAATTGAGGAATCAGTCAAGTGTTGAGGTGAGTGAAGTTATCCATGTCACACAGGAGGGCATTGGTAGTGGACCCAAATGCAAGACACAGACACTGAAGTACTAGGAACAGGACAAAGTTTGTCAAGAATGCAAGGGGAGTCGGGAAGAAATGAAGCACGACGTAGACACAGGCCCTGGACTAGGCGGGGACACAGGGTCTGGGCTAGGACTTGAACTAGGAAAGTGGGACCTGGATGAGGAACTTGGAACTAGGAGCCTGGACTAGGACTCCGAGCCAGAGACTGGACAGGGACCCAGAACATGGGTCTTGGACTCAGAACCCGGGTCTGGGCTAGGACTCAGGACTGTTCTTGGACGTGGACTGGTCGCTCGGAGCCTTGGACGTGGACTCGGCTCTTGACTCTTGGCTTGGACTGGACGAGGTACTCCTGGGCAGGACGAGGCTCTTGAACTAGGTTTGGCTCGGTTCTTGGACTCTGCTTGATTCAGCTCTTGGGTACGGAGCCGGGACCCTCCTTGGAGCGCAGGGCCGGGATAACTGCTGAGGATACTTGCAGAGGAAACTGTCAGGGATTCAGATCCGGAAAGGAAGGGAACAGTCCAGCCGGGAATCCTTGGTTTGCAGAGGTATTTATGTGCCAGCCCAAAATGAGAATCAGGTGCCTCAATTAAGGCACCCAAAGGAGAAAGGGAAAACAGGAAAACCTGGAATAAAGATCGATGAACTGGACTGTGAACCAGAATGTGGATTTCAGGGACCAGACCATGACAATCCATGCTGGCTCAGGATACTGATGGTTCTTCAGCATCAATAACTTCACTTATAACTGTTCCTGAATTTCAAGGAGTAGGACTTAAGGCTCTTATACCTCCTCCCCAATAGCAGCCACAAGAATAGTGCATACCCTGGATAGTGGGGGTCCTTGAAGTTTGATGCTGCTCTCTTATGGTAGAACTCCTTGTAGATATTCAAAATTGTGGGGAGAGGTTTACCTGTGATGGACTGGGCTATATCCATTACATTTTGTACGCGCTTCCATTCTTGGGCATTGGTGTTTCAATCCCAATGGCCTCAATACCTCCTTGAGCAATTGGATCCTCAATTTCCTCACTTGCAGATCCCAGTCAGTTGAGACAGGCAACAACATCTCCACAATCTTCATTAGCACAGGTACTCCTCAAGGCTGTGTGCATAGCCCCCTGCTCTCCTCACTTTATACTTATGACTGTGTGGCTAAGCAGAGCTCCAATGCCACATTCCAGTTTGCTGATGACACCACTGTTGTAGGCTGAATCAAAGGTGGTGGTGAATCATCATATAGGAGAAAGACTGAAAATTTGGCTGAGTTGTGCCACAAAATCAACCTCTCACTCAATGTCAGCAAGACCAAGCAGCTGATTGCTGACTGCAGGAGCAGGAAACCAGAGGTATGTGAGACTGTCCTTATTGGGGGATCAGAGGTAGAGTGGGTCAGTAACTTTAAATTCCTCAGTGTTATCATTTCAGAGGACCTGTCCTGGGCCAGCATGCAAGTACAATTATGAAGACAGCACGGTAGTGCCTCGGCTTCCTTCGAAGTTTGTGAAGTTTCGTCATGACATCTAAAACTTAGACAAACTTCCATGGAGGTGTTGTTGCATCACATCCTGGTATGGAAACACCAATGCCCTTGAATGGAAAGTCTGACAAAATCTAACGGATACAGCCCAGTCCATCATGGGTAAATCCCTCCCCACCGTTGAGCACATCGACATGGAGCGCTGTCACAGGAAAGCAGCAGCCATCATCAAGGACCCTCACTACCCGAGTCATGCTTTCTTCTCGCTGCTGCCATCAGGAAGAAGGTACAGGAGCCTCAGGACTCACACCACCAGGTTCAGGAACAGTTAATACCCTTTTACTATCAGGCTCTTGAGCCAGAGGGACAACTTTACTCAACTTCACTTGTCCAATCACTGAACTGTTCCCACAACCTATGGACTCATTTTCAAGGACTCTTCATCTCATGTCACCATTGTTGTGACACCATTTCAACCAGATTTTCAATTTCCCTCCTATACGCTGATTTGTCACCACTTTTGATTCTGCCAACAGTGTCATCGTAGGCAAATTTAAATATGGCATTGGAGCTGTACTTAGTCTCACGGTCATAAATATAAGGAGAGTAGAGCAGTAGGCTGAGCATCAACACTGAGGGCAAGGTGGATGAAATGTGATGGCCAATTCTAATTAAAGAATGCCATTCAGAGAGTCTAGAGACATTAAAGACATTAAGCTCATCTGGAAGAGATGCATTGTTGCCAGAGGTCACCCTTGATTTTAGCTTATAGCCAGTGATTGTATTCAAGCCCTGCTTCAGTTGCCTGGTATCTGCCTGATAGAATTGAACCTCCAATTTGCTGTGGTCTTCTCTCTTGGTATCTATGATAGCATTACAGGTTTCTTGCACAGTGCAGCACCATCCCTCCTGAAACTAGATAGATGAACAATTCTTCCATCTTGTAATTTCTACATGAGATCTGCCTCCATTGTACGTTGGATGAATGATCATCAGTCCTTGATTCACACTTGATATAGAACATCCCAGTCTTCTCAATCAGACTACTTCAGGCTTTGCTTTTGAAAAAACCTAATGTTGCAGAACAAACACTGGAGACAATTGAGCTCCTCTGTTACCTAAATGAAAGTGCTCACATCAACTGTCCGATTCGACACTGAAGCCAATGTGCAAGAGCATCCTTTGAAAAACTGCTGCAGCATGGTTTCACGGAGAAGAAGAAAACTAAGATTCAGGTTTATAGTGCTATCATAATTTTTTTTACACTCTTCTAAAACATGATACCTGAGTGGCCATATAGATAACGTCTCGAGAGTTTGGAGAGGTACCAACAACAATACTTCCAGAAAAATCTTCACACCAAATGATCACCACACTAATGTCATCATTCCCCTAAGTCAAATAACCAACATACATAAAAGATAGATATAGTCACATAAAATGCTGGAGGAACTCAGCAGGCCAGGCAGTATCTATGGAAAAAAGTACAGTCGACATTTCGTGCCAAAACCCTTCGGCAGGACTCCCTGGCCTGCTGAGTTCCTCCAGCATTTTGTGTGTGTTCAGATTTCCAGCATCTGCAGATTTTCTCTTGTTTGAGATATAGTCGCCACAAGATTGCAGGAGCAAGCCATAGAGCTGAGGCCAGCTTCAGAGGAAATGTCTTAAGGTTGAAAAGAGAAACAAGAGGAACGACTATGTAGGAATGTGCTCCAACAAATCTGCAACACAATGACCTGTAACAAATTGTCTGGATCTGTGAATGAGTTTATAATTCCAGGACTGGACTGAACAGTCAACTCTGGAACTCCTTGACCATCCTCAAATTGAGAGATACTGATGAAAGAAAACAAATTGTGGCAGCACAGAAGGTTATAAACTCATTATGAATCATACAATACAAAATGTCTCAACAATATTCCAACCTAAGGAGAGAGAAAATCCTCTGGTATACTGTTGTGTATGTGGCCTGTTTACACAACTATGTTATTAATAAAAATGCTGGAGACAGGAACTAAGTTTCATGGTTCTTTACTGGTAGAGTCCAAACTTGACACACACATAAAGATCAATACGCGCCTAATAGCATATGCAATGACGTGTTACTCAAACAAAGTAGTCCTTTATTATAATGTAGACTATACGGTACATATACAGAGGTGAAAATTTTAGAGGTCAATTTTGAAAGTTTGTAAGGGAAAATAAGATCTGCAAGTTTCATCTAAAAGGGATCTGCTCTGATTTTAATCTAATGTACATATATTGTGTATTTTACTGCAAACAGTTTGTTACCTTACTTGTTTTTACCGTTTCTTTCTCTTCCACGTGAGTTTCAGATGTTTTATTTTTATCCTGCTATTGAAATTCAGCCCAATCATGAATCTTTGCACCTTTCTTGTACACATCCTGTTTTATTGGCCTACAACGTAGGAATAATTAATTAATACAATTCAATATAGTAGGCCTGTGAGCCAAACAGGAAAAGCACTAATTACAACATGCTGCAACATGTTCAGCAAAATAAATTGCTTGTGATTAAAGCTGTTTGACCAGTTCTGAAATTACATAACTTAGAAGAGTTTATACTAACTTTATTGCATTTAATGACTATATTCAATAGGTTTTCATGTTTCAATTAAAATGTGGACTTTTATTTTAAGTGTTGTAGCTCTCCAGATGTAAATATACTTTCATTTTGTTCCGTCATTGTCACAACTTCTTTGGCTTTTTCTTAAAAAACAGCATCTACACATTGAACAGAAACATCTCTAGCCACTGATGAATTAAACCATTTAATGAAGGAAATTACATCTGAGCTTGCACTATAACTAAATACACTGCAATCTGAGAAAAACAAAGACCTAGAAATTAAATTGGAATGGTTTTAACTTCAACGCAATATGACTGGAACTAAACCTACCATGCAATGAAATGTAATAGTGACCATCCCTGTGTTGGTTTGTGTCATCAGAATCAGGTTTAATATCACTGGAATATGTAGTGAGATTTGTTACCTTTGCGGCAGCAGTACAATGAACGATACTTATAGAGGAAAAACACTAAGTTACAGTAAGTACAGGATATATGTGTATTAAATAGTTAAATTAAGTAGTGCAAAAACAAATTAAAAAGTAGTGAAGTAATGTTTATAGGCTCAATGTCCATTTAGAAATTGGATGGCAGCAGGGAAGAAACTGTTCCTGAATCGCTGAGTGTGCGCTTTCAGGCTTCTGTACCTCCTACCCGATGGTAACAATAAGAAGAGAGCATGTCCTGGATGGCAGAAGTCCTTAATGATGGATTCCAGAAGTTCAACTAGCCCAGGGGTGGCCAACCTTTTACATTCCATGCATCAATTTTTTCCACGCACGAGTTCAGATGCAATTTTTTCCACGCACAAGTTATGTATTAACATTTTTTCTTTACAAGAATTGAATGGGGGTACAAGGGTTGTATGGTGCATCTGAACTCATGAGTGAAAAAATTGACACATGGAATGTAAAAGGTTGGCCACCCCTGAACTAGCCATTTTCAAGCATGAGTGATAACCGTGCTAGATTCGTATCATTCTGTCATTCCCTGTTCAATGATTCTTGGAGATTTGCACTGGAAATAATATTTGGAAAATTACAAAAAAAAATTAGACTGTGTTGTCCCAGATTGATCAGTATTGGGCACTTCCAGGATATCCGGGTCTCCATAGTACAGCACTGAACTAGATCCTCATAAAGATACATCCCAAACTTGCTCTATATCCTTTGAGGACTATCCAGGACAGTCTTGATTCACGCAACCAGTCTTCCCTCCACTCTCCAGATACTCCCACTACTATCATTCCAAATCCTAATTCCACCTCTCATCTAGTGATCCAAGACCCAACACACCCCAACTGATCAATTAGTTCCCAACCACTACCCAAATGTACCACCATTGGTCTTATGTCAAAAAAAAAAAAAAAAAAAAAAAAAAAAAAAATCGAACAGTCCAATTTCTGAATTACCCCTCCAAACAATCTCCATACTGATGCCCACCTCAACTCTCTACTTTCTCTCTTAATCCTCCAAGGCTCAAACTCCATCTTCACTTCTCCTTCCTCGACTCCTTGCATGATCAGCAATCCAAACCCTGGTTCTGATTAACTTCAGTCAATACCCTACTCTTCCCTACCCCACTTCAACAATAACTGACTGACAGGTTATTATTAGTGAAAGTCTGCAATATCAATTGGCTCAGAGATGGAAATCAATTCAGAGAGGAAGAAACATGGACAAAATCATCATTTGTATGTACAGTTATTAAACCTATGACCACATTATTACCTAAATTTCTTGGCAAGCCCACTTCATTTATCCACAAATATTATATCAGGCCATAAGATATAGGAGCAGAAGTAGGCCATTCAGCCCATTGAGTCTGCTCTGCCATTCAATCACAAGCTGATCCAATTCTTCCAGTCATCCCCACTCCCCTGCTTTCACCCTTTGATGCCCAGGCTAATCAAGAACATATCTATCTATGCCTTAAACACACCAACAACATGGCCTCCACAGCCACTCATGGCAACAAATTCCACAGATTTACCACCCTCTGACTAAAGTAATTTCTCTCCATCTCAGTTCTAAAGGAACGTCCTTCAATCCTGAAGTCATGCCCTCTTGTCCTAGAATCCCCTACCATGGGAAATAACTTTGCCATATCTAATGTATTCAGGCCTTTTAACATTCAGAATGTTTCTGTGAGATCCCCCCCTCATTCTCCTAAACTCCAGGGAATTCAGCCCAAGCTGCCAGACGTTCCTCATACGGTAACTTTTTCATTCCTGGAATCATTCTCGTGAATCTTCTCTGAACCCTCTCCAATGTCAGTATATCCTTTCTAAAATAAGGAGCCCAAAACTGCACACAGTACTCCAAGTGTGTTCTCACCAGTGCCTTATAGAGCCTCAACATCATATCCCTGCTCTTATATTCTATACCTCGAGAAATGAATGCCAACATTGCACTTACCTTCTTCACAAATGACTCAACCTGGAGGTTAACCTTTAGAGTATCTTGCACAAGGACTCCCAAGTCCCTTTGCATCCCTGAATTTTGAATTCACTCCCTGTCATGGTCCAATCCTTGAAGTCCGCATTCTGGTTCACGGTCCGGTCCATCGACCCTTGCTCCAGGTTTTCCTGTCTACTCTGTTTCTGTTCCTGTCGAGCACTAATTGAGGCAGCTGATTCTTGTTGGGGCTGGCTGCATAAATACCTCCAGAGACCAGGGCTTGGTGGCTGGATTGTTCTTGTCCTCATTCCTTGCATCCCTTCCCCTGCCTTCTGTTTCCTCGCCTGAAGCCTTGTCTTGCCAGTAACTCTCACCTCGCCTGAAGTTCTTGTCTTGGAGCCACCCTGAACCTAGCTCCCTTCCTGTCCCTCGCCTCCATCGGGGGGGGGGGGGTCCTGTCTCTTGCCTCCGTTGGGTAACCCAGGCCAGATTGCCATTACCCTGCAGTGGGTTCTGTCCCTTCCTGACCCTCGCTGCTATCAGGTGTTACGTACCCCGTAACTGGGTTGCCAAACCAGCAGAAATGGATCACTCAGTTGGAGTCTGGATTACTAGAACTAAGAAAGTCTTATTAAAGAAACAAGCAACACAGTACTCTAATCAAAAGGATAATGAATGCAACAGTTCAGCAATGATAAACATGCATGTACACAGAATTAAGATAACAGGATCAATCAAGCTCTATCGTTGTCTAGGGGTAAATGACCAGTTTCAAAGTGACGCAAAGTTCAGTTCAATTTAGTTCAGTTCAGTTCGCAGACAGTGGGGGGGGGAAAGAGGGGGAGAGAGAGATCAAAACGAATGAATATTCAAACGGCTTCCACACACAGACCTTCGCAGTCAGCTTTCGGGCGAGTCCTTTGTGACGTCATCTGAGGTCACCGACCGTGACCCCTCCGTTTCCCGATACGATCGTTTCTCTGCGGTGAACCTGGCACCCAGGCAAGGGTGGACACACACCAGGTTCCCGCCGATCGTACCTTTCCACCCTGTGCGTCTATGGCTTGTCCCGCGACCAACCATCCAAAACTTCCCACCGACTCGTGAGAGACGCACCGCTTCCAGGGTCTCGTTACCTCGGGGTGTCGTGTGTCTTGCCTTAGCGAACCTGTCCCTTTTTATCCCCCTGCTGAGGTATCGCCTGTCCATCACTTCAAACAGTTCAGGGTTCAAAGGGGGAGCCGATCTTGACAGCTCCCCTTCCGTTAAACTCTCCCGTCCCTTCACTAACATCTCCAAATGCTGCTCCATTGTTTTCCTTATCCCTTTCTCTCCTGAAGACAGGTGGCAGACCAACTGCTGATCCCACTGGTGCCAGCACAGGACAGCTAACATCTTAATCTATGTGTATTCTCGCCACACTTCTCCCCTTTAAGGATTTTTACCGGGGTAAAAATGACAAACATGAATACATTATTTGATACATACAAATACACATCTTTATCAGCTATTTGGCTAATACAGCGAATTTGAAGTTGTCAACACCTGACAGACAGTCAGCCATCACATTTTCTGTTCCTTTTATATGTGTTATTAATAATCCCTTAGACCAGGCTCCAACTTAGCAAACTCCATAGTGGCCAAAAACACTGATGAATTGCGATCAATGTAACCTCTCATTTGGTTTCGTCCCGGACCACAATAACAAGGGTCGTCCCATTCCGACTTAGTTTTCTCTCACAAGGGCTTAGTAGGAGGGGGAGGGGTAGTAACCACAGAGTTATTGCAAAACTTCCTACAGTACCCCACCATCTCCAAGAGCCTTCTGAGGGCACTCTTGTCTGTCGGGGTTGGGATGTCAGAGATAGCCTGCACTGTAGCTTGCATCGCTGCCAGCTGCCCGTGTCACCACAATTCCCAGGAAGTAACGTTCATGTGGCCGAACTCATTTTTGCAAGGTTCACTATCAAGCTGGCTTCAGACAGCCGTATTACATCGCCAATACACACCTCTGTGTTCGTCAGCCCTTTCGTCAATGAATTACTCATTCTATAGGGATGTTGCTTGCTAGGCTAGCCTAGTGAAACAAACACCACCCAACGTCCCAGTTCTTTGCATCGCCTCGGGACAATCAAACACACGTGTGCGAGTCGTTTAATTACTTCTCCTAAAGAGTCACTTTGTTCGGGGATTAAGGGAGAGACCTTATCAGCAGAGCTGGCCAAAACAATAGCCTTCTCCCATCTGGTCGTTACCATACTCATCTTTCCAAAATGATTTTTTTTCTCTTATCAGGGGGCCCCTAGCTTCATTGATTTCCGCGCTAACACCGACTAGGTTTGTTAGCATATCAAAAGCCTGTGACCGTCTCAGTTCGTGTCGGCCATAATCAATAACATCCTTCCTCCGGTGCAGCCGGTAAACCTCTTTCATGATTCCACCAACTGTTTCCTCCAGCACCGCAAAATGTCCACCGGGGGGTACCTTGTGGGCCAGGTTAAAAATCTCATCCCCATAACTCTTTTGCACTAACCCCCATTCCTCATCTGCGGGTACAGTACTTGGTTTCCCTTTCTTTCTTAGCACTTCCTCCTCCACACAATAGCCTACTGGTTCCCTTGTTAATTCTGCGTCAGAGGGAGCTGTCTCTGCCGAAACCATCAGCCCCTCGTCTCGCCCCTGCGCCTGCACAAATTCTTTCCTGGCTAATGCTAAGTCTATCTCAGCTCCCTCACTACCTCTTGTTTCACTACACTCCTTTTCACATTCTACCCCCTTCTCGTACAAGGTTGGCAGAAACGTCTCAGCTAAATTTACTACCGCAGTCCCATGATGAACCTGTGAGTCCATGGGCGGGGCCTCAATGCTGGCAGGCTGACCTGTCAATCTCACTGCTGGGAACACGATTCCCCCAGCGAGGTCATTACCGAGCAAGACTTCCACGCCTTTCATCGGTAATTCGGACCTCACCCCGATCGTGACTAGTCCAGAGACCAGGTTGCTTTGTAAGTGTATCTGGTGCAAAGGGGCTGCCTCTGTCCCTTCCCCAATACCTTCCTCTGACCTTGACCTCCCCAGTCTGGGTCTCTGAGCTAAACTCTAATACACTCTTCAGTATCAGTGACTGACACGCTCCCGTGTCTCTCCAGATCCGCACTGGAACTGGTTTTAACCCCTCCTTCACTGACACCAATCCAGCCGAGATAAACTTCTCGCGCCCTTCCTGAACTTTGGCAGACCTGTCCTCTCCTAGCAGTTCGTTTACCAGCTCGATACAGCCAGTCAAAATCGCCGTTTTCCCTTTTCCCATCTCCTTCTTTGGGGCAAAGCACCTGGACGCAAAGTGTCCGACTTTCCCGCAATTATAACAGACGACCCCAGGAGACTTCCTACCAGACTGCTCCCGGTCTACCTTATCCTTCTCACTAGTCCCGGGCTTACTTTCTGACTTTTCCGGCGGACTCTCCCCGCCGTCCTGACTACCCTTCTGGTAGCCGTTACTCGGGGCAAACTTCATTTTATGCGTCAACGCATACTCATCCGCCAACTTAGCAGTTGCGGCTAACGTGGCTGCCTCTTTCTCATCTAGGTAGGGTCTTATACCCTCAGGGACACAATCTTTAAACTGCTCAATCAGGATCAGCTGCAGCAGTCTGTCATAATCCCCCTCTACCCCCTTTGAGGCGCACCAACGCTCACAATATGTCTGCATCTCACAGGCAAACTCTAAATACGTGCGGTCCCACTACTTCCTCGCATTCCGGAACTCCTGCCGGTATGCCTCCGGGACCAACTCATAAATCCTGAGGATGGCCTCTTTCACCACCTCATACCTCTGGGCATCTTCCGCGGACAAAGCTGAGTAAGCTTGTTGGGCTTTCCCTTTCAGTACACTGAAGCAAAACAGCCCACTTATCCCTCGGCCAGTCCTGACTTGTAGCAACATTTTCGAAATGGAGAAAGTACCGATCCATGTCGGTATCGTCAAATGGGGGAACCAGCCTAACCTCCTGGGTCGCCCGGAACCCTCCACCTTGGTTTGGCACAGGCCCCTGCTCTGCCCTTATCTTTAACTTCTCCAGCTCGAATTCCCTTTCCTTCTGTTTCTCCTCTCGCTCCAACTGTCTCTCTCTCTCCCTCCTGCCTTTCTAACTCTCTCCTTCTCTTCTCGCTCCAACTGTCTGTCCCTCTCTTTCTCTTCTCGCTCCAACTGCCGTACCCGGAACTCGTGCTCGAGTCTCAGTTTTTCAAGCTGCACCTGTACTGCGTCTCCAGCAGGTTTTTCAATAGACACCACCTCCAGCTCGCCTTGGGGAAACACACCTTTAGATACATAGTGCTCTACGATAGCTCTGTGTATCTCCTCTCTCCTCATTGTCGACTTCCCCTTAGCAAGATTCATCCGTTTGGCCACAGCTACCAATTCCGATTTCCTGGCATCCTCTAATGCCTCCAAGGTCGGCGCCTTTATAAATTCCTCAGCCTCCATTTCTGCTGTTTGTCTTTTCTTTCTTTCGGAAATTTTGACCCAATCAATTACTCCGTCCCAAATTTAGCGTTCAAAATCGCGGACGAGAACCCCACTTATGTTACGTACCCCGTAACTGGGTTGCCAAACCAGCAGAAATGGATCACTCAGTTGGAGTCTGGATTACTAGAACTAAGAAAGTTTTATTAAAGAAACAAGCAACACAGTACTCTAATCAAAAGGATAATGAATGCAACAGTTCAGCAATGATAAACATGCATGTACACAGAATTAAGATAACAGGATCAATCAAGCTCTATCGTTGTCTAGGGGTAAATGACCAGTTTCAAAGTGACGCAAAGTTCAGTTCAATTTAGTTCAGTTCAGTTCGCAGACAGTGGGGGGGGGGGAAGAGGGGGAGAGAGAGAGCAAAACGAATGAATATTCAAACGGCTTCCACACACAGACCTTTGCAGTCAGCTTTCGGGTGAGTCCTTTGTGATGTCATCCGAGGTCACTGACTGTGACCCCTCCGTTTCCCGATACGATCGTTTCTCTGCGGTGAACCTGGCACCCAGGCAAGGGTGGACACACACCAGGTTCCCGCTGATCGTGCCTTTCCACCCTATGTGTCTATGGCTTGTCCCGCGACCAGCCATCCAAAAATTCCCTCCGACTTGTGAGAGACGCACCGCTTCCAGGGTCTCGTTACCTCGGGGTGTCGTGTGTCTTGCCTTAGCGAACCTGTCCCTTTTTATCCCCCTGCTGAGGTATCGCCTGTCCATCACTTCAAACAGTTCAGGGTTCAAAGGGGGAGCCGATCTTGGAAGCTCTCCTTCTGTTAAACTCTCCCGTCCCTTCATTAACATCTCCAAATGCTGCTCCATTGTTTTCCTTATCTCTTTCTCTCCTGAAGCCAGGTGGCAGACCAACTGCTGATCCCACTAGTGCCAGCACAGGACAGCTAACATCTTAATCTATGTGTATTCTTGTCACACAGGTAAGTCAGGCCAGATTGCCGTTACTCTGCGGTGGGTCCTGTCCCTTGCCTCTGTCAAGTGGAGATCCGCACCCTGCCCAGGAGGAGCTTCAAGACCCCAAGCCTCGAGCCTCGCCCCAAGCCTCGCCTCAAGTTTCTGGTCCCCAGCCTCGTCCTGCCTGCCAGCCAAGTCACATCCTTGCCTAGTTCTGGGGTTCCGAGCCAGAGGCAAGACCCAGGTTCTAGGTCCTTGTCCAGTTTCTGGCTCGGAGTCCAAGCCCGGGCTCCTAGTTCTCTTGTCCAGTCCTGTTCCGGTTTCTGGTTTTTGTGTCCATGTCCTTGCCCTCACCCTGTATCCTAGTCCTGTCCCCAGAACTTCAGTGTGTGTCTTGCACTTGGGTCCCTTCCCAGCCACCACCTTATGATGCTCCCCATCTAAATAGTCTTCCCATTTATTTCTTCTACAAAAGTGCATGACCATACACTTTGCAACATTGTATGTCATTTGCCACTTCTTTGCCTATTCCCTAAACTATCTAAGTCTCTCTGCAGGCTCTGTTTCCTTAACACTACCCGCTCCTCCACCTATCTTTGTATCATTGGCAAATTTACCCACAAGTCCATTAATACTGTAGTCCAAATCATTGACATATATCGTAAAAAGCAGCGGTCCCAACACCGACCCGAGGAACTCCACTGGTGTCCGGCAGCCAGCCAGAATAGGATCCCTTTATTCCCACTGTTTTCTGCTGACCAGTTAATGCTCCACCCATTCTAGTAACTTCCCTGTAATCCCATGGGCTCTTATCTTGCTAAGCAGCCTCATGTGTGGCACTTTGTCAAAGACCTTCTGAAAATCCAAGTACACCACGTCTAATCCATTTCCTTAGTCTACCCTGCTTGTAACTTCCTTAAAGAATTGCAGGTTTGTCAGGCAGGATTTTCCTTTCAGAAAACCATGCTGGCTTTGGCCTATCTTGTCATGTGCCTCCAGGTGCTCCATAATCTCATCCCTAACAAGTGATTCCAACAACTTCCCAACCACTGATGTCAGGCTAACAGATCTATAGTTTTCTTTCTGCTAGGCCTCCCACCCTTCTTAAATCGCAGAGTAACATTTGCAATTGTCCAGTCATCAGGTACAATGAAAGATCATAATTAACGCCTCTGCAATCTCTCTAGCTACTTCCTTCAGAACCAGAGGGTGCATTCCATCAGGTCCAGGAGATTTATCCACCCTCAGACCATTAAGCTTCCTGAGCACCTTCTCAGTCGTAATTTTCACTGCACAAACTTCACTTCCCTAACACTCTTGAATGTCTAGTATACTGCTGGTGTCTTCCACTGTGAAGACTGATGCAAAATACGCATTCAGTTCTTCTGCTATCTCTGCATCTCTCATTACAATATTTCCAGCATCATTTTGTATTGCTCCTGTACAAAATCTACCCTCCATTCTCTTTTATCCTTTATATACACTTAAAGCTTTTAATATCAAAGAAGGTACTAATCGCCAGCTTCCTCTCATAATTCATCTTTTCCTTCTGAATGACCTTCTTAGTTTCCTTCTGCAAGTTTTTAAAAGCTCCCCAATCCTTTATCTTCCCACTAGCTTTGGCTTCCTTCTATGCTGTCTTTTGATTTTACATTGGCTCTGACTTCACTTGTCAGCCATAGTAGTTTCCTTCTTCCCTTTGAAAATTTCTTCTTATTTGGAATATATCGGTCTTGCACTTTCCTCATTTTTCGCAGAAATTCCAGCCGTTGCTGCTCTGCTGTCTTTCTTGCAAACGTTCCTTTCCAGTCAACTTCGGCCGGTTCCCCTCTCATGCTATTGTAATTTCCTTTATTCCACTGAAGTACCAACACAATGGATTTTTTTTTCCCTCTCAAACTTCAATGTGAAATTGATCATATTGTGATCACTGTTCTCTAAGGGTTCCTTAACCTTAAGCTTTCTAATCACCTCCGGATCATTGCACAACACCCAATCCAGCACAGCCAACCCCCGAGTGGGCTCAACAACAAGCTGTTCGAAAAAGTCATCCCTTAGACATTCTATAAGTTCTCTTGAGGTCCAGTACTGATCTGGTTTTCCCAATCTACTTTCATTTTAAAATCACCAACGATTGTCATGACATTGCCTTTCTGATATGCCTTTTCTATCTTCTGCTGTAACTTGTAATCCACGTCCCAGCTGCTGTTTGGAGGTCTGTATACAACTACCATTAGGGTTCTTTTACCCTTGCCATTTCTCTACTCAAGCCATAGAGACTCTACACCTTCCAATTCTATATCATTTCTTTCCAATGATTTAATATTATTTCTTATACACAGAGCCACACCACCCCCACTGCCTACTAACCTATCTTTCCAATATACCGTATATCCTTGGACGTTCAGCTCCCAATGGCAGCTATCTTTTAGCCAAGTTTCAGAGATGGCCACAACATCATATTTGCCAATCTGTAGCTGAATTTCAAGATCACTTATTTTATTCCTTATGCTGCGTGCATTCAAATACAGCACTCTCAGTCCAGTATTTGTTGCTTTCTGTTTTAACTGCACCATGCCTCTGTTGCCCTGTAACTCATGCCACTAGCTTTGATTAAGCCTCATCTCCTGCCTATGATCTCTGTTGTACACTATCTTTGATTTATTTCTGTTTTCCCCTTCCTCAGCTCTATCATTCCGGTTCCCATCCCCCTGCCAAATTAGTTTAAACCCTCCCAAACAGCTCTATTAATTGTGCTCACTAGGATATTGGACCCCTTTGGGTTCAGGTGTAACCCATCCTTTTCATACAGGTCGTACCTCCCCCAGAAGAGACCCCAATGATCCAGAAATCTGAATCCCTGCTCCCTACACCAGTCTCTCAGCCACATATTAATACGCCTGAGCATGCTATTCTTGCACTCGCTAGCGCGTGGCACAGATTACTACCCTAGAGGCCTTTCAGCTTCCTACCTAACTCCCTGAATTCTCTCTTCAGGACCTTCTCCCTTTTTCTACCTATGTCATTGGTACCAACATGTACCAAGACTTCTGGCTGTTCAACCCCTCCCTTCAGAATACTCTGCAACCGACCTGAGACATCCTGTACCCTGGCATCTGAGAGGCAATGCACCCATATCTCTATCAAGGGTATCTCTATCAAGTTGACAGAACCTCCTGTCTGTTCCCCTCACTATGGAATCCTTTAGGACTACAGCATTCCTCATCTTCCCCTTTCCCTTCTGTACCACGGAACCAGGCTCAGTGCCAGAGACCCGATCATCATGTTCGTCCTCTGTCAGGTCACCTCCCTCAACCGCATCCAAAATGAGATCAGTATTTGGAAGAAAAAATTATGCTCCATAATAGAAAATGTTACCTCTGATATTTGAGATAAACATAAAGTTAACATTATTTTGTCATCATTTGCAAATAAAATGGGGTATTATTTTTGTTGGTGTAAAATTATTAGATTGTGAAAATTTGTAAAAGCAGACATTACTGCTTCTAGGAGGATGGGCTGGACTGTATTCCCCATTTGCCTTGTAATTCAAATCAGAATCTGAATGAGGTTTATTATCACAGAATATGTTGTGGAATTTGTTATTATATGGAAGTAGTACAGTGCAAGAATTAAAAAATTATAAACAATAAAAAGTAAAATAAATAATGCAAGAGTGGAATATTGAAGTAATGATCATGGGTTAATGGATTGTTCAGGAAAGCTGCTGGTGGAGGGGAAGAAGCTGTGTCCATCTTAAGCTGAATACACGGAGAAGCAATTAAAATGCTTGGGGAAGGGAGACAAAGAAAGCCAATGAGTGCCATGTTTTCCCTGCAAACTCTTCAAACACAAGCTGCAGCACTGGAGACTACTTTCTCAGTCAGAACTCACTGTCTGTCATCTCCCAATAAAATGAAAGCCAAGTAGGGAAAAAAAAATGAAGAGCAATGGAATAGTAAAGGAAAATAACGTGAATTAGAGGAGAGCAAAGCTTAGCAGCTACACAAATGATTAAAGAAAATAATTTTCTGATTTGCTATGTACAATGCAGTTGTCTGACTAACCTAAATTATAAAAGCATCATAATCAAAAGTCACAACCAACAAACATGAAAGCTTCCCCTTTAGTTCATCAAATCAATGGCCACCATTTTAGGCTAATCTTTTTTAAAAAATTCTCCTCACATTTACAGGGAATAATTTATAGCAGCCAGTTAGCACTGACCTGTATAACTTAGGGATATGGGACAACTGGAGCACCCGAAAGAAGCCCATGCACACAGGAAGATATGTGCATATTCCATACATACAGTGACATTTGCCTGAATGAGTAAAGCACCAACATACAAAATGTTGGAGGAGCTCAGCAGGTCAGGCAGCATCAATGGAGGTGGAAGGAATGAAAAGGAATGATATGAGAAGGGAAATTGCTGAAGAAGGAATCTGATAGGAGAAGACAGTAGACCATGGAATAAAGGGAAGGAGGTGGAGAACCAGAGGGAGTTGATGGGCAAGTTGTGATGATGGGGAAGGAAAGAGAAGGGGTGAGAGGGACAGGAAAGAGGGAAAACAAAAGAGACTAATGAATGTTGATGCTACCTGGTTAGAGACTACCATTAGTATATGTGGTGTTGCTCTTCCAAAGGAGGCTACAGACTGATACACCAGTGTGGTATTGGGAAGTGATATTAAAATGGGTGGCCACCAGGTTATTCTGGTTTTCCTTTTCAAATTTCATTCCCCCTCCCCAACACCTGCCTCCCTCCCCGCCCTGGCTTAGATTTAACTATTACCTGTCATCATGTGTTCCTCCCCCTCAACAGAACATTTTATTCTGACTTCTGCCCTCTTCCTTTCCAGTCTTGATGAAGGGTCTTGGTTGGAAACATCAGCTGCTCATTTCCCTCCATGGATGCTGCCTGACCTGCTGAATTTGTCTAGCATTAATGCACGATCATCTGCACAATCTCTTGTGTCTGAATATAGCACCTGCAATTCAGAGAGCTGAGCACCATCCAGCACAAAGCAACATGCTTGAATGGCATTCTGTCAAACACACTAAGTATTCTTTCCCTCCACCACTGGTGCACCGGGGCTGATAGCACACCATCTGTAAAATGCATCCACATACTCAGCCATCCTGATAGCACTTCCCAAAACCACGACCTGTATCACAAGAGCAGCAATTGTATGGGGCTGCAAGTGTCACACAAGGTGCTGGGAACAGACCCAAATGCAAGACACAGACACTGAAGTACAAGGAACAGGACTTGACCAGAGTAAGGATGTGACAGGACTCAGACCAGGAGCAGGGACAAGAACACAGACTTGGGCTAGGGAAAGCGGGACCAGGACTAGGAACTATGGACTAGGAGGCAAGGTTTCAACTCTGAGCCCAAGGCTGGACAAGGACCCAGAACCTGGGTCTTGCCTCAGAATCAGACCTCAGAACCAGGCAAGGACATGACATGGCTTCAGTACAGGACGTGGCTGGGGTCTAGAGGGCTGAGCTTGGAGACAGGCTGCGGTTCCTGGAGCTTGGCTGCAGGACCCTCCAGGCTGGGGTTCCTGGAGCTTTGCTGCGGGACCCTCAAGGCTGGGGTTCCTGGAGCTCAGCGACAGACTGGGAACCAAACATCAACATAGAGTCAGGACCTATCCTTCGACAAGTCGGGACTCATCTTTAACACGACACTAACATGAGACAGGACAGGACAGAACAGAACATAGACATAGAGCCAGGACTTATCCTACAACAAGCCAGGACTCAACTTCATCTCCACACCAAGGTGGGACAGGTCCCTCCGTCAGGTAACGGCAGAACGGCCAGACTTACCCAACAGAGGCAAAGACAGGACAAGACAGATCCCCCTGTAGGGCAATGGCAAAACAGCCTGACTTACCCTACAGAGGCAAGGACAAGAAGAGACAACACCAAAGAACAACAGACAGATCTATCTCTGCTCCAGGGTAGCTCCAAGTCTCAGTTCAGCCAGCAACCTCAGCTGGCCACAGAAACAGCCAGATCCCTACCTAGCTCAGAGTGGCTGGCAGCCACTCAGCTGGCCCAGGAAACAGCCAAATCCATACTGCAAAGACTACTCCTACAGGTGGGAACAAGGCTCCATGAAGTAGTGGTCCTCCAACCAGGCCTAGAGATCACAAATGGTTTCACTAGCCTTCCATCAGCAGGTTGCTCCAAGGGGGACTAACAAGACAAACCAGCAGCCCACACTCAATCCCAAGGCTACTTATATTGCAAGCCCAAAGATGGGAATCAGGTGCCTATGATTAACTAAAACAAGGGACAGCTGGAAGACCCAGAGTCCTGAGTCCACAGACCAGACCGTGAACTGGAATATGGACTTCACGGACCAGACAGTAACAGCAAGACCTGCAGATTGCCCTCCAAGGCATTCTGATTTGGAAGTATAGCATCACCCATTCATTGTCACTGGAATAAATCCTGGAACTCCTGAGACAACTTTGCAGTGGGAGTCCCTTCTTCAGGACTGCCACGGTCCAAGAAGGTTGCTCAGCATCATTTTCCCAAGGACAAGAAATGCTGGCTTTGCCAGCAACACCTGGATTGAAAAATCTGGATTCAGGTGTAAATAGTGTGAAAAGTCACAAGAATAATCTGGGGTGCCATTGTGATCATTCCTCGTAACTTGGCTGTACATAGATCTTTTCTGGACTATTGTTAGTCATTTCTAATGAGTAGGAGCTAAAAATCTGTGCACATATTATCACTAGAATCTTGAAATCTACAGCAATGTGTTACTGTGCTGATCAATATTACTTGGAAGATTGCTGCTGTAATAAAGCTGAACATAGAGAAAGTGTCTGCAAAGGGGTGTTTCCCAGAAGCATCTGTATTGCATGTTCTAGTCTTTTAATGGATGGGAGTGCTATAGGAGTGAATGGAACAAAATCTTCATCTGAAAGCTGCATCAATGTCTCACCTAATAGAAAATTCTGCAAAATACCTAAGTCTGCGTTCTTCCTCTCTGTCCTGTTCTGAAAACCTTCCAATCCTCCCCCAGTTTTGAGGAAGGGTGCCTGACCTGAAATATTGACTGGTTTCTCTGTCCATTGATGTAGTTTGATTGTCTATGTTCATCCAGCATCTGCAATTTTATTTGTATCCCTAGTCACACGACTGATAGGTGGTGAGGAATTTATAAACAAGGGAGATGAAACAGGAAACTCCAGTCTTTGTGGCCTAACATTTATACAGGGGGAAATGTGGGAGCCTATTATGATTGGAGAAAATAAACAACAAAGTTTAAAAAAAATCAACATGCCAAAAACAATCTGATTTCTGAAGAGGAAATCATGTTAGAAAAACCTTAATGAAGCTTCTTGAGGATCTGACTTATAGAATAAGTGTGGGATAGCTTGTAGGTATGATATACTTGGATTTTTAGAAAACTTTTGACAAAGTCCTATATAAATAGTGTAGTGTACAAAATTAAAGCACCTGGTGTCAAGTGTAATGTTAGATGGAATGAAGACTGCAGGAATCAATGTGGCGTTGTTGGTACGGCAGATATTAACAGCTAGGGTACCACAGGGATCTATGCTTGAGCTTCAAGCTTTTCTTAATCTTTATCAATTATCTGAATCTGGGAATCAAACTGTATTATTTCAAAGTTTGCCAATAAGAATAAAATGAATAGGATTATTAACTGTGAGGCGGATGCAAAGGGATTTCATAGTGACTTAGATTGAGCAAGATGGCAAAAACAATAGGACTGCAGTTTATCTTTGATAAATGTAAAGTTATCCACTTTGGCAGACCCAATAGAATATTATTGAAATGGCAATAGATTGTGAAGACCTGTTATATAGAGTCTTAGATGTCCTTGAAAGTCACTGAAAATAAACACGCAGACAAATCAAGCAGATAGGAAAGCAAGTTGTTCATTGGTCTTCATAGTAAGAAGATTTGAGTACAGGGGCGGGGTATTTTGCTGCTGTTATACAGAGCCTTGGTCAGACCAGATGAAGCATTCATGCAGATTTGATGTCCTTATCTAAGGAAGGGTACACTGCATTAGGGGGAATGCGATAAAGGTCACCAGATTGATTCCTAAGAGTGCCACATGAGCTTATATTTTCCATTATTTTGTGTGTTTACTAAAGTTTAGAAGAGTAAGAGGAGATCTGATCAAAATTTACATAATTCTAACAGGATTACATACCTGGATTTTGTTTCCCATTTGTGAGCTGTCTAGAATGAATGGTCACAGACCAAAGGGCAAGAAATTTACCATTAGGGCTGAGGAGAAATGTTTTTATTTATTGATGAAGAATCTGCAGAATTTGTTACCACAAAATATGTACATGTGATAAATAAATCTAACCTAATCCAATCTGTAAAAGTCTGGTGTCCCATATTTTAAAAAAGAGTGATAAATTTTCAGACATCGTAAGCATCAAAGGAAGTGGAGAAAATGACAATTTAAGATGAGCAGACATAATTTATGTTGAAAGATCGAATAACACCAGCTGGTACTCCACCCCTCCTCTACCTTCTTATTCTGGCTTCTGCCCCCTTCTTTTCCACTCCTGATGAAGGGTTTCACCCTGAAACATCGAGTTTATTCCCCTCCATAGGTGCGGTCTGACTTGCAGAGTTCTTCCAGCATTTTGTGTGTATTGCTCAATCCATTCCTGGTTGCTTTTTTCCTGCTTTTCTGTTACACTCTCCTAAAGGGAAACACTCGCAACGACTTAAAATTCGGAATAAAACTGCGTGAACTCAGAATGAATAAACGACAGGTGATTTGTTTCGCGGTTCCATTTTATAAGAGCACACGCCGGATTAAGACATCAAGGTACGTATCGGGGCGTTAGGACCTGGAGGAAACAAATGCGCAGAGCTTATTGGGTGAGCAGAACCTCGGTTGCAGCAGCACAAGAAGCATCCATTCATAGATGGAAACCACGGTATTTATCTGGTGTAGGTCCGGGAAAATAAGCATCATTTTTGCAGTGAAACTCGTTCCCTGTTTGTTTTGCTGTGGATAAATAGGAACAGTAATTGCATCGCGCACATCTTGCGTTTTTTTTCTTGGGAAGGGATGGAATACATCAGAACCCCAAAGGTAAAGTCAGATGATCAAGATGCTACTCGCATCACTTATCGTGTTATTACGGCTGACTTTGACGTGTAATACTTTGACCTTGACTGTTAAATTTTGGATTTTAATTATGCAACTGTGTTTTTTTAATATCTGTAATTTTATCCATTTAGATGCATGCGTAGATTAAAATTGTATTAGAAACTGTTTTCTGAAGGATAATTGAAAATAATCCATTCCACATGCATTTTGTGATGTATTGAGGAGCTTTGGAGGATTAATGGCCCCCCCCCAAAAAAGATGATTGTACAGTTCCAAATAAAATCACAGGTGTATGCGTGTTCCAGTATTGTCTTCTCTCACAGACGACTAAATGATAATTTGTTCCATCGATTTGAAAGAACAAATTATTATTCATTAGTTATTTCAGATCCATTTGATTAATGCCTGCCAAATGACACAGGCAATTTTGAAGCCTTTTAGCATTCATTTTCATTGCTTGAAATAAACAATCTTAATATCATAATTTGATTTTCTAATACCATCATCCTGCTTAATCTATTAAAAAGACGCTTGGCGTTTCCAGAGATACTGATAAATTTAAAAAAATCATGTCCTACAGCTAGTCGAAAACGTGCATAATCAGGTGAATTTTATATGGGCCATCTTAATTTGCTGCTTTGATATAACGTAAACTTATCAATATCCATTACTGCTGCCACTGGTACTGGAGTGTAGTTGCTAAAGAATAACACCTTACCTGTCGTTTTGAGTATGATAATATTCAGTATATGTACCATCATTCTCAGTACTATTTTGTAATGTTCTGAAGGAAGACAGTATTTTTAAGTCACTTCCTGGTACTATTACATAATGTCTTTTCAGCTGTTTTTGTTTTGCATGTCAATATGGCATGGCTAGTTTAATTATTTATGAAATAATCCATTGTAAAATTTTCCCAAGTAAAGATAATACTATTCATATTTAGCTTGTATTTGTTTTCTTCCCCCCTTACTTCATAAAATAAATGTTTGGGAAATTTGATTGTGTTCAAAATATAAAACAGTTAATTGCTGTCCATGTGACTAGTTAAATTCAATAGACTCGGAAATGGAAGTGTGTTAGATGTTGATGATCACTGATCTCTAAGATGTTTCTGGCTTAGACAGTGAAAGAAAATAGTCCGCAAATATTCAAAAGGGAACTGAGTGAATTTTTGCTGAGGCTTTGTATGTATACAAAGGGTAGAAATTATATCATGTTATTCACTTAATAGTTAATGTAATTTCCTTGATCTGGTTTACATTGCCTTAGCTACAGAGGGGAAATGAAGGGTACTGAAGAAAAAATGCCCAGAACTCTATTTTAATACCATCCTTACTTCTCCCAGGTGGAGGGGTAGCTATCAAGTTTATGGTCATTAACCTAAGGTGCAGGCTTGATAAATGTTATGTCATTTATGCCATTTCAACATAATTGATTAATGGTGTGAAATCATTACACACTTGGTCATCACATACCTAAAGTGGATACTAGAAAGTTGTAGTATTAAATAAATACAGCACCAAATAGTCTCAAAAATTTATAGTTGATATAAAAATGAAGATTAAAGTACCTTTTAGGGCCAAAGGAGTTATTTGATTATAAATGGTAGCAACTTTGTAACAAATTTTGCAACAATTTTAAATAGGAGGATATGTAAGCAAAAAAAATCTCAAAGTTTTGGCTTTGTTTTATTTTGTCCTGGAGAAGGTGGAGGTGAATTGCTTTCTTGAACAGCTGTGGCACATGTACAGAAATTGGGTCTACAATGCTTAAAGGTGGACTGTTCCAGAATTTTAACTCTAATGCAGATTGGTGATGCACGTCCAAGCCACACTCATCTGTGAGTTGGATAGAACTTGCAAATGATGGTGTTAATCCAAACCTGCACACTTGTCCTACCAGGAAGTGGAAGTTTGAGAAGAGATATTTAAAGTGTTGTTACAGTGCATTCTGTGACACAACCAAATATGTTCTAGTGAGGGAGGGAGTGGAATTGGTTGATAGCCTGTTGATCAATAAATTACTTTACTTTATCTGGGAGGTTGCCTTTAAGTCATGTTTGACATTTTTGTTCCCCTTGACCTGTACTTGTAGGAGACGGTGAAACTTGGAGAGAGTCAGGAAGTGAACTATTCAGTGCAGATAACCCCAGTGTAGAGGCTGGGACATTCCTTTTCCGCCTGGTCTAATTGTATTTCATATCAATTCTCAAATAGTGATTGTAGCAGCATTTACATTTCAAGGGAAGGTGGGTAAGTATATGTTGAAAACCTGTGTTACCTGTGTGGCCTTTGTATTGCACGAATTTCTTTTCAAATCTGAAAGTTATCTATGTCTTGCCGGTGATGTGAAGCAATTTGTAAAAAAAATGCTGAAGTGAGAAAGGAACCCTTGTAACTGCATTGTTAATCTGACCATTGAGTCCATGCTGGCCATAAACACAAAGCTCTGTTGGTTAGTGGATGTTGACATTTCATTTTCATAACTTAATTTGCTTATGTTAAGAATAGGGAACTGGTATTGAATGAGTCCTTTGAGATTTATAGTGGATATAGGAACAGACTTAAGAAAAAAATTAGAAGGGCAAAAAGGGGTCATGAAATGAACTTAGCAAGCAGAATTAAGGAGAATTCTAAACCTTATATGCGTATATTATAAGAAGGATTGGTGTGGAGGTCTGTTGTTCGTAATACAATGGGTTCTGTTTAACTGGGACACATTGGGACCAGTGCATTTAGGCCTAACTAAGTGAGTGCCCCAACTAGTCGAAGTTATGCCTGCATGTAATTTCCAAGTCTTAAGTTGCACGTTCAAATTCCTTATTCCAAAACTCTCTACAGTATGTGCTATATGAAATAAAATAGCTTAAAACAAGTTACTAGGCAATTGGAAATTGTACTTTTCTTTTGCTAGATTGTTCATATTTGCCCAATTAACTGGAATCCACTGTTTATGTAGATAGCTTGGATGAGAAAGTAGGTTTATAAGTTTGCAGAAAATTTGTACAGTGGGAGGTTAGCCCCTGGGGAGTGTTGTGAAACAGTGACCTAGGAGTACTAGTATATGGTTCTCTTTTTTTAAAATTAATTTTTTAATGCGTTTCTACAATAAAACTACAGAAAGAAAACCCATCAACAAAATGGAGATTTATACAGTGCGAAACAAACAAATCCAATGTATAATTCATAACGATAAAAAAGCACCCAAAAGAGAATTATGTAAAATTAGTATCCACTCCAACCTCCCATTGGGGAAAAAAAACCCAGGCCAACTATTTCTGCATGTAAAAGAAAAAAAAATAATCGGAGCATTCAACCCCAGAGAACTGTAAATATATATAGGAAAAAAGAAAATATAATGCTGACTACCAAAATGTAATTCACAACAAAAAACCGTATAACTTACAAAAAAAAGCTGAAAGTAAGCGATTGTAGCATACAAAATAAAGGATAAACTTACTCTAAAGAAGAGTTATGAAAGTATTCAAGAAAAGTTCCCCACATCTTATGAAACTTTATGTCCGAATTAAGAAGTGAATAATTAATCTTTTTGAGGTCTAAACAGGTCATAATATCACTAAGCCATTGAGCGTGAGTGGGTGGGGCAGCATCTTTCCACCTAAGAAGAACCAACTGTCTAGCCAAGAGAGAGGCAAAAGATAATGTTCGACATTTAGTCGGACTCAAGTGCATATCTACTTTACCAAAGGTGCCAAAAAGAGCAACCAGAGGGTTAGGTTCTAAATGACAATTAAGAATATGAGATAGAGTTGAAACAACTTCTCTCCAGAATTTCTCTAGACTAGGACAGGCCCAGTACATATGAATAAGGGAAGCCTCAGCCCCTTTACACTTACCACAGACAGGTCAAATGTCAGGGTAAAACCGCAATAATTTAGTTTTAGACTTATGAGCCCTGTGTACAACCTTAAACTGCAAAAGGCAGTGGCGAGCATGTAGAGAGGTTGAGTTGTCTGACTTAAGAATTGAATCCCAAACCACATCAGACAAGGAGATATTTAGATCTTGTTCCCAAGCAGTTCTAATTTTATCGAAAGGGGCACGCCTCGAAATCACTAACTCAACCCGAATAGCAGATATTAAACCTTTACCCAATGGATTGATACAAAGAAACAAGTCCAGAACATTTTTCTCAGGCATCTCAGGAAAATTTGATATCAAAGGGTTAATGAAATGTCTAATTTGAAGATAGCTAAATAAATAAGTATTAGGTAGATTAAACTTTATAGACAGTTGTTGAAAAGTTGCAAAATGATTATCTATGAAAAGATCTTCAAAGCGCCTAATACCCTTTCTATACCAATTGTAAAATGTTGAATCCCCCTTAAAGATGATTGTATAAAATAGGGCTAGAGAGAGAAAAACCATGAAGACCATTAAATTTTCTGAACTGAGCCCATATTCTTAAAGTACGTCTGATAAGAGGATTAACAATAAGTCTAGGCAAATGACAAGGAAGTGCAGGAATTGAAAGATCCTTACTAGAATTCAACTCCATTGTCACCCATTTTGGGCAGTCAGACTTATTATGGAAGAAAGACCAAAAAATAAGACAATGAATATTGGCTGCCCAGTAATATAAACGAAAATTAGGCGAGGCCATACCACCTTCCTTTTTAGATTTTTGAAGGTGAGCTTTATTAAGTCTGGGGCGTTTACCCTTCCATAGATAAGACAAAATAATAGAATCTAACCCATCAAAAAAAGCTTTAGAAATAAAAATTGGTAAAGACTAAAATAGATACAAAAATTTAGGAAGGATATACATTTTAATAACATTAATACAACTTAACAAGAGACATAGACAAGGGTGACCACTGTGTCAAACTCTGTTTTGTAGAATTTAGAAGATTGGTAAAATTTTCTCGAAAAAGATTCTTGAAGTTCCTTGTTACTGCAATACCAAGATAAGTGAATTGATTGTTAACTATTTTAAAAGGGAGGTCATGGAATACTAATGTTTGTGCTTCTCTATTAATTGGAAAGAGTTCACTCTTACGTAAATTAAGTTTATAACCAGAAAGCTGACTAAATTTATTAAGAAGTGAAAACATTGAGAGCAAGGAGGTAGTTGGGTTTGATATAAAAAGTAAAAGATCGTCAGCATAAAGGGAAACTTTATGCTCAACACCTCCCCTCCAAATCCCCATCAATTCAGCGCAGCTACGAAACGCAATGGCAAGTGGCTCTGTAGCCAAATTGACGAGTAAGGGACTTAAGGGGCATCCTTGACGAGTGCTGCGTTTAAGACTGAAAGACTGGGATAGCTGAGAGTTGGTCAAAACAGAAGTGGTGGGACATGAATATAGCAATTTAATCCATGTAGTAAAACTTTGTCCAAAACCACATTTTTCTGAAACCACAAAAAGGTGATTCCATTTGACGCGATCGAACGCTTTCTCCGCATCAAGAGAAATAATACATTTAGGAATCCCAGTTGAGTGTGAATATAAGGTATTAAATAATCGCCGTATATTAAAAAAGGGAAGACGATTTTTGAGAAAACCAGTTTGATCTTCAGAAATAATAGAGGGTATAATGTTCTCTAATCTACAAGCCAAAATTTTAACATCGACATTTAATAAAGAAATCGGCCTATACGAAGAACCCTCTGTCGGATCTTTAACTTTTTTTTGGTTTAAAGAATGAGACATGCCTTATTAAATGATGCAGGCAATTTACCATGCTTAAACAAATCAGATAGACCTAAAATAATTAAGACGAAAGCAGTGAAGAAAATGATTTATAAAATTCGGCAGAAAAGCCATCAGGTCCAGGAGATTTTCCCGACTGTAATACAGGGGTGGCAGATGATATTTCCTCTAATGAAAATGGTTCATTGAGTTTTGCTTTAAAGTCAGGAGAGAGCGAAGGAATATTTAAACTATTTAAAAAATGCTCCACCGAGATATTCTCATTTAAAGATTCGGAAGTATAAAGTCTAGAATAATAGTTTTTAAGTGTGTCATTAATATCAGAATGATTCAAAGTAATGTTCCCATTTCCCATTCAAATTTTTGTAATTTATTGTTTAGCTTTAGAGCCTCTTAGTTGGTTAACTAAAAACTTACCGGACTTATCCCCATGAATATAAAATCGGCTCTTACTCTCAAGAAGTTGGCGTTCAACCGGCCGAGTGAGATGAGGTCAAACTTAGTTTGAAGTTCTACTCTCTTCTTATACAGTTCAGAATTTTTAGTCTGGGCATATAACTGGTCTGTTGCTTTCATTTGATATGGTTCTCTGAAGCAGTGTCACACATAGGTGGTAGTGAAAAGGCTGTTGGGTATGCTGGCCTATCATGGGCGATCCACTGGGAGTATTGGGGACTATAAAGACTTCAGGTAACAGGATGCTGCCAGGACTTGAAGGTCTGAGTTATTGGGAGAGGTTGGGCAGGCTAGGACTTTATTCCATAAATGTAGGTAATTAAGGAGTGATCTTGCAGAGGTGTATAAAATCATGAAGGATATATAATTGTCTTTTTTCTTCTGGAAAAAGGGAACTTAAAAACTAGAGGACATAGGTATAAGGTGAGGAGAAAGATTTGAGAGACTGAGAGGCAACTTCTTCTGCTAGCTTTCCAAATCTGGTATAATGGTACAGCCATAGAATACAGTATATTGTAGATGTTGAATTATGGAAAATGTGTTAACATGCTGCTCCTACCCAGTGCTGTCAATATGGAATGAACTTCTTGATGGTTGTCCTCCCAACCGAGGATGATTGCATTGACCCACTCAGACATAAATGGCAGCTGTTAATTGTGAGTAAGAATCAGGATTTACACAGAGAAAATTTCATAAAATATCTGAATGCCCCTATGTGGCTGAGCTAAAGAGAAACTGAGGGACTTCAGCAATAAATAAAAATGGGAGGGTCTGCTGCTCTTCGGCTGATGTGGTTTAACATATGTTGTTATCTTACTGGATCTACATAAATATAACAATAGTTGCTATTATTCTCCCTGAATACAACCAACAATTAAAGTTACTTTGTTGTGGACCAGATAGAGGATATTTGTCTTTAATTTCAGCTGGAGAAAAACCATGGCAGTGACACGAGCAAAAAAAAGAGATATAGTGAAAAAATAATTAAAGTAGTTGTTTGAGCCATTAAAAATTTGTAGTAATTTTGTTCATCTCTGTGCAAATATTTTGCATGAACCATTACTTATTTGGATTAATAATTTTATTTTGCTTCTGATTTAGCAAAAGTACCAAATTTTATCACAAATTAGCCGAGAATAACAATTACAATAATCTGAATGCCTCGATAACAATATTAAAATAAAAATACTCTACTGGTTTTGAATCATAGATTTGTAACTTGAGTAGTTTGCCCTTGTGGGTATTAAAAGTTTTATTTTTAATAAGTGAAAGTAATGGTGTTCTTTTATGAAAATCATTTTCAGAAAAATTCTAGGTTCGTAAGCGGTCCCAGTATATCCTCTGACTTTGTGAGAGAAAGAGAGAATAGAATTTTGGTGCAACAATTATAGATGAACAGCTTTGTTTTTATTCTTCGTTTTCGGGTCCATCATCAAATGATGTCTGTGGGGTGCATTATTAATGAATGTGATGCTGGCGCATATACTTGAAAGGAGTGACGAGCCTCTGCTTTGTTCTGCAGTAAAATTAGCCAGCTGAACCTGTTTTGCTTGGCAGAGTACTTAGATGGGACAATGGGTAATTAAAGCTTTCAAAGTATTGGTTTGTTACTATTGACTATTTGTGGCAGATTATGACAAATTTGAATAATCTTGCAACATTTTGCGATTCAGAGGATTCTGGTTAATTATGACACATAGGGTCCAATACATTTTGTCCCAATTAAGTGGCTGCCCCAATTATGTGAAATTTTATGGAAATCATTAAAAAGTATAAAAAAGACAAACTATGTAAGAAATTGCATATTTAAATAAAATGCAGAACAAATTAGAACACTACCAGTACCTCTACATCTGTTGTGTTCTTTTGATTGAATGTGAATTGACAAAATCAGTGTGGACACCTGGTGCAGATAATGGACTGCCTTCATACAATGCTTTAATGACTGCATCCTCCAATTTTTGTTTCATAGCAACATGATTGTGGAAGTAGTGAAATTGTTTCATTTTCACTCACAGCTTTTTCCAGCATCTTTAGGCCTGAATGCTTGAAACTACAGAGAGCAAAACATTTCCAAATTGTCCTACTGTTTATTTCTTGCCAACTATCAGTGAACACAAACACGCACGACTGACATTATTTAAAAACTGATTGCCCTAAGCACAGTGTGATGTCTCATGGCCATGCAAGTGCATGTGATTGACGCTAGTTAGAGGCTGTACAGTAACAGTCTCCTGCCCCAATTATGCGGCATACTCTGTGTAAATCTGGTTCTATGTAACGCGACAACAGAAGCCATCAACTTGTTCCAAGGAGACTGGTGATCTTCCTGCTCATTTCAACAAAGTAAAGGCATCTTTCGGTTTTTGTGGGGTTAGAAATAAGGAAATTCATGATTAACTGTCCATTTTGCATTTAAGAACACAATGTTGTACTAACTTTTTAACTTACTCTAAGATCAATCTAACCTTTCCCTGCCTCACTGCCAACCATTTTCTTTCATCTATGTGCCTATATAAGAGTCTCTTAAATGCCCCTAAAGTATTTACCTCTACCACCATCTCTGGCAACATGTTCCATGCATCTACCACTGTGTGTGTGTGTGTGTGTGTGTGTGTGTGTGTGTGTGTGTTATTATGACCCCTTGCCATTTCCTGCCCATGAAAAAGTCTCTGGTTGTCCTCTTGATCTATGCCTCTTATTAACTTGTACCCCTCTATCAAGTCACCTTTCATCCTCTTTTGCTCTGAAGAGAAAAGTCCTAGCTCGGTCAATCTGTCTTCACAAAATATGCTCTCTAATCCAAGTAGCATCTTGAAAAATCTCCTCTACACTTCGCTAACGTTTACACATCCTTCTGACAATGAGGTAACTGGAAGTGAACAAAGTACTTCAAGTGTGGTGTAACTAGAATTTGAAAGAGCTGCGATATTACTTTATGCCTCTTGAAATCAACCACCTGATTAATGAAGGCCAACACTCCACATGACTTCTTAACAACTCTATCAACTTGTGCACCAACTTTGCAGGATCAATGGATGTGGACCCCAAGATTTTACTGTTCCTCATTACTGCTAATATTCATACCATTAACCTTGTACTCTGCCTTCAAATTTAATCTTCCAAATTGAAACACTTCACATTTTTTTTTGTGTTCAACTCCATCTGCCACTTCTTAGCCCAGCTCTGCATCCTGTCAATGTACTGTTGTAACCTATGACAACCTTCTACACTGTCCACAACTCCACCAATTTGGGTGCCATCTGCCATCTTACTAACTTACCACCCTTCCACTTCTTCATCCCAATCATTTATAAAATATCACAAAGATCAGAGGTTCCAGAACAGATCTGTGCAGAACACCACTGGTCACCAATCTGCAAGCAGAATTCGCTCCACCTACTACCATCCCCTGTTTTCTGTGGGCAGCCAGTTCTGAATCCATGCAGCCAAGTTTCCCTGGATTTCATCCAATTTTTCTTTGGATTGTAACAGTAGAACCCATGTGGTGATAGTTATCTGTCTCTGAAAATGCTGCAAATTATTCCTTACAGTTATTTGCTTGTCTACTGAGTAAACAGAGTCTGCACAAGTGGATCAATTTCATTTGATAGGTTATGAACTTGACTGAAGAAAATTTATAATCCTTCTTGGCTATCTTATCTTGGTTATCTGTCTTTCATGGTCAGTCAGTGTGGCCAAGACTGCATTAGCGTGGACGTCATCTCTGTTACATTTTGTTATTGTTGGCTGCGATCTAATGTCATGCATGAAAATCAAAATAATGCTGCAGATACTGAAAACCTAAAACAAAAAACAAGGAACAGAGAAATCTACAGCACATTACAGGCCCTCCGACCCACAGCGTTGTGCCGACCATGTAACCTACTCTAGAAACAGCCTAGAATTTCCCTACCACATGGCCCTCTATTTTTCTAGGCTCCATGTACCTATCTAAGAGTCTCTTAAAAGAGCCTGTGTATCTGCCGGCAGTGCATTCCACGCACCCCCACTCTGTGTGGAAAAACTTAACACTGACATCCCCTCGGTACCTACTTCCAAGCACCTTAACACTATCCCCCTTCGTGTTAGCTATTTCAGCCCTGGGTAAAAGCCTCCAGCTATCCACGTGATCAATGCTCCTCCGCATCTCATACACTCTGTCAGGAATGCTGGAAAATCTCAGCAGTTCAGGCAATATCTTTGGAAACATTTTAGGCCTTTGACACTTTGTTAGAAATATAGTGCATGATAGATACTGAAATTGCCACTTTGCTGGCTGTTGTGGCTAATGTCTTGCCTTGCAAATCACAAGTCATACAGCATGAAATCAGTCTCTTTGTCACACTAAGGAACAGAATCAGGTTTAATATCACTGACGTGTGCTGTGAAATTTTTTGTATGTGCTGACCATCTAACGCCCATTTACTTACACAAAATCTTTGTTCTTGTACCCCTCATAGACTTCACCGCTCATCTTTACGTCAGGTGTACTTTACAATAGTCGAGTAAATTAGCAAGCTGACCTTGTTGGGATGGGGAAGGGAGTGTGGAAGCTCCACACAGCCAACCCTGGGCAGGGTTTAACCCTGTTGTTGCACTCTTGAGGCAGCAACTCCACAAGCTTAATACGATGCTTTACTTGGAGGCATTTCCTCTTCAATCGCCAGAGGCATTTTGTTTTAGGTGGGTGTGTAAATAATGTGCCTACTTCCTGTGGTCTAATGCTGATGTCTAACATGGTCCAAGACCTAATCTAGTAATTAGAAACATAGTATGTGTTAATGCATCAGAACAGCATTGATCAAGTGTATTTTGCCGTGCTATCCATTCAGTGAGATGCTATGTTGAATTCCTGAGTGACTGGCCATCAGTTTACCATTTGATGCATGACAATTCCAACAGGGAGCATGCCCCCAGGACGTTACTGGAGTGTCAGCCAGGATTTGTGGTCAAGTTTCTGGATGGAATGTGAGCCCATAGCCTTCTGATTCACGAGGTGTGGGTCATGGTGCATGTTCTTTGCTCAATTATTCCTATCAAAAATTGATTAACTTGCCATTTATCTAATTTTGATTCATGGGTAACATGACTGCCTTGTTTACCAAAGTGACAAGGTTAACTACACAATGTGATTCCTTGTATGTGAAATGTTTCAGAGTGCCAGTGATGATGTGATAAATCCTTTAACAAATGCAAATCTTTCTTTCATTAATTTAGTTCAAAGTATTAGTTTAAATTTAACCAAATTGTCCTGTATTTCTACTGAATTCACATTCCACTTCCATTAATGGCGATACTTTTTCTGTTTTAATATACCTGATGTCCTCCTGAACTAAAATCTATTCTTTATTTTTTGGAAAAACATTTTATTTTCCAATAGTATATTTTTTTAAAAACAAGTTTTGAAATGGCACTATCATTTTCACTAGTAGGAGAGTTACAAACAAAGGGGAAATTAGAGCAGGCCGTTTATAACTGAGGTGTGGAGACATGGAGAGGATAATGAATCTCTATGTTTCTGTCTGAGGGCGATGAAGGTCAGGCCAAGGTGATGAATGAGTATTTTGAAGATTGAGTTAAGTGTGATGGGAAAAGGTACAGAAGAGGAGTTGAGTTTAGCATAGATCAGCCATCATCATTTTGAATGGTGGTACAGGCTTGATGGGGCTGGTGGCCAAACCTATTCCTACTTTTTTGTGTTCTTTTATCCTGCATATGAATACTTGAGTTTTTGTAAACCCAATTTGGTGAACGCAGGTGAACTCAAGCATTCATGAATCATTTTAAGGAGGAATTGTATGAACCCAATTTGATGTTAAATAGAACAGTCACATTCTCGAGAATCTATCTATAATACCGAAGGTGCTGTGACACAAGGATTCATTGAGATCATGGGATTGGAGTTACTAGGAACCACTGAGAATGGGGTTTGACTCATTTCTGTTTGTTATTTTCTCTTTCTCACCCTGATCTCCTTTCTAGCATTGTAACTTCCCCAATCCACGTAATAAATCCTTGCAGTTCCTCTAGGTTGTTGCTGTGTACCCAGTTTAATTTGTCATTTTAAGTTGTTTTACTGTGCTCAATAGGATCCTCTCCCTCCACTCTTTATCAGTTTCTTGGAAATTGTCAGTGATGTCCTCCCTCTGTACCTCTAGTACAGATTTCCGTCTTATACTTGTCAATCACATCGCCTCTCTCCCATACCGGTGTATTCTATTTATTGTACTTAGTGTAAGAATCTCAGGTGATTAAAGTTCAAAGTAAATTTATTATTCAAGTACATGTGTGTCGCCATGTATAATGCTGAGATTCAATTTCTTGTGGGCATGCTCAATAACTCTAGAATAATAACCATAACAGAATCAATGAAAGATTGCCCAACTTGGCCATTCATCCGGAGTACTGAAGACAACAAGATGTGCGAATACAAAAAGAAAGAAATAAAAATAAAATAAATAAATAAGCAATAAATACCAAGACAAGAGATGAAGAGTCCTTGAAAGTGAGTCCATTGGTTATGTATAATAGATGATTAGTACAAAAGATATTGATTAGACATTATACTTCCCTTGAAAGCACTCATTAAATTGATGCTCTGTGGGGTTTCCCACAGCTTTTCTGTCTGCTGCTGTTGGTGTATGGTTTACTTTTATGCAAGAGGTTTTGAATAACAATCCTTGTTATGAATTCCTTATTGATGCATATGTGTTCTATTAATTTCATGACTACAGCATGCCTGTTGACATCATTCAGGCCCAACTAATATTTGGAGTTTAGCTCTCATCAGATCGTTGAGCAATGCTTCACTTCATTGCTGGAAGTCACTGCATATGAAATGAACGGCAGGGTGCATATTTCACTGCAAGTAACTAGTGTGAGGGTGGGAGTCAGCCCCCAGATTCTAACTTGTACAGTGCTTGTCTGCCTGGAAGTGCTGAACAACAAGGTCTTATGAAGCCTTGCCCCTTAGAACAAGAAGCAGCAGCAATTGGAGGAGCTGAGCTCTTTACTTCACCCCTCCCTCTCCCGATTTCACCTATCACCTGTGTTTCTTCCTCCCCTCCACCCACCTTTTTAACTCCGACTCCTCATCTTTCTTTCCTCCAGTCCTGCTGCAGGATCTTGGCTTGAAGCGTTAACTGTTCACTCTTTTCCATAGATGCTGCCTGGCCTGCTGAGTTCCTCCAGCATTTTGTCTGTCTTGTTTGGATTTCCAGCATCTGCATAGTTAGTCCTGACGAAGGGTCTCGGCCTGAAACGTCGACTGTACCTCTTCCTAGAGATGCTGCCTGGTCTGCTGCATTCACCAGCAACTTTGATGTGTGTTGCTTGAATTTCCAGCATCTGCAGAATTCCTGTTGTTTCTGCATATTTTCTCTTGTTTGTGATTGGTTTAGGCACCAACAGCTCTTCTGTCACACTGGTGGAGAAGATGATTTGGTGTAGGTGGCAACAACAGTAGAATGAATTTGCTCTTAAGTTCGGAGGCTGAGTCATCTAGAATAGCAAGCCATAGACCTATATGCAATGTAATTCCTCCCACAGGAAGACCAGAAGTGACGTTAGCTTATGTACAGTTAATTCCGTCGCGTCCCACAAGAGGTTGGTTTAGAGGCGCAGCCGCCTATCAAGAAGACAAATGGGATGTTGGCCTCCATTGCTAGAGGGATTGAATTTAAGAGCAGGGAGGTTACGCTGCAACTGTACGGGGGTACTGTGTGCAGTTCTGGTCTCCTTACTTGTGGAAGGATATACTGCCTTTGGAGGCACTGCAGGTTGATTCCAGAGATGACGGGGTCAGACTATGAAGAGAGATTGAGTTGCCTGGGACTGTATTTGCTGGAATTCTGCGGAATGTGAGGAGATCTTGTAGAAACATATAAAATCATGAAAGGGATAGAAAAGTTAGGAAAGTTGTTTCCACTGATAGGTGAGACTAGAACTAGGCGACATGGCCTCAAGATTCGGGGGAGTAGCTTTAGGATGGAGATGAGGAGGAACTGCTTTTTCCAGAGGGTGATGAATCTGATGAATTCTCTGCCCAACGAAGCAGTGGAGGCTACCTCAGTAAATATATTTAAGACAAGGATGGATAGATTTTTACATGGGGAATTAAAGGTTATGGGGAAAAGGCAGGTAGGTGGAGATGAGTCCATGGCCAGATCGGCCATGATCTTATTGAATGGCCGAGCAGGCTTGACGGGCGAGGTGGCCTACTCCTGCTCCTATTTTCTTATGTTCTTATGGTCCACTTTTCCTTGCCCTCTAATCCATTATGCCTATGACTGTCCAGGTGTTTCTAATGCTTTCTGCTTAGCTGCTCCCTTCCCTCTGTAACCTGTTAGCAGTATGCCTTTCCGATTAAAGACTCCAAGGATAGGCAGCTGTGCATGACCCCTAGATTCCATTCATGTTCCTTCACCCTGCCCTGTTCCTGCCTCCACGAATCACAAATAAGTTACAAGACAACACAATGGAAGAGGAAAATGACACACTGTCAGTGCATCTTGTGTTCCCCTCCAGCAGCTTGGATCCTGTCACCTCGTGGAATGCAGAGAATGATATACACTGAGGATCTCTGCATGGTGATACACCTAGCATGCATGGATTGTACACTAGCCAGGGAGATGGTCACAGTCATTCCTCTTCTTCAAAGGGAGATCCTGTGTCAGTACTAGAAGATGAAGCAGGTCATAGACAGCTGATGTCAGTGTATAAATGCAACCATGATGTATTGTTTGGCCTGACAAATTTTGTTTGACTTGTCAAAGATATTTGGAGAATCAAGCTCTAAGATATATCGGAGAGGACTTTGAACCCATTCTTGTTGACATTGAAGTGGATCAATGATCAACCAGAACGATTAAATATTCTGTTAGATGTTCTGTGATTTCCAGCAAAGACCTGTACAGGGAAATCATTTGTATCAGGAATTTCTACATTTGACACAACTTAAGGGATGTCTGACTTTTAGAAAGTAGAGACTGTCCCTTCCTTCCTCCTTCACCCCAGCTTGCACTCGGTGATGTTGTATGAGAATGTTAGAAAAAGTCGCATGGCCATGAGGAGGTGACTGAAAAATGATATTGTGGTTCTTAGGGTGAGATTACAATGCTTTAATTTATCAGGGGGTTCCTCTAGAGAACATTTCAGACTTGTAGGTGCTCAGTTTTTAAACTATATACCCCTTGATACTAGGTTTTATCACAAACAGAAACTACCTTTTAGAATCTACCTTGTCAAGCTCCCTCACTACTTCTTCCAAACTGAATGGGTAGGGGCTCAAACATCTCTATTGTTCCTCGTTAGAGTACCCTTTCATCCCAACATTCTTCCAAGTGAACTTTCTCGAAACTGCCTCCAGTGTAAGGATGCAGTTCTTAGAATAGGTACATACCTAAACCTACACACGCTATTCCCAGGGTGGGTTCAGCCCCTTACAACTGTTTGAAGAGAATTCTATGTATGTACAACATCATCCTCACGATAAAAGAAAAATAGCAAATAGCCTTCCCCAATGAGCTCCAACTTTTAATGTGTGGGAACAACCGGATTCTTTTGTATGGCAGCATTCTGTAGTCTCTCCCAACGGGAAAAAAAATGTCCCTTTTATTATTCCTACCAAAGTGGATAACTCACATTTCCCCAAGTTAAAATCTTCACCCACTCACATAACCACTCTAGGACCCTTTAGCAGCCTTTTTGCAACCTCAGAATTTGCTTCCTTTTTTTTTCATCCATAATACTCTTGGTTCTTTTGGCTAAATCAGTAACCTAGATTGTAAGTAGTTAAGGCTCCAGAACAGATCTGTATCGCAGTCTACTAGTTAATCTGTCAATTTTGAAATGACCCATTAATCCCATTCCTACTTCCTGTTGGTCAGCCAGTCGTCTGTCCATGCTTACCTCAGTGCATCATGTCTTCGACAATAGAATCTCCCAGCCACAGCACTTATTTTCTTCTTCCTTCCTCTATCCCTATTTCACTCTGCCCCTCCCCCAGCTGCCTATCACCTCCCTCATGGTTCTGCCTCTTTCTACTACCCATTGTTTTCCTGCCTATCACCTCCCTGTTTCCCCTGCCCCACCCCTTTGTCTTTCAAATTACTGGTTTTTCAACTGAACCTACCAGCCTTCTCCTTCTAACCCTCCCCCACCTTCTTTATAGGGCTTCTGCCCCTTCCCTCTTCAGTCCTGACGAAGGGTTCCAGCCCGAAACGTCGACTCATCGTTTCCACTGATGCTGCCCGACCTGCTGAGTTCCTCCAGCGTGTTTGTGAGTGTTGCTTCTTTTCAGCTTCTCTTGTTTCTTTCTAATACTGCAGTAAGCACACTGGCACAATGCTAGTTTCCTATTTTTAAGTTTTGACACTTGATCTTGGCACTTGTCCCAATTCCTTGACTGATGAGCAATAATGCTGTGCCGAACATGTCCTTACCTTAGAACTACCGAGGCATACCCGTAGCTCTCTATTTTTCTAAGCTTCATGTATCCATCCAGGAGTCTCTTAAAAGACCCTATTGTTCCGCCTTCACTACCGTTGCCAGCAGCCCATTCCACGCACTCAGTGCTCTCTGTGTTTTTTAAAACAACAACAACAACAACAACTCATCCCTGACATCTCCTCTGTACCTAATTCAAAGCACCTTTTAAAAATATGCCCTCTCATGCTAGCCAATTCAGCCCAGGGAAAAAGCCTCTGACTATCCACATGATCAATGCCTCTCATCATCTTGTACACCTCTATCAGGTCACCTCTCATCCTCCGTCGCTCCAAGGAGAAAAGGCCAAGTTCACCTAAGGCATGCACCCCAATGCAGGCAACATCCTTGTAAATCTCCTCTGCACCCCTTCTATGGTTTCCACATCCTTCCTGTAGTGAGGCAACCAGAATTGAGCACAGTACTCCAGGTGGGGTCTGACCAAGGTCGTATAGAGCTGCTACATTACCCCTCGGCTCTTAAACTCAGTCCCACGATTGATGAAGGCCAATGCACCGTATGCCTTCACAGAGTCAAGCTGTGTAGCAGCTTTGAGTGTCCTATGGACTTGGACCCCAAGATCCCTTTGATCCTCCACACTGCCAAGAGTCTTGCCATTAATGCTATATTCTGCCAACATATTGGACCTACCAAAATGAACCACCTCACACTTATCTGGGTTGAACTCCATCTGCCACTTCTCAGCCCAGTTTTGCATCCTATCAATGTCCCACTATGACCTCTGACAGCACTCCACAGTATCCACAACACTCCCAACCTTTGTGTCATCAGCAAATTTACTAACCCATCTCTCCACTTCCTTATCCAGGTCATTTATAAAAATCACGAAGGGCAGGGGTCCCAGAACAGATCCCTGAGGCACACCACTGGTCACTAAGCTCCATGCAGAATATGACCCGTCTACAACCACTGTTTGCCTTCTGTGGGCAAGCCAGTTCTGGATCCACAAAGCAAGGTCCCCTTGGATCCCATGCCTTCTTACTTTCTCAATAAGCCTTGCATGGATTACCTTATCAAATGCCTTGCTAAGATCCACATACACTACATCTACGGTTTTACCTTCATCAATGTGTTTAGTCACATCCTCAAAACATTCACTCAGGCTTGTAAGGCACGACCTGCCTTTGACAAAGCCATGCTGACTATTCCTAATCATATTATGCCTTTCCAAATGTTCATAAATTTTGCCCTTCAGGACTTTCTCCATCAATTTTCCAACCACTGATGTAAGACTCAGTGTTCTGGGTGTTGATTCAAGTTTCTTTGAAGTTGTGCAAACACAGAGCAAATCTGTGCTTTCCTGTCTCCAACGCACAATGAATGTATGTCTACAATGCAGCATTTCAGGTGAACCAACAAATAAATGGGAAATTGAGGTCTCATTTCCTGTTTAAATGTATATTTTGTTTATAGATATGTGTGTTTAGCCTAATCACAGGGCAATTTGCACTGCCCAATAAACCTACTAAGTGGTTCATCTTTGGACTGTGGGAGGAAACTGGAGCACCTGCAGGAAACCCATAGGCTCACTAGAGGAACATACACAATTTCTTACAGAGGACGCCAGAACTGAACTCCGAATTCCAACGCCCCGAGCTGTAATAGCATAGTACCAATGACTAGGCTACATAAATGCATTATGTGCATATATGAGCTATAATTGCTATATAATTTGCTGTTGATTTACATGTGATTTTCTGCAATAAATTTGCAATGCTGCTTTTTAAAAAAATGTGATGCACAATATTGTTGGAGACAGCATTAGGATTATTTGACAAAAAGATGTTTACAGTCATTGAGACAGGGAAGTACAGCATAGAAACAGGCCCTTCAGCCCATCTTGCTCATGTGAAGCCATTTAGACTGCCTACTTCCATCGAGCTGCACCGGAACCATAACCCTCCATATCCCTACTATCCATGTACCTGTCCAAGCTTCTCAAACATTGAGATTGAGCTTTCATGCACCATGGTGCTGGCAGCTCATACCACACTCTCACAACCCTCTGAGTGAAGAAGTTTCCCCTCAAAACTTTTCATCTTTCACCCTTAACCCATGACCTCTGGTTGTAGCCCCACCCAACCTCAGTGGAAAAACCCTACTTGCATTTATCCTATCTATACTCCTCAATTTTGTATACCTCTATCAAACCTCCTCTCAATCTTCTATATTCTAAAGAATACAGTCCTAACCTATTCAGTCTTTCCTTATAACTCAGGTCCTCCAGACCTGGCAACATACTTGTAAGTTTTCTCTATACTCTTTCAACCTTGTTTACATCTTTCCTGTAGATTACATCTTTTCCATACATGGATGTTATTTAAAGTATTAATCTAGAGCTGATGAAGCAATGCTTTAAAAAAAAAAAAAACTCAAATGTATTTGAGTGTTGCTTTGAGTCTAGTATAAAGTTTTTTTTGGCATTGATTTTTAGGGATGTTCCAGGGGCAATAGTCCTCTGTGCATTGCATCAGAAATAGTCCTTGAAAGTTGAAAAGTGATTAATCTTTTTCTATTTGCTGTTCTCCAAAGAACTCTTGATAGCTACTTTTGATCAGATACTCTGGTATTTTTCACTAAGATTCTCTTTTGAGTTGTGGTTTAGTCGCGGGAAGTCACTTTGGATTTGGAAGCATTTTGGGCTTCCATTCAAGATCCTAAGTGCAAAATCTCACTGATGAAAAGGGCAAATAGAGTTTAATGATCAGTAGGACAAAATAAAATTATATGGCACTATTTGAAGAACTAGGTGTTTATCCAGAAGTCTTGGCCAATATTTATTTCTAAATCAGTTGCTGAAAAAATACTTGCTAATACAAGAATTTCTATCTTTCAGAAACATTTTTTTGGTTGTAGACCGTTTTGAGTTCTCCTCCTGTCACAAAGTGGCTTGATGTAAATCAAGATGCTTTAATAGATGACAAAATAGATGAATCATTGAAACACATTTTCATCTTTGAGCTTTATTTTAAGATGACAGATTGTTGCATTAACATAGAATACTAAACATTGATCAACAGATTACGGGAACAGGCATTTCAGCTCTCAATGTTGTGCCAAACTAATTAATTAGCAATCAAACATCCAACTAAATTAATACCTTCTGCCTACACTATGTTGACATACTTTCATTTCCTGCACACCTACATACCTGTCTAAGAGCCTTTTAAACTCTCAATTGTATTTGTCTTCACCACTCATGTTAAATGCCCTCTGGGGAAAAAAGATACTGGTTGAATACTGTTCATAATCTTACAAAGCTCTACCAGATCTCCACCCACCCCCGTTCCTCCACTAGACACTACCGCTCTGGGAAAAGAACCCGTGATTGCCCAACCTCCTTATAGCACATGATCTCTAATCCAGGCAACATCCTAGTAGATTTTTCTGTACACTCTCTAAGTTTCAATGTCCTTCCTGTTATGGGGTGACCAGAATTGAATGTGATAGTCCGGATGCATCCTTCATAGAGTTTATTATCACTTGCATATGTTGTGAAATTTGTTGCTCTGCAGCAGCAGTACAGTTCAACAGGGGTCCCCAACCTTCTTTGCACCGCAGACTGGTTTAATATTGACAATATGCTTGTGGACCGGCCAACGGTGGGGGCGAGGGGTGTGTTAACCATGATCGGAACATATGTGATAAGTCAAGTATAAGTCACTTATAAGTGGCTAATACACTCAATTTCGTTTCTAAAGGGATTATCTAACAATTTAATATTAAACACAGTGCATATTTTCCTTGCATGAGTATTGAGAAGTTGATTATAAGTCAATAGCATCATAACATTTTAAGTAACGTTTGGATATTAAACACACTGTATATTTTCCTCGTATGAACACATAAAATCATTACAATACACCAATATCGCTGAACCAGTGGGAGCCCTGGGCTTGTTTTCCTGCAACAACACGGTCCCATCGAGGGCTGATGGGAGACAGTGATACTCGAAGAGGGTTGATTGTGTCCAGTCTATTCTGCAATTTAGTTTTCATTGCATTCATTGTAGAAAACTCCACTTCACAGAGATATGATGTTGAAAATGGAAGCAACGTTTTCAGTCCTTTTGTGGCTATCTCAGGATATTCAGCCTTGACTTTGATCCAGAATGCTGGCAGAAATGTTATGTCACACATGCTTTTTAGCCCACCGTCATTTGCAAGCTCAAGGAGTTGATCTTTTTTCCCGTGCTGACATGGATGATTCACCAGGGACATTCACAAATGGGACACGGACCCATTCCTTTGCACGTCTTGGGTCACTGATGACCTCGCGTGCGTTCAAGTTCAACAGTGGGCGTGACAGGGAATGAGGAAAGGTGCAGCTGACTCGTATTGTTTCATATCACCAAATCATATTATTTCCTTGCGGCCCAGTAACACATGCTTTGTGGCCTGGTACTGGTCCACAGCCCGGTGGTTGGGGACCACTGCAGTACAACTATAAGTTACGAAAAAAAGCACAAAAAATGCAACATAACTTCCTGATTTTTGAACAAAATTCATCGACTAAAAGGGTGGGACCTATACAGACGGGTCGGTTTGCACCTGAACTGGAGGGGGACTAATATCCAAGTGGGAAGGTTTGTTAATGCTGCATGGTGGGGTTTAAGCTAGAATTGCAGGGGGATGGGAACCAGTGCCAGGACAGTTAGTAGAGAGGTTGTAGACTGATGTTGGTAAGATCTCAGATAAAGATAGGAATCAAAAGGTTGAGCATGGTGAACTAGTGCGTATATTTCAATACAAGAAGTATTGCAGGAAAGGCGGATGAGCTCAGGGCAAGCATCAATACTGTACCTGGAATTATGATGTTGTAACTATTAGTGAGATTTGGTTGCAGGAAGGACAGGACTGGCAGCTCAATATTCTCGAGCTCTTTTTTTTTCAAAGTAAATATGCAGTGAGATAGGTCTGGTCCACGGGTTGAGATTCTAAATTGGAGAAAGACCAATTTTGATGGTATCAGAAATGATCTAGCAAGTGTGGATTGGGACAGGCTGGTTCCTTGCAACGGTGTACTTGCAAAGTGAGAGGCCTTCAAAAGTGAAGTTCTAAGGTACAAACCATGTATGTGCCTGTCAGAATAAAAGGAAAAGATAACAAGTGTAGGGAACCTTGGTTTTCAAGAAATATTGAAGCATTGGTTAAGAGAAAAAATACAAATGTGTAACAAGTATAGGCAAGTAGGAACAAGCACAGGAGAGGTACTGGATGACTGGAGGATAGCCAATGTTGTTCTGCTGTTTAAAAAAAATGCTCTAAACAGAAACCAGGAAGTTATAGGCCAGTGAGTCTGACATCAGTGGGAAAGTTATTGGAAGGTGTTCTAAGGAACCAGATATATAAATATTTAGATAGACATGGAGGTACAGTCAGCATGGCTTCATGCATTGTAGGTTATGTCTAACCAAACTTATAGAGTTTTACGAGGAAGTTACCAGGAAAGTGGACGAAGGCAAGGCAGTGGATGTTGCCAACATGGAATTTAGCAAGGTGTGTGACAAGGGCCCGCATGTGAGGCTGGTCAAGAAGGTTCGGTCTCTGGGCATTTAGGATGAAGTAGTAACTTGGATTGCCTTTGTGGGAGAAGCTAGAGAGAGGTAGGAGAGAGTTACCTCTCCGACTGGGGACTTGTGACTCGTGGTGTGCCATAGGGATCGGTGTTGGGTCCTTTGTTTATTATCTGTAATCAACAATCTGGATAATAATGTGGTTAACTGGATCAGCAAATTTGCAGATGGCATCAAGATTGAGGGTGTAGTGGATTTAGGAAGGCTGTCGTGACTTGCAGAGGAATCTGGATCAGCTGGAAAAATGGGCTGAAAAATAGCCAATGAAATTTAATGCGAGATTTTGTACTTTAGTAGGACCAACCAGGGTAGGTCTTACACAGTGAACAGTAGGGGACTGAGGAATGTGTTAGAACAAAGGGAGTGGGGAATACAGGTCCATAATTTGTTGAATGTGGTGTCACATGTAGATAGGATTGTAAAGAAAGCTTTTGGCACATTGGGCTTCATAAATCAATGTGTTGAGCACAGGAGATGGGATGTTGTGTTGAAGTTGTATAAGACTTTGGTGAGGCCTAACTTGGACTATTGTGTACAGTTTTGGTCATCTACTTACATGAAAGATGTAAACAAGGTTGAAAGAGAACAAAGAAAATTTACAAAGATGTTGCTGGGTCTGGAGGACCTGAATTAGAAGGAAAGATTGAATAGGTTAGGATGATTGAGAGGAGATTTGGTAGGGGTATGCAAAATTGAGGGGTATAGATAGGGTAAATGCAAGCAGACTTTTTCCACTGACGTTGGGTTGAACTTCAACCAGAGGTCATGGGTTAAGGGTGAAAACTGAAGGGTTTAAGGGGAACATGAAAGGAAACCTCTTCACCCAGAGAGCTGTGCGAGTGTGGAATGAGCTGCCAGCACAAGTGGTGCAGCCAAGCTTGATTTCATCATTTAAGAGAAGTTTGGATAGGTACATAGATGGTAGGGATATGGAGCAGGTTGTTGGGAGTAGGTAGTTTAAATGGTTTTGGCATGGACTAGATGGGCTGAAGGGCCTGCTTCTGTGTAGTACTTCTCTATAGCTATGACTAATGAAGGCAACCATGCTATATGCCTTCTTGCCACTTTATCAACTTGTGTAGTCACTTTCTGGAAGCAGTGACTTGCACCCTAAGATCCCTTTACACATCAGCACTTATAGGGGTTCAGCTGTTAACAGTGTATGGGCCTTTTACACTTGATCTCCCACTTTACATTTTACTGGTATAAACTCCATCTGCCACTTCTCCATCCATTTATGCAACTAAACTATATCTTGCTGTATCTATCGGCAGTTTTCAATGCGATCCAGAATACTACCAAACTTAGAACCCACCCATCTATATTTACATCTATGTCATTTACATATGTTACAAACAGCAGAAGTCCCAGTGTAGATCCGTGCAGAACATCACTAGTCATAGACTGTCAGCTAGAATAAATCCCATTGACTGCTACCCTTTCTTTTCTATGGGCAAACCAATTATTTATTACTAATTTTTTATTGCAACAGCAACAAATTACATTCAATACAACAGTTGCCAATTACATTTTGACTGTTTAACCCAGCCACCCCCCGAACCTTCATCACTATCCCCCCTCCACCCCTCTATCCCTGCCCAACCTTTCTCCTCCACCAACCAACTGTGCAGTGCATACACAGACAAAGCATTCCTATTTTAACAAAAGATCTTTCAAGTTAGATATCAAATTTGTCCACATTAAGATTGTGTTTGGTCGTGCATCATTTACTCTTGCTGATGAAAGTTCCAGGTAAGAAATATCCAAAAAGCTCTGAAGCCAGTGAGTATTTGAAATATCATGGGGAGGTTTCCAACGCTGGACTACAATCTTCTTAGCTGCAGTGAGGCCTGCCAGCCAGACTTTGCGTGTTTTTCCCGTAAGGGAAAGGTGGGAGTCATCATTTAGAAGGTGTACAGCGGGGTCCATTGGTAATTGTACCCCCGTTAGTTCTGTAAGAGTACTGATAACCTTCCCCCACAAACTAAAAACCCCTGGACATTCCCATACAACATTTATAAAAGAGCTGACGGTTCCGTAGGGGCAAAATGAGCAATATGGGTCAGGAACCAATCCCATTTGATGTCTAATTCTCATTGTTAAATATGCTCTGTGACAAAATTTCAAGTGTATATTCCGATGATTTGGGTTTTTCGAAGCACCGGCAGCGTTATCCCAAATCGCATCCCAGTCTAAGTCTTGTCCCAATTCAGATTTGTCCCTATCCCAGGCTTTCATTCCTGATGTGGGCATATATTTTTGGGAGTTTAATTTATCATAGATATATGACACTATCTGTCCTGGAGCACTCTGTATCCAATTTAAAATGGGATGGTCCTTTAAATCTGACCCCCAGGGAACGCCATAGGCTTTACAAGCTGATCTTACTCTAAAGTAGAAGGAAAGAGAGTGTTTATCAATATTATATTGAGATACCAGTTCTTGAAAACTAAGGATAGTACTTGCCCCATTAATATCTTGTAGAGTAGTAATACTTTTATCCTCCCAAGTTCTGTTAGTGAATGGTTTCCCCTCAGATAGAAGATGATTATTGTTCCATAATGGAGATGATTTGCACCATACTCTTTTATAATTTTAGGAATTTTTCTGCTGCTTTAAACACTTGTAGCATATGGGTTAAAATTGGACTGTAATACAAATCACATCTTTTGGTAGACATAACTATAAGGAGAAAGTCCTTCAACCTTATTGCTGCTATTAGCTCTTGTTCTATATTTTTCCGTGATGAAACTTTGTCCTCCTCCATTCAGTAACTGAGACTTTTTAATAGAAATGCCCAGTGATACAATTTGAAATTTGGACATGCCAATCCCCCGTCTGACTTTTTGAATTGTAGAGCTGACCACTTTATATTGGATCGTTTACTGTTCCAAACATAGCATCGTAGTAAGGAGTCCAGTTTTTGCCAATATCCTGCTGGAGGCGCAAGTGGGATCATTGAGCTGATAAAATTAATGCGGGGTAAGATGTTCATTTTAACGGCCAACATATAGGCTGGGACTGATGCTGGCAGGTGTCTCCATCTATTAATGTCTTCTATTTTTTTTTCAAAATTAAAGAGTAATTTGTTTTAGCCACAGATGATAGGGAAGTATTAACTTTAATACCCAAGTAGAGGACCTCATTTGTAACCTTAATCTGGGGAGGGAGAGACACCTTACTTTTATCCATATTAATCAGCATCAGTGCTGATTTTGGGCAAACCAGTTCTGAATCCAATCAGCCAATTCATCATGGATTTCATGCATCTTAATCTTCTGGATGAGATTCTCATGATGAACCTTGTCAAAATCTTGCTAAAATCCACACAGACACCAAGCACAGGTCTACGTCATCTAATCACCTTCATTACCTCCACAAAAATCTCAATCAAATTAGTGAGACATGCTTTGCTCCACATAAAGACATGCAGTGTTCCTAATAAGGTTATAGCTTTCCAAATGCACATAAATCCTATCCCTCAGGTCTTCTCTATATCAATGTTCTTTAAGAGACCTAACACCACTTTGTTCTTTTCCTTAAAAATGTGCTGCATGTTAGCATACTCCAGCTTATCTCTTTATTCTTCATGTCCTCCTCCTTGGATACAATGTACCCGTTTAGGACCTTACCCATGTCCTCCACATCCAAACACATGTTCCCTACTTTATCTGGCTTCTTTTATGGTCATTAAGGACTCTTTTATTTTAGCTTCCTAAACTTTGCATACATTTCCTTTTCCTCCTTGACTAAATTCACCATCTCTTGACATTCAAAGTTCCTTGATCTCACCATCCTTGTCCTTCCTTCTTCCTGGAACATACCTGACTGTACTCTATGCAGTTGGTCATTAAATCCTCTCCACATGTTAGATATGGAATTGTCCACAAACAACTGTTCCCCATTGCCCTCCCTAGTTCCTATCTAATACTCATAATTTATCCTGCTCCAATTTAATGCTCCACAGCAAGGTCCATACTTATTCTTATCAATAACTATCTTAAATTTTAAAGAGTTCTCATCATTGTTCCTTAACTGTTCTCTTACTGAAGTGTCAGTCATCTGGCTCATTACTCAAAATCAGGTCCAGTATGCCTCTTCCCATTGTTGGACTATCTACATATTAATTTAAGAAACCCTCCTCGATGCACATACAAATTCTGCCGTGTCTAAACTTGCACTAAGAAGGTCCTATAAATATTAGGAAAGTTGAAGTCATAGATGATAACAGTCCTTTTCTTAAAAGCACCTTTCTGTAATTGGCCTTCATATCTATTCCTCAATTCCCCAGTGTCTGTTGGGGGGTTTGTTGTATCATCTCATCAGAGTGGTTGCATTTTTCTTAACTTTGAGTTCTACCCAAATAGACTCAGTGAACGAGCCCTCCATATGTCGTCTCTGAGGGGACCTGAGATATCGTCCCTGATCACCAACTTTTTATCTTTTCTGTCTTTTCTAAAACAGTGCAACCCTGGGACATTAAGCATCCATTCCTGTCCCTCTCTCCTTCTCTCAACCAACTCTCTGTTATGGCCACAACATCATAGTTCCATGTATTGCTCCGTACTCTTAATTTCATCACCCTTATTTATAATGCTCCTAGCACTAAAATACACATGATTAGAAAGATGAATTTCTCCACTGCTTGTATTATTAATGATATTCCAAAATATTTATGACAATGAGGGGTATTATGCAATGCTGTTTCACTTGCATCAGCCATTTAATTTTAGATTTATACTGAGCAACACATTAGAATGCTTGGATTTATTTAATAAATGGAACCCATAGCACATGTAGGGCTATGAAATTACTATTGATTTGGCTGTTCAAAGATTGTGACAAGTATAGAACCTTCATCCTTCTGTCACAACATTCTTATTTCTCCATGACTACATATATATATATTGGAGGATTCATACATGTACATTTGGACATCAAGTATTGGTTACCATTTGTATCATAATTCAGAATCTATTGGCATTCAAGTTATTCAAATTGAAACAGTTGTGTGGTGAGCACACAGGCTGTGTGGTGATGCATTGCCATAAATATAAATGGAACGTTTAGGCAGGTTGAGATGGGAGTTAGACAGGAAGCTTATATTTTACACAGTGTCGCTTGTGAATGGACTACAGGACTGAGTAAGATTATGACCAGTCTAGGTCATTTCCTACAATATCACTGTCTCTTTAATTAATTTTCACTATTCACTGTTTAAATGGTTTTCCATTCTTCACAATTTTTTCAGACATCCTTCCTGTTCTATTATGACAGCACAAATCTCTTTCATTTGTAATTATTTAAAAGAGATACAGTGCCTAAGAAGTATTCAGCCCCTCCCCTCCCGCCTCCTTGGAAAATTTCATGTTTTATTGTTTTACAACATTGAATCAAAGTGGATTTAATTTGGCTTTTTTGACACTGATCAACAGAAAAGACTCATGACAATTGAAAACAAATTTTTATAAATTTATTACAGTTATTAAAGACATAACTGATAGCATAATTACTCACTCCTTTCAGGTCAGTATTTAGCAGATACACCTTTGGCAGCAATTACAGCCTTGAATTTGTGTGGATAGGTCTCTATCAGCTTTGCACATCTGGACACTGCAATTTTTCCTCATTCTTTTTTACCAAACTGCTCAAGCTCTGTCAGATTGCATGGGGATCATGAGTGAACAGCCTCTTTCAAGTTCAGCCACAAATTCTCAATTGGATTGAGGTCTGGACTCTGACTTGGCCACTACAGGACATTAACCTTCTTGTTTTTAAGCCATTGCTGTGTAGCTTTGGCTATATGCTTGGGGTCATTGTCTCACTGGAAAACAAATCTTCTTCCAAGTCACAATCCTTTTGCAGACCACATCAGGGTTTCCTCTAGGATTTTACTGTATTTTGCCGCATTCGTTTTACCCCCCACCTTCACAAGCCTTCCAGGGCCTGCTGCAGTGAAGCATCCCCACAGCATGATGCAGCCACCACCATGCTTCATGGTAGGAATGGTATGTTTTTGATGATAAGTGGCATTTGGCTTAAGCCAAACATGGGGTTTGGTCTGATGGCAAAAAAGCTCAATTTTTGTTTCATCAAGAATTGAATTGACTTTATTTCTTGCATCCTTCACATACATGAGGAGTAAAAATCTTTACATTACATCTCTGTCTAAATGTGCAATGTGCAATCATATTAATTTATAATAAATAGAACAGTCAATGTAACATAGAAATGCACTCAAATGAGTGTGAGTTAATCAGTCTGATGGCCTGGTGGAAGAAGCTGTCCTGGAGCCTGTTGGTTCTGTCCTTTATGCTGCGGTACCGTTTTCTGGATGGTAGCAGCTGGAATAGATTGTGGTTGGGATGACTCGGGTCTCCAATGATCCTAAGGGCCCTTTTTACACACCTGTCCTTGTAAATGTCCTGAATCATGGGAAGTTCACAACTACAGATGCGCTGGGCTGTCCACACCACTCCCTGCAGAATCCTGCGATTAAGGGAGGTACATTTCCCATAGCAGGCAGTGATGCAGCCAGTCAGGATGCTCTCAATTGTGCCTCTGTAGAAAGCTCTTAGGATTTGGGGGCCCGTACCAAACTTCCTCAACTGTCTGAGGTGAAAGAGGCCATAGCACCTTCCAGCTGATTTCAGAGTCTACCACATGCCTTCTGGCAAACTCTAAACAAGATTTCATGTGATTTTGTTTTTTTCAGCAGTGTCTTTCTCTTTGCCACTATCCCATAAAACTGTGACTGGTGAAGTACCCGGGCAACATTTGTTGTATGCGCAGTCTTTCCCATCTCAGCCACTGAAGCTTGTAACTCCTCCAGGTCTCTTGGCGGCCTCCCTCACTATTCCCCTTCTTGCACAATCACTCAGTTTTTGAAGACTGCCTGCTCTAAGCAGATTTACAGCTGTGCCATATTCTTTCCATTTCTTGTTGATTGACTTAACTGTAATCCAAGTTCCACCCGAGATTTGGAAGCATGGGGGCCCAGCGTTACATACCAAACTCCACGAGTTCTTTGTCTGCTGCTGGGAACAAAGTAAACTACCACAGGACCTCTGTGATGTAGTCATCATTGCCCTGCATAAGAACAAGGGGGAAAAGTCCGACTGCTCCAACTACCAGGGGATAACTCTTCTCTCTATCACAGGAAAAATCCTCGCAAGAGTACTCCTGAACAGACTGGTGCCCATCATTGCAGAAGAACACCTCCCAGAGAGCCAGTGTGGCTTCAGAGCCAACAGGAGCACCACCGACATGGTATTTGTTCTCCGGCAGCTCCAAGAGAAATGTAGGGAACAGAACAAGGGATTGTACGTGATGTTTGTCAACCTTACCAAAGCGTTCAACACCATGAGCAGGGAAGGTCTGTGGCAAATCACGGATGCCCCCCAAAGTTCCTCAGCGTGGTCATCCAGCTACATGAAGATCAGAATGGCCAAGTCAGACACAACAACGACCTCTCAGAACCCTGCCCAATAGGCGATGGAGTAAAGCAAGGCTGTGTCCTTGTGCTGATTCTCTTCAGCATCTTCAGCATGATGCTCGAAAGGGCCACAGACGACCTTGAAGATGAGGATGGTGTCTACATCCAATACCGCACCAATGGCAGCCTGTTCAACCTGAGGTGACTACAATCCCACACCAAGACATTGGAGTAACTCATCTGAGAGCTATTCTTCACCAATGATGCTGCCCTTGTTGCCCACACAGACACAGCCCTGCAGTGTATAACATCTTGCTTCGCAGAGGCTGCCAAGCTCTTCGGACTGGAAGTCAGCTTGAAGGAGACAAGTTCTCCATCAGTCTGCATCTCAGGAAGATTACCACCCTCCCCGCATCACCATCGGTGAGGTAGAGCTGAAGACAGTCCACCAGTTCAGCTACCTGGGGTGCACCATCGGGTCAGATGCCAAGATCGACAAATAGATTGACAACAGACTGGCAAAGGCAAACAGCACATTCGGCAGGCTGTACAACAGAGTCTGGAACAACAAGCATTTGAAGAAAGGCACAAAGATCGGCGTGTACAGAGCCGTTGTACTGACCACCCTCCTGTGCGGCTACAAGTCGTGGGTCACCTACCGTCACCACCTACGACTCCTTGAGCATTTCCACCAGCGCTGCCTCCGCACCATCCTCAACATCCACTGGAGTGACTTCATCACCAACATCCACGTCCTCGAACAGGCGGAGGTCACCAACATCGAGGCCATGCTGTTGAAGACGCAGCTGTGCTGGGCAGGGCATGTCTCCAGGATGGAAGATCATCGCCTTCCCAAGATTGTGCTAAATGGCGAACTCTCCACTGGGCACCGAAGAAGAGGTACAAGGACTCTCTGAAGAAATCCCTTGGTGCCTGTCACATTGACCATTGCCAATGGTCTAATCTAGCCTCCGATTGTGAGGCCTGGTGACACACTATTCACCAGTCTGTCTCCTCCTTCGAGAACGCACACAGGGCTGGCATGGAGGATAAAAGGAGAAGGAGGAAGAACCGTGACACAGCAGCACCAAACCCAGAACAGAATTTCCCCTGCAGCTGCTGTGATCAGACCTGCCTGTCATGTATTGGCCTTGTCAGCCACCTGCGAGCCTGCAGCAGACATGGGCAGTCCCCTTCCTAAATCTTCATTCGCAAAGCCAAGCCATGATGATGATGATGACTCCAAGGGATATTTAGTGAAATTTTCTTCAACCATCTCCTGACTTGTGCTTTTCTATAACCTTTTCTCAGAGTTGCTTCGAATGTTCTTTTGTCTTCATGGTGTAGCTTTTGCCGGGACACTGACTCTCGAGCAGATGGACCACCTTCTTCTGCCTTTTAACGGTGGTTAGCAGTCCATCACCATCAGGTGCATTACCATCACCGACTGGGCTGGAGTGTGGTGGAGAGAGTTGGGAAAATAAAACCCTGACTACTACTTTAGCAAATGAAAACCAAATTACCCCCAAAAGCCCTATAGATTGTAAATGATGAAAGACAACATTTTGAATTAAATTAAAATTACTTCCATAACTTAGTGTTTAAATGAAAACTTCCAAGCTCTAAAGACAGCAGTGCAGCTTACATTTGCTTTCTTTCAACCTAATATGCTTCACATTGTGAAATAATAGGTTCAACTGTTTCATAATGATGACAAAATCTACAAAACCCAGAGTGATGTTTTCCAACAAGATAAAAGGAATAATTAAGCCCAATTCTAAGTCCAGTCAATATAATTCCTTCCCTTCTTGTTTTACCCCTTCTCCCGTCAATCCAACAGTCTTATGTATTCTGTAAAGGTGTCTCCCTTGTGCCTAGTTTCCCACAGGTCTCACCATAATTCCCTCATTCCTAGCCTCGCCAACCTAGCTTCTGATTTACTATATGGAAGGTCTATATCCACAGATGAACCTTTAACAGTTTTTTTTAGCCAAACAATTAACCCGCACATACCCCTCAACACTGCTGTGCAGGGACCCTTAATAAGAGGATATGCAAACCAATACTTTGACTATGAAATAAAGTTTCAATAGGTTCCAGCAGTAAATCTGACCTGCTTTAAGATTAATCAAAACTGAAAAAGAATCTGAACAGCTAACAAATTTGCAAGGACAAGTTTCCTCCACCCACTTTAAGCCCAAAATGATGGCGACCAATTCTGCTGTATATACTAATAGATGGTTAGTAAGACATTTCTTTATTGTGCTTGTAACTTGGGCACAAAAACAGCCATACCAACATTCCCAGTTAAATTATCTTTTGATCCATCAGTAAAAATGGTTAAAATATCACAGTAATTTTCCTTAACATACTGATGAACCAACAGACTCTCAGACATATCAGAATCCTTGGACTTCATTGAATCATGCAACCTAAAATCAGCTAAAGGAATTGGAAAAATCCAAGGTCGGCAGTTGGACCTTCCAGATACAAATGTTTTTTTTCTACAATTAATTGAAACACCTTGACTGCACACGGGTGATCTGCATTTAACTAATTATGTGACCTCTAAAACCAACTGGCTGCACCAGCGATGATTTGGTGTGTCATGTTAAAGGAGGTAAATACTTAATTTGTGTTTTATATTTGTAATTAGTTTTGGTCACTTTGTAGAGATCTGTTTTCACTTTGGCATGAACGAGCCTTTTTCTGTTGATCAGAGTCAAAAAAAAAAATCCAAATTAATGTGATTCAATGTTGTAAAACAGTAAGACATGAAAACTTCCGAGGGGGAGTGAATACTTTTTATAGGCACTGAATGTGCAGTATGTGCACAGTGTACGGGATTGCATTATTTTGTCCATTTCCGCTTTATAGTTTTGCCAAAATCAATGGATTTGTTTTGGGGCATATGTTATTGTCAGCTGGCCGGTGGCATTGTGGTATCCACACCGGACTTTGAGGGTTCAAATCCGGCCGGTTCCTTGCACACTTGCCATCAATGAGCAACGAGCTAGCAAATGGCTTCGTAAAAAAAAAACACAACAACAACAGACAAAATGCTAAAGGAATAGCAAGGTTGCTGCCTGATGCGCCTCCAGGCATGTTATTGTTACTTCCTTGCAGAAATGCTAAATCTAAATGCTAAGTTCCAGACATCGCCAGATTTCCTCTAGTTCCTGCTGAACATTAAAATGTAGAACACACACAAAACTCAGGAAGGAATCAGCAGGTCAGGCAGCATCTTTGAAAATGAATAAACAGTCGCCGTTTTGGGCTGAAAACCTGCATCAGAAAGGTGGAAGAAGTGAGAATAAAAAAAACTGGCAGGAAGGACAAGTTACAAGCTGTTAGGTGAAGCCAGGTGGGTGGGGGTGGAGGGATGAAGTAAGAAGCTGGGAAGTGATGTGGAAAAGGCAAAAGGCTGGAGAGGAAGGAATCTTGTAGGAGAGGAGAATAGACCATGAATGAAAGGGAAGAAGGAGGAGCACTGGGGGAGGTAATAGCAGGAGAGGAGATGTTAGAGGCCAGAGTGGGGAGTAGAAGAAGCAGGGGGGGGGGCGGGGAAGGATAACGAAAGGAGAAATTGAAGTTCATGCCATCAGGTTGGAGGCTACACAGACAGGATATAAGATGTTGCTCATCCACCCAGAGGGTGGCCTCATTGTCACAGAAGAGGAGGCCATGAACCAGCTGGGAATGGGGATAAGAATTTAATGGTTGACCGCCTGGAAATTCCGCTTTTTGCTGATGGAGCAGAGGTGCTCAACGAAGCGGTCTCCCAGTTTCTGTCAGTTCTCACCAATGTAGAGGAGGCCACATAGAGGGCAATGGATAGAGTAGGCAATTGCAAAAGTGTTGCCTCACCTGGAGGGACTGTTTGGGGCCTGATTTGGAGGTGAATGGGCAGGTGTTGTAACATTTTTCTATTGATCACTGTTCACCAGTGTCAAAAAAAGGCCAAATTAAATCCACTGTGATTCAGTGTTGTAAGTCAAGAAAACATAAAAACTTCTTTGTGGGGGGTGGGCAGGGGGCGGGTGAATACTTTCTGTAGGCACGGTAAATATGGCTCAATTATATACTGACCAAAAGAGTTTGAATAAAGCTTATGTTTGTGTCCCCTTGTTCGGCAACTTTGCTTGTGAAGGACCAAAGTGAAATACGAATGCAGTTTGACCTAGTTTCTAAAGGGCATAAATTCATAGCACGGAATTGGAAGTCTGATCCTGATACAGCACAACAGTGGTTGGTCTGGGAAACAAAACAGTTACACTGATGCAGGAAGGGGTTGCTGGCTTGACATTCTGTTGGAACAGTACAAGAAGAGCTTTATCCTGAATTTTCCTCACAATGAAAAGCTGAATTGGACCTCAAATGCTTCTGATTCTTGTTCAAAAAGGGTGGTTGGTATGTAGTGCTTTTATACGTCAAAATGATTAGCACGGCAAAGTGCAGCATTAACACTCGGTCAGTTACAGAGTTTCTAGTTATATTTATTTCCCTTGTTTCTGCAAGCCATTAAGTACCTTTTTGTTTAATACTAGAGAGCCATTAGGTGTTTGTATGAAAAGCATGTTTTCATTTAGTTATCTAAAATGGTCTACTTATTGAAATATTGAATACTGATGATATGTACTTACATTTTAATATTTGCATTTAAGGGTGCACCAACTGAGAAGTTCAGTTTTTCAACAAAAATGACATTGATTTTAGGGGTTCTGTTCCTTAAAAAAAAAATCTTTTCTTCTGCCGTGGATGTTATGCGGGATTGATTTAACACTTTTATGAGCAAACCACTTTGTTATTCTACAGGTTGAGAGTCTATCTCGTGTTGAGTCACCAAGGATACTGTCCCCTTACTCCGCAACTCTGAGCTTGTACCAAGTTATTTAGAATATACCCATTTTAATAGTTGGCTCTGTGGATTTGAGGTATTTTCAAAATTTATGTCCTGATTTTTATTTTTAAAATAGTTTTCCAGTTTTCCATTTCCTATTCTTACACCACTGTGGGGAAAAAGTCGCTTCAAGAATTGTAGCAACTCAGGAAGGCAACATTTCTTGGATCTAGCTTGTTTTTACTCCATAGTTTCCCTGGACAACCATGTATAATTTGTGAGTGATCTGCTGCCAGGAGTTCTATTGTGAGATGGTTGGCCCTGAATTTGTACCTTATTATGTTTTATCACTTTTTCATTACCTCTCCATGTAGAAGTTTGCTTAGCACTTTTTGTGGAAGTAAGATCGTTGCTAGATGGTTGACTATGTTTGTAAAAGTTTCATTGTGCCCTAGATTATAGTTTCAAATTAAATTAATTTGTGGCCTTCCACAGCTTTGGGAAACCAAATGAACACAAAGACAAGATACTTAATGAGTGATTTGATTTTTCTGGTCATTTGTCATTAATTCTACATAGATGCTTTTGTTTTATTGTCGCTCTGAACCATTATCAGCTAAATTGTTAAATTCAAAATAAAATATTGTATAACCTTATGGTTGTTAAGTTATTGTCCCTTTCCCTCCACAGATGCCACTTGACTTAACGAGTTCCTCCAGCAATTTGTTTTTTCTTAAATTTTGTCTGTCCAGTCCCTTGTGTCTCCAAGTGAAGCAAAAGCATATCCATGCATTTTAAATTAGAATGATGTGAACATTGGTGTTTTATGTCGAATGTATATTCTTCTCATTTTGGTGTGTCAAATTGCTTACTTTTGTGTTTTTGTCCTGGCATTGATTATCTTTACAGATTTTTAAGGTCTTGTACTCGTCATGTAACAGATTGTTCACACGGTTGGAGTAGTCTACTGACAAATAATTTGTAGTTAACTACTGCGAAGAGCTACCTCTGCATGTTATAATTTCTTTCCCTTAAGTAGATAGACAGCATTAATTACTATCCTGTGTTAAGAAATAATTCTTGGTGTCTTTGTGTTCTACAGATAAGATGACTGATGCAAGATGTATAACTGAGATTTAAGTTTGCAGAATATTGTATCGTCCTGCTGAAAGACATATCTTACTTGCTATGTCATTAAACCATTCAGTTATGACTTTACATTTATAGAATTTAATTTGAATTTTCACACACTGAACTGTTCATGCTTGTAGGTTGAAAATGTCCGTTTGCTGGATGGAGTCTTATTGAAGAAGGCATCAGTTGGTTCCCTGTATTTAACAGCAACACACTTAATTTTTGTGGAAAATGTGTCTGAATCACAGAAGGAAACCTGGGTAGGTTATGTTCAGTTATTTAATGTTTTCTGTATTATACTCATTTGGATATTTATCACCAGCTGGATGAAATTGTATTCACCTGCTTTCGTGTTGGTATATCCAGTCTTAGGTAGAGAATCAACGATATTGGCTTCTCGTTCCTTACTTTGTCCATTATCTTTGTCCCTTGAGGATCCATCATTGACTCCCTTCTAGTTTTGTTTAAACTATTAGCTTTATTTGTTACGTGTACATCAAACTGTTTTGTGTCAAATCAAATCAGCGAAGATTGTACGGGGCAGCGTGCAGTTGTTGCCATGTTTCCAGTGCCAACAAGCATGCCCACGATTCACTAACCCAACTGCCTGTTTTTGGAGTGTGTAGGAAACCAGAGCACCCAAAGGAAACCCACATGGGTGGGGGAAGGATGTACAATCTTCTCACAGACAGCAGTGGGAATCAAATCCCGATCTTACAGCAGGGGGAATTGAATCCAAATCTTACAGCTGATTGCTGTAAAGCATTGTGCTAACTTTGCGCGTTGTCTTTTGGTAACAGCAGTCTAAACACAACAAAATGTACACACTGAAAATGACTATACATTTTACAGTGTTAATATGGTATTTGATGCAAAACTGCTTTCATCGGTGGTTAGGGGAGCAGAGAAGGTTATTGGGGTCTCCCTACCTTCTGTCCAAGACCTCTTTCAGAGTCGATGCCTCCAGAAGACACGGTACATCATTAAAGACCCCTCACACCTTCTCCATGAACTGTTTGTTCTTCTGCCATCAGGCAAACGTTACAGGAGCATCAAAACTAAAACCACAAGGCTACTAAACAGCTTCCTCCCACAGGCAGTCAGACTGCTAAATAGCTGCTCTACCTGACTCTGCTTTGGACACTTTTAACTTGCACTGGACACTTATAACTTGATTTTAACTGACATGTGGCTGTTTGTTTTACTATTTATTGTTATGTTTATTATTTAGTGTTGCGTTTGTTATGTTATGATTGCACTGCTCCTGGGAAACGCTGTCTCATTCTGCCCTGCAGAGCTGATGTACGGTTAGAATGACAAAGTTTTTTGAATCTTTGAACAATGTTATTTAGCTAAGCCTTTGCCTTAGATTTGCCTTATCTGTTGTTAAGACTCTTTTCCATGCCCTTGTTATCATAAGACCTGAACTATTCAAATACAAACCTGGCCATCCTTCCTCATTTTACTCTTGGAAGCAGTATCTTCTGCATTTCAGCTGCCGGTGTGCTGGCATGCCAGTTCAATTCGCCCCTCGCCTTAAAGCTTAATGATTATTGATTCCTGGTTAATCGTTGCCTTGATTTAAAAATTATGCTTGCTTTCAAATCCTTCCATCGTTGACCTCTTTACTCTGTAATCTCTTGCATTCCTTTAGTTCTTCAAGGTAGCTGCATTTCTCAACTTTACTTCACTTGTATCGGAGCAGGCAAATCTCAGTTCACTCAAAATGATATTCTGCAGAAAGATGACTGTTTTACCTTGCACTGCTCATCATATAGAATCAGGTTTATTGTCACTGATACATGTCGTGGAATTTGTTGTATTACGGCAGCAGTATTGTGCAAGGACCTAAAATAAAGCATTACAAAGTGCAAAAAGGAAGGAATAATGAGGTGGTGTTCATCGGTTCATGGACTGTTCAGAAATTTGATGACAGAGGGGAGGAAGCTGTTCCTACCTTGTTGAGTGTGAGTCTTCAGGCTCCTGCACCTTCTCCCTGATAGTAATGAGAAGAGGCCATTTCCCAGATGGTGAAGATACTTAGTGATGGTGCTTTCTTTTGAGACACTGCCCCAATGCAATGCCCTTGATGGTAGGGAGTGTTGTGACTGTGATGGCATTGGCTGAATCTACAACCCACTGCAGCATCTTGCGATCACTAAAGACTCTTGCAAATTTCTAGAGATGTACATCTTTAGTGACATACCAAATTTACTACCCCTCCTCATGAAGTGTGTCTTTGTGATTGCATCAGAGTGTTGGGCTCGGACAGATCCTCTGAGAGTTTTGACACCAAGAATTTGAAGCTGCTCACCCTTTCCACTACTGGCCCCTCAGTGAGGACTGGATGGGGGAGCCTTGACATACATTCTGTCCACGTATGTAAACTTTCACAAGATTTTCTTCAAAAGATGATTCACAAAAATAAAAGCAGAGAATAACCTTGTGATATGGGTTGATAATTTCTTCAGAGGTCATTCTTTCATTATGTGCTGTGTCATATGACATGGGTGATTATGGTCTTCCATCTGTCTTTAATCTGAGAAGTTCTGATAAGCTCTTCAAGCTTTTGCCTGTCCATCCCTTGATGTAACTCATGAATGTCATGCGCTGTCAACCACGACTTATTCTTCCATCAGATTTTCCCATCACTGCCAGGCGTTTGTGCTTCTCTTTTCTCAGTACATGTTCCAGAAATTCAAGCTGCCATTTCCTGATTGATGATATCAGCTCTCTTATTCAGGTTTTTCATTTGTTAGTCTGTCCCTGATATTTTCATCATTCTTCTCAGAAACCACATGGCTGTAACTTTGAGTCCTCCCTCACTTTGCTTTGATTTTGTCCAAAATCCCCTTCCATATGTTCAGGTGGAATGCATGTAGGACTGCAACATTCTAACTTTGGTATCCATAGAAATTATGTTATTCTTTAGTACTTTGCTCAAACGCTTGAACGTGCATTTAGTAATCCCAGTCCTCCTAATTTCAATATCAACCCTACCATCAGATATTATCATGCTCCCTAAGTAATTGAACTTCTATGTTTGTTTAATTGTTTTGTTGCCCACTTTCAGTTCATATTTCTTTCTTCTTTGTGTTAACTGTATATTTGGCCGCCTTGCAGTTGATGGTCAATCCTCTCTGCACTTTGGCACTTTATCCAGTATTTTCTGGAGCTTCTCTTTTGAAGTAGCTCTCAGCACAGTGTCGTCTGTGCATTGTAGGTTGTTCAAATTGCATCCACCAATCACTATGCCTGGAATGCTGCTAATTTCTCTTTGAACCTTTCGCTATAAAGGTTGAATAGGTCGTGAGAGACAACAACACTCTGACTCCACCCCCCCCCCAATGGACAAAATTTCTTGGCTCATTTTCATATAAGTTGCTGGTGAACGCAGCAGGCCAGGCAGCATCTCTAGGAAGAGGTACAGTCGACGTTTCGGGCCGAGACCCTTCGTCAGGACTAACTGAAAGGAGAGATAGTAAGAGATTTGAGAGGGGGAGGGGGGAGATCCGAAATGATAGGAGAAGATAGGAGGGGGAGGCATGGAGCCAAGAGCTGGACAGTTGATTGGCAAAAGGGATATGAGAGGATCATGGGACAGGAGGTCTGGGGAGAAAGACAAGGGGGGGAAGCCCAAAAGATGGGCAAGGGGTTTAGTGAGAGGGACAGAGGGAGAAAAAGGAGAGAGAGAAAAAAAGAATGTGTGTGTATATAAATAAATAAATAACAGATGGGGTACGAGGGGGAGGTGGGGCATTAGTGGAAGTTTGAGAAGTCAATGTTCATGCCATCAGGTTGGAGGCTACCCAGATGGAATATAAGGTGTTGTTCCTCCAACCTGAGTGTGGCTTCATCTTTACAGTAGGGGAGGCTGTGGATAGACATATCAGAATGGGAATGGGATGTGGAATTAAAATGTGTTGCCACTGGGAGATCCTGCTTTCTCTGGCAGACAGAGCGTAGGTGTTCAGCGAAACCATCTCCCAGTCTGCGTCGGGTCTTGCCAGTATATAGAAGGCCGCATCGGGAGCACCAGACGCAGTATATCACCCCAGCCGACTCACAGGTGAAGTGTCGCCTCACCTGGAAGGACTGTCTGGGGCCCTGTATGGTGGTAAGGGAGGAAGTGTAAGGGCATGTGTAGCACTTGTTCCGCTTACAAGGATAAGTGCCAGGAGGGAGATTGGTTGGGAGGGATGGGGTGGATGAATGGACAAGGGAGTTGCGTAGGGAGCGATCCCTATGGAAAGCAGAGAGAGGGGGGAGGGAAAGATGTGCTTAGTGGTGGGATCCCGTTGAAGGTGGCGGAAGTTACAGCGAATTGTATGTTGGACCCGGAGGCTTTCTGATCTCCCCCTCCCCCTCCCACTTTCAAATCTTACTAGCTCGTTAGTCTTTACGAAGGGTCTCAGCCCGAAATGTCGACTGTACCTCTTCCTATAGATGCTACCTGGCCTGCTGCGTTCACCTGCAACTTTTATGAGTGTTGCTTGAAATTCCAGCACCTGTAGCTTTCCTCGTGTTTGCGTTTTTCAACTCTTATTCCTGCTCTTTGTTCCCAAGACAAATTTCTGATGATTCTGTTATCTTTCCCATCAATGTCCAAGTGCTGAAGGAATTTTTATAAACTCTGTGTCTCACTTTATCAAATGCGCTGGTGTAATTGATGCAACTGTTCAGAGGTAGATGACTCAAATTATTCAGGGTTATAGAGGACGGAAACAGGCAGCTTAACTGGTTCATGACAAACAAGATGCTCCATCCTAGCTAATTCCATTTGCCAGCGTTCTTTTATTGATGAGGATATTGATGTGCAACAGTCTGTTCTTTGGATTTCACTACATGTATGATGGAACCAAGAATAATTTAAGTTTTTGCATTGCACCAAGTTGGACGGAATAGTCACTCAGTAATAAAAGTACGTGAAAATGTAACTTTATTTTTGTCATGGCAAACTCAAGCTGTACTTAGCTCTTATGTGTTCCTTTTTGAATTTTCCACCAGGTACTTCATAGTCAAATATGTGCTGTGGAAAAGCAAGCAACAACGGCAACTGGGTGTCCACTCCTTATTCACTGCAAGAATTTCCAGGTCATCCAGTTTATCATTTCACAAGAAAGAGACTGCCATGATATTTACATTTCATTAATTCGTTTATCACGTCCAGGTAATTTTTCTACTTGATTAGTATATTTTGAGTAGGACCAGTGATAACGAAAACAAAGCTTTCTTGCATTTAATCAAGACCTGAATTTAGATAGTGAATGAACTTATTCTGGAGAACTTAAAACCCTAGAAAAACATCTGTGAAGGAAATAAAACTTTAACCTGGAATGTTCTGCATACTTGTAAGTAGAGATGTAATTAAGGTGAAAATCTAATGCACAGTTTACAAAAAAAACACAGGATAGTAGTTAAGCTTTACAGTACACTTTGATCTTTTAATCGGATCATGGATCATATTACTGTGCTCATAAATTGATCTTAACCTCAATGTACATAATGGTTCTCTTTAAATTGAAAGTGAACCGGTGTGAAACAATGTTTTTTTTTCAGGAGTAATATTTGAATATTTTTAATAGAATCTATTTTCACCGAAAGGTTTTTGGATGCCTTTGAATGCATGAGTAAATACTGTATTTAAAAACTGAAGAGCTTCCCATTAGAGGTTTTGAATAATGTAAAGAGATAATGATTAAATGAGTTTTAATTTTGGCTTTAATATCTGATGAAGAAATATCTGGTATGTTTTCAGCACTCTTGTCTCCTGTTTGTTCTTTTCACTTGTGTTTTGTTTTCCATTTTACCAATTTGAGCATTATTTGGTGGTGTTATCAAGGATATGGGACTGAGCATAGTTTGGGATATATTCACAAAAATTATCTCGGACTTTACTGAGTGAAAATTACAGGTGAATGTATAAAGTTATAATGATCTGATTTGGCAGAGGGGTAAATTATATAGTGCTCATTCCACAGCTATCAGCTGCTTTATTGGTTTCTTATGAAATTCCAGTGTTCGAATTGTATGCTTTCTTTTTGCATCTCCCCCACTGATGATCGGTCACTAGGACTACAGTAGCTGGGGCTGGGAGGATGACATCATTTTCCAGGAATCCCACCACAGCTGCAGATTTCAGCAGAAGGATGCGTGCTCGAAGTGGAATACTTTGAAATCTTGCAGAAATGGATAGATTCCTTGGTCTTTCTGATCCAGGGTTGACAAGCATTTGAAAATTGGAAAATGTGAGTTAATTTGGGTTAAAAAGAGTCAGGACCTTTCTCTCAAATGGTGTAGCCAAGAGAGACTTTTTCCAGAATTCCAATGTAAATACATAGGGGGTGCCTAATCTCAAACAATAACGAGGTGGCCTACAGGGACGAAGTTATCTTTCTGACACAGTGGTGTCAAGAAAACAACCTCTCCCTCAGTGGTACAAAAACAAAGGAGCTGGTTGTGGATTACAGAAGGAATGGAGACAGGCTAACCCCTATTGACATCGATCGATCTGGGGTTGAGAAGGTGGACAGCTTTAAGTTCCTTGGCATCCTCACCACCGAGGACCTCATGTGGCCTGTACACACCAGCTGTGTGGTGAAAAAGGCATAACAGCGCCTCCTTCATCTCAGAAGGTTGAGGAAGTTTGGTATGGTCTCCCAAATCCTAAGAACTTTCTAAAGGGCACAATTGAGAGCATCCTGACTGGCTGCATCACTGCCTGGTATGGGAACTGTACCTCCCTTAATTGCAGGATTCTGCAGAGGGTGGTGCGGACAACCCAGCGCATCTGTAGTTATGAACTTCCCATGATTCCAGACATTTACAAAGACAGGTGTGAAAAAAGGGCCCAAAGGATCATTGGGGACCCAAGTCACTTCAACCACAAACTGTTCCAGCTACTACCATCCAGGAAACGGTACTGCAGCCTAAAAGCCAGGACCAACAGGCTCCAGGACAGCTTCTTCCATCAGGCCATCAGACTGATTAATTCATGCTGCCACAACTGTATTTCTATGTTATATTGACTGTCCTGTTGTTCGTGCTATTTATTACAAATTACTATAAATTGCATATTGTGCATTCAGATGGAGACGTAACAAAGATTTTTACTCCTTATGTATGTGAAGGATGTAGGAAATAAAGTCAATTCAATTAATGGTCCACTAAAAATGTTAAGATCCATTTTCGTCTTTGTGATCTCCCATGTACATCCAGATTTAGCATTTTTATTTCTGGAATATACAGCTTATTGATATATAACCTTTAACTGATCAATCTGCATTGAAGTAATGGGTTATTGCTTTAACCATTGTGAGATACTCCTGTGTGTTCCAGAAGCATTTTGTGCTTGCTTTAAATTGTTGTCACATGCTTTGGGAGCAAGTGGTGTTTTGCATTGCAAGGAACAATCCAAAGGTAATTCCACGAAAAAGCTAACGATGCAGTTGAAACCTTTGTTATTATTGTCCCAGAATGTGACCTTTATTTTTATCTCAATAGATAAATTGGCTGTTACACAACAATTCCAATGTCTAAAATATTGGATATCTTCACATCCCCATCCCACGAATTCAGTATTTGTAACTCATTTGATTATATTGCAATCCTCCTTGCACTAAATTTAGTATCAAAGGGTTTATTTATATAATAATAGGAAAAACTGCACTGTTACTGGAGGAGCAGTGAATATAGAACAAAATTCACGGTAAATGTGAAGTATTGCTACATGTTTACTTATCAGTTGTTTTGATTATATGTCTGTGTAATTGTTATCTAAATGTGCTCTCAAAAACAGAAGTCATTTTCTGCAATGGTTTATCACAGTTCTTAATCTATATTCTGACTGATATCGAAGATTCTTGTTTTTCTTTTAACATTTTTGCTGTAGTAAGTTAATTTAATGCTATACAGCACAGTATATTGTATCATTTTTGCCCAGAGGATTTTTTATTTTAAAGACAAAATTGCTTTAAACTGAAAGTATTTCTTGTGATGTATCATGAAGTCTCATAACAAAAGCATTGAATGTGGCTTATTGGTTCTGCATATTTTTCATTGTGGTTTATATAACTGAATCACAAAATTCCTTTGGAAGCCTTTACATTTTTGTTTTGAACAGCTGTCGATATTTGTGAAAGAATAGATTACAGGAATTTAGGTGGGAAAATGGGATTAATGTTATCACTTTGAGAGTCAGTGTTGAATTGATGGGCTGAAGGGTTGTCTTCTACATTGTAAGAAAATAAATCCAGAAATATAAATCAGAGTTTGATAGATTATCCCTGTAAATTTATGTTTTTATAAATACAATTTGTCTTAAATATGATGATCTTTTGAGTAAGGGAAGAAATATTGTCTACTTGTTCACCATTTGTTGCAATTATGTTTGGGTGTGCTTACATTTTTAGTTACAGTCTTGATTTATTAATGCTTGTGATTGAATTGGAAAAGTACAAGTGAAGGAGTCCAGATAAGTTTTTAAAAAATAATTTTCTTTTATTTTGCACAATTTTCAGTGAAGTATGAAGAACTATATTGCTTCTCATTTAATCCAAAGCAAGAAAAAGATGAGAGAGCAAGAGGGTGGAAACTGACAGATCTCAAAGCTGAATATAATCGCATGGGACTTCCTAATAACTTATGGCAAGTTTCTCATGTTAACAGAGATTATGAGGTAAGTTACCAATTGAATAGTTATGTGCCTGAATTTATAAGGAAATTTGTTGATTCTTCACAAGTTGGATCTGATAAACATTTTAATAACTGCATTGGTCCTGTTAGCAGGTTTAATTACATTTTAATTACAGCATTGGTCCTGTTAGCAGGTTTAGTAGAAGATCAATAATTTCATTTCCATGAAAACAGGAATTTCCTGGAGATGATAGAGATGAAGGGATCAATTGAACTCCTTGCTGAGAAATCCAGTCTACTCAAAGGATCTACTCTGATTTCAATATTGCTAGAAAGCGGGCACTGTCTCATTTCCAGTCATATCACACGAGGAAGTTTGCCAGAGGTGAAGAACCAATTTCTGGGGCTTCCAGTATGGCATTGAACCTGGAATTTGATATCAAGTGAACTAGTAATAGGTTAGAATTTTTGGAGAAGAGGACAAAAATGTTCCTACCTCACAAAAACCTTCCATGAAACAACCCAGACAAAAGTGTACCTTCTTGGGGAGATCCATGAAACAAGCCACACAAAAGTGTACCTTTCTGGGGAGATTATCGTTTACCAACTGGCTGTTTAGTGCTTTCACCAGTGGTTCTAAAATTCTTGTTCATTGGTATTTGAACTTCTGTAAATGAATTTGAATTGGTGGCCTGGTAGGAGTTTTTTTTAAGGTAAAGTTCCTTGGGGAGTAAAAATGGAGGGATTGGGTGAGAAATGATAACTGCAGTTTTTAGCCCTATTCTCAGTGGACTGAGGCAGCTAATACTGCGCAACAGAAGAATCACTATTTCATGTTGAAAGAAATATTTCTGCCTGAAGAATAATGGTAATGATTCTGTCAGTGGTACTGGGAATACACGTTCAATGTTTTATGGTTATAAATATTTTAAAAAAAATAAATAAATTGCCAACAATTGATTCCAGAACATTGTATAAATTGCTTCTAAGATTCAAGTGCAGGAAGTATTTCCATATTCTGAATATGAACTGTACTATACTTTACTATACTGTACTATAATCTGAGGGTTTTGCATTTTATATAGTGATATGATTTCAATGTTAATGCAACTTATTTATTGGATTTTGCTTAAATTTAAAAAATAATATTGAGGACAGCTGGTAGTTAATCTTCAGTCTTTTTAAATTCTCATACGTTTGTATAGAGGTCGTAATATATCTAGCATCTACTTTATTTCTGGTCATTGTGAAACTGTTTTCTCATAACAGGTTTGTGATACATATCCTGCTGAATTGTATGTGCCAAAATCGGCCTCTACACCAGTCATAGTTGGCAGCTCTAAATTCAGGAGTAGAGGGCGCTTGCCTGTTCTCTGTTACTTCTGCCAGGATAACAATGTATGTATAGTTTCTTAATGTCTAAAAAAAATGTCCAAATAATAAATTGTTCTCACCATTAGAAAGCATTTCTGAATTGTGCTGTAAAACATGAGTGTAGTTTTAAAGTAATACTTTTGGGGTTCATGGGCGTTGATAAGATTCAGTGCAGGCTGCTAAAGTGATTGCTGAACATAAACATTTAGGGCTTCAAAAATGAAAGCTAATACTTTAGTTATGAATATTATAAATTAATGCAGAGTGCAGAAGCAAAGAGCCTTTTAAGGCTTTCAAGGTAATGTTAAGGCCACAGTGAAAACTTTGGGTATCTCATTACAGAAAGGAGATTAAAGACGCATAAGCGATATAGTTAAGATCAAATTGATAGGCACGAAACTTCAGTTTCTATATTGATTTATAGCATAGAAGGAGGCTATTCAGTGCAGATGCAAGGAGCTACTGAGCATTACTTAAAGGATGGAAAGCTGTAGGTATAGAATATTGAATTTTGTAGATTTAATAATTAAAATTATTTCCCAAATTGGGAAGATAGGGAATAGGATTTATCACCTTAGTTATTGTTATGCATGAGATACCGGAGACAATAGGAGAAATGTCTTCATTTTGCGATTTAACAGTAAATCAGAGACACGGAGGGACAGAGCGTGGAAACAGGCCTTCAGCCATTAATGAGGTGGACCCAACAAAAGACTTGCAGTGGTCACTGCTGTGGTATTTGTTTTCTGAGAAGGAATATTATTTATTCATTTATTGTGTGCTAAGTATGTACTGGGATAGAACAGGAGAGTAGAATTAAATTGGCCAGTCCAGATGAGATGTATAGAAAAAGAAATTTGTGTAGAAACTTGGGAGAAGATGAAGGATCTTGAATTTTATGAAATACTTTCTTTAAGCTCCTGCTCTTTTCTTTGTCTAGGCTGCTATTTGTAGAAGCAGCCAGCCTTTATCAGGTTTTAGTGCTCGGTGCCTTGAGGATGAACAGATGCTTCAGGCCATCAGAAAATCAAACCCAGGGAGTGATTTCTTGTATGTTGTTGATACCCGGCCAAAGGTAAGCGGCTATTACATTAGTAGCAAACTCAGATAAACTGTTCAGTGTAATATTTTCCTGTTATTATTTTTCTGGTTAGTGGAGTAAGGAGGTTGCGTACCGCAGAAGACTTAAATGTGATCCTTGGCCCTTGTGAAGTTCTGACTGAAAATGAATTGATGATTGCAGCCAGCATTGAGTTTTCTAAGTGAAGGAAAAAAGGTCAAATGGCTGGCGGGGGCGGGGTTGGGGAGGAGTGTGGAGACGTGGATCATTGTTACATGCTCCTTTCCACAATTGTCTAAGAAAATATGGTTCAGATTCACTATGGATGGTGCAATTAATTACCAAGTCTGTGGAAAACTAGGAGAGACCATTTAATAGACAATAGACAATAGGTGCAGGAGTAGGCCATTCGGCCCTTCGAGCCAGCACCACTGTGATCATGGCTGATCATCCACTATCAGTATCCAGTTCCTGCCTCATCCCCATAACCTTTGATTCCACTATCTTTAAGGGTTCTATCCATCTCCTTATTGAAAGCATCCAGAGACTTGGCCTCCACAGCCTTCTGGGGCAGAGCACTCCATATATCCACCACTCTCTGGGTGAAAAAGTTTTTCCTCAATTCCGTTCTAAATGGCCTACCCCTAATTCTTAAACTGTGGCCTCTGGTTCTGGACTCCCCCATCAGCGGGAACATGCTTCCTGTCTGCAGCGTGTCCAATCCCTTAATAATCTTATATGTTTCAATAAGATCCCCTCTCAGCCTTCTAAATTCCAGAGTATACAAGCCCAGTCGCTCCAATCTTTCGACATATGACAGTCCCGCCATCCCAGGAATTAACCTTGTGAACCTACGCTGCACTCCCTCAATAGCAAGAATATCCTTCCTCAAATTTGGAGACCAAAACTGCACACAGTACTGCAGGTGTGGTCTCACCAGGGCCCTGTACAGCTGCAGAAGGACCTCTTTGTTCTTATACTCAATTCCCCTTGTTATGAAGGCCAGCATGCCATTAGCTTTCTTCACTGCCTGCTATACTTGCATGCTTGCTTTCAGTGACTGATGTACAAGAACACCTAGATCTCATTTTACTTCCCCTTTTCCTAACTTGACTCCATTTAGATAATAATCTGCCTTCCTGTTCTTACCACCAAAGTGGATAACCTCGCATTTATCCACATTAAACTGCATCTGCCCACTCACCCAGCCTGTCCAAGTCACCCTGCATTCTCATAACATCCTCCTCACATTTCAAACTGCCACCCAGCTTTGTGTCATCTGCAAATTTGCTAATGTTACTTTTAATTCCCTCATCTAAATCATAAATATATATTGTAAACAGCTGCGGTCCCAGCACTGAAGCCTGCGGTACCCACTGGTCACAGCCTGCCATTCTGAAAGGGACCCATTAATCGCTACTCTTTGTTTTCTGTCAGCCAGCCAATTTTCAATCCATGTCAGTACTCTGCCCCCAATACCATGTGCCCTAATTTTGCCCACTAATCTTCTATGTGGGACTTTATCAAAGGCTTTCTGAAAGTCCAGGTACACTACATCCACTGGCTCTCCCTTGTCCATTTTCATAGTTACATCCTCAAAAAATTCCAGAAGATTAGTCAAGCACGATTTCCCCTTCGTAAATCCATGCTGACTCGGACCAATCCTGTTACTGCTATCCAGGTGTGTCGTAATTTCATCTTTTATAATTGACTCCAGCATCTTTCCCACCACCAACGTCAAGCTAACCAGTCTATAGTTCCCTGTTTTCTCTCTTCCTCCCTTCTTGAAGAGAGGGACAACATTAGCCACCCTCCAATCCACAGGAAATTATACTAAAATGATATTGCACATCTTTAGAATGAGTTAAGATATACCCTCAGTGGCCACTTTATTAGGCCGACCTGTACAGCTTCTTGTTAATGCAAATATCTAAGCCAATCATGTGGCAGCAGCTCAATGCATAAAAGCACACAGATGTGGTCAGGAGGTTCAGTTATTATTCAAGCCAAGCATCAGAATGAGGAAGAAATGTGATCTGAATGACTTTGACTGTGGAATGATTGTTGGTGCCAGACAGGGTGGTTTGAGTATCTCATAAACTGCCCATCTCCTGGGAGTTTAGAAACATAGAGAACCTATAGCATAATATAGGCCCTTTGGCCCACAATGCTGTGCCGAACATGTACTTACTTTAGAAAATACTTAGGGTTACCCATAGCCCTCTATTTTTCTAAGCTCCATGTACCTATCCAGGAGTCTCTTAAAAGACTCTACCATTATCGTCGGCAGCCCATTCCACGCACTCAACACTCTCTGTGTAAAATAAAACTGACCCCTGACATCTCCTTTGTACCTTCTTCCAAGCACCTTAAAAATGTGCCCTCTCGTGTTAGCTATTTCAGTCCTGGGGAAAAGCCTCTGACTATCCACACGATCAATGCCTCTCATCATCTTATACACCTCTATCAGGTCACCTCTCATCCTCTGTTGCCCCAGGGAGAAAAGGCCAAGTTCACTCAACCTATTCTCATAAGGCATGCTCCCCAATCCAGGCAATATCCTTGTAAATCTCCTCTGCACCCTTTCTATAGTTTCCACATCCTTCCTGTAGTGAGGTGAACAGAACTGAGCCTAGTACTCCAAGTGGGGTCTGACCAGGGTCCTATATAGTTGTTAACGTTACCTCTTGGCTCATGGACTCAATCCCATGGTTGATGAAGGCCAATACATTGTATGCTTTCTTAACCACAGAGTCAACCTGCACAGCAGGTTGACTTGGACCCAAAGATCCCTCTGATTCTCCACACTGCAAAGAGTCTTTAATACTATACTCTGCCATCATATTTGACCTACCAAAATGAACCACCTCGCACTTACCTAGGTTGAACTCCATCTGCCATTTCTCAGCCTAGTTTTGCATTCTGTTATGTCCCACTGTAAATTCTGGCAGCTCTCCACACTATCCACAACACCCCCAACCTTTGTGTCATTTTGATACACAACATTCTCCAGAATTTACTGAGATTAGTACAAAAAAGCAAAAAAAAAAAATCCAATGAGTGGCAGTTCTGTGAGTGAAAACTGAGTGTAAATGAGAAAAGTCACAGAATGGCCAGATTGGTTCAAACTGACGGGATGATGACAGTAACTCATATAACCACACGTTCCATCGCGGGAGAGAGAGGTCGCTCCTGCAACATTGGGAGTGGAGACCAGCAACTTGCTGTTCTGATGTTACAGTCCTCCATGTCGCTTCTCCAAGGCCCCTGTCTTGAGGGCTGACAGGCTCTCACTCACTATCAAAAGAGACAGAGCGAGGGATCACTCAAGTACAGGGGCCGCCTTCTGACAGCGGCATGGAACGCCTCCTGTCCCGATGTTTCAGTCGGTAAAATTGATGAGGAAGGTCATCCGCGGGGCTGCTTCCTGAAGGCACATGTCTTCCCGGCCGTTGCTGAAAATAGCAAAGTGCTAGGCCACCCAGACTGTGTGAAAATCCACCGCTTGCAAAGAAATGTCATTTGATATGTAGATCACAGGCTTAGACAGAAACCCAGCCTCCTTGAAAAGAAAGAAAAGACATAAGAGAAGAAAAATAAACTGTTTTGTGGACAAACTGGAAGAAGTCGCCTGGGTCTGCAAAAACTGTGGGTGCCATCTTTCCTAGCTCCTCCTGCTCTGTGGATTTGTGGACATCTCCAATGTATCATGCCTCCTTGGAGCTATAATTATTCCTTTAACCAATATAGTTATACACGCAGCTTTTAAAATCACCTTCCATAACCTAGAATATTCAGTTGCTATTCCTCCATCCTTTATAATATGCCGTTTAATAGATTTCAGTGTTGTGCTCTCATTTGCCTCTTTGTGTCCTCAGTAATGAAGTTTCAAGACTTCATTAAAGGTGTCAAAATTAAGCACTAACAAACATTCCCCAGCCTTCATTTTCTCTCTGTCTTGTGGATTAATTGACTAATGAGCACCTTCATTTAATGTTGCTTTTCTCCCTGCTGAAGCAGCTGACAGATTTCCAACCTCCTGAGTTAATTTAAACCTTCCACGTGTCAATCGTCGTCAATTAAGAACATGCTAGATCGAGTTTTTTTGTTTCAAAACTAAGATTGCTTTGGTTCTGCTAAATTGTTTCAGTATATGCACATGGAAGATATATATTTTCAAGCTGCTTTTGAGCAATCTGAAAGTTTAAAATTAGGCAGCAGGGCTCTAAGTATTATTATTTAATTAATCTGCATGTGAATGGAAAACCATGGCCCATATTCACTGATAACTAAATTGTAATTTGGAATTTATTAGCCAGTACAACAGCTCACATCCAAGTTCAACTTCTGTCTGAAACTTACCCCTACCTTCACATGGGAAATCTGCCATAGCTTTCTAAACCTGATATAAAGTTGAGGAAATTTATTCAGCTGGTTGGCTGTTGCCACACTGGATACTTGGATTGAATCCATATTCCCATATGTGATCTACTGATAGTGAATTATTTATGCCAATGTAAGTGTGTCAGCTGAAATAATTTGTGACTAACTGCATCTTAGTGCATTGTTGCAACTAAACAACCTGCATTCATGTGGCTTGTTTGACATTCCGGTGTTTTAACTAAGCACTTCACAGCCAACAAAATACACTTGAAAGTGGTTACTGTTTTTATGTAGGAAATTAAAATGATTGAAGTTCTTGCAAAGCATGAAGAAATGAATGATCTGACAGTGCTGTGAAGATACTAGTAGGATCCTTCATGTCCATGTGAGAAGGTGACTGTACACTAAGTTTGGTTTATATCTGAAATACAACACCTTTGACATGGTGGCCACTATTTTTCTATTAATGTATTATTTTTGAGCTTGGAATAGGGCTTGAACTAACAATTTTGTGACCTAAGAGCTGCTATGAATGAACCAATGCTGACACGTGAACAGTTCAGAGTAATGCACAATGTGATAAGTAGTTCAGACAGCAATGGCAATAGAGATATTTTTGTTGTTAGTTGAAGCAGAAAGGTAAGAGTTGCTTTGGGATTAACTGTGTGCTTATTTGCACCAGATAAATTTTGAGTAAATATTTTTATGCATTCCTTTGGAATTTTTCAAATGCTGTTGTTATTAAATAATTCATACATGTTCCTGACTGCAGTTTCAGATAATTCTTTGTCTTGCCCAACAGAGAGACATTAATTTCAGGCAGGTTCAAGCAAGAGTCCAAATACAAGACTTCAGAGTCATAGAAAAATACAGAACAAAATAGGCCCTTTGGCCTATCTAGTCTGTGCCAAACCATTTAAACCACCTACTCCCATTGACCTGCACTGGGACCATAGCCCTCCATACCTCAACCATCCATGTTCCTTTCCAAATTTCTCTTAAACTTTGAAATCGAACTGGCTTGCACCACTTGTGCTGGCAGCTGGTTCTCATGGCCCTCTGAATGAAGAAGTGCAATGTTAAAGGAATCGGTCCAACACAGACCCCTGTGGAACACCGCTAGTTACTGGCAGTCAACCAGAAAAGGTTGCTTTTATTCCCACTCTTGGCCTCCTGCCAATCAGCCACTGCTTTATCCATGCTGGTGTCTTTCCTGTTATACCATGGACTCATAGCTTGTAAAGCAGCCATGTGACACCTTGTTGAAGGCCTTGTGAAAATCCAAGTCCACAACATCAACCAATTCTCCTTTGTCTATCCTGCTTGTTATTTCTTCAAAGAATTCCAACAGATTTGTCCGGCAAGATTTCCCCTTGAGGAAACCATTCTGACTACGGCCTATTTTATCATGTGTCTCCAAATACCCTGAGACCTCATCCTTAATAATCAACTCCAACATCTTCCCAACCACTGAGGTCAGACTAACTGGCCTATAGTTTCCTTCCTGCTGCATCTCCCCCTCCTTGAAGAATGAAGTGACATTTGCAATTTTCCAGTCTTCTGGAACCATTCCAGAATCAAGTGATTGTTGAACGATCATTACTAATGCCTCTGCAATCTCTTCAACCACCTCTTTCAGAACCATCTGGTCCAGGTGACTTATCTACTTTCAGACCTTTCAGTTTCCAAAGGGCCTTTTCTCTAGTAATAGTACCTTCACACATTTCATGACCCGTCACCCCTGACACTTGGCACTTCCACCTTCTGCTAGTGTCTTCCACAGTGAAGACTGATGCAAAATGCATATTAAGTTCATCTGCCATCTCCTTGTCCCCCATTACTACCTTTCCAGCATCGTTTTCCAGCGGTGTGATTCCATCTTTAACTTAATGACTTTTTTAGTTGCCGCTTTTGGTTTTTAAAAGCTTCCCAATCCTCTAACTTCCCACTAATTTTTGCTCCATTATATGCCCTCTTTGGTTTTGACCTCTCTTGTTAGCCAAGATTGTGTCACCTTTCCTTTAGAATACTTATTCCTTTTTGTGATGTTTATAACCTGTGCCTTCCGAACTGCTTCTAGAAATTCCAGCCATTGCTGCTCTGCTGTCATCCCTGCCAGTGTTCTTTTCCAATCAGTTCTGGCCAACTCCTCTCTCATGCCTCTGTCATTCCCTTTATTCCACTGTAATACTGATATATCTGACTTTAATTTCTCCATCTCAAATTTCAGGGTGAATTTGATCATATTATGATCACCTGTTCCTAAGGGTTCTTTAGGGAGCTTAAGGTTAATCAATTCTGGTTCATTGCACAACACCCGATCCAGAATAGCTAATCCCCAAGTGGGCTCAGCCACGAGCTGCTCTAAAAAGCCATCTCATAGGCATTCTAGAAATTCCATCTCCTGTAATCTAGCTCCAACCTGATTTTCCCAATCTACCTGCATATTGAAGCCCATTTTGACTATTATAACTTTGCCCTTTTGGCATGCATTTTCTATCTCCTGTTGTAATTTGTAGGCCACATCCTTACTACTGTTTGTATACAACTTCCCTTTGGGTCTTTTTACCTTTGCAGTTCCTTAGCTCTATCCACAGTGATTCAACACCTTCTGAACCTATGGCACCTCTTTCCAATGGTTTGATTTCTTTTTTTTTTAACAAAAAGAGTAACGCTGCCCCCTCTGCCTTCCCGCCTATCCTTTCAATACAAAATCTATCTTAAGACATTAAGCTCCGAGCTATAATCTTCCATCAGCCATGGTTCAGTGTTTACTACAACATCATACCTGCCAATCTGCAACTGTGCTGCAAGTTCATCTACCTTATTCCGTATACTGCGCACATTCAGATACAACACCTTCAGTCCTGTGTTCATCCTTTTCGATTGTTTTCTGTATTTTACATTGCAACTCATCCTGTTGATCACAATTTTGCCCTATCAACAGCCTCTCCTCACTACAGTGCCTCCATTTGTAAACCAGCTACCTCACCTTCAGCACTATCACCCTCCTTTTCTACGATTGTTCTTGTATTGAAATACATGCAGCTCTGGACACGAGTTAGAGGATTCCTAACTTTGTCTGAGGTCTTAACAACATCTGCCTCCACAGACTCTCCACTAACTGTTCAGGCACCCTGGTTCTCATCCCCTGTAACTAGTTTAAACCCCACCGTTCAGCATTAACAAACTTTCCTGCTAGGATATTCGTCCTCGTCCAGTTCAGGTGCAAACCATCCCTTCTGTACAGGTCTCATATTCTCTGGAATATGATCCAAAAATCTTGGGCCCTCCCTCCTACACCAACTCCTTAGCTATAACCTTTCTAATTTCGGCTTCACTCGCACATGGCACAGTAGCAACCCTGAAATCACTCCCTGAACTCCCTCATCCTACCCATGTCACTGGTACCTACATGGACCATGACTTCTGACTGTTCACCTTACCACCTCAGAATGCTGAGGACTCAATCTGAGATATCCTGGACCCTGGCACCGAGGAGGCAACATATCATCTGGGAATCTCGTTCTCACCCTCAGAACCTCCTGTCTGTTCCCCTAACTAATGAATCCCCTATCGCCACAGTGTGCCTCTTCTCCCCTCCGCCCCTTCCCTTCTGAGTCACAGAGGCAGACCCAGTGCCAGAGACGTGACCACTGTGACTTTCCTCTGTTGGGTCAAACCCCCCCCCCCAACAGTATCCCAGTATCCAAAGTGATAATACCTGTTGTTGTGGAGGATGACCACAGGAGTACTTTGCACTGGATTCTTGTCCCCATTCCCTGTGTTCTACCCCTTGGGTGTAACTATCTCTCTGCATGTCCTATCTGTCACCCTTTAGCTTCCTGGGTGATCCAGAGTTCATCCAGTTCCAGCTCCAACTACTTAATGTGGTTTGTTAGACGCTGCAGCTGGATGCACTTATTACAGTTGTAGTCGTCTGGGATACTGGAGGTCTCCCTGCCTTCCCACATCTCACGAGGAGTATTTCACTATCCTGCCTGGAATCTCTACTGTCTTCGCTGAGCAGATATAAAAAGAAAAGGAAAAAACTTTTCTTTCCTTTGTTTTCTCTGAGTGAAGCCTCTCTTCTCTGAAGCCTTGAAGAGCTAAAGCCTTAAGATCACCACTCTGACTCTGTCCACTCAGATGATGGCTGCTGTGATGACGGCCATGGTGCTTGCCCCGCCTTCCTTTAATTGGCTGTTACTAATCAATCCCAAACGCTGATTGGTCACTGATGAGAGCTCTGTTATGCTGCTGCGACCCTCTGCTGCCTTCTATCCTTGGGCAGTGGACCTGATTGAAATCCCCTACTCTGCAGACTTCCGATGTCCAGATTGCGCTCTGTCAAAGCTCTATATTATATGCCTTCTGCACATTCTGTCCAACTGAATGCATTGGAACTAATTGCTAAGCGGGGGACTGTAGCAGGAAACCAGTTCAATAGCTCACATCGAAGATCTATTTCCTTCGCAAAATTGCCCCAAGCTTTGGTATGTAAGTCTGGCATTATCCCAGCTGCTCTCACATGCTTTAACTACTTGATGCAATTGAGACAATTGGTTTACCTGTATATTGGCTGTTAAGTTATTTACTCAGGTTGAACAATGACCTCATCTTCCTCATCTGCAGAAGATGACGAATGGTGTTATGTTTTCTAACTTCAAACCATTAAGCTAATTCAAAGGAAAACACAAGTCTGAAATATGAGTCTGTTTGTGTTTTCTATAAGAGAGGCGTGCATATATCATGTGGTAGCGTGATGACAACTGCAATTCATGTGTTTTTACAAAGTGAAGTATTTAAACGAACAAGAATGCTTAATCAACAACACATTTACAAGAATACTTAAATATTACTGAAATAATAAATGCGCAACACTCCTCCCTGCTTAGCTGTAAACAACTCTGTACAGAATACACCTCAACTGTATACACTGTATATTATATAATACAACTAGTATACAGACATCTACAGCATAGTAAATTGCCTCATTCAGTCCTAAAGATTCAATCACTATGGAGGATTTCTTACTCTTGTAGGATAACTTATTTTCTGACAGAACTGTGGGTTAGACTTGTGGCAGTGAAACAATCTCCGGTTCTGGGGCCTCCTCCATGATGATTGTAGGAGTTGATTCTGAGACTGCAGGAAGTGGTTCTGATAGCAGTAGCCATCTTTCTTTTTCTTCCAGTTTGTGCATCTTGACCTTAGAAAGGAGTATTTAGTTCACTGGAGTATTTGCTTATTAATCTTTCTATTGATCCCTTTACAATCTGATCTCTCCTCTTGGTTTCCTCATCCACAACATCATCTGTTGAATCCTCTGTTTTCATACCTTCATCGACTCCTTTGATCCAGCTGGGCTTTGCTCTTTGTATCTACTTTTATAAGCGGCTTTTTGTCTCCCACTTGAATTTCATGCAATAATCAATATTGCACGCAGAGCAGATTCTGGTTCTTTATACTCACAAAGCCAAATGCTAGCAACTTTTCTGAAGTTTCTTGAACTCTCTTCTAGCCATATTTTGCAAATAACTTTCTGATTAACATATCAAAAGCTTTCTCAGATAGAGTATGTTGCCTACAAAAACTGCTGTAGTTGACCACTGGTTTGTTACTTTCATGTTTCCTCTGAACAACATGGTCCTTCCTTGGTCCAATGTGCTTTCCAACCAGAGACACAGAGGCTGGCAGTAACACCTGTTTGCCCTCTGTTTTGCCGTGGTTATGGTGTACAGCATGGAAATAGTTTTGGCAACATCCATCACCTTCTTAATTCACTTTCAGGTGGCTCCTTTGAAGGGATGTGGCATGCAAGTTTTGGCTGGATTTTCAGTCAAGTTGAAGTTGTCTCAGCCAATCATGTCCCCACATTGCTGGTCTTCTGTTTTAACCTTATACAAGCTCAATGTGGCGTGTTGGTTGTTGTATTTCACTGTTACGAATGTCATTCCCACAGGAGGCATCTTCTTTCCACTGTAAGTTCTTAGTTGGATATCTGCAGGCTTCAGTTTAGTATCTTTGAAATGCCACTCAAACTCATTTTGTGGAATGAATGAAACAGCCGAACCAGTGTCTAATTTCATTTTAATTAATTTGCCGTTAACTTCTGGTATAAGCCACATTGCTTATCTATTGCTAGTTTTCACATTGTAAATCTCAAAGATACATTGTCCTGTGTCACTCTCAACATTATCAGATTTTTCATCAACAGCATGTAGATTCGTGCTCTTTTTAAAACTTCAACTTGACTTTTTAATCTTTTTCTCTTCACTGTGCAGTTCATTTATTTTTGTCTGCCCAACATACTCTTTGTATGGGTTCTAATTTGCTGCATTTTCTATAATTTCACCTTTAAATCTGCATTGGTCTGGTGTATGTGAGCCCCTGCCACAACGATAACACATATTGTTTCCGTAGGCCGGTTTTTGTTCGGATGTTGCAATTTTGTTTATGCTCATTTTCATTCCTGACTACAACTCAATTGCGTCACTGTCTGCTGTTTCCATTGATACAGCTAGTTTAACTGCTCTTAAATATAAGTTGTGCTTCAGACAGGGGCCATTTTTGAAAGCTTTCCTATAAGATTCTGCAAACTAAATGATCTCAGAGTGTTCATTAAGCCTATCACTGAACTGACAATATTCAGACAACCTCTTCAATTCAGCCATGTATGCTGAAATGGACTCCCCTTTTAGATTCTGCTTTTGAAACGTAAAGTGTTCTGCAATCAACAATAGTTTTGGTTCTAAATGTTCCTGCATTACTTTGACAATATCAGCACAGCTCATTCCTGTTGGTTTGGTTGAAACAGTCAAACTTTGAAGCAAACTGTATGTATTTAAATGAATGCGCTCAGCAAAATTAGTAGTTGTTTCTCTTTGGTTATTTCATTTGCTTCAAAATACTGTTCAATTTTCTTAGTATATAAAATCTAGTTATTCATAGAAACATAGAAACATAGAAAATAGGTGCAGGAGTAGGCTATTCGGCCCTTCGAGCCTGCACCGCCATTCAGTATGATCATGGCTGATCATCCAACTCAGAACCCTGTACCAGCCTTCCCTCCATACCCGCTGATCCCTTTAGCTACAAGGGCCATATCTAACTCCCTCTTAAATATAGCCAATGAACTGGCCTCAACTGTTTCCTGTGGCAGAGAAATCCACAGATTCAGCACTCTCTGTGTGAAGAAGTTCTTCCTAATCTCGGTCCTAAAAGGCTTCTCCTTTATCCTCAAACTGTGACCCCTCGTTCTGGACTTCCCCAACATCGGGAACAATCTTCCTGCATCTAGCCTGTCCAATCCCTTTAGGATTTTATACGTTTCAATCAGATTCCCTCCTCAATCTTCTAAATTCCAACGAGTATAAGCCTAGTTCATCCAGTCTTTCATCATATGAAAGTCCTGCCATCCCAGGAATCAATCTGGTGAACCTTCTTTGTACTCCGTCTATGGCAAGGGTGTCTTTCCTCAGATTAGGGGACCAAAACTACACACAATACTCCAGGTGTGGTCTCACCAAGGCCTTGTACAACTGCAGTAGTACCTCCCTGCTCCTGTACTCGAATCCTCTCGCTATAAATGCCAGCATACCATTCGCCTTTTTCACCGCCTGCTGTACCTGCATGCCCACTTTCAATGACTGGTGTATAATGACACCCAGGTCTCGTTGCACCTCCTCTTTTCCTAATCTGCCACCATTCAGATAATAATCTGTTTTCCTGTTTTTGCCACCAAAGTGGATAACTTCACATTTATCCACATTAAATTGCATCTGCCATGAATTTGCCCACTCACCTAACCTATCCAAGTCACCCTGCATCCTCATAGCATCCTCCTCACAGCTAACACTGCCGCCCAGCTTCGTGTCATCCGCAAACTTGGAGATGCTGCATTTAATTTCCTCATCTAAGTCATTAATATATATTGTAAACAACTGGGGCCCCAGCACTGAGCCTTGCGATACCCCACTAGTCACTGCCTGCCATTCTGAAAAGGTCCCGTTTATTCCCACTCTTTGCTTCCTGTCTGCCAACCAATTCTCTATCCACATCAATACCTTACCCCCAATACCGTGTGCTTTAAGTTTGCACACTAATCTCCTGTGTGGGACCTTGTCAAAAGCCTTCTGAAAATCCAAATATACCACATCCACTGGTTCTCGCCTATCCACTCTACTAGTTACATCCTCAAAAAATTCTATGAGATTCGTCAGACATGATTTTCCTTTCACAAATCCATGCTGACTTTGTCCGATGATTTCACTGCTTTCCAAATGAGCTGTTATCACATCTTTGATAACTGACTCTAGCAGTTTACCCACCACCGATGTTAGGCTAACCGGTCTATAATTCCCTGGTTTCTCTCTCCCTCCTTTTTTAAAAAGTGGGTTTACATTAGCCACCCTCCAATCCTCAGGAACTAGTCCAGAATCTACTTGAAAAATTATCACTAATGCATCCACTATTTCTTGGGCTACTTCCTTAAGCACTCTGGGATGCAGACCATCTGGTCCTGGGGATTTATCTGCCTTTAATCCCTTCAATTTACCTAACACCACTTCCCTACTAACATGTATTTCCCTCAGTTCCTCCATCTCACTGGACCCTCTGTCCCCTACTATTTCTGGAAGATTATTTATGTCCTCCTTAGTGAAGACAGAACCAAAGTAATTATTCAATTGGTCTGCCATGTCCTTGCTCCCCATAATCAATTCACCTGTTTCTGTCTGTAGGGGACCTACATTTGTCTTAACCAATCTTTTTCTTTTCACATATCTATAAAAGCTTTTACAGTCAGTTTTTATGTTCCCTGCCAGTTTTCTCTCATAATCTTTTTTCCCCTTCCTAATTAAGCCCTTTGTCCTCCTCTGCTGAACTCTGAACTTCTCCCAGCCCTCAGGTGAGCCACTTTTTCTGGCTAATTTGTATGCTTCTTCTTTGGAATTGATACTATCCCTAATTTCCCTTGTCAGCCACGTCATGTAATTAAAATTACTAATATTTCTGATGTAGCCAGTCATTTCTGCTTTTAATTTATGATTAATATCACTCAGTACTCACTCTTTATGTATCCGTGAATTCTTTTGTTTTCCACCTTTTTTTAAAAAAACTTGACAGTCTGTGCATGTGATGGGATGCACTTTTTTATTTTTACTGGACATTCCTTGTTGCACTTTTTTAAAATCACATTTCTCACTGTGCTTCAAAAGGTTGGTAGCCACCTTGGGTTAGTTTCAAAAACACCTCATTGCCACTGTTATGTTTTGTAACATAAAAACATTGAAGGAATTCAAAGGAAGTCTGAAATGTGAGTCAAAATTTGTGTTTTCTCACGAACATATCATATGGAAGGATGATGACATATGCAATTCAGGTATTTTTATATATAACCTGCAGTGAATTATTTAAACGAACAAGAAAGCTTAATCAACACCATGTTTACAGGATTACTCAAATATTGTTGCGTGCCATCGAGTCAAATATTACTGAAGTATTAAATACATACCAAATGAAATCTTGGGTTCCTTAGTTGTAACCGTCTTTAGGATCAAGAGGGATGTTGTAGAGGTGATGTTCTTCACTTATCAGTGTCTAGGTGGCGGTTTCTTCCTCCACCACCTTATCCCACTATCTGGCTCTACTGCTCCTTTTTCTTCCTCTGTCTTTTCCTGTCTCTACCTATCACACACCAGACGCTGTCTTCCTACTCTGCCTCTTGTATCCCCCACCTTTTACATCAGGTTTCTTTACCTGTCTCACCTGGTTCCAACTATTACCTGCCAGCCCCTGTCTCACCCCTCCACCTTACCTCTTTCTATTGTCTGTTTCCCTGCTACACTCTTTTATACAGGATCTTGACCCAAAATGTCGACCATCAATTTGCAGTGCTGACCTATCCACGGATCAGTGGCATCAGTACCAAGGCTTTGATTGGACTCAACCAGCTCTGGTGGAAGGGACATATTGTTTGACATCAGATTTCGATACAAATAATGCACTGAGACCTGTCATCACAGGAGATTTCACGAAAAGCAGTGAAGATGCTCAAGAACATTCTTAAAGTTTCCTGGAGGAAGTGTAACATTTTCACCACCTTGTCGGTATCTATAGTCATGATTGTCAACTGAAGAAGGATCATCAGGGATGCATTCACAAACAAGAGAAAGTCTGCAGATGCTGGAAATCCAAGCAGCAAAACTACTCACTTTTTTTTCCTCCTTCTACTCTTCATCATTTTTTCTCCAGTCCTGCCGAAGGGTCTTGGCCCAAAACACCGACTGTCCTTTTTTCCATAGATGCTACCTGGCCGGTGGGGATCGTCCAGCATTTTGTGTGTGTTATCTGGGATGCATGCAGGATCACCTGCCCCCCCCCCCCAAGATTGAGTGAGACTAGAACCAGAAGTCATTGGTTTAGGGTGAAAGGTGAAATATTTAAGTGAATTTTCTTCACTCATGGAATGTGGAATGAGCTACCATTGGAAAAGGTAGATATAGGTTCAGTTATAACACTTGGGAGAAGTTTGAATAGGTATATTGATGGGAAGTGTTTGGAGGGATAGATGGGACAAGTCTGAGTTGTCATGGACTAGATGGGCTGAAGGGCCTCTTAATGGGCAGTAGTACTTTATGATCCTATGCTGCTGAACCTTTATGACTGAAGCATGTGGAAGATGAGTGCACGTGGTGAACGACATACAGGGTGTCTCCAACTACCCTAACATCCCTTCATAACCACCTACCTCACCCTTGGCAGAATGTCCAGATTCTGCATTAGAAGTGTTCGATCACTGGCCGACCCACAGAACTCGGATGAAGCAAGTCATCTGTGACCTTAGAGAAGGGTTACCTGAACATTGTCTTGTCCCGTTCTCTGAATTAGCCTTGAATTTTCTGACATGGTTATCCTTTTGATTTAAAAATAAAGTAATCTTAAAATATATCTACTTACAATTGAGTTAATTTGATTAGTTGAATGTAATTAGGAATGGAATTGAACTCAAATAACAGAATCATGAGAGCAATAAGACTATTGAGAAAAAAATTGTAGGATGCTACTTTTGATGTGAGGATTAACAAGTAGCAAGTGCAAAATACGATTCTCAGTGATTTGTCTTGAGGCTGTCTTAACATTCTCACTCACTTTTTCCCTAGTTAAATGCAATGGCAAACCGAGCAGCAGGAAAAGGGTATGAAAATGAAGACAACTATTCCAACATCAAGTTCCATTTCATAGGAATAGAAAACATTCACGTGATGAGAAGCAGTCTACAAAAACTACTGGATGGTAAGTCATTGTTCGAGGCATGAATGCACATTCGATTTATAAAGTTCTGTTGACGTGATTGTGACATTTTCTGTCTTAATGTTGAATCTAATTTTCAATGGGTAAGTGGTTTAATTACTATGAATTTAGCCATCTTTCTTGATGTCCCAAATGTAATTAATGGTCTATGTCCAGTGTAGTTAAGCTCAGCAGAGAGGATTGGTGAGAAGGAATCTAGACATGGCGCCCTAGGCTCTGGATGGTGATCATCCTTCAGAGGGTGGTGGGTTAACTGTCTTCGCTGGGACTCAATGCCCCTCTCTGTAACTGAATCTTGGACTACTTGTCAGAAAGACCCCAGTCAGTCTTGAGTTGGCAGTAACATCTCATGCTCCATTCTGCTGAGCACTGGTGCCCCCCAGGCCTGTGTGCTCAGCTCACTGCTATTCACGCTGTTGACTCACGACTGCACTGCCAGATTCAGCTCAAACAACATCATCAAGTTCATTGATAATACAACAGTGGTAGGCCTCATCAGCAACATTGATAAGTTGTCATACAGAGAGCAGATAGAGAGGCTCATCAAATGGTGTGAGAACAAGAGCCTGGGTCTCAGCATGGACAAGACAAAAGAGATTATTGTGGACTTCAGGAGGGCACATGTCAACCACTGTCCATTGCACAACAATGGCTCTGCTGTGGAGAGAGTGAAGAGCACAAAGTTCCTTGGTGCTCCTAACAGACGGTCTAACCTGGACTCGCAACACCACCTCATTAGCCCTGAAAGCACAGCTACATCTACAGTTTCTGAGGAGGCTGAGGTGTGTAAGACTGCCCTACCCCATTCTAACAACTTTCTACAGGAGCACCAGGGAGAATGACTTGTCTGGCTGAATCATCGGAAGCTGCAAGGCAGTAGACTGCCAGACCCTACCGAGTGCATTATGTGTGCTTTATGCTGATACTTTTTCAGTTATTTCATTTCAAAGAAAGCAGATTATGAAAATTGAAGTAAAGTTCAATTTTATTTACTTTATTTCTTTTTCAATATTTTTATTTTGATTTCTATATATAGAATACAGTGTTCAAGAGAAGACAAAATATAACACCAGATATAGTATATTGAATCACATTAATGAACTCCTTACTCTATATTCATATGGATTAGATTAGTTCGTTTATTAGAATATAAACATTTTCTTAAGGAAAAAAAAAGATCTACACTCACTACCAAAGCCAAAGCTGTTTGGGGGGGAAAAAAAGAAAAAAGAAACTTGTCAGATAATAAAATATACTATTAACCAACTTCTGTACTTTAACAAGAAGTCAAAGATTATGAAAATAATTTAAAAATGGCCCCCACAAACTTTGAAAATTTTGGTTAGATTCAGAAATTGAACAATGAATCTTTTCTAAATTTAGGCATGCCATAACATCCTGTAACCACTGAGCATGATTAGGCGGAACAGCATCCTTCCATTTAAACAAAAGCACCCTTCTAGCCATAAGAGCTAGAATGTGTAGATCAGATGTCTTCAAAATGATATCTTTACTTCCAACAATACCAAATAGGGCAGTCAAAGGATTAGGCTTAAAACTTACTTTAAAGAGTACAGAAAAAGTTTGAAATATTTCCTTCTAATATTTTCCAAGACTTGGGCAAGTCCAAAACATATGAATAAGTGAAGCTTCTCCATTGTTACACCTATCACAATAGGGAGAGATATCTCTATAAAAATGAAATAATTTATCCTTGGTCATATAAGCCCTGTGAACCACCTTAAATTGTAGGAGGGAATGACGAGCACATAGCGATGAAGTATTAACTAATTTAAAAATCTCATTCCAAGTTTCTTCTGAAATTGAGGTCTGTAAATCTTGTTCCCAAGGATTTATTTTACTTAATTATTAATTCATTTTAAATAGGGCCTGGCTGATTAAAGTTTTTGTAAAGGAGAGACAACTATTGCTTTTTTTAAAAACACAGTTATGAGTAAATAACTCAGAATTTAAAAATCCAGAATTTTCAGATGTATGTCATTGTAGCCTAAAGTCAACTTGAATAAATGTAGCATTTGGGAAGGAAGAAGGAGGAAGTGGATAGCAGAGAAGAAATGAGATGGAGGGTCTTCCAAGTACTGCAGTAATATTTAACAAATTTTTATTTTGGCTCATTTTACATAGAAGTAGTGTGAGCTGTAGAGTTATTCACAATGGTGCTTGACAAGGAGATTCTGTGGAGCACCCCTTGGTAGTACAGCTGAGTTAACGATGCTTGAGAATGGTGAAATGAACATTGTGACTGGTCTCTAACCTTTTGACCAAGTGGGAGAAGACATCAGACCACCACTTGCTCATTTGATGGAGGAACATGGTATTAATATGGGCAGTGTGGAGATCATTTACATGCAACTTGTGAAATGAGGGGCAATGTATGAATTAGAGATGTCATGTTAGAGACTCTTAAGATAGATTTTCTCACTTTGTATCAATGTGTAGAACAGCATATGTGGCAAAATTCTTATAATTTCAACTGTTGGTGCACATCCCATTTGATTCTGTTCCTTCATTTTAATGATCAAAGTATTATGTTTGCTTGATTTCATGATCATGTGCAACTGATAAGACTCTTCATAAAAAACAAAAAGTGCTTTGGGTTGGTTCCATCCTTTTTACCTGTATTTCTGTGTGAAAGGGGATGTGCAAAAGCTTGTATATGGATTTCTCTTATATAAAATTAGTTTTGTTGAAATGTGATAAAAAGGGTATTTGTAGTGAACCATGTTTGCAGAAAAAAGCTCTAGAACAGCTTCCTACTGACAAATTCGTGTTGAACCAATGAGGAAAAGAAAATTGCAAAAGATTGTCAATGAGGATACAAGTGAAAGGATCAGGAGTAGGCCATTCGGCCCCTTGATCCTGATCCTGTCAAATTGACTGTGGCCCATCTGATCATGGCTGCAGCTTCATTTTCCTGTAGCATACAAATCCACCTTCCTTGGCCTTCTCTCCATGACACCTTAAGATATACTGGGGTGCGACGATAGTGTGGCAGCTAGTGTGACGCTATTACAACTCAGGGCGTTCTGGAGTTTGGAGTTCAATTCCGTCGCTGTTTGTAAGGAGTTTCTACATTCTCCCCATGATAACATGGGTTTCTTCAGATGCTTTGGTTTCCTCCCACAGTCCAAAGGCATACTGGTTGGCTGGTTAATTGATCATTGTAAGTTGTCCCTTGATTATGATAGGATTAAATTGGTGTGTTGCTGTGGAGTGCAGCTCATTGGGCCTGAAGGGCCTGTTCCACAATGTACCTTTAAAAGTATAATAAGCAGATAGTTACAATGATTCAAGATCTTCTGAGGGAAGAAATTACTTTTCATCCCATTTTTAAATGGACAACACTATATTCTGAAAGAATGTTCTCTTGTTCTAGATTCCAGTACAAAACAAAGCATTCTCTCAGTATCTACCTTGTCAAGCTTCTTTGGAATCTTCTGAACTTCTTTCTAAACTCTGATTATAGGCAATTATTAATTCTTGTATCTTGTCCCTTAAGGGACCAACGTACATTTTAGCTGATTTCTTCCTCTTTCTGTATTTTTGATTCTTAACCTTTTTTTTTATTTTGTATCACTGCTTTCCTAGTATATTTTCCCTCTTTTCTAGTCATTCTATGTATTTCTAAAATTTATCCAGTCTTCAGGCCAGCCATTAATCTTCACAACAGAATAGGTTTTTCTTTTAATTTGGTATCACCCTAACACTCTTGCCTAGACATACACAGTCTTATAGTCAATGGAGTATATCTTGAAAATTATGAAATATGTTTTAAAATATCTGCCACTGCTTAACTTTTGTATAATTTTGATCTATTTTCTTCAGTTCTCAATGCCAGTTCTACTTTCAAATAGTTGAAATTGGTTTTAAGATATTAGTGACAGATGTAGGTTTCTCATGCTTAACCAGTTTATGCAATTCTACTCTGATTTCTGCACCAGTCCCCTATTTATGTAGTTTGAGATCGTTAACTCATTCTGTATCATCACACTTGATTGGATGTAATAAGAGAGATGAAGGTCATGATGTTCACCTAAGGAAGACTTTTTAAATGGAGACAGGCAAGCATGCATGATGTTTCTGGGTTGCTTGTATTGCAGGATACTTTTAAAAAAATTTGGAATAATTCTAATGTGCAACATGGTGATTTGCTGATGTGCATGCCATACAATTAAATATTATGTAACATCTCTGAAATCTTTTTCAGTCTGTGAACTTCGATCTCCTTCAATGAGTGATTTCCTATGGGGTTTAGAGAGTTCTGGTTGGTTGAAGCACATTAAAGCCATCATGGATGCGGGTATATTTATTGCAAAAGTAAGTAAATTAATTCAGTACCACTGTTCCAAGCTGGTATTATGGATTTCACTTCATATTACGTCGGCATTATCATCAGTCTTGAGGTCGGCCTGTCAAATATCTCACAAAGAATTGGAATGCTTCACAAAGCTGAAATTCCTAAACTTCAGTGCTGTTAGAAACACAGGAAATGTTCATACTTTAAGGAGTCCAAAGAATACTCAATTTTTTTTCAGTATGAAAGTTGACTAAAGTTTCATTGACAAAAATTATCCAGAAAGTTGTCACCAGCAAAGACTTCTTGATTGCTGAAGATACAAACAAAATGAACATTTCACTATGTTTTGATTTTTGGAACTCTTGTACTCTGAAATGCTGAAGCTAAGAAAGCAGCCATATGACTGAGGATTGTGCCAGCCTAAGGGAAATGTTGGTGAACCTGTCTGAAACCACTGAGATTATCATCAGTAGCCTCTGCATTTCACATTGCAGAGCTCTGGAATTTGCTGTCGGGCAACTGTCTGTGCTCAGATACTAGTTCTCTTGTGGAGATAGCGTGGGATTGGGAGTATGAACTGTTAGGACACAGAAGGCTTTTTTAATTGCATTGCTACCCCGCCTTCCTCCAGATTGTTTTTGAGCACAAGCTATTCGTTCACTCTGAGGAATGCAGATGAAAGCGATGGTGTCACACACACACGCAAGGCTGGAGGAACTCAGCAGGTCAGTCAGGAAATGAATAAACAGTCAATATTTTGGGCCAAGACCCTTCATTAACACTGGAAAGGAAGGAGGACAATGCCAGAATTAAAAGGTCAGGGGAGGGGAAGGAGGACAAGCTAGAAGGTGATAGGTGAAGCCAGGTAGGCAGAGGAAGGGAGATGAATTTAGAAGCTACAAGTTGATAGGTGGGAAAGGTAAAGAGCTGGAGAAGAAGGAACCTGATACGAGACAAGAGTGGACCATGGGAGAAGGGATGGAGGAGGGGCACCAAAGGGAGGTGATAGGCAGGTGAGGAGAAGAGGTAAGAGGACAGTGTTTGGGAATAGAAGAACAGGAAAGGGGGAGGGGAAAAATACTGGTAAGAGAAATCGATGTTCATGCCATCAGGTTGGAGGCTACTGAGACAGAATATGAGAGGTTGCTCCTCCAACCTGACAGTGGTCTCATTGTGGCAAAAGAGAAGATGAGAAGAAGAGAAAGGTGCTGTTTGAAATGGGCCACATTCTTATTTTATTAAAATGACAATAACAATAATGAATAATATTTTGTTTTATATAAAGTCTATCAATTTAACCTTAGTTTTGCAGAATCAGAATCAGGTTTATTATCACTGGCATGTGATGTGAAATTTGTTAACTTAGCAACAGCTGTTCAACGCAATGCATAATATAGAAGAAAAAAAATACATAAATCAATTACAGTATATGTATATTGAATAGATTAAAAACATGTGTGCAAAAAACAAATATTGTATATTTTTAAAAAAGTGAGGTAGTGTCCAAGGGTTCAACATTCATTTAGGAATCGGATGGCAGAGAGGAAGAAGCTGTTGCTGAATTGCTGAGTGTGTGCTTCTGTACCTCCTACCTGATGGTAACAGTGAGAAAAGGGCATGCCCTGGGTGCTGGAGGTCCTTAATAATGTATGCTGACTTTTTGAGACGCCGCTCCCTGAAGATGTCCTGGATACTTTGTAGGCTAGTACCCAAAATGGAGCTGACTAGATTTACAAACTTCTGCAGCTTCTTTTGGTCCTGTGCAGTAGCCCCTCCATACCAGACAGTGATGTAGCCTGTCAGAATGCTCTCCATGGTACAACTATAGAAGTTTTTGAGTGTATTTGTTGACATACCAAACTTTTTCAAACTCCTAATGAAGTATAGCCGCTGTCTTGCCTTCTTTATAACTAGATTATGAAGACACGTAGTCCTCTTTTATTCTCATTTAGTAATGCATGCATTAAGAAATGATACATTATTTCCTCCGGTGTGATATCACAAAACACAGGACAGACCAAGGCTGAAAAAAACTGACAGAACCACATAATTATAACATATAGTTACAACAGTGTAACAATACCATAACTTGATGAAGAAGTCCATGAGCACAGTAAAGTTCAAGGTTTCTTAAATGTCCCACATCTCACGCAGACAGGAGAAGGAAGGAAAACTCTCCCTGCCATGCCGACCACAATCCGACTCTGAGTCATCCGAAAACTTAGAGCTCTGATCAGCTCTCCGACACTGAGTACTGAGCGCCATCTCTGTCTGAACGATTCGACCTCCTTCTCGATCGCCAAAAGCAGGCAAGGCCAGGGATTTTGAGGCCTACCCTCCGAAAGATTCCTGACCACACAGTAATGACAGCAGCGAATGGGCGTTTCAGAAATTTCTCCAGATGTTCCTCTGTGCTTTCACGTCCATTCTCCATCAAATCAGAATTGTCCATGGCCCCTATTTAACAGATACGATATCATTTTTCACCGGAGAGCTGCGCACATGCATCTTCTCCTCCTGCCGATATATATCGGTACGATATGTTGGGAGGTTAGATCCTCAGAGATCTTGACACCCAGGAACTTGAAACTGCTCACTCTCTCCACTTCTGATCCCTCTGAGGATTGGTATGTGTTCCTTTGTCTTACCATTCCTGAAGTCCATAATCAGCTCTTTCGTCTTACTGATGTTGAGTGCCAGGTTAAATTAAGGTTGAAATTTGACTTTGATGCCTGGCACTAAACAAGATTTCCCAGACAGACCCATTTGTTATGTTTTTGTAACTTCAAGGCATAAAACTAATTGCTAGAAAAAGATGGGAACCCAGGAGAATACGTCTCAGTTTTCCTTTTACTGTAAGCGATGCAAGTACATATGACAAAGTATGCCATTCCCTTTTACATATAACCCATAACTAATTATTTTAATGAACTAGAATGCTTAAACAATATAAAGACAGCATTACTCAAATATTACTGAAATCGTAAATGCATAAAACTCTTTCTGCTTAGCTATGAACTCTAACTCAATATAGAATGCATCTCAAGTTGTATACATGCATATCTATACAGTATACTATATAATCCGACTGCTATATACAGACATCCACAGCATAGTAAATCTTAAATTCTCACACTCAGGCCTAAGGTTTTAATCGCTGTGGAGGATTTATTACTCATGTGAGATAACATCTTTCTTGACAAAGGGTTCACTCTGCTCTGCTTGACGCAGTGAGTCAATTTCAGGTCTGGGGCCTCCCCCATTGTGGTTGGAGGCATTGACTCTGGGACTGCAGGAAGTGGTTCTGACGACTCTGGGTACTTTTCTTCTCGATGTATTGGCATCCTGAACAATGCATATCAAGCCTCACTGGACAATATAGATTATAATGTGTGAGTATAGTGTCTGATGTCACCATTTCCTTTACCTTTTGGAAAGCCACCTCACACTGCTTTGCCAATTGCTACTTCTTCCCAATCTGTAGTAATGAGTTCAAGGGTGGAACTAGGTTAACTGTCTGGACACGCCCCTCTGCTGACTGCCCCTGTGGCTCCTCCCACAGATCCCTGAATAAAGGCAATTTTGCCCTGCTCCTCCCCGTCAGACCAGGGGCAGACACTCAGCATGGAGGTCACGTCGTACTGCGAATAAAAGCCTTTCAGTATTTACCCTACTTTAGTCTTTTGGAATTATTGAAGGTGCTTCAGCACAGTAGCCAGATTTGGCAGGAACCTGTTATAGTAATTGACAAATCCTAAAAAGGACCATGATCCTTTGGCCTTGGGGGATCCACCTCTGCTTGAATTTTCTCAGCACACTTGTGTAATGCTTGTACGTCAGTGGTGTGACCACAGTAAGTGATGCTTGGTATAAAGAATTTGTATTAGTTGCGTCATGCTCTGAGCTCATAATCTTCTAATCTTTTTACCACTGTCTTAAGATGCTGGGGATGTTCCTCGTCATCCTCACTGGTAACAATGATGTCAATAAGGTAACACTGAGTGCCTGGGCAACCTTGCAGCAGCTGGTCCATAGCCTTCTGCGAGAGTGTAGCTGCAGAGGCTACTCCAAAAATAAGCCAATTATAGTGATAAAGCCATTGTGACTGTTTCTGGTGAGGAACACTTTGGACCCTTCTTCCATCTTCATTTGTAGTTGACTTCAACCAAGTCCACTTCGCTGAAGTGTTTTCCTCCAAGAAGGTTTGAAAAGATATCCTCTTTCCTGGGCAGAGGGTATTGATCTACTTTCAGTACTGGGTTGATGGTGACCTTAAAATCATCAAAGTTCCTGACAGATCTGTTATTCCTAGCTACTGGGACCATGGGTATCGCCCATAGGCTCCACTCTACATTGGAAAGAATTCCTGCAGCCTCCTTGTGATCTAGTTCACTGGGTACTTTATCATGGTTGGTATAAGGAACGTTGTAAAATGTGGGTGTGGTATTTTCATTTAACATTATTTTACGTTTGATATATTTGAGTTTTCCAAGGCCATCCCTGAACACTGATGTGGCATTATCCAGTATATTTCTTAATTCACTTTCATTTAAGGGAATGTGACATGCAAATGCTAGATGGATCTCGAATCAAGTTGTAGTTGTCTTAGCCAATCACGTCCCCACAATGCTGGCCCTCCTGTTTTTCTTCAAAGGTCCAACTTAATGTCAGAGAAGTGTATACAGTATACATCCTGAAATGCTTTTTCTTCACAAACGTCCATGAAAACAGAGAAGTGTCCCAAAGAATGAATGACAGTTAAATGTTAGAATCCCAAAGTACCACCCCCCCAACTCCTCTCCCTCCCGCACGTAAGCGGCAGCAAGCAACAATCACCCCTCACCCCACCGGCAAAAAAAAAGCAACGGCACCCACCACCGAGCACTCAAGCGTGAGCAAAGCAATAACAAAGACACAGACTTGCAGTCCTTCAAAGTCTTCGCGTTTCACCCGGTATACGACATACCACAAGCTCTCTCTCTCTCTCCCGAATAAGGGAGAAGGAGGTGTCTCCATTTTCCCAGCGAGTGGAGAGACATAACAAACAACTCGCTGGTTTACAATGTTAAAAGTCCGTTACGTCACTTTTTTTCCAGCCTGTACCAGTAGATCTCAAAGATCTCGGGTCTTCGGACACACAGCAGATATCCCGGCTCCCCCGATGACACACGAGTCTCCTGCCATGACACCGACCCTCAATCAACCCGCCTCCAGAGCCCCAAGATCCTAGGCTTCCAAATCCAAGCTGGACTCTTAGGCCGAGCCCTTGGCATGCTGAACAACAATGGTCAGTTATGAAACCCCGAGAGATGGTCCTATTCCGGCAAAGAACTGAAGTCAGTGTGTAACTCCAGGGCAGGGTCTTCCAAAGAACTCTGAAAGGGAAAAATAAAGATATTAAAGATGGAAATAGAGCTGTTTCAGAAGATGCAAGCAAAAGAGTCACCATTAAGTGCCATCATTACTCTGCTCTGCCTCTTCTTACCGCATCCAAACCCAACGTGACTTGTTGGTTGTTGTATTTCACTTTTACAAATGTTACTCTCACAGGAGTTAACTTTTCTCCAGTATATGTTCTTAGTTGGATATCTTCAGGCTTCAGTTCAGTACCTTTGAAATGCTGTTCAAACTCATCTCGTGGAATGATTGAAACAGCCAAGCCAGTGTCCAATTCCATTTTAATTAATTTGCCTTTCACTTCTGGTGAAGCAGTATTACTTGTCTCTTATTAGTTTTCACATTGTAGATCTTAAGGCTACCCTGTCCTCAGTCATTGTCATTATCAGATTTTTCATCAACAGCATGCAGATTAGTGGTCATTTTGAAACTGCAGCTTGACTTTTTAATCTTTTTTTCTTCCATTTATTTTTGTCTGTCTGCCCAACATGTTCTTTTTATGTGTCGTAGTTTGTTGCATTTTCTGCGGGTTTTGCCTTTAAATCTGCATTGGTCTGGTGTATGTGAGCCCCCACCACCATGGTAACACAACTCGTTAAGCCAGGCAGCCTCTGGCTAGATGCTGCAATTTTGTTCGCGCTTATATTCATTCCTGACTGAAACTCAGTTGAGACTCTGCTGTTTCTATTGATACAGCTATTTCAGTTGCTGTTTTAAATGTAAGTTGAGCTTCAGTTAGGAGCCATTTATGAATGCTTTCTTGTAAGATTCAACAAACTTAACTGATCTCTTGGTGCATGATTCAGGCCATCAGTGAACTGACAATGCTCAGACAATATCTTCAGTTAAGCTACATATCCTGAAATGGACTCCCCTTATGATTCCGCTTATGAAAGCTGAAGCATTCTGCAATCCATAATGGCTTCAGTTCTAAATGTTCTTGCATTACTTTCATGATATTAGCAAAGTTCATTTTGGCTGGTTTAGTTGAAGCAGTCAAACTTCTAAGCAAACTGTCTGCCTTTAAATCCAATGCACTCAACAAAATTGTCATTTATTTTCATTGGCTATTTCATTTGCTTTAAAATGACACTCAATTTGCTCAACGCACATATTCCAGTTATCTCTTGTGAAATCGAACACCTCTATTGTTCCAGTGTAGCCAGTATTTCTGCTTTAAAAAAATAACGTTTATGAAGACTCAGTACTCGCTGTTTATGAACCCGTGAATTTGTCTGTTTCCTGGCTTTTGTTTTAGTTTGTCCTACTTCCTCCCCTTGTGAAGGGGAAAAAAAGTACTGCGCCGCTTGTTTTTTTACTCACCTATTTCTTGCAGCTCTTTTTTTAAAAAAAAACTCTGACATCTCATTCTGCTTCAACGGGTATGTAGTTATTTCAGGTTCTTTTAAAACTTCCACGTCACACTGTTATGGTTTTTAACTCCAAAGCATAAAACTAATTGCAAGAAAGGGATAGGAACCCAGTTGAACTTATCTTAGTTTTGTTTTAACTTCAAGCAACACATGTAAGTATGACATGGTGGCATCATGATGTGTGCCATTCATGTACTTTTACATACGGCCCTTATTTAATTTGTTTAAATGAACAAAAATGCCTTATCAAACAATATTTGTTTTTACTTTACAATATTACTCAAATATAACTGAAATAGTAAATATACAACACCATTGACTTGACTGTTAGGAGACAATTATAACAGACTTCAGCATCCATTTAATGCCAGGCATTACAATTCTGTTCCATTAAGTCCATGAAGTCCGTAAAAATACATCAGATTGATTGTTATTTGGGCAACTATTAATGCAATGCATTAATTAACAGTCCAAACAAGTTTTCTTGGGACTTGTGATTTGCTTCTTTCTGTGAAGTCCAGTCAGTTTGCATAAACAATGAAAGGCAGGCAAATCACATGAAGAAATGTTCTCACTTTATTCTCATCTTTAGCTTTGGAATGTTGTGGCAGCTTTGGCAGCTTTACGGAGGTATATGACCAAGCAGATTATTGGCTGTAAATAAGATAGAAATACTGTTGTTTCAGGCTGTTGCAGAGGAAGCCGCCAGTGTATTGGTCCACTGTTCGGATGGTTGGGACAGAACTGCCCAAGTCTGCTCTGTAGCAAGTGTACTACTTGATCCATTTTACCGGACCTTAAAGGGATTCATGGTAAGAATATAATATTAAAAAAAGATAAAGGTGACACAAGCATGTTGAGTATTCAGAAATAGTTATTAATGTTGATGTTCTTGCTAATATATTCTCTGCTTATGATGCCAAACATCAAATGCCCTAATTTTGTGGAGGTGTGATTCTGCTGTCACTGATAGCTATCTGGTACTTTGGTTAATGACCATTTTTAATTTGTGATAATTGGCCATTAATTTTGCTGTTGGTTGTACAAGATTGATTCAATATTCAAGCCTGCACATTTATCTAACATTGATATTTTTCGGGATTGTTCAGGAATGGGAAACTTATTTTCCTTTCCTGTTCTAAGCACACTGAGATCAACAATGGAGCCCCTACTATTCGCTAAAGAACAATATAACAACATCAAAATTTACCCCTCCCCCGCTCTGTGAAGCTTATTTAATCTTTGTAAACATTTATGGGATGCATTCAGTAAGAGCAGCAATTTTGTTGTGGTGGTTGCATGGTTAAATCATTAGGTACTTAATTCTTAGCAATTGTATCACCGGTTTGATCAATTGTATTTATATCCAAAATTGTCTTTTCTGGTTTTCGGATTCTCTCTTTTGACTTTTCTTGATGGTCTTCACTTCAGGCTCTGTGGTCCAGTTCAGTTGTGTGCAAAATTGGATCAATAAGCAATGTTTTGTAGGAAGAACAGAATCCTGAATTTGTGGAGCAATATGATAAACTTTTACAAGCATACCATCATGCAAAGGTCCATTGTAAGAGTAAAATGTATATTTTAGCCCCAATCTCCTGCCTTCTCCCTGTATCCCTTCATGCCCTGACCATTCAAGGATCTGTCAACCTCTGCCTTAAATATGCATAAAGTCTTTGCCTTCACAGCTGCCTGTGGCGAAGGATTCACCACACTCTGGCCAAAGGGATTCCTCCTCATCTCCATTCCAGAAGGATGCCCAACTATTCTGAGGCTGTCCATAGGCTATCCGCCATAGGAAACATCCTCTCCACATCCACCCTATCAAGGCCTTTCACCATTTGATAGGTTTCAATGAGGTCACCCCTCATTCTTCTGAATTCTAGTGAATACAGACCAAGAACCATCAAACGCTCTTCGTATGGCAAGCTGTTCAATCCTGGAATAACTTTCATGAACCTCCTTTGAACCCTCTCCAGTTTCTAAGATAAAGGGCCCAAACTACTCACAGTACTCCAAATGAGGCCTCACCAATGCGTTATAAAGTTTCAACATTACATCCTTGCTTTTATATTCTAGTCCTCTTGAAATGAATGCTAACATTGCAGTTGCTTTCTTTACTCAACCTGCAAGTTAACCATTAGGGAATCCTGCAAAAGGACTCCCAAGTCCCTTTGTATTTCATAGCTTTTTAAGCAGTCTCGGTTGTGGCACCTTGTCAAAGGCCTTCTGAAAATCCAAGTACACAACATCAACCAATTCTCCTTTGTCTATCCTGCTTGTCATTTCTTCAAAGAATTCCAACAGTTTTGACAGGCAAGATTTTCCTTTAACCATGCTGACTGTGGCCTATTTTATCATGTGCCTCCCAGGTACCCTGAGACCTCATCCTTAATAATCGACTCCAACATCTTCCCAATCACTAAGTCAGACTAGCTGGCCAATAGTTTCCTTTCTTCTGCCTATCTACCTTCTTGAAGAGTGGAGTGACACTTGCAATTTTCCAGTCTTCCGGAACCATTCCAGAATCTGGTGGTTCTTGAAAGATCATTACTAATGCCCCCACAATCTCTTCAGTCACCTCTATCAGAACCAACTGATCCAGGTGACTTTTCTATTTTCAGACCTTTCAATTTCCCAAGAACTTTCTCTCCAGTTATGGTAACTTCACACACTTCATAACCCCTGACACCTGGAACTTCCACCGTACTGCTAATGTCTTCCACAGTGAAGGCTGATGCAATATTCTTATTCAGTTCATCCACCATTTCGTTATTCCCCATTACTACCTCTCCAGCATCACTTTTCGATGTCTGTCCCACAGGTCTGTTAAGAGCGAAAGGATTGCAAGGGACAAAATTGGTCCTTTGGGAGATCAGAATGGTGATTTGTGTGTGACGATGAAAGAGATGGAGGAGATCTTAAATAGATATTTTTCATCTATCTTTACTAGGGAGATGGACACAAGAGTCTATAGAAGTGAAGCAAAGCAGTGGGGAGGTCATGAACTCTACAGAGATCACAGATGAGGAGGCCTTTGCTGTCTTGAGGCAAATTGGTGGACAAATCCCCAGGGCATGGCAAGGTGTTTACAAGAACCTGGGGGTGGGGGAAATGCAGAAATTGCAGGGCCCTAGCAGAGATATTTAAATCGTCCTTCACAACAGGTGAGGTACCAGAGGACTGGAGGATAACTAATGTTGTTCCGCTGTTTAAGAAAGGCTGTAAGAATATCCCAGGAAATTATAGGCCGGTAAGCCTGACATCAGTAGTGAGAATGTTATTGGAAGGTATTCTAAGAGACTGGATATGATTATTTGGATAGATGTGGACTGCTTAGGGATAATCAGCATGGCTTTGTGCGTGGTAGGTTGCATCTCACCAATCTTGTACAGATTTTCGAGGATATTACCAGGAAAGATGATGAAGACCACGTGGACATTAGTAAGGAATTTGTCAAGGTCCTGCATGGGAGGTTAGTCAGTTGCTTGGCATTGAAGGTGAGTTGGTAAATTGGATTTGACATTGGCTCTGTGGGAGAAGCCACGGAATGGTAGTAGATGGTTGCCTCTCTGACTGGAGGCCTGTGACTAGTGATGTGCTGTAGGGATCAGTGCTGGGTTCGTTGTTTGTCATCTGTATCAAAATCTGGATAATAATGTGTTTAACTGGATCAGCAAATTTGTAGATGACACCAACACGTTGGGGGTGTAGTGAACATTGAGTGACCATCAAAAGTGAAATGTTTAAGAGGTAACTACTTTATTCAGAGATTGGTGAGAGTGTGGAATGAGCTGCCAGCCCAAGTGGGTCATGTGATTTTTGATTTCACCACTTAAGAAAAATTTGGATAGGTACATGGATGGTAGGGGTATGGAGGGCTATGGTCCCAGTGTGGGTCGATGGGACTCTGCAGTTTAAATGGTTCAGCATGGACTAGATGGGTCAAAGGGCCTGTTTTCGTGTGGTAGCTTTCTATGACTCCACAACAGAGAACTGCGGGTTGACACACAAAATGCTGGAGGAACTCAGCAGGCCAGGCAGCATCTATGGGGGAAAAAAAAGTACAGTCGATGTTTCAGCCTGAAAGGATGTGGTGCAGAGGGAGATAATTTGTTCTGAAGCTGTGGCCTTTCTGATGATGTCACTCTGCCCATCAGAATGGCCCCAAAGAGAAATATTTTATTGTGATCAACAAATACCTCACCTTGGCAAGATAGATTCCATTGCACCATTTGATAGTGTTACCAACAGAAAGTCCTATAAGAGGTATGGTATTCATGAATAAGTATACATATGCAAGTTTTGTCTTGACATAATTAATCTGATTATCTGTTTCTGCAGTTGTGCTACCAGATATTAAAATTTGTTTTATGTAGATTTTGATTGAAAAAGACTGGGTTTCTTTTGGACACAAGTTTAACCACAGGTAAGAATTTTACGTTTCACATATTTATATTCTAGTTTTCAGATTGGGAAATATTCAGTGTATTAGCAAATCAAATGGAAACTGATGTATGTTTTGTATAGAAATATTTGTTGTACTGGTACTTATATAAAGGTGGCCAGAAGATATCTGTTATGGTTTCTATTCATTGCATTCCACACTCATTTTTAAATCACAAATGGGATGGACCTAAGGCTGATTTATACTTGTGCGTCAACTCGACACCGTAACCTACTCAAGTGGCCTACGTGTGTTTTTGAGCATTTATACTTGTGCGTTGGTATGTCTGTGTCGCTCTGCAATTCGGGCATGTTGCGCATGCGCACATACCTGCCTGTGCAAGGCTTCATGGTCATGGTAGTCTTCCTCAGTGTAAACAAGTTTGAAGCGAGCGTCTTGTTTCATAAAAGCGAAATGTGTCCTCCATAATTTTGGAGGTCTGTAAAGCTTTATGGAAAGCATTGCAGCCAGAGTTCCTTCCCTGCCCTTCAGTCAGCCAATGGGAAGCTAATGCAGCGCAGGAGGAAATGTGATGCTACCAGGCGGACCAATCACAGTTGTTGGTGTCTGCGTTGCTATGACGAGTAGTTACATTTTGGGAGAGGTGCGCGTCGGGCTATGGCGTAGGGATCTGCGTAGGCTCAGCATAGGGTTTGCGGCTATGTTGTACCTACGGCGTCGAGTTTACACACAAGTATAAATCAGCCTTTACTCTTGCAGCTTGTTTCTCTGTTCAAAACACCAGAATAATTCAGCTGCTACTTGTTCCTAAATTTATTCATGTTAGTATATAGGTACCTACTCTTTGTTAGTCCAAGCTTGAAAATAAACAATGTCCTATTTGCTCATTACCTGTCTACGGTGCTTTGCATCTTCACTGTATATGGTGAATAAAGTCGATCCTTGAAGAAAAAATAGATATTGTTATGAACAATCAGTTTGCCAATATTGTAAATTATTGGGATATCAGAACCATTTCCAGTGGAACATCATGAATTTGTTTTTCCCAGGGAAGTCTCATTCAGTTATTGCAACACTCAGTCCTCTTTTGCCAAAGCTGTTGTCAAACCTTTGAGTAAATTTACCAACTATTTCATGAGCTTACACTCTGACCTCATGAAGAATTTTGTTACTTGCCTTTTAAAAATCTATCTTAAGAAAAAGCTTTAGGTGAATGATTCTCTGCTAGGATCTGAGTTTGTTCATTCAGATATTTCCAGTAGATCTACAAAGCATGATTGAAAAGAGCAATTAATTTTATACCTTCATTAAACCACCTCACACTTCCAAGTAATTATTTAGTTCAGTCGTTGCATCTTTCTGCTTTATTCATGTCCTTTCCACTGAATACCTACTTTTGTTAACAGGACAACATCAGTGAAATCTTAGCAAGCGACATGTAGTATTTGTACCACTAAAGTATCATTGATGACCACTTTCAAAGTCTAAACACCTAGATATCTTCCAGACACCGTCAACCTGCTTCTCACCATCAGTGTCTGGGGGTTGGGGGTGGTGGGGAAGGGGATACGTTTAAGTAGAACATTAACAGAACAGCTAAATCATTATTGTGGCTGCCAGTGCAGGAAAGAAACACAAGTCGATTGAAATGAGTGGATCGTATTAATAGAGCTTAGGACAAAGCCAGTTGGCCCCCTACTACTGAAATGAAAGGACATATCTCTACAGCTGGCATTCTGTGTCATCATTGTGTGCCAGCAATAGGATGCACTAAAGCAGATTTTGAAACTAAAGCAACTACAATGTAGTCAGACAGAATTGTTGATCTGAAAGCTTAGTCAAAGATTCTGAACTTCAGCAAATTGAGGGTTTTTTTTAAAACCTTGTGAGTGTAGAGAGACAAACTATTTGGTTATAGTCAGAGCTAATCACTAATGAAGTATAGATATTTTTAGAAAATCTTAAAATGTTAAGCAAGAGTAGGCTTGTCAGTTTTCATTTCCTTCGCTGGGATGAGTCATCGGTAGTGTTGTTGACTAGTGAGCCATTTAGAAAAAGCTTAAGCTTAGCAGTGGAGGGGAAGAGATGGTAGATGATGAAAAGCAATAAAACAATCCTTGAAAGAAAAGTATTTCTTAAAATGCAAAGCAATCAATTGCTATTATCTGTTCAGAGGTTTATCTGTGAAACATCTAACAGCCGTCAATATTCAGTTCCCAGCAACTTTTGAAATCTTGGTAAATATAAAAAGATATATTTAAGTGAAGCATTAGGATGTGATAATGTAAACATTTGGTGTTTACAGACTGAGGTTAAATATTTTGTTCCGTATATGTGTTCGTTGTCCTGCTAAATGTTTCCTAGATTTGATAAGCATGGTTTACGTCTGCTTATTAACTTGATACAGCTAACATATTTTGAGGAATATTAATGGGAAATTTCTGAAATTAAGCTTTGCAACTGAGAACAGATTGCAGTTTACTGATAGTTGAGTGGGTTTTTTTTCGAGGCTTCATATCTCTGCATCAGTATTGGGCTGACACACTGAATGGTTTATAGAAATAGTTAAAAAGGTTTAACGTATTTTTCCGATGGAGAAATGGAAAATTCCTGGAGCATTATTATTGGTTACAAGGTTTGTATGATTAGTTGAATGCTCTATGTTCACTCGTCAGGTCAACCTTGCTCACTGAGCAAACAGTGCATACCGTGTTTATCTTTGATTCTAGTTTTGACTGACCTTGTACTATTGCATCATAAACAATTTTTTTCAATTTTTTTTTGCCAGGGAAAAGGAAATCTAGAAAGACAGGAAAACATGCTTCACTCATACGTCATATTTTAAAACAAGATTTCATTACCTTAAAGAATAGTTTTAAAGATTAATTAATTTTCTGCAAACTACAGTCAGTTGCAACTTTATTAGGTAGCACCTGTATCTAATATAATGGTCACTGAGTGTATGCCTGTGGTCTCCTGCCACTGTAGCCCATTCACTTCAAGATTCGATGTGTTGTGTATTCAGGGATGCTCTTCTGCCCGCCATTTTTGTAATGCTTGGTTATCTGAGCTACTGTTGCCTTCCTGTCAGCTTGAACCAGTCTGAGCATTCTCCTCTGACTTCTCTCATTACTGAGGCATTTTCGCCCTTGTACCGCTCAATGGATTTTTTTCTTTTTGTTTTTTTACACCATGCTCTGTATAGTCTAACAACTGTTGTGCATGAAAATCCCAAGAGATCAACAGTTTTTGAAATACTCAAATCACCCTGTCTGGCACCAATAAACATCCCACGGACAAAGCCACTTAGATCACATTTCTTCCCTATTTTGAAAAACAACTGAACCTCTTGACCATGTCTGCATGCTTTTATACATTGAGTTGCTGCCACATGATTGGCTGTTTGAATATTTGCATTAACGAACAGGCGTACATGTGTAACTAATAAAGTGGGCACTGAGTGTACATCAGATTTCCAGCATGTACAACTTTAAAAAAATGTTCATGATTATTATTAAGGCTTAAAGGTAATGCAATACTTAAATAAGTATTGATTCCCCAGTATTTTGCACTACAGGGGACTGTGGGAAGTAAGCAGTTCTGATTCAAGATTGTTTAATGTCATTTCCGGCACACAAGTGTGAAGCAGAACAAGATAATAAAAGACAATAAATATAAATTATTAAAGTAACACGTACATATATTAATTATAAGTACTTACGTAAAGTGGCACTAGGTACAGGAAGGAGTTGTCTGTACATAAAGGAACTGACAGGAAATCATAAAGTAGTGATGGTGGAGGGTGTAGAGTGGTGGTTTAGTGAGTGGAGGTGTTATTCAGCCTTACTGCTTGGGGAAAGTAACTTCTTTTGAGTCTAGTGGTTCTAGTGCGATGCTACATAGCCACCTCCCTGGTGCGATTGGGGACAAAGTGCACAAACTGGATAGTGGGATGCTTCATGATATTGCTGGCCATTTTCTGGGACCTTACCGTATATATGTCCTTGATGGTGCAAAGGCTGGTGCCAATGTTGTGTTGGGCAGTTCTGACTACTAGTTGTAAAGCTTTCCTCTCCGCTGGAGTGCACTATCCGTACCATGCAGTGAAGCAGCATGCTCTCTACATTGCAACTGTAGAAGTTCAAGAATATTGATGTGCATAGTCCAGCTCACTTAAGCCCTGTCAGAAAGTAGAGGCATTGTGTTCTAGGGCCATGTGTGAGATGTGCACTCCCAGGACTTTGAAACTGTGCACAGTTTCCACGCTGTGCCGCAGATGTTAGGAGGGTTGTGAGTTCTCCTGAAGTTGATAACCATCTCATTTGTCTTGTTGACACTGAGGAAGAGGTTATTTTCTTGCCACTAGTCTCTAAACTCTTCCACCTCCTCTCTGTAGTCAATTGTTGGTGATGAGGCCCACCGCTGTCATGTCATTGGCGAACTTGACAACGTGAAGTCTTGGGTGTTTGGCCATGCAGTCATGTGTGAGCACAGTGTATGGCAATGAGCTCAGCACAAAAATCTTGGAGGCATCCATGATGGGGGGGGGGGAGGAGCGGTTGTGCATTCTGACTTTCTGAAGTCTGTTGGTTAAGAAGTCCAACACCCAGTTGCACAGGGGTATATCTAGACCAAGGAGTTGGAGTTTGTTCTCCAAAGCCTGTGGGGCAATAGTGTTGAATGCTGAACTGAAATCCAGAAACAGCATTCTGACGTAAGTGCAAACACGAGAAAATCTGCAGATGCTGGAGATTCAAGCAACACACACGAAATGCTGGTAGAACACAGCAGGCCAGGCAGCATCTATAGAAAGAGGTACAGTCGACATTTTGGGCTGAGACCCTTCGTCAGGATTAACTGAAAGAAGTCCTCTTACTATCTCTTCTTTCGGTTAATCCTGATAAGGGGTCTCGGCCCGAAATGTTGACTGTACCTCTTCCTATAGATGCTGCCTGGCCTGCTGTGTTCTACCAGCATTTTGTGTGTTTTCTGACATAAGTGTCCTTGTTTTCTAGGTGTGTCAGGGCCAGGTGCATGACGAATACTATGGCATCTATTGTAGTGTGGTTCTGTTGATAAGCATATTGGTGAGTGTCCAGTGTGGTAGGAATGGAGTTTTGATGTGTGCCATTGCCAGCCATTCAAAGCAGTTCATGATTAGCATCAGTGCTACTGGGCAGTAGCTTCAGTTCTGAAGCTGTAGGGTTCTTTGGTACTGGGATGATGGCGGCTGATTTGAAGTATGTGGGGCCTGGAGGAATGATGTCTTGAAGATGTCTGAGAAGACATCAGTGAGCCTTATGGTGGTTGACTCTCTACAGAGTCCTTCTCATATCTGCTGCTGTTATAAATAGTGGATTCTCACTTGGAAGGACATTCCTCGAAGCATGCATATTGGACAGGTGTTCCTGAAATTTTTGTGCGTAGGCAGTCTTTTCCCTCTTGGCGCCCAAGGTGAGGTGACTGCTCTGAGAGCTGTTCTGTCACTAGACTTGAAGCCGTCGTTCTGGGCTTTCAGTAGGGAGCGAACCTCTGATTCAGCCAGGGATCCTGGTTGGACAGTGAGTTGACCGTCTTGGTGTACCATCGTTGTTGACACACTTACTGATGTAGCCAGTAACAGATGAGGCATATTCCTTGAGGTCTGTATCATCCTTGTTTGTGGCAGCCTTCTTGAATATATGCTGGTTCGATACAGTCCTGAAGCGTAGAGATTGCCTTATTAGGCCATACAGTGATGGTCCTCTTGACTGGAGTTCTCCATTTTCAGCAGTAGTCGGTATGCTGGGATTAACATTATGAGAAAGTGATCAAAGAAGCCAAATTGAGGGTATGGGGTGGCTTTGTAAATTCTGTATCTGTCTGTATAAATGTGGGCCAGTCTGTTTGTTCCTGCCACCTAGTGGTCATGCTGACATGTTGGTGGAGTTTGTGTAAAATATCCTGCAGGTTAACATGATTGAAGTCTCCTGTGATTAGGAAGAGACCGTCTGGATGTTTAGTTTGTCGGGAGCTGATGATACTGTACAGCTCTCCCAGTGCATCTTTATCATTGGATACTACTTGGTTTTAGCATTTCATTATATCAGCATATGTTTAATGTGCTGAGGATGTTCCTAGCTTTATTATTTCTATTCTTGATGTCCCACATGTTCCAGTCATCCGGACTGGTGATGCTGCCCAATTATATGAATATTTTCATGTATACGAGAACATTATTCTTTATCAGTACTGGTTTTCTATGGGGTATATTTAATGCAATTACTCAATATTGGTGTGAAAGGTCACATGCAAAATCAAGATCTGCAATAGATAAGAAGTGTCAAAGGTTACGGGAAGAAGGCAGCTGAATGAGGTTGAGAGGGACAATAAAACAACCATGATGGAATAGTGGAGCAGACGCGTTGGGCCAAATGGCCTATGGTGTCCTTTTTATGCTCTGATTCATGGTGACGTCAAAGACAAGTGCAAAGGTGCCACCTCTGATGTATCCCAATTTTTTTTTTCTTCAAACCTGACTCCACTTTGAACAACAGTGCACGTAAAGTTAGGATCAAAGCTTTTGATGGTGCACATTATGTGCAGAGGAATTCCACTGACCATAGAATGCTCATAAAGATATGAACACATTGACTCCATTTTATCCCTTGAGGTTTAGTCCCTTCCCACCTACATTTGCAATACTTCACATGCTCTTGATCTCCTCAACAACCTTCAATTCCCTGGCCCTGATCACCTCATTTTCACCAGGGATGTCTTGTTGCTATACACTTCTATTCACCATCAAAACAGCATTAAAGCTCTCCACTTGCTTCTCGACAACAGACCTGACCGCTTCCTATATATGATACTTCAGTAATATCTGAGTAATATTGGCTGCTGTATCAGAGGCACATGAGGTATATCTCGAGAAACGGCCTGTCCCAATGCATTTCAAATTATAGTTTGCAACTTTGATCAGGCTTGTTTGAAGAAAGCCCTGCGCTATTATGACAAGCACATAACCTATTGCACTAGCAATCCCAAAACACTAGGCCACTGCTACACTACAATAAGGAATGCCTATCATTCCTTCCTGAGACTGCATTTTGGCAAGTTGGATCATTTGTCTGTACTCCTGCTACCTGCATACAGACAGAGCCTAAAGAGCGGGACTCCAGAGATCAAGACAATGAAGAGGTGGTTGAAGTAGGATGAGGAACTGTGACAGGATTGCCTTGAGTCAGTGGACTGGGGCATGTTCAAGAACTCATCCAAGGACCTGAATGAGTACATCAGGGTCATTACAGACTTCATTAAAACAGCCGTGGATGAGTGTACCCCCGCCCCCCCCATGAAATCGTTTGGGTTTTTCCCCGGCCAGAAGCCCTGGATTTGTCAACTACTATAACAGGTTCCTGTCAAGCCTGGCTAATGTGCTCCAGCCCTTGAACTTATTACTGCATAGAAACCATAGAAACTACAGCACAGAAGCAGGCCTTTTGGCCCTTCTTGGCTGTGCTGAACCATTTTCTGCCTAGTCCCACTGACCTGCACACATAGGAAGTTCAAGAAGAAATGTCAATGGACAAAGCAGTGTAGATAGCTTTCAAACGATAAAGATAATGGTGACATCAGACACTGTGTTGACACATTATGATCCACATCATCTAGTGAAGCTTGCCTGTGATGTCTCGCCTTATGGTATAGGTGCAGTCATGTTACATTTTTTGAGTAATGGAAGTGAACACCCCATTGCCTTGCATCATGTTCTCTTAACTCTACAGAGAAAAATTATGCACAGATTGACAATGAAGCCTAGAGTCTGGCCTGGGCTGTAAAACATTTTACCCAATACATCAAACACTGGTGTCCATTTTCAAACCAGAGAAGGGAAGATGTTAAGAAATCCCTGAGAATAGACTGCATTGCTCTGGCAGAGGATTCACGTGGATTTTTCCAGGCCGTTCATGGGCACAAGTTTCTTGGTAGTAGTGGATGCTGCTACAAAGTGGCCAGAAGTGTTCCCAATAGCCTCCACTGCAGCCTTGCACACTGTTGAAGTCTCTTCTCAAGGACTGATGTTCCAGAACACTCAGTTAGTGACAATGGACCACCATTGGACCATCCTGAAGTGGGAGGGAGAGGAGCCAGAGCTCGTGGTACACATAGGTAGGAAAAGGGAAGAGGTCCTGAAAGGAGAATATAGCGAGTTAGGAAGGGAGTTGAGAAAAAGGACCGCAAAGGTAGTAATCTCGGGATTACTGCCTGTGCTACGTGACAGTGAGAGTAGGAATGCGATGAGGTGGAGGATAAATGCGTGGCTGAGGGATTGGAGCAGGGGGCAGGGATTCAAGTTTTTGGATCATTGGGACCTCTTTTGGCGCAAGTGTGACTTGTAGAAAAAGGACGGGTTACACTTGAATCCTAGGGGGACTAATATCCTGGCGGGGAGATTTACGAGGGCTACTGAGTGACTTTAAACTAGAATGGTTGGGGGGTGGAAATCAAATTAAAGAGACTAAGAGAGAGGAGCTTAGTTCACAAATAGAGAAAGCAGGTAGACAGTGTGTGAGGGAGGATAGGCAGGGGACAGAGATCAGGAGCACTCAGACCAAAGATGTAGGGGACAAGGAAGAAAAAGATAACAAGGTTGTTTGCTCCATTAAGGATAAACAGAGAGTAAGAGGTGGAGAGTTTCTTAAATGCATCTATTTTAATGCTAGAAGCATTGTAAGAAAGGTGGATGAGCTTAGAGCATGGATTGACACCTGGAAATATGATGTTGTAGGTATTAGTGAAACGTGGTTGCAGGAGGGGTGTGATTGGCAACTAAATATTCCAGGATTTCATTGCTTCAGGTGTGATAGAATAGGAGGGGCAAGAGGGGGAAGTGTTGCATTGCTTGTCAGAGAAAATATAACAGTGGTGCTCTGGCAGGATAGATTAGTGGACTCGTCTAGGGAGGCTATTTGGGTGGAATTGAAGAATAGGAAAGGTGTATTGATGCCTATAGGGGTGTATTATAGACCATCTACTGGGGACCGAGAACTGGAGGAGCAAATTTGTAAGGAGATAGCAGATATTTGTAGTAAGCACAAGGTTGTGATTGTGGGAGATTTTAATTTTCCACACATAGAGTGGGAAGCCCATTCTGTAAAAGGGCTGGAAGGTTTGGAGTTTGTAAAATGTGTGCAGGATAGTTTTTTGCAGCAATACATAGAGGTACCAACTAGAGAAGGGGCAGTGTTGGATCTCCTGTTAGGGAATGAGATAGAGCAGGTGACGGAGGTATGTGTTGGGGAGCACTTCGGGTCCAGTGATCACAATACCATTAGTTTCAATATAATTAGGGAGAAGGATAGGACTGGACCCAGGGTTGAGATTTTTGATTGGAGAAAGGCTAACCTTGAGGAGATGTGAAAGGATTTAGAAGGAGTGGATTGGGACAATTTGTTTTATGGGAAGGATGTAGTAGAGGAATGGAGGTCATTTAAAGGTGAAATTTTGAGGGTACAGGATCTTTATGTTCCTGTTAGGTTGAAAGGAAAGGTTAAAAGTTTGAGAGAGCCATGGTTTTCAAAGGATATAGGAAACTTGGTTCGGAAAAAGAGAGGGATCTACAATAAATATAGGCAGCTTGGAGTTAATGAGATGCTCGAGGAATATAAAGAATGTGAAAAGAATCTTAAGAAAGAAATTAGAAAAGCAAAAGAAGATACATGGCTGTTTTGACAAGTAAGGTGAAAATAAATCCAAAGGGATTCTACAGTTATATAAATAGCAAAAGGATAGTGAGGGATAAAATTGGTCTCTTAGAGAATCAGAGTGGACGGCTATGTGCAGAGCCAAAAGAGATGGGGGAGATTTTGAACAATTTCTTTTCTTTGGTATTCACCAAGGAGAAGGATATTGAATTGTGTAAGGTAAAGGAAACAAGAAGGATAGTTATGGAAAGTATGACGATTAAAGAAAAGGAAGTACTGGCACTTTTAAGAAATATAAAAGTGGATAAGTCTCCGGGTCCGAGCAAGATATTCCCTAGGACCTTGAGGGAAGTTAGTGTGGAAATAGCAGGGACTCTGACAGAAATATTTCAAATGTCATTGGAGACTGGGATGGTGCCGGAGGATTGGCATATTGCTCATGTGGTTTCATTGTTTAAAAAGGGCTCTAAGAGTAAACCTAGCAATTATCGGCCTGTGAGTTTGACGTCAGTGGTGGGTAAATTGATGGAAAGTATTCTTAGAGATGGTATATATAATTATCTGGATAGACAGGGTTTGATTAGGAACAGTCAACATGGATTTGTGCGTGGAAGGTCATGTTTGACAAATCTTATTGAATTTTTTGAAGAGGTTACTAGGAAAGTTGACGAGGGTAAAGCGGTGGATGTTATCTATATGGACTTCAGTAAGACCTTTGATAAGGTTCCACACGGTAGGTTAGTTAGGAAGGTTCAATCGTTAGGCATTAATATGGAAGTAGTAAAATGGATTCAGCAGTGGCTGGATGGGAGACACCAGAGAGTAGTGGTGGATAACTGTGTGTCAGATTGGAGACCGGTGTCTAGTGGTGTGCCTCAGGGATCTGTACTGGGTCCAATATTGTTTGTCATATATATTAATGATCTGGATGATGGGGTGCTAAATTGGATTAGTAAGTATGCAGATGATACTAAGATAGGTGGCAATGTGGGTAATAAAGTAGGTTTTCAAAGCTTGCAGCGAGGTTTAGGCCAGTTAGAAGAGTGGGCTGAAAGATGGCAGATGGAGTTTAATGCTGAAAGATGTGAGGTGCTACATTTTGGTTGGACTAATCAAAATAGGACATACATGGAAATGGTAGGGCATTGAAGAATGCTGTGGAACAGAGGGATCTAGGAATAAAGGTGCATAGTTCCCTGAAGGTGGAATCTCATGTGGACAGGGTGGTGAAGAAAGCTTTTGGTATGCTGGCCTTTATTAATCAGAGCATTGAGTATAGGAGTTGGAATATAATGTTGAAATTGTACAAGGCATTGGTAAGGCCAAATTTGGAGTATTGTGTACAGTTCTGGTCACCGAATTATAGGAAAGATGTCAATAAAATTGAGAGAGTACAGAGGAGATTTACTAAAATGTTGCCTGGGTTTCATCTCCTAAGTTACAGAGAAAGGTTGAACAAGTTAGGTCTTTATTCTTTGGGGTGTAGAAGGTTGAGGGGGGACTTGATAGAGGTGTTTAAAATTATGAGGGGGATTGGTAGAGTTGACGTGGATAGGCTTTTTCCATTGAGAATGGGAGAGATTCAAACAAGAGGACATGAGTTGAGAGTTAGGGGGCAAAAGTTTAGGGGTAACATGAGGGGGAACTTCTTTACTCAGAGAGCGGTAGCTGTGTGGAACGAGCTTCCAGCAGAAGTGGTTGTGGCAGGTTCAATGTTGTTGTTTAAAGTTAAATTGGATAGATATATGGACAAGAAAGGAATGGACGGTGATGGTCTGAGTGCAGGTCGGTGGGACTAGGTGAGAGTAAGAGTTCGGCACGGACTAGAAGGGCCGAGATGGCCTGTTTCCGTGCTGTAATTGTTATATGGTTATTTGGTTATTTGCTCTGGAACCATTTCGGTCAGCCCTGAAAATGAATGGAATAAGACACATCTGCACCGCACCACACAGCTACAAACGAGCCTAAAGGACAAAATCAGCAGAACACACTACACTGACACTGAATCAGAAGCTCACCAATTTCCTCCTTGCAAATCTCAATGCGGCACACTCCACAACCAACTACTCACCAGCTGTGCTGTTCCTGTATCATCCCTTATGCTCACGCTTGGATCTCCTCAAACAGTCTCAGAAGGTGTATGCGGGACATAACGGCTGAGACAGTTTGAGGGCTCCTCAGACTAGGAGGTTTGATGCTCATCCAGGAGTGAAACAATCCTGGTGAGGGACTACAGAGGTGATCAAAAATGGGTACTTGGAAAGATTAGGAGCCGAACTGGACCACTCCATTGCTCAGTGGAGATTGCATCTGATGTTATCTGGAGACAACACCTTGATCAGTTGAGGAGAGCAGAATCAATTGTTGGAGAAGAAAGGCAGTCAGAGCTATCAGAACCACTTCCTGCAGTCCCAGAGCCAACATCTACAACCATCATGGAGGACACCCCAGACTCTGAGATTATTTCACAGTCACTAGTCTCCCCTGCCTAGTAGAGTGACCCCCCCCAGTCTGGAAAACATTATCCCACAAGAGTAAGAAATCCTCCATAGTGATTAAATCTTTAGGTCTGAATAGGACAATTTAAAATTCACTCTACTGTGGATGTCTATGTAGTAACTATAGTATATCATATACTGAATAGATATACAAGACTATATAGTTTATAGCTGAGCAGGGAGGAGTGTTGTGTATTTAATGTTTCAGTAATATTTGAGTAACACTGTAGATGTATTGTTTGATTAAGCATTCTTTGTTTACATAATTCACTGTGGGTTTTATGTAAAAGAATGTCTTATGTTATTATGCCACCACGTCATAAGTGCATGCCTCACTGAAAGTGAAAACAAGGAGTACATGTTTGTCCCTGTCACCCTGTGGTTTTCTTTTGATTAGTTTTATGCTTTGGAGTTACAAAATATAACCTTCTCTTCCATGACCACTCTGCCCAACTTGGCAGAATGGTCCCCACCCCTCAACCTCAACAATTTCCCTTTCAGCTCCACCAATTTTCCTGAAACTGAAGGTGTAGCCATCGCTACCCGCATGGGCCCCAGCTATGTCTGCCTTTTCATTGGCTACGTGGAACAGTCCATGTTCCAAGCCTTCCCTGGTAATGCTCCCAACTGTTCCTGCTCTACGTTTACAACTGCATTGGTGAGCTCGACAATTTGACCAACTTGGCCTCCAAGTCCAACGTTGCTCTTAAATTCACTTGGTCCATTTCTGATACCTCTCTCCCCTGTCTTGATCTTGCAGTCTCCATCTCTGGAGTCAACCAGTCAACTGATATCTTTTATAAACCTACTGATTCCCATGGCTATCTTGACTATGTACATTCTCATGCTGTCTCTTGTAAAAATGAGAATCAGAGATGTCCTCGTTTTTCAAAGAATGGCGTTTCCCTTCCTCCTCCACTTATGCTGCTCACACCCACACCTCCTCCGTTTTCTGTTCATTCATGCTCACTCCATCTTCTCACTGGCTTAGTAGGGACAGAATTCCTCTTGTCCTCACCTATCATGAACTTCCACATCCAACATGTCATTCTCCACAACTTCTGCATCTTCAAAGGGACCCAGCACCAAACATGACTTAACCCACACCCCCACCCCCACCCTCACTCTCCACTTTCTGCAGGGATCACTCCTTTTGCGATTCCCTTATCTATTCGTCCCTCTCTATTCATCTCCCTATTGGCATGTATCTCTGTAAGTGGCAGAAATGCTACACCTGCCCAGTCACCTCTTCTCTCACCTCCATTCAGGGTCCAAACAGTCCTTCCAGGTGAGGCAACTCTTCACCTGTGAATCTGTTTAGGTCATCTGTTGTATCCAGTGCTTTCAATGGAGCCTCTTATATATTACTGACACCCGAGGTAGATTGGGGGACTGCTTTGTTGCAAAAAGCAGGATTTCCCAGTGGTCAACCATTTTAATTCCTCTCCTCATTCCCATGATGGTCCATGCCTCCTCTTTTGCCAGATGAGGCCTCTCTCTGGTTCAACAACACCTCATAGTTGTCTAGGTAGCCTCCAACCTGATAGCATGAACATCATTTTCTCCAACTTCCATTAATTTTTCCCCCTTCCTCTTCCCTCTTCAACTCCCCACACTTGCCTCTTACTACTTCTCCTCACCTGCTTATCCCCTCATTCTGGTGCACCTTTTCCCTCCCTTTCTCCCATAGTTCACTCTCTTCTCCTATCTAATACCTTCTTCTGCAGCCCTTTACCTTTTCCGCCTATCAATTCCCAGCTTCTTACTTCATTTCCCCCCTCTCCCACCCACATGGCTTCACCTGTTTCCTTCTGGCTTGTCGTCCATTCCTCCTGCCTCCCATTCTCATTCTGACGTCTTTCCCCCTTCCTTCCCTGTCCTGATGAAGAGTCTTGGCCCAAAACATCAACTGTTTATTCATTTCCATAGGTGCTGCCTGGCCTGCTGAGTTCCTCCAGCATTTTGTGTGTGTTGCTCTGAATTTATGAATACAGTCTAAAGCTTTCTTAAGAGTCTGTAGGTCTAAGTAGATTTATCATTGTCAAAAAGCACTTTGTTCTGTTGTTTATCTGGTAACAGCATCCTCTATTTCCAAAACTGAACTAGCTTATTTCTGCAAATGCTATCAATAGTCTTTGATATATACTGGACTGTGAACTTGCACTTTGCCTTACGTGGCACAGATAAAACTGTGGTGCCATTCCAGTCATTATGTTCATTGTGTGTGTGTTTTTGGGGTTACCTTTACTATAACCCTATTGACTCACTTCTGTAGTACTATTTTATTTTCTATTTTCTTTTCTATTTTCTAATCTATCTAATGTGAATAGTGGGTCTGGGATGGGTGCTGCAAACTCAGGACTTTTTTTTGACTGCATTCAAGTTGATTTTTCCAGGAGCTTTCCAATTTTATAATAATTTGGTTGCTCTCTTCCACTGGTGGAACAGCTGTAGTGAAATCAACGTCTCTATCTGCCTCCCAGATGTTTTTTTTTTTCCTGAGCAGTTTTTAAGCATTTCCTGTTCATTTACTGGTGTCAGCAGTCAGGACTGCGTGTTTTTGAGCATATTTGTTGAAGTTCACAATTTGACCTTGGTAAGCTATATTATTTTAGAAATGTTTCCTTGTTTGTCACAGGCAGCTGCATCCCATGCTTCACTTGCCACGTTAATGAAATAGTGCCCTTGTCTGCTTTTATAAAGCTCTCCCTCTGCTTGATGTGCCTTGCATCCATCATCAAGGACACCCGCATCCAGGGCATGCTCTCTTCTTGCTTCTCCCATCGGGAAGGAGGTACGGGAGCCTTAGATCCTGCACTACCAGGTTCAAGAACAGTTATTACCCTTCAGCCATCAGGCTCCTGAACAGCGTGAATAACTTTGCTCACCTTAACACTGAACTGATTCCACAACCCATGGACTTACTTTCAAGGAGTCGACAACTCATGTTCTGAGTATTTATTTATTATTATTTGCTTTTTTTTTGTATTTGCAGTTTTTCTTTTTCACACTGGTTGTTGGTCAGTCTTTGTGTGTAGTTTTTCAGAATCAGGTTTATTATCACAGGCATGTGACGTGAAATTTGTTAGCTTAGCAGCAGCAGTTCAATGCAATACATAATCTAGCAGAGGAAAAAGATAATAAATAAAATAAAAATAATGTAAATCAATTACAGTATATGTATATTGAATAGATTAAAAATGTGCAAAAACAGAAATACTGTATATTTAAAAAAAAGTGAGGTAGTGTCCAAGGGTTCAATGTCCATTTAGGAATTGGATGGCAGAGGGGAAGAAGCTGTTCCTGAATCATTGAGTGTGTACCTTCACTGGTAACAGTGAGAAAAGAGCATGTCCTGGGTGCTGGAAGTCCTTAATAATGGACACTGCCTTTCTGCGACACCGCTCCCTGAAGATGTCCTGGGTACTTTGTAGGTTAGTACCCAGATAGAGCTGACTAGATTTACAAACTTCTGCAGCTTCATTCAGTCCTGTGCAGTAGCCCCTCCATACCAGACAGTGACGCAGCCTGTCAGAATGCTCTCCATGGTACAACTATAGAAGTTTTTGAGTGTATTTGTTGACATACCAAATCTCTTCAAACTCCTAATGAAGTATAGCGGCTGTCTTACCTTCTTCATAACTGCATCGATATGTTGGGACCAGGTTAGATCCACAGAGATCTTGACACCCAGGAACTTGAAACTGCTGGCTCTCTCCACTTCTGATCCCTCTATGAGGATTGGTATGTGTTCCTTCATCTTACCCTTCCTGAAGTCCACAATCAGCTCTTTCATCTTACTGACTTTGAGTGCCACGTTGTTGCTGCAACACCACTCCACTAGTTGGCATATCTCACTCCTGTGCGCCCTCTCGTCACCACCTGAGATTCTACCAACAATGGTTATATCGTAAGCAAATTTATAGATGGCACTTGAGCTATGCCTACCCACACAGTCATGTGTATACAGAGAGTAGAGCAGTGGGCTAAGCACACACCCCTGAGGTGCGCCAGTGCTGATCGTCAGTGAGGAGAATATGTTGTCAGCAATCCGCACAGATTGTGGTCTTCCGATTAGGAAGTCAAGGATCCAATTGCAGAGGGAGGTACAAAGGCCCAGGTTCTGCAACTTCTCAATCAGGATATGTGAATGATGGTATTAAATGCTGAGTTATAGTCGATGAACAGCATCCTGATGTGGGTATTTGTGTTGTCCAGGTGGTCTAAAGCCATGTGGAGAGCCATTGAGATTGCGTCTGCCATTGACCTATTGTGGCGATAGGCAAATTGCAATGGGTCCAGGTCCTTGCTGAGGCTTTGATTCTTTTGTAATTCTTTGTTCTACTGTGAATTCCTGTGATAAATTGAATCCTGGAGTAGTATGTTGATAATAAACTGACTTTGAACTTTGCATACTGCTGAATCAGCACGTAGGAGAGTAATTAAAAATCTGGCAGAGTGGTGCCACAACAACAATGTCTCACTCAATGTTAGCAAGACCAAGGAGCTGATTATTGACTTCTGGAGGAAGAAACCGGAGGTCCATGAGTTTCTCATTGGAGCATCAGAGTGGAGAGGGTCAGAAACTTTAAATTCCTTGGTGTTATCGTTTCAGAGGATCTGTCCTGGGCCCAGCATGTAAGTGCGATTATAAAGAAAGCACGGCAGTATCCTTACTTCCTTCGAAGTTTGCAAGGATTTGGCATGACATCTAAAACTTTGATAAACTTCTATAGAAGTATGGTGGAGAATATATTGACTGGCTGCATCATAGCGTGCTATAGAAACATCAACGCACTTGAAGAGAAGATCCTACAAAAAGTAGTGGGTGTGGCTAAAGTCCTCCCCACCATTGAGCATAGCTACATGGAGTATTGCCACAGGAAAGTCGCTTCCATCAACGGTGACCCACCACCCAGGCCACGCTCTCTTCTCGCTGCCGCCATCAGGAAGGTGGTAGAGCAGCTTCAGGACCTACACCAAGTTCAGGAAACACACATCAAAGTTGCTGGTGAACGCAGCAGGCCAGGCAGTGTCTCTAGGAAGAGGTACAGTCGACGTTTCAGGCTGAGACCCTTCGTCAGGACTAACTGAAGGAAGAGTAAGTAAGAGATTTGAAAGTGGGAGGGGGAGGGGGAGATCCAAAATGATAGGAGAAGACAGGAGGGGGAGGGATGGAGCCAAGAGCTGGACAGGTGATTGGCAAAGGGGATATGAGAGGATCATGGGACAGGAGGTCTGGGGAGAAAGACAAAGGGGGGAGGAACCCAGAGGATGAGCAAGGGGTATATTCAGAGGGTCAGAGGGAGAAAAAGGAGAGTGAGAGAAAGAATGTGTGTATAGAAATAAATAACGGATGGGTACGAGGGGGAGGTGGGGCATTAGCGGAAGTTAGAGAAGTTGATGTTCATGTCATCAGGTTGGAGGCTACCTAGATGGAATATAAGGTGTTGTTCCTCCAACCTGAGTGTGGCTTCATCTTTACAGTAGAGGAGGCTGTGGATAGACATGTCAGAATGGGAATGGGTTGTGGAATTAAAATGTGTGGCCACTGGGAGATCCTGCTTTCTCTGGCGGACAGAGCGTAGGTGTTCAGCAAAGCGGTCTCCCAGTCTGCATCGGGTCTTGCCAATATATAGAAGGCCACATCGGGAGCACCGGACGCAGTATATCACCCCAGCCGACTCACAGGTGAAGTGTTGTCTCACCTGGAAGGACTGTCTGGGGCCCTGAATGGTGGTAAGAGAGGAAGTGTAAGGGCATGTGTAGCACTTGTTCCACTTACAAGGATAAGGGCCAGGAGGGAGATCAATGGGGAGGGATGGGGGGGACGAATGGACAAGGGATTCGTATAGGGAGCGCTCCCTGCGGAATGCAGAGAGGGGGGGAGGGAAAGATGTGCTTAGTGGTGGGATCCCGTTGGAGGTGGCGGAAGTTACGCAGAATAATATGTTGGACCCGGAGGCTGGTGGGGTGGTGGGTGAGGACCAGGGGAACCCTATTTCTAGTGCGGTGGCGGGAGGATGGAGTGAGAGCAGATGTGCATGAAGTGGGGGAGATGCGTTTGAGAGCAGAGTTGATACCGTATGGGTTCTAGCCATGCCTGCCTTTTTGTTGGCTTTGTGGAACAATCTATGTTCCGTGCCTATTCTGGTATCTGTCCTTTGCTACATTGATGACTGCATTGGCACTGCTTCCTGCACGCATGCTGAGCTCGTTGACTTTATTAACTTTGCTTCCAACTTTCACCCTGCCCTCAAGTTTACCTGGTCCATTTCCGACACCTCCATCCCCTTTCTAGATCTTTCTATCTCTGTCTCTGGAGACAGCTCATCCACTGATATCTACTATAAGCCTACTGACTCTCACAGCTATCTGGACTATTCCTCTTCTCACCCTGTCTCTTGCAAAAACGCCATCCCCTTCACGCAATTCTTCCGTCTCCGCCGCATCTGCTCTCAAGATGAGGCTTTTCATTCCAGGACGAGGGAGATGTCCTCCTTTTTCCCTTCCTCCACCATCAACTCTGCTCTCAAACGCATCTCCCCCATTTCACGCACATCTGCTCTCACTCCATCCTCCTGCCACCCCACTAGGAATAGGGTTCCCCTGGTCCTCACCTACCACCCCACCAGCTTCCGGGTCCAACATATTATTCTGCGTAACTTCCGCCACCTCCAACGGGATCCCACCACTAAGCACATCTTTCCCTCCCCCCCACTGCCCCTGCTTTCCGCAGGGATCGCTCCCTACGCGACTCCCTTGTCCATTCGTCCCCCCCATCCCTCCCCACTGATCTCCCTTCTGGCACTTATCCTTGTAAGCGGAACAAGTGCTACACATGCCCTTACACTTCCTCACTTACCACCATTCAGGGCCCCAGAGAGTCCTTCCAGGTGAGGCAACACTTCACCTGTGAGTCGGCTGGGGTGATATACTGCGTCCGGTGCTCCCGATGTGGCCTTCTATATATTGGCGAGACCCGACGCAGACTGGGAGACCGCTTTGCTGAACACCTACGCTCTGTCCGCCAGAGAAAGCAGGATCTCTCAGTGGCCACACATTTTAATTCCACATCCCATTCCCATTCTGACATGTCTATCCATGGCCTCCTCTACTGTAAAGATGAAGCCACACTCAAGTTGGAAGAACAACACCTTATATTCCGTCTAGGTAGCCTCCAACCTGATGGCATGAACATCGACTTCTCTAACTTCCGCTAATGCCCCACCTCCCCCTCGTACCCCATCTGTTACTTATTTTTATACACACATTCTTTCTCTCTCTCCTTTTTCTCCCTCTGTCCCTCTGACTATACCCCTTGCCCATCCTCTGGGTCCCCCCCCTTGTCTTTCTCCCCGGACCTCCTGTCCCATGATCCTCTCGTATCCCCTTTGCCAATCACCTGTCCAGCTCTTGGCTCCATCCCTCCCCATCCTGTCTTCTCCTATCATTTTGGATCTCCCTCTCCCCCTCCAACTTTCAAATCCCTTACTCACTCTTCCTTCAGTTAGTCCTGACGAAGGGTCTCGGCCTGAAACGTCGACTGCACCTCTTCCTAGAGATGCTGCCTGGCCTGCTGCGTTCACCAGCAACTTTGATGTGTGTTGCTTGAATTTCCAGCATCTGCAGAATTCCTGTTGTTTGACCAAGTTCAGGAAGTTATTTCCCCTCAACATCAGGCTCTTGAACCATAGGGTTCAACTTCAGCTTCACTCTACTTCACTCGCCCCATCACTGAACTGTTCCTACAACCTATGGACTCACTTACAAGGGCTCTTCATCTCATGTTTTTGATATTTATTGCATATTTATTTATTATTATTATTATTTCATTTTTTTCTTTTGTATTTGTAGAGTTTGCTTTCTTTTGCACATTGGTTGTTTGTCTGCTCTTTAGGGTTCTGTCTTTCATGGACCCGAGTATGTTTGTTGGATTTATTGAGTATGCGGGCAAGAAAATGAATCTCAGTATTGTATATCAGGACGTAAATGTACTTTGATAATAAATTTACTTTGAACATATAGAAAGTGGCTAATCAGCGAATCCTGATGGAGAGTTCAGGTATAAGCTATCGTAATGGAGCAATTTGCCTGGATTGGGGAGCATGCCTTATGAGGATAGGTTGACTGATCTCTGCTTTTTCTCCTTGGAGTGGCGGAGGATGAGAGGTGACCTGACAGAGGTGTACAAGATAATGACAGGCATTGATTTTGTGGATAGTCAGAGTCTTTCCCTTAGGGCTGAAATGGCTAACACGAGAGGGCACAGTTTTAAGGTGCTTGGGAGTAGGTACAGAGGAGATGTCAGGGGTATGTTTTTTATGCAGAGAGTGGTGAGTGCGTGGAATGGGCTGCCGGCAGCAGTGGTGGAGGTGGATACAATAGGGTCTTTTAAGAGACTCCTGGATAGGTACATGGAGCTTAGAAAAATAGAGTGCTATGGGTAACCCTAGGTAACTTCTAAAATAAGTACATGTTCGACACAGCATTGTGGGCTGAAGGGCCTGTATTGTGCTGTAGGTTTTCTATATTTCTAATTTTTAAAAAATATTTTGTTTTCCAATAACCTGACTTCACCTTGCCCTTTCCAGATGCAGCCACCTGGATGGTGACCCCCGGGAGGTTTCACCAGTCATTGATCAGTTTTTTGACTGTGTGTGGCAGCTGATGGAACAATTTCCGTGTGCCTTTGAGTTCAATGAGAGATTTCTGGTGCACATTCATCATCATGTCTATTCCTGCCAGTTTGGCAACTTTATTTGCAACAACAGTAAAGAGAGCAAAGAGCAGAGGTAAGATGAATTTTAAAACTTGAAAAGGAAAAGAAAGCTTGCATATGTTGAATATCTGACAGTTTTTTAAAAAACAGATACTGCTGGGAATACTCAACAGGAATTGGGCCAGGCTTCATCTGTGCAGAGAGAAAGACAATGTTTCAGGTCAATGACCCATTGTCAGATCAGGAAAGACGAGAATCATGCAGCTTACACATTCCTTATTACGCCACGCACTTGTCCTGCTGGTCTTCAGATGGTGAGGGCTTGTATATAACAGCACTATAACACTATGGTCACTATAGCTGTGTAGAACAAATGTATGATTGTTGAGATACCAAGGGTGATTCTCCATTGGGATGCTAATATGAATTAGGTGAGTGGGGCTTGTAGTTGAATTCACCAGTCTGAATCCACAAAGGTACAGCAGTGTAGCCAGGTAACTGTGGGATGTATAGCTGTGTACTTTTCTCAGTAGGTTTTGGCATGTGCCTGATACTTTGACGTCCAATTGATCAAGAACTTATTAACCTCTGTTTTAAGTTTACCTAGTGACGTGGCCTCCACAGCTTTCTGTGGCAATGAATTTCACAGATTCACCACCCTCTGGTGAAAGAAATTCCTCCTCATCTCTGTACTAAAGGGCTGTGCCCTTCGGCCTTTGATCCTGGACTGTGTCACTATTGGAAACATCCTCTCCATGTCCACTCTATCTAGCACTTTCAATATTCAGTTGATTTCAATAAGGCACCCCCCCCCCCATTCTTCTAAACTCCAGTGAGTACGGGCCCAGATCCATTTATTCTTAGGATCATTCTCATAAACCTCCTTTGGACACTCTCCAATGCCAGCACCACCTTTCATAGATATGGGACTGAAAACTGCTCACAATACTCCAAATATGGTCTGTCTATTGCCTTATTAAGCCTGAACATTACAACCTTGGCTTTTATGTTCTAGTCTTTTGGAAATGAAATGCATTTGACTTCCTTACTACTGACTGACCTGCAAGTTACCCTTTAGGGAATCCTGCACAAGGACTCCCAAATCACTTGCACCTCCTATTTCTGAATTCATTCCCTATTTAGAAATGTGTCAATGCTTTTATTCCTTCTACCAATGTGCATGACTATACGCTTCCTAACAGTGTATTCCATCTGCCCATGATCAATGTACATGACCATACACTTCCCAACAATGTATTCCATCTGCCCATGATGTTTACATGCAATACAAAATGTTGAAGAGGCTGACAGCTTTTGAAAGGTGTCATCCTCTTTCAATGCAATGTTTATGGATACAACATTAAATTCCAGCTTAGATTATGTGTTTAACTCTTGACATTATGGTTTAAACTCCTGACGTAAAAGCAATCGTTTTACTAAATCAGCAAAACAAATGCAGAAAATAGTTGGATGAATATTATTTTTCCATAAAAATAATACAAATTTTTCCATAAAGCAATTAATTACATTAAAAGGAATTATTAAAACCAGCGTAGTCCTATACTGAGTTTTGCATTGGTAGGCAAATGGTGTGAAATAGAACATTTTTCTTTGATCACATTTTCCAATGGTGATTGGAATTTTAGATAGGCAATTCATAATTTTGTAGTTGGAAAATGTTATCATCTCTCTGGTAGTTGGTGAAGGATTTTAATAATTAAATTAGAATAGAGAGATTATTTAAAGGAGTTGGGCTGCTGGAGACTGGCAAACAAATTAAGTTGTCTTTCTGGGCAATGAGCACTGCAGAAATGGAAGTCAAATTCCCACTTGTTCTTAGTTCTCTTGGCTTATCTAGGATGAAATTAATGAAAAACTTTTAAATGTAAGTTCTGCAAAATTTTTATGTTCTTTGAATTTTAAATGAGCACGCTAGTTTGCAAAGATTTTTGAAGTACACTCTTTGTGCACTTCACTAATCTAACAAGGACATAAAACATTGTACCATTAGTTAAATTACTAAGAAATTGATTAATGTGCATTAATAAAACAAGTGGTTTGCTATAGATTATTTTGTTGTTTTCACTGAAGTCTGGAAAGGGAAGAAATCTACCATCATTACCCAGTGTGACCAGTATATGACTCCATACAGACCTGTGCAATTAACTCCACTGAAATGGCCAACTAAGCCACTCTCATTAAGAGGGAATTAGACATACCTGGCAGTATTAATTGTCAGCCTCTTTAGTTATGTCACATCCTGTGACCAAATACATTTTTTAAAAAAAGGTTTGGTTGCTTTAAAGTGGAGAATGGAACACATTGAAAATCCAAAATTTTGTTAAAAAGCTGACTTTCAACTGCGATAATAAGGCCGTGTTATGTTACCCTACAATTCAGTAGCTTTGTCACATTTTTGCTTTTCATTTGCAGATTTGTGATTAGGCAATTGAATTTGTGTGAAATTTAAAGCCTAACCTAATCAGTGCAATTGCAAATGCATGTTTTTTTATTTCAAAATATACTTTATTCAAATATAAATATATACAATAAACCATTCAATAACTTTTCATCCTTTACATACGTTTCCATTATAGTCAGTACATATCCGTATTTATAGCCACCCACGTGGCACTCCAGTAGTTCAGCTTACTATATCATTGTTGAGGGGTATACTCCCCGCCCACCGACCCCTCCCACTCCCACGGGTGGAGAAACCTATACTGTGGTCCTTCCCCACCGAGCCCTTGAGGTGGCTGCACCAAGTTTCAGTGCGTCCCTCAGCACGTACTCCTGCAGCCGAGAATGTGCCAGTCGGCAGCATTCTCCCACCGACATCTCCATGTGCTGGTAGATCATCAAGTTTCGGGCCGACCATAGAGCGTCTTTCACCGAGTTGATGATCTGCCAGCAGCACCGGATGTTTGTCTCCATGTGCGTCCCCAGGAACAGCTCGTAGATCAGAGAGTCCTCTGTTACGCAGCTGCTGGGGATAAAACGTGACACTAGCCCGTCCATCTTCCTCCACACCCTCTTTGCGAACTGGCAGTGTGCAAAGAGGTGGGTCACAGACTCCTCCTCACTGCAGTCCTCCCTTGGGCAGTGGGGTGCGGAGACGACGTTCCGGGCGTACAGGAGGGCTCTGACTGGGAGGACCCCTCTCACCGCCAGCCAGGCGAGGTCTTGGTGCCTGTTGGTGAGATCTGGCAATAAGGCATTTTGCCAGATGAACTGGACAGTCTGCTCAGGGAACCACCCCACTGTGTCCATCACGTCCTTCTCCTGCAGTGCCTGCAGGACACTACGTGCTGACCACTGCCTGATGGCCCTGTGGTCAAAGGCGTTCTCCTGGAAGAACTTTGCTACGTAGGACAGGTATGCCGGCAACAACCAGCTGACTGGGGTGTTGCGCGGGAGTGGGGCCAGACCCATCCTTCGTAGCCAGGGCGACAGGTAGAACCTGGGCACATAGTGGTACTTGGTGCCCACATACCTGGGTTTTACACATAACCTGATGCAGCCACATACGAAGCCGGCCATCAGGGTGAGGGCGACATTGGGGACGTTCTTGCCGCTGTTGTCCAGGGACTTGTGCATGATGGTCCGTCTCACCCGCTCCATCTTGGATCCCCAGACAAATCTGAAAATGCATGTTGGTCCACTTCATAAAATATGCAAAATTGGAAACTTTATCCCTGAGTTTGGCAAACTATACAAATGAGCTAACTCCAACCACCTTTTTAATTTTGTAATAGTAAGGTGACAGAAGTTGAGTTGTTGGTATCAAATGGCTTTTAACATACTGTCTATATTTTTAACTGTGGAATCAACCTACAGTTGGTTCCAGCTAATTCTTCTCTCATCTGCATTGAGAGAAATTATGCCTATCAATATTCATTATCAACCAGATTGTGTTTTTTTTTAAAATTCTAGCTCCCTCTAGTGGCAGTAGTTTCTAGTACAAATAAGGATTCATGAGATGGGGATAAAATTTTACCTTTCATTATTTTGGGGTTAGACCTGAGGGGGTGAAAGAATGACAAGAACCCCTTCTAGTTTACCTCTGGATGGTTTTCATCTCAAATTTCTCACTTTGACTAGAATTTTTTTTTTTGCCCATGATGACCATAGCTGAGATGGTAAACTCGCAAACTGATCTCTGGATATTTTAATTTTTACTCCGGTGAGACACCAATGAATTTGTGCAGACACACCTAATACAAACTTGCTGCAGATCATCATGTGGTAATTTAATAAAATTTGTATTTACAGGTAGAATCACTGTAACAACTTGCTCTTTCTGAAGGGACATGTATTTAGTTATGTTGTAATTTTTTGCTTTTTCAACAGGATTCAGGAGAAAACTCATTCACTCTGGGCTCATCTGTGGAAGAGTTGTGCGGATTACAAAAATCCCTTGTATAGACAAAATCACAGTCAAACTCAAGGAGTTCTGAGGCCACAAACAGCTCCATCTAATTTCAGGTTGGTGCATTGGTGTTACATTTCATTATTATCTTGCCTCAGCATCTTCGAGGACAGATTAGAAAGGGGAACCCTTGCATTGATATTGTGTTGTAATATCTTTAAACTGCTTCAAAACACTTGATAGATAATGAATTGTTGTTGAATTACTTGTGTTTTGAAAGAAAATGCTCCAGATGATATGTGCACAACGATGTCCTAGAAACAGTCAGAAATGCAAGTATTCATAATGAGATTTATTGTATCCATTCAGATGTGTCTCGTGTTTCATTTCTAATTAGAACAGTCACCTAAGAAGCACCAAACTAAAGTTGCAGTCTAGATTGCTTGTTTAAATTCTGAACTGTGAGTCAAGTTTTTCACATGGTATGGTTAATAATGCTTAGTCATCTCTATTTGAATTTCCAGCATCTGCAGAATTCCTCGTGTTTATAGTCATCTCTATCATAGTTTCTGTAACACTAACACTTTTTTTGGTAACTGGGTACATTTTCTAATTTATTGCATTTTCTAATTTTTTTGCTCCTGGAAGATTCTGCCCAAATTGCTCATTAGTAATAAGACATGGATGACCACATTATTAACGTCATTTTTTAGCCCTTTTTACCAAGTGACTCCTCTTGATATTGTCAATAAATGTTGTGAAATTGTAGGACTTTAGAGATAATTTTCATTCATTCCTCAGTGAACTGATAGTTTCACAAATGAATATTTCATTGTCAATATAATCCAAAAAATACAAATACAAAATAAAAAATCACCATACATCTTTTCATTCACACATAAAACGGCCTTGTAGGGAATTTATCCTGGTATTCCTGGTACTGAGACCAAGTTTGATATTTGTAGATGGTTTCATGACCACAAATTTCCCCATTTCGTCTTAATGTTATCACTGAATTTAGGAAAACCGAACATGATTATATTTGGATTCATCAGTTAGCTATCCTGGATAAAACAGGCATTAATAGAATATTGGAAAAGGCAAGCATGAAGTATGGAAGTAAGAATATGAAGTAAGGATAGGAAATATGTCAAAGATGAATTTATTATGCACAAGTACGTGCATGGGTGTAATGAAAAACTTACTTTCGGTAGCAGCACAAGCACATTGCATCAGATACATAGCATTCACAACAAAAGCATAAATTAAACATATGCAAGAAAGAACATTAGAACAAAAAAGAGCCACTTATAATGCAAAGTAGTCATAGTACTGCTACACTGAGATGATTGTTAGAGTTACAGAGACATAGAAAAGTACAGCATAGAAACAGGCCCTTCAGCAGTTCTAATCTGTGCCGAACCATTTAAACTGCCTACTCCCTCCGACCTGCACTGGGACCATACCCCTGCATATCTCTACCATCCATGGGCCTATCCAAACTTCTCTTAAATGTTGAAATTGAGCTTGCATGCACCACATCCACTGGCAGCTCATTCCACACTTTTGTTTGGTTGTGAGGTTTGGTTCAAGAACCAGATAGCTGAAGGGAAGTAGCTGTTCTTGAATCTGGTGGTGTGGGAATTCAGGCTTCTGTACCTCCTGCCCAGTGACAACTGTGAAAAGATGGCATGGCATGGAAGGTAGAGAACTTGGATGATAGATATTGCCTTCCTCAGGCTGCACTTTGTATAGGTACTACCTATGTATGGAAGATTTAGTGCAATTTAGTATAATCATACTTTTTTTTTAACAAATAATTGCTCCAACTCAATTTCTTATCTACAGACTTCTGCAAAAAATTGCTTTAGAATCCTAAAAAAAACTGAAAATACTAGAAACTCTCAGGAGGTCAAATAGTGTCTGTGGAAAGAAGGAACCAAGATTAACATTTCAGCTTTGAGACCCTTCACCAGAACTGGAATGTAATTCTTCTCCTTCCACCGATGCTGTGTGACCCCCCCCCCCCCAGATGCTTCCAAAATGATCTGTTTTTACTTCAAAATTTCAGCATTTGCTGGGGATTTTTTTAAAAAAAATCTCATTTTAGAACACTTTCTTCATCATTTCCTAAGTCAAATGGTAAACTTTGTCTCAATTAATTTTTTTGCATTTGGAAATACTAATTACAAAGCTCTGTTTCACTCAGATTTTGGAGGAGTATGTACAACCGGTTTGAAAAGGGGATGCATCCTCGACAGTCCGTTACAGAGTTTTTGATGGCTGTGAAAGAGGAAACCCAGCAGCTGGAGGAGGAACTTGAAATGTTGGAGGAGGTACTTTTTTAAATTAATAAATGACCATGGGAGTTTGTGGTTAAGATAGTGAAATAAAAAAAATAAAGAGAATGTAACTACGGAGTTGGTCAGCAGGTCAGAAATGTTCCATGAAAGTCAGGGTTGGATTTGTTCTTAAGTAAGTGTATGATCAGCAGTTATGAAATGAACAATAGTGGAAATTACTGATGGCACCATGTAAGTGCCAATGATATTGAAATATTGCTGGGGGATTGTGATAGATGAGCAGGAGGTTTTCAATATAATCCAAAAGGTATTTAATCCTAAAAAAAGGCAATATCGGTATCTATGTTTGCCTCTTTTAATGTAAATACAGTTCTTGCTGGTTAAAAGGAGCTAGTCACTCTTTGGGAATTCAGTTAAATAGATATTATTCATGTGTAGATCTCCATATCTGGGCAATTGCTGGAGCTTCATAAAAATTAGAAATACACCTTAAATGATGGTGTAAAAATGAAACAAGTCACCTAGTCCCTCAAACTTTCCAGGAATCATTTAGGTAGCCGCTGGTCAATAATTTAACACACTCTGCTTAACTTGATTCTATAACTGTCAATGATCTTGACCAATAAAAATCTACTAATCACAGCACTGGTATTTTCCATTGGTCGAGCTTCATTAGTCATAGGGTGAGTTGATCTTAACTTCTGATATCCTTTGCATTCTGGAAGTGCCCATGAACAGCCCAGCCCTAATTTTGTAACAGCTTTTTTTCTCAGGTCTATTCTATTCATTATTATAAGAGTTTGATTAGATTATAGTGTTATATACTCACAGGAATGCAGTTAAAACCCAGGCAGCCTTTACTGATAGTTTAACCCAGGAGTCTGAACCCAGGGTCCATGGACCCCTCGGATAGGATAATGGCATAAAAAAGGTTGGGAGCCCCTTTTAACCATTGTGCTGATGATGCAACACACCATCACTCCAGAACCATGTGTGTACATGGTGGATTCCGGTTAATTGTGCTATCGGTTAATCGGGGCAGCCGCTTATTTGGGAGAACTCTTAAAAAACAAAAACTAGATCAAGAAAGTAGCCGGGATTCCCTTCATTTATTTGGGACACTATGTAGCTTAATTGGGGCAAGAGACTGTTACCAAACAGTTTCTAATTAGCATCAGTTACGTGCATTTGTGTGACCATTAAACACTTAGAGCGATCTGTTTTAAATAGCGTTAGTTGTGTGTGCTTGTGTTCACAAAGCAGTGATTTTTGCCACTGATAGTTGACGAGAAGTAAGCAGTAAGGGAATTCGCTACTGTTTTTGTTCATTGTCGTTTCAAACATTCAGGCTTGGAGATGCCAGAAAAGGCCAAGAGAGAAAATGAAATAATTTCACTACTTTAACAAATTAGAAATTACAAAGGAATTGATAATCATCTTGAATTTACAATAAAAATGAAGATTTGGAGGATGCAATAGTCTAAAGCATTGTATGAAGGCAGTCCATTATCTGCACTAGATGTCTGCGCTGATTTTGTTCATTTACAGTCAATCAAAAGAACAGGGCCGATAAGTTCCTCTGATAACCATTATGAACTATTACACTATTTTACAGTATTGTAGAAGTATTGGTAGTGTTCCAATTTGTTCTGTATTTCATTTAAATACATACTCATTTAAACAGTAGTCTTACACAAGGTACTGAAGGTCAGCTGTGGGTGCAGCATATAATAGGGATGCACCTTGGCAGGTTAGGTGTAAAGAGACAGTAGACTGCTAAGGGCAAGACCCTTGACAGTGTTGATGAGCAGAGGGATCTTGGAGTCCAAGTCCCAGTTCATAGCCCCCTGAATGTGGCTACACAGGTTGGTAGGGTGGTTCGAGGCTGCATGGCATGCTTTGCCTTTATTAGTTGGGGCACTGAATTCAAAAGTTAGCAAGTTATAAAAATTAGTTTTATAATACATGTGGATGATTGTATACAGTTGTGGTTGCCCCATAACAGGAAGGATATTGAGGCATTGGAGAGGATGCAGAAGAGGCTTATCAGGATGCTGCATGGACTTGAGGCCAAGTGTTAGTTGGATAAACCAGGTGTTTTCTCTGGAGTGGCGGAGGCAGAGGGGAGATCTGATAGAGGTTTATAAGATTCCGGGAGGCATTGATAGAGTAGACAGTATCTTTTTTCTTCTTGGGTTTAAAATGTCTAATATCAGACAGCATGCCTTTAAGGTGAGAGAGGTAATTTCAGAGATGTGGAGGATGATTTTTTAAACACAGAGCGGTGGTTGCCTGGAATACACTTCCTGGATTGGTGGTAGACACAGAAATATTAGAGACTTTTAAACTTCATTTAGATATGTGAGGAATATTTAAGGATATAGACATTGTGTAGGCAGAGGGGATTAGTTAGGTTGCCCATTTCATGACTAATTTAATTGGATAGGCACAACCTTGTGGGCTGAAGGGGCTGTTACAGTGCCGTACTATTTTGTTCTACCCACTATTGATCAGGATCTCAGTTGGACACATTCACACAGTGGCAACAAGGGAAGGTCAAATATTGGCCATCCTCAATGACAAGGGAAGCAGGGATAGGAGATCACCACTTGCAGGTTTTTCTTCAAAGTTAGATGTCATCCTGCTATGCTGTAGTATCACCATTCCCTTCTTACCAAAGCATTGTGGGAATAATTACACCAGCAGGACTAGGTGGCTCACTAACACCACCTTTATGACAGCTGGAGACGAACCATCCCCTGCAAGGCCCACGTCCAAAAATGTGAGTTTAAAACAGATGCCAGTTCCTTTATCCTTTGCCAAACATATCCCACCATTCCCGTAAAAGTCTGTCTCCTGTAAACATGCTAGTCCCTTTACTCAGTTTCTTCATCACTGCAGCACCTGATCCCAGGATGTGGTTTTCCTTTCTAGGGCATCAGAGATGCCTTCTTCCTCTAAAGAACGGAGTTTCCTTTCCTTCACTATTGATGCTGCTGTCACCCACATCTCCATTTCCCGAACATCTGTGCTAACCCCATCTTCTTGCTTCATTAACAGTGATGGTTCCTGTTGTCCTTACCTACCATCCTCTGAGGCTCCGCATCTAACACATCATCCTCCATGACTTCCACCATTTCCAAAGGGATCGTACCACTAAACACATCTTTGCTCTCTCTCTGTCCCCTCATCTCCTTTGCTCTTCACAGTGATCGCTCCCTCCATGACCCACTTGTCTATTTGTCCCTCCTCACTACTCTCCCTCTTCGCACTTAGCCCTGCAAGCTGCCCGTTCACCTCCTCCCTCACCTCCATCAGGGCCCCAAACAGTCCTTCCAGGTGTGGCAGCACTTATCCTGCAAATCTGCTGGGGTTGTTTACTGTGTCCGGTGCTCCCGATATGGCCTCCTCTACATTGGTGAGACGTCATAAATTGGGGGACTGCTTCGTCGAGCATCTCTGCTCCAGCTGCCAAAAGTGGAACAGTCCGGTGGCCAAACATTTTAAATCCGATTCCCATTCCCATTCTGACATGGCTTTCTCTTGTGCCAAGATGGGGGTCCGGTGGTCAAACATTTTAAATCCGATTCCCATTCCCATTCTGACATGGCCTTCTCTTGTACCAAGATAAGGCCACCCTCAGGGCAGAGGAACAACACCTTATATTCCCTCTGGGTTGCCTCTAACCAGATTGCATGAATTTTGATTTTGCCTTTAGTTAAAATTCCCTCCCCTCTTCTATTCCCCAATCTGGCCTTTTACCTCTTCTCACCTGCCTATCACTTCTCCCTAGGTCCCCTCCTCCTTCCCTTTCTCCCATGGTTCACTCTCCCTTCCTATCAGAATCCTTCTTCTCCAGCTGTTACTTTTCCCACTGACTTGGCTTCACTTATCATCTTCTAACAAGCCTCCTTCCCTTCCCCTCCCCTCCCCTCCCCTCACTTATTGATTCTGGCGTTGTCCCCCTTACTTTTCAGCCCTGAAGAAGGGTCTTGTTCTGAAACATCGACTGTTTATTCATTTCCATAGACGCTGCCTGACCTGCTGAGTTCCTCCAGCATTTTGTGTGTGTTTGCTTTGGATTTCCACTCCCTTGTGCTTATGTCCCACTGTACCTTTATCAAATTCCACTACCTTCGTCTTCTGATGGGGAAATACAATGCCATATCGGTGTTGTACTTTTCAAATCCCTGAATGGGAATAGTCGTTGGCCTTCCCTTCCCAAGTACAGCTTGCAATGGGCTGTGCCATCTAACTGTAACATCTTTGAAAAATTTACCTCTATTGAATAATATCAAGAAAGCAACGATTTAGTACTTTTAATGTAGGTAAGACTCCCAAACTACAGCACAAGTAGAAAGTAAATGACAGAGGGTACCATGGAACCAGGAAGGATGTCCACAGCTGCTCAAATAGAATAGGATATATGTGCTCAATCTTGACAAAGAGTGCATTAAATGGAAGGATAATGCTTTTTATATTGAAAATTAGGGTAAACATCTTAGTAGGATAGGTTCACGGGCAAAAGTAGAGAAAGATTTAAAAAGTATGGATTATTACCAAACATAGTTATCTGGCACTCATAAAACCAATGGAAAAATGGGGTATGCTCCTACACGAAGGGTCCTGACGAAGGGTCTCGGCCTGAAACGTCGACTGTACCTCTTCCTAGAGATGCTGCCTGGCCTGCTGCGTTCACCAGCAACTTTGATGTGCGTTGCTATGCTCCTACAATGTTTACTTAACATGCTGTAAAATTGTTCTTATTACTATTGTAATTCCTGTGCTTCAATTTGAATAGCTGCTTAGTATTAAATACCATCTTTTTTTGACATGAAACTGATTATTTTAACAGAAATTACAACTTCAAGATAAATCCCATCTGAAGAAAAGAAGTGAGAAAACCAAGCGATCACAGAAGATGGAAATTTCAGTCTCTGATCAACCTATAGCCAACACCCCTCAGGATTATATTGACAATGGCAGACCATTCATTTCCTGTAGCCCTTCACAAGGACATGAAGATTCAGAATCTATGATCCTAACACATAGCATGAAGCATTCAGACACTGATCTTTCTGCTAATAGTGACCAGGAATCAGGTGTCGCTGACTTGAACTGCAGATCACCAAGTGGGGGAGACTTCCTATCGAGTGAAGAAAACAGCAAAAACCTGTCAGAGTACCCTGAGGATGTTGCCTTTGCTGTTGCTTGAGATCCTAGTACAATTCGATTTTTAAAAAAAGACAGTTTGCAAAGAGAAGGTGTAATATATCATGTGCCACTATATAGTGTAAGGCACTTGTAGATTTTTAGTATCATTACGATTTATAGCTTCTAATCCCATCTTGTCTCAAAGCAAGTCGTAAACAAACCAGTTATTTTTGGTTGGAAGGAACAGAGAGCCCAGGCTGATTTTATTTTTCTCTCTCCAAATTTACTTATTCTTCCAGCTTCTATTTTATAAAGAGAGGAAATTGTTAAATTTACTTCATGGCCAAGGCCTATGCAAACTGTAAAGTTATGATCATTTTAAAAAACTTCTGCCAGGATTCTCAGTGAAGACATGAGTCTGCAGATGCTGGACTATGGAGCCCGAAATAACGTGCTGGAGGAACTCAATGAATGGAGTGGCATCTGTGGTTGGGGGGGGGGGGGGGGGTGGGAAATGTACTGTGATGCAGGGTTTCAACCTGAAATGTCAATAATCCCTCCCCTATCCCCGCTACTGCTCTGTTCATGGAGTTAATCCAGTAATATGTTACGATTCTTCGTATTTCTTTTGCCAAATTGTTCTGGTGAGGTCAATTGCAAGCAGCAGAAGGTATGACCTACCTGTTCAACCAAATTCATAAACCATAGAACGTGTTCAGCATATGACTAATTTGTTTTGGATCTCAACAGTTCTAAAGCTGTAAATGAAGTCACCATAGAGAACTGGTAGCTGACAAATTTTATTGAACCGTCCCCTTGCTGGCAAGGAAATAAAAACTTAAAACCAAATAACTTATGTTTTTACTTTAAAAGTAATTAGATAGAAATTCTCCAATTATAACAGAACCAACATAATCAATTGAATATTTTTCTAGATTTTGTGTAACTATAGTCACAGAAGGAATCAAATGAAAGAATTAATTTATTGTAATCATAGAGCTATAATTTTTTAGGTATTGTTTGTGTACTTAATTAAAATCTTTGTTTCTTTATTGCACATTTTATTTTTTCCATAAAACTGGATTTATTAGAAATTGCAAAGTAACATTTTAAAGATTTAGGTAAATTTACAAAATGTAGCCAATGCTAAATGACCCAAAATCTAAGGTCATTTAAGTCCTCCTTGCCAGGAAAACAATGACTGGGTTGATTTAGTAGATATGTCACAATTGAAAGGCATAGTCTAGTGAAGAAAGTCTGGTATCTTCTTTCCCTGTTTCAATATTTAGTTGATGTCTGTCATTTTGACCCTACCATCTCCAGCCTCTTACTCTCTTGTAGCCACCTTTGGACAAAAGATAGGGTTAAAAAGACTAATCCATTATGGATGCAAAATAGCTACCACTTTTTCATGAATAAAGTTACTTTCCAGCAAGTTTCACAATCAAATTGAAACATTAATTATTAACTTATTGAATCAAATTAGTATATTTTAGTATTGCTCAAAGCAGATTTTTTTTCCCCAAAAGTGCCGAGCATACGAGTACACTCACTTTCAGTGTCAAGCCGTTTGTCTACTTTTTCTATCTGCTACTTTTGAATCTTGAATCATGGACCCACAAAGAAATCTCCGCATGAGTTAAGATTTGGTATAGTGTTGGGATCTTATTCCTTAAAATATCAAATATTTATGATTTCAGACAATCCTGCTGCATTTGCTTTCCTGTAAATAGAATGTTCAATGTTATTGTAAAAAACTATGATATGCTTAATGTACTGAGTAATACAAAAGTGAAGTATATAATAAATTATGGCATTTCTATCCTTAATGTAAAAATAAATCCTTATGTAGGCAGTCTTACTTTGTTTCCATTCTGATACGAGAGATTCCGCTTCAGAAATTCTTAACTAAATTCTATAGATTACAACTGTTTCAAGGATATGACTGAATTTATGTGTAGGTATGGAATGCCACATCAATATTGAATTTCCAAATTGAAAACTTCACCTTAATAAACTTCACCAGTGAAAACTGTGCAAATATTTCATTAATAAAGCAGCCATTCAGTTATTATATACAATATTAAATATTTAATTCAAAATCTCAATCTACATATACAAATTTAACAGGAATAGAATATTGAAACTGAAAATATGAACAAATTTAGGTAATTTAGAAGCACAATTTAATACTGGAAATTGTAAATTTACAAATAATTTCAAAAGATTGTTAAATACATTTTCATGCGATTAATTTTACCATCTTGTCCAGCGCAGGAATCAGTATGTCAATTATAAAGCTGTAGAGAGAGAGGAATAAAACCCATTGACAATGGCAGCACTGTCCAAGAGGTACAAATCTAATTCTTTAAAGATCACAAACATACATAATTTTGAAGATATTGTTCCTAATAGGGAAGGGAGAAAATATGTAAAGAACACTGGACCAGAAGCTACATAATGTAGCAATCAAATAGTTACGCTAATGCCCCACCTCCCCCTTGTGCCCCATCCATTATTTATTTATATACACATTCTTTTTCTCCCTCTGTCCCTCTCATTATACCCCTTGCCCATCCTCTGGGCTTTCCCCCCTCCCCCTTTTCTTTCTCCCTAGGCCTCCTGTCCCATGATCCTCTCATATCCCTTTTGCCAATCAACTGTCCAGCTCTTGGCTCCATCCCTCCCCCTCCTGTCTTCTCCTATCATTTTGGTTCTCCCCCCTCCCCCTCCAACTTTCAAATCTCTTACTAGCTCTTCTTTCAGTTAGTCCTCACAAAGGGTCTCGGCCTGAAACTTCGACTGCACGTCTTCCTAGAGGTGCTGCCTGGCCTGCTGCGTTCACCAGCAACTTTTGTGTGAGAGTTTAATTATTTAGTTGTAAAGAAATTAATATCTAAATAGAACAGGATTCTAGACAGCCTCTGGGTTCATTATTTATACATCTCATTTCATATTATTTTTGGAATAGTCAGTTTACGGTGAGTGAAACTTATTGAAGTGCAGATATACAGTGAAATGCCTTGTTTGCTTTAACCATCACATAGCCCAAGGGTGTGTGTAGGATGCTGGACGATGCTTGAAGAAACTAGTTGGAAGGTGTAGTTGTGCACTCCCTTGTACTCTCTTAGCTTGTTTTCATTCTTTGTCCTACAAAGAGGTCTAGATATTTAAAAAAAATGGCTTTTATTATCCAAGTGGAACAAAATAATTGAATAAATGCTTTTAAATGTCATAGGAGGATGTGCCAAAATATATTTGGAATAATCCCTTGCTGAAATTTACCAGCAGGTATCTGCTAATGTGCTCTTCCTAAACAGAGGGCATACTACAGCCTCTCAGAGTGCTCTGGAGACCACCCTTCACAGAAGTGGATGACTCCATGTGGCATATTCCTCTTGCCGATCTAGATCAGTATGTATTTGGCCTAATGAGATTTTACTAGAGCCAATTCAGGAATACGAGTATATTCTGCAGTTCAAAACGGCCATCAGCATTATGCTGTGCAGAAAGGACGCATGAGGGCTGACGATGCCCCAGGTTAGCATGTGAGGTTTGTGCGAGTCTGGTATTTGCTAACTCAGTGGTTAGTGAGGTCTAGAGGTTGCTTTGCTGAATGTTGTGTGCATGCTGTGTTGGCACTGGAACATGTGGCCTGTCCCTAGCACATCCTTGGGTTGTGTTGATTGTTAATGCAAACAACGCATTTCACTGTATGTTTTGATGACGTGATAAATCTGAATCTTAGTGCTGGATGCCAGATACCTGTGCTTGTGAACTCTTCACAAAGTCTAATAAATGGGAAATCTGTAGCAGTTTGCATTTTCAATCTGGCTAAAACTGCTAAACTTACATTAGACTACCTAGTGCAAATTCAGAGGGGTACTTGGGCAACTGAAGATTTTAATGAGTTAACTAAAGAGTTCGTATGTCATACTATTAATAATTTTATTTTAAAAATGTTAGCTAGGTTGTGTATTTTCTGAATGCTTATGAATATCAAAGCTATTCACAAACGTTCATAACAGCTTTGGCAACCGATAAACTCAGGGCAGAGTTTCACAGGAGTCTAGTTCTGAAGGTTGAGGGCTGCACAGGCAGGTAAATGCTATTGCAGGGGGCAGGGAATTAAATAATTTGAAGTCTTATGGGCTATATCCATTTAACTCAATTCTGTACAATACAGACTAGTGAGGCATTATGTAGTGCCATACTATGATGTTTAATATACAGAATAACCTTAGGCTAAACTTTGGTTTTGATTGGTATTTTAGTAGAGGCATCACTTACTGTTGTTTTTCCTTTATGCTGTATATTGATTTATATTAACAGTTTGAATACATCAAGTAGCATGTGATATTATCAAATACAGCAACAGTTCTCCATTCAAAAAGACAGTCCGAATTATCTTAATGAACTTGTAATATATTTTTTCCATTTAAGATCCTCACCTATAGTGTGTGAAATTGCCCACGTTGTGTCATCAAATGCTGAAGCTTCTCTTCCTTAGCTCGCCTACAATGACAAAGCTGAAGCAACAAAAACAATTTTATAATATATGAAAATGGTTAATTTATATAAGCAACCACATTCATGCTAGGCATTCTCAGAATAAACTAATCTTATGCGAGAATTGGTATATTAAACTGGGACCAGGATACAATTCTACATTGCAATATTCAAATACTGTAAAAATGCAAATCCCAATGGTTTGGCATTTGGCTTACCATTAATGTTTCTCTGTTATCTTACACACACTGGGGCCCCAGTTTCCACACTCCCTTCTTAGCTGTGCTGGATTATTACATTAGATGGAATCCTTTCACCGTATATGTCAGATCTTCTATTGACGTCCTTCCACACCCACCCTACTAAACTGCTAACTATCTAATGTCCTTTCTGCCAGTTTAAAATATAAATGATTCCTTCTCTCCAGCCACTTTCTTCCAATGCAGCTAATTTCCTGATGCCTTTAGAGACACAATTTATACAAGACTGTGGCCAAGTATGGGCAAATGGTTGATACTACTGGATAGAGTGGGATACTTTCATACCACCATGGTGTTGCACATCTGTCTTCTAGATCTGAAAACCTTGTAGAACTCTCCATGCCTCTACCCCTTCAGCTCTGTAGGCCTTGATCCTGAGAATTTTATTCTTAAACTTCTTCCCTCGTTTCTTTTAAACCATCCTTATGTGGCTGAGTATCAAATTTTGTTGAATAAAGCTCCTGTGAAACATCTTGGCATGTTTCCTGTTATATAACAGAAGTGCTTTTAAATTAAAAAAAAAAAAGCAAGTCTTAGGACATCACTACTTAATTAAATCAGCTGCTGCAGAACTGATCATCGTGATACAAAAATTTTGGCTAGCAAAATGATACCAAGCTGATCAGAAAAATGCTAGGATGAAAGCCCGCAGGATTTTTAATTTTCATGTGAATTAATTTGCATTTCAAAACAACATATCCAAGTGATAAAGCAATCCATATACCCTCTGAAACAATTTAACATGCTTTCATTATAATGAAAGAAACAATAGGGAACACTTCATTTTAGAGAAAATATTGTAACATTAAAATAGCTACTAGGTTTTTCTGAAAGAGCACAAGAGACAAAGGTGTTCAGGCTGAAGAATTCATTAGAAGGACAGATGAGCCAGGTTAGGGTTGCTTCAGTTTGATTTAATTGAGGCGTAGGAAATGAAAAACATGAAGTACCCGTTTCGCATAGCAGAGAAATAAATAACTGGTATGCAGGTATTTAAATTAATCAGTAAGTAGATGAGAAGGAATTCCTGGAGGAAAGTTATTTCATTCAACAGATGGATGGAGTCTGAAATGCATGGTGGACAGGGTGATGATGACAGAATTCTTCACCATATTCAAAATGAGAACTGAAAGGCTGGAACCCACAGGGCTATTGTCTGCAAACTGGATTTCAGAACTAAACCTATGCACATTTTCAGGACTCTTCCTGTGCCTCTAGTTTCTATGATCCTAAAAGCAGATTTTGGGTACAGGGAAAATTCTATGATTCTTTCTTACAAGAAACATGATTGATGATCTCTGTGTTAAATGATCACACTTTGTAAAATGTTTGAAACTTCTCATAGTTGTCATGTTGCCTTTCTCATTCCACACCCACTTCCAACACCCAGTATGTGTTACTGGTTCCAATTCAAAAACTTGCTAGTTTAAGTGTAAAATGAATAATCCCACAGGATCTGTCTTTCCTGCTCCTCTGCTTTGGAACGTCACAGTACAGTGCAATACATTAAAAATGCTATAATTACAATTACAATATACTGTATATAATAGAAATAAACAGTTAAAAGAGAGCACAATAGTGAGGTAATGTTCATGGGTTAATGGACCATTTAGAAACCTGGATGCCACAGGAGAAAGAGCTGATCCTAAACCATTGATTGTGCATCTTCAGGCTCCTGTACCTGCACATTGATGGCAGCAAGGAGAAAAGGGCACATCCTGGATGGTGAGAGTCCTTCATGATGGAGCTGGCTGAGTTTTCAAACCCTTTCAGTTTTTACTGATCCTGTGTATTGGTGCCTCCTTACCAGACAATGATACAACCAGCCAGAATGCTGTCCACACTACATCTGTACAAATTTGCTAATCTTTGGTGACAAACCAAATCTCCTCAAATTCCTCATAAAATATAGCCTCTGACATGCCTTTGTAATCTCATCAATATGTTTGGCCCAGGATAGATTTTATCTTCAGAGATGTTGATACACGGAAACTCGAAGCTGTTCACCCTTTTCACTGCTGACCTCTCGATGAGAACTGCTGTGTGATTTCCCAATTTCTCCTTCCGAACGTACACAATCATACTGATATTGATGTTATCACAACACCACTTAACCAGTTGATCTATCTCACCCCTGTATGCCACCTTGTCACTATCTGAGATTTTGCCAACAGCAGTCATGCTATCAGCACATTTATAGATGCTATTTGAGCTGTGCCTACTCACAATCAGGAGTGTAGAGGGATTAGAGCAGTGGGCTCAGTATACATCCTCGAGGTGCGCCTCTGTTGACTGTCGGTAAAGAGATGTTATCTCCGATCCACACTGACTGTGGTCTCCTGTCGAGGAAGTCATGGATCCAGTCACAGAGGGAGGTACAGAGGCCTGACTTTGAAAGCTTGTTTAATATTATTGAGGGGGTGATGATGTGGAATGCTGAACCGTAATCAATAAACAGCAACCTGAAGTATTACTGTTTTCCAGGCGGCCCAAGGCTGAATGGAGAGCCAGGGAGATTTCAGCTGTTGCAATCCTACTGTGGTCAGAGGTCTAGCTTCCTTCTCAGGCAGCAGCAGTTAATTCTAGCCATGACAACCTCTCAAAGCACTTCATCACAGTAGGTGTGAGTGCTACCGGCTGATCGTATGCAAACTCTTAAAAAGAATGATCTGGGATGAGTACTCCATATTCAAAACAGGTTCCTATTTTAAAGGCAACTAGTCATTTTTCTATTAGAAGCTTGTGATTTGAATTACGAATGTAACAATTGCTGCAAACACATTCATTTAAGAATACTGCTTGGTAAGTAAACTAAATAGGTAATATTGGGGCTCAAACACAAACTAATTACTCTTATAGAGTCATCGAGGAGTACAGCAATGAAATGGGCCCATTGGCCCATCTAGTCCATGCCAAAAACATTTAAACTGCCTACTTCCATCGACCTGCACCAGGACCACAGCCCTGCCATCCATGCAATTATCCAAACTTCTCTTAAATATTGAAATTGACCTGCATGCATCACTTGTGCTGGTAGCTCATTCCACACTCCCATGACCCTTTGAGTGAAGAAGTTTCCCCTCATGTTCTCCTTAAACTTTTCACCCTTAACCCATGACCTCTAGTCGCAGTCCCACCCAACCTCAGTGAAAAGAGCCTGTCTGCCTTTACCCTATCTATACCCCTCAATTTTGCATACTTCTATCAAACCTCCTCTCAATGTTCTATGTTCTAAGGAATAAAATCCTAACCTATTCAATCTTTCCTTATAACTCAGATCCACCAGACCAGGCAACATCCTTGTACATTTTCACTGTACTCTTTCAACCTTGTTTACATCTTTCCTGTAGATAGGTGACCAAAACTGCACACAATACTCCAAATTACACCTCAGCAATGTCTTATACAACTTCAACATCACATCTCTTCTACTCAATACATTGATTTATGAAGGTCAACGTGCAAAAAGCTCTCTTTGCGACCCTATCTACCTATGACACGACTTCCAATGAATTATGAACCTGTGTATTTAGATCCCCCTGTTCTACTGTGCGTCTTACTGTTCACTATGTAAGACCTACCCTGGTTGATTCTACTGAAGTGCAACACCTTGCACTTGTCTGCATTAAATTCCTTCTGCCATTTTTCAGCCCATTTCCCCAGCTGATCCAAATCCCTCTGGAAGCCATGATAGCATTCCTTGCTGTCCACAACACTTCCAATCTTGGTGTCATCCACAAATATGCTGATCCAGTTAACTACATTATCATCCAGATCACTGATACAGATGACCAACAACAATGGACCTAGCACCATTGCGGCATACCTACAGCATACCACCAGTCACAAGCCTCCAGTCAGAGAGGCAAACCATCCACTACCACTCTCTGGCTTCTTCCACAAAGCTGATGTCGAGTTAAATTTACTACCTCATCTTGAATGTCGAACAACTGAACCTTCTTGACCAATCTCCCATGTGGGACCTTTTCAAATCTCTGCTAGGGCCCCGGTAATTTCTGCATTTTCCTCCCATAGGGTCCAAGGGAACACCTTGTTAGGCCTGGGGATTTATCTACCCTGATTTGCATCAGGATAGCAAACTCCTCCTCCTCTGTAATCTGTACAGGGTCCATTAAGTTGATGCTGCTTTGCCTCACTTCTATAGACTCTTGTGTCCATCTCCCGAGTAAATATAGATGCAAAGAATTTATTTAAGATCTCCCCCATCTGTTTTGGCTCCACTCTTGCTGTTGGCATCTTCACAATAAATGACTAGTGTTCTTTCCACTTGTGTCTACTTTATAAAATACAATTTAGTTGTGATTTTGATTCTATACACACATTACTAGTACATGCATGCTACTCTAGACAGAATTATTTCATTGTTATATTTAGAAGCTTCTCCATATTGTTAAGCTGTGATGAGCAAGGCTTTCCAAAATTGTGTGAACCTTAACAGCTTTAATACAAATTTGCAAACATGACTCTGTTAGAAACCTTACTTCGCATTTATGGCATCAGATGTGAGGGACAGTAAAAGCATGCAATTTTCAGTCACATGCCAAAGAGTTTGTCATTTATTTCCTTATGAAATGGGAGAACACTGGAGATAAAGAACACATGTTTACCAAACAGTAAAAAAAATGCTTTTCAAATCAAAGATTTACTAAAATCTGATCAAGAAGTCATAGAGAACATATTTTGCTACATACTGTTCTTTTGTCCATGAAGCTGCTGAGAAAATCATCTATTTCAATCTTGCCCTCAAGGAATTCCTCAGCAATCACTTCCGATTCCTCTTCCGCCTGATGAGCTGCAACTTTCAACCTGGCTTGCAGAGCACTTAAACTGCAACTCTACAGCAATATAAAATGGCAATTAAAAACATACATTTACTCCAAAGCTGCTAGTTGATCAGTATGAGCTTTATAAAATTCTTTGATATTTCAAATTCAGAGCTACTGCTATAACTGAATGCCCTTGGTAAAAATCAGTCCTCAGCCAACGGGGTGGGAGGAGGGAATAAATGACAAATGAATTATTTCATCCAAACAGGGAACAAATGACAAATGAATTTTTTCATCCAAATAAATTGCCATAGTATTAAAATAAATGACAAATGAATTCTTTCATCCAAATAAATTGCCATAGTATTAATTTAACCTATATGTCCCATTCACTGCATACACATGCTCACAACACTTTTTTTACTGCAGTAAACACAGTTCCAACTGCATGTTCTCTTTGTTCACAGGTGAGACACCTTATTAAAGTCTGAGGAAACAGTCATTGTGCTGTTGGAGCTGTAGGTGTTGCCTTTATCAGCTGTTGTTTGGCCAGTAGTACAACTCCTCCACCACTTCATTAAACCACCGTTTCTCCATCTTCCACCTTCCCCCTAAAATCACTGATTACTCACTTACATTGTCTTTAAGTACCAAACTTTGAAGACTGATATAAAATACTAGACTCCTTCAACATCTTTATTTTGATATTGAAAATACTAGACTTGTAACTTCAGTACAATTAGTTGCAGAACAGTAACAGTTTGGAGAGGGTGGGGGAACAGGTCAGACTGATGCTGCTGAAGGAGTGCCCTGGCCAACGGAGAGACTGAACAGCTGGGTCAACCCTGTGTGGACTGCTTTAACTGTTTCACCAGGGCATGCCTAGCAGTAAAAGATTGGTTATATCTCTCACACTGTGAAACATGAGCATGGTATATGATTGTTCTAAAAACTAGTCAAAACTATAACACTATCCAATGAATCTGCTGCAAGCATAAAAACTTTAATTATATATCTGTGCATACACATTTGACAACAATAAATATCTAGCAAAACAATTACTGTTCAACAAATATCTCTACATCGGAATTGAAATTGAATTCTTTCATCCAAACAAATTGCCATAGTATTAATTTAACCTATAGGAATTTTTTCTTAAAAAGCTCATATACTGTATAAATCAAGTTACACAACTTGTATTACTCACCTCACTCAGTTCATGCTGTCTTTGCATCTTTTTTTCAAAGGTGCTTTTGAGTTGAGTTAGTTGATCACACTGAAAATAAAATAAATATTAAAAGTAACAAGCATTTAAAAATTTTAAAATGTGTAAGTAAAAAAATGCAAGTGCCTTACTTTAATTAATAGATCTTGTCTTTCTGTTTCCAAACGAGGTTCAAGTTGAAGATTTCTTTCTTTCAGAGAATCACAAAACAAAAAGGATTAGGGGAAAAAAAACAAAGAGAGATTGAGACGGACAGCCAGAACTGAACATACATACTTGCCAGCTCTTCAATGTTGTTAACCAGATCATCTTTGTCAGTGCATATCTGCTTCAGTTGTGGCAAACCCATGAAGTGCCCTAGGAGCAGATCCTCATTTTCATTTAAATCAGTCAACTGTGAATTACTACAAAACAAAATCAGTTGACAAATATTAATGAATAAAATTAAAACTAATTATATGAAGATAAGTATTTTTCTCCCGGTACAGAGATACGTTATGTAAGAATTACAAGCATTTTAACAACTTTGTTCTCAAGGTGTTCATTAGAACACAAGTTTAGCTAAATTTTCAGTTGCGGAATTAGTGTACACATTTGCCCCTTCAATTAATCCCACACTCTTAATTCTCTGAGCAACAGAGACAGGCATTAATTGATTTCATCTGATCAAAAATAGATTCCAGTCCACCATCTGAGCAATATTTGGATTACATATAAATTTCAATGACAGGAAATGATATTGCCAGTAGTGGAGCATTTGGTACCCAATGTGGTTTTTAAGTATTATTTGTAATATTATTTATTCGTAAATATAAAATGAAGCTCTTATTGAATTTGTTGTTAACTTTGTAAATATTTCTTAGACAATTGTCTCATCAAACTCAGATGTTTAAGGATATAAATATCCAAGATGGAAAGCATCTACTGTATTTGATTCATATTTGGTTAATCCAATCTTCCTAAAGAAATTAATAGAGAATCCAGATATACTAAATGCCTTTTTAAATAAACTCTAATATTTACTTTTTAATGTGTATGTACTGTATGAATATTTAAACCTTGTGTGCTTGTTGATAAAAGTGAAAAGTAGATGAAAAGCAGATTCATTATTTTAATAATAATGAACAATTCCTTATTGGTTACTGAATGCAGAGAGATATTTGTCAGATGAAGTATATTTTTGATGGATACATGGATTCCAGGCATTTCAACAAGATTAATATAGGCATCTATTGAGGAAAAAAAACTGCAAATGCTGAAATCCTGAAATAAAATAAAAGCTAGGGCTTCTGTTTGGAGCGAAGGAAGATGACAGGTGTCTTGAGGTATACAAGGTGATATGAAGATAGCCAGGGACTTTTCCTCAGGGTGGAAATGGCTAATACCAGGGGGCATAATTTTAAGGTGACTGGACGGAAGTATGGGGGGTCGGGGAATGTCAGCGATAAGGTTTTGTTTTATACAAGCAGTGTTGGGAGCATGAAATGCCTTGCCAGGGGTGGTGGTGGAGGCAGATACATTAGAGACTTTTAAGAAACTTAGATAGGCACATGGATGATAGTAAAATGGAGAGCTACGTAGGAAGGAAGGGTTAGATCGATCTTAGAGAAATGCTCTTTGTCCCATGATGTCGTTCCGATCTTGTGAGATCGGTACAACATCATGGGACAAAGAGCATTACTGTGCTGTTGTGTTCTATGTTAATGGACAGCAAGGTTTGCTGCAGTCATTACATTGTCAGAAGTTTCTTCCTTTCCTCAGAACTAGAAAATATAAATCAAACAGCAGTTGAATCAAATAACTGCCTGGTAGAGTCAAACTCACAGAACAAGACAACGTGCTAAGCTTCTTCATCTTAGCCCTTTGGTATGTTTTGTCCCACTAACAGGCAAAAAGTGACAGCAGAGTGGTAATAAATTGCCATTATACCATGTCAAATATGGGCAAGAAAACTTCTCCCTTATTAACACCCTTCATTCGGGAGGGTTTAAACTAATTTGCAAAGGGGATGGGACCCAGAGCGATACAGCAGTGAAAGTGCATGGAGTAAAGCCAGATCTAACATATAGAGAGGCTTTGAGGAAAGAGAAGCAGAATAAACGGTGTAAAGACAGTAAGGTAGATGGGCTGAAATGTGTGTACCTCAATGCAAAAAGCATCAGGAACAATGGTGATGAACTGAGAGCTTGGATACATACATGGAATTATGATGTAGTGGTCATTACAGAGTCTTGGCTGGCACCAGGGCAGGAATGGATTCTCAATATTCCTGGATTTCAGTGCTTTAAAAGGGATAGAGAGGGCGGAAAAAGGGGAAGAGGGGTGGCATTACTGGTCAGGGATACTATTACAGCTACAGAAGGGGTGGGTAATGTAGCAGGATCCTCTTTTGAGTCAATATGGGTGGAAGTCAGGAACAGGAAGGGAGCAGTTACTCTGTTGGGGGTATTCTATAGGCCCCCTGGTAGCAGCAGAGATACAGAGGAGCAGATTGGGAGGCAGATTTTGGAAAGGTGCAAAAATAACAGGGTTGTTATCATGGTTGACTAACTTCCCTAATATTGATTGGCACCTGATTAGATCCAAGGGTTTAGATGGGGCAGAGTTTGTTAAGTGTGTCCAGGACGGATTCCTGTCACAGTATGTGGACAGGCCAACTAGGGGGAATGCCATACTAGATCTAGTACTAGGTAATGAACTGGGTCAGGTCACAGATCTCTCAGTGGGTGAGCATCTGGGGGACAGTGACCACCGCTCCCTGGCCTTTAGCATTATCATGGAAAAGGACAGAATCAGAGAGGATAGGAAAATTTTTAATTGGGGAAGGGTAAATTATGAGGCTATAAGGCTAGAACTTACGGGTGTGAATTGGGATGATGTTTTTGCAGGGTAATGTACTATGGACATGTGGTCGATGTTTAGGGATCTCTTGCAGGATGTTAGGGATAAATTTATCCTGGTGAGGAAGATAAAGAGTGGTAGGGTGAAGGAACCATGGGTGAAAAGTGAGGTGGAAAATCTAGTCAGGTGGAAGAAGGCAGCATACATGAGGTTTAGGAAGCAACGATCAGATGGGTCTATTGAGGAACATAGGGAAGCAAGAAAGGAGCTTAAGAAGGGGCTGAGAAGAGCAAGAAGGGGGCATGAGAAGGCCTTGTCGAGTAGGGTAAAGGAAAACCCCAAGGCATTCTTCAATTATGTGAAGAAAAAAAGGATGACAGGAGTGAAGGTAGGACCGATTTGAGATAAAGGGGGGAAGATGTGCCTGGAGGCTGTGGAAGTGAGTGAGGTCCTCAATGAATACTTCTCTTCAGTATTCACCAATGAGAGGGAACTTGATGATGGTGAGGACAATATGAGTGAGGTTGATGTTCTGGAGCATGTTGATATTAAGGGAGAGGAAGTGTTGGAGTTGTTAAAATACATTAGGACAGATAAGTCCCTGGGGCCTGATGGAATATTCCCCAGGCTGCTCCACAAGGCAAGGGAAGAGATTGCTGAGCCTTTGGCTAGGATCTTTATGTCCTCGTTGACCACGGGAATGGTACTGGAGGATTGGAGGGAGGCGAATGTTGTCCCCTTGTTCAAAAAACGTAGTAGGGATAGTCTGGGTAATTATAGACCAGTGAGCCTTACGTCTGTGGTGGGAAAGCTGCTGGAAAAGATTCTTAGAGATAGGATCTATGGGCATTTAGAGAATCATGGTCTAATCAGGGACAGTCAGCATGACTTTGTGAAGAGCAGATCGTGTTTAACAAGCCTGATAGAGTTCTTTGAGGAGGTGACCAGGTATATAGATGAGGGTAGTGCAGTGGATGTGATCTATATGGATTTTGGTAAGGCATTTGACAAGGCTCCACATGGTAGGCTTATTCAGAAAGTCAGAAGGCATGGGATCCAGGGAAGTTTGGCCAGGTGGATTCAAAATTGGCTTGCCAGCAGAAGGCAGAGGGTTGTGGTGGAGGGAGTACATTCAGATTGGAGGATTGTGACTAGTGGTGTCCCACAAGGATCTATTCTGGGACCTCTACTTTTCGTGATTTTTATTAACGACCTGGATGATGGAGTAGAAGGGTGCGTTGGCAAGTTTGCAGACAACACAAAGGTTGGTGGTGTTGTAGATAGTGTAGAGGATTGTCAAAGATTGCAGAGAGACATTGATAGGATGCAGAAGTGGGCTGAGAAGTGGCAGATGGAGTTCAACCCAGAGAAGTATGAGGTGGTACACTTTGGAAGGACAAACTCCAAGGCAGAGTACAAAGTAAATGGCAGGATACTAGGTAGTGTGGAGGAGCAGAGGGATCTGTCCACAGATCCCTGAAAGTTGCCTCACAGGTGGATAGGGTAGTTAAGAAAGGTTATGGGGTGTTAGCTTTCATAAGTCGAGGGATAGAGTTTAAGAGTCGCGATGTAATGATGCAGCTCTAGAAAACTCTGGTTAGGCCACACTTGGAGTACTGTGTCCAGTTCTGGTCGCCTCACTATAGGAAGAATGTGGAAGCACTGGAAGGGGTACAGAGGAGATTTACCAGGATGCTGCCTGGTTTAGAGAGTATGCATTATGATCAGAGATTAAGGGAGCTTGGGCTTTACCTTTTGGAGAGAAGGAGGATGAGAGGAGACATGATAGAGGTGTACAAGATAATAAGAGGAATAGATAGAGTGGATAGCCAGCGCCTCTTCCCCAGGGCACCACTGCTCAATAGAAGAGGATATGGCTTTAAGGTAAGGGGTGGGAAGTTCAAGGGGGATATTAGAGGAAGGTTTTTTAATCAGAGAGTGGTTGGTGCGTGGAATGCACTGCCTGAGTCAGTGGTGGAGGCAGATACACTCGTGAAGTTTAAGAGACTACTAGACAGGTATATGGAGGAATTTAAGGTGGGGGGTTATATGGGAGGCAGGGTTTAAGGGTCGGCACAACATTGTGGGCCGAAGGGCCTGTACTGTGCTGTACTATTCTATCTATTCCTCTGTTCAAAAAACTGCTCCTCCACGTTACCTGGAGCAAATCTTGGAAGAAGAAAGGAGCAAAGGCACACAACAGATGCTGGCTAGGGGACCTTGAAATACATCACGACAAATGGCTTGGAATCATCGCCACAAACTGAGCTAGTCATGTCCTGTAGGACAGAGTGTAGCTGCCTGATTGGGTCTATGGCATATGATGAGTAAACGTAAGGGATAACACAATGTTCTCACCAATACACAATAACATTGGTAGAAGTAATAACCACACAGTCTTCATGGAAATGAGATCCCATCATCACAAAGGGGCAACTGAAGAATTTAGTGAATAGAATAATCTGGGCAGCCATGAGGCATTCTGGACCATCACAATCTATAGCCCTTATGGCCCAACAAATCCCCCACACTACGATTAGTATCAAACCAGGGAATAAACTCCTGATTAAATGAGAAATGCAGAAGAGCAAGGTGGGAGCTCTACAAGGTACAGATGAAAGTGCTGAGGTACCAGTCTAGTAAAGCTGCAATACAGGACTACCTAGAACCTCTTGCATTACAGCATGCAATAGAGCTAAGTATTCACATCACCAAAGGGCCAGATCAAAGCACTGCACTGAACAGTCATAGACAATAGGAGAAACCAGATCCAAGGACACTTCCATCCTCTAACAACAGTAGAGTTCAGCATGTCAGTAATCCTGCCTTCTCCCTGTAATTTTTGATGCCCTTACTAATCAAGAACCTATCAACCTCCGCTTTAAATATACCTAATGACTTGGCCTCCACCGCCGTCTCTGACAATGAATTCCAGAGATTCACCACCATCTGGCTAATGAAATTCCTTCTCATCTCTGTTCTAAATGGATATCCCTCTATTTTGAGGCTGTACACTCTAATCCTAGATTTCCCCTACTACAGTAAACATCCTCTCCACATCCACTCTATCTAACCCTTTCACTGTTTGATAGGTTTCAATGAGATCCCACTTTCATTCTTCTAAACTCCAGTGAGTACAGGCCATCAGACACTCTTCATTCATTAATTCTTTTATTCCTGGAATTATACTCATGAATGTCCTCTAGACCCTCTCCAGTGCCAGCACATCTTGTCGTGATGCTGTGCCCTTACAAAGCCACAGCATCACATCCTTGCTTTTATAGTATAGTATAGTATCAAATAGTCATACTTTATTGATCCTGGGGGAAATTGGTTTTCGTTACAGTTGCACCATCAATAATTAAATAGTAATAAAACCATAAATAGTTAAATAGTAATATGTAAATTATGCCAGGAAATAAGTCCAGGACCAGCCTATTGGCTCAGGGAGTCTGACCTTCCAAGGGAGGAGTTGTAAAGTTTGATGGCCACAGGCAGGAATGACCTCCTATGACACTCAGTGTTGCATCTCGGTGGAATGAGTCTCTGGCTGAATGTACTCCTGTGCCCAACCAGTACATTATATAGTGGATGGGAGACATTGTCCAAGATGGCATGCAACTTGGACAGCCTCTCGAAAAGAATGCTAGTATTGCATTTGCCTTCTTTTGTACCTCTGATGTCTGAATTTTCTCTCTGTTCAGAAAATAGTCTCATTGTTATTCCTTCTACCAAAGTGCATGACCATGCGTTTCCCACGATATTGCATCTGTCTCTTCTGAGGCTGCACCCTCTGGTCCTAGACTTCCTCATTATAGGAAGTATTCTCTCCATATCCACTCCATCTACGCCTTTCAATATTCAATACGTTTCAATGAGATCCCCCGTCATTCTCTGAACCATCAAATACTCCTCGTATGTAATCTCCTTCATTGCTGGAATCATTGTCATGAACCTCCTCACAATCAGAATCAGGTTTAATATCATTGGCAAATGTCATGAACTATGTTGTTTTGTGGCAGCAGCACTTGTAATACATAACAAAGAACTATAAATTGTAATCACACACACACACACCCCTAATTAAATAAGTAGTGCAAAAAGAGCAAAAAAAAAGTGAGGGAGCGTACATGGGTTTATTATCTATTTAGAAACCTAATGACAGAGGGGAAGAAGCTGTTCTTAAAATGTTGATTGTGTGTCTTCAGGCTCCTCTACCACCTCCTTGATGGCAGCAATGTGAAGAAGGCATTCCCTGGGTGATGGAGGTTCTTAATGATGGATGCCAGAATTTTTTCCCAGGCATTGCCAATGCCAGCACATGCTTTCTTAGATAAGGGCCCAAAACTGCTCACAGTACTCCAAGTGCTGTCTGACCAATGCATCATAAAGTCTCAACATTACATCCTTGCTTTTATATACTAGTCCTCTTGAAATGAATGCCAACATTGCATTTGCCTTCCTTATCACTAACTCAACCTACGAGTTAACTTTTAAGGAATCTTGCATGAGGACTCCCAAGTCCCCTTCCACCTCTGATTTCTGAATTCCTCCCCAATCAGCAAATAGTCTAATATGTTTATTCCTTCTACCAAAGTGCACAACCATACACTTCCCTCCACTTCTTTGCCAATTCTCCTAATCCGTGAGCAGATATCATGAAATGGTTGACAGCTGGGTACAGCAAAAGCCGAGGGAAGTGACAACATTGCAGCAACACTGCTGGGGATCAGTGTTCCACTACCAGCTGTCCCTCTAGCCAATCTACTCCAGGAGAAAAATATTCACAAATATCAGGACAAATCCAGTCCAACTAATGACTGCCCAATCAGACTGCTTTCAAACTATATAAGGTGTTGTCCACAGTGCTATCAGATGAGACATTATCATCAATAACCTATTAACCCATGTCCAGTTTGGGCTTTAACTTCAGACCTCATCATAGCCATGGATCAATTGTCAGAGGTCAATCATTACTACTGGAGCTTTTCAAAGGAGTGTCTTAGGCTTAATTAATGCCAGTTGATTCTTCAATGACCTTCATTCTATTATAAGGTCAGAAATTAGATTGTTTGCTGATGACTGCATAACATTCAGTTCCATTTGCAACTGCTCACAAAATGCAGCATTCCATGTTTGCATGCAGCAAAACCTAGATAACATTTAGGATCAGAATCAGTTTTACTATCACCAGCACATGAAGTGAAATTTGTTAACTTAGCGGCAGCAGTACAATGTAATACATGATAATATAAAGAAAAAAGTATATACACGTATAGTAAATAATTAAATTTAAAATAGTGCAAGAACAAAAATAATGAATTAGTGAAGTAGTGTTCATGTGTTCAATGTCTACTTAGAAATTGGATGTCAGAGGGGAAGAAGCTGTTGCTGAATTGCTGAGTGTGTGCCTTCAGGCTTCAGTACCTCCTTCCTGATGGTAAGAGCGAGAAGAGGGCATGTCCTGTGTGATCGGGGTCCTTAATAATGGACGCTGCCTTTCTGAGGCACTGCTCCTTGAGGATATCTTGGATACTATGGAGGTTAGTACCCAAGATGGAACTGACTAGTTTTACATTCCGTAGTTTCTTTTGATCTTGTGCAGAAACCTCCCTACCCCCATACCAGACAGTGACGCAGCCTGCCAGAATGCTCTCCATGGTACATCTGTAGAAGTTTGAGTGTTTCAGGTGACAAACCAAATCTCCTCAAACTCCTAATGAAATATAGCCGCTGTTTTGCCTTCTTTATAGCTGCATCAATATGTTGTGTCCACATTAGGTCCTCAGAGATGTGGACAACTAGGAACTTGAAATTGCTCGCTCTCTCCACTTCTGATCTCTCTATGATTGGTTTGTGTTCCGTCGTCTTACCCTTTCTGAGGTCCCCAATCAGCTCTTTAGTCCTACTGATGTCGAGTGCAAGGTTGTTGCTGTGACATCACTCAACTAGCTGGTAATCTCGCTCCAGTCTGCCCTCTCATATCATCAGCAAATTTATGGCTCTGTATTTGTATTTACTTTATTCCTTACATCCAGGGCAGTAAAAATCTTTTTTTCAGATCTCTGTCGCAATGCACAAGCAATAAAGAGGGTAAATGTGGGAGGATATTGCCCAAACAGCAAGTTGTATAGATAATTGTTTTGTATACATAATATGTACAGTCAGATATCCAAACAGATCAATGTGTGTTGATAAACCTGATGGCCTGGTGAAAGGAGCTGTCCCAGATACTGTTGGTTCTGACTGTAATGCTGCGGTACCATTTGCCAGATGGTAGCAGCTTAAACAGTTTGTGGTTGGGGTGGTTGGAGTCCCTGATGATCCTCTGGGCACTTTTTATGCACCTGCTACTGTAAACGTCCTGAATAGAGGGAAGTTTACATCCACAGGTGCATTGGGCTGTCCATACCACTCTCTGCAGTACCCTGTGACTGAGGGTAATTCAGTTTCCATACCGGCGATGACACAGTCAGTCAGGATGTTCTCAATGGTGCCCTTGTAGAAAGTCCTGAGGATTTGGGGACTTATGCCAAACTTCTTCAGCTGCTGAAGACTGAAACTACTTTTAAGGTGAAAGAGGAACTGTTGTGCTTTTTTCACCACACAGCCAGTATGTATAGTCCATGTGAGATCCTCGGTGATGTGATAACCGAGGGACTTCAACTGTCTCACCCTCTCAACATCTTATTGATGTCAATATGGGCTAGCCTGTCTCCATGATCAACTCCTTTGTTTTTTCAACATTGAGGGAGAGGTTGTTTCCTTAGCACCACTGTGTCGGGGCGTTGACTTTTCCTCTGTAGGCTGTCTCATCATTGTTGGAAATAGGCCTATCAATGTCACGTCATCTGCAAATTTGATCAGCAGATTCGAGCTGTGCGTGGTAACACAGTCACTGGTATATAGGGAGTACGGGAGTACAGGAGGTGGCTCAGGAAACAGCCCTGAGGGGCTCCTGTGTTGAGGGTCAGAGGGGCAGAGGTGAGGGTGCCCATCCTTACCACCTGCCAGCGATCCGACAGGAAGTCCATGATCCATCTGCACAAGGTGGGGTGTAGGCCGAGGTCTCTGAGCTTCTTGTTGAGCCTGGGAGGAATTATGGTGTTGAATGCTGAACTGTAGTCCAAGAACAACATTCTAACATAACCATTCCTCTTCTCCGGGTGAGTGAGGATGTTGTGTACTGCTGTGGCTATGGCATCGTCTGTTGATCAGTTATATCGGTAGGTGAATTATAGGGGGTCCAGTGTGGGCGGTAGCATGCTGCAGGTGTAGTCCCTGACCTGCCTCTCAAAGCATTTGCTTACAATGGAGGTGAGTGCAACAGGATGCCAATCGTTCAGACATGTGAAAGATGGCATTTGAACTACACAGTCATGGGTACAGAGAGAGTCGAGCAATGGGTTTAGCACACATCCCTGAGGTGCACCAGTGTTGATTGTCAGCGAGGAGATTTTATTACCAATCTGCACAGATTGTGGTTTTCTGGTCAGGAAGTTGAGGATTCAATTGCAGAGACCCAGGTTCTGCAACTTCTCAATCCGGATTGCAGGAATGATGGTATTAAATGATGAGCTTTAGTTGGTAAACAGCATCCTGACATAGGTGTTTGTGCTGTCCACGTGGTCTGAAGCCACGTGAAGAGCCGTTGAGATTGCATCTGTCGTATACCTATTGTAGCAATAGGCAAATTGCAGTGGGTCCTGGTCCTTGCTGAGGCAGGAGTTGACTCTGGCTATGACCAACATCTCAAGGCATTTCATCACCATAGATGTGAGTGCTACTGGATGATAGTCATTAAAGGCAGCTCACATCACTCTTCTTGGGCACTGGTATAATTGTTGCCCTTTTGAAGCAGATGGGAACTTCTGACCGTAGCAGTGAGAGGGTGAAAATGTCCTTGAATACACATGCCAGCTGGTTGGCACACGTTTTCAAGCCTTTCCAGGTACTCCACTGTGGTCGGCTGCCATGCTAGGACTTTATTCCTTGGAGAATATGAGATTGGGAGGTGACCTAATAAAATCATGAGAGACAGAGAGAGCATGAACACACTATTTCTCCAAGGAAAAGGGAATTAAAAACTGGAGGGTATAGGTTTAAGGCGAGAAGGTGAAAGATTTAAAAGAGAACTGAGGGGCACCTTCTTCACACAGAGTGATGCACATATGGAATGAGCTGCTAGAAGAGGTAGCTGAGGCAGGTACAATTAGAACATTCAAAAGACATTTAGATAAGTAGTTGGACAAATGGGGTTTGGTGGGCATGCAAGAGTTGGCTTGTTTCCATGCTGTATTATTCTACAGCTCTATGACATTGCCAGGCAATGATCAAATTTAACAAGAGAATCTAATACTGACCCTTTACCAAGTCCCTCACCATCAGTATCCTGGAGAGTCACCAACGGCCAAAATCTTCACAGAATCAACCACACAAATTCCATGGCAATAACAGCAGTCAGAGGCTTGGTGACTGCAGCAAGTGACTCATCTTCTGACATTTCACAACATTTCTAGAAGGCACCAGACAGGACTGTGGTGGAAAATTTTCATTTGTCAGAGCTGTCAAGAAGCCAAATACCATCCAGGATAAAGCAGCTTACTTGAATGGTACACAATAAACCACCCTAAACATTGTTTCTCTTCACCACTGTGCACATTGGTTACAGTATAAACTTTAGAATGTTTTGCTGTTATTCTTTCTTGTCAATCTTGCGACCACAACTATAAAAAAATGCTGAAGGCAGCAGTCACATAAAATTATCCAGATTCAACTGAGCCAGAAAAACTGGGAGAATGGAGTGGATTCCTTATAAAAAAGCAGAGTGATCAAGTCAGCATGGTTTGCTTAAGGGGAAATCTTGCCTGCCAAATCTGTTGGAATTCTTTGAGGAAATAACAGGTAGGATAGACAAATAAGAAGTCAGTGGATGTTGTTTACTTGGATTTTGAGAAGATCTTCAACAAGGTGCCAAACATGAGGCTGCTAAACAAGATAAGAGCCCATGTGGTTACAGGAAAGATACTAATGTGGATAAAAGAGTGGCTGACTGACAGAAAGCAAAGAGTGAGAATAAAGGGGGCCTTTTCTGATTGGCTGATGGTGACTAGTGGTGTTCTGCAAGGTTTGGTTTTGGAACTGCCTCTTTCACGTTATACGTCAATGATTTGGATGTAATTCATGGCTTTGTGGCTAAGTTTACACACAATATGAAGACTGGTGAAGGGATAGGTAGTGTTGAGGAAACAGGGAGTCCACAGAAAGGATTCAGACATATTAGGAGAATGGGTAAAGTGACAGATGGAATATATAGTAGGGAAGTGTATGGTCATGCATTTTGGTAAAGGAATAAAGACACGGGCTATTTTTTAAACAGGGAGAAAATTCGGAAATCAGAGATGGAAAAAGACTTGGAAGTCCTCATGCAGGATTCCCTAAAGGTTAACTTACGGGTTGAGTCGGTGGTAAGGAGGTCAAGTTCAATGTTAGCATTCATCTTGAGAGGACTAGAAAGATGCAATGTTGAAGCTTTAAAAAGCAGTGGCCAGCAGTTTAGGGTCCCTAATCTAAGAAAACATGTGCTAGCATTGGAGAGGGTCTAGAGCAGGTTCACGAGAATAATCCCTGGAATGAAGTGGTTAGTATTTGAGAAGTATTTCATGGCGCTGGACTTGTACTCACTGTAGTTTAGAAGAATGGGGGGGGGATCTCAGTGAAATCTATCCAATATTAAAAGGCCTAAGTAGAGTGCATGTGACAGGATGTTTCGTACAGTGGGGCGAGAGTAGGACCAGAAGGCACAACCTCAGAATAGAGGCGAGGAAGAATTTCTTTAGCTAGTGGATTGTTAATCTGTGGAATTCATTGGACAGATGGCTGTGGAGGCCAAGTCATTTTATCTATTTAAAACAGAGGTTGATAGATTCTTGATTAGTAAGGGCATCGAATGTTATGGGGAGAAGGCAGTAGAATGGGGCTGAAAAGGATAATAAATCAGCCATGATGGGATGCAGAGCAGACTCAATGGGCCAAATGGCCTAATTCTGCACCTATGTCTTATGGCCGAATTGAAGTTTGTAAAACTATGAAGGTTGAAAGAGGGTGGACAGCCACATTCGTTTTCTCGGCTTAGGCGAGTCTAAAACTATAGGGCACAGGTTTAAGGTGAGAAGTGAGACTTAAGTCGTACCACACAGAGAGTGGTGGGTATATGGAACAAGCTGCTAGAGGTAGTGTTAGAGGCAGGTACAATTACATCTTTTAAAATATTTGAAGAGGTATGCAGATAGAAAAGCTTTGAAAGGATATGGGCAAGTGGGACTGTCTGGACCAGGCACTTTGATTGCCATGGATGAGGTGAGCCAAAGAGGTGGTTTCTGCGTTGTACAACTCTAGGAATTTAAGTAGTATTTACTGTACCTAAGTTCGTGGAGCTCTGAGAAGTGGTCAGGCAGATCTGGCATCTTGTAACTATGACCATTCAAACCTAACTGAAATAGAAACAAAAAATTTTTGCAACAAAACCATTTTCACATCTTAACTGCAAGCATTGTGCTTTGGCAATTTGAACAGTACAAACCGAGCAACAATGTTCCTGCAAATGGACTAAAATCCTTGATTGGCTTCTTTCTCATTTTCATCTGATTATTCTGGTCTCTACCCCCTTCCTTTCCAGTCCTGATGAAGGGTCTCAGCCCGAAACATCGACTGTTGATTCCTCTCCATAGATACTTACTGCTTGACCTGCTGAATTCCTCTAGCATTTTGTGTGTGATTCTCAAGTGAGAATTTGTTTTCTTTAGTGGTAGATCAAATATTCCATTAGGGGGAAGGAAAAGAAAATAATTGATAATTAATACTGTAGCATGCACTTAAAAGTTTAAATTGTTTAATATGTTATTTTCCTCAATGTTTTACGGCATTAATGGATAATTTATTATTGTCACTTGTACTGAGACACAATGATAAACTTTTCTTGTATAACCCCAAGAAATTCCACAGATGTTGGAAATCCAGAGCAACACACACAAAATGATGGAGGAACTTGGCAGGTCAGGCAGCACTGATGGAACTGAATAAACAGTTGATGTTTTGGGCAAGACTCTTCATCAGGAAATTGTTTGTCTGTATGTCATCCAGACAGATGATTCCATATCAAAGAATATTGAGGTACTATATGGAAAACAGTAACCGATGTAGAACTTAGTAAAACACACAAAGTGCTGGAGGAACTCTGAAGGTCAGACAGCATCCATGGAAATGAATAAACAGTTGATATTTCGAACCGAGACCCTCCAGCATTTTGTGTGTATTGCTCTGGATTTCCAGCATCTGCAGGATCTCTTGTGCTTATGTTGGAAAACATAGTGTTACAGTTATGTGAGGGTGGAGGGCAGGGAATCAAATGACCTGCAAGGACTATGACAAGGAATACTGAGAGATCAAGAGTTGTTTCAAGAGTCTTACAGCAGAGAGACAGAAGCTGTCTTTGACCCTGGCAGTATGTGCCCTGCCTGATGGAAGTGAGAAGAGAGAATGACCAGGGTGAAAGGATTTTTCATTAAGTTGTCTGCTTTCTTGAGGCAGTAGGTAGTGTGGAATGATCAATGGAAGACAGACTGGTTTTTATGATAGACTGAGCTCATTCACAACTTTCTGCAATTTCTTGCTGTCTTGGGCAGAGCACTTGCCACACCAAACTCTCTTACCCAAAGGAAGCTTGAAACATTAGTGTGTTTTCTCAACCATAATGTCCACATGGTTGGACCAGGACAAGTTATTGGTGATATTTACACCTAGGAACTTCAACGCTCAACAACCTCCATCTTAGCACCATTGGTGCATTAAAATGTTTGACCAGATGATATTGCCTTGTGTGACAACTTCACAAAAATGGGCTAGGTCTAGCTGCTCCAGTACCTTAAGCTTAGAAGCTTTCGCTTGTAGTTAACTGCTTTTGATGCAGAAGGCCCATCCTGTTAACCAAAAGTATCTTAGGTGTCAGCAGTGTAATCTGGATGGAAGCAGAGCATCCAGAGGTGCAGAGAGAATGATTTTCTTGGATTTTAAATAGATCTGTTACCTACTACATTTTACAATTATTACATTTTCAGATTTAGCAGGAAAAAGTAAACATTTTAAAATTAATGCTCTAACATTTTCCTTGGCAGTAAAATAAAACAGTAATGAACCATTTTCCACTGGATGTGAAACTAAAAATTGCAAAAGCACATGATACAGCTTAGTGTTATAAATATCAAGCTGGTTTTCAAACATACCTGTTCTGACGTGTCAGTAGTGGGAACAGGTAAAGGCAAATCTGTAATCAATCCATATGCAGGAGCAGCAGGTTTGGGACTATTAAAACCAGGGCCTGAATCCGCAATACAAGGCACAGTCGACTCCTGAGTAGGATAGCGACTAATATATGAAAATCCTTGGGGAGAGTAAGGAGTCATTCCAGGAGGGCTACTGAAACAGCTAAATTAAATATACAAAAAATTACAAGACATAATAGGACAAATGAACACAATGTTAAATTCTACATTTACTTCCAATTTTAACTAAAAAAAAGATAAATGATAGCAGTGTAATAAACAGGAACAAGTCACTTAAGCTTTAAGTTCAAAACAAACTTATTATCAAACTACATAATATGTCACCATATACTACTGAGATTTATCTTGTTTTATATTACCTTATCACATAGTTACTAATAAAATAATGTTTATAATGGAAGACTCAGACTCCAGTGTTTTCCATTTCTGCTGGTTCTTAAAACCATTACGGGGTACATAACAAAATTGGGGCCTGCGTCCAGGATATGAACAAATTGGTGGGAGCCATTTTAAAAATTGTTGGGGGCTTGATTGGATAGTTGATCTGATTGGGGAAAATCCCTTCCGCTTTGCATGAGTGGAATATCAGCAGAAATGGAGTTTGAGGTTAATAAGTCTGTGACAGAACCAACCCCTGAGGCGTTGGATGATGCTAAGAGGGATGTGTTGTTGGGAATTGTTCATAAATTAAAAGTCAAGGTGACTACTAGAATAAAGAGGGCTCAGATGCAGACGCTAATAGCACAGCGTTATGTATCCAAAGGAACATTTGAGGAGGAAGTGTTGGAATTGTTTGCAGAAGGTAAAGTACTTACTGAGGCTGAGGCTCAGCTTCAGGCAGCAAAAATGAAGTATGAGTATGAGTTGCAGTTAAAACAGCTCGAGGCTGATGAAGCAGAAAAGCAGAGGGTACATGAGGCTAGAGAGGCAGAAAAACAGAGACAGCTCGAGAGGGAGATGTGGCAGCTGGGAGGTCCAGTGTTGGACCCTGCTGATTGTTACAGTTGGAAAGAGCTTGTGTTGATTGAAGAGTGTTCCCGATGATGTAAGGGCATCCCTAGATGAAAAGGGTGCTGCTACCTGGCGGGAGTCAGCTAAGACAGCAGACGAGATTGTTTTAACCCACATTGAGTTTACTCCGGATCAGAGTTTCCCAGAGGGTAACTGGGAAGATCAGGCTAACCTGGAATTTGAAACTGGGACTAGTGATGACAGCCTAGACGAGACTGTTGTCCTGATTGCCTGTGTTCAGGTTGTTGAAGTACCTGTGGATTCACAGGATACTGAACCTTGTGTTGAAGCTCAGTTAAGGTCTGAGGTGTCTGACTCTGTTGAAAAGGAATGCAGTCCTTTTGTGTCAGATGGTCCTGGTCCAGTGAATAAGGGGTTAACCTTGGTACCATAGTCATAGTCATACTTTATTGATCCCGAGTTTTCATTACAGTTGCACCATAAATAATAAATATTAATAGAAATAGTAATAGTAATATTACTATCAGTTAATAGTCATAGAAATAATAAATAGTAATAGAATAGTAATAGAAAATAGTAATAAATAGTTAAATAGTAATATTTAAATTATGCCAGTAAATTATGAAATCAGCCTATCAGCTTAGGGTGTCTGACCCTCCAAGGGAGGAGTTGTAAAGTTTGATGGCCACAGGCAGGAATGACTTCCTATGACGCTCTGTGCTGCATCTCGGAGGAATGAGTCTCTGGCTGAATGTGCTCCTGTGCCCACCCAGTACATTATGTACTGGATGGGAGACATTGACCAAGATGGCATGCAACTTGGACAGCATCCTCTTTTCAGACACCACTGTCAGAGAGTCCAGTTCCATCCCCACAACATCACTGGCCTTACAAATGAGTTTGTTGATTCTATTGGTGTCTGCTACCCTCAGGCTGCTGCCCCAGCACACAACAGCAAACATGATCGCACTGGCCACCACAGACTCGTAGAACATCCTCAGCATCGTCCGGCTGATGTTAAAGGACCTCAGTCAGGTACCAGTGAAAATTGAGGATTCTCAGTCACTTGTATTAGGCAATGTTCTAAAAGTTAGTGATGAGATGAAAATTGGTGATGTAAATGTTACTGAATATTGAGGAAAGTGTTGTTTCTGGACTTTTGAATAAAGTACTTGTGAAGTTTGGATTTGTTTCACAACCTTTGACCCTGCTTTCAGGACAACGGCCTGCTAAAGAGGTATGTGCCACTCTGTTGAATTTTGTTTTGACATTTGGATGTAAACACCTTCAAGGTTATGGAGTTACTTTTCACGATTGTGATGTGGAGGAAAAGGATTGTTTTGGTTTTGAGAGGCTATCTGTAGAGGTTACTATGGAGACAGATTGAGCTGAAGGTTGTAGAAATAGAATAAATGGATTGTTTGGAATTTTTCACAACGTATATATGGTTTTCGTAAGTCCGGTGACAGTGTTGAGTTTAGTAAACATTGCGGGTAGGTTGACACCTATCCAGGGTGATGTTTACTCAGCAGTGCAGCTAACGAGCAAACCTGTGGCTAACGACCCACACTGGGATACTGATGTTTACCCCGCATGCGCAGTAACCCGAAGCACGTCTAAAAAGTCTGCTGATGCAGATCGTTCACGGCAGGGGGATTCTGAGGCCCATGAGAGCAAAACCAGGGGTTCAAATCATGATGATTTGTCACAGACCTCTACCTTCCATGTTACCTGATACTTACACACGTATTGCTTTAAGCTGTATAATCGATAGTTAAGACAAAAATTTTGCTCTGCGATCAAAACTTTTCCTAAAAGGAGGGAGGTGTGACGAGATCTGAAGGATTATTAAATATGGACTGTTCCTTTAAAAAGGGAGAGAGAGCGGAGAGCATGTGTGTGTGTGAGTGAGAGAGCAACAGAAAGCCTGTGAGTTGCCTTGGAAACTGCAAGGCGGAGCTATATGATGGACAGCCGGTGTTCAGCAGTTGTGGAATATATACAAGGTCAACTGCCTTTGTAATTAGACACACTAGAGACATGGAAGACACTGACACTGGCTGAGCTTTGTGTGCCCATGACAAAGGTGGTGTTTTTGCTCACAGTGTGGACAAAGGGGTGACCAGTGGAAAGCCATCGGTGTGTTTAACCCTCACCTGGGTTGATAGCTTTACCACGTGAAAACGGCATTCTCTTTTGTGTGGTCACAGTCGGTGACTTTAATAAGTTTCGGGAGCAGGAGGGCGACGTGGAAGATTCCACGGCATCGGCACTGGGAAGACAAAACATTGCTCTCTCTCTCTCTCTCTACTCTACTCAATTCAATATCCAGAACTGAACTATCTTACCTACCATTGTAAGACTGTATCCAATTACCTCCTAAGCTTGAAGAAGCTTGGCTTTTATATTTCCACACCTGTATAAGCATAAACTTTGCTAACCTGTTTGATTCTTCTGGTTATATATTACTGTTTGACGTAGTTACTAATAAAAATAGCTTATGTTAACCCCAATACCAGACTCTAGCTGTTTTCCATTTCTGCTGGTTCTTAAACCCGTTACGGGGTACTTAACAGTTCATAGTAGAACAAAGAAATACAATAGAATCAATGAAAAACTACACAAAAAGACTGACAGACAATCAATGTGCAAAAATAAAGTCAAACTGTGCAAATACAAAAAGATGGGCAGACAGACAAATAATACTGAGAACATGAATTGTAGAGTCCTTGAAAGTGAGTCCATAGGTTGTGGAATCAGTTCAGCGATGAGGTGAGTGAAGTTATCCAAACTGGTTCAGGAGCTTGATAGTTTACGGGTAATAACTGTTCTTGAAACTGGTAGTGCGGGATCTAAGGCTCCTGTACCTTCTTCCCAATGGTAGTAGTGAGAAAAGAGCACATCCTGGATGGATGGGGTCCTTGATGGATACCGCTTTCTTGTGTCAGCATTCCTTATACATGTGCTCAATGGCATCAAGGGCTTTTCTAGTGATGTACTGGGCTGTCTCCAGCACTTTTAGTAGCCTTTTCCTTTCTTGGGCACCGATCTTGGCAAAATATTTGCAGACATTTCAGCTCCAATCGAGAAGCCATCATCAGTGCACAGTTGAGGATGTTGTCTCCGCAGAATGCCAGCTTATGTACTCCTCCAGGATCCAAATGGATATTGATTAGGCACTTATGTGTCGGTACCAAGAAATATCCTGATCCTATAATGCCAAGGAATTTAAAGTTACTGACCCTATCCACCTCTGATCCCCTAATGAGGACTGCCTCATGTACCTCTGGTTTCTTCCTCCTGTAATCAATAATCAGCTCTTTGGTTTTGCTGACATTGAGTGATACGTTTTTGTTGTGATACCATTTAACCAAAATTTCAATTTTCCTCCTACAGGTAGATGCTTGGTTTGTAACTATCCCAGCCCCTCATTGTATCAAAATATTCACAGAAATGTTTTTGACACAAACCAAAACACTGAAGCAGAAATCTCTAGACCATAAGACATAGGAGCAGAATTAGGCCATTCAGCCCATTGAGTCTGCTCTGCCATTCCATCAAGGCTGATCTCAGATTCCACTCAACACCATACACCTGCCTTCTCGCCACATCATTTGACGCCTTGACCGATCAGGAAAATATCAACTTCTGCCTTAAATGTACCCATGGACTTGGCCTCCACCACAGTCTGTGGCAGAGATTCAACATATTCACTGCTCTCTGGTCAAAAAAAAAATCCCCCTTACCCTTGTTCTGAAAGGTTGCCCCTTAATTTTGAGGCTGTGCCCTCTAGTTCTGGATACCCCACCATAGGAAACATCCTCTCCACATCCACCCTATCTAGTCCTTTCAACATTCGGTAGGTTTCAGTGAGATCCTCTCCATTCTTCCAAATTCCAGTGAGTACAGACCCAAGGCTGCCAAACGCATATGTTAACCCCTTCATTCCCAGAATCATCCTTGTGAACCTCCTCTGAACTCTCTCCAATGACAACATATCCTTTCTGAGATATGGGTCCAGAACTATTGGCAATACTTCAAGTGTGGCCTGGCCAATGTCCTATAAAGTCTCAGCATTACCTCCTTGCTTTTGTATGGTATTCCCCTTGAAGTGAATGCCAACGTTGCATTTGCCTTTTTAACCACAGGCTCAACCTGTAAACTAACCTTCTGGGAGTCTTTCATGGGGAATCCCAAGTCCCTTCGCACCTCTGATGTTTGAATTTTCTCTCCATTTAGATAATTGTTGCACTATTTTTCTTTTACCAAAATGCATTTCCCAACACCAGACATCCCTCCTGCTAAGGAGCTACTCTATTGATGTCCTACGTGATGAAGCCAAACTCCCTGTAGACTTGCTTAAAGTTGTAATAGAAGTAAAAAAATGAGTCCATGATAACACAATATAAGTGCATATTCTAATGTCACATTTTTTGGATATATCCAACTTGGTTTACAGATTAGACAATATCACTAAACAAAGTATTATATACACCCTTGGAGGTCGACCGGTGGGGCGGGGGGGGGGGTGCTACCTGAAATGAGTTTTTGCAAGGTGGGATGTCTGCAACGCTGTATTCCATCTGCCATCTTTTTGCCTATTCTTCTAATTTATCTAAGTCCTTCTGTAATCATATTGCTTCCTTAGCACTACCTACCCCTCCACCTATCTTCATATCACCTGCAAACTTTGCCACAAAGCTATCAATTCCATTATCTAAATAAGTGACAAAAAATGTGAAAAGTAGCAGTCCCAATACTGACACCTGAGGAACAACAGTAGCCACTGGCAGCCAACCAAAGAAGACCCCCTTTATTCACACTCGCTGCCTCCAGCCTGTCAGTCATTCCTCTATCTATGCCAGTATCATTCCATTGATGCCATGGGATTTTATCTTGTTAAGCAGCCACACGTGTGGCACCTTATCAAATGCCTTCTGAAAATCCAAGTAAATGACAGCCACTACCTCTCCTTTGTCTACCTTGCTTGTTACTTCCTCCAAGATTTGTCAGGCAAGATTTCCCTTTACAGAAATCTTCCTGACTTTGACTTATTTTATCATTAGTCTCCAAGTACCCTAAAACTAATAATAATAACATCCTTAATAATAGATTCCAACACTTTCCCAACCACTAAGGTTAGGCCAACTGGCCTATAATTTCCTTTCTTTTCCCTTCCTCCTTCTTCAACAGTGGAGTGACATTTGCAATTTTCCAGTCCTCCAGAACCATGAGAAAGTCAAGTGATTCTTGAAAGATCATGACCAATGCATCTGCTACCTCTTCAGCAATCTCTTTTAGAACTCTGGGCTGTAGTCCATCTGGTCCAGGTGACTTATCCACCTTAAGACCTTTCCGTTTGCCTAGCAATTTTTCCTTTATAACAGCAACAGTACTCACTCCTGCTCCCTGACACTTACAGACCTCTGGGATTCTGTTGGTGTCTTCCACTGTGAAGACTGATGCAAAGTACTTATTAAGTTCATCTGCCATCCCTTTGACCCCCATTATCAGAACACACACATAAACAGTAGGTGACTTCTTATAGTAATGGCACCTGATTCTCAAACATTAGCAAGAGGAAACTTTTTGCTGCCCAGACAGTGAATTAGAAAACACGCTTAGTAATCCTGATCTTTTTTAATAATTAATATTCATTTCACTTGCTTTAGTGTTCCAAGTTTTCTAAAATGAGGATAGTTTACTACTCTATGCAGATCATTCATTTCATTGTAAGTGTGACAATTGTAAAAATTATATCCTATACTTACTTCTGCACATATTAATAAATCTCAAATTTCACTTAAAAAGTAACCAAGAATCACCTAGCTGTCTCTAAATAATAATGATTGTTGTGGTTTTACAGCAGTATGGAATAAATTCCTCTACAGGCCCCAAGTGTAGAACACGTGACAGAGAACAGCACTTTAAAATATTTAGTATGCAACATTAAAAGCTTATTAAACTCTTGGGAATTAGAATTAAGATAACTATTGAAATTCCACAGGCAATGAAAGGGAGCTGACAAAATCTCAAATTAACTGGCAATATGTATCATTACATCTAGCTTTTTTTTCTAAAAATGGATGGAATTTTTAATTAGTAATATATGTGCATTTGTATTGTGCAAATAATATTCACCTAGTAAAATGTTAGTTTTAAATATTTTTGATTTGATGATCTATTGAATCACTTATTGTGCAAACTGGCAAAAGTGAAAACAGCTTGCAAGTTTGATTATTGTATTAACAATATAATGTGTATCATTAAAAAACTAATTTGTATTTGCATGGCAGCTTCCCCTTCTTCAAGGCCCAAAGCAATTTGCAACCATTGAGTTCATAAGTGTAGTCCAGACATTATACAAGACCAAAAGACATAGGAGTAGAATTAGGCCATTTGGCCCATTGACACTGCTCTGCCATTCAATCATGGCTGATCCTTTTTCTCCCCCCTCCTCAGCCCCACTCCCAGGCCTCTCCCCGTAACGTATGATGCTATGTCCAATCAAGAAACTATCAAGCTCTGCCTTAAATACACCCAATGATCTAACCTCCACAGCTGCCTGTGGTAATAAATTCCACAAATTCACCACCCTCTGGCTATTGACAAACATTACACCAAATTTTCTGCAACGGGGTTGCGTAAACAGCAATGATGTAAATAATCAGTTATTTTGCTTTTGATAATCCAAGAATGAAAAGGCTTTCATTAATCTAGTGTTGCTCTTGGGCCAGGCTGTCTTGCACACTTTGCAGCCAATGAAGTACTTATAAACAGGACGTATGATAAGTAATTTCCACACATTAAGCTCCCACAAAAGCAATGTGATAATGACCATAAAGTATATTTTGATCGATAGCAATTGTAAGGCCACAACAAGAAAATCCTGCTCTTTTCATAACAATGCCATGGATATTTTACATTCAGCTAAATAAACTACCAGGTGCGCATTCTGACAATGCTCTGTTATCACATTGAAATGGTAGCTTAAATTCTATAAAGTAGAACTAGTTTGGGATTCAAAATCACAATCTTTTAGCTCAAGTGAAAGAAGCTGACCATTCAGCACATTCAAAGTGAGACAGATTATCATACTTACTAGGGAAAGGATGATGAACTGGAGGCCAACACTGGAGGCTTCTTCCAAAATTCATCAAGGATTGTCTGAATAATTTTTCCAAGGTCTGAATGCATTGTGAACTTCAATATTAAATAAAAAGATCTATGTTATTATAAATGAATAATACATATATTTATTAATAGGACAAGTGATCTACACCATGAAATAAAATGCTGTAGTTAAGGTAATGATGTAGTTCTAGAAGCCAAGACAATTTTGTTGGAACAAAAGGAGAATGAATTGAGGTGGAAATATTGGAAAAGAAATGGCAGATAAAACAGCATTTAAATTTAAAATATTTGAACTAAAATACTTGTCTTTTTCCACAGAATTATCAACTGTATTCAAATGAATGCAGCCAGCCCTGTGGTAAGTTTGATGGACTAGATATAAAAGTGCCCCTGCTCCTCTCACAACACCAAGCCCATTGGTGGGGTGGAAGATTAAACACACCAGCTGTTAACCTGCAGCTAGCGCCTGACTTCTGTATTGACAGAGCATGTGCGAATGTCCAAGACAAGTTGAGCTGGAAATGGCTGACATCTAGCAATTCCTTCTGGAAACCACTGACTGTCAGTCGACTCAGTTCAACCACTTAAAAAAAGTTAATGAAGCACTATTTGTAAACGTGTATGAATTATTCAATATTTTCTATCCCTTTGCAGTTTGCTTTGATCTACATTTTTTCATTCTGTTCCATTCTTATCATTTCTATCTCAATTTTTAAATGTAACAGTTATAGGAAAGAAAAAAAAAAACTTCTTTGGAAGTTACTGACCTCCTTGTAATCTTCCCCTTTCCAGTGTACTATTTCTGCTATATACTACATTTTCATGCCAAATGGTAAAAGCTCCAATGCAAAGTAACCTCAGAATCCAACATGCAATACCATGATAGGACCATTTGTAATGTGACATTATTTATCTGATAGTCATAAGTCTTTTGAATTTATATTATAGAATCAAATGTAAGATACTATGATTACATACTTGAGAAAAATACAAGCTATAAAAGAGTGAGGTTTGCCACATACATTTGTGATCATTGGGCTTGTCACCATTGTGCCCATTTGCTTGTCCACCAAATGATGCCGCACTGGAGGGAAGACAGAAATCACAGGCTTTTCTTGTGGAAACTGAGGAGGAAGCAAGCTAATTTGCAGAAGAAAAAAGAAACGTAAAGCAGGATAATTTTTTTCTCGATCTTTATTCACTTAAGCAAATAACATGGTTCTATTTATGCACCTCAGTGATTTAAACAAATGTAATACTGAAGAGTATTATGTAGATATTCACTTTTTTTAAAGAAAGGAAGACTAGTTGAACAAACTGATTTTTACAAGGGCTACATTATCCTTTTGCAACTTTGAATAAACCAGCTGTTCATTTTCTAATTAGGTACAAGTACTTGAAAAGGTTTTTGAAGTTATTAAACACACTAAAGCTATTCAGTATTTATGGAGGGAAGTGAACTCAATGGCTTTCTGAGAATCAAATATTAAAAAATAAGCAGGCATTTTAAAAAGTGCCTAAAATATTGTTGAAAGAAAAACAGCTTGCTCAAATTGACAGGGCACATGACCTACAACTTCCAAAAACAGTAACATATGCCCTTCCCTGCATTTCTTTTAGACTTGCCGCTCCTCAGAAATATGTTTACAAACAGCTCCTTTTTTTACTTTCATCAAAAATGTACAATGCATCTTTGATTTAAATAGTTCTTTTGTACTACTGGTTTTCATATACCTTGGGTGATCTCTCATGTCCTTAGTATTCATTTTATCTGAAAGAGACAAAAGATATTGCAGAGCTGGAACAACTTAGAGAGTCAAGCAGCATCTGTGGAGACAAGAGTATGGTCCACATTTCTGGTTGAGATCCTGCATCAGGACTGAAAGTTTAGTGGAATGACAATCCTTATATGGAAGTGAGAGGGAGGAATGAGGCAGAAACTGGTAGGTGACCTGTGAAACTAGATGAAATGGTTTAAAGGCCAGGTGGGAGAGCGGAGTGGAGGGTCAGGGGAAGTTTTGAGACGGAAGCTGGTAGGTGATAGCTGGAACCAGAAGGGAAGCAATAGTGTAGGAAAGGTACACAGGGGTTGAGGGTTACCTGAAATTGGAGCATTCAATGGTTACATGATTGGGCAGTAGACTACCCAATCAGAATACAAGGTGATGTTCTTCTTTTTGTTTGTTATGTGGAACAGTTTGTGTTCCAAACCTACTCTGGCAACCATCTCAAACTCTTTCTTCACTACACTGTTCACAGTATTGTTGTCTCTTCCAGCACTCATGCAGAACTTGCCAAATTTATCACCTTCGGCACCAACTTTGCTGTTAAATTCACCAAGAGTTTTTCTGATATTTCTCTTCCTTTTCTGCATCCTTCTCAAGAAACAAACTATCCATGGATATCTTCTTTAAACCTACAGATCCCCACAACTACCTCAAATATACCTCTTGCCACCTAGTCTCCTGGTAGGGTACCATCCTTTTCTTTCTGTTTCTCAATCACTGCCACATCTGCTCTCAATACCAGGCTTTCCACCCTTGGGGTTCTGAAATGCTCTCTTTCTTCAGGAAATATGACCACCGCTCTCTGCAGTTGATGGAGCCTTCTCATGTACTTCCTCCATTTCCCACATGTCTGCTCTCGCCACCCCTCTCCCCTGATAATACAGAAATAGAGATCCACTGATCCTCACCTTTCACCCTATCAGCCTCCATACCCAGCACACAATTCTTCAAAATATCTGCCAGTTTCAATAATATCCCACACTAGCCACAACTTTCCCTCTCCCCAACTTTCTACTTTCTGCAGGGACCACTCTCTCAATGACTGTCCATTCATTCCTTTCCACCCACCCCTCTCTTGACACTTCCCACCCCTGCAATAGCATGAAGTCCAACAACTCCTTCACCACCACCAGCGACCTAAATAGCCCTTAAAAGTGAGATGGAGATGAACACACATTTCATCTAACTTGGTCAATTGTATTCCATGCTCAGGATGTAGCATCCTCCACACAGCAAGACTAGGTCACTGTTGCAGAGCACCTAAACTCCATATGTAATGCCATCTTGAGTTTCTGATTAGATGTTATTTTAACTTCCCTTCCCATTCCCACACTGGCTGTTTTCAGCCTTCTCCATTGCTAGGATAAGGCCAACTTGAGAAGCCTACAGCCCAATGATATGAACACTGAATTTTCTAACTTTTGGTAACCCAGTCCAACTGGTCCATTTGGGTTCTCTCTCCCTTTGTTCACTTTTTACATCTTTTCCCCCCACTTGTTACTCAGGACTCATTATCCTCCCCCAAGTGGTTTCATTTGACCATCACCCACGTAGCTGAGTTGCTACTCCTTTGATTCACTTTTCCTATCGCCTCCATCATCCTGATTCTGCCTGCCCATCATCTCTCCCTTATCTGATTCTACCTATCATCTACCAACCTCCCTCCGTCTCTTACATACTTCACTTTACATTCTCAAACCTGATTCAGGGTCTCGACCTGAAACATTGATCAACCCCTTCCCTCTACAAATGCTGACTGATCTGTTGAGTTATTCCAGTACTGCTTTTGTTCATCTACCTTAATTTCTTTTCTTGATCTTGAAGTGCACAGTATAATCCTAATTTAAAAATTATAGAAGGCTTTTAACTTTTACTTCTGTATTTTGAGTTTCTATATGATGCTTCCTGCTCCATTTTAATCCCTCAAATACAACTTTTCATTTTCCCTAGTTTTCAAGAACCCCCTGCCTGAAACCTTCCCCGGATTCTTATTCACTCTTACTAGCTCTTCTTTCAGTTAGTCCTGATGAAGGGTCTCGGCCCGAAACATCGACTGTACCTCTTCCAATTTCCCAAATAACACGTCATACGTCCTTTAAACATGCCATTCATATGATCAGCTAAAGGGTGGAAAATAGCCTGAAAGACCTAGTCAATTTTATTGCACATTAGATGTGATTAAAACAAAAAAAATTATTATTTTGTAACTGACCAATCTGCATTCAATCCTGCTGTGTCAGAAAAAGCCAGAATGCTGGAATCCAATACATGGCCCTAAGCTGCGGCATTTATGGACATTTAAAATAATAGCAGGCTGTTGATATGGTAGAGGAAGATAATGCAAAAAAACTCTACTTAAATTCTTGTAAAATTTCTCTTTACCGTACTTAACTAAAAGTAAAAAACTGTGGACAAATACAATTCATGTAAAATATCTCAACATTTCATACTTACATGTTTAAATTGATGGTTTTATTATTTACTGTAAAAGGTAGCCTGTATTCCACATCCTTCTGTATTTCCACTACACTACACAAAACAATGAAGATAATCAATATGATTTATTATACTTGCTATTGTTGTGACTTTTATTCCAATCTTAACATCAAATTTTAGTATAACTTTCCACTTCATTATTTTTAACTTTTAATAAGTGGTCCACTTGACTGGGTTTAAATACAATTGGTGTTTGTTTTTCCATTCTAAGATAAATCACTGAAAAACAAAAAAACTGTCCACACCTTGTCAACAATAAAATGTACAAAGTTTCTGACCCAAGTTAAGAGCAGTGCAGTAGTGTAGTGGTTAGCACAATGCTTTACAGTACCGGTGACCCAGGTTTAATTCCTGCTGCTGTATGCAAGGAGTTTGTACGTTCTCCCCGTGACTGCATGGGTTTTTGTTGGGTGCTTCAGTTTCCTCCCATATTCCAAAGATGTAGCAGTTCATACGATAATTGGTCATTGAAAATTGCTCCATGTTTAGGCTAAGGTTAAATTGGGGGTTGCTAGGCAGTGTGGCTTAAAGGGCTGGAAGGGCCTATTTCACACTGTATCTTAATAAATAATTTTAAAAATATATATGATTTGGAACTATAAAGAAAAACAACCTACAGATTTTAAGTGGTATGTATGAATTTCAAATTAATGCATTTGAATCATTGTCATACTATCAGTGCAAATGATGTCAATAGTGGGTCATTGAAATTTAATATTGAGAATTAAATGGGCGGTATAGAGAGGTCAGGAGGGATCAAGCAAGAGTTAGGAAGAGATAGGTAGAAAGTGGAATGGGAAATGCTCATCAGCCATATTTCATATGAACAAAAAATTAACTGTCTTAATTACAGGGCAACTTAGTCCTTTATTTCAAATAATTATGTAAACATACACAAGTTTTCTAAAAAAAAACATTGTTCAGCACAGTTCTCCATGATTTTTCTTATTTTGAATTTTCTGGACTGAGATAGATCACCACCACCAAACTTAAAGTCTCCATTCCAGCCAACAAGTATAATCCTCTCCTTCAACTGAGAAAAAATTATGTTCTTGTGGCCAATCACCCTTGTGATTCGTTAACCAATAAATTGAATAATTAGGGCACTCACACTTTAAAAAGTAAATTACAGACACGTTACTGAGGGAGTCTAGGACTGGAAGGGATAGCCTCTCAATGGAAGGATCAACCTTTAGAACAGAGATGAGGGGCAATTTGTGGAATTCATTACCACAGATGGCTATGAAGGCGAAATCACTGGGTACATTTAAAGTGAAAGTTGATAGGTTCTTGATTTGTAAGGGCATCAAAGGTTACAGGGAGAAGGCAGGAGAATGAGTTTGAGAGGAATAATGAATCAGCCACAATGGAATGGTGGAGCAAACCCAATGGCCTCACTCCGCTCCTGTGTTGTCAATATCAAAGGAGAGCACAGCCTTCGGTTCAACTTGCAGAAGTGCCATATTCAACTGTAACATTTAAATGGGAACTGGATAAGAAGCTGACGGAAGAATTTGCAGTGTAACAGAAAATAACTACAGGAAGAAGCCAGCAGAAAACAAAATGTTGGAAGAACTCAGTGGGTCAGGCAGCATCTGCAGATGGACATTACAGTAGATGCTTTGGGTCAAGACCCTGTACCTGAACTGAGAAGGGAGCTGGATTGCTCATATGTAAAGTCCTTATCAGAATCAGGTTTACTCTCACTGACTTTTATGAAGTGAAACTTGTTTAGTAGCAGCAGTGCAAAGACATATAAAAATTACTATGAATAACAACATAGTGTCATATTGCTGTTCATTATTATACTGTAACTATTCTGCAAATCTGACATTATTGAGCAATTACTTCTTTTATGTTAGATTTCCTGCTGTAATTCACAAGAAAGTTTGCCAAATACAGCATGGAAGCAGACCTTTGACCCATCAGCACTATTTCTATCTCTATTCCCTCCATGATATTCTCCTTCCCCCAATTCTAAGTAGCACAGGAGGTCAGGACTGAATCCAAATCAGTGGACATGAATTCTAGTAACTGTGCCAATGTGCTATCACAATTTGTGTTTTACTGATACACTCTGTACTATATTGATACAAGTTATACTATACATTTTGTATCACTGTTTGCTGTGGTAACTGCTCTGCACATTACCACAGGAAACTGCAGAGAATTGTGGACACAGCTCAGCACATCACAGAAACCAGTCTAAGGAATCTGTCTATACTTCTCGTTGCCTCAGTAAAGCAGCCAGCATAATCAAAGACCCTACCCATTCCAGACAATCTCACTTCAAGTTCAAGTTTATTGTCATTTAACCATACACATGTATGCAGCTAAATGAAACATCGTTCCTCTGTGATCAAGGTACACACCGCATATCTCGTTACGATGGCACGGCCAGCAGACTGACAGGTTGATACGATGCGTGAGGTGCACATGTATGCAAGTATAATGCTACAGGCACTATTATAATAAAACAAGAAATAGCTTAAATATGTGACAGCAGCAATAAGAGATGAAAAGTAACCAGTGTAGGAATGAGAGTGTGTCTATGAATTTGGAAGTGGCGGGGGTGAAGGGGGTGCGACAGGACATTCAGGCAGGGTGTACAGGTGCGCTGGATGACAGCAGGGTCTAATAGCTGGGGGGGTGGGGCAGTGGATAGTTACCCAGTCTGACAGTTCTGGTTCTTATGCCAGACAGCAGGTGGTTAATGAGATTATGGGAATAATGGGAGGGGTCTTGACAATTTTGGGGACACTGCATATGCAGCGCTTCCGATAGATGTCCTAAAGTCTAATAGCAGGGTGGGGGGGGGGGGGGGGAGAGATGAAGAAAGACCCCGATGATGTTTTCAGTATCTTCTTCCCTCTCCCATCCAACAGAAGACAAAAAAAAACATGAAGGCACATTCCACCAGGCTTAAGTGCAACTTCTATTCCACTGTTATTAGTCCATTGAATGGACCTCTTCAGAATCAGAATCAGGTTTATTATCACGGCATGTGCTGTGAATTTTTTTAAACTTTGCAGCAGCAGTTGAATGCAAAAAATAATATAGAAGAAAAATAATAAGTAAATCAATTACAGTATATGTATATTGAATAGATTAAAAATCATGCAAAAACAGAGCAATATATATTTAAAAAGTGAGGTCGTGTTTTGTGGGTTCAATGCCCATTTTGGAACCGTACGGCAGAGGGGAAGAAGCTGTTCCTGAGTCGCTGAGTGTGTGCCCCCAGGCTTCTGTACTTCCTACCTGATCGATCAGTGAGAAAAGGACATACCCTGGTTGCTGGGGGTCATTAATAATGGACGCTGCCTTTCTGAGACACTGTTCCCTGACGATGTCCTGGGTACTTTGTAGGCTAGTACTCAAGATAGAGCCGACTAAATCTACTAACCTCTGCAGCTTCTTTCGGTCCTGTGCAGTAGCCCATTCCCCACACCAGACAGTGATGCAGCCTGTCAGAATGCTCTCCACGGTACATCTATAGAAGTTTCTGAGTGTATTTGTTGACATACCAAATCTCTTCAAACTCCTAATGAAGTATAGTCGCATTTTGTCTTCTTTACAGCTGCATCGATATGTTGGACTCAGGTTAGGTCCCTAGAGATCTTGACACCCAGGAAATTGAAACTTCTCACTCTCTCTCTCGTACGATAACAGACATTTGGCCTCATAATCCACCTTGTTATGGTCGTGCATTTTACCGTTTACCTACACTGCACTTTTTATTGGTAGCGTTTACACTTTCTCCTGCATTGTTATCGTTTTACCTATTCCTAGCTCAATGCCCCGTGTGATGATTTAATCTGAATAACCAGTACGCTAGTATCTTGGTACATATAACATTCATAAACTAATACCAATATGGAAGCGATACTTACGAAATACACATAAGATAGCTTTCCTAGAATTAACACTCTATCCCGATAAAAAATAAATGGGCCAGCAGAGCCAGGGTGAATTCCTTTCTTATCATACATAGCCAAATAATCCACAGGGATACGGCATACCTGGCTCGATCGCTTTATTAACACATCCGTATATTACCATCTTGTAACATTTGAAATATTAAGACACGCAGAAAGCAGGTTCGGGAAAACTCGCAGAGATATTTTCGACGTCAGCTGTATGAGCCGAGGTGGACGGCGGCGCCGTAGGGTTCTGCATACTCACCCACTGTGCGAGCTCTTCACCGATTCTATCTGCCGCTGGCGCTGTTGCTGTAAGTTAGTGAGGGGCGGCAGGTGACCGCCGCCGCCCTTTGACATCGGGAAAATCCAGCTCATGGCTATAGAGAGTTGAGGGGGGTCGAGGCTCAGCAGCCGGCCCAGGACATTAATCCCAACAGCCGGTCATTAGCCAGCAGCGCCAGGAACCGAGACCGAGCCCGACACGGGAAGAGATGTGCACTACGTCAACCCGCCCGGCATTACGTTTCAACCCCTCTCCCGGCCAACTCATACCACGTCCCCCAAACCCTCCGAGATCTATCAGCATTTTAAAAATCTAATCTATACTTGTTTAGACGGTAACTTTTAGAAATTATGTGCTTTTAAATAAAATAACCTGCTAAGTTGAAAGGTTAGTGCGCACGATTCGGTGACGTCAGGGTTGCGCGGCGGCTGTAATGGAGGATGCGAGCGAGGTACTGAGACAGTGAGGAGACGGGCTCGTATTTTAATGGTTCAAGAGGTCTTAGAGCCCGCTCCCGTCTGACACAGGTAAAGCCAACGACCTACAGATGACAACTTTTTTAAAAATTGTAAATTTGCGTTCACAACCAGTAGAGTTTCTGGTATGTTTTTTTGTTTGTGATGTTCCGTTCGAGTAGAAGCACCGATTTTCCCCTCCACCAGTCAGTGGATCTCTGAATTTTTAACAAGCAATTTCTCTTTTAAAAGCTTGGTTTTTTACCTTAGTCTGTTATTAAATATAATCAAGTGGATCAAAAATGCTGTGGGTTTCCGCAGGTACACTCATGACTCCTGTTTACTGGGTACGAATTGTACAACAAAGTTAACAGTTTACTTAGCGAGGCAGAATGGGTGCGAGGTACTTTTTAAATAAGCTACACCGATTGAGTTTTCAAACATCGCGCACCCACTGTCAACACGTAAAGCAAAAAAAAACAGAATTTGCGTGGATGAGGATTGATCAGTTAACTAAATAAAGTTCATATACACGAGTCAGTTTGATGACGATAAGGATAAAATTCAGCTCTGTAATGAAGAATGCTCTGTAATGAAGATTTTGTGTGCAACACGTCCAGAAGTGTATGGCAATGCTTTCCTTGCGCTATTGAGTAGCATTAGGTAAAGTGCATGTATGACTATTGAGACTTGTTTGTTTTATTTATAGATTTCTCACCTAATTTGGAAGTTGTTTAGCTCTTTGACTATTGTATCAAGAGGTTAAACTTGTTTATATTCTATTGGTACTTCCAAGAACTTTGTAAAACTGCAAACTAATTGTATAGAAATGATTTCAAATGACATGACTCCTCATGTATAGAAACTTTTTTTTTTACAGTTTTTGGCGCTGTACAAAGTAATTAGCAATCTATATGTAATATTTGTTTTCTGAAATGTTTTTCTTATACATTTCTGGGGATGTGTCCATACAAGAAAAACATTTTTGTTTTGAATTGAATTTATTACTTACATCCTTCATATACATGAGTAAAAATCTTTACGTTATGTGTCCGCTAAATATGCATTGCACAATTTATGGTAATTTATAATAAATAGTATGTACAACAGGGCAGTCAATATAACATAAAAATACAATTGTATCAGCATGAATTAATCGGTCTGATGGCCTAGTGGATGAAGCTGTTCCGGAGCCTGTTGGTCTGGCTTTTATGCTGCAGTACTGTTTCCTGGATTGTAGTAGCTGGAACAGTTTGGGGTTGGTGTGATTTGGGTCCCCAATGATCCTGCAGGCTCTTTTTACACATCTGACTTTGTAGATGTCCTGAATAGTGGGAAGTTCACATCTACAGATGCGCTGGGCTGTCTGCACAACTCTCTGAAGAGTCCTGTGATTGAGGGAAGTACAGTTCCCATACCAGGCAGTGACACAACCAGTCAGGATACTCTCAATTGTGCCCCTATAGAAAGTTGATTATATTTTAAAGCTTTATTGTATATTTCATTCATCCATGCTTAAAATACAAAGTTTTTGTTTCAAGCCGGTTGTTTTGCAACACCTGAATATTAAATCAAGTTTCAAATGAACTTCATGCTAAAACTTTACCATTCCATTTGGATAGTTTGTGGATAGGGTTACTCACTGAGTTGCACATATTTTTAAAAATATTTTTCTTCAGATATTTGTTCTGGGTGAACCTGATATCACTTTTAAAATTTGTTTTCTGCAGTTTTGTTCCTAAACTATTGATAATGCCTGCTTGCTCATCACTTATTGAACAGCTCTGATTGTTCTTGCTTGGATTTGATGGATTGAAAGGAAATAATTTGCAGGGCGTTATGGAGTGTGACTTGCTGGATGCCTGCTTTGATGGTTTGATAATTCTGTGATACTTTTAGTCAGTGTGCTGAAGGGACTTTCAGTGTTGGGGATCCATTGCAAAAATGACTTCCTTCAATCTCTACAAAATGATTGCATTCATCTTTCTTAAGCCTACTTGCAGCTGATCCCATCTCAATCCTTTATCATGTTTGACTTGTATGTTTTTTATTAAATGCAATCGTGAACAATAGCCAGATCAGAAATGCTGATCAAGTCAACTAGTTCCCAAAGAGAACTCTGATAGGCTAATCAGATGGTTCACTGCTGCTCAGCGATAGATCACAAATTGTACTGTTTCTTGTCCTTAGAATGTTCACTCTTCATTAATTCATCCCATCCAAAACTGTTCATTGATGTAAAATTCTTCTCTTGCGTAACTCTTCCACTGGGAAACTTTGCCACCCCTGACCTTTTACTCTCTACAATCCACTGTGTTGCTCCAGCTGTGGTCAGTGGTTAAGGAGTTGGAGTTGGACGAATTCCCTCAGCTTCTCGAGTGATCTGGGTTATTAGACAGGACATTCTGGGGGGTAGTTACACCCAAGGTGCAAAGGTGCAGGACACAGGTAAATGAGGGACTGTCAGGAAGGTGAAAAGGGGATAGATAAGCCCCCCTGTATAGAATACCCCAGTGGCCATTCTTCTCAAAAATGGGTATACAGCATTGGATACTGTTTGGGGAAAAGTGGGGGGAGGGCGGGGAGAAATGACGTAGCAGAGGAAAGCCACAGTGGTCAGGTCTCTGACTCCGAGTCTGGCGCAATGACTCAGAAAGGGGAGAAGAGGTGAACTGTAGTCATAGGGGATTCATTGGTTGGGGAACAGACAGGAGGTTCTATGGACGAGAATGAGATTCCCAGATGCTATATTACCTTCCAGGTGCTGGGGGCAGGGACATCTCAGATCAAGTCCACAGCATTCTTGTGGGAGGGTGTGCAGCCAGAGGTCGTGGTTTTTGTCATTACCAATTATGTGGGTAGGAGGGGTGATGAGGTACAACAAAGTGAGTTCAGGATGTCAGGTTCTAAGTTAAAGGGCAACCTCCAGGGTTGTGGTTTCAGGATTGTTACCCGTGCCACGTGCCAGTGAGGCCAGAAGTAGGAAGATCATACAGTTTAACACATGGCTAAGGAGATGGTGCAGGATGGAAGGCTTCAGACTTTTGGATCATTGGGCTCTCTTGTAGGCAGGGGTTCCCAAACTTTTTATGCCAAGGACCCATATCGTTAACCAAGGAGACCATGTTCCCCCGGTTGGGAACCCCTGCTTGCAGGGTAAGTGGGAAATGTACAGAAGGGATGGTTTGCACCAGAACTGGAGGGGGGGCTAATAGCCTCGCAGGAAGGTTTGCTATTGCTGTACTGGGAGGGGGCGGGAGTGGTTTAAAATAGTTGCCTATATTATATTAATCGTGTAGACTGTCCGGTATGGGTTTCTTTAGAAGCTAATTCTCTTAATAAATTTTCTATTATTTCTCTTCTTGGATCCTCACTTCCTTTATTTGTAAGTAAACTAACTCATAATTTAATAGTTAAACATACTGGGTTCTGGATACAATCTAGAAAACATTTTGGTTTATTGAGATTTTCCCCTTTTAGTCCCATTTATTCTAATTTTTTTTAAACCCTCCATGACTGATTTAGTTTTTAAAGAATGGGACAGGTTGGGTATTAAATGTTTTGAGACCTGTTTGTTAGAGGAAATCTTTTTTCATTTGAGCAATTGTCAGCTGAATATAGCTTACCCAGAACTCACTTTTTTAGATATCTACAAATCAGAGACTTTCTAAGATCTCAATTATGCACATTTCCTATAAGCTCAGATAAGAACTGACTAGATGTAATTTTTAATTTGACACTTTTTTATAATGGTTCAATATCTAATATTTATGGTATGTTACTGGAGACGAGGAATGTTCCTTTAGACAAAATTAAGAATCTCTGGGAACAAGATTTACAGACATCAATATCTGAGGAAACTTGAAATGAAATTTTTAAACTGGTTGATACTTCATCGCTATGTGCTCGCCATTCCTTCAATACAATTTAAGGTGATACATAGAGTCCATATGCTAAAGATAAGCTATCTCATTTTTATTCAGATATATCTCCCTACTGTGACAGATGCAATAATGGAGAAGCTTCATTAATTCCTATGTTTCGGACTTGTCCATGTCTTGAAAAATATTGGAAGGAAGTTTTTCAAACTTTTTCTTTACTTTTCAAAGTCAATTTTAAGCCTAGTCCTCTGACGGCCCTACTTGGTATTGTTGCAGGACAAGATATCAAGTTGAAGACATCCAATTTACATATTTTGGCCTTTAGCTCTTGGGAATGGGATGTGGAATTAAAATGTGTGGCCACTGGGAGATCCTGCTTTCTCTGGCGGACAGAGCGCAGGTGTTCAGCAAAGCGGTCTCCCAGTCTGCGTCTGGTCTCTTCAGCAAAACGGTCTCCCAGTCTGCGTCTGGTCTCTTCAGCAAAGTGGTCTCCCAGTCTGCGTCGGGCCCCAGACAGTCCTTCCAGGTGAGGCGACACTTCACCTGTGAGTCGGCTGGGGTGATATACTGCGTCCGGTGCTCCCGATGTGGCCTTCTATATATTGGCGACACCCGACGCGGACTGGGAGACCGCTTTGCTGAACACTTAACGCTCTGTCCGCCAGAGAAAGCAGGATCTCCCAGTGGCCACACATTTTAATTCCACATCCCATTCCCATTCTGACATGTCTATCCACGGCCTCCTCTACTGTAAAGATGAAGCCACACTCAGGTTGGAGGAACAACACCTTATATTCCATCTGGGTAGCCTCCAACCTGATGGCATGAACATCGACTTCTCTAACTTCCGCTAATACCCCACCTCCCCCTCGTACCCCATCCGTTATTTATTTTTATACGCACATTCTTTCTCTCACTGTCCTTTTTCTCCCTCTGTCCCTCTGACTATACCCCTTGCCCATCCTCTGGGTCTCCCCCCCCCCCCCCCCCGTCTTTCTCCCTGGGCCTCCTGTCCTATGATCCTCTCATATCCCCTTTGCCTATCACCTGTCTAGCTCTTGGCTCCATCCCTCTCCCTCCTGTCTTCTCCTATCATTTTGGATCTCCCCCTCCCCCTCCCACTTTCAAATCTCTTACTAACTCTTCCTTCAGTTAGTCCTGACGAAGGGTCTCGGCCTGAAACGTCGACTGTACCTCTTCCTAGAGATGCTGCCTGGCCTGCTGCGTTCACCAGCAACTTTGATGTGTGTTGTTAGATGGAACTTAATGCAGACAAGTGTGAAGTGTTGCACTTTAGGGAGATCAATCGGGTAGGCCTTACATGGTGAGTGTTAGGGCACTGAAGAGTGTGGTAGAACAGAGGGATCTGCAACTGCAGATTCATAATTCCTTGAAAGTGATGTCACAGGTAGATAGGTTTGTAAAGCGAACTTTTGACCCATTTCCCTTCATAAGTCAATGTACTGATTATAGGAGTTTGGATGTGACATTGAATTTGTATAAGATATTGGTGAGGCTTAATCTGGAGTATTCAATTCAATTCATTTAATTGTCATTTAACCATATATGAATACAGCCAAAATTATGTATGGTATAGATAGGGTAATATATATGTGTATGTATGCAGCACATCAGATTGAGTAGTCTTCATAGCCTCAGCACCATGAAGATGAATGTTGTGCAGAATGAGCGAAATTGGTTCTCATCCTGACTGACACCCTGTCTTCTCAGTCTGGGCCGGTGTGTAAATTGTCCAAACAGCACATTGTACCTCACACTTGGACACAGGCTGTGAAAGGCCCCGGGCCTAGGCCATGCTGCCCAGTGACTCGCTCCAGGCCTAGATTTTGTCTCCCAGTCCAAAGCTGCTCTCAAGCTCTTCGAATCAGCTTGGCACCTGGAGCGATTCAACTTTGTACCCAGGCCAGCTGTATGAGCATGGAAATCAAATCTCCTGTGCCTGGGCCCTGACTTCTCTTTACGGTGCCCACAGTGATCCAACCTTGCTCCTGGGCAAGCTGTGTGGACATTGCTACTCCATCTGCAACACACCCTCTCGGCTCATTCCCTGAACTCGCCTCGCCACTGCTTGCCCCTTCACAGTTTGCGATGATAATTTAACACAGATTTACCTCAAAAAAGGTATTTTTAAAGGTATTTTGAAGTTATTTTTACTGATTTTTTAGTGGAATTTCTTAGCTTTTTGACTATCAGGAAGCTGTCGCACACTTTCAGTTGCGCCATCTTAACTGGAGGTTTTGCTGTATGGCAAAATTTTATCTGGCCTTGATATAGTTAACAACTAGCAATGGAATCATACATTACTAGAGTTAAAGTAAATTTATTATCAAAGTACATATTTGCCACCATATATACCATCCTGAGATTTGTTTTCTTCCAGGTATACTCAGTAAATCCAAGAAACGTAATAGAATCAATGAAAGACTGTACCCAGCGCGACAGATAACCGATGCGCAAAATACAAAGGAGAAAAAAAAGAAATAATAATAAATAAATAAGCAACAGATATTGAAAATATGAGCTGGAGATTCCTTGAAGATGAGTCCTTGGGTTGTGGGACAGCTCACTGATGCAGTGTGTGGAGTTGAGTGAAGTTATTCCCTCTGGTTCAAGAGCCTGATGGTTGAAGGGTTCCTGAACATGGTGATGTGGGTCCTGAAGCTCTTGTACCACCTTCCTGATGGCAGCAGCATGAAGAAAGCATGACCAGGCTGGTGAGGGTCCCTGGTGGTGGATGCTGCTTTCCTGCGCCAGCACTCCATGTGGATGTGTTCAATGATGGGGAGGGCTTTACCTGTGATGGACTGTGTCATATCCACTACTTTTTATAGGATTTTCCTTTCAAGGGCATTGTTGTTTCCATACCAGGAACGTCTTCAGAAAGTTGCTGCTCCGCTTTATTTGCAGTTACTACCTACCCTGCAATTCGCCTTTTCCAAAAGCTTCCTTATTGAAGTGCTAAACTTCGCACTATCTTAAAATTTTCTTCCTCCAAGTAGTTAGTTAGCCACCCCACCCCATCTATCTATTAACCCTGTCTCTGAACTGCACTGTAAGCACTTTAAACCACTTTTTATAATGCTGGTTACATGGTAATACTGTGGATTCTGCCAATTGGGACACTTTGGGCCAGTACATTTTGGCCCAATTAAGCAGCCCCAATTAGCCAGAGTTTCATGGAAATAGTTAAAAAGGTATAGAATAGATAAACTGAGTAACAAATTATGTATTTAAGTTGGATCCATCAGCAAGGGAGATGAGGCTGAGTACAGGGCTACGGTAGGAAACTTTGTCACATGGTGTGAGCAGAATTATCTGCAGCTTAATGTGAAAAAGACTCGGGAGCTGGTGGTAGACTTGAGGACAGCTCAGGTACCGGTGACCCCTGTTTCCATCCAGGGGGTCAGTGTGGACATGGTGGAGGATTACAAATACCTGGGGATACGAAGTGACAATAAACTGGACTGGTCAAAGAACACTGAGGCTGTCTACAAGAAGGGTCAGAGCCGTCTCTATTTCCCGAGGAGACTGAGGTCCTTTAACATCTGCCGGACGATGCTGAGGATGTTCTACAAGTCTGTGGTGGCCAGTGCTATCATGTTTGCTGTTGTGTGCTGGGGCAGCAGGCTGAGGGTAGCAGACACCAACAGAATCAACAAACTCATTCGTAAGGCCAGTGATGTTGTGGGGATGGAACTGGACTCTCTCATGGTGGTGTCTGAAAAGAGGATGCTGTCTAAGTTGTATGCCATCTTGGTCAATGTCTCCCATCCACTACATAATGTACTGGGTGGGCACAGGAGTACATTCAGCCAGAGACTCATTCCACCGAGATGCAGCACAGAGCGTCATAGGAAGTCATTCCTGCCTATGGCCATCAAACTTTACAACTCCTCCCTTGGAGAGTCAGACACCCTGAGCCAATAGGCTGGTCCTGGACTTATTTCATAATTTACTGGCATAATTTACATATTACGATTTAACTATTTATGGTTCTACTACTATTTATTATTTATGGTGCAACTGTAACGAAAACCAATTTCCCCTGGGATCAATAAAGTATGACTACTATGATTATGAAATACCAAATAAATTAGAATACTACCAAAACTGTTACAGTACTATAAAAACTATGTATTAGTTCTGAATAGTTATTGATGGAGGAATGCATTCGGTGTAAGCTGATGTATTCTTTTGATTGACTGTTAATGAGCAAAGTCAACACAGACATTTAGTGCAGATCATGGATGTCCTTCAAATAGTGCTTTCTATGATTGTATCCTCCAGATCTTCCTTTTCATTGTAATATTTAAGATGGTTGTCAATACCTTCAAATTCTTAATAATTCCTAACTTGAAGTAGTGAAATTGTCTCATTTTCACTCTCAGCTGTCTCTGATATCTCGAAGTCTGAATGCTTGAAATCAGTGAGCAAAACAATTCTGAATTGTCTTAATGTTTTCTACTCGCCAGCTATCAGTAACAAAAATCACCGCATTTTGAATGCAAACACGCAAGTGATGCTATTTTAAAAACTGTTTGCTGTAAGCACAATGTAGTGTCTAATGGCCATGCGACTTGCATGTGATTGACACTAGTTAGAAAATGTTTGACAACGGTCTCCTGCTCGAATTAAACGGCATAATGTTCATATAAATGAAGGGAATCCTGGTTATTTTCTCAAATTGTTTTTGTTCTTTAAGAGTTGCCCCAAATAAGTGGCTACCCCTGATAACCCATGGTCCAATTAACTGGAATCCACTGTACATGCTGGTATTTCCCCACATTTTATTTCATATCTGTACTTAGCTAATTTCAATATTTTTTTTAGTTTCTGCATAGAAGAATACAGAGTACAAGAAGATATATAAGTCAAAAGAAAAAATAAAACCCTACCAAATACATTGTATTTAAAATACAATTACAATCACAAAACCCTCTATTCATAAAATTAAATTAAATCGTAATATTGAAATATACAGGTGTCCCCCGCTTTTCGAACGTTCACTTTACGAAACCTCACTGTTACGAAAGACCTACATTTGTACCCTGTTTTCGCTTTCAGAAGGTGTTTTCACTGTTACGGAAAAAAAAAAAGCAGTGCGTGATAAAAGGCAGCGCGCGCACTGAGCATCCGCTCTCCCCGGATTCGGAACAGCATTGCTTTAACACGTGCCTGTGAGCAGTTGTTTGCAAGATGAGTTCTATGGTATCGGAAAAGCCTAAAAGAGCTCGTAAGGGTGTTACACTTAGCATAAAACTATACATAATTAAGCGTTTCGATCGTGGTGAACGAAGTAAGGACAAAGTGAGTTTTGGCTTGTGGAAGTTGACGAACATGATGTTGAAGAGGTTTTGGCATTCCATGACCAAGAACTGACAGATGAAGAGCTGATGCAGTTGGAAGAAAAAAGAATAACAATCGAAACCAAATGAGTAATGATAAAGTAGGACTTTAATTTTGAAAGGGTATGTCGATTTAGGGGATATTTGCAGGATGGTTTGAGTCCTTACAAAGAACTGTGTGATAGAAAAATGCGCAAGGCTCAGCAGTCAAGCAAGCCTTCCATATCAGCCACAGCAGATGACGAACCTTGACCTTCAACATCGAGGCGAACAGTCATAGGAGAAGATGAGCTGCCTGCTCTAATGGAAACAGACGACGAGATGACACCCCAGTGTCCCACCACCCCAACCTCCAGGCCACGGACAGATACCGATTCGCGGAGAATGCAACGGTAGCCGGGAGGTACACAGCACATCTTTAAGAAAAAAGCCGAAATAAACATGCTAATTAATTAGGTGCTGCCCCACACGTAAATGTCGGCCCAGATCAAAGGCGATGCAATCGGCACTGATCTGGGCCGACAATTACGTGTCGGGCAGCACCTAATTAATTAGTTTGTTTTTTTTCGGCTTTTTTCCTAAAGATGTGCTGTGTGCTTTCCGGCTACTGCTGAACCCCTGCGTACTTCACGGCAATGTATCGGGTCGGCGGCCCGGAGAGTGGGGCCACTGCACCACCCAACCTGCGACGACTCATTCATAACACACCATCATCCGTGTACTCGGTTTCTTCCCAATTCCAGTAAGTGATACTACACTGTACATACATTATTTCTACTTTATATAGGCTGTGTATTTTTACGTGTTATTTGGTATGATTTGGCAGCTTCATAGTATAAAGGTTACCGGAGAGCGCTTGTGCCGTGTTTTTGCCAACAGCACTTGCGTGAGATTTTCTGCCGACGGCGCTTACGTGAGATTTTCGCTACAGAGAACAGTTCAGTAAAGATTGTGGAAAAGTATTTCTACTTTATATAGGCTGTGTATTTATCATATCATTCCTGCTTTTATTATATGTTACTGTTATTTTAGCTTTTATGTGTTATTTGGCATGATTCGGTAGGTTATTTTTGGGTCTGCGAACGCTCACAAAATTTTCCCATATAAATAAATGGTAATTGCTTCTTCGCTTTACGACATTTCGGCTTACGAACCATTTCATAGGAATGCTCTACCTTCGGATGGCGGGGGAAACCTGTAATAATTTTGTTATACAGAAAAAAAAATCTAAACCCATTACCCAAGTCAGAGCTATTAGGAAAAGCAAGAAAAATGGGGAAAAAACCCTTATCATATAATAAAATATTATTAGCTACCATCTGTACTTTTACAACAAATCAAATATTTTGAAAATGACTCAAAGATGGTCCCCATAATGTATAAAAGTCTTGGCTAGATTCAAAAACTGAACAACGGATCTTTTCTAAATTTAAGCATGGCATAACATCACGTAGCCATTGAATATCAGTAGGCGGAACAGCATCCTTCCATTTAAGCAAGAGTGCCCTCTTAGCTATAAGAGAGATAATAGCCAAAATATGCAAGTCAGGTATCTCCAAAATAAAGTCTTTTCCTCCAACAATACCAAGTAATGTGTTCAAAGGGTTAGGCTTAAAATTTACCTTGAAACGTACTGAGAAAGTTTGGAATACTTCCAGTATCTTTCAAGGCTCAGACATGTTCAAAACATGTGAATTAATGAAGCTTGTCCATTATTACATCTATCACAGAAAGGAGAAATATCCGAATAAACACAAAATAGTTTATCTTTAGACATGTGAGCCCTATGAACCACTTTAAATTGTAAGAGGGAATGACAGGCACATAACGATGAAGTGTTAACCAATTTAAAAATTCCATTCCAAGTTTCCGCAGAAATTGAAGTCTGTACATCTTGTTCCCAAAGATTTTTAATTTTGTCTATAGGAACATTTCTCATTCCTAGCAACATACCATAAATATTGGATATTACACCATTATAAAAAGGTTTCAAATTAAAAGTTACATCTAGTAAGTTCTTATCGGAACTTATAGGAAATGCATATAGTTGAGAACCCAGAAAGTCTCTAATTTGTAAATAACGAAAAAATGAGTTTTGGGTAAATTATATTTAGCGGACATTTGCTCAAACGAAAGAAGACTTCCTCCAACAAACAAATCCTGGAAGCATTTAATACCCAACCTATCCCATTCTTTAAAAACTGAATTGGTCATCAAAGGTTTTAAAAAAAAAAGTAGTTCGAACAAATGGGACTAGAGAAAGAAAATCTCAATAGATCAAAGAATTTCCTAACTTGTACCCAGATCCTCAAATTTTCAGTTAGTTTACTAAAGGATAAAGGGCGTGAAGATCCGAAAAGAGAAATAATAGAAAATTTATTAACAGAGTTAGCTTCTAAAGAAACCCATATCAGACAGTCCTCACGGTTACTATAATATGTTCAAAACGTGAGATTTCGTATATTGACTGCCCAATAATGAAACCTAAAATTTGTTAAGCTAAACCTCCATTCTTCTTAGATTTCTGAAGATGAACTTTTGAGAATGTTTGTTTTTCCATATATAAGAAGATATAATAGAATCGAGAGAATCAAAAAAAGATTTAGGAATAAAAACGGGTAATGCCTGAAAAAGGTATATAAATTTAGGTAAAATATTCATTTTAATAGAGTTAATTCGGCCAATCAAGGGTAACGATAAAGGCGACCAGTTTGATAGTGTCCTTTATACAAAATTCAGTAAGGTAAGAAAATTTTCATTAAATAGGTATTTATAATTCTTGGTAATTGTTACACCCAAATAGGTAAATTGATTTCTTACAATTTTAAAAGGAAGGTTAGTATTAATTGATAACAAGTTATTCAGAGGAAAAAGTTCACTTTTATGGAAATTCAGTTTGTAACCTGAAAACTGGCTAAAACAACAAAGTAGAGAAAGCACAGGAGGTAATGAAGTCTCGACATTAGAAATAAAAAGCAATAGGTCATCAGAATAAAGCAAAACTTTATGAACAGTCCTTCTCCTTAGAATACCAGTAATATCGTTAGATTCTTGAAAAGCAATGGCTAAAGGCTGATCTATACTTCTGCGTCAAATCGGTACAGCGTCGCCGCGAACCCTACGCGGATCCCTACACCGATCCCTACGCCGTAGCCTGACGCGCACCTCTCCCAAAATGTAACTGCGTGTCGCGGCTACACTGTGATTGGTCTGCTTGGTAGCATCGCATTTCCTCCTACGCTGCAGTAGCTTCCCATTGGGCGACTGAAGGGCAGGGAAGGAACTCTGGCTGCTATGCTTTCCATAAAGCTTTACAGACCTCTGAGATTATGGAGGACACATTTCGCTTTTACAAAAAAATACGCTCACTTTAAACTTGTTTATCCCGAGAAAGACTACCATGACCATGAAGCCTTGCACGGGCAGGTGTGTGCGCATGCGTGACATGCCTGAATTGCAGAGCGATGCAGACACACCAACGTAGAAGTATAAGTGCTCACAACGCGCATAGGCCACTTGCGTAGGTTACGGCGTCCATTTGACGCACAAGTATAAATCAGCCTTAAGGGTCCTAAAGCCATGTCAAAGAGCAAAGGGCTCAAGGGACAGCCTTGTCTAGTTCCACGTTGAAGTTTAAAAGGTTTGGAATACTGAAAATTAGTAAGGACCCTAGCAGAAGGAGAAAGATAAAGTAATTTAATCCATTGAATAAAATTAGGCCCAAAATTAAATTTTTGTGAAGTTTTAAATAAATAATTCCATTCAACCTGATCAAAAGCCTTCTCAGCGTCCAAAGAAATCACATATTCCATTATCTCCTTAGAATAGGAATAAACAACGTTTAATAAACGATGAATATTAAAGTGGGAATATCGATTTGTAATAAATCCTGTCTGATCATCAGAAATGATAGATGGTAAAATATTTTCAATTCTACGGGCCAGAACTTTAGATAGGATTTTAGTATCAACATTAAGTAAAGAGATTGGTCTGTATGAAGAGCATTCGGTTGGGTTCTTATTCTTTTTAAGAATAAGCAAAATGGAAGCTTCATAAAAAGATTGTGGCAACCTGCCGTACTTAACCTCAAACTTTATATTTATGTAATTCTTTATAATTGTTGATTGTTGTTTTTTGCTTCATGTCATGCCCTGACCAACACACCACAGCAAATTCTTAATACATTAAATACATGTGGTGAATAAAGTTGATCCATGATCCTTCTTTGGAAATGTTGTTTTGCTTTATAAAAGAACAAGTATTTACTTGCAATGTTTTAAAATTTATTTCCCGGTGCTAAACAAAGAATTACAGAAATTTAAAGTTATTACTTCAAATTTTGTGCTACTGAAGTCCTATTTCATTTTAATGCATTCAGATTGGTTTCCTTTTTGTTTTCTAGGGGGTTTTTGTGACTGGAGGTTACAGAATAAATTTGGGCATCCTGACGTACAGCTATCTGACCTGAAAGAATAGTGCTTTAATGAAGGCTAGTTGAACTTGGCAACATGCCAGCAGCAACAGTGGATCACAGCCAAAGAATCTGTGAGGTCTGGGCTTGTAACCTGGATGAAGAGATGAAGAGAATACGACAAGTAATTCGGAAATTCAACTATGTTGCAATGGTAAATCAGATACTTGGTTTTGTTTCAGATTTTAATTTAAGGTTTAAATTTAGATTATGTAGCATTTAGATCCACAATTTCCTGCAAAGGTAAAGACTATTATGGATCACTCCCATATACGTTGAACAACTTTGTAACAAGAATTTCCTCTTTTCTGCACCTGTCGCCTTTTGCAGTCAGTTCAAAAGAATCCATAGTGTCTATCAGCTCTGTAGAGTTAATTGAGAGTTTGTTCACTTCAATGTTTCACAAACGTGCCAGGTAGCAAAAAATGCAGTTCTTAATATTTCCTAAATAATGGCATATTTCTGTTTTATGTATGTCATGGCATATATGATTCAAATATAATTTTATAAAATAAAATTCACCTGAGGGAATTTTAGTACAGGATTTTTCCCAGTTTATGAATGCTGGATGTATGTGAACCCTGTACTGAGTGAGTGTTTAGGAGACCAACAGACTGTACTTGCTAGCTGCTGCATGTCTGTGGGGCTCGTTTGCCTTGTTGGAACTCAGTTCAGGGCAGCATTTCTAACATGCAGACTGTTAGGGTTATGAACAGTTCATAGGGGTGGAACCCTCCTATAACTTGTGTAGTTAGCTTAAGGCCTCGTGGCACTAAGCCATTATTATAGCTTGGGAAGATACTGATTTTTAAACATGCACCTTGTGCAACAAGAAAATATGTTACTTCTAAAGTTTATAATTACCTAGAACTGCCATTAGTTCAGTTGATTTTTTTCTTGTTTTTGTTGCGGATGTCAACATAAACTTTTATGATTGAGGGTTGAATTATTAAGTTATTTCTGGATTTTTATATAAAAAACCTTGTGCAGAAATATTGAAGTTATTGTTAATTTCTTGGAGTAGTGCTGCAAACATGAATAATTTTACTATTATTAGGCATAAATTGAAAGGCCTCTATAGAGTGGATATGGAGAGGATGTTTCCTACTGTAGAGTTGTTGAGGACCAGAAGGAACAGCCTCAGATTAGAACAAGATGAGGAATTTCTTTAGCCAGGATAGATAGATAGATAGATATATTTTATTGATCCCGAGGGAAATTGGGTTTCGTTACAGCCACTCCAACCCAGTAGAGCATAAATATAACAATACAAAAACCACAAACAATCAAACAACAAAATGCAAACTATGCCAGATGGAAAATAAGTCCAGGACCAGCCTATTGGCTCAGGGTGTCTGACCCTCCACAGGACGAGCTGCAAGTTCGATGGCCACAGGCAGGAACGACCTCCCGTGCCGCCCAGTGTTGTATCATGGTGGAATATGGCCGAAGTCCAACAGCAAAAAGTTCAATATCCAGTCTACAAACACATTCCTCGATCGTAATATGATCCGGATTGCACTATCTGTTGTTAACCAGAACAGTAAGCACCCAATTCCTTTACGCTTACCGCTCTCAGTGCACTTCCGGTCAGCCCGAACCGTCTGGAAGCCGTCCATGGAGAAGTTTTGATTGGGTATGTCCTCGTGCAGTGCCGTATCAGTGAAACACATAACACTGCTCTCCCGAAATGTTCTCTGACGCCTGGCTAGCGCCGTGAACTCATCCATTTTATTACCCACCGAACTCCTCTTCTCCATAAGTCTCTGTTGTCTCGGCCCGGTCCTCTTTCCTCGACTTTGTGATCCCCCTCTGCATCCTCTGTGTGTTTTCCTCCAGATTTCAGCAGGGGTGTCCACCGCTCTGCTGGCTAAAACGGCCGGCATTAGCCCAAGCAGCTGGTCCCAGGAATACACAATGCTACCATGCTTCTGTCCCGCTAATGAGATGTGTCGGAATGTAACTATTTCCAGCGCTAAAAACCCAAATAAAACTCTCTCTACCAGCATGTTAGAGAGGGTGCAGCTTCGACGTGTTACCATGAGAAAAAAAATACAAAAAATAACGTTAAGTTAAAAAGTAAGAAGAAAAAGTAAGAATACTGGTCTGGAACGGCTATAACAGGCTGCATGCACGACTGGCGCATGCGCACTCGAAAATGTGAATCAGTGGAATTAATTGCCACCAATAGCTGTGGAGGCCAGTTCATTAGGTATGTTTAAAGAAGGGGTTGATAGGCTCTTAACAACAGGAATTCTGCAGATGTTGATAGGCTCTTGATTAGTTAGGGCATCAAAGGTTATGGGGAGAAGGCTGGAAGAATGTGGTTGAGAAGGATAATAAATCCGTGGCAGAGCAGACACGATGGACAGAATGGCTTAAATCTGCTCCTGTACATATCTTATGGTCTTGCTACCACACAACTCAGGCTATCGTTATAGTAAATCATGGAATTAATGGCCTTAGGTAATTTTCTGGTGCATTCTAAAAAAATCTTTGATTTGAAGTTCTGTTGAATTGCAATTTATATTTGGGGGTGGTTCTTTTGAAAAAGTAAGTCTGCTTTAATTTTTTTCAGTGTTGTTTCAAAATGCTTTGCACTGTCAATGTGAGTTTGGCTAAATCAGATTGTGTACCTTGTAAATGTAATTTTAGGAGGTATTTATGTGAACTCTTGTTTAAACCAAAGGTATTTAAACTCCCTGGTGCGATAATTTCTATTTCTACATTGATTTGATTGTAAGGACTGGTGAGTGAGGATTGACAAGTTGTAATTTGATCTAAGCACATAGATAAATATAGAATGGAATCACTAAATAAAAACTAACTAACCATAAATTAACTGCAGCATTAGACAATCTATAATTGTGAGGAGTTTCTCTGTCAATTTGCAGCCTAAAATGAATTACACAATTGAGGTGGTAGAAGCAGGTATGATAGCAAAGTTTAAGATACATTTAGCTAGACATATAAGCAGCCATAAAACAGAGAGATATGGATCACATGCAGCACACGTGTTAGTTATATTGCTGTCATAGTTGACACAGACGTGGTGAGCTGAAGTGCCTGTTTTTGTGCTGTTCTGTTCAGTGTTTATCTATACTAATCCATTTGCCAGCGTGTGGTCCGTAGTCGTCTGTGTCTTGGTGCTTCAAGTGCTCATCTAGATGCTTGTTGAAAGTTGTGAAATTTTAATCTCCATCCCTCTCATGAGTGCATTCAAAACTCCACCCACCTGAGTGGGGGAAAAATTTTCCCTCAGTGTTTTTTTGTCCTTTATCTTAAACCTATGCCTGGTTATAAACACCTTTGCAATAGGAAAAAAAAGTTTACTTTTGTTCACTCCGTTTAGGTTTCTCGCAATTTTGCATGCCTCTCTTTGGTCCCCCCTTAGTCTCTGCTCCAAGGAAAATATAATCTATCCAATCTTTCATCATAATTATGGCACTCCATTCCAGTCAATATCATGATGAGTCTGCTCTACATACCATTTCCAGAGCGGTCACATCCTTTTGATAACATGGTGACCAAAGATGTACATAATATTCCAGATGTGGTTTCATCAGTGTTTTTATCAAACTTTCCACAAATTTCCTGTTGGTATATTCTGTGCTGCAGCTAAAGAGGGCTAACATCCCATATGTCTTTACCATTCCACTGTGCTCCAAACTTCAGGGATTGTTGTATCACCAAATCCTTATGTTCCTCAATACTTAGTAATGCCCAGCAATTTACTGTGTTATTTGTTCTCCCAAAATGTATCACTTCAGGTTCAGCCCCAGTAAATTTCATGTGCCATTGGTCTGTTCCTTTTCAGCTAATTAATATCTCTGTACACTGAGACTACTTCACTATCAACAGCCCTACTGATGCTTCTGCCATCTGCATACCTTCTTCATCACCATATATAAGACCGTCAGATATAGGAGCAGAATTAGGCCATTTGGCCTGTCACATATGCTCTGCTATTTCATTGTGGCTGATCCAACTTGCCCCTTAGCCCCAATCTCCTACCTTCTCCCCATATCCCTTCATTCCCTGGCCATTTAAGAATCTATCAATCTATCAAATATACATAAAGACTTGCTCTCCACAGCTGCCTGTGGCAAAGAATTCCAACAAATTCACCACTCTGGCTAAAGAAATTCCTCCTCATCTCTGTTCTAAAAGGACACCCCTCTATTCTGAGGCTGTGCCTTCTGGTCTTAGACTCTCCTACCATAGGAAGCATCCTCTCCACATCCACTCTGATGAAAGCCTTTCACCATTTCAATAAGTTTCAATGAGGTCACTCCTCATTGTTCTGAATTCTAGTCAATACAGGCCCAATGTTGTTAGATGCTCTTCATATGACAAGCCATTCAATCCTGGAATAATTTTCGTGATCGTCCTTGGACCCCTCTTCAGTTTCAGTACATTCTTTTTAAGATAAGTGGGGGGGGGGGCAAACCTGCTCACAGTACTCCAAGTGAGGTCTCACCAGTGCTTTATAGAGTTTCAACATTACATCCTTATATTTATATTCTAGTCTTCTTGAAATGAATGTTAACATTGCATTTGCTTTCCTCACCACAGTCTCAACCTGCAAGTTAATCTTTAGGGAATCCTGTACAATGACTCCCAAGTTGCTTTGCGCCTCAGTTTTTTGTATTTTCCCTCCATTTAGAAAATAATCACCCCCTTTTTTTTTCTTCTACCAAAGTACATGACCATACACTTCCCAACACTGTATTCCATCTTCCATTTCTTTGCCCATTCTCCTAATCTGTCTAAGTCCTTCTGCTGCGTCTCTACTTCCTCAAAAGTACTTGCCCCTCCACCTATCTTCATTTCATCTGTAGACTTTGCAAGAAAGCTATCAATTCCATCATCCAAATCATATGTCATAAAAAGAATCAGTTCCAACACAGAGCACCATGGAACGCCACTAGTCACTAGCAGCCAGCCAGAAAAGGCTTCCTTTATGCGCCCTCTTTGTTCCTGCCAATCAGCCACTGCTTTATTCACTCCAGAATCTTTCCTGTAATACCATGGGCTCATAGCCTGTGAAGCAGCCTCATGTGTGATACCTTGTCAAAGGCCTTCTGAAAATCCAAGTAGGCAACGTCGAGCAATTCTCCTTTATCTATTCTGCTTAGTACTTTTTAAAAGAATTCCAACAGATTTGTTGGGCACGATTTTCCCTTGAGTAAACCATGCTGGCTGTGGCCTATTTTATCATGTACCTCGAAGTACCCGGAGATCTCATCCTTAATAATGGACTCCAACATCTTCCTAACTGCTGAGGTCAGACTAACTGGCCAATAGTTTCTTGTTCCACTCCCCCTTCTTGAAGAGTGTAGTGACATTTGCAATTTTTTGGTCTTCTGGAACCATTCCAGATCTATTGATTCTTGAAAGATCATTACTAATGCATACACAATCTCTTTAGCCACCTCTTTCAGAACTCTGGGGTGTACACCATTTGGTCCAGGTGATTTGTCTACCTTCTGACCTTTTAAGTTCCTAAGAGTCTTCTCTCTAGTTTTGGTAACTTCACACACGTCATGCCCCTGACACCTGGAACTTTCACCATATGGCTAGTGTCTTCCACAGTGAAGACAGATGAAAATACTTATTCAGTTCGTCTGCCATTTCGTTGTCCTCTATTTCTACCACTTCAGCACTGTTTTCCAGCAGTCTGATATCCACTCTTGCCTCTCTTTATACCTTATGTATCAAAGCTGTTAATTTATAGAGAGACATTGGGCAATTCAACACGGATGCATAGGGTTTGGTTCAATGAATCCATGCCAACCACTGCGCCCATTCCGCTAGACCCTGTTTCCTGCATTTGGCCCATATCCATTTCGTCCACATCCCTTCATATATCTATCCAAGTGCTTCTTAAGTGATAGTATTGTACCTGCCTGAACCACTTCTTCTGGCAGCTTTTTCCATGTAGTCTCCACCCTCTGCAGGAAAAAAGTTGCCCTCTTGGCCCTTTACAAATCTTTCCCTCTTACCCTAAATTGTTTTTGGAATCATCTACCCTGGGGTTAGCTGGGATGGATTGAACCATCCACCTTGCCTTTGCCTCTCATCATTTTAAATATTTCTATAAGGTTGCTCCTCATTCTTCTGTGTTATAAAGAATAAAGACCAGTGTGGCCAGGCCCTTAGTTCTGACATCAACTTAGATCTTTTCTGCTCACTTTCTAGATGAACCACATCTTTCCTATCATAAGTTAACTGTATCCCAAATGTGGCCTCACAGATGACTTAAACAGCTGCAGTATAATGCCCCAGTTTGTAAACTCAGTGCCCTAACTGATAAAGGCCAGCATGCTAAACATCTTGTTCACCACCCTATTTTACCTGTGACACTGCTTTCAATGAACCATGCACTTGTACTCCTAGTCCTACTGAGTCCCTCTGTTCTATTACACTTACCTAGTGCACTACCATTCATTATGTAATTCCTACACTGGTTTAACTTTATAAAAATGCATCAGCTCACTCGTGTTTATCGAAATCCATTTGGGACTGTTCTACTTCCCTGATTGATCAGGATCTCTTTTAATCTATGATAACTTTCTTTACTGTTGATAATAATTTCTAATTTTGTGTCATCTGTGAAGTTACTGATCAGGCGTTGTGCATTTGCATCCAAATCATTCACATAAGTAATGAATAACAAGGGTTCCAACAGTAACCCCTGTGCTAATCACCAGCCTCCATTCTGAGAAACAACTTTCGGCCACCCTCTTCTTCCTACCTCCAAACCAATTTTGAATCCAGCTTAGCTCCCTTATTTCCATGGGACCTAATCTTCCAGACCAGCCTCCCTTCGTGAGGTTTTGATGAAAGCTATGGTAAAGTTCAAATAGATGCTATCCTCTGTTCTATCCTCATCCACCTTTTTGGTTACTTCTTCAAATAAACTAAAGGATTAATCCCACGTGGAAAGCCATGCTCCGGCTAATTGCACTGTGTTAATTCAAATGCTGGTCGATTCTGTCCCCCAAAATCCCCTCCAGTAACTTCCTCACCACTGATGTCAGGTTAACTACAGTTTCCTGGCTTGTCCTTGCTATCCTTTTTAAATAACAACAATAGCCATCTACTAGCCTCGGAAATTCCACCAGTGGCTAATGATGTGTAGCCCCCCTGGCCAGCCTCAGGGTCGCTTGGCTCGCTGTCATCTAGGGAAACAGCCCTCGGCCCCGCCAAACTGGGTAATAGTTTGTGTGGATGCTGTGTGATGTACCCCACCCTGCCCAAATAACAGACAATACATCAGATACGATTAAATGATTTGCAGTTTATAGATATTACTGGAACTATATAATTAATAGAGAATAAAATATAAAAGGAAAATAAAAGGCGCCACACTTATCAAAGTTCAATCTCTTCGTGCACAAACAGTTGGAGCTCAGGACCCTTCTTTACCCTGCGACCCCTCGGACCACCTCGACTGGCTGCCTGGGACCAACAACGGTGGTCGACCAGATGCTCCACACGAGACTGTCTCCATCTCCTCTCCTCGCCGAACGCCCCGCTCGGAGTCCGACCCCGTTAGCGGACTCACAGCACCTGGTCCATCCTCTGTCTGACTCTGTCCCGCCTTCTGCCCCAAAACCCCGCACATACAATATCTTCAGATACACCAAAAACATAACAACTATCCCAATTGGTTCATAACATCTTCTTATCACAGTCTAACCCAAAACAAGCTGCTAGCGCAAGAACTTTCTCAGTGTTTAACATAACAAGGAAGCATTCCCAAGTATAACATAACAAAGAAGCCATTTTAATTAGCCTACGCAGTAACATAAAAGACAAAACCCCCTTACAGATGAATCAAATATCTTTGTAAGGGCCTCTGGTTTCCTTTGTAGCCTCCCACGAAGTTCATGGCATTTTGTCAGGCTATGGGGATTTATCGACCTTAATGTGGTGTAAGACTGCAAATATCTTCTCCCTGGTAATAGGAACTTTCTGCAAAACATTTCCACTTGTATTCCTTATTTCTTGAGCAACCGTGATTTAATACTCAGTAAGCATAGAGTAGAAATATTTATTAAAACTTCCAACCATCTCCTCAGGCCTGAGATAGATAGCCCTACTGATCACTCAGAAGACCTACCTTCTCTCTATCCACCTTTCTACTGTTAATATAGCTATAGAAACTCTTGGTATTTTCTTTAACTTTACCTGCCAGATCCACCTCATACTCTCGCTTTGCGTCCAGATTTCCTTCTTTTGTGGATTCTTAATCTTGTCATTGCTGAATATCTCTCGGCAGCCAAGGTTCCCTAAACTTACCAGATTTATCTTTCACTTTTAATAGGAACATGCTACTCCTGGACATTTGTATCACAATCTTAAAATTCTCTTGCTTGTCGTTTGTTCCTTTCTCTTCAAACAGGCTTACCCAATTGACCTGTGCTAGATCCTGCATAATTTTCCCAAAATTAACCCTGCTCCAGTACAGGACCCTAACATGTGGACCTGACCTATCCTTTTCTGTCATTGTCTTAAAGCTAATAAAGTTATGGTCACTAGAGCCAAAGTGCTCATTGAATGCCACTTCAGTTATCTGTTTCCTAAGAGGAACTCCATTGTTGAGTTGGGCCCTCTATATAACAAACAGCAAGGGTCCCAGCACTAATCCTTGTGGTACACCACTGGTTCTAATCACAAAAGCAACTCTCTATCATCACCCTCTATCTCTTATTGCCAAACTAGATTTACTAGGAATCCCATGAGCTGTAACCTTTTGGACCAGTCTTCCAAGTGATATCATGTTAAATGCCTTACTAAAGTCCATGTGTCGATCATACTGTAATATCTAAATACTTGCATCTTTAAAAAATCAACTCAGATCAAATTTATTGATTATTTATTTATTTATTGACATACAGCGTGCAGTAGGCCCTTTCGGGTCCTGGAGCCGTTGGACTCCATTGGAGCATTGGACTGCCCGGCAGTCCCCAGTCTAATCGTAGCCTAATCACAGGACAATTTACAATGACTAATTAACCTATCAACAGGTATGTCTTTGGACTGTGGGAGGAAACCAGAGCACCCGGAAAAACTCATGCGGTCACAGACAGAACGGACAAACTCATTACAAGCAGTGGCAGGAATTGAACCCCGGTCACTGGTACTGTAAAGCATTGTGATAATAATCAACTAGGCCACCATGCTGCCCACTCACATATCCCAAGATCTTGATGGTGTAAAGGGAAAAATTCGTAAATCAAGGAATACCTGTATATTATTTATCATCTTCCTTTGCTTCCCAGGTTATTTGTAACAACTGGACTCCAAAACCACTCTTGATCACTGAAGCCCTGTGCAGAACATGACCTTCCTGTCAATCAATTGTCCAACACCTAGAAATGCTCTGCAGCTTGTTAAACGACACCACCCACTTAGTAGCTGTCAAAATTGTAAAAAGGACATTGAATCTTTATGGTATTTACAAATATTTAAAAATTAAAAGCTATTAAAAAGCAATACATTTTAAATGTCATTTATCAAAGTTAACATTCTCCAGTGTATTCAAATTATTTGTTTTTAAGTTATCAATTATACATATTTAAGTTAACTCATCAACTCAAAGCATGTAAATTACCTGAAATGTGCCTTTCTGTCCTGGACCTATTTCCTCTCAGTTGAACCGGCATCAGATCTAATCTGGTATGGGTTCAGCAACTAAATTTTGCAGTGTAAATCAATGCAATTGGAATGACAAAGATGAAGGAATTCAAGACGAAAGTACTTTGTATAAGTGGCTCTGTTTTGATAGTCTGTCCAAAAAAATTCCAAGAATGGACAGGCTAGATGCAGGAAGATTGTTCCCGATGTTGGGGAAGTCCAGAATGAGGGGTCACAGTTTGAGGATAAAGGGGAAGCCTTTTAGGACCGAGATTAGGAAAAACTTCTTCACACAGAGAGTGGTGAATCTGTGGAATTCTCTGCCACAGGAAAGAGTTGAGGCCAGTTCATTGGCTATATTTAAGAGGGAGTTAGATATGGCCCTTGTGGCTACGGGGATCAGGGGGTATGGAGGGAAGGCTGGGGCAGGGTTCTGAGTTGGATGATCAGACATGATTATAATAAATGGCGGTGCAGGCTCGAAGGGCTGAATGGCCTACTCCTGCACCTATTTTCTACGTTTCTATGTTTCTATAATTCGTTATGCTGCTCATTTTTGGTGCAATGATAGGAACACAATATTCTTATAATGCAAAGTCAGTGCTTTTATAAAAGTTTAGCCTAATATCCCTGCTTCTGCACTTTTTTGCTCCATTAATAAAGGCAAGTTTTTTTAGCGTATTTTCAAATTTAACATAGAATTATATGCTTGTTTATCTAAGTCTCTCTATTACTGCCCTTTTAAATCCTCATTTGGTCTATCTTGTGGAAGACTGTGGATAACTGGCATAACATAGCATGATGCTATCAAACAAAGAGTTCTTTTCATATTGATTAGAGATAACTCATAAGTTTGAAAGGAATAGAAAAGTGATTGTAGAGTTTTTGCTGGCTGGTCACTGTGCAGAACCTACTCTCTCCTTGGCATTATGGGGGCTGCAAAGAAAAGGGCTGTCACAGAGGCTGCTGAGCTGGCCTCCAGATGGCTATGGATTGAGAAGTGTGACCCGTGGACCAATGTTACTGCGACACAAGCCAGATCCTGATCAATGCTGATTGGGTCACCTGGGAGAGCGTGTCTGATGTTGAAAGACCCAGAACACCCAATGGCCCCCAGGTTAAATCACTGATGATGTGTATTCCGGCGCATCTAAGGATGTACCTCAACATCATAGTAACTTAAGTAGGGAGCTAAAAGAGAGATGGACACTGACCAGAAATGGGCCCAGAACTTGCAAAGCTTGGATAGCTTGCACAGATAGAAACATTTCAGTTCGGTTTCTGAGGAAGGTTGATGACCATTGCTAACTTTGAAAAAGAGAGAAAATACCTTAGGAGAAATAATTCTGGAAAATGCCATTTGGTATCTGGAAACAAAGTGATGTGACAGTGATGAATACATCAGGGAATAAACAGTGAACCTCACTGAGTTTGGAGAAAACAGTGGTGGAAGTAGTTGCGAACCAAGTAAAATTTGTAGGCATTCAGAGCTCCTGGGGGATTGGGGAGTGACTTTGGTTTACTAAGTAAAAGAAATAGTTTGATAGGGGACTGACAATGCCTGATATGATCTAAATGGCAGGATTGTTATTGATCAGAACTCATTTATAGTTTTTATTTTCCCATTTGATAGAGTTTTAGTTTTCTAATTTGTGATTTTATTTAATATAAATAATGTTATCTTTTTCTGCCCAGTCAGTGACTGATTTTAAGAAAGAATAAACTATTACCATTACTTGTAAATCTGAAATGAAAAATGGAATGTGAAGTCACTAAATACTTCACATTCAGCCTTTATCTCTGGTGACAACAAGCCAATTAGATTTATTTATCAGGACTCTTACAACAGTTGATCATCAGCTAATGAAACATCTAAAAATAGCTGGTATTTGCTGTGAAATTGGATGAAGAATGGCCATGTGACAACAGTTGTTGGATAATCATTTTTGAGCAGTTGTCAGCAGATAGTTAAGCAGATTGTGTAAACTGGATTGAAGCAATCACATTTGTGCATGACCTTGTGGTAATTGCCACATGACTCATCTTATTCCCTATTGTTATAACTTGATTTTATCCCAGTCAGTTCCTTGAGGCTTTCACAAGTTTAAAAGTTTGCTTAAAATCTGTTGGGCAACAAGATTTGCCACTCTTGCTGCATAGAGTTTAAAATTCATTAACATCAAATGACATTATTGCGGTTTACCAGCTTATGTATGCTGTTTGTCATTTTAGCATGTATATTTATTTTTGAGAATTTCACTTTTGAGTGAAACTACATGAAGGGAAATAGGCAGCTCCACATGTTCACCTAAAGTGAGGGTAGGGAAGGTTGATTGTCTATTTCTCTGATTTTGAAGAAAATAGTGTTCTGGGTTAGCCTTATTATACTGATAGATTCAAGTATTAGTTATACGAAGTAATTTACAAGACCATAAGACATAAAGCAGAATTAGGCCATTGTGCCCATCGAGTTCTCCGCCATTCTTGTCTGATTTATTATCTCTCTCAACCGTATTTTTAAAAAATTTCACATGTAACCTTTGATGCCCTGACTAATCAAGAACTTATCAACCTCCACTTTAAGTATGCCCAGCCTATCCATGCTAATATCTTTCCTGTAATATGTGGGCACTTATCTTGTTAGGTAACCTCATGTGTGGCACCTTGTCAAAGGCCTTCCGAACATCCAAGTAAACATCATCCACTGACTCTCCTTGGTCTACGTTACTTGCTATTTCCTCAAGGGATTCCAACAAATTTTTCAGGCAAGGTGACCCTAAAGGAAAGCATACTGACTTTGGCCTATTTTATTATGTGCCTCCAAGAACTCTAAGCTGAAAGCTCATCCTTAAGGATGGACTCCAACATCTTCCCAACCACTGAAGTCAGACTAACTGGCCTATAATGTTCTTTCTTCTGCATCCCTCCCTTAAAGAGGAGAGTGACATTTGCAGTTTTCTAGTCCTCCAGAAACATTCCAGGATCCAGTAGTTCTTGTATGATCATTACTAATGCTTTCACAATCTCTTTAGCTACCTCTTTTAGAACCCTGGGGTATACACCATCTGGTCCAAGTGATTTATCTGCCTTCAGACCTTCTAGCTTCTTAAGCACGTTCTCCTAAGTAGCAATAACTACAGTCACTTCTGCCCCCTTACACTGTCGTATTTCTGTCATACTGCAATTGTCTTCTACAGTGAAGACAGAAGCAAAATACTTATTTAGTTTGTCTGCCACTTTCTCATCCACAATTGCTACTTCTCCTGTCTCATTTCCCAGCAGTCCAATATCCACTCTCGCCTCTCTTTTACTCTTTATCTATCTGAAAAGAAACCTTCGGTATCCTCTAATGTTATTGGCTAGCTTACCTCCATATTTCATAATTTCTCTCTTTATATTTTTTTAGTTGCATTTTGTTGGTTTTTAAAAGCTTCCCAATCTACTAACTTCCCATTAATTTTTGCTGTATTATAATGCTCTCTCTTCATAATACAGAGAGCATTTATGCTGCCTTTGACTTCCCTTGTCAGCCATAGTTGTATCTTCCTCCCTTTAGAATACTCTTTTATACTTTTTAAATTGTGGGTGGTGAGCAGTGCAGATATAGTGGTCAAATCACCTTTTTATAAAGCAACTCTTAAGAGGAATAAATAGAAGGACAGAAAACAAATCATTTTTTCTATTCCCCATGATTCAGTCCCTTTCTACCTACATCCACAACACTTCTCTGCTCTTGATTTCCTCACTAACTTTCAATTCGCTGGCACTGACTGCCTCATTTTCACCATGGATCTCCAGTCCCTATATACTGTATTCTGTCCCCCATCAAGAAGGTCTTAAAGCTCTCAGTTTCCTTCTCAATAAAAGAACCAACCAGTTCCCCTCCTCTACTATCCTCCTCAGAATGGCAGAACTGGTCCTCGCCCTCAACAATTTTTTCTTTGGTTCTTCTCACTTTCTCCAGACTTGAGGGACAACCATGGGTACTTGCATGGGTCCCAGCTATGCTTGACTTTTCATTCTCTACATAGAACAATCTGTGTTCCAAGTCTCCCCTGGTAGTGTTCCCCAAATCCTCCTCCACTACGTTGACAACTACATTCTTGCTGCTTCATGCACCCATGCTGCACTTGTCAATATCATCAACCTTGCCTCATCTTCCAACCTTAAATTCACTTCATCCATTTCTGATACCTCCCTCCCTCCCCTTTCTCAATCTCTCTGTCTCCATCTCTAGAGACAAACTGTCGACTAAAATCTTTGATAAACCTACTGATTCCCACGGTTATCTGTAAAAATTCTGTTCCCTTTTCTCAGTTCCTTCGTCTCTACTGCATCTGTTCCCAGGGTGCAGCTTTTCTTTTCAGGACATGAGAGAGATCCTCCTTCCTCAAAGAATGGGGTTTCCCTTCCTTTATCATTGATGCTGCCCCCAACCGCATCTTTTCCATTTCCTGAACTCCTGCACTCACCCTATTTTCCCGTTGCCTCTTGTCCTTACCACCCCATCAGCCTCCACATCCAACACATCATACTCTGCAACTTCCACCATGTCCAAAGGGATTCTACCACCAAGTAAAGTATAAAACATATCTTTATCTCTCCCCCTACTCCCACCCCGGCTTTTTGCAGGGATCGATCCCCCCATGAATCCGTTGTTTATTCGTCCCTCAGCACTTATTCCTGCGAGTAGCTGAAGTGCTGCACTTGCCCATTCACCTCCTCCATCACCTCCATTCAGAGCCCCGAACAGTCCAGGTGAGGCAGCACTTCACCTGCGAATCTGCTGGGATCATCTATTGAGTCCAGTGCTCCCAGTGCAGCCTCCTCTACATTGGTGAGACCTGTCATAAATTGGGGTATTGCTTTGTTGAGCACCTCTGCTCCATCCACCAAAAGCATAACTTCCCAGTAGCCAAATATTTTAATTCTCATTCCCACTCTGACACCTTGGTCCATGGCCTCCTCTTGTGCCAAGATGTGGCCACCCTCAGGGAGGAGGAGCAAGACCTTGTATTCGTCTGGATAGCCTCCAACCTGATGGGATGAAGTTTGACTTCTCTTTCTGTTTAAAAAAAATATAAATTCCTACCCACCTTCCCTCCTGATCTGTTCTGTACTCTTGTCCCTTTCCTCTTTTCACTTGCCTATCACTTACCCCTGGGTCTCCTCCTCCCGTTTCTCCTATGGTTCATTCTCTCGTATCAGATTTCTTCCCCTCTAACCCTTTACCTTTCCTTCCCACCTGGCCTCACCTGTCAACTTCTACCTAGTCCTATTACCCCACCCCCTATCTTTTTATCCTGGAGACTTCTCTCTTCCTTTCCAGTCCTGAAGAAGGGGCTCGGCCTGAAACGTCAACTGTTTATTCATTTCCGCAGATGCTGCTTGACCTGCTGAGTTTCTCCAGCATTTTGTGTGTGTTGCTGTGGATTTCCAGCATCTGCAGAATTTCTCACGTTTATACATTTTCAACTGTATCTACCAGCTAGTTCTATTGGTAACTCATCAAAATTGAAACAATTTTTCACTACCAGAAGTCGAGCTGCTGAGACAGTTTGTAATTACCAACCAGTAATTCTGGTTGATGTCAAGAATGAAATTAAAATTTTGCTCAAGTAAAAAATTATTTTGGACTTGTAAAGTTTTATGGCATTTATCTCAATAAGCAGTCTTTCTAAAGATATACAAATGAATCGATACAGAATATATTTATAGAATTTTAAACCATGTATACTATATTGGAAAGAAGAAGCTTGTACATTCCTTCTTTTGATCAATCAAATATAATGCACTGACTTGTATCTTTAGAGAACTTCAGGTTTAATGTACACTACTTTTAAATACAGTGTTTGGTTCTAGGTGGAGGATTATTTCTTGATTTTGAAACTTTAACAACCATTTAGACTCTTTAACTTCAATTTTTATCTTTAAATAATTATTTCCAGGACACAGAATTTCCAGGTGTTGTCGCACGGCCGATTGGAGAATTCAGAAGCAATGCAGATTATCAGTACCAACTGTTGCGCTGCAATGTGGACTTGCTGAAGATTATACAGTTGGGTTTGACATTTGTAAATGAACAGGGCGAGTACCCTCCAGGCACCTCCACATGGCAATTTAACTTCAAATTTAATCTAACGTGAGTAATAAAGGATCTATTACTTTGTATGTTGACCAGTTTACATACAAAAAAGAATTACTTTTTGATTAAAGCACAATATTGTTTATTGCTTGTGAATGGTTATTAACATTTTTAAAGACAACATATCACTGAGTAGAATATGACATAACAGAATATAGATTTCTAAACACTTGTCATTGGTCACTCACTGACCAAAGACTGAAGGGGAGGTTTTGGGGTAGGCAGAAAGATGTCAATTTTGGATGAAGTTTAGTTTAATTCTTGCCACTGCCACATTTGGTAGTCAGGTCATGAACAAGAAATAGATGGGAGATTCAAACTTGGATGGAAACTTATCATGGGGCAGAAATCATAGAATCAGTTTGTGCCTATTGTAAAAATGGAAATTGAAATGTTATGCATTAGGAATTGAAGAAACTGGAGAAAAACAGTAGGACTGTGGTCATTGTGGAGATAATGGTTATGCACTGTTACCTTGTTGATGCAAACTTGAAGGGAGCTTGCATATGATCATTCATATGTGTGTAATTATACATCCATGAGTGCAGGTAGATTGCAATTCTTTGGTTTACACTTACTTCTCAGGCACACAAATAAATCATACCAGCATGTTTGTTTTATCAAGGAATGCAAATAGTCTACTGTTATAGTGAGGAAAAATGAATGTATGTTTTGTTGTATTTTATAAAGAATTAAGTGAATTACTTTGATAAATGCATTAAAGACCTTATGCAAAAATCCATTTCTGAGGATCATTACATTTGTAAGGTCTTTCAGTAAATATATTAAAATTGGGGAAAGATCTGCTTTCTCAGTGTTTGCTGCTAAATGTTGTGTTGGAAATGTTACTGAATGGAGTATCATGGAGTAGCTTACTAGACAGTGGTGAAGAAAATGGTAACCAGTGCCTCATGTCTCACTTCATTAAGATTAGTAAATAATTGACCGTAGTTAGTGTGCCTGGGGCTATTTGGGTATGAGATGATTCTACCATAAGCTAAGATTTTGACTAGTGTCAAGTTACATTAAATTTGCATAAATTACTAGAAAAATAAATGATTAGATAAAAGTTGTATAAATTAAAAGTAATTAAAAGCTAAGTATGTTGAAGTACCTTGGATTTTTATCAAGGTTTATGATGACGTGGCATTACATCTAGTACTTTGACAAACTTCCATAGAGGTGTGGTGGAGAGTATATTGACTGGCTGCATCATTGCCTGGTATGGAAACACCAATGCCCTTGAACAGAAAATCCTACAAAAAGTAGTGAATATGGCCTAGTCCATCATGAGTAAAGCCCTCCCCATCATTAAACATCAACAGAGACCCCCACTACCAAGGACATGCTCTCTTTTCACTGCTGCCATCAGGAAGAAAGTACAGGAGCCTCAGGACGCGCACCACTAGGTTCCGGAACAGATATTACCTCTTAACCAAAACTCTTGAGTCAGAGGGGATAACTTCACTCAACTTTAATTGCCCAATCATTGAACTGTTTACACAACCAATGGACTTGCTTTCAAGGACTCTTCATCTCATGTTCTCGATATTTATTTCTTATTATTATTTCTTTTCTTTTGTATTTGCAGTTTGTAGTTTTTTTTGCACACTAGCTGTCTGCCCTGCTGGTGCGGTCTTTCATTGATCTTATTTTGGTTATTGGATTTAATTGAGTATGCATGCAAAAAAACGAATCTCAGGGTTGTATATAGCGACATTTTTAACTGTGAACTTTGCTTAAAAAAGGATGACTTCGATAATTTATCATACTATTTATTATATGACACTGCTTAAAAGCTTTGTTTATTTTAGGGAGGACATGTATGCTCAAGACTCAATAGAGCTTCTTACAACTTCTGGTATCCAGTTTAAAAAACATGAGGAGGAAGGAATTGATACAATGTATTTTGCAGAAGTTCTCATGACATCTGGTGTAGTATTATGTGAAGGTGTCAAATGGCTTTCATTCCACAGGTGAGTTCAAATTCATCTAGGTTTACAAAGATTTCTATTCAGAAAAGCATAAATTTGATTAAATATTAGGCAGATGATACTGAATACACTAGAGAATTAAAGGTTATTTGTTTTCTCTACATCCTGAGGTGGTAAATGAGTCCAATGCAGGATCCATAGACCTGCTGTAGAATGAACTTGATAGGATGGATAGGTTGGCTGGTTGGACTGTTTTAAGCTCTTGTTGCTTGGATTTGGTCTTCCCATCCTTGGTACTTTATCTGCTATTTACTGAGGATGTTGGATTTTTTCCTAGAAGGCTTGAAGACATTCAATCCTTGTGTGAACAGTGGTGTATCATTGCCGCATCCCTCTTAATCTTGTTCTAATTCTTTGCTTCATCTTTAACAAACTCTCAGCCGGAGCAGATTTAATCTACAGGACAAGTGTGAAGCATTTTTTTTCTCTTGGAAATCACTTGCCACAATGTAGCTTGGAGTAGAATTTCTGTTCTAGGAATATTGTATCAGACACACAGTCGATGTGGTTGTTATTCAGAGATGTCTGAGTCTGATCGGAGCCTTGGGATTAGGAATATGGCCTGAAGAGAGTTTGCTGATATTGGTTTGCTCATCGAATTGGCGCTCCAGAGGGCAATCATCTCACTCCCGGGGTATAATAGTTATGGAACAGGTATCCTATATTATGTATCTTATTTACTGGCCATTGGATATAGTGAACGAAATCTGTTATATTCTCAGACTCATCAGGGATGTACATACAACACTACTGAGCTATTATGGCACAGGCATCTCCTTCCTTTGCCCAGATATAATCCAATGGCATTCTATTCTGTCTGATGCTATCAGGATGACCTTCCTTGATAACTCAACAGTAGCATATGGGGGAAAAGCTATCATCCAGAACCAGTCAGCCTGTGTGACACCCCATTTCTGGCGTTTCAAATTGTGGGTTGATGATTGGCCAGATCACCAATGTGATATACATATGACACAACATACCCTAGGCAGCAGCAGCCAGAGCAGCCTGTGAGAGCCTGGGAGCTGCACACCGCGTATGTGCCATTCAGTGAGGAAAACAAACCTGACCTAAGACAGTATATTCCCACCATTGTGCTGGACTGCTCTGTACTATAGAGGTACATGAGCTATTCCCCATCAGAACCTGTGGTCGTAATGGCAATAGCAACTATTCCCAGATCATGGTATTACACTCAGCTTTGATACATTCATCTTACTCTGATCATATGCTGGTACATAACATCTCTGAAATTGCTCCCCTTTTACAGTCCCTTCAACAGTCTTAGCTGACAAGCTTACATGATGGATTAATTCCTTGCCTAGTATTTGGTGTTAATCAGAGGGACGGGGAACAGCACTCCCGTGCCTGATTGCATTGGAATCTGGGAGCACACCAGCATTTCGATTATGTTCAGATGCTAAGCATATTCGTAAGACAGTCTGAGAAATGTGTTAGCTGAGATCACTGTTGCTGTTGTGGTGAGGAGCAGCAACAATGTTGTACTCATTTCTGCAATGTAGGAAAGTGTACTATCACTCCCTTCTGGTTAATTGTTGGGTGTTCAGTCACACCATTCCACTTCTGATAGCACCATCCACCACATATTACCTGGCCCCTTTGCCACAATCTCTCTCCTCTCTGGCGGCCCAGTTGGTCGTTGTACCCTTGCCTTCGCTGACTTCTCTTCCCCTTCCACCTGCTCTACTTCTAGGAGGTCAGACACTGCCAAGTATCGGGACATAGGGCTCCTCCCTGTCTTGCAGGTCTGGAGTTCAAGTTGTCCACTGCCTTTTGTAGGAAACCCATCCACCTCTGCATGTTGGTATTAACAACTTCTTTCATTCTATTATGGATTTATTGAGTATGCCTACAAGAAAATGAATCTCAAGGTTGTATATAGAAACCATAGAAACTACAGCACAGAAACAGGCCTTTTGGCCCTTCTTGGCTGTGCCGAACCATTTTCTGCCTAGTCCCACTGACCTGCATACGGACCATATCCCTCCATACACCTCCCATCCATGTATCTGTCCAATTTGTTCTTAAATGTTAAAAAAGAACCCCCATCTACCACCTCATCTGGCAGCTCATTCCATACTCCCACCACTCTCTGTGTGAAGAAGCCCCCCCTAATGTTCCCGTAATTTTCCCCCTCACCCTTAACCCATGTCCTCTGTTTTTTTTCTCCCCTTGCCTCAGTGGAAAAAGCCTGCTTGCATTCACTCTATCTATACCCATCATAATTTTATATACCTCTATCAAATCTCCCCTCATTCTTCTACGCTCCAGGGAATAAAGTCCTAACCTATTCAACCTTTCTCTGTAACTGAGTTTCTCAAGTCCCGGCAACATCCTTGTAAACCCTCTCTGTACTCTTTCAACCTTATTTATATCCTTCCTGTAATTTGGTGACCAAAACTGAACACAGTACTCCAGATTCGGCCTCACCAATGCCTTATACAACCTCATCATAACATTCCAGCTCTTATACTCAATACTTCGATTAATAAAGGCCAATGTACCAAAAGCTCTCTTTACGACCCTATCTACCTGTGATGACACTTTTAGGGAATTTTGTATCTGTATTCCCAGATCCCTCTGTTCCACTGCACTCCTCAGTGCCTTACCATTAACCCTGTATGTTCTACGTTGGTTTGTCCTTCCAACGTGCAATACCTCACACTTGTTAGTATTAAACTCCATCTGCCATTTTTCAGCCCATTTTTCCAGCTGGTCCAAGTCCCTCTGCAGGCTCTGAAAACCTTCCTCGCTGTCTACTACACCTCCAATCTTTGTATCATTAGCAAACTTGCTGATTCAATTTACCACATTATCATCCAGATCATTGATATAGATGACAAATAACAATGGACCCAGCACTGATCCCTGTGGCACACCACTAGTCACAGGCCTCCACTCAGAGAAGCAATTCTCTACCACCACTCTCTGGCTTCTTCCATCGAGCCAATGTCTAATCCAATTTACCACCTCTCCATGTATACCTAGCGACTGAATTTTCCTAACTAACCTCCCATGCGGGACCTTGTCAAAGGCCTTACTGAAGTCCATGTAGACAATATCCACTGCCTTCCCTTCATCCACTTTCCTGGTAACCTCCTCGAAAAACTCCAATAGATTGGTCAAACATGACCTACCACGCACAAAGCCATGTTGACTCTCCCTAATAAGCCCCTGTCCATCCAAATGCTTGTAGATTCTGTGTCTTAGTACTCCCTCCAATAACTTACCTACTACTGACGTTAAACTCACCGGCCTATAATTTCCCGGATTACTTTTCGATCCTTTTTTGAACAACGGAACAACATGAGCCACTCTCCAATCCTCTGGCACTTCACCCGTAGACAGCGACATTTTAAATATTTCTGCCAGGGCCCCCGCAATTTCAACACTAGTCTCCTTCAAGGTCCGAGGGAACACTCTGTCAGGTCCCAGGGATTTATCCACTCTAATTTTCCTCAAGACAGCAAGCACCACCTCCTTTTCAATCTGTACAGTTTCCATGGTCTCACTACTTGATTCCCTCAATTCCATAGATTTCATGCCAGCTTCCTTAGTAAATACAGACGCAAAAAACCTATTTAAGATCTCCCCCATTTCCTTTGGTTCCGCACAAAGCCGACCACTCTGATCTTCAAGAGGACCAATTTTATCCCTTACAATCCTTTTGCTCTTAATATACTTGTAAAAGCTCTTTGGATTATCCTTCACTTTGACTGCCAAGGCAACCTCATGTCTTCTTTTAGCCCTCCTGATTTCTTTCTTAAGTATTTTCTTGCACTTCTTACACTCCTCAAGCACCTGATTTATCCCCTGTTTCCTATACATTTCATACAACTCCCTCTTCTTCTTTATCAGAGTTGCAATATCCCTTGAGAACCAAGGTTCCTTATTCCTATTCAATTTGCCTTTAATCCTGACAGGAACATACAAACTCTGCACTCTCAAAATTTCCCGTTTGAAGGCTTCCCACCTACCAATCACATCTTTGCCAGAGAACAACCTGTCCCAATCCACGCTTTTTAGATCCTTTCTCATTTCTTCAAATTTGGCCTTCTTCCAGTTCAGAACCTCAACCCTAGGACCAGATCTATCCTTGTCCATGATCAAATTGAAACTAATGGTGTTATGATCACTGGAACCAAAGTGCTTCCCTACACAGACTTCTGTCACTTGCCCTAATTCGTTACCTAACAGGAGATCCAATATTGCATCCCCTCTAGTTGGTCCCATATGGTGACATATATACAGACTTTGATAATTTACTTTGAACTTCAATCTGTTTGGGCAGCCCATTCATCTGCTTGATCAGTTCTGCAGCCTGTGGAAAATAGGTTTGTGGAATATCCACAGTATCCTGGACTCTGCAGCTTATTCTTGGACCTTGGTTCCTACAAAATGCGAGCCATTGTCTGACTGTTTTTTTCAGTGATTCCATACGTGAAGTATAAATGTTGTAGACCCTTAATTGTACATTTCTGATCGGCATGGCTGTACCCAGGCTTAAGTATCCACCATAGTCAACACGTATCACTTCTTATTATGGATAGATAAGGGTCCAAATGTAGTCCACTTGCTAAATCTGGCTTGCCCCTGTACCACTCCGGATTCGTCCCCAGGGGCCTACCACCCATTTCCTTTCTCTCAGGAAGGTAACCACCTTGTCTGGTCCCTCCCCATCACTTCTCCAAGGTCTGCTGCAATAGGATATCATCTATTAAATGGGACACAGAAATGTTTGGATCCCTTGTGTAGGTCTCAAGGTATAATACCATGACACAAGGTTTGATTGTGTGCATTTCCCTGTGGAAGACAACAAAAGGTATACTCTGCCTTCCCACATAAAGGCAAACTGGTCTTGGGATCCAAGACTCGGGAATGGAACAGAAAGCATTGGTCAAATCCAACACAGCATACCAATACTTCCCCTCCCTACCCCCTATTGCCTCTACAGATGTCACTACATCTGGGAGAGCTGCTGTGAGGTGTGGGGCATGCCTATTCAATTGCCTAAAGTCTTATGTTATTTGCAATGTTCCATCCCCTTTCTGCACCAGCCACATCAGGCCATTGTAGGGAATTTTGCTGGCCGAATAGCCCCCTTCCTTCAACAGCGCTTATACTATGTTCCCGACCTCTTTGGTGCCGTCTGGGATGCAGTACTGCATTTTACTCACCACCTTGGTGGAAGGCAGAAATAGAAGGGGCTCCCACTTGGTCAGTACGGTCACTTGAGCCACCCCAGAAGCAAAAAGGCCCTATTGGTCTGCAGTGACCTCCCTTTCAGTACATTCATACCTAAAAAGTGGTCGGGGGGGGGGGGGTGGTGGTGGTGATGCCATGACCAGCACTGACATACAGTAGGTCCTGCTTGTTCTGGTAGCTGGCCTTGCGGTAACCGCCTGGGCTGGGGTGAGTGACCCTCTCGGTCCTTCTATCATCACCCTGGGAGCTCTCAACCTATCGGGGTCGCCTGGGACTAGTGCCGTCCATCATCGAATATTTCCCTTTTCCCAATGTACCGCAATAGTTATGTAAAGCCTTGGGTCTTCCAACTGAGCAGGAGTCACTGAGCAGTGCTGGGAGACTTGGCCACACTCCTATGGGAGCAACGTGAGAGGGCACCACCTGCTGCAGGTCTCTGAGAGCTTCCTGCAGTGCCTCAAGGGAGGGATATAAGGAGTGATCCTTCTCCATGTTGGATGGAAAATCACAGGGGTCTCCTTGCTCCCCTACAGCTCTCCCTTTTTATTTTGGCAGTGGTCTTTCAATAAAGTATTCAAGGCAGCAGTGGGCATCTCGTCCACCCTTTCCTTCACAATGCCTGTCTTAAACAGGGCCAAAAACATCTCTGTACAGGTCAGGCAGGACCCAGCTCCATTCTGCTTTTCTGTCTTCCTCGCCTACATGTTCCAACCTCCCAAGCACCCAATGGCCAGTCCTACTGTCCTTCTTTCTGCTGGCCCTATAGATAGCAGTGTTATTCTCTTCGGATGTGGGCTGCCATTTTTGCCAGTAACCCTACCATGGACGAGGTAAACTCTCGATCATCTGGAGGGCCATCCCCACCCTCATAAATCCCAGTGATCAGGGCTCACTAAAGGAGAGCCTTAGTCCCTTTCTCCATTGTGTTCCATTCTTTTTGAGATTTTAAACCCCAGTCCAACAGCGTAGGATGCTTAACCTTAGCCATGGCCATTACACTGTCTAACAAAGACTTTTTCCTCTGCAACCATTGTAGGGCATTGTTTACCCCATGGTTTGATGTCTGTCCTCCCAGGCACCCATTTCTTAGTCGGATGAGATCACTCCACCTCCCCCATGTTGTACATCCTTAACAACCACATCGTTAATGATTCCCCTGATTTCTGTCTGTACCAGTCCCCCAGCTCCACCAATTCTTTGGAGTAATTCCTGGTTACGGGTCAAGTGGTCACCATTTTGGGCCTCCACTCACTTTCTTCCTCTAGCTGGATGACACATTCTCCTGCGGTGTGGGATTGTCCCAAGGTGCTGGGAGGCCCTGCAGGCTGAATGATGCTTGGAAAGGGAGATGGGTCAGACCATATTTCTGTGGATGTCAAAACCTTAACTGGCCGTGTTTTTGGAGGCTGGGGGCAGGGGTGGCATAGGGAGAAAGACAACTTTCTACTCTCTCCTCCCGATTCCCATCATCAAACCAAATAATCCACACCCCAGGCATCTGGGTCATCGCCCTGTAAAATAGGAGCCCAGTACTTCACTGGGTCTGGTTGCTAATAAACTCTTTGTGATGCTTCCTACTACTGAACCTTGGCTAGGTGGCAGGCGATGTCAACATTCTGTTCCTTCATCTCCTCAGCCTGGGACTGCACCAGTGAGGTAGCCATGGTTGTGCATAGCTGATTCAGTACCTCCACCTTGTGTTTAAGATTCCTTATTTGTCTGTGTACTGTTTTATGATGGCCTCTTAACAGCCAAAATGGCCCTCTCTGGCTCCCACTCTTGCATAGGAACCCTGACCACTTTACTACAGACACGAGATGGTGTCCCATCTCTAACACTCAGGGATCCAGCTTGTCCAGTGGTCATAGTCCACCATCAAATAGGCCAAGCAGCCAAACTCCACAGAGTTATCGGTACACTCAGTATTCTTTGTGGTGGGAGGGGGTCTTCTCCTTGGGGGGAATGTATGTTTAAAATATCTTAGTTGGTTATTTTGGATGTATTAAGAAACATAGGAATAAGGATGGGTCATCCAGTCCTTCAAATCTGTTGCGACATTCAATGTCACTGATCTAATTTTGTTTCATGTCAATCACTAATTTGAAAGATTGGATTGAAGTAGCATTTAATGTTTTATATGGAGGAGAATTCCACACTTCTCTCTGATGTGAAGAAATGTTTTCTGATGACTCTCCTAAAATTTTGATGGTACTTAAGAATCATTCTAAGAGGAAAACATCCACTTACTTTCCATATCTATAATTGCTGTTTGTGGGAGGGCAACCTGTGCCAGTAAGACTGAAATCAGCATCAAGTGATGCATGAAATATACCTAGACATCATAGATCAGGAAGCTAAATATTTGTGGAGTACAGTACTCTTAACGCATTGTCAAATGTTTTAGACAAGGTTTTCTAATTGAAATGTGGTTTCATTGCAGTGGGTATGACTTTGGCTACTTGATCAAAATACTCACCAATTCGAACCTACCTGAAGAAGAACCAGACTTCTTTGAGATCTTAAGGTTGTTCTTCCCTGTAATTTATGATGTGAAATACCTCATGAAAAGCTGCAAAAATCTCAAGGTATTTCTGTAATTTAGCCAAAATGTGAATCATAAAATTTTGTTGCATGTAGAGATTTTTTTGGTGTAAAACAAAATATAATCCCTGCATGTTTATGAAAAGTTGATGCGTTGGGAAGTGTGCTTGAAGAATCCGGTTAATGAAGAATATGTTTAGAAATATATACCTTGAAGTATATGCGGCCAATCTTTGTTAAGTTCTTTTGTGTTTGTATTTATCGCAAAGACCTTGACTGTTAATGTGTTTTTCCCTGCATTTAAGTGATATTAAACACTTACAGTGCATATTAAGAAGGGTTAATCACAGTAATGCAAGTTTGGATTTGCCACATCATAGAATGCTTCAGCAATTATAACACAATACTTAAAGACGTGTTCTATGTTCTAACAAGTTTGAACACTTGGGGAACGTTATAAAGTGAGATAAAATTAATAGCTGATGTATTCCAGAAAAATTCTAAATATAACCATATCTAATAACATCTTGAAGGGAAGTAGGCAACAGTCAATATTAACCTTTTTTTTAAGCTAACAGCCTTGTTTATTTCCTCTGTTTATTTACATGGATAAAAATGTGTAAGAGGAATATGGGTCAAACACATTTAAGTGGTTTGCTCAGGTAAACACCTTAGTTGACACGGATGGATTGGTCTGAAGCACCTGCGTGATTCTTTGATATTATTTTGTTTCAATCACAAAGCCTTTGCTGATAAATATTGAGCTGGTTCTGAAAAGCTAGAGTATAAAGGCCCTATTATCAGTCAGAAAACGTGCTTCCAAATGGAATATTAACCTACAACCAAGGGAAGGTTGGCACATTTTGGAATTGGCTTTTCTGCTGGTGTCAAAGTTTTAGCTGCATCATTAAATTGAAACTCCACATCTCCTACTTTAGAAGACAATGTGTTCCTGAAACACAGTTACCCGATACAACAATAATGGTGGCTATTGTAGTAAATCACTAATATAGCAGGGCATTTTGTTGTACAACAGATCACACAAATAATATCAATTATATTCTCATACTTTTAGGACAATCACACTTTATAAAAGAATTTTTATGCATTTTGTGTAGGGAATTTGATCTCAAATTCTTTATTTGCTTAATAAATTTTTCTAAAAATATGCAATGTGATTCAAATGGCCTGGAGTAAGTGAACTATTCATGGTGCAATTATAAGAATTTTATATTACTAATATGCAATTAAAAATGCTCAGTAAAATCTCATCGGGTTAGGCAACACTGATGGAGAGAAATGAGGAGTTAACGTTCAGGTAGATGACGGCTTCATTGCTATTGAGTTATTCTTTGTGAACCATTACTGATCTTGCTTTGGGTAGAATATTTCCATGCTATTTGTTTTTCCCCATAACTTCAGTTCCCATTTGTAATTTTAAACAGTGCATGCATTGTATAATATGTCTAAATGAGATTTGTTTGTACAGGGTGGTTTACAGGAAGTAGCTGAACAATTGGAGTTGGAGCGAATTGGGCCACAGCATCAAGCAGGTTCAGATTCACTCTTAACAGGAATGGCCTTCTTCAAAATGCGAGAGGTATGCATATTGAAAACATTCTAGTATTTGTAGTAGCTGACTAGTGGATTCTAGAAGTTTATGACCTCCCTTATGTGAATGCTGAGTCCCTAAGCTATCTTTGGAGTGAAACTTGTGGAAATCAGTGGAAAAGTTTACAAATTTTACAGGTTTAACCACTTTTCTGACATTGTAAGCTGGTCTAATTTTACTTTAATAAGTGAGCATGAATATCACCACAGAATATAAGCCGTAGTTGATCTCAAGACTGTGCTGACAGATGATACTGTAGTTGCTGTAGTCTGGAGCAAAAATCAAACTGCTGGAGAAACTTTTGACCTGAAAAGTCAACCATCGCTTTGCTTCCACAGATGCTGCTTGACCCACCAAGTTCCTCCAGCAGTTTGTTTTTTCCTCAAGACGATGATCATGATCTTTAAGGTAAGGTACCTGTCATATCTTCAACCAAGTCCTTGTGGCAGGAGCCCTAAGTAAAGATGTCAACAATTTGCCACAAATTTCTGTTTTAGATGAGTGTGAGAGATAGATATTTATAAAAATATATAAATTGTTAATGTTGTAGTGCTCTGCGGTCTTGAAGTTAAAATTTGCGATATCTCCTGGGTTCTTAAAACAAAAATCTGTTCTTGGTGACTAATTTTCAGGATTATTGTAGTTTTATTAGTGCACTGTGTTATGACTACAATGTTTCCCTCAATGCCAGCTAAACAAAAGGACTCATCTTTGACTTATGAAAGGGGTTACATCGACAGTGCTGAGGTTGAAAGCTGCAAGTAACTAGGAGAGAACATCACCGATAGTCTGCTGGGGTCCAATCACTTCGATGTCATAGCCAAGAAAGCTCACCAACCCATCTACTTCAAGAGGCTAAAAAAATTGTCATGTCCTTGTCAACTCTTACCAATTTTTATCAATGCCATAGAAAGTATCCTATCTGAATACATAATAGTTTGGCTCACTGTACGTGTGATCACAAGAAACTGCACAGGTAAACACGAGGAATTCTGCAGATGCTGGAAATTCAAGCAACACACATCAAAGTTGCTGGTGAACACAGCAGACCAGGCAGCATCTCTAGGAAGAGGTACAGTCGATGTTTCGGGCCGAGACTATGAGGAGGTATTTGGTGCTTCTCCCGTCAAACTCTGAAGGCGACCCTTTCTGCCATGAGGAGGTATTTGGTGTCCCTATCCCAGACCCTTCCACACCTTCGGGACACTTTCTTCGCCGTCTGTAATGGTCCTACTCGTTATTTCATCCTCCGTTGGATCCATGCCTGCAATTGCCGTTTTTTTGACCTTGTCATGTTAGGCAAAGATCGCAAGATCTTACATCTGCAGACCCCAGAGCCTGCTGGCCCTGATGCTAGCAGGCATGAACTTCAGATTGCGGCCGCTGAAATTGATCTCGCCGGCTCCAACACCTCAGGGCATATTCAAAACCCGGACTCCAGCAACAACCATGGACACCTTCAAAGCGATTGCGTGACCACCAACTGCGACTCCAGCCTTGAACTCCAAGCCGGGTCTTTATGTGCTGCTATTGTGACTCCCGTCTGCCCTTCCCCCACCACCATTCTGCAACCCTGTCTCCCTCAGATCCCACCGTCAGCTCCTGGGCCCTCAGAGGCTCCATCGTCCTCTCACCCCCACCCTCCCCTCTCCACTGACACCCCCAGCCTCCCCCCCTCCCCCCTCTGATCCCAGCTCTCATCCATGCCGGATCCTTACCATCCCCTCTGACCTTCAACTGTCTGAGGCGGAACGCGCTGTCCTCAGTAAGGGCCTCACCTTTGTCCCCCTTCGCCCACACCTCAGTGAGTTCCGCGTTCGCCATGATGCGGAACTCTTCTTCTGCCGTCTCCGTGCCTACTTCTTCGGCAAGGACTCTTCCACCCCCACCGATGACCCCTTTTCCCGTCTTCAACCCTCCTCCTCTTCATGGACACCCCGCTCTGGTCTTCTGCCTGCTCTGGATCTCTATTGCTAACTGCCGATGGGACATCAACCGTCTCGACTTCACTGTACCTTGTTCCCATTCCAACCTTTGCCTTCCGAACGCTCTGCTCTCCACTCCCTCCGCACTAATCCTAACCTTACTATTAAACCCGCCGATAAGGGGAGTGCTGTTGTAGTCTGGCGCACTGACCTCTACCTTGCTGAGGCACAGCGACAACTCGCGGATACCTCCTCTTACTTACCCCTCGATTGTGACCCCACTAAGGAGCACCAGGCCATTGTCTCCCACACCATCACCGACTTGATCCGCTCAGGGGATCTCCCATCCACTGCTACCAACCTTATAGTTCCCACACCCCGCACTTCCCATTTCTACCTCCTACCCAAGATCCACAAACCTGCCTGTCCTGGCAGACCTATTGTCTCAGCTTGCTCCTGCCCCACCGAACTCATTTCTGCATACCTCGACACGGTTTTACCCCCCCCGTTCAATCCCTTCCTACCTATGTTCGTGACACTTCTCACGCTCTTAAACTTTTCGATGATTTTAAGTTCCCTGGCCCCCATCGCTTTATTTTCACCATGGATGTCCAGTCCCTATATACTTCCATCCCCCATCAGGAAAGTCTCAAAGCTCTCCGCTTCTCTTTGGATTCCAGACCTAATCAGTTCCCCTCTACCACCACTCTGCTCCGTCTAGCAGAATTAGTCCTTACTCTTAATAGTTTCTCCTTTGGCTCCTCCCACTTCCTCCAAACTAAAGGTGTAGCTATGGGCACCCGTATGGGTCCTAGCTATGCCTGTCTTTTTGTTGGCTTTGTGGAACGATCTATGTTCCAAACCTATTCTGGTATCTGTCCCCCACTTTTCCTTCACTACATTTGAACATTGACTTCTCTAACTTCTGCTGATGCCCAACCTTCCCCTCGTACCCCATCCATTATTTATTTATATACACACATTCTTTCTCTCTCTTTTTTCTCCCTCTGTCCCTCTGACTATATCTCTTGCCCATCCTCTGGGTTTTTCCCCCCTCCCCCTTTTCTTTCTCCCTGGGCCTCCTGTCCCATGATCCTCTCATATCCCTTTTGCCTATCTGCTGTCCAGCTCTTGGCTCCATCCCTCCCCCTCCTGTCTTCTCCTATCATTTTGGATCTCCCCCTCCCCCTCCCATTTTCAAATCTCTTACTAACTCTTCCTTCAGTTAGTCCTGACGAAGGTCTCGGCCTGAAACGTCAACTGTACCTCTTCCTAGAGATGCTGCCCGGCCTGCTGCGTTCACGAGAAACTGCACAGAGTTGTAGGCACAGCTCAGTAGGTAACAGAAATCAACCTCCCCTCCATGAACTCTGTATACTTCTTGTTGCTTTAATAAAGCAACGACCATGATCAAAGACTTCACTCACCCTGGACATTCTCTCTTCTATCCTCTTTCATTGGGAAGAGATTACAAAAACCTGAAACACTTGCACCAGGCTCAAGAACAGCTTCTACTCTGCTGTTACAAAACAATTGAATTGTTTCCTAGTACAATTAAGTTAAACTCCTTCATTATGATCTTGCACCTTGTTGTTTACCTGCACACCATTTTCTCTGTAGATGTTACCCTTTACTCTACATTGTTATTGTTTTACCATTTTCTACCTCAGTGCATTATGTAATGAACAGTATGCAAGACAAGCTCTTCACTGTATCTTGGTACATGTGACAATATAAACCAATAATAAACCAATTCCATTTTAAATTCCTAAATCATGTTGGAATTGCACAGTAGGTTTTTTTTTAGTAATAGATTCTGCATGTTATAATGTTGGAAGAAGCATTTTCAAAGCAAATTTTAATTCATAGTACCATCCAGGTGAAAATATATTAAATAATGTATTGTATCTGGATGAACCTTTTACTCCTGCAGAGAACTTTCATATTTTTGATTAGCTTTCTTATCTCTTTTCCCTTCAGATGTTCTTTGAGGATCACATTGATGATGCCAAATACTGTGGCCATCTGTATGGTCTTGGCTCCGGCTCATCATATGTTCAGAATGGCACGGGGAATGCATATGAAGAAGAAGCTAATAAACAGCAGCCTTGACCTGAAATGGGGAGATTAATTTTTTGGGCCACATATACTGGATCTGATTTTTATCTTGTGTCTGAGTTTCTCAGACTTGCAGGTTTTCTTCCTTTCCCTGTTCTTTCAGTTCACTAATTTTGTGCCAACATCTTGGGCATTTTGGCCTTGGTAAAGGAACTCATTGTAAGTATAATTCACCCAGCTGTTTGTAGTATGGATTTTTTTTTCACAAATTGCTTGAAAAAGTGGGAAAATAACCACTTGAATGAATTTTCAAAGTTATTTTCCTCTCTTCTTTCTGAAAGCATATAAAATGTATCATCTGATTATTTGTTGCTCCAATCTAATATGTGGCACTTAAAATAAAAGGTAACAGGAATTTTAGCTATTCAGGATTGTGGACCATCAAATTTGCACTTTAGAGAGTGACTGGTTCCTCTATTTTATGGGAATTTTGCTGCTTGTTCTCACAAATGAGATAAAGCTCAGAAACTTGAACTAATTCACACCATTAAGTTACTGTTTGTGGATTTTCTGTGCCTGCTGGCTTAGTGTGACAGCGTCTCCACTACTGGTTTGTGGTAACAAAGAATTTTACTGAAGCTCTTGTATTTGCTGCAATCAGAAAAAATCTGTAAGTGTTGCCTTACATTTTTTCCTTTTAACATCTTTTTTTCTTCTGGGACTGTTACCTATACACAGTCTGGCATATCAGAAGTGCAGCTAGCTGAAACAAAACCAGCATCTTACACCCATTGTGCTAAAACTACTACATCTGTTTGTACATTCTGATTGCATTGTTGTAATAAAATAAAACTTGAATCAGTTTAATTTTAGTTTCTAAAAAAAAAAACAAGATTTATACGTATCACAACTTGGCACTGTTATTTGTGTCAGATTATGTACATGATGTGATGTTGTTTATGGCTGAACTGCCTTTTTCCAACAGAAGAAAGTTTTGAGAATTTTTTCAAGATCTACTTTATTACAAAAAATATTTTCTTCCTCAGTGGCAGCCATAATTACACAGTGCAGAAACATTTCAGTTACACCAAAGCTAGGCTTCCTCCAAAGTTATTGCAGAAAAAAAGCACTATCAAGCATGCATGAAATTTTTTAACTTCAAGGCTTTCTCTGACCAGTTCCTATTTTGTAACAGTACAGCAATTTTAGCCAGTGTTTTTATGTTCAGATGGCCTTTCTTCCAACCAAGTGGAAAACTTGGCTTCATCTGCTCACTTTGCTAATGGTTGCATTATTTCTGTGAATCAGTTGGTGGCAGGAAACATACGTTATTAAGAAGACAGGGTTATCCCAGAATGATTACCATACCTAGTGGTGTAGTTGAGAAATGGTATAAACCTTTTTTGTAATTTGGGTTGCTAGACTACAGGGGTTCAAGCCTCAATGGGGAGAGAGAAAGAGAGAGAGTTGTTTCTCTACCAGTATGGTGCAAGGAAAGACACAATTGTAAAACATTGATAGTCATTCTACGTTAGGGCTTTCAAAGCATGTTACCACTCAACCGGAATTAATAACAATTCAACACTTCAGTATTTGTTTTATTTACCATTTTACTTTTATACGAAAAGGCTGTTTTTTTTTAAAAAAAAAAACTTTGAAAGGGCATACTGTCTTTTTGCAGTATTGCAATTCCATAAGTAGCATTGCATAGGTATATCAGTTGAGAGTGATGCTGGTTTTGATGCAGCATGACTTGCTATGCAACACCTTTAGTACATTATATAAGAGCTGTAAATGCCATGTAATATATTATTCAGTCTTATGCATTGTATCTGCATGCCTCTAGAGCAACTGTGGAGGAAGACCTTTACTGAATAGTTGGTACTTGCCTGGACCCATCAATTGCATATTTCAAAATTCAAATTATTAGATTTCAGAGCTTGGGAAAAGGTCAAAATCTCCCAACGAGTGTGACTACAATGTAATTGTGTTCTGTTCTTTCATTATGTTACAGAACTGTAACTTAATGGATCTTTTTTAAAAGCAATTATGTGGAAAAACAAGGTATTATTTGTTTTTAAACCTTTTTGTAAATAAAGGCTTCAGATTTGTTTCTTACTTACTTAAGGTATGGTTGCTTGATTTTAATCGTGCAAGATTTTGATTAACTTTCATATTGTTAATTAGAATTTTAAAAATCCTGTTTCCATTTTAACCAACAAATCTGTAGTGCAAAATGTACTTCGTGTGTCTAAAAGTTTGGCAAAACAGTTGCTTGTTCTTTATCTTCCACTTTCTCCTCCTCTTGAGTGTAAAGCACAGTAAACTGCAATCAAAAGTGAAATTATATAAGAACTAGTAATAAATGTAATAATTTAAGCAAAAAAGAAACTGCTGGAGGTTTAACAGCATCTGTGGAGGCAAAAGGATAGTCGACTTTTTGGGTCGAATCTCCCTACATGTAATGTATCAAATGTTTAAGGTATAACATTCAAGAGATTACTGTGGGACAGATTTTTTAAAATTATGCTTCTGATAAACCTTATTATGAAATTTCTGTTTGGGGTATTTTATTCTTTCTGTCATTGTTACTGCTACTCGGGTGATTCGCAAGAAAATTTTATACACTTAGAGAAACTGCTGCATTGTAGCCTAATCTGATAGATAATTTGCATGTTACTTTCAGTTCAAACTATAGTATTGTCTATCATGTCTGCATCAGATGTATACGTCTGCTTCAAAATTGAAAATGTATTTCCAAGAATAGTTGTCTCTATAATCTGTGTGCCTTCTTCCAATGAAATATCAATCCCTTTTTCTAAAGTGCTTAAAAAGCTGTGAGCAAACTTTGGTGGAAAATGTTTTGAAGTGTACCATTCTGCAAAATATTCTATGAGGGTCAAAGTAAGATTACTTTGAGCTCCATGGATGATGTAAGAAATGGAGGAAGATGAAGCAGAAAAGGGCATATGACAAGAGTCAGTAGAATTAGGCTGATTTCAAAAGAGGGGCACTGATAAGTAAAGGTAAAAGCCGTATGAGAAAAGACAACTAACAAATACGATATGCATATTAGTAGTAGTAAAAGACTTGTACTTGGAGAAGTAAGGACAGAAGGCTAAGGGGATTGTTAAAGTACAGTTGAGTACTTCTCATGCCTTTTCACTGAGGAAGAGGGTGTTTCCAAAGTAATGTAGAGGAGGGAATAAATTAAGGCACTAATTTTTTATAAATTGATGGCATGGTGGTATTTGACAAATAGGTTAAATTTTGCTTCTTTATGTCATCAGGACAAGATGGGATTTCAGGGGAAGTAGAAGATGAAATTGCAGGAGCACTGACTGTAATCATCTGATATCCCAATATTAGTTGCAGCATTTATGCTGAATGACTGAAGATGACCAATGTTTAGAAAAGGTTTAAGTGTAGGACTAACAACTACAGGCAAGTTAGATTATCCACAGAAGTGAGAAAGCTTACTTTCCCTAAAATAGGAAAGGCAGTTAATGATCACCTGGAAGAAAATGGATTAATTAAGACAACATTAAGGACAAATTCTGTTTTACTAATTACTGGGAGGAAATAGGAACACCTAGAGGGTACTGTTCTAAGATTGTTTCAGGAACAGAAAGACCCAAGTCTACGTATATGAATTATTAGAGGTGACTGAGCAGATTGTTAAAACAGTTAAACATACATAATTCTGGACTTTATCAATAGAAGCAATGAGTGAAAAGCATGGAAGTTAGGCTGAATTTTCTGATTACTGTATTCAGGAAGGATTTGAAGGTATTTGAGGGAGTTTGGGGAAGATTTCAACGATGGTCACAAAATATGTAAGAAGTAGCAGGAGCCATTCAGCCCCTCAAGCCTGCCCTGCATTCAATATGATCATGGCTAATCTATCTCAATTCCTCAGCTCTCAATTCCATGATCTTTCAAAACATCTATTTCCTCTTTAAATGACCAGGGTGATTTTATCTCCACAACTGTAGGTAGAGAATTCCAGAAAATTCGACACTTGTAAGAAGTTGTTCCTATGCAATGTAATTTTAAATGGTTCCAGGTGTTGAGGGGCATCAGTTACAAGGTAGATCAGAGAAATTACAAGTTTTGAAAAAGAGACGGCTGAGGGGCAAATTTGATGCAAGTATTTAAATTAACAATGGTGTCGGATAGTTTGGGATTGCTTCCTTTGATTGAGGACTTGTGAACTGGAGGTCACAGATCAATATAAAGGGAGAAGAATGATATGAGAACAAATATGCAGTCTGTGGCTGGAATCTGGAGTGTACTGCCTGCTGTAGTGGTGGAGGGAGGTTCTACTGGGAATTGGGTAAATACATGGAGAAAATTTGGGGTTATGTATAAAGTGTCAGATGGAATCAAAAAATAGCTCTGGTTGTGATTAGTGCAGATGAGAGGTAAATGGCCTCATCCTGCATCCTAACCATTCTATAATTTTCTCATGCCTTTATCCTTTCCTTCCATTGTATTCTGCCTGTTCTGACTACAGCTACTTCTCTGCACTTATCAGTTCTCATAGCTTCTTTCTTGTTCTGTGCTACAAAATAATTAAATGTTCCAAAAAGAAAGCAGAACAGTCTCAGTAGAGCAGCCTACTCCTAAATTATTTGGATGCCATTGGAAAACAGTAATGCTGTATAGTTAAAGGAAGATGGTTGCAAGGGTTAAGTATTTTATTAAGTGTTGTGGTTAACTTGGTAAATGATGTGCATTGATGAGTCACTACTCTTGGTTATGTTATAATCATAGGTACTTGCTTCCCAGTGCTGCTGTCTGGAAAATACTGCAGGTAAACTTGCCATCCCAAAGAAAGGGTTTCTCTTGTAGATTTATGAAATCAATGCATCCTCTGAGAAGTCTGGCCTCTGCTGAGGGCCTCCTGTACATATTGTTAATGTGTAATTGTTTCCAATATCACCATCTCATGATGCTTGTATTCTTAAAGTGCAGCATGCATATTTAACCTACCCCAATGACCTTCACAATACTGAATTAATTAGCCAATTGAATGTGAGGATATAAGTCATAGTTCAAAGTTTCATGAACCAAACTCCATTATCTAAATTGAACTGAATTTTTATTCAGTGACATTATTGCTTATTTGAAAAGACCATTACAAATGTCTTCAAGGAGGCATTCTGTACGCCAACATACTTGACTAACAATTTCGTGGATACTTTAATAATAGGAGGTAAATTTCCGTTAATATTACTTGTGTTGAGGACATGGAGGCAAGGGGTGAGAGAGTGGGTCAAGATTGTGAGGTGATTCAAACCTTTGGTTTGCAGTCTGAAATATCACATTCAGTATTTAATGGACAATAGCAGGTGGGATTTAGGGGGTGATCATTTTGAAATGACTTTCAGGTTATTTGCTACAAGTGGTAATTACAAGGGTCTCTTATTATTTCTTATCTTGCAGCGAAAGTACTGAGATATTTCTAACAGAATGCAAAATGCAGCTTGCTTTAAAGAAAGGATATTAAGTTGTCTTAAGTACAGAAATAAATAAATATGTACCCCTTTGGTCACAAACAAATCAAACTTTATGTTAGTTGGGTAGTTTCCAGTATTACAGAGCATGGCAGACAGCAAATCAACTCCCATCTATGATACGTCTTGTAATGATACAAATGCATACACAAAATACTTCATTAAAATGCATTTTAACAACAAAATGCCACAGCTTACACTGATTGCATAAAACAATCAAAACAGAGCAACACTTCATTTACGTACAAAATTCCTGACAATAACAAGGCTGTTTGCATCCCCCTAAATAAGAGAAAAGACTAAAATAATGGATGCCAACATGCTCATTTTGTCTTCACTGCTCCGTTTTATTCCCCTTTCCAGTAGAGAGCTCTTGTACAAATTAAATTACCAGAAAAATGCAGGTATTAAAATAAGAATTCTTTAACATCAATCGTGTTTTTTCAGTATTATCTAGGTACCATACTAGTTGAAGGAGGGAAATTCAAATATTATCTATCTAATCTGGCCATTTTCCTATTCTCAGACTTAAGCAGATCACTCTTGCGGTTAGGATCGATCAGTTCAATTTACTGTGATTGCAGTCCTTACTTGATAACATTTATTTAAAAATATAAGACATTTTCAGAAACTTAGATTTTCTATGTTTTGAAGTGTTGATTTTAGCTTGTACCCAAAAAAAATCTCTTTGGCTATCACCATCATGTGAAAATGCAACACTTTTATTACTGAATTATTTAATAATATATATGTATTACAACCAGCAAAATAAATTTGTAACTGTTAAAATCAATAGGTTTGTTTAAGTGTTAAAATAGTTTAATAGTTACTCTACTTAAATTATGACAGCTTAAAATAGGAGTAAAACATTGGTATGTTTGAGGATCACATTAAGGCAGTGATTATATATTAATGGTCTTGGAATTTTGTTTTAATTATCTGATCAAATATTGTTTAAGAAAAAAATGTTTTATAAGATATCTTTAAGTAGAACAACAATTAGGTAGCAGGAGTTTAGGATAAATTGTTTAACTTGTCCGTAGAAAACCTTTAAATGAATGGACACAGGTTACTTAATAATATTTCTGTTTGAAAGTTGAGGGTAATGACATCACATTTAATCATTGCTCTTCAAATCAGCAGAATATGCTATCCATCAGTTAGGAAACATGACACAGAATTTAAACTACATCTACCTTTGGGCACTTAGTGCAAACCTTATATGGTATTTAAATAGTGAAGCTCGAGTTGCTCCTACTATCGGCTGTGCATCTCATTCTACTGTGGCTGGCCTAGCAATGAGAGGTTGCCAGTAAAGAGTGCAAAGTAGTGCTATTCATTGTATTTCAGTAGCTCTGTGGGATGTGATCAATGGTGATTATTTAGAAGATTTAATTTTTACTATATATTATTACATTGAGTTTTGCAAGAACATCTTGTACATGTATGCCTGATTTCATGCATTAGAATCTATCACCCAAAGTTAATGTGTTAAAATGTCTGCATTTTTACCATTTAAAACATTACAAACTTGCAAATGGTCTTTTGGAGAAACCAAGGCATTTAAAATATTACAGCTTTGTTAAGGAATAATGCAATTCACGTTACGTGATATGAATTTGTTCATTAGAAACTATGTAAAAGACCTCTGAAATTATACATACAAAATCATTTTGTATCATAATCACTATTACATTACCACCATTGTTATCTTGAATGGCATTCTTTGACAGGGTAAAGTTATCTGATTGCCATGAAAGAGAATGTAATTTGATACTGTTTAATTTAAGCAATATTTTGCAAAGTAAGATGTATTAGTTCTATAAGAAACCAAAGTAAGACATTTGTAATTTTTCTATTCTTGTCCTTTGTATACAAAGATATCACTTCCAATCATCATATTTTTTAAAACTGATAACCAGGGTCCTACTCATCCCAAGCCGGGTTAAAGCACAAACCAGCTTCTCATTATATTGGTGAAGTAAAAATCTCAAAGCCTACTGTGATGAAATGTTCTTATTTCACTATTGCTAAGTTTCTTGTGACATTACTCAGACTAACTTATTGCAACCCATTTGATGCATACTTCATGGATGAAATATTTGTAATACCATCCATCAACTTCAAAACTTGCCTAAAATACAAGGAACAACTTTTGTGCTTTGCTTCCCAAACCCTTTTTATTCCCAGTTATTTAAAATAAATTGTCAACCTCAATTATTTAACTATTATTGAAGTAATGTTTTAGTTTTTACTGAACATGCAGCATAACATAGGGCAAGTACAATGACCAGGAACTTGTCCAGATGGTCAATTTTCCTGGATTGGGCTTAACTCAAAAGACCCTCATGACAAAATGATTTTTCCTGCAATATGTAAAAGATCAAGCCAATGACATAACAAGACAGCGAAGTAAAGCTATATCTTTTTGATTCTTCCCCTCCCCTTTGTATTGGATCTTTTTAAAAAACTGATGTTGATTGTGATGGTGTTCTTTGGCTAATGGACACAAGCAAAGTGAAAAAAAAATTGCAACTTCTACATATTTCTCTATCTCATTAAATTTGCTCACAACTGAAGTGCCCAAACAGAAGCCCTCGTTAGGTTTCCAGTAATTCAAGCCTTTGTGGAGTTGTTGTCTTGAAGTTTTAGAAAATACTACTATCATGAGTAAATAACTTATATTGATACAAGTTGATTTTTAACATGACTGCATTTTAAGACCCATTATTTTGGAAGCCAAACTCCAATTTCATTAGGAAATTTTAAATGCCACTTCACCAGCAACTTTGATGTGTTGTTTTAAATGCCACTGTTTTGCAGGTTTATTTATGATTGCAGTTAAACGAATATTGTTCAATTCCTAATTTTAGCCAGTCAAGAAACAGATGTATTTTCTTATTGCTGCCCTTCAAAGGACCATCAGTGTCAGCCACACCTCAACTAAGGTTAGTGACAAGACAGCACAAAAGCGTCAGAGTCGAGACAGCACAGAAACAAGCCCATCAACCTACCACACCTATACTGACCAGTAAGGATCCATCTATACTATTCCAATTACCTGCCCTGGTCTAAGCCTGCTGGCCTTGGTGTTTTGCGTGCTCATCTAGATACTTGATTGTAAGAATCTTTACTACTGCCATCCAGCATGCTTTTCCTTAGATCCCCTCTAAATCTCTTACTCCTAACTAAACCTATGCCCTGTAATTTCAAAAACCTGTACAATGGAGAATTTTCCTACTATTTACCCTATCTATGCCCCTCAAAACTGTGCACACTTTTGACACATTTCCTCACTCAGCTTCTGCTCCAAGGCAAACAAGTTCTCCTCTCAAAACTGAATTGTTCCATCCCTACAATATGGTGAATCTCCTCTGCACCCTCTCCGGTGCACTCATTCCTATAGTGGTACATACAACACTCCCGCTGTGGCCACAAATGTAATGCATAAATTTGTACAATTATCCTTCCTGCTGCTATATTTGTTGATCCACAAATCAAAAACCTCAGCATAGGAGCAAATTCAAACAACTTAAGACAATCAAATTATTAAGTTTATTCTTTAAAGAGATCCAGTTTAAAACACAGCTTTTAGGCAGACTTTCACCCACAGCAGCAGTTCCTAACCTGGGGTCCATGGTCTCCTTGCTTAATGGTATTGGTTTATATCGACATGTTCTCTGGGGATCTAAAGGCATATGGATTTGTCTTAATCCTACCATTAGATAGTTGCCTCAATTATTTTTAAATTTTGAATTAGTAATAATAATTACTAAGTTAGTAGCAATGAATTGTCATGGTATAAAAATAAAGGAAACCCCTGACCTACATAGAGGGTCTACTTTAGTGATTTGATCACATCAATGCAGTTGACAGATTTCCATACCAGCAGATGTACAGTAGTCATTGGATGGGACAGAATAAGGCAGTTATAGAACATAGCATTAAATTAAGGAGGTGAAGTTTTTCTTTGTACCTTGGCCAATATTTCTCCCTGAAACATCACTAAAACAAAACCAGAATTTCTGTTTTTTTTTATTGCCATATTGTAGGATCTGGCTGTATATAAATTTGGAAATTGATGAATCATCTCCTCTTGTCTTAGATATTTCCATGTTGTGGAGTGTTTGGGATTGTGCAGCTCTACAGTAGTTAAGATAAGCGTAATGCAGACCATAAACAGATGCAAAGTAGCTATGATGACTAGTGGTCACTCTATTGTATACAAAACTGTTTCATTACAGCTCAGTAGTTAAGGACAACTAACTTATCTTTGTTACCCGCCTTACCTGTAATAAATTACTAGGGAGAGGTGACATAAACTGCACATTTAGAGTACAGGCCAGTGATAATTGTTTTTGATTCCATGGAAACAAAAATACAAAATTTCTTGTCTCATTTTGTAGGAAACTTCATTTATTCCTTTTAATAGTTATGTCACTATAGATTTGCATCCAGTTTGTAAATAATTTGGAGAACAGCATGAAGTAGACATTAGGGTTTTGATTTGCATGCAACCTTTAGAAACCTGATTTTCCTCAGCTTTGTTTAAACCTCAAGTTACTTTACTTCACTCTTGTATCATCTGGTTACTAATACTGAATTTTCTTTGGATTTGTATGTTCCTTTACTGCATAAATCTTCAAAGAATATAACAAGATTGACAAACCAAATGTTGAAGGAAGAATTAATTTGAATATTTTTAAATGCCTTATAAAAGGCAGCATACAGTATTAAAAGTGGTCAGGGTTTGACCTTTTATCAGAACAGCAGTAGAACAAATGTCTGACCAGCAGCTTTTTCCCTTATTTTCTGCTTTTATTTCAGATTTCCAAAATCTACTAGTTTGATTTTGCTTTACATCATGGCACATGGGTGATAGAAAAATAGAGGGCTATGTAGGAGAGAAGGGTTAGATTGATCTTAGAATAGCTTATAAGATTGGCACAACATTGGGCTGAAGAACATGTACTATACTGTAGTGTTCTATGTTCATCTGAGCCACGGGCTTTCTTAACAGAAATTTCACTCCCTGCTTATCCTTCCCAATTGTTTTTGAGCTTTAGTGCCAGAAATTTAATCAAAGTACCCCAAAGCATATCCCACAGAACTAACTATGTTCTTTTAAATGCCTTGGTATAAATTACAGCTAGAAAACTAAATTGGCTACTGTATTTGTTCTAGGGGCAATGTATCAACAGCACTCCCCTTTTCAACAGAAATATTAATTTGAATTTTGAAAAGTTGCAACTCTGAAACCTTGCTGGCCTTAAAATTGTTCCTATTTTTTTTTAATTATCCCAACATGTTGCAGTAGGATTGTTGACTAACTAAATATTCATTATTTAAACAGTCCAAGTTGATTTACTTATGTTTAAAAGCAGCCCCAGAAAAACATTCACTTAACTGTTTGTAATAACCAATTTACTAAGTTTTCTTCTCTTTTCACTGCACAGGGAAAACTTCTCACTCCAGTTATTAGAATATTTTTTCCTGTATGATTAATAACAGAAATAAAAAAATGTTTAATTTCATCAGTTTAAATCATACTGAAATTTGGTTTAAAAAGGGGGTCTTGAAAATTAGATTCCAAATACATTACGACAGTGGATCAAATTTTCAACAAAGGCACTGTACACTACAAGGGGACCAATTTGTGCTTTTTCTCATCGGTCTTTACCAAAGCATTTTCTGTATTTTGCGTCCCTTTGTATTGATTGTGCTCATGGCACTTTACCATTATGATGTGTGAATATTTAGAAATTCTATTTGGTACACGTATTCCATTTGAAAACAATACACACTGAAATTGTCATGCTGACACAACATTTGTAAGGGGAAACTGTGACCACAACAAATGGCCACAAGATAATTTCTTCTGCCTACTAAATAAACAAAGTTTCATGGATTAAATGCCACAGTTGGGGCATGCAGCATTTATCACTGGAAACAGATCACAGTACAGAATACTGCAGGTCTAAATTACTATTAAAATATATTCGTTCAGCACTTTCTTGGCCAGATAATCCACAACTCCTGTAAGTTATTTTCAGTAAGATAGTAAAATACCTGACTCAGATATTTTGGGAACCATATTATATACCTCACCCCTTATCTTAGCAAAAAAAAAAATCAAAATGCATTAATGAAAGGCATATTCACGATATGTCATCTATTTCTGCCTTGTATGACACCTGCTAAAATTTTGTTAGAAGTCTATACTTCCTATGAACTCCTTTAACACTAACAGTTAAAGGAAACAGGTCATTCCCATTAAACACAAAATGTCTTCACATGTACTACTACCACCAAGGGATGAGTGAGCCCTTGCACATATCATATGATTTGATATGGAAATCCAGGCAATACCATAGCATGAACAGTGGTCAAACCAGAATTGCTTTAGCATTGTTTCAAAGGGCAAGAGACTGTTTTCCTCAATAATCTCATAATTACTGCAATGCCAAGCTGCTATTAAGATTTAGCGTGTTTCGTTAAGCATATGCATTCAGAATAGAATTATATTTCCTCAGTGTACATTTACGGGTGGTTGAATCACTAAGTTGTTTGTTAAGCTGTGATAACAGGAAATCCAGTCAATCATAGGAAGATTTCCTTTGGACATCCCACAGAGGCACAGACATCAAACAGGGATGGACAGGCAGGTGAAGGTTGGGATCTTGGAAAATATTTCTTCCTAGATTTCATCCATAAGCAGCTGCATCTAGAACTAAATAAAAAAGATAAAACAGACTTAAGATTTCCATATAATCACAGTGAGTTAATTTCTTGTCTTTATTGCTCAGCAATAATTCAGCCGAGTGGATCTGCTGCTTATTATGAATTCAATGCATTCTCAGACAGATCACCCAGTTCAAGTAGTGAAATCACAGAAAATTTGGTGCTGAATCTGTTGTGCTCAGCTTCTTCTAAATCAAGGAATGCAGCATGATCTCGTAACTATTTTCACCCAAGCCAAGGACGTTTCATTAAAGTGCTGTTTATTTCCAAGTGATAGGAAGAGCTTGGTGTTTTGGCCACAGTATTTTCCCCTTAATAATCCTTATGTAATAACTTTGCAAATCAAGTCTAGTACTAATCTTCAATAATCCTTTAAGGGTGGTAAGTGGCTACATTTTCAATTCTCTCTCTCAAAATCCAACCCATCGAACAGATGCAAATCTTGTACAGTATATGTAAACTGCGAAATCAGTCCATGTAAGTTATTATACTATTAGGAATTTATAAATGTCAAACAGAAATTTGGGACATCTGTTGTTTTCTCGTTCTTACCCGATGCAAGCTTATCGAAAAAAGGGATGTTACACCTGATGATTGTCATTACACATTAGTGAAAGTGCTATGGCAACTCCCTATTAAATAGTCCTGGTATATCTGTTAATTCCAGAAGCAGTGATTGCTAAAGTAGGGAAATACAGAAAGTTCTAATTCACACTTGTGGCCTCATGTTGTGCTTCAATATGGTTTGCTCTTGGGGACACTATTACAATAATCTCACATTAAGATACAAAAGGTTTGGGTGGGATGCAATAAGGAACCACAGATGGAAGGAGAGTAGACCTGATTAAGAATTGCAGTGAGAGCTAAATGGATTCACGACCTGGAAGAGCATCCAAGTGTCAATATCCATGGCATAGCAACAGACCAGGTAAGCCTGCTACACTTTACCTTGTCCAGAAGCAGGTTTTTCATGGATTGTGAGACTTGCTTCTGAACTCCTGGCCCACGCTACTTGCCTGCCTTTCGAACTCACTCTTTCCTGCCCCCTCTAAAGTCCATAAAGTTAAATACAAAAGAAACAATTCATTCTTTACCCTACTCTAACATGAACTTGAAATCAATATTCTAAACTCCAAAAATATTACTCCGAATTAACACTGAGAGAAAGAATGAAAATGAAGATCTTGCTGTGTTGGGTGAGAAATCATTTTTCTGGTCCCAAAACCAAAGAACGTATATAATATTCCTAGTCCCAGACCATTCATTAATTAAAATTAAGACATAATATTTTAATAGATTTACACCCATGATTAATAAATAATTTTTAACTGACTCTTGCTTATGACAAAACTAATGCAGGTAATTGGGAGAATATTTTAATGGATTTACCCTCAGATTAATAAAGCATTTTTAAATGGTTCTTGTTTATGACAAAATTAAGGCTTACAAGCTTAATAAATTGTAATGGAAGATGATTCTATGAGAAGGTAGAATCTGTAAGTAAACAAGATTTCAGTCAGCTATTTAAATTCCAGATCCTGCAATATGCAGACCCAGAGTTTTTAGTTATGTTGGACTAGAACTTCATAATTCAATGGAACTTGTTACATACCCCGTGGGTATCCTGTGACTGTCTTATGAGCATGATGTAATGGTCTTGTGGAGGTCACATGATGATGACCTGTTCTCGACAGGTATATAAAGGTGATGCAGTTTAGTTTTCAGTTGAGATGTTGTTTGCTTCGTTAGTTACTCCATAATACTGCGTATTTGTCATGACGCAGTTTTGTTTTAAAACAGATTTTTCCTTTCTATTTTAAGGTGCAAAGATCAGTGCTGGCAGTTTCGCCAATTGCTGCCAGGTTTGTGTATTGCATCTATAATTTTCCCTTTTCAGTAGTATTGGAGAGTGAAGACTTTATTAAAGGGTGGGAACCTGAAGGATCGGAATAAAGTTGGAGTCGTTCGGCAGCTTTATGAAGGATCGACCTTATTGAGGATTCGTTCATAATATAGTGGCCTGTGACTGAGATAACTCCTGCAGGAGTGGGCAAGTTGTACAGTGTTCACTTGCCAGGAAAAGGTTAGTTCCTTTAAGCCGTATTATTTCCTTCGTCGTGAATCCTTTGGAGAATCAGCAGTAACGTCACATCTTTGAAGAAATCCGTTTCCAGAGAAGTCTCTCCTTATTGACTGTGTAAATCATTTGGACTTTCGAATTTACCACTTTAAGAACTGTTTTCGCATTTATCCTCTTAAGAACTGTTCCAGAGTTGCCGTATAGCAGTTAACTTCCAGTTAAGTCGTTGAATACTTTTTGCTATTGTTGAGTAGAGTTTAATAAATGTTTGTTTTTATGAAACCTGCCTCATTTGTTAATTCATTGTTACCGATCACGTGACATAAACTGGGTGCTCATGGGATTGTTTGGATTTTGAGCTTAAGTGCTTGTTTAATAACAATCTAATTTGGAAAAGGGAAATACCCGATTCTTTTGTTTGATTGGACTGTGGGTGGTATTCGACAGCAATGAATATTGACAACTTTATGGAATCACCAGACCTGGAGTTATTAGCGAAGGTCAAAAAGAGTGATGTATCCAAGATTGCTAGAAGGTTGGATCTTAAAGAAATTACGAAGGTTACAACAAAGCCTGTAATTCAGAGAAAAACCGCGGATCACTATATAAATTTGGGACATTTTGATGAAGATGTGTTAGATATGTTTCCAATGAGTAAACTGGAGATGCAGTTACATATCGAACAGATAAAGTTACAGCAATTTAAACTGGAAGCAGCAGCTAAAGAAAAAGATAAACAGAGGGAGTTTGAGCTAGCGATGGAGAAATTAAAATCTGAGAATCAGGCTTCTGGTTCTAGGAAACAGTTTGTTGCTAGTCGAGAAATTATATTAGCTCCTCCATTTAATGAGACAGAGGTAGACAAATATTTCCAACATTTTGAAATTGTTGCTCTGATTTCAGAGTGGCCGAAAGATAAATGGCCAGTGATGTTTCAAAGTGTTATTAGAGTTAAGGCACAACAAGTTTATACTGCTTTAACTGCTGAACAAGCACTTGCTTATGATATTGTGAAGCAGCAAATACTGAAAGTGTATGAACTGGTTCCAGAAGCTTAGAGAAAGATTCAGAAATTTGAAGAAATCCATGGACAAAATTTACGTGGAATTTGCCTACGATAAATCTGTGTGTTTTGAGAGGTGGGTTTCCTCTAAAAATGTGAATGGGGAGTATAATAAATTAGAAGAGTTGATTTTATTGGAGGAATTTAAAAGCATTCCTGTTGAAGTAAGGACTTACTTATATGTGAGGGACCCTGCTACATTGCAGGAGTCTGCTAAATTAGCTGATGAGTATGCTTTAATTCATAAGAGTAAATTTTCTCCAGGTAGAACTTTTAAAAGGAAAAATAGCACAGGGAATCAAGGTAAACCAGAAATTAAATCTGAAGTAAGTGAGAAAGGTAAGGATGAAGGGAGACATGAAGGAAAAACATTTTAGTCCTATTTGTAATTATTGTAAGAAACCTAGACATGTAATAGCTAACTGTTTTTGATTGAAAAAGAAAGAGAAGGAAGCAGTCCCAGATGCTTGTGTGCAGCATATTGAAACACCTGTAAATCCAGAGTTCGATAAATACCAATGAAGTTTTATTAGAGTCTGACCAATTTAAGAGGGGATATGAACATCTTATAACGCAGGGATTTGTATCCTTGCAAGAGGGATCCACTCCTATGCCAATAAAAATACTCAGGGATACTGGAGCTTCTCAATCACTTATATTAGACAGTGTTCTAAAGTTTAGTGATGAGTCTGACATATACGAGGAGTTGGGAGTGCCCTTATGCCGATATATTTGCATAAAGTAAATTTAAGGTCAGGGTTAGTTACAGGGCCTGTTAAAGTAGGACGACAACCCAGTTTACCTGTGAATGGTGTTTCTCTGTTGTTAGGGAATGACTCAGCAGGTGGACAAGTTTTCCCTGAAGTGCATTTGACAATAAAGCCTATTTTTGAAGAACCAAAGATAGATTCTAACACGGATTCTTCCTGTGTTGTAACCCGAGCTACGGCTAAAAAGATCGATGTGCAGGATGGGTCTGTTACTCTTGCCTTCATTGTTTGAACAACATTATTGTAGTAAGTCTGACCATGAAGATTTGTCTTTATCTCGGAAGGAGGTGATAGCAGAGCGGAGTAGAGACCCTGAGATGGTTAAATTAAAGGACCAAGCTCTTCCAGATAGTGAAATTGAGAAGGTACCAGTAGAATATTATTTTGAAAAGAGAGTATTAATGAGGAAGTGCAGATCACCTATAATTCCTGTAAGTGAGGAATGGGAAGTTAATTACCAGATAGTTGTTCCTAAAGTTTGTCAAAATTAGATTTTAACTATGGCTCATAGTATGCCTTTGGGGGGGCCATCAAGGTGTAAAGAAAACTATGAACAAGGTTTTTAAACATTTTTACTGGCCCAGTTTAAGAAAAGATGTAGCGACATTTTGCAGAATGTGTCATACTTGTCAAATTGTGGGTAAACCTAATCAAGTTACTCCAGTGCCCCCACTGCAACTGATTCCAGCATTTGGTGAACCATTTTCCAAAATTATTATAGATTGTGTAGGCCCATTGCCAAAAACTAAAGCTGGACATCAATATTTGCTGACCATCATGTGCACAGCGTCTAGGTTTCCAGAGGCCATACCACTCAGGAATATAACAGCTAAAACTGTAACAAAATTCTTTACTTATTTTGACTTACCTAAGGAAATCAAGGTAGTAATTTTACGTCTGGATTGTTTCAGCAGGTAGTTTATAAACTGACAGCAAAACAGATTACCTCATCTGCATATCATCCAGAATCGCAAGGAGCCTTGGAGAGGTTCCATTCTACCTTTAAAACTATGATTAGGACATATTGTGTGGAAAATGAAAATGACTGGGATGAGGGTGTACATTTACCACTTTTTGCAGTACGGGTGGCAGTGTAGGAATCATTAGGTTTTAGTCCTTTTGAACGTGTTTAGGCATAGAGTTTGAGGACCTTTGGCTTTGTTGAAAGAACAGTGGATTAATAAAGAGGTACACACTAATTTGTTGGATTATATTTTGAAATTTAAAGAAAGATTTCATAAAGCTTGTAGCTCAGCCAAGGAATATTTAAAATTGACTCAGAAGAAAATGAAGAATTGGTATGATAAGGAAGCTAGAATGAGGTCATTTAAGCCTGGAGATATGGTGTTGGTTCTTTTTCCGGTGCAAACAAACCTTTTACAAGCTAAATTTTGTGGTCCTTATGAGGTTAAATCTAAAGTTAATGATGTGGCTAATGTGATTAAAAACCCCAGATCGAAGAAAGCCAACAGCTGTGTCATATAAATATGATAAAACTGTATTATGAGAAACAGTCTGTTACTATGACTGTTGTGGTCAATAATAATGAGTCTGATCCCACTGGGAACTTAATGGATGATTCATCTGACACTCATTTTAAACCCAACATTATTTCTGCCAGATTACTAAACTCAACAATTCTGGAAAATATTGATGAGAAATTAGCTCATTTACAGCCAGTGCAGAGAGAGCAGATGAAACAGTTAATTTTTAAATATAGAGATTTATTTCCAGAAGTTCCTAAAAGAACCACAGTAGCTTCACATGATGTAGATGTTGAGATGCCAAACCCATAAAACAACATCTGTATTGAATGAACGGGGAAAAATGTGAACTTGCTGAACAAGAAATTAAGTATATATTAGAGAATAATATTATTAGACCTTCTAATTCGAATTGGAGTTCACCGTGTGTTATGGTGCCTAAGCCAGACAATAGTATTTGGTTTTGTACAGATGACAGGAAGGTGAACGCTGTGACAAAAACTGATGTGATTCCAATCCCTAGGGTAGATGATTGTATGGACAAAGTTGGACAAGCAAAGTTCCTTACAAAGATTGATTTGATAAAAGGTGTGTTCCATTTACAGATAGAGGTAGAGAGATTTCTGCATTTCTAACCCCATCGGGGTTGTAAGAATATAATGTTCTTCCCTTTGGGATGAAGAATGCACTAGGTACTTTCCAGCAGATGATAAATACTGTGATTCATGGGTTTAAAGATACAGATGCCTATATTGATGATTTAGTTACAGGAAATGATACTTGGAAAGCACATATTACTGCGGTGGAGAAACTATCTGAAAGACTTTCAAAAGCTAACTATTAACTTAGCTAAATGTGAATTTGGTCATGCCATGGTGACCTACCTTGGTTATGCTGTAGGTCTGGTCTTGGTTAAAGAAAATAGTTAAGGAAATAAATCAAACTCCAATTCAGCAACAAAGTATACAGGAGTATAATATTTTGATAACTCATATTAATGGTAAAGATAATGTGATCGCTGACTGTCTATCTAGATGTTAAATGTACAATGTAATTTTTTTTTAAGGAGTGGTATTTTAACATTTGTAACACCTACTGTATATTAGTTTGCAAGATGCTGTATGATAATACTGTCTATATCATGTATGTTGTAGATTTTATACATTTGTATTTTTTTTGTAAATAGTTGCTAAAATTTTGTTCCTAAAAGACCAAAATTTTCTTTTTTGGAGGGAGGTGTTACATATCCCGTGGGAATTTTGTGACTGTCTTATAAGCATGATGTAATGGTCTTGCGGAGGTCACGTGATGTAATCTTCCCGCCAGTGTGAGGTCACATGATGACCTGTTCTCAACAGGTATATAAAGGGAAACCCCAGTGATGCAGTTTAGTTTTCAGTTAAGATGTTGTTTGCTTCGTTAGTTACTCCGTAATGCTGTGTATTTGTCATGATGTAGTTTCGTTTTAAAATGGATTTTTCCTTTCTATTTTAAGGTGCAAAGATCAGTGCTGGCAGCTTTGCCAATTGCTGCTAGGTTTGTGTATTGCATCTATAATTTTCCCTTTTCAGTAGTATTGGAGAGTGAAAACTTTATTAAAGGGTGGGAACCTGAAGAATCGGAATAAAGTTGGAGTCGTCCGGCAGCTTTATGAAGGATCGACCTTATTAAGGATTCGTTCATAATATAGTGACCTGTGTCTGAGATAACTCCTGCAAGAGTAGGGAAGTTGTGCAGTGTTCACTTGCCAGGAAAAGGTTAGTTCCTTTAAGCCGTATTATTTCCTTCGTCGTGAATCCTTTGGAGAATCAGCAGTAACGTCACGTCTTCGAAGAAATCAGTTTCCTGAGAAGTCTCTCCTTATTGACTGTGTAAATCATTTGGACTTTCGAATTTACCACTTTAAGAACTGTTTTCGCATTTACCCTGTTAAGAACTGTTCCAGAGTTGCCGTATAGCAGTTAACTTCCGGCTAAGTTCGTCGTTGAATACTTTTTGCTATTGTTGAGTAGAGTTTAATAAATGTTTGCTTGTTTTTATGAAACCTGCCTCAATTGATAATTCATTGTTGCCGATCACGAAACAAACTGATATAGTAAAATGAAGCTTAAGATGCTGATACCCCTCATATTGCAACAGATATAGACCATAAATTGGAAGTGCTTGTGGACTCTTTGTCCCACACCCATCGGGGAAGAGGCTACACAGCATTCATGCCAGGGCCACTAGACTCAAAAACAATTACTGTCTGTCAGACTGATCAACACCTCCACCCATTAACCCATCCCACCACCACTCCATACATATTTCCTAGTGTCAAATTATATACATACGATCAGTCTATGTATGTAACAGTCACCTGTACATTGTTTTATAGGATTGCTTTTATATTTATATTCTTTGTAGATTTTTTTGTTTTTTTGATTGTTGTTTATGCTTGTGTTTTTTTTGTGTGGATCCGGAGTAACAATAATCAATTTGTTCTCCTTTACACTCATGCACTAAAGAATAACAAAAAATGACACTGAATCTTGAATGAGGTGTTTGTCTACTTACAATTGCCAGCTGTTAAAGGCTGCTTGACACACAGCTAGGTCTCATTTTCCATGACCATGACAGGATTGCTCATACCTATGAATTAACAAACAACTAAATTGTTAGTGCCATTAACAGCGATCTTCATGCTAGTCATGCAATTTGTATTTACAGATAGATATTATTTTCTGTGATTCCTTAGCCTGTAATACAAATACGTGAAGCAGTTTGAAGCCCAACGAAATTATTAAATAATTAACCAACTTTGGTCTCAAAATCATACAGTGGTTTTTGCACAGATTGGCTTGGTGACCCTTTATCCCTCATCTGTCAGTTGTCTGGTACTCAACATTATTCTTACGTGTTTCCCAGAAATGGGTACTATTTCATATCTGTGGGATGATGAGGCCCATGTCAGTTTGTAGACTCTTACATAGGTTCAGCAGGAGATGCCTTTTGGATGCTGCTCTTGCCTTTTAAGACAGGTATCCAACAAAGGGTCTCAGGCTCTTAATGCCATTCCAAATATTCTTTGTTCATGTTGAACAATCAAGGGCCAGGGATTCTGAAATCACTGTGGATGTTTCACACTTTTCATAGGAAGTTCTGAGCTCATTCCTTGTCTGCCTATCTGGTAGTCTCTTCCTCAGAATTCAGAAGGTGTACTTGGTTGAGACAGGTGTCTGAAGTTTGAAACTAAGTCAACACTGCAGGATAAATTCATTAGGCTGATGAAAGCAAACTTGACAAAGATGATTTCTGACCTTGGAAAGTTAGAAAGGAATAGTCAACAAATAATCTTAGTTATTCTGGAGAGGAGAAAAATTAAGGGAAGGACCGTTTAATCGGGTTCCTCTGAAGGTTTTTAAATCAATAAAAAGTAGAAGGGAAATGGGAAAAATGCAATCAATTTCATTCAGGTTGCAAACACAAGGATACATTATACTAGTCATAAGTCAAGTATGATGGCATTAGGGGAAAAAAAAACCCTTTCTCTCTCCATAGTGAATTTTTAAAATAAACTGCTAACCCTTTCTCTCTCCATAGTGGATTTTTAAAATAAACTGCTTTGGATTATAATTAATGCAGCATCAATCTACACCATTAATATAGAGCTGAACTGATATTAGCCAGGAAGTGAGATAGAGTGAGATATTTAACATTACTTGATTTTATTTCTCTCCGGTGTTTCAGACAGCTCAAGATCACATATGGCAAGAGTAACATTTTGCAAATCTAGAATTGCAGACTTCACGTAGCAAGTAAGTTTCTTTATTTGTTTATATCTGAAACAAAATGTTCACAACATACTATCATAACTCACTAGTAAGTTCAATAAGGCAAAATTCTCTCAAAGCTTCCAATGTTACGACACCCTATCTAAAATTTTAAATATAAATGTGTTAATTTGTAATTTTTAAATTCCTATAATTGCAGAAGTTACTGTCCTATGTACTGATATAAATTGCCATAATTAACTTGTACAGTGGATTCTGGATATTTGGGCAATCAGTTAATCGGGGCAGCTGCTTATTTGGGACTACTCAAAGGAACAAAAACTAATCAATAAAATTGCTGGGATTCCCTTTGTTTATTTGGAACTCAGTGTTCCATTTAATTGTGGCAGGAGATTGTTGCTGAACAGGTTCTAACTAGTGTCAGTTGTGTGTACTTGTGTGGCTGATGGATGCTACACCGTGCTTAGCGTGAACAGTTTTTAAGTAGCATCAGTTGTGTGTGTTTGTCTTCAAAAAGCAGTGATTTTTGTCACTGATAGTTGGTGAGAAATAATCAGTAAGACAATTCAGAACTGTTTGTTCACTGGTGGTTTCAAGTATTCAAGCTTGGAGATGCCAGAAACAGCCAGCAGTGAAAATGAAACAAGTTAGGAACTATGAAGAATTTGAAGATATTGACAATCATCTTGAATGTTACAATGAAAATGAAGATTTGGAGGATGCAATCGTCGATAGAATTGTATGAAGGCAGTCCATTATTTGCATTAGGTGTTGTGTGCTTATTTGTTCATTTATAGTCAATCAAAAGAACACGGCATTGTTGAATTCCTCCTTCGATAACTATTAGGAACTAATACTCAGTTTTATAGTCTCCCTGATAGTGTTCTGATTTGTTCTCCATTTCATTTAAATACATAATTTGTTACTCAGTGTCTTTTTTATACTTTGACTATTTCCATGAAACTTCAGCTTATTGGACTGCTGCTTAATTGGGTCAAAATGACTGGTCCTGATGTATCCCAATTAATCAAAATCCACTGTATTACAAAAGTAACTGACTGTACATATTAAATCATTTGAATTCCTACTAACAATGGTTGCAATTGTCTCAGATTTGTTTCTGTTTCAAAACAGTATTTCAATTCATTTACACTGTCAAGTTATCTAAATTTTAAGATGTTTTAAGTACTCACCATGCTTGCCTTTCTCATCATCAGAAGTTCCTTCTGACCATGTTTGGCTGCTACCCAATAGATGATTCTGGGATTCTCGTAAAGGTTTGGCAGGAAATGGATGGCCTTCAGTGACACTGTCAAGATGAGTGATTAAATGATTAGTTCATTGTGTGGGTAACTTGAATCACTCAGCAAACCTCACTCACGACTGCAATTACCATGCCATGAACTGTATCTTACAGAGAATACACATCCCTGTCTGCTTCAATCAAAGTGCAACTGCATAAAATATTTAAGAATAGTTCTTACAATCAAAATTGAAAACTGCAATGATCAATCATTATTTATGCTTACAAATGAAGTCATCCAAAAAAAAATTCAATTTTGGAAAACTTCATGCATACAATCAAATAATAATTAAGTAAATACCTTTTAGTATTTGAGTTATGCCCAGATGGAGTGGAGGGTTGCTCTGGGTCCTGATTCACTAAACATGTTGGGAAGGAACAGCCATCACCCAAACTGGAATTACATTAAAAAAATTACATACTTCAAAATGAATTATCATTTATTCACAAAGGACCTGCAGTAATTTCAATTAGTTTTAGGATTGGCTAAACTACAATAATTTGATATTTTGATGTAATTAACTGATCCTTTAATATATAAATAAACATTTGCTTTTCCTGTAGTGAGTATATTTAATGCAGGTTAGCCTACCTGTCACCAATTGCAACCAACAAAAAGGATCTTATGTTTAAGCACTATGTGATAAGGTGCTTGATCCTGTTCAACCAGAAAAGCAGTGAAGATGGGAAAGCCAATTTCTGCATATAATTTTTCAATGTTTTGGTATGTGAGGCATTTTACTGAGAGCCATCATACATAATTGCTCCAACACACAAAATGGTGGAGGAACTCAGCAAGTCAGGAAGCATCTGTTGAGGGGAATAAACAGTCAACATTTTGGACCAAGACCTTTCGTTGGGACATCAGGAATCTGCTTGAAATGCCAACCATTTATTTCCCTCAAAAGATCCTTGCTGTGCTGCTCCAGCGTTTTGTGTGTGTTGCTCAAGATTTCCAGTATCTACAGAATCTCTTTGCTTCTGATATAATTGCTCTGCTGCAGAGTTCTAGAGAACCACTGAGGTACCTTCAAGAACTCCAACAACCTCCGATGACCCTATGAATTCAGGCTTGGAGGCAGACACGAGAGTACCACTCAGGAGATTGTACCCACAGAATGCATCTGTCCCAGATGGTATACCCAGCTAAGTACTGAAGATAAGTGCTAATCAACTGGCTGGAATGTTCACTGACATCTTTAACCTTTTGCTTTGACAGTCTGAGATACCCATCTGCTTCAAACAAGCTTTAATCATACTAGTGCTCAAGCAAGTCAGGCAGCTTGCCTCAATGACTATCATCTAATAGCATTTATATCCACTGTGATGAAGGGCTTGGAGAGGTTGGTCGTGAAACATAACCATTCCTATCTGAGGAGTGAATTGGATCTGCTTCAATATGTCTACCATCACAATAGGTCAACAGCCAATGTCATTTTATTGGCTCTTCACTCAGCCCTGGAACATCTGGACAGTGAAGATGTATATATCAGGATGCTCTTCATTGACTACAGCTCAGCATTCAACATTATTATCCCCAAAAAACTAATAATAAGCTCCAGGACCTAGGCCGCAATACCTCAAGCAACAATCCTTGATTTCCTCATTTGCAGACTCCAGTCATGGACTGGCAACAACATCTCCTCCACAATCGTCATCAGCACAGGTGTACCACAAGGCTGTGTGCTAAAACCCTGCTTTACTCGCTTCATACTTAGGACTGTTCCACTGATACCGCTCTAATGCAACATTTAAGTTTGCTGACAACACTGTTATTGGCCGAATCAAAGGTGGTAACAAATTGGCATATAGGATGCATATTAAAAATGTGGCTGAATGGTGTCACAACCACCACCTCTCACTCAACGTCAGCAAAACCAAAGAGCTGATTATTGACTACAAGAGGAGGGAACCAGAGGTCCATGAAGCAGTCCTCATTAGAAAATCAGAGGAGAAGAGTGTCAGTAACTTAAAATTCCCCGGTGTTAACATTTTAAAGGATCTGTCCTGGGACCCGCACGTAAGTGCTTTTACAAAGAAGGCACGGCAGCACGACTACCCCCTTAGAAGTTTTGCAGAGTTGGCATGTTATGTAAAACTATGACAAACTTCTACAGATACACGAGTATCCTGACTGGTTACATCACAACCTGGTATGGGAACACCAATGTCCAAGAATGAAAAAACCTACAAATAGTGGATACAGACTAATACATTACTAGTAAAGCCCCCGCCCCCACACAATAAGCACATTTACAAGGAACGCCATCACAGGAAAGTAGCATATATCATCAAGGAAACCCACCACCAAGGCCATGCTCCTGACTCACTGCTGCTATGGGCAAGCAGGAAAAGTTCAGGAACAGTTATTAATTACCCTTCAACCATCGGGCTCCCGAACCAGCATGCTTAAATAACCTATGGACACTCTTTCAAGGATTCTACAACTCATTTTCTCAGTATAATTCATTTACTATTTGTTGAACATTATTATTATTGTTTTTTCTCTATGTGCACAGTTTGTGTTCTTTGCACATTGGTTGTTTATCAGTCTTTGTGTGCAGTTTTCCATTGAATCTATTGTATTTCTGTTCTATGGTGAATGCCTGCAAGAAAATAAATCTCAGGGTACTATAAGGTGACATATACATACTTTGATAATAAATTTACTTTGAACTCTGAACCAGTTAGCTCAGACTTTCTCTTCAAGTGGATGTTGATTGGTCTTTCATTTCAATGAGCAAAACCTACATTTTCTTCTGCTTTCACACACTCAGTGTGGAGCTTCAAGCTTCAGAACACACAGGTGAAATGGTAAGTGCAATTCTGGGGACCATTCAAATCAATATGCAGAATATCACAGGCTACACTCTAATTTCCAAATACATTTTACACTGTGACTGTGCATGCTGGAAATCTGTTTGAAATCATCTTGCTGTTTCCCTCGGAAAGTACAATGTTTCCAAACTGGATTTAAATTGTGAGCTTAAAACTTATTGGCCTGAATTATCAGAATTTGCACAATAGGTGTGCAATTTTGCACAAGGGAATTTGTGTCTAAAATTTACAAAGGGACTATTTCGGAAATGGACAATTTCAATTTCTCTTGGTTTGCACTCTAGCTTAACAGAATTGGTGTTATTCTGGAGAGCTCAGCAGGCCAAGCAGCATCTATGGAGAAAAAGTACTATTAACGTTTCAGGCTGAGACCCTTCGGCAGGACCCGATGTGTATCACTCCTACTTGAGATACAAATTCTTTGCTAAAATCCAACTCTTTAATGTTGTAATGCGGCAAACCTTACCTTGAATGTAAATGAGGTATAGTACTTTTCATCTGCATTTATGTATCTGTACATCATTGCATACAGTTTTGGTCACCTTGTTATTGGAAGGACACTGTCTAGCTGGGGAGAGTGCAGAAGACATTTATGAGGATGCTAGCTGGACCACAGGGCCTGAGTTCCAGGAACAGGTTGGCCGCAGTGGATCTTTATTCCTTGGTGCATAGAAAATTGAAAGGTGATCTTGTAGAAGTTTATACAGTCATGAAGAGTATGTATATAGTCTTTTCTCTAGGGCTAGGGTGTCCAAAACTGGAGGGCATAGATATAAAAGGGGAGAGATTCCAAAGATACCTGAGAGGAAACTTCTTTACAGAGACAGTAGTGAGTATTTAGTATGAGTTGCCAGAGGAACTGAGCACCATTGAAGAAGCATTCGGATAGGTACATGGAGGGTTTTGAGTTGAATGCAGACAACTGGGAGGATGCTGTGGATGGCATGGACCAGTTGGGCCGAAAGGCCTGTTTCCATGCTGTACTACTTTATAACCTCAGGTGCATTGTTACTTACTGTTTAATGAATGACTAGTGTCTTCATAATCTAAATCTGAAGAGAGGGTGGCAGGGCCCAGGTCCGACAGCAAGGAAGAACCCGAGGTTTGGATGATTTAAGCGCCGGACTAGATTGAAAAGGTCAGGGTATTTGGCCCACAGGCAAGGGACAGGCTGGTTCAGCTCGCTGCTCTGCAAGGTTACTCAATTCTGCACTGAATTGAGGGTGTGGCCTGCAATTAACAGGCTTCTGTGGCCTCACTTGCATGAACTTTAATTCATTACTTGCATTGGTATTTTTCTCTTTGCACATTGGGTGTTCGACGGTCTTCTTTTGTTTTAATGGGTTTTCTTGTTCTGTGGCTGTCCAAGGATTTGAATCAACACACATCAAAGTTGCTAGTGAACGCAGCAGGCCAGGCAGCATCTCTAGAAAGAGGTACGGTCAACGTTTCGGGCCAACACCCTTCGTCAGGACTAACTGAAAGAAGAGCTAGTAAGAGATTTGAGGGGGGGGGGAGAGATCCAAAATGATAGGAGAAGACAGGAGGGAGAGGGATGGAGCCAAGAGCTGGACAGTTGATTGGCAAAAGGGATATGAGAGGATCATGGGACAGGAGGCCCAGGGAGAAGGCAAAGGGGGAGGGGGGAAAAAACCCAGAGGATGGGCAAGGGGTATAGTGAGAGGGAGAAAAAGGAGAGAGACAGAAAGAATGTGTGTATATAAATAAATAACGGATGGGGTACGAGGGGGAGGTGGGGCATTAGCGGAAGTTTGAGAAGTCAATGTTCATGCCATCAGGTTGGAGGCTACCCAGACGAGCTCTTCCTTCAGTTAGTCCTGACGAAGGGTCTCGGCCCGAAACGTCGACTGTACCTCTTCCTAGAGATGCTGCCTGGCCTACTGCGTTCACCAGCCACTTTGATGTGTGTTGCTTGAATCTCCAGCACCTGCAGAATTCCTCGTGTTAAGGATTTGAATCTCAAGGTTGTATGAAGTCTACATACTTTGATAATAAATGTACTTTGAATCTTTCAACAACTCCAGACAACACAGAGTTTGGGCTTTGGTCATATCACACACACAAGATTTCTTTGTGCAGGCAAATTTGAGAAGAATGCTTGGAAGTTCACCTCCAGTGTGGGAGTCTAAGGTTTTGATGAAATTTCAAAGAGCCATGTTGATTCTGCACCCTGCATTTCTCTTGAACATACAAATTAGGAGCAGCAGCTAGTCACCCAGCTCCCGAAATGTGTTCTGCCACTTAATAAATGCACAGCAGCTGATCTGACCTTAATTCCCCAATTCCCGTCTATCCACAGGAAACTTTCAACCATTTGCTTAATAAGAGCCCATGCACCTGTACCTTTGGTTCCAAGGTTGTCAAGCCGAGGAGTGGTAGTGGGGACAAGCTCCCACTATCTAAAAGTGGTCCTCACGGCATGCGCCTCAAATAGCCTCTGACAACCAAGTCCAACTCCTGTCCTTCTTGTGTGACTTAGCCCCTAAGCCTGGCGGAACTGTTTCCACTGACAGGAGAAGGGGCAAAGGCGGGTCCTGGCGCCTTAAAACCAGTGCTTCGGGTAGATAGAGCTCGTCAGCCTGGGATGGCAGTCCATCTAAGAGAGGGAAAACTCTGATTTCAAACCTCTGCTGTCTTGTGGCCATACCCACTCATGGGAAAGGCTTCGGGAGTAAACCCCGAGGACAAGTCCGGAGCTGGAGTCCCTGAGGCAGTCCGACATTGTCTTCAACCTCGTTCCAGCAACTCCTGTGACGACACTGGTGCCAAGCTGTATCAGCCCTTGCCCTTCCCTTGGACAACATCGGTGTCGTGGAGAGGGGAGACTTGCTGCATGGGTAACTGCCAGTCTTCCATACAACCTTGCCCAGGCCTGCGCCCTGAAAACTTCCAGGTGCAGATCCATGGTCTCGCGAGACTAATGGATGATGCCGCCGCCACCACCACCTGTACCTTTAAAGCATTCAGAGACTCTGTTTCCACTGCACTTTGAGAGTTGCAAAGACTCAATACAACAAATGAACAAAACAGCCTAATTTCTGCCTTAAATGGGTGACCACTTATTCTTAAAGAGTGACCCCTGGTTTTGGATTCTCCTCACATTCAACCAGTTAAAAGACCACTCAGATGCAATCAAATCCAGAACCTATATTCTAAACCTCAGTTGACACAAGCCAAGCCTGTTTGAGGTTTTCTCAGACAATCTGCTCATTTTAAACCCTTCCTTAAATGAGACTTACCTTGAAAACAGTGAATCCGATATGTATTATTTAGATCAGATGTGTTATTTTTCCTATAAAAACTGACAGTTTCACATCTCCCCACAGTATCCTCCACTTGCTTGATCTGTGACACAAGATGAAATCATGTCCATTCTGTCTATAGATGAAGGGAATCTACACCACAATTCAGGAAGCAGTTCTCTGGGTGGTGCTGGTAGTGCATGGCTAAGGCAATGACCCCATCTCCCACATTTGGGAAAAAGACATTTCAAGGGAGCTCAGAGACATTAAATTTGTGCCCACCTTCAGGACTAAGACATTTCCAAATGCAGAAATACAAAGCGGTCTCTCAGGTGTCTACACCCTTCTACAAATATCAGCTGATTCAAATACAAAGCAATGTGACAAATTACTGCAACAAATTCAATCACCAGTATTCCTATTCTCACCAGCTTGCATCAGCTCTTTGTTTTCCATTAAACAAAGCTTATGATCAGCATACAAAATGCTGGAGGAACTCAGTGAGTCAGGGAGCACCTATGAAGGGAAATAAACAGCTGATGTTTCAGACAGAGATCCTTCCTCAGGACCAAAATCATAACCAGGTTTCCGCAGAATCTCTTTGTGTTTCTAATCATTATTATCAGTTCTGTGCAAAACTATTATAATCATGCAACTTCAGCCTTTAGTCTCTGTGATCTTACATAACCCTTCTCCAAGTTTTAAGTACTGCTGTCAGCCGCCTTCCCTACTACTCTGTGGAATTCTCCTCAAACATCTCTTGCTCTTAATTTATCAAGAGCATAATTAAAAACTTCTTTTACAATCCTTTTACTTCAACGCATCCTTCGTTCAGTTTTTCCGATACAGGGTCATGTTTGCCTATCATCTGTGTCATTGTTTAATGGAAGCATATAGTAAGTACTGAACCAAAACCAAATCAATTAATAGGTGCAAAGACATTTTCAGCTTCTTAGGAAAAACTAAGATACATTGAGTTTTACTGCATCAAGCTGTGGTTCCCTCCAACTTTGAGAAAACCACTATCATCCCAGTACCCAAAAATAACAATATAATGTGACTTAATAACAACTGTCCGGTGCTCTAACATCTACTATCATGAAGTGCTTCAAGAGATGAGTCATGGCATGATTCAACTCCATCTTTCCAGACAAGTTCGACCTACTACAATTTGCTTACTCTGCAACAGGTCTACAGCTGGTGCCACCACCCTGGCCCCACACTCATATCTGGAGCATCTAGACAATAAAGTCACATACGTCAGACCCTGGCAGTTAATGCCTCTATATGCAACTGGATCCTTGACTTCCTGACCATGGCTGCAATCAGTAAGGATAGGCAGCAACACCTCCGCCATAATTATTCTAAAATCTAGTGTTCCACAAGATTGCATCCTCAGCCCCCTACTCTACTCCCCATACGCTCATGACCGTATGGCCAGATTCTGGTATACAAGTTTGCAGGTGAGAACACTGTAGTGCGCTGCATTACTAACAATAAGGAAGGAGATAGAGAGCTTAGTGACATGGTGTCATGACAAAAAAAAAAAAGAGCAGGTCAGGGACTTCAGAAAAGTAGGCGATGCAAATTCTCCTGTCTACATCAACAGTGTTGAGGTGGAGAGAGCTGAGAGTTTCAAGTTCCTAGGTGTGAACATCACCAACAGCCTAGCCTGATTCAACCACAAGGCCAAGAGAGCTCACCAACACCTCTCCTTCCTTCGGATCTAAAAAAAATTCAGCATGTCCCCGTTATTCTTCCAATTTTTATTGATGCACCACAGAAAGCATCTTGCCTGGGTACATAACAGCTTGGTATGGCGACTGCTCTGCACATGACCACAAGAAACTGCAGGGAGTTGTGGACACAATACAAGAACTACCCACCCCACTATGGACTCTGTCTATACTTCTCACTGCTCCAGTAAAGCAGCCAGCACAAAAAAAGACTCCACCCACTACAGACATTCTCTCTTCTCTGTTCCATTGGGCAGAAGATAAAAAAGCTTGAAAGCACGTACCATCCGGCACAAGAACAGCTTCTATTCCACTCCCATCAGACACCTGAATAGACCTTTTCTACAATATGATGGTTTCTTGGCCTCACAATCTACCTCATTAATCTTTAACCTGCACTCTTCTTTTATTGGTAGCTTTTATACTTTATTCTATGTTGTTATTGTTTTACCTTAGGAAGAGGGAGGAGAAGATGATGGTGGCACGTGCAGCTGTTCCGAATGAATATCCTATGTGTAACTAGGGGGGGCCGTGCACAATCCGGATTTGATGGAGACAGCCGTGAGAGTACGGAGGAACACATGGAGAAACTTCTGAAATGCCTGCTTCACTGCTGCTGCTACTGTGCGATCGAGAATCTCTGGAGACGAAGGCCCCAAATCCTTGGCTTTGCCTATTGCTTATTGCCAGGGCCGGGGTTGGAACACTCGGCAGAGATGGTGCTCGGTGTCGGAGAGGTGGTCGGAGGCTCGGAGCTTTTGGACGGACTCGGAGTCAGATGCTTCCAGGATGCTGCATCAGCAAGTTGGCGGCGCTGGAGGTTTACCGTCTGCGTGAGATCATGGGACTTTCGAGAGACTTTGAGACTTTACAGTGCCATGGTCTGTTCTTATCAAATTACGGTATTGCTTTGCACTGTTGTAACTATATGTTATAATTATGTGGTTTTGTTAGTTTTTACGTTGGTTTGTCATGTGTTTTCGTGATATCATTCTGGAAAAACATTGTATCATTTCTTAATGCATGCATTATTAAATGACAATAAAAAGAGGACTGTGTGTCCTCATAATCTAATCTAATCTAACCTTATTCTTGCTCAGTGCACTGTGTAACGATTTGATCTGTATAAATAGTATGCAAGATAAGCTTTTCACTGTATCCCTGTACACATGACAATAGTAAACAAATACCAGTGCTATTGGCATAGTATTCTAGACTCAATTTTATAGAATCAAGATTGTATTGAGGATTTGAGAAGTCAGGATAATGAGTAGTTACCTTGTAAAGACAGGCAGCAACCAGTATCTCTTCTCATCTCCAAATACCTGTTTCATATTCTTGCTGCAGCCTAAGCTAAATCCATTCTTGTCTGGTCCATGTCGGAATACAGGTGCTCTGAATGCCTCTGAAACAAATAAGCCATTATTTTAACTTTATTACTTGAAACTCTCACCTGAATATTTGCAAACTTACATCTAAATATTTAACTGCAGAATGAGTCAATAAGCTGAAGAAAATCATGAATGAAATGTAGTTAGGAAAGGGTATATTATCCATCTTACAAAGGACAATACAGCACAGTACAGCCCTTCAGGCCACGATGTTGTGCTAATTTTTTAACCTCCTTCAAAATTAATCTAACGCTTCCTTCCCAGATAGCCCTCCATATTTATTTCATCTATGTGCCTAAGAGACTCTTAAATGTCCCTACTGTATCTGCCTCTACCACCACCCCTGGTAGCATGTTCCATGCACCCGCCAGTCTCTGTAAAAAAAAACCTACCTTTAACATCATCCCTATACATTGCTTCTATCACTTTAAAGTCATGCCCCCTCATATTAGCCATTTATGCACTTGGAAAAAGGAGATGACTGTCCACTCTATGCATCATCATCTTACATACTTCTATCAAGTCACTTCTCATCCTCCTTCGCCCCAAAGAGAAAAGCCCTAGCTCACTCAACTCATCCTCACAATTCCTGCTCTCTAATCCGGGCAGTGTACTGGTAAATCTCCTCTGCACTCTCTCACTAAAGCTGTCTCATCTTTCCTATGATGACACAAGAAATGAACACAATATTGCAAGTGTGGTCTAACCAGAATTTTATAGAGCTGCAACACTACCTCGTGGTTGTTGAACTCAATGCCCTGACTGACCAAGACACCGTACAACCTCTTAACTACCCTTTCAACTGCGTGGTAGTTTTGAAGGATCTATAAAAGTGGACCTGAAGATCCTTCTGTTCCGCCACACTGATAGGAAACCTGCCATTCACCCTATACTCTGCCTTCAGTTTGACATTCAAAGGTATACCTTCATGGGTTACTGAATTAAACTCCATTTGCCACTTTTCAGTCGAGCTCTGCAGCTTACCAATGCCCCAATATTACCTACAACAACCTTATACACTTTCCACAACACCAGAAACCCTTGTGTTATCTGCAAGCACACTAACCCACCCTTTCACTTCCTAACCCAAGTCATTTATAAAAATCACAGAGCAGTGCTCTTAGAATAAATCACTGTGGGACACCACTTATCATTTGACTCCATGTAGAATATACTCTATCCGCTACCATACTCTGCTTTTTATACACAAACCCATTCTGAATCCGTGTAGCCACGTTTCACTGGACTCCGTGCCACCTGACTTTCTGAATGAGCCTACCATAGGGAACATTGATGAACCTCTTACTAAAGTCCATATACACCACATCCACTGTTCTAACTTCATCTATTTTTGTCACTTCCTCAAATAATTCAATCAGGTGTGTGAGGCATAGCCTGCTCCTCAGAAAACCATGCTGACAAAATCAGACTATTCTTCTTCAAATGCTTGTAAATCCCGTCCCTAAGAATCCTCTGCAATAGTTTGTTCATTACTGATGCAAGACTCACTGGTCAACGATTCCCAGTATTATCTGTTACCTTCCTTGAACAAAGGAATAACATTTGCCACTCTCCAATCTTCTGGCATTACTCCTGTGGCCAGTGAGGATGCAGAAATCATTGCCAAAGGTGCAGCAATCTTTCCCTCAGTTCCCAAAGTAACCTGAGGTAAATCCCTCTCTCAAAGTTCCAGCATATTACCCTGTCTTCACATTTATCAAGATCTCTCTCACTGGTGAATAGTGAAGCAAAGTATTCATTAAGGATCTCCCCTACTTCCTCTGATGCCAGGCACATTTCCTCTCTTATCCCTGATTGTCCTACCCTCACTCTAGTCATCCTCCTGTTCTTCACGTACATGTAGAATGTCTTGGGGCTTTCCCTAATCTGACTTCTTATGCCCCCTTCTAGCTCTCTTAAGTTCCTTCTTAAGCTCCTCCCTAGTTACCTTATAACTCTCTAGAATCCTGTCTGATCCTTGCTTCCTAAACCTTAAGTATGCTTCCTCCTTCCTCTTGACTAGGTGTTCTGCATCTGCTGTCAACCATGTTTCCATTAATCCTACCATCCTTTCCCTGCCTCAATGGGACAAACCTATCCAGAACTCCATACAAGTACTTCCTTAACAACTTCCAAATTTCCATTGTGCATTTCCAGAGTACAATTGTTCCCAATTTATGCTCCCAACTTCCTGCCTCATAGCATCATAATACAATCTCCTCCAATTAAATACTTCTCAATACCTTCTGCACCTATCCCTGTGCGAAACTATAGTAAAGGTCGGCTAGTTGTGGTCATTGTCTCCAAAATGCTCGCCCACTCAGGGATCTATCAGCTGATCAGGTTTATTCCCTAGTACTGGATCCAGTATGGCCTCTCCTCTAGTCGCCCTGTCTACATATTGTGTCAGGAATCCTTTCTGGACACACCTAACCAACTTTTCCCGATTTAAATCTCTTACACTATTGAAGTACCAATCAATATTAGGGAAGTTGAAGTCACTATAACAATTCTGTTAGTTTTACATCATTCCAAAATCTGCCACTTGGTCTGTTCCTCAATGTTTCTGATGCTATGGGGGTTATATAGAATATTCCCAAGAGAAAGACTGCTTCCTTCCTGTTTCTGACTTCTACCCACACTGACTCAGTGGATGATCCCTCCACGACATCCTCCCTTTGACAGCTATGGTACAATCCTTGATTAGCAATGCCATGCCTCCACCTCTGTTACCTTCCTTCTGAAACATCTAAATCCACAATCATTCTTGCTCTTGTGATAGCCAAGTCTCTGTAATAGCCACAACACCGTAGATTCATGTATTGATTAGTGCTCCAAGTTCATCCCCCTAGTTCCTGATAATTCTTGAATTAAATTAGACATGTTTCAATCCATCCAGCTGACTGTATTTACGCTGTATTCACTGCATAGCCTCCTTCCCCACAGTATCTCTACACCTTGTACCTACTTTACACCAAATGCTTCATCCTCTGACCTATCACTCTGGTTACAATTCCCCTACCAACCAAGTTTTAACCCTTCCCAATAGCTCTAGCAAACCAGCCCGCAAGGATAGTGGTCCCGTCAAAATCAGGTGTAACCCATCCCTTTTGTACAGGTCACATCTTCCCCAGAAGAGATCCCAATATCCACAAATCTGAAACCTTGTCCCCTGTGCCATTCTTCAGCTACACAATCATCTGCCGTATCATTCTCATCTTACTCTTACTGGTGTGTGGCAAAATTTTAATTCATCGCTACAGTCATCAGTGATGTGTAAAGTAGTACAGAGTTTATTATCTAGTCCTCCAATCTTTGTAAGATCAGACACAATTTTACTTTGTTCAGTGTTTTAATGTTATAGTCTCATGTCAAACCTGAGTAGCTGTTGAAGAATTAAAGAAAAATGAATGCACAGGTGGCAAGGTAGATTTTAAATGGGTTTGGGCATCTCAGGTAAAGCAAAGGAGAAGGGATGAGGAGGGAACTCCAGGGTATTAAAAGGTCGTCACCAAATTATAATTGTTGGTGGTTGCGTCAGCCCTTATCTGAGCCTGCAATGACCAGCTCTTTCGGCTATTTCATAACCACCCTCTGATTAAAGCCACATTGCTGTGGGCCTGGATCAGACCTGGAGAGGACGATGAAAGGTATTGGACAAGAAATATTAACTACAATTTCTCTTTCCATGACTGTTGACTGGTGCTTCTTGCATTTTCTGCTACTATTTTAAGTGAGGTTGGCAGATGCCTTTCTCTAGTATTTGGGAACCAGAGTTTTTAAAGAAATCTGATTACTGATACTATGCTTTTAATTCCAGATTTATTCAATTACTTAATTTTAAATTGCCAGTTGCCATGCTAAGGTTTGTACTGGTGTCTCCAGATCAATAATCTAGGTCTCCGTAACTGAACTGCAATGTTATGACACACTATGTTACTGTTGCCTCATACAGCTTACTACTTTGGCTACAATCACTCCACAGATTAAAATCAAAGGCATTGCATTTTTTTCCTTGAGTTAGAAAATAGCAGATCTTTTGTTCTCCTCTGCGCATCAAAACACAGAAGTATTTTTGTATTCTGTGGGCATACTTCGAACATGGATCACTTGCACATCGTACTATTCCTATTTTACTCAAATGCTTCAGGAATGAAATATATGCAACATGATCATGAATTAGCCTGTGAGGTGTCATCGACAACTGATGCTTCATAGCAAAATGCAATTATTGCCACAAGGTCTATTTTCAATTGACAGAATAACTCTGCCAACTCTGGCCAAAGTCAATAAATGAAGCATTTTTCATTAATTATTCATCACAATTAACACTATCTAGTTGTCTTAGATTTGGGTGTTCCATCAGAATGCAACGTTATATGGAGCGGCCAGGGGAAGTTCTGTTTCAATGTGACAAAAAAGATACACTCGCATTTCAAGTGTGAAAAGATGTATTTAGTCCAGAACCTTTTATTCACTGACAGTTTAAAAGTAACAGGAAAAGGAATAGAAGTAGGAAGTTGGGAAATATGTAAATGCTGGAACCATTGAAGATGCTACACCAGTGTGATCAGTATTGTTGAAATACACTAAAAAATAACACTAATATCAAAAGATCAGAATATTTCTATATATGCACTTATACAGCACCCTTAATGTCGAACACGTTTCAGAAGGGCAATCAAAAATTAGACATTGTACCCAGGAATGTATTATGTGAAAGATTGGAAACCTGATCAAAGGGATTTTAAGAAGGGAAAAGGAGGGAAAATTTCATTAATGTAACTCGCCAAGTAAAGGCAGAAGTGCAAGAGATTAGAGACAGAGGAAAAGGGAGTCTGAAGATTAATTTTAAAGTTGGAGAAAATTAAAGTAGTTAATGATTGGTGAGATAAGAAAGGATTTAAATCACAAATACATCTAAATTCAAAGAAGAGGAAATATCGGTAAGAACAGTGAGAGTAGGAATGTGCAACAGGATGTAGGCAACAATGTTTCAGATGAATTGAAATTCATTGAGGGTGGAAAATTTAAATCAACCCCAAAAAAAAAATCCATCCGATTTTGACATGACAAGGGTATGGATGACAGCATATGCTTTTTACAAATGGTTGTCCTAAAGGTGTACATCAGATAGTGCTGAAAAAACATATTGTTTCTCTTTTTATTTTCATCTAATAGGTCTATATTACTGGGTCAAATCAGCCAACTTCACCAAGATGGAAGGAGATCTTTCCAGGTAAGTAGGAGGCATGTGCTGAAAGTTCAGCTAAGGATTGCACAAGGGTAAAAAGTTAGATTCATTATGATATGGTAGCTCTTACTGAGGTGGTCACACCCCGAGTGCAGGTTTCAGATAGTAGATGGGTGACCACCAGAAGTATGGGGAGTAAGCAGTCAGTGCTGGGTTCCCCTGTGGCCATTCCACAGAGCAACAAGTATCCCTTGGATACTGTTGTGGGTGGGAGCGGGGTTGACCTATTAGGGCATAGCACCAAAGCAAAGCCAGTGGCACTGTGTCCAGCTCTGAGGCTCAACAGGGAAGGGTAACGTCAGGCAGAGGAGTAGTGATAGGAGACTCAGTGGTTAGGGGGACAGACAGCAAATTCAGTGGCCGAGAAAGAAATAGCAGGATGATGGTGCCGCCCAGGCGCTAGGGTCCAGGACATCTCAGAGCGGCTGCAGATACTGTCAAGGGACAGGCTGAGCAGCCCGAGGTCATAGTGCACACTGGCACTAATGACATATGTAGAAAGGTGGAGCAGGTCCTGCGCAGAGTATAGAAGCTGGGAAAGAAGCTGAAGAGCAGGGCCTCCAAAGTAGTAATCTCTGGATTTCTCTCCATGTCACATGCTAGTCAGGGCAGGAATAGGCTGATGGTACAGATGAATGAATGGTGAGGAATTGGTTCAGGGGTCAGGGTTTCAGGTTCTTGGATCATTGGAACATCTTCTGGGGCAGGGGTGACCTGTACAAGATGGACAAGTTGCACCTAAACTGGAAGGGAACCAATATCCTAGCCGGAAGGTTCGCTAGTGCTACTCAGGAGAGTTTAAACTAGTTTAGCAGAGGATGGGAACCAGAGCAACAGGTTACACAGTGGAGGGACGCAGAGGATGGAAGATGCCAGGGCCAGTAAAATCAGGTAAGAGCAAAGTAATAGATACCATAGGATGAATAGTGTATTTTAATGCTAGGAGCATTATGGGTAAATGTGATGAAGTTGGAGCATGGATCAGTACATGGAACCGTGAGGTTGTGGCCAATACAGAGACTTTGTTGAGAGATGGACAGAAATGGGTGCTTAATGTCTCAGGGTTTTTCATGTTTTAGGAAAAATTGAGAGGGAGGTAAAGAGGGAAGGGAGAGTTGTATTACTAATCAGGGACAATATCGCTACTGCACTCAGAGGGGACAGAATGGAAGGCTCGTCCACTGAGTCTATATGGGTAGAACTCCAAAATCATAAGGGTGTAATCAGTCTGATGGTATTGTACTACAGACCTCAGCCCCAGTAGCCACTGAGACACTGATACACTGATGCACAGATATGCAGACAAATTAAGAAAAGGTATAAAAACAACAGGGTTGTTGATGTGTGGGGCTTCAACTTCCCTTATATAAACTGGGACCTTCTTAGTGCAAGTGGTTTAGATGGGGCAGAATTTGCTAGGTGCATCCAAGAGGCTTTCTTAAATCAATACATAGAGAGTCCAACAAGAGGAAGGGTTGTACTGAGTCCGGTGTTGGGTGATGAACCTGGCCAGGTGTCCGACCTTTCAGTGGGTGAGCAGTTAGGGAACAGTGACCACATATGCTTAACTTTCAGGACAGCTATAGATAAGTATGGATGGACCTAGCGAGAGAGTATTAAACTGAACCAGGGCAAATGACAGGAGTATTAGGGTAGAACTAGAGAGATTTAATTGGGAACTGCTGTTTTTGGGCAAGTCCACATTCAACATGTGGAGGGTGTTTAAAGACCAATTGCACAGAGTACAGGACAGGTAAATTCTACTCAGAAGGAAGGACAAGGAAGGCAAGATAAGAGAACCTGGATGTTGAGGGAGGTGATGAATTTAGTCAAGAAGAGAAAGGAAAAGCATGTAAAACTTAGGAAGCTAGGATCAAACAGAGCCCTGGGGATTATAAACAAGCCAGAAAAGAACTCGAGGAGGGAATTAGGAAAGCCAGGAGGGGGCTTGAAAAGTCCTTGTCAAATAGGACTTAAGACAGTCCAAAGGTATTCTATACATACATCAGCAGCAAGAGGATAACTAGGGAAAGAGTGGGACCACTTAAGGCTAAAGGTGGGGGGGGGGGGGGGAGATTTGCTTGGATGTGGTTGAGTACTCTACATATGCATTTATCAGGTAGAAGGAAGTGGAAGATAGGCAGATCAGTGTCAAGAGTCTTAACATGCTAGGGCATTTCAATGTAAAGGAGGAAGTTGTGTTGGATCTCTTAAAGAGCTTTAAAGGTGAATAAGTCCCCAGGGTCTGATGGGATATACCCTAGGTTATAAGAGGCAAGTGAAGAGATTGCTGGGGCCTTAACCACCATCCTCATGTCCTCTCTAGCCACAGGCGAGGTCCCAGAGGACTGGCAAGTAGCTAATACTTTTCCATCATTCAAGAGAGGAACCAGGGATAATCCTGGAAACTACAGACCAGTGAGTTTCACGTCAGTGAGGAAGTTACTGGATGAAATTTTTAGAGATAAGATTTATGAGCATTTGGAAAACCATGGTCTAATTAAGGAGAGCTAGCATAGCTTTGTGCTGGGCACGTCATGTTTACTAACTTGACTAAGTTTTTTGACAAGGTGATGAGGGTGACTGATGAATGTAGAGCTGTAGATGTTGTCTACATGGATTTTAGTCAGGTGTTTGACAAGGTCCCTCATAGGAGGATCATCCAGAAGATTAAGATGTATTCGGTCAATGATGATTTGGCCATTTGGATTTAGAAATGGCTTGTCCATAGCAGACAGAGGGTGGTAGGTGAAGGGATTTATTCTTGCTGGAAGACCAAGTGCGTCTTAACTAGTGGTGTTCTGCAGGGATCAGTACTGGGACCTCTGCTGTTTGTGATATAAATGACCTGGATGAAAATGTAGATAGGTAGGTTAGTAAGTCTGTGATGATATGAAGATAGGTGGTGTTGTGGATAACACAGGTGACTGACCGGCAAAGAATAAAGTGGGATATAGATCAGTTTCAGACAAAGGGTGGAAAATAGCAGATGGAGTTTAATTTAGCCAAATGGCTTTGTACCAGTTGATAGCATGGTGAAGGTGCTATATGGTACGTTTGCCTGTCTTAGTTGACTATTTATTAGACCGCATCTGGAGTATTCCATTCAGTTCTGGTCACCCCATTACGGAAAGCATTCCCCATTACAGAAAGGATTTCAAGGCTTTGGAGAGGGTGCAGAAGACATCTACCAGGACTGCCTGAATTGCACCTGCCCAGGTACATGTACCATCTCACATTTTCTTCTGTAAGGGGTTTCTTCTTTCATGTTACTGTGTAGGCTAATCAAAATGGCTTCTTTGTTATGTTAACTGCTGAGAAAGTTCTGTCACTAGCAGCTTGTTTGGGTTATAGAGGGAGTGTATTCAGTTGCTAACCATTTGGGATAGATGTTATTCCTTTCTGTGCGTCTGTAAGCTATTGGAATGCGCGAGTTTTGGGGCAGAAGGTGCGATGGGGAGAGAGAGAGTGGACGCGATGCTGTGAGCTGGCCGATGGGTCGGACCCCGAGGTCCAGAGTCTTCGGCGAGGAGAGGAGACGAAGACAGACTTGTGTGGAGCGTCTGGTCAACCACTGTGGTTGGTCCCAGGCGGCGGGTCGAGGTGGTCAGAGGGGATCGAATGGTGAAAAGAAGGCCGTTACTAGAGCTCCAACTGTTTGTGCACGAAGAGATTGAACTTTGATAAGTTTGGCACCTTTTATTTTCCTTTTATATTTTATCTCTATTAATTACATAGTTCCAGTAATATCTATAAATTGTAATTCATTTAATCATTTATGGTGTATTGTTTATTATTTGGCGGAGTGAGGTACATCACACAGCATCCACACAAACTTAATTACCCAGTTTGGCGGGGTCGAGGGCTGTTTCCCCTAGACGATAGTGAGTTGAGCGACCCTGAGGCTTACCAGGGGGCTACATTTGGGGGCTTGTCCGGGATTTGATTCAGTGGTGTGCTGTGTGCTCTTTAAATCGGTGCTGCTGTGTCTCTGTGGGATTGCGGTTAGTAATTTGTGTCTCTGGGGGTTATTTGCTGGTTATTACTGCATGCGTGTTGGGTGAGGTCTTTGTTCGAGTTCAGACTAGCGCTGACGAGTTGGTGGTGGGACTAGGTGCTATCCATACTGTTAGGAGAGAGAGGAATGAGTGGTCTGATTTGGAGGTAGTGTCTGCGAACAAATGTTCCAGCTATGGCAGGCTCCACCTGTCTTTTGGGATATTGTCCACCCCTAAAGGGGCGGAGGCATGTGAGACGTTGGTGGAGTGGATCTCTCAGTTGCTAGATGGGTGGCAATGCTCGGTTGAGGGAGAGTGACAGGGATTGGTTGAAAGTTTGAGTAGGCGGGCTGTTGACGGTGTCAGGTTCAATCACACCGTAGTGACAGCTGCCAGTTTTTTGAAAGAGGGGGGAAGAGTTTTCAGTGCGCCTTCTCTGGCTAGGAGGGCAGCTAAATTGCTTGCAGTGCCAGAGGGATCATTTCAGGGGATCAGCCCCTCCCTCACGTTCAGCTGATCAGAGAGGTGTCGGGAAACTTAGTGGAGGCCCAGTGGGGGAACAGCTTGGGATCGCCGGGGGAGCACGTTCCCAGCAATGTACCAAGGAACTTCTGAAAGGAAAATACCCTATTCCTGAAGCTTAGAGGGACCACACCCCAGTGTGTCGTTACGGATAGAGGGAAGCAATGCTAAAGCCATCCTCGACACCGGGGCACAGGTCAAGTTGTTGTACAGTTCGTTTTACGACCGGTGTCTGAAGCATTTACCCTTGACAACATTAAGGGCACTGGAGATTTGGGGTACCAGTGCCAGTAATTATATTCAGAAGATGATGATTGGTTAGTGACCCTGGAGTTCATGGGGGCATTGTCTGGGCACTCAGCGTTTCGAGCTGCTTCTGAGGACGTATGTAGTAGCCTTGGGCCGGTAATGAATTTAACCGAGACTCAATTGTGGTACGGCCTGGGGGAAGTATCTGAGGGTGAGACTCTCTTAGTAGACACTCCGAAATACCACGAAGGGAGGGGAGTTGACCGCTGAAGACACCTTGGTGAGAGAGAGGTCATGGCGACTGGACCCTGTAGCCGTGCAAGATGTGGGCAGCGTGTGTGTGGATTATAGGACTCTGAACAAGCGCACTGTCACTGACCAGAATACGGCCCTGAGGGCCCAAGACACTATGGTCTGTTTGTATGGTGCGATGTGGTTTAATGTGCTGGATCTGAGGAGTGGATGTTGCCAGATCCTGATGAGTGAGGCTGATGAGGAGAAGATGGCCGTTACTGGTTCCCTAGGATTCTTCCGGTCCGATAAGATGCCACAGTGCATATCCAAAGCCTCTGCAACCTTTCCGCAGGGCATGAGGAAGACCTTGGGGGATGTGGAGGTGTTTGTAGTTTTGGCATATGTGGATGATGGCCTAGGGTTTGGATTCGCCTTGGGGGATGATGATGTGAGGCGAGTGCTGGAGCCCAGGACAACCATTGAAGACTTGGAGTTCTCGCTCGTCAAAGTGGAGATGGAGAAATGGAATTCTATGCTAAAACTGCGGTCATGTACTGATAATTAATCCAGAGAGACAAAACCATGACCAACCTTCGAAAGGATCAGCAGAAACACAAGACATTGATCCAGAACAGATTGGAAAAAGCTAGTGGTGTAATTGCGTCCCAGATGGAAATGGACATGAAGCGTGGGTCAGAACTGCTGAGACTGGGGTGAGGGTTGGAGGAGTCAGAGGAGAAGCTGACGTCTCGAATGCAGGAGGCTGAAGAGGCTGCCCAGGCTAAGTGTTTCAGTTTGGAGAAAATCAAACAGCAGCTACCGGTCGAGGGAATGAGGAAGAATACGGATTCGAAGGATGATGTGCTAGATGTGTGGTACATGCTGCCTTTCGCTAACTTCCCCTTGATTGAGGAAGAGACTTTTGGTCCCTCCCCCACTGAGTCAGGTGTAGTGGGGAGGGCTAGCTGTGGGCAGCCTGGGTTACTGTAGGACCCTGAAGGAAAAGAAGCCGGGCCCTGGACACGGGACAGGGGGCTCCGAGTTGCAGTGGGAGCATGAGTGAGAGATTGAGAGAGGAGTCGGCAAGCAGACCTGAGGTATCCCCAGTAGTGTCAGAGCCTTAAGGGTTTAGATGAGGGGGTACAGAGGTCTTGGAGGATTAGGAAACTCCCAGATAGGTTGGCCTATGTAGCGCCCGTAGGACCAGATGCAAAGTACACTGTTTGGGGAGCAATGTCATTGTGTGTACTTTGATTGGGTTTTTGTGTCTGCAGGACTGGTGGGCGAGTTATTTAGAAGTCATGAGGACATGACTTTATTTGGTGGGGGGCGAGTGTAAGAGGTTTCTTCTTTTATGTTACTGCGTAGGCTAATCAAAATGGCTTCTTTGTTATGTGAACTGCTGAGAAAGTTCTCTCACTAGCAGCTTGTTTGGGTTATAGAGGGAGTTGTATTCAGTTGCTAACCAATTGGGATAGATGTTATTCTTTTTTGTATGTCTGTAAGCTATTGTGATGCGCGAGTTTTGGGGCAGAAGGCACGAAGGGGAGAGAGAGTGGACATGATGCTGTGAGCTGGCCAACGGGTTGGACCCCGAGTCGGAGTCCGAGGTCCAGGGTCTTCAGCGAAGAGAGGAGACGAAGACAGACTCGTGTGGAGCATCTGGTCGACCACCGTGGTTGGTCACAGGCGGCGGGTCGAGGTGGCCAGAGGGGATCGAATGGTGAAAAGAGGATCGTTACTAGAGCTCCAACTGTTTGTGCATGAAGAGATTGAACTTTGTTAAGTTTGGCGCCTTTTATTTTCCTCTTATAGTTTATCTCTATTAATCTCATAGTTCCAGTAAGATCTATAAAGTGTAATCATTTAATCGTATATGGTGTATTGTCTGTTATTTGGCGGGGTGGTGTACATCACACAGCATCCACACAAACTTAATTACCCAGTTTGGCGGGGCCGAGGGCTATTTCCCCTAGACGACAGCCAGTTGAGCGACCCTGAGGCTTACCGGGGGAGGGGTACACATTCAGTACTTTTTTTAAAAAAACTTTATCATTCTCACAGTGGCTGAATATTGGGATAACGGCCAATCTAAGGTCAGGAATAGAGATAGTTCTATTGGGCTCTGTGCTGTACCTGTTTGAATTTTGCAGGTGCAGTAGCATAGAGAATGTCTGGTCTTCATGATGTCCCATCCTTATTGACCTGTTTTAATTTCATTGCAGATACCTACAGGAGCTTGTTGAACTAGCAATCTGGCTGGAGAGAATAGGAGATAAACACCAGGTCAGGAACTGGAGTTTTGATGTATTCAGTCTCCTCTGTGGATTTGACACACTCAGCCTAAACCTCTGATATATGTTATTGTGCAGAATATTTCTGCAACCCATTAAATTTTAAGCCCAAAAATACCACCAAAAACACTGAGATTTTCTTATTTTTCTTTGTTGTAGATTATCCAATCTTGCTCAAACCTAATTATTTAAAAATTTAACATCAACAAATATTTAGTACAGAAATTCCATCTTACCTAATGTAGACCTGTTCTTACTGACTAACCAGCAATGGTAGCCAAACAGAGAGGACAGGCTGACGGAGAACATGGCAGCTGCAAAGAACAGGAACATGATGTGGAACTTAGCTTGGGTGTCTGGTAGGCCATTCTGGGGAAGGGGAGAAAGAAAGAAAAAGGTAACAATATGCCGGAAACACAGAAAACGAGTTTGTACTTTCTATATGTAATTTTGCAACTATACATTGCAGAAACTGATCTGTTTTAACTTTTGCCCATCTTTTCTAGGCCACAGGAATATAGGAAGAGGAGCTGGCCATTCTACTGTATCATGGTTATCTGTACCTCAACCACAATCATCTGGCCTTTGATCTATAAGCATAAATTACCTACACTTAAAATACTTACTGAAGCTCTTGAAAATTTAAATTAACCAAGTAGATGTATTCTTAAGATGAGTATGAAAAGGTTCCAAATTTCCTTTATTATTCCCCATAGAAAAAGTGCATGTTTGGCACAGCATTGTGGGCCGAAGGGCCTGTACTGTGCTGTAGGTTTTCCATGTTTCTGAAAACTGCCTCCTCCCTTCATGTATGAATAACTTCCAATCCAATTCTGATTTCTCCATCAATAGATCACATGCAAATAACCTTCAAAAATGGGACAGCTTAATTAGATTATTCCTCAACATTATCTTGTTCATGACTAATGTTGTAAATCTTCGAGCAGCCCTAGGCTGTCCATTCCTAGCACCTTTTAAATGGGGAATGCATCTTTAAAAGCCTAAAATCAGAACCTCTGCAACTCGTGGGGTCAAACCCAATTCTCACTATGTACTGCTATGATGACAGCATGTTTGTCTTTCCACAATTCTAAGGTGAAACATATTGCCAATGTTCTTTTAAAAAGTTACAAATTAGTTTGATTTAATTTCTTTCTTTCCACAGTTAATGAAATTAGTAAGTTGGTTGTGTTAAGTTAGTTAATGACTATACAGCACTGAAATTATTCACTTTTTAAGGAATCTTAATGTATCCATTTCCTTTACTTTCCTCTTCCCACATCATTGGGTTCAGTGGCTTACCCAAGACTGTCACTGTGCTAATATAAATATAACAAAGAAAGATGGAACAACTTCTCTGAAGCTTTTTTTTGTCATGTTATGTGAGAATTGCCTCAGTATTCTATAGTGGAATTTGATACATCTCCAAAATATTGATGAATGATGACCTTCCTGGCATCCCAACAGGCATTGGATGGTAAATGGTATCATCTGAAGTGAGTTACGGAAATTGTGCCAGATATGCTTAGGTGATTCATGACCAGATAAGCTCGGTCAAATTTCTGGATTGGCACTATTTGATCAAGGAATTATTTCAAATGTTAAAAAAAATAAATAATTTACAGACACGTGTTGCTGAAAAATACCAGTGCTACATTTCTAAGTTTCCAGACATAAACTATTATGCCACAGTTTTGTTATCTGTCCCAGTATCATTTTTCTTGATTAATGCCAATTTGTTTTGGAAGAGAGTGTTTTATTATTTTTAAGGTATTATATTTTTGTTGTCTTGCTACAGGGCCAGGTACAGATGAGCTACATCCACCAGTGTTGAATTTTCTATCTATTCAGAAACATAGGTCAAGGAAATGTATGCAAATATAATAGAACTTGGTCTAAGATAGGGGTTCACAACCTGGGGTCTATGGAACCCTTGGTTAATGGTAGGGGTCTATGGCATAAAAAACGGATGGGATCCCCTGGTCTAGAAGAATGTATGCATTAAATTCGCATTCTGTTAGGTCTAATGTAGGAAAACTCACAGTAACATAGCCAATGAGTTGTTTATACCAAAGAGGGTTTATAACTGTTAATAATATCTACTATATTCACAGCTTGACCAATATGGGCCTCATTTCTTATAAAGTCACAGAAATAGTTCTTCACCCAACTTATCTTATGTTGACCATGGTTCCCACTAAGTTAGTTCCATTTCCCTGCACTTAGCACATACCCCCTTCCCAACCCTCCTGTCCATGTACTTAACCATATGTTTTTAGAAAAATTTGCCTTATGGAGATATCCTAGCCTCCTGGGGAAAGGGCAGCAGTTGAGAAGAATTATTGAGGGAGAAGGATTAGTATCAACATTTGAACAATGCGGTCAGTCAATCTGCATCTGTAATCTAGAATCAAGTCTATTTTTACACTTTACATTAAGGACCTACAATAGGAATTGGGTCTCTTATCCAAGAGAATGACAGCTGACTTTAGCAAATCAAAGCATGGATATTAGAGGGAGGTTGTCTCACAAATGAGAATTGAGTTCATTGAGGAAGTGACAAAGATGATTGATGAGGGTAGGGCTATGAATGTTGATGTGGACTTTACTAAGGCATTTTACAAGGTCCAGAAGATTAAGTCACGTGGAATCCACGGTGAGTTGGTAAACTGGATACAAAATTGGCTTAATCAATGAAGACAGACAGTAGTAGTTGAGAGATGTTTTTCCGACTGGAGGTCTGTGACCAGTGGTGTTCCTCATGGATCTATGCTGGGGTCTCAGTTGCTTGTAATATATTTTAATGATTTGAATTATAATGTAGGTGATTAGTAAGTTTGCAGGTGAAATGACATTTGGTGAAGTTGTGGATAGTGAGCAAGGTTGTCAAAGGATACAGCAGGATATAGGTTAGCTGGAAATATGGGTGGAGAAATGGCAGACGAGAGCTTAATCCGGACAAGTGCGGGGCATTTTGCAAGATCAAATGCAAGGGAAAAGAATACAATAAAAGGCAAGACTTTTAAGTACATTGATATTTGCTGGAACCTTGGGGTGCAAGAAGTGCAACGTAAATAGGTAGTGTGTTAGGAAGACATGGCATGCATGTCTTCATTGGTCAGGGCATTGAGTATTAAAATTGGAAAGTCATGTTTCAGCTCTATTAAACTTTGATTTGACTCCATTTGGACTATTATTTGAGTTCTGGTTGGCTAACTACGAGGATGGGGAGACTTTGTAGAGGTTGCAGAAGTGTTTCACCAGGATGTTGTCTTGATTGGACTGCATTAGCTATTAGTTAGACAAACTTGGAATGTTCTTTATGGAGAGTCAGAGGCCAAGGTGGTAGTTGTATATAACATTATGAAAGTCATAGACAGTAAGCCTTTTTCTCCAAATGGGGATATCAAATATGACAAAGCATAGGTTTAAGGTGAGATGGGAAATGTTTAAAGACTAGTGGGGCAAGATTTTTTAAATATAGAGAATGGTGCATGCCTAGAGAGTGCTGATGAGAGGTGGTAGTAGCAGATACAAAAGCAATGTTTAAAAAACATTCAGTCACATACATGAACAGGCATGGAAGAGGGGGGTATGGATCATATGCACATAGATTGGATTAGCTTAGATTGGCAATAACAGATGGTCCAGACATGGTGGACCAAAAGGCTTGTTCCCTGTGCTGTACTTTTCTATGTTCTAATATGGTACAGATTGAACGTGAAACCCTAAATCAGACCTCGTTGGCTTCATGAGACCATACATGTATTGTTTTGGTAATGCTATCCAAGGAAACTATGATTATGACACCACAATGTATACTTGTTTATGGGCTTCTGTGCAGGTTGACCAGACTGAATGTTGAGATGTGAGGACTTTCCTATCAAGACAGGAAGTGGTACAGGTTCATATTGTTGGTAGTTCAGATGGAGTGGGGATGACATTGAACCACTGAAAATTCTTGAGGATTGTACAGTAGGATCCTTAGCTAGAGTTTCTCTTGGTTAGAGCATCTTGATCAAGATCTCAGGACAAGGGTTCAGTCAGTGTGTTCTGGGTTGAGAAGAGACTTCTTCACAATGTTACAATCTTTGGAATTCCCTACCCCAGATGCCTGTGATTGTTTGGTTGATGAGTATATTCAAGTCTAACAGATGGATAGATCTCTGGAGTCTATAGAATTATTAAGGCAACTGGAGGTAGGGTTGGAAAATGGCTGATATTAAATAAGCTGATCGAACAGGGGAATATACTCAAAGGGTGGATGATGTATACTTGGATTTCCAGGTGTTGTTCAATAAGGTGTCACATAAAAGATTTATCCATAAGACAAGGAGCCGTGGAGTTGAGTGTAATGTACTGGCATGGATTGGTTAACCAGTAGAAGACAGAAAGCTGCAATAAATGGATGTTGCTCTGGTTGGCAATCAGTGGAGAGCAGAATATTGCAGCAGTCAGTGCTGGGTCACAACTGTTCACGATAAGCATTAAAGATCTGGAAGAGGAAACCGTGTATAGCATATGTAAGTTTGCTGATGACACTAAATTGAGTGGAAAAGCCAACTGAGCAGTGGTTGCGGAGAGTCTGCAAAGAGATATTGATTGGTTAAGTTAATGGGCAGGGGTCTGGCAGAGGGAGCACAATATTGGTATATACATGATTATCCATTTTGAAAGAAAAAAAATAGAAGATAAGATTATTATTTAAATGGTTAAAAATTGTAGCATGCTGTTGTGCAGAGGGAACTGGGAGTACTTGTGCATGAATCACAAAAGGTTGGTTTGCAGGTGCAAGAGGTTATCAAGAAGGCCTTCATTGCTAGAAGGATTCAATTTATGAGTGGGGAGGTTATACTGGCTTTAGAGTCCATGTGTGGAAGGTTTATTGGGTTGATTCCAGTGAAGAGAGATTAGCTATATGGAGACATTAAGTTGCTTGGGTCTATACTCATCGAAATTCAGGAGAATGAGAGGGGATCTTATAGAAAGATATAAAATTATGAAAGGGATAGATAAGGTACAAGCAGGAATTTTGTTTCCACTGGTAAGTGAGACTAAAACTAGGAGACAAAATTCAGAGGAGTAAGTTTAGGATAGAGATGGTTTACCTAGTGAGTAGTGAGTCTGTGGAATTCTCTGACAAAGAAGCAGCAGAGGCTATCTCATCAAATATATTTATGGCACATTTAGATTTTTGCATAGTAGGGGAATTAGGGGCTATGAAGGAAAGGTAGGTAAATGGAGATGAGTCATGACCAGGTCAGCTATGCTCTTATTGAATGGTGGAGCAGATTCAACAATCCAGATGGCCTACTCTTGCTCCTGTTTCTTATGTTTTTATAAGGGTCTTCAGGCCCTAAACCTGCTCTTTTCTTTTAATACTTTGTGCAAGTTTATATTGGAACATTTCAATTCACGGATGCTCAGTGCCAAAATTGGAGGAGTAAAGCTATTTCGAAAGGTTGTTAGATCTGTTAGAAGGTACAGAAGTAGGGAAGGTAAAGGCTATGGAAAGATCTGAAAACAAGGGGAAGAATTTCAATCCAAGTGTTGTTTAAGTCCCCAAGCACAGTGGAGATGGAAATTAGATGTAGACAGACTCATATTTATTGAGGGCCTAGAGTACAGAGGTTGCAGAGGCATGGTTTCATGTTGAATTAAGGCAAAGGCAGAGTTGGTCAATAATACGGTATTACCAAAGTAAAAATATCCATTTCTGTCACGGTTCCGACTACTAATTCCCCTTATTCTCCTAACTTCCTTTGATTGCGGCACACCTGTTTCTCATCTAGACCTGCAGGATAAATATCTCGGATTTGCATCCACTCATGGCCAGATTGTTGTTTCAGCCAGTGTGGTAATCCACGTTCCCGGCCACTTAGGATTGTGTATTTAAATATACAAACATGAGGAAATCTGCAGATGCTGGAAATTCAAGCAACACACATAAAAAAAAAAATGCTGGTAAACACAGCAGGCCAGGCAGCATCTATAGGAAGAGGTACAGTTGATGTTTCAGGCCGAGACCCTTCATCAGGACTAACTGAAAGAGATGGAAAGAGATTTGAAAGTGGCTGGGGGAGGGGGAGATCCAAAATGATAGGAGAAGACAGGAGGGGGAGGGATGGAGCTAAGAGCTGGAAAGTTGATTGGCAAAAGGGATATGAGGCTGGAGAAGGGAGAGGATCATGGGACGGGAGGCCTAGGGAGAAAGAAAGGGGAGGGGAGCCCAGAGGATGGGCAAGGAGTTATTGTGAGAGGGACAGAGGGAGAAAAAAGAGAGGAAAAATTTAATAAATAATAATAAGGGATGGGGTACGAAGGGGAGGTGGGGCATTAACGGAAGTTAGAGAAGTCAATGTTCATGCCATCAGGTTGGAGGCTACCCAGACGGAATATAAGGTGTTGTTCCTCCAACCTGAGTGTGGCTTCATCTTGACAGTCGAGGAGGCCGTGGACAGACATATCAGAATGGGAATGGGACGTGGAATTAAAATGTGCGACATATCAGAATGGGAATGGGACGTGGAATTAAAATGTGTGACATATCAGAATGGGAATGGGACGTGGAATTAAAATGTGTAACAGAATGGGAATTTTAATGCCCCACCTCCTCTTCATACCCCATCCCTTATTTATCTATTATTAATTTTTTCCTCTCTTTTTTCTCCCTCTGTCCCTCTCACTATAACTCCTTGCCCATCGTCTGGGCTCCCCTCCCCTTTCTTTCTCCCTAGGCCTCCCATGCCATGATCCTCTCCCTTCTCCAGCCTTGTATCCCTTTTGTCAATCAACTTTCCAGCTCTTGGCTCCATCCCTCCCCCTCCTGTCTTCTCCTATCATTTCGAATCTCCCCTTCCCCCTCCCACTTTCAAATCTCTTTCCATCTCTTCTTTCAGTTAGTCCTGACGAAGGGTCTCGGCCCAAAACGTCGATTGTACCTCTTCCTAGAGATGCCGCCTGACCTGCTGCATTCACCAGCATTTTTATGTAGTATTGTGTACTCTAAGATTTACTTCAGTACCGAGGTTTACCTGTGCAACTCGTTCTCTCTGTGTCAAGGTAAGTATTGCCTGCTGCTTGCCTATCCATTTGCCGTTCAGCTCCAGCTTGTGGAAAAGACGCTGCCGAGCGTCTACTCATTCTTCACCAGGGCTCCCGTAGTGTTGCCGAATACTCAGTGGAGTTCCGGACATTAGCGGCCGACTCAGGATGGAATGATGAGTCACTCCAGGGGGTTTCTCACAATGGACTCAGCAACCTGGTGAAGGACGAGTTGGTGGCAAGAGATAACACCGACAGTCTGGACTCCCTGATCTCCCTAGCCACCAGGTTGGACAATCGCCTCTGAGAACGCCATAGAGAAAGAACTGGTCATGTACCACCCTTGGCCACTTCTTGGCACTCATTACCGCCTCCTGCCAGAACAAGCCTCTCTCCTCCTTCTGCACCCCAAGTAGCTCCCAGCCCTGCCGTTTCTACCGCCCCAGGAGAGGAACCCATGCAGCAGGGACGGACCCGCTTTTCTCCCACAGAGCGACTCCGGAAAATGAGAGCGGGTGAGTGTATATATTGTGGCCAGTGCAGTCACTTCTTTGCCACCTGCCCCTTTCCTCCAAAAAGGGAAGGCTCCCCAGTAGCAGGGGGAGTCCCTGGTGAGCCAGACAACATTCCCCTTCGTCTGTCCCCTGACCCTGGATGCAGCTTCAAGCCACTTTGTGTTACAACCAACAGTCCTTGCCTCTGTTAGCACCAGTGGACTCCGGCGCAGAGGGAAACTTCATGGATGCAAACTTAGCCTTCCAAGCCGGAATTCCTCCTGAGCCTTTGTGTACAACCCCCCCCCCAACACCCCCCCCGGACGCCTGGCCACTGGACGGTAGACTACTAGCCTGAGTCACACACTGCACAGAACCCCTGCCTCTCCTTCTCTCTGGAAACCATCAGGAACAGGTACGATTCAATTTACTCTCCTCTCCTCAAGCCCCTATATTTCTTGGCCACCTCTGGTTAAGCCGTCATAACGCCCACATCGACTGGTCCACCGGGAAGACAGTCAGCTGGAGCTCGTTCTGCCATTTCTCTTGCCTGCAATCAGCCCTTCCCCCAGCGGAGGTCACTGCGACCCCATCTGCCTCTGAGCCCCCTGACTAGTCCAAGGTTCCCGTAGAAAATCACGATCTGGGAGAAGTGTTTAGCAAGCAACGGGCTCTTTCTCTGCCTCCACATCGCCCTTACGATTGTGTGATTGACCTTCTCCCTGGAGCCTCACTACCCACCAGCTGGCTGTACAACCTGTCCCCACCAGAAATAGAAGCTATGGAGACGTACGTAAATGACTCCCTTGTGGTTGGCATTATCTGACCCTCATCTTCCCCTGTAGGCGCTGGTTTCTTCTTTGTGGGGAAGAAAGACGGCTCACTACACCTGTGCATCGACTACCGTGGCCTGCACAACATTGCCATGAAGAATAGTATCCCCTGCCCCTTATCAACTCTGCATTCAAGCCCCTTCACAGAGCCACAGTATTCTCTAAATTAGACTTGCGGAATGCCTATCACCTGGTCAGGGTAAGGGAGACAGATGAATAGAAGACAGCATTTAACACCCCCCGCGGTCATTTTGAATACCTGATGATGCCTTTTGGCCTGACCAACGCTCCCGCGGTTTTCCAGGCTCTGGTCAATGTTGTCCTTAGGGACTTTATTAACTGATTTGTTTTCGTTTATCTGGATGATACCCTAATTTTCTCCTGTAATCTCCAGGAGCACACCCACCATGTCCGCCAGGTTCTTCAGAGGCTTTTGGAGAACAAGCTATTTGTTAAGGCAGAGAAGTGCGAGTTCCATCCATGCTGTCAGTTTCCTGGGGTACATCACTGAAAGCAGGCAGGTGAGGGCGGATGCCGAAAAGATCCGGGCTGTGGCAGAGTGGCCCAAACCCACTACGCTTAAACAACTCCAGCGATTTCTAGGGTTCGCAAACTTCTACCGTCACTTCATTAGGGACTACAGCCGGGTGGCAGCACCCCTTACTCAGCTCACCTCTCCTGCGACCCCCTTCCACTGGACCCCCGAAGCGGACTCAGCCTTCTCAGAGCTGAAGAGGCGTTTCACCTCCGCTCCCATCCTGGTCCAGCCTGACCCATCTCGCCAGTTCATTGTGGAAGTAGACACCTCCGACTCTGGGGTGGGAGCGGTCCTCTCTCAACACTCCATCCCAGACCAAAAGCTCCATCCTTGTGCCTTCTTCTCTCGCCGCCTATCCCCCCCCCCGCTGAATGGAACTACTACGTTGGGAACCGGGAGTTGCTGGCCGTCAAGCTCGTCTTGGAGGAGTGGAGGCACTGGCTAGAGGGAGCAGAACACCCATTCATCATCTGGACAGACCGTAAGAACCTGGCATACATCCAGACAGCTAAATGCCTTAACTCCTGCCTAGCCTGTTGGGCACTGTTTTTTAGCTGCTTCAATTTCACCCTCACCTACCGTCCTGGTTCCAAGAACGTGAAGCCAGATGCTCTCTCTCATCAATATGTCTCCGAGGAAGACCCTTCCACTCCTGATACCATCCTTCATTCATCCTGTGTATTGGCTGCCCTCACCTGGGAGATCGAATCCATAGTTAAAGTGGCCCAACGGACTCAACCTGACCCAGGCGATGGACCCTCCCCCCCCCAAACGTCTCTTTATGCCTGACTCTGTCCATTCTCAAGTTCTCCAGTGGGGCCATACTTTCCGGTTCACCTGCCACCCTGGAACCGGTTGAACTCTGTCCCTTTTGAAGTGACATTTCTGGTGGCCCACCATGGATACTGACACTCGCTCCTTCGTCTCTGCCTGTTCGGTATGTGCCCGTGGAAAAGCCTCCCATTGGCCACCATGCTGGGTTGCTTCGTCCCCTACCTGTCCCTGGCCACCCTTGGTCCCACATTGCTCTAGGTTTCGTCACTGGACTATTCCCTTCACAGGGTAACAGAGCTGAAGTCACCGTGGTGGACCATTTTTCCAAAGTCGTGCACTTCATAGCCGTTCCCTAACTCCTTACAGCCTATGAGACAGCTGACCTCCTTGTTCATCACGTCTTCCGCCTTCACGGAATTCCCTCTGACATCGTTTCCGACCGAGGCCCCCAATTCATCTCCCAAGTCTGGAAAGCCTTCTGTCAAGCCCTCAGGGCTTCAGTAAGTCAGTCTTCCGGTTTCCATCCACAGACTAACGGACAAATGGAGTGAGCAAATCAGGATTTGGAAGCAGCACTGCGCTGCATTTCCGCCAGTAACCCGTCATCCTGGAGCACCCATCTCACTTGGGTTGAGTATACCCACAACTCCCTGGTCAGTGCCGCCACCGGTATGTCCCCTTTTGAATGTTCCCTAGGCTATCAAGCCCCTCTGTTTCCTGCCCATGAAGAACGATATTGCTGTGCCTTCAGTTCAGGCTCATCTCCGCCAGTGCCACAAAGCCTGGAAGGATGCACGCTTGGCCCTGCTCCGCTCCGCTGACCGCAACCAGAGGCTTGCCGATCGCCACCGGATTCCAGCACCCAACTATCAGCCTGGTCAGAAGGTTTGGCTCTCTTCAAGTGACATCCCCCCCAAAACTGAATCCAAGAAACTCACCCCTCGTTACATCGGACCATTTGAAATCCAGAGCATCATCAACCCCTCGGCGGTCAAACTCAAACTACCCAGATCCATGCGCATTCATCCCACATTCCACGTCTCCCAACTGAAACCTGTGTCTGTCAGCCCCTTCTGCCCTCCTGCTGAACCTCCTCCACCCGCCCAGGTCATTGACGATTACCCAGCTTACACCGTCCAGTGAATACTGGATGTGCGCCGTCCAGGCAGGGGTCTCCAGTACCTGGTCGATTGGGAGGGAGATGGTCCTGAGAAGCGCACCTGGATTCCCCACTCCTTCATCTTAGACCCTTCCCTCATCTGAGATTTCCATCATGACAATCCGGGCAAGCCTGGTGGTTCACCTGGAGACTCCCACTGAGAGCGGGATATAGTCACAGTCCCGACTGTTAATTTCCCTTATTCTCCCAATTCCCTTTGAATGCAGCACACCTGTTTCTCATCTAGAGCTGCAGCATAAATATCCTGGCTTTGCATCCACTCATCGCCAGATCGTTGTTTCAGCCAGTGTGGTAATCCACGTTCCCAGCCGTTTAGGATTGTGTATTCTAAATTCTACTTCAGTTCCGAGGTTTACCTGTGTGACTCTGTCTCTCCGTGTCAAGATAAGTATTGCCTGCCATTTGCTTTTCCCTTTGCCGTTCAGCTCCAGCAATGCTCCGTGTCAAGATAAGGGTTTCCTGCTACCTGTCTCCTGTTTGCCGTTCAGCTCCAGCAACACCGTGTCAAGATAAGTTTTGCCTGCCTCCTGCTTTTCCGTTCACCCTCCTGTTTGCCGTTCAGCTCCCGCCACACTCATGCCCTCGTTTACATCCTAACTCTATCTCCGTGCCAGTGTCCTACGTTTGGGTTTGCCCATTCTTTGCCACAAGTTCCTAATAATGGTGAAGATGGGTGATGTAAAGCTCAGTACAGAATTACAATGACATCAAGTTTTTGAGTAGTTTTGTTCAATTTCAGATTGAGGTGTAGAAATTGTATATGGTATCAGGATTTGAACTGTGTTATGCTTAGGATATGCTAAAGGCATTACAAATATAGGTTGTTGCATAGTTATGTTTAGACTGCAAATCAACCTGATTTATTGCTTGCTTACATTGTTAATGAGGTCCTCAGCATAACTGAAGCACTAGGTGGCATAACCTTCTTTAATAAGTCCCACATGTTCTCCAACTGTGAAGTGTTTGTTAATGACACTACCACATGCAGGTGACACTAAAGCCAGCAGAAACTAAAAAATAGCTTTGGGTTAGAACAGCTTACAGTTAAAGATGCTGTGACAATATGACTACCACATCACAGTAATTAAACACTACTAAAGAAGCAGAAGATTTTTCTCCCTAATAAGAATGCTGCCGCATTATAAATCAAAAGAGGAGGGTATTAAAATGTTGTAAAATGACTAATCAACTTTCATCAGGGAAATGGGCCGATCAAGAGTTTGGATTCCTACCCAATATTCCTTCAGGCGCTTAATTAGAACTCCATCCTTGAAAAGTGGGACGTCATCAAAAGAGGTGAAAGTGGATGAAGGAAATCAATAAAAATAGAACAAGTTAGAATTAATGAAATAAACAAATCAAGAAATAACCAAAGAAAGTGTCTTATGTTGATATTTTTAAAATCTTGTGTTTATAGAGCACATTTTGCAACCTCAGGCTGCCTTAACATGCTTTTCAGTCACAGAAATAGTGTTTCAAGTGTGGTTATTGTCATACTGCAGGAAAATTAGCAGCCAATTTGTGCACAGCAAGCTTCCACAACAGCAATGTGACAACGATTTACAATGACTTTTTTGTAGTTGTTGGTTGACTGCAAAACCATTGGACAGGGCACTGGAAACAAATCCCCAATCTTCCAAATAATGTCATTGGCTCTTTTCTGTCTAAAGGGGTAAGGTGGAAGGTGAGAGATGAGAGGAGAGGTGGAAATAGATCAAGGCAAAATCACAAGTACAAAATCTGTTTTGTAGCCATAAAGGCATTTTAAACCATACGCCATACTGTGATTCAGAACATAAGCCAATTTGAGTTGTACTGTTAAAAAGAACAGAATTCCATTATTAATTATACAGATGATAAACAAAAGTTACTTATCATATATTGATTTTAAAATGTATTGAACTGAGATGGGATAGAATAATTGGATTCACTGTTGTTTTCTACACAGCAATGTATACAGAAAGTATATAACTGAAATCATAAAGTATATTTAACAGTTTTCACAAAGTTTAAAGTACATGAAGTTTATTTTAGTCTAATGTCTCTCCTTAACGAAACAAGATATTAAAAGGAATATAATTTTATTTGTTAAATCATATATCTATTTTCTTGTGAGGTGCTCTGCCAATACCAATGTGCAATTATATTTGTATGTGACCCCCAAAAGCTCAATACAATAAGCTACAAATACAAACAGAATTACCTAATATATTCATGTTTAGTTCAATTACTTTTCACATGACCTAAATGGGGACAATGAAATATTAGACTGCATGAAGGAAACAAGTTAGCTTATTTTAGAAAATCAGAAAGTTTTATGTTTCACCATTTTGAATCCTGTTAGTCAAGCTTCCTTAATATTCTGTACTTTGGCTAAAATGGTGTTACTTAATATTTCTATTATTGCATCAATATTATGCATTTATGAATTAACCAGCAAGTATGAACGTAAGGCTAAAGCCCAAAAGCATAACCCAAAAGGATGGCATCAAAAGTAGTGAAAGTAGGTGGAGGAAATCAATAAAAATAGAAAAATGTAGAATTAATAAAATAAGCAAATTAAGAAATAATCTGATAGGATGCAGAGCTGGGCTGAGAAGTGGTAGATGGAGTTCAATCCCGAAAAGTGTGAAGTGATGCACTTTGAAACATTGAACTTGAAGGCAAAGCCCAGAGCTAATGGTAGGATTTTTAGCAATGTGGAGGAACAGGTGAGTTTTGGGGTCCTTGTCCATAGATCCCTCGAAGTGACCTTGCAAATTGATAGGGTGGTTAAGAAGGTGAATGTGATGTTGGTGTTCATTAGTTGGGTGATTGAGTTGAAGAGCCCAAGGTAATATTGCAGCTTTATAAAATTCTGTGATCAGTTCTGTTTGCCTTATTACAGGAAGAACGTGGAGGTCATGGAGTATAATGAGCATGTGTTATGAGGACAGGTTGAGTTGCTGGATTTTTTCCCTTTGGAGTGAAAGAAGTGACTTGATAAAGGTATGCAAGATGATAAGAGGTCTTGATAGAATACGCAAACACGAGGAATTCTGCAGATGCTGTAGGCAGTCAGAGACTTTTTCCCCAGGGAGGAATGCCTAACAGAAAAGTGCATAAGTTTAAAATGATTGGAGGAAAGTGTAGGGAGGATGTCAGAGTTAGACTTTCATTGCACAGAGACTGGCAGGTGTGTAAACATGCTGCTGGGGTGGTGGGCCATTTAACAGACACATAGATGGGCACATAGATGAATGAAAAATGGAGGGCTATATGGAAGGGAAGGGTTAGATTAGGTTAAAAGATCACCATCATGGGTTGAAGCTGCCTTTACTGTGCTGTACTGTTCTATTTTCAATTCTAATTAAGTGGGCAGTAACAAGGCTTGTCATTCTCAATGCAAAAAGGCAAAAGAAAGAGAGTTTAAAAAAAAGAGTACGAGATATCTAGTTCTGTCTATTGGCAGAGACACCACGAGTTAAAGGAGTTTGCTGTACTGAAAGTAGCATATGAACACTCCTTCAGATTTACCAACAGGAAAATTTTCATTCTTTCAAAAGCCATTGAAAAACATTTCTAATTTTATCTTGCTCACTAGTGCCAGATATTCAGAAAGCAACCCTGAAACTGAACTGATCATCTGCGATGGTACACGGTGACTCTTTTTCAGTTAAAACTGAGGTGGATAACAGAGGCTGTTCCTAGAGTATGGGATTTCAAGAGGAGGCAATTGAATTTTTCCAGTTTTAGATGCAAGGATAACTCTGTTGTAGACCTGAGGTCCATAGTATATTCAATACTACATATTATTGACAATGAGGAAAACATTTGATTCTTGAAACTTAAAAGTTGATGGTGATTGTGGTAGGAGGTGTTCCTTCTGTAAGGCATAAGGACCTGTCAGGGAAGTGAAGAACATTACAACCAAAAATTGCATAAAGGCACAACTGGTAGCAATATCGCAGGCCTCAGTTTTGCATAACACTCATTAATATTAACTTCCTCTTCCTGGGTTCTGTAGTACCATCATCTTACCCTTTATGGGAATGACTCTTTCTGACAGTGGAAATCCCAATGTGGGTGTGAACTGCATGCCAATTGATGACCAATTTAAGAATAGAGGTTGGACTGAAAACCAGTGTCAGGCCTGCAGCACTAAATCCTGTCCTACCACTTACCCATTGAAAGGAAAGTAGCATAGCTTTAGAATAGGAGTCTTAAATATTTTTGCCTTTTTGGATCATTTATCTGCAAACTATGGTCTCATAGGACATATTTGATTGAATACCTCAATTAGTGTGTGTGTGTGTGTATATGTATGTATATACACACACACTTATTTGTTATATACAAATAAAAGAGTGATTTAAAACTCCCAGAAGGTCATCAAATAAAAATGACCTTCATTTTCATTGCTATTTCTGGAAGTTGGCTGTGTGAGAATTTTCAATTTACTGCATAGCAAAATAATCCATCAAACGTTATAAAATACTGCTGATTTTATCTGATGCTATCTTAGTGTTGTTATCTTAAAAAAACTTTACTTTTGGACTCTAATTTACCTATAATTATTTTGCAAATGATTAGCAGATATCTATATAGCTCCAAATTCTCACAACATTTTAATAGAACTTTAATCTCTAACTTAGTTTTAATTTACATAGATAGAAAGACACACATTTCTATTCAAAATTAAACACGGTTCAGTAATTGATTGTTACATTCAATTCATCATTAGCTTTGACAATTAAATAACATTCAAAATGTCCTGAGTTTTATCTCTTGAAACTTAATTGGATTATCATTTAGATGGTACTAGCAGCTAATTCTCATAAAAAAATTTTCATTATCTCAAGAACTACAACAACTATACAGACAGGTATGTTAAACTTACCAGCCAAAACTTGATAAAGTACTGAAGATCAGTAGCAGCGATAAATACACAATAAAGCAGTGAGTAAGCCAAAAAAAGGAAGAAAAACTTGTAGTTGGAGAAACCAACGCAATTGTTCACCCTGGAAACAAGTAAAATAGCATCATTTTTGATGTTAAAAAATCAGAATGTTGAAGTTACTTAAGATTGAGTTACTGACTGAAATGCAAGAAAAGAAAAAACAGGCGAGAGGCAGATTATTGATTGGCTAACATGCATTTAATGTCATCAAAAATCTATTATTCCTATTTTTGTGGTCACGACAACTTCAGCAAAGATTTTGGAAAGTCCTCAACCACATTGAATTACCCTAAACCAATGTCTTAGAATTACTGAAAACATCATATTTAGGATACGCTAAAGAAGCAAGGTTTCATTAGACATTTGTAAAGCATCAGTTTTTCCTATTTTCCAATGAAATAGGATAGTAGTTCAAGGACATCAAAGTAAAATTTCAGCAGTATGCTCTAGTTACAATACCAGCATATCTTTTACTGGACAGGTGATATGTGCCCAAAAATAAATATTTGCATATGGAACTCTGATATGTCAGTCACAGCAGTATCTCAGGAGGAGGAGAGAAGGTGGATATCACATTTCTTCATAACATATGGATAAAGGCTAGGGTTAGGTTAAAAATTAAAAATTGTAGAAGGCAACCTCAGCTGCCATGTAGGAAAATTGTGACAAACTACTACAGACAATATCCGAACTGGCTGCATCATGGCCTGAAATGGAATGGAATAAACTACAGAAAATGGTAGAGACAATGCCAGTCCATCATGGGTAAAGCCCTCCCCACCATTGAACACATCTAGAAGGAGCACTGCCATAAGAAAGCAGCATCCATCATCAAGGACCCCATCATCTAGGCCATACTCTCTTCTCACTACTATCATTGGGCAAGAAGTACAGAAGCCCCACACCACAAATTTCAAGAACAATTATTACCCTTCAACCATCAGTCTCCTGAACCAGTGTGGACCTCACCACAACTGTGAACTAATTTTATAACTAGAGACTCACTTTCAAACACCCTTTACAACTCATGTTCTCAATATTTTTTGCACAATTTGTCTTCTTTAGCACATTGCTTGTTTGTTGATCTTTATGCACAGTTTTTCATAAATTCTATTATATTTATTTTGCTGCAAATACCTAAAAGAAAACGAATCCCAAGGTAATATATGGTAACATCTATGTACTTTAGTAATAATTTTACTTTGAACTTGTGAGATTATTCTAGTAACACACAGAAAATGCTGGAGGAACTCAGCAGGCCAGGCAACATTTATGGAAAAGAGTAAACAGTCGCTGTTTCCAGCCAAGACCCTTCATCAGGACTCACAAACAAGAGAAAATCTGCAGATGCTAGAAATCTGTATTCTTTTCCATAGATGCTGCCTGGCCTGCTGAGTTCCTCCAATATTTTGTGTGTATTGCTCGAAATTCCAGCATCTTCAGGTTTTCTATTGTTTGAGATTATTCCGGTAGTGAGAGAGTGAGAAATTCATGACAATATTTAATCCAGATTCCCAAAGTACTACTGAAAATGATTTAATGGTAATGGGAAACCTGATAATGAAATGGAAATTTGTCAACATGCAAGAGGTGACATTTAGATTAACAAGAATTGAAAATACACGTGGACTAAGATGTTAACTGTCCTGTGCTATCACCACTGGGATCATCAGTTGATCTGCCACCTGTCTTCAGGAGTTTCAGCCCGCTTATGATCAAGACCTTGAGGTGGTGGGCCAGCAGTGCTAAAGCACCACCTCCCACTGGTGAGCTTAAAAACTTGGCATCTGTCTCTATCAGAGTTGTTGGTTACTTCCATCCAACAGATGTCTATGCAACTACTGAAGGGTTTGCAAAAGATGAATACACTGTCCGACTATCTGCCCCTCTGGACATACTTGGTCCACAGCCATGCTGATCCTGTCTTTGCTGCCTCAGCTACAGCCCTGCTGGTTGACTTGATCTCTCTTCTAGTGAAGCCATGGTCATGCAGCCACTTCTGGAAAGTGAACGCAATAAACCCACGGCAGCCTACTTTCAATGGATAGCATTCAATGGAACCTTCCACCTTCTGCCTCTGCATTCTGATCTTAATTCTGCATACTTGGTTAACGTGCGCCTATGGGCTTCATCGATGTTGTCTTCCCAGGGGACTGACAGTTCACCAATAACCACTTCTCTACTGGTGCCAGACCATATGATTATATCTGGACGCAACGTTGTGAAAGCTATTTGCTCTGGGAAACTGCCTTTCCCATCCAGGTCGGCCTTGACACACCAATCACTGGCTGAAGAAAGTATGCTTGATTGTGGGCCTGCGCTGTATACCCTTGACTTGAAGCCTTCTTTCACAAATGATATGCGAACACAAACATAAGCTAGAATAATCAGGAATATTTTGCTGGTCCTTCATGCAAGCCTTTTGCTGACATTGACCAGTCTTCCCTGCGGCAATGAGATGGCAAGCCCTCCCACCAACCTCCCAATCTTGACCACCTGCACTGCAATTCTCCTGCAATTGGCCATTGCCACTTTCCCCACAATCTTGTAGTACCAGCGATTCTCTCGAATGCAGGTCTTTCAATCCCCGTCCCTGAGCTCCACTCTAAGGAATCTATGGTTGACTCCACCAAAGATTCTTTAAACCACATTGCAAACTCAAATCCCCCTGCAACATTCCCCCACAAATTTCAAGCCCACCATCATCGAAATCCTTAACAGGGAACTAAGTGCATCTGCAAAGCAAACCCCACTAAATCACTTACATGTTACCAACTGCTATGGGTCCTGTTGTTGCTCTTGCAAAATCTTAGGCTCAGCACAGTGTATAAACAGGTTGACAAGTTTGAGCAACCTTGTTCAGTCAAAAAGGAGTCAGAGTCTCCAGGGAGTAAGAATCAGTACAGGTGAATGGAATTTACAACATGGAACAAGCGGGTAAAATTTCTCAGCATTAGACACAGAGCAACAAGGATAGAGAAAGGTAACAATCTGAATTTCATCTGTGTACAGTACATGTAGGTGTGTAATTTAGTATTGTGTCTCAAAGATGACATTCAGATAAAGCATAAAAATAAAAGTAGGTGAACAACCAGGGGAGCTACAGGAATCACTATCCAGTCATGATGAAATCTTTGAAGTCCAATTTTTGTTTACAACTGGAGGGAGGAGAAGATGGCAGTGTGACGCAGCACGCGTAGCCTCTCCGGTGAAATGATATCGTATTTGTAAGTAGGATGCCGTGCACAATTCTGATGTGATGAAGACAGACGTGAGAAGCAGAGGAATATCTGGAGAAATTTCTGAAATGCACAGTTCGCTGCCGCTGCTACTGTGCAATCGAGAATCTCCGGAGGGAAGGCGCCAAAATCCCCAGCTTTGCCTGCTGCTGGCGACCGAGGCCGAGGTTGAAGCGTTCGGATAGAGATGGTGCTCGGTACTCTGTGTTGGAGGGCTGATCAGAGCTTGAAGTTTTCGGACGACTCAGAGTTGGACTGTGGTCATGCATGGCAGGGAGAGTTTTCTTCCTACTCCCGTCTGCGTGAGATGTGGGACTTTTGAGAGTCTTTGAACTTTTTTACTGTGCCATGGCCTGTTTTTCATCAAGTTATGGTATTGTTGCACTGTTGTAACTATATGTTATAATTATGTAGTTTTTGTTAGTTTATATCACACCGGAGGAATATTGTATCATTTCTTAATGCATGCATTACTAAATGACAATAAAAGAGGACTGCGTGTCCTCATAATCTAATCTAATCTAATAATTGTGTCAGGTGTCATGTGTAACGCCAAGCAGAGTTACTGGACGGATGATGCTAATGAGAGAGATAACGGAAGACAATGGAGAAACATTCAAAATGATAATGAGAGAGAAGGGAGAGATTAACGGGAAAGAAACACAATTCAGATATTGACAGACCGGTTGCTTTGAACCTGAACTGTTTGAAGTTTTGATGGACAGGTGATACCCCAGCAGGGGGATAAAAGGCACAGGTTTGCTAAGGCACAGGACATGCCACGAGACCCTGGAAAGAGCAATGTGCCCCCACAAGTGGTGGGAGTTTGGAGGACCGGTTCGCGGGAACCGATCAGAGGCTCACAGGGTGTAAAGGTACGATTGGTGGGAACCTGGGGTGTGTGTCCGCCCTTGCCTGGGTGCCGGGTTCACCGCGGAAGAGCGATCGTATCCGGAACGGAGGGGTCACAGTCGGTGACCACAGCGGGATTAGAAGACATCAAAAGGTCTGCCCGAAACCAACTGCGAAGACATCAAAAGGTCTGCCTGAAACCAAATTGCATCTCTCTCTCTCCCCCCAACGGTACAACAACAGCGATTACTGCGAACTGCACTAAACTGAACTGAACTCTGCTTCACTTAAGACTGATCATTTTACCCCTAGACTGCAATAGAGCTTGGTTGATTCCTATTACTCTAGTTCTGTGTATATGTGTGTATTATCAGTGCTAACCTGTTACATTTATATCCTTACGATTAGAGTACTGTGTTACTTATTTCTTTAATAAAACTTTATTAGTTCCTAGTAATCCAGACTCCAACGAGCATTCCATTTCTGCTGGTTTGGCAACCCAGTTATGGGGTACGTAACACAGGAAACAGGCAAGTGCAGCCTCATCTGCTGTAACAATGGAGACAGGCATTGTACACAAACACTACAGTGAAATGAGAGACTGTAACCTTGACTCGAGCCAATTCTGTGCTGCAGCAAGCTCAGAAAACTGGATGGATAGATTCATTCAGAAAAGTAGGCCTAGATTAGGAAAGGAATAACATGATCAAGGAGTTTGGACACAGGAGATTGGAAGGTGGTTTGCAAGAATTGAAGGGTTTATTGTGGAATGTTCTGATGGATGCTTAGAAAGGGAGGGAGACCACTCAGGGAATCATTTATAATAATTCACACTAAAATCTTTGATGTTTGATGAAGCAACAAATGTGAGTTGACAGAAGAAAATAGTAAAATTTTACATACCAAGGACAATGATGGTCCATCTTCAAAATGCACCTGTAAATACAGAATATAGTAAAATGCAAGATTTGATAAAAACCCCACTAAAATCAGGGATTATTACACTGCATCTTTGCAGAGGATAATTAGGAGCTAACATATTGTTGTGACTATAGTCACCCAAAGTCTGGAATCAAGGGCAGTGCTAAGGTGGTGCTAGCTGGTGCTATAGCCCCAGCAGAAATTACAATAGCACCAGTGTAGCACCACCAAGAAATTAACTGAAATTTCACATACAAATTACAGCTGCTTTGCTATCTCTGTATAGTTTTGAGTACAACTTGTTTCTCCAGTTGATCTAGTGAAACAGCGCCCCCAATTACCATAGCACCCACACAGCAATAAAGTTATAAACTCTGTCAGATCCACTCTGCACTTCTACTTATTCGTTCATTGTCAATGTCTTGCCGTTGCTGTTCTCAGATCAGTTAAGCTGATCTGAGATCACTTAAGGAGGTGATGTCACTCACTCTCACTCATGTGAGAGATTGATAGTATACATCCAGGTGCAGATCCGTGGCCTCACGAAACTAACGGATGCCCCCCCATACACACACATTGTGCTTTTACAATGCGTGGGCCTGGCACGTGCATTATTTTGGCGGCGTGAAAAATGGATTGATTTTTAGTAACGACCTCATCCAGAGGAACCACCTTGGTGTCTCAGCCTGAGCCTGTCTTAATTGAAAGTGACATGCAGAAAGAAGTGGGGATGAGGACAACAGCAGTTCATCGAAGGAGTGTGAGGGCGAAGTAGAGGAACAAGAAATGGGGCGGGATTTGGAAGAGAACGTGGATGAAGCTGCTCTTAGTGCTAGCGGGAATACTGTTAGTGATGTTAGCCAGCAGCCTGAGGAAGGACCCCGTCGGCCAGCATTGAAAAAGTACCCTTCGCTGCTCGCAACAGTTTGGCAATCAGCAAAGGAGTTTTATTCGTGGCTGGTTTTGACTGACTGGAATATTCGATCACGAAAGATACTACGTTCTGCTTCGCATGTAGGCATTTCCTGTGTGGGGGACACGGGTTCCATTCTGAGTCTACCTTCACTGACACAGGTTACCGCAACTGGCGGAAAGCTACAACAGCTTTCATAACCCACCATGTAAGTGCAGCTCATAAGTTTGCCATGGAGGCATAGGCCGAATTCAGATTGAGAAAACAAGATGGTTCAAGATTGGGAAATATGTTTGACAAAGGACATGCAAAGATTGTCCAAGAAAATCGTGTATATCTGAGAGCAGTGGTTGAATCACTATCAAGGACAGACAGTGAATGACACAGTTGTATTTCTAGCTCCAATGAGACCCTACCGGGATGCATTTATAGATTTATACAAATTAATCTGCATATCACTGACTCTACCCGTGACATCTGCCTCATGCAAACGGAGTTTCTCTTGCCTCAGACGCCTGATAAACTACCTAAGGAATAGTATCGGCGATGCTCGGAACAGCGACTTGGCCATAAACAGCCGGAGGACCAAAGCACTTGACATCCAGAAAATCATTGATGCTTTCACCACCAATCACAGCAACAGATGGATTGTGCTTCTCTGAAAACATCAATGATGAGTGCAGTTGATTTTTTAAAAAAATTTGGGCTAAGATTAATGCTGATTATTATTATTTTGTGGTGGATACCCCATAGTCGTTATGTTTCCTGCAAATCATAAACTATTACATTTACTGCGATTAAGCCTACTGGTTTTGCTTAGACTTCCAAGCGGTGATTCTGTTGATTTTTGTTTTAAATTCAGTATCCGAATTAATTGAGGTATTGCATGGTCAGAGTATGATTTGTCCAACTCCTGGTAAAGCCTTGCATCTGTTGTTTGCCTTATTTGACTTTAATAACGGTGTATCTTTTGGCATTGACTGTCTATGTAATGCGAATAGCAGTGGACATTGTGGGTTAGTGTTGTGTTTTTCAGTTGAAAGGCACGTATTTGACGCTGATTGTGGGATTGGTGTGTGATTCACGTTGTGCGCTGTGGGTCGGATGCTCTGTGTAGCCCGGGTTGTCTTCCATGCTGTTGACACTGTCACAGTTCACTTCTATATTATATCCGTCAATTGCCGTTGCTTATGAATCAACAGAGGCATTTATAGTAGGCACATAATGCTTGAAACTGACTTTTGAACGCCACGCGTCTGGCCTTGCGAATATATATTACCATAGCGTACATCCCTCAGCACCATCACTGAATAATTCAGCCCCACTGTAGCACCAGCAAGAAAAAATCTCTGGCGCCGCCACTGTCTGGAATGGTTAACATGGGCAGATCTCTTTCCCAAAAAAACATCAGCCAACTTGAACAGTGATGAGTGGAAAAGGCTCTAAACATTAAAATATAACTACACTGGCCTGAGTCATTTTGGTATTATGCATCACAAAAAGTTACAAGTTATAATAATGATTATGTGGCTCAACATTGCTTTAAAAAGTTGTATTCACATGAATAGATTTGACAACAACATAATATGCCACGGATAACAGAGCTGGGGTACAGTACTGTGCAAAAATGACAGGCACATATTCAGTATGTAGTTAGGTTGCCCAAGACTTCTGCATAGTACTTGCAGTATTTGTCAATGTGGTGTGGAGAGCGAGTTTGTAAATCTGGTGGGAGCAAAGGATGTTGGGAACGGTGAGGGCGGAGCACCGCAGGAGGACGTGGGACAAGTGGCATAGAAGGAGTGCCAGGGCCGGCGGTTGGCACGGCGTAGACACACCCGGTCCTAAGACAGCAGGCAAGGTCATTTGATTCCAAACAATTCGTTTACTGATCATCACAGAATGTGTATCTCTCTGGTGCTTCCTATTCCCTCCCCTCACCCTCCTCCTTTTCCCAACTATAAGACCGTAAGACCATAAGACCTAGGAGAAGAATTAGGCCATTCAGCCCATCGAATATTCTCTGCCATTCCCTCATGGCTAATCCTGGATCCCACTCAACCCCACACACATGCCTTCTCACCATATCCTTTGATGCCCGATCAGGAAACAATTAACTTATGCTTTAAATACACGCATGGACTTGGCCTCCACTGCAGTCTGTGACACAGCATTCCCCAAATTTACTACTGTTTGGCTAAAAAAATTCCTCTTTATCTCTGTTCTAAAGGGTCGCCGTTCAATTATGAGGCTGTGCCCTCTAGTTCTGGATATCCTCACCACAGGAAACATTCTCTCCACATCGACGCTATCCAGTCCTTTCAACATTTGGTAAGTTTCAATGAGATCCACCCCCCCACCCCCAAATTCTTCTAAATTCCAGTGAGTACCGGCTGAAAGCTGCTAAATGCTCCTCACAGGTTAACCCCTTCATTCCCAGAATCATCCTCGTGAACCTTCTCTGGACTCTCTCCAATGACAACACACCCTTTCTAAGATATGGGGCCCAAGACTGTTGACAACACTCTATGTGCGGCCTGACCAGTGTCTTATAAAGGCTCAGCATTATCTCCTTGCTTTTATACTCTATTCCCCTTGAACTAAATGCCAACACTGCATTTGCCTTCTTTACCACAGACTCAACCTGTAAATTAACTTTCTGGGAGTCTTGCATGTCTGATGTTTGAACCTTCTCCCCATTTAGATAATAGTCTGCACTACTGTTCCTTTTACCAAATGCATTATCATACATTCCCCAACACTGTATTATATCTGCCACCTTTTTGCCCATTCGTCCAATTTGCATAACCAGGATTTCCCTCTCCCTCCCCCCTGCTCACTCAGTCCACGATAAAGAGCCATATCCGAGTCAGGTTTATCATCATTCACATATCTCATGAAATTTGTTTTTTGTTGCAGCAGTAACAATGAGCAGAATTTTAATATCTTGAAATTACAGCAGTAAAATGTGCCTAAGACTTTTGCGTAGTACTGAACCATCAATAGAGTTATGAAGAATGAATAAATGCTTACTTGTCACAGACTGAGCAGTGGTGACAGCGATCTGGCTTCACAAGTTGACATCTGTCACAGTATCGAATTGCTTTGGAAACAATGCTATATATAAAAATATGGAACAAATATCTGGGCAAAGACAATACTGTAGGTATGTTCAGTCATATTATTCCATTTCCTTATATCACCCTTATGAAAAAGGCATTAAATTACACTGTTTGATAAAAGCACGTGGATACTTATTAAACTAATTTTATTTTTCACTTAAGAAAATTTTTTGCATTGATCAAATGGATTAAAGCTTCACTAAATAAATTAGTCTCTATTAAAATAGGATGAAGGAATTTCATGAGTGCATATAGAAACACATGGTGGCTACAAAACAATAAGTTATTGTGATCTATGCAGTAGGATTTGTATCAAGTGTGAATATATCTTGAGTTGATAATTATCTTTACACTTGTATAATGGCTGATTTCTTCCATTCCCACCACCATCTCTCGAATATCCAGCAAGTAAAGTAATATCATAATATTCAAAATAATTGCATTTTGTATTTCTTTAAATGCTAGATTTTAAATCTTACCAGCTGCAATGTCAATCAAATTAAACATAAAAATCATAATCTCTACCATAACTAACTCTTATTATCCCGTCATCCCAGCCCCTTTCCATCCTCAAACATCTCCTGCCCATATGGGAGGTGGGATAATGAGTCCACCTCTGCAGAACAGTGTACAATTTTGGCCTCCATTGTTCAATAATTATAGACTTACATCAGAAGCCGAGTAGATAAGGCTCACCCAGGGTATGACAAAGTACTGAAACATGTAGGATTCTCAGGTGGACTGACAAGATGGACACTTAAGGGCTGTTTCTCCTTCAGGGGGCATATGGAATTGGGGGGGGGCGTGTTTTCACAATAACGAGTTGCCCATTTATGCGGGGGGAAGAGGAATGCATTCTGGAATTTTCTCCTCCAGATACTGTGGGGCAGAGTCACCGAATACATTAAAGGTTGTGATTGACGGATATTTAGATTACGAGGGAGTCAAGGGGTATGGCAAGACAACAGGAGGGTGATGTTCAGGTCAGGACTGGATCAACCATAATCTGGTTGAAGGTCTTGGGCAGTGTGGAGGTGGGGTGGGGAAAGGAATGCGATTGTCAATCCTGTGCTTTGTGTTCTTACTGTCTTATGGCTAAATAGTTATAATGAAATAGTGATTTATAGTACTATTTCAGTTTACTGCATTTGACATAGTTTGAATGTGGAGGCGACAGGTATAACCGCTGAATTAAAGGCTGCACTCCATTTTCATTTTTTCCCTACTCCAACACTAATCCTCTCTTCTCAGCATGAAGTCTACTCCATCAATTATATACAGAAGCTGATAAACATTTCACTTTATAACCTATGGGACACAATAGTGCATTGAACAAATCACCCACTGATCCCACTTTTCAGAAAACAAGGGTAAGGGATGATCTGCTATTGCCATTTACCCTGCATCTAGACCTATCGATTACCATGAACTACTCACTACTGCTTAAGTAGCTAACTCCTTTGTTCAGTCTTTTCATTTTATTATTTCCTCAGTGTCACCCTATCCTGGAGGGTCATCCTCTTGCTCTACTGTACATCAGTATCTCTCTTACCTTTGAAAGACCTGAAACGTTAACTGTCTCTATACATAGATGCTGCCTGACCTGCTACGCACTTAGAGCACCTTCTGTTATAATTCAGGTTTCCAGCATGTTTTTAATTTTCACATCCATTTTTTTCCAGTTCTGATTAAAGATTATTGACTTGAAGCATTAACCGAGTCCCACTCCTTGAGTTTGCTTGATCTGCAGAATTTCCAGGCTTTTCTGGATTTACTTATTTACAGCTGAATACTTTCCGGCCAAAAGCAGACAGCATTTCAGATATCAATGTGCGTAAGACCCAAGTACGTTTAGTGAAACTGCTCATCCAAATTTACTATTTACCTCCAGATAAGGTTCTTGTATAGATGGGCAATTCCTTGGCCATTCGTCTGAGGACTTCCTGCTGACCCTCACCCCGATCCCCACGTTCTATTTGTTCCCGGTCTGTGTATGAAAGGTGGAACTATGGATAATAATAAAATAATATGCATTTAAGAATAGTAAATTATATGCATTTGGAGATCACATGGACAAATGCAAAGAATTCTTGAATACTGCCTCTCAAAGCTATGAACGCTTGGGTACACCATCATTTGCAGACCTCATTCTAAATTGGGCTATGCCTATAGATCCTTCAATATTGCTGCCTCAGATATTGTTTACATTAGGGGTAGCTTTACCAGGCACCTCACCATTACATCCAGAGGATAGGCAATAAACCCTCGAGGAAAAACAAAGTACCTCAGATTATCACAAAGTCTAGCAGGAATTGGAATGGGACAGGGCATTCAATTATAAACAATGCAAAACAGTGGGGCTGGATTCAATTCAAGCATTACAAGCTAATTTGATCATGGCAAAGGGAAATCCAAGTGTTTAAAAATAAATACAATTATTTTCTTCAGCTCAAAGATGGTTGAGAACAGAAAAATTCTGCAGCTGAGTCACTGACTGCAACAAATGGAAATACAGCTTAATGGCACTGATGGGTCAGGATTTGATCAGAAGCACAGTGGATGAAACCGTACAGGAAGTGTCTCTGGGTATTTAGTGCGAATGGATATTCAGAATCAGAATTAGGCTTAATATCACTAGCATATGTTGTGAAATATGTTGTTTTGTGGCAGCAGTACATTGCAATACATAATTAAGAAACTACAAATTACAATAACTAATTAAGTTTATAAATAAGTAGAGGTGCACAGTCCTTTATCCGAAATTCTGAAATCCAAAAAGCTCCGAAACCGAAGTCTTTTTCGCCAACAGCTGACGTCACTCAGGTGTGACGTGGCAGCACTAGCAGAGGCCGCCAGACATCAGTTGTGGCTCAGTGCTCGTACTGGTTACACATGCATTTGCTGTTCGCTGATATTTTGTGTTCACTGTTGACTTTGTGTTTAATTTCACTGTGAAAATGTCAAAAAGAGCTGCAGACACCCCTATGGGTAACAAAGAGAAAAAGAAAAGGAATCTTCTCTATCAATAACGCAGAAAGTGCAGTTACTGCAGAAGCTTGATAGTGGTGTGCCTGTGCGGCGTCTTACTGAAGTTTTATAGTGACAGTGACGTTCTACATTTATTCCAATAAGTCATTTACCATGTGTTTGATTCGGTTCATTTGAAGATGTATATTTTTATGTTTTATTGAATGTTTTTGTTGGAAATAAAATTTCTTCTTGTCATTATTCCCTAAACAATACAGTATAACATTTACATAGCATTTACATTGTATTAGGTGTTATAAGTAATCTAGAGATGATTTAAAGTATACGGGAGGATGTGTGTAAGTTTGGTGCGCTGCTGGGTCTTAAGGTCCACTGCACTGCGACAAGTTAAATAAGAGACTTGAGCATATGTGTTTTTTGGTATCGGGTTGGGGGGGGGGGGGGGGTCTGAAATCCGAAAAATTCTGAATTCCAAAATGCAACTGGCCCCAAGGATTTCAAATAAGGGATTGTGGACCTGTAGTGCAAAAAAAAAGGGAAAGAAATAGTGAGGTAGTGTACATAGGTTAATTGTCCATTCAGAAATCTGATGCAGTGGGGAGGAAACTCTTCCTCAAATGTTGAGTGTGTGTCTTTAGGCTCCTGTACCTGCTCCTTGATGACAGCAAAGAGAAGAGAACATGTCCTGGGTAAAAGGGATCCTTAATGACGGATGCTGCCTCTTTGAGTCATCGCTTTTTGAAGATGTCGTCGCCGCTAGTGATCATACTGGAGCTGGTTGAGTTGCAACTTTTCTGCAGCTTTTTCTGATCCTGTGCAGTGGCCCCTCCAGACAAGATAGTGATGTAGGCAGTTAGAATGCTCTCCACAGTACATATGTAGAAATTTGCAAGAGTCTTTGGTAATATAACAAGTCTCCTCAAAGTCCTAATGAAATATAGCTGCTGTCGTGCCTTCTTTGTAATTGCAACAATTATGTTGGGCCCAGGAGAGATGTTGGTACCCAAGAACTCGAAACTGCTCACCCTTTCCACTGCTGATCCCTCGATGAGGACTGATGTGTGTTCCCTCCACTTCCCCTTCCTGAAGTAAATAATCAATTCCTTGGTCTTACTGCTGCTGAGTGGAAGGTTATTGTTTCGACACCACCCAACCAGCTGCTCTCTTTCACTCCTGTACACCAACTCGTCACCATCTGAAATTATGCCAACAATAGTGTCATTGGCAAATTTATAGATGCTGTTTGAGCTATGCCCAGCCACACAGCTGTGGGTGTAGAGCAATGAGCTAAGCACGCATTCTTGAGGTGCACCAGAGAAGAGGAGATTTAGTAAGAGTGTAAAATGTGAAATATAATCCTAAAATAAGGACAACATTTGATAAAAAATAGAACTAGTAAGCATTGCTTTAAGAAGAGAAGGGGAAAGCTTGAAGAAAATCTACAAGGCAAGATTTTCTTTACCCCTACACAGAGAGTGTAGGTACCTAGAATGTGTTGTTAGGAGAGGTGGTGCAAGCAGATATAACGGCAATGCTTAAGAGGCAATCAGATGGACAAATAAACAGGTATGGAATGAAGGGGTATGTACAATATGCAGGCAAGTGAGTCAGATAAAATTGGCATCATTGTTTGGCACAGACATTGTGGGCCAAAGGACAGTTTTGTGCTGTATTGTTCCGTGTTTCAATTAATCTAAGGGGATAAAATTAAAAACAGAGCATACCAAACATAAAAAGTATACAAAGTATATTAAACTGCAATATATACAAGTTATTGTAATAGGAAAACTGTAAAATAGTAATACATTTATACACATAATGAAAGATAAAAATGTTAGGAATCATGATTTTAAGCAAAGCAATGGAACAACTAAGATTGATTCCTATAATTCACATGTTCTGTGGGAATTCAATACCAAGTCTGCTGACTTGCTCACTGAATTGCATGGGTGGTGAGTAAAAGCTACAGTACAAGTTCCACATTAACAAAGTGCAACCATTACTATTTCTAACACAAATACTAGCCCAGCAACAACCAAAAGATAAAGGGAAAAAGAATTGGTTAAACATTGGCAGAGTTATATAGAATGAATAGAAAAGTGAGATGGAATGCAGTTAATTGAGTGAAAATTAAATGACTAGAATTGCTCCTCCATCTATTGTTGTGACTTCAGATGCTATGGTCCGAAGTTTTGGAAATCTCAATTCCTCTGTTTCCTTTTAAGACTGTCCTAAAACCAACATGGTTGATCAAGCTTACAGTCATCCTTTAATGAAATAAGTTGCATATTTTTCTAAAGATTTACAAAGGCCAATGGTCCGATTCTCCTCTTTTGCTGTAGAAAAGAGCTTTAAACCTATAAACATGAAAAACAAATTAAGATCTCCTGCAACATTTAAGAAAAGCATTCTCAGTAAACAACTTGACAAATTTTTCACATTTTTTTCTCTGTCAAATAAACTAAACCTGACCTGGAGTTGCTCTGGTAAGTTGTTTTTTTAATTGTCACATGTACCGAGGTACAGTGAAAATTTGCCATTTTCATCATCCATACAGATAAATTAATTACAATAGTGCAAGGAGGTAGAACAGTAACAAGAGTGCAGAATAAAGTTCAAGGTACAGATGAAGTATACAGTAAGGTACCAGGTCACAATGAGATTGACTGTGAGGTCAAGAATCCACCTTATCGTACTAGGGAAGCATTCAATAGTCTTATATCAATGGGAAAGAAGCTGCCCTTGATCTTGGTGGCACGTACTTTCAGGCTTCTGTATCTTCTCCTGAACTGGAGGAGGGAGAAGAGAGATGATGCTGGCTTATTTACTGTCGCAGTGAGAAGCGTAGACAGAGCCCATGGAGAGGAGGCTACTTTCCCTGATTTGCTGAGTAGTGTCCACCCTCCCTGAAGTTTCTTGCAGTCATGGGCAGAGTAGGTGCCATACTAAACTATGATGTATCTGGACATGATATTTTCTATGGTACATTAATAAAAATTGGTAATGATGAAAGCAAACATGGTAAATTTATCTGGGCTTCGAAGGAAATTGAGGCATCGGTGAGCTTTCTTGGTTGTGGCGTCAACATAGTTGGACCAGGACACACTAATGGTGATGTTCACTCTGAGGAACTTGTAGCTCTCAACTCTCTTGACCTCAGCGCTGTTGGTGGAACCAGGAGCATTTACACTGCCCCTCTTCCTGAAGTCCATGACCAGCTCTTTTGTTTTGGTTTTTGGCATGGCACCACGTCACGAAGCTTTCTATCTCCCCTCTGTACACCTACCCATTATTATCTGAAGTCTTAAAGCATTTGCTGCCTCATCAGCAGTTTGCACACTGAGAACGACTACATTTTATGCTGGTGGTATCTCTTGTTGCCTTTAAATACAGAAGTAGAAACCTAGAGGGCTGCATCATGGAGTTTGGACCTTCCCTGAAGAACTCTGCCACTTAAGCCACTGGAGTTTTGAGAGATCAGAAATAGATCCTTTAATTTGAGTACAACCACTATACATTTTTAGTAACCTGAGACTCTTCTTCTTTGGTTGTCCGTCGAAATCCAATGACGACGTCCACTCCTTTAACGGTGAGATCTTTGATGACTATGCAGACTTATCCTGGACCCACAAGCTTTATTGCAGGTGGGACATGTATATGTAGTAGTGGTGGCAACCATGGCTGCATTTCTTCTGGCTCTCTTCTGCTGTCTTCTGGTTGTTCTTTCCATCTCCAGAATACGAACCCCGTCCCTACACAGCTGTCGCCAAGTGGTACGGTCAGCAGAAACATCCTCCAGGTCCTCGGGTCTGATCTTGCACTTCCTTAAAGCATTCTTCATCTGATCCTTATAGCGCTTCTTTGGCCTTCCAGCTGAGCGTCGACCATGATGGAGCTGGCCGTATAACACTCTGCGGGGTAGCCGACATGAGGGCATGTCGGCAACCTGAGACTAGAGTCTAAATTGTTACATGACCATGTGAGTCACCAGGTTTTCAGTCCTAAAACAAAGTATCCCATTGTCATCCAGACCCTTCCTCGTTCCGACCCTCTTTGTAAGGAAGAACATTTAATTTTATCTGCTGATAACGTCCATTGGATGTGAATCCCCAGGTTTGGGATTTTCCTTCATTGGCCAAGCCACATTCTGTCAAATGAAATTTGAGATTCGACCCTTCACCAGACTCACAGAATCCCTGACACCATCACACAGAAACGTTCCCCTATGGTTCTCCCTGGAATATACCAGAGCAATTCCTAGTGTATGCTAATTAGCTGTATTATAAATTAATAGAGTAGAGTTGATTCATGGAAAAATTGCAATGATGGGTATAATATGGTTGAAATTAGAGAATGGATCCAGCAAAAAGATTATGCACAAAAGACCAAAATGTGTGTCTTTTCATTATGTAAACAGTGACCATAACTCTGTGAACTCCCTGACCTTTAGCATAGCCATGGACAAGGAGCAGGCAGTATGGGAAAGGGGTGGGCTAATTATGAGGGTATAAGGCAGGAACTATAGAGCATAAATTGGGAGCAGATATTTTCTGGAAAATGCACAGTAAAATGTGGGAACACTTGCATGGGGTTCTGAACAGATTTGTCCAATTGAGACTGGGGAATGATGGCAGGGTGAAGGAACTACAATTGACAAGAAAGGAGGAGCTTTTAGTCAAGAGGAAGGAGGATGCATCCTTAATGTTTATGAAGCAAAGAAGGCTCTTGAGAGTTATGAGGTAGTCAGGCAGGAGCTTAAGATGTGACTTAGGAGAGCTAGAAGGGGACATGAGAAGCTATTGGCAAGGAGGATTAAGGAAAACCTCATAGGGTTTTACAAGTATGTGAAAAACGAAGGATGACTAGAGTGAAGGCAGGACCCATTGAGGGGTAAAGGGGGAAACGTGTCTGTAGTGGGAAGAGGGAGGGGAGATGCTTAATGAATACTTTGTTTCAGTGTACACCAGTGAGAGGGATCTTGACAAATGTGAGGGCAGAGTAGAACAGGCTAATATGCTGGAACATGTCGAGGTTAAGAAAGAGGCAATGTTGGAGCTTTTGAAAAATACTAAGGTGGCTAAGTCCCTGGAGCTGAATGGAATATACCCCAGGTTACAACAAAAGCGAGGGAAGTGATTGCTGGAGCATTAAAGATAATCTTAGTGTCATCGCTGCCCACAGGAGGATGAAAAATATTGTCTCCTTCTTCAAGAAGGCAAACAGAGATAATTCTGGGAGTTATAGAGAGTGGTGGGCAAACTAAAGGAGAAGAATTTTAGGGACATTTGGAGAACATTTTATAAACATTTAGAGAAGCATTGTTTGATTAAGGATGAGCATGGCTTTGTGAAGGGCAGGCCATGCCTTATCAGCCTGATTGAACTATTTGAAGTGACAAAAAAAAACTGATGTAGCAACAGCAGTGAATGTGGTGTAAATGGATTTTACTAAAGCAGTTGAAAAGGTTCACCATGGTAGGGTCATTCAGGAAATCAAAAGACATGGGATCCATGGAAACTTGGCAGTGTGGATTCAGAACTGGCTTGCCTATAGAAGGCAGAGGGTGATATTCAACCTGGAGATCAGTGACCAGCAGTGTTCCATAGGGATCTGTTCTGGGACCCCTGCTCTTTGTGATTTTTATAAATGATTTGGATGAGGAAGTGGAAGGGTGTATTAGTAAGTTTGCAAATGACACAAATGTTGGTGGCTTTGTGAATAGTGTAGAGGATTATCAAAGGTTACAATGAAACAGATGCAGAACTGGGCTGAGCAATGGCAGATGGAGTTCAATCTGAAGAAGTGTGAAGTGAAGCACTTCAGAAGGTCGATCTTGAAGGCAGAATACAGAATGGTAGAATTCTTGGCAGCATAAAAGAACAGAGGGATTTCAGAGTTCGTAGCCACAGATCCTTCAAAGTTGCCGCACAAGTCGATTAGGTGGTTAAGAAGGTGTATGGTGTGTTGGCCTTCATTAGTCGGGGATTGGAGTTGAAGAGTTTCTCGGTAAAGTTGCAGTCAATGAAACTGGTTAGACCACACATGGAGTATTGTGTTCAGTTCTGGTGGCCTCATAATAGGAAGGGTGCAGAGGAGATTTACCATGCTGCTGCATGGATAAGAGAGCATGTCTTAGGATGAACAGTTGAGTAAGCTAGAGTATTTCCCTTTGGAGCAAATAAGGATGAGAGGTGACTTGATACAGATGTATAAAATTATAAAAGGCTCAGACAAAGTAGACAGCTAGTGCCTTTTCCCCTGGGCAGCAATGGCTAATAGCAGAGGATATCCTTTTAAGGTGAGTGGAGTAAAGTGTATGGGAGATGTCAGAGGTACCTTTTGTTTTATACACAGTGTTGAAAGTGCCTTGAATGCACTGCCAGGGCTGATGGTAGAGGCCGATACATTAGGAACATTTAAAAGACTCTAAGATAGGCACATAGATAAAAGAAAAATAGAGGGTTATGAGCTTTGTAGAAGGAAAGGAATAAATTGATTGAGGACTAGGTTAAAAAAATGGTAAAACATTGTGGGCCGAAGGTCCCATATTGTGTTATACTGTTCTATGTTCTGCAAGTACAGCAATAGCATGACAGATTTGCAGAACCAAAGCATAAGATTCGTCAGATGAACAACACTCCCTATTCATGCTTACCTCTTTAGTCGGATTCATTGGCTTTGTAAAGATAGTTTTCCAGTACGACCAAACAAACATGATGAAAAGTAAATGGTAAAATACCAAACAGACAACTAGAAGAAAGAAGATCACAAAAAATGCTGTGTTATCCACCTGATGTTAAACATTACACTTTATTTCTGTATTATTATGACATTATCTGGAGATGAAGTTTAAAACCATTGTCAAGCACAAATAATAGTTTTTTTCCCCAAAATACCCAGTGAAAATAAAATCTTTTCAACTATAAATTAAATAAATACATCTTTACATTCTAGGCAAACTTTAATTGTGCTACAAACCATTAAGTATTACCTGATACCCACAAGCTTATGAATTAATGGTACTTCTAAACCTGCCTCCAAATTTTCATTTCTGATTAGTCAACTTTACCTGTTAAAACTTTCAATAATTAGGAGATTTCCCAGCAATATTAGGACTTATTTCATCCACACTTCTTCTATTTACATGCCTTCTCTCTAATTGATAACTAGATTCAGGCAGACAGGCATGGAAGTACAAGGAAGCCAAAAGAAATGGTGAAGAAGTGGTGTTCAGGGCAAGAGTGGATCAGCCATAGTCTGACTGAACAGTCGAGCAGGCTTGAGGGGCGAACTGCCCCATTCTTCTGCCTGTTGTTCTGTTCTGTGTTATAGCAGGAGCATTCTTGCAATATATGTAAGCCCCACAGTACCTATTCACACGTCAAGCACATCATGCAAGACAGATCATAATTTTTTGAGGAAACTTACGTTAAATCCATTAAAAGGTTGTTTTGAGAGCTATAAAATATCTACTGACATACGGTGCAGTTCATTAGAATAAAACCAGTAAAGGTGTGATCTGTTGGGCTTGCAACTGGTTCAATAGTTAAAGCAAAACCAAATATAAATGCCAAGAAACTGGAAATGTGCCCGTAGAATATTACGAGCAAGGCTTTCCTATTTTGTAGCGAGGTTTATCTATGCAAGAAAATGCATTTATTAATTCACGGATATAATTACCTACATAAATCTTTAGGAAAAAAGCAGAGAAGGGGGCAGGGGAGAGGGCGGTGGGGTGAAGGTGGGGTTGTGACAAAGGCAGAGAGGAGCTATTGAGTTGAATGTAAATGCAGCCTTGTGGAACCGGAGTGAGTTTGCATGGGATTTCAATGTACCTTCCATTTCCTTAAAAGGACTGTATCATCAATAAATGCCTTCTATTTCCTTAAAAGGATCGTATAATCAATAAATGCTTAATAAATCTGTGACGTGAACTTGTCCCATTCCATTGAGGGTTTTATGTAAATTCTGGAATTACTTTATGATAGTCATTGAATCCTTTTTGATGTGCAATTGTGTATGAATTTCTCACCTTTTTCTCCAATATTTTTCATCGATACTAAAAAGAAAAATAAAAGAGATAAATTAGGAAAAGCCAAAACAGCATGAAATGTATATACCATAACCTAATTCTTGCATATTTGATCTTGAGATTGCTGGGACAATGCATCACCCATCATTAGAAGCTTTTCCTTTACCTCAAAGATTATTTACGTTGCAAGTTGCTGGAAGGACAAGCTGCTGACAGCACATGGAGTGTCAAGGGACCACATTCTATGTACTTAACTGAGGAGAATTTTGGACTCAGGAAGAATCAAAGAAAAGGCAGAGAAGAAATGACAAAAATAGTCAAGTTAAACACAGAAAAGTGATAATGGATTAAGAAACTGTGAAGAGAGAATAATATTAAAATTTAAAATGAAAAATATAAAACCATCTGAAGGCAACGTAGGGCATACTAAGAACCTAACAAGAAAACAGAAAGCGTTAGGAATACACAACCATTCTGAAGAAAGGTTATTGAACTAAAATATTGACTTGTTCTATTTTGATAGCTGCTGCCTGACTTTCAGCTTTTATTCCACAGTTTGAACTTTCTCTTTGTAAATATGACATTCTGCAGCCATTCATTGATGGTACATCAGGTAGATAGAATTTTATTTGGAGATAATCACTGTCTGATACATTTGTGGCATGTATGGTATTTGCCACTTACCAGCCCATGCCTGAATGTTTTTGAGGTCTTGCTGATGAGCATAGACTAATTTCATTTGCTGAGGAGTTGCAAACGGAACCGAACTCTACACCTCCTAACTTTGTCCTTCTTATCGTCAGAGGTCATTTGTTTGGAAGGCACTGCCTGAGTAGCCTAGGGTGAGTAATTTCTGTAGAGTACAGGCAGATGACTGTACAGCTCTGCATGATCTCAATCAGGTGACAGGTCTTAATGATTCTATGGCTGTCTTTACCCTAATAGCATAATAAACACAAATAATGGTGTATATTTTCAGAATGTTCTGCTTTATTTAAGACTTAGAGCATCTGCTGCTTTTCATTTCCTGCACATTTTATTTGGAACACAGCTGCTTTAGTACACACATACAGTCCTTTGACCAGGGCTGTTCAACCACTGATGCTAGAAGCTTGAAGGACATGAAGATGCAAGATATTGCTGACAGCTTCCACTTACAACTAAAAACAACTGATGTCACAGAGATCTTCTTTATCAGTTTTACTTTGTATAGTAACTAGTAAAGATCTGAAAATAATTATTTTAGTTTTGGTGAAGGTCTTTTAATGAGAATTCTGCGCCTCAAAATTTGAATAAAAGGCAGAGATTTTCCTAGCATTATTCAATTTCTAGGGTCTTATATCTCTAAGACCTTATCTATTTTATTGATTTCAACATAATAAATATTCAGATTCATATTTCTTTACTCTCCTCTTTTAGCCAGTTCTCAGGTTATAAATTAAACCTATATAAAAGTGAACTTTTCCCTTTGAACAACTTGATACCAACAAATTCTAACCTTCCTTTTAAAATTGTAAGAAACCAATTTACCTACTTAGGTGTAATAATCACTAAAAACTATAAGTGTCTACTTAAAGAAAATTTTCTTACCCTATTGAATCACATGAAAAGGACACTATTAAGTTGGTTGCCTCTTTTGTTATCACTGATTGGTCGAATTAAATCTATCAAAATGAATATATTATCTAAATTTATATAACTTTTTCAGGCATTCCCAGTTTTTATTCCTAAATCTTTTTTTGATTCTCTTGACTCTATTATATCTTCTTATATATGGAAGAATAAGCATTCTAGATTAAATAAAATTCATCTTCAGAAAGATAAAAAGAATGGAGGATTAGCCTTACCAAACTTTAGATTTTATTACTGGGCAGTTAACATAAGAAATCTTACATTCTGACTATATTACATAAATCGTGAGGATTGCCCGATGTGAGTTTCTTTAGAAGCTGTTAATAAATTTTCTATTATTTCTCTTCTTGGATCCTCACTCCCTTTGTTTCTAGTAAGTTTACTGATAATCTGGTAGTTAAACACACTATGAAAATGTGGATACAATTCTGAAAATACTTTGGCTTATTGAGATTTTCTCTTTAGAGTCCCATTTTTTCTAATTATTTTTTTAAACCCTCTATGATTGATGCGGCTTTTAAAAAATAGGATAGATTAGGTATTAAATGCTTTCAAGACTTGTTTGTAGAGGGAAGTCTCTTTTCATTTGAACAACTGTCAACTAAATATAGTTTACCCAAAACCCAACTTTTCGATACCTACAAATAAGAGATTTTTTACGGTCTCAAATAAGTACATTTCCTAAACGTCCGATAAGAATCTATTAGATGTAATTTTTAATTTGAAACCTTTTTATAATGAATCTATATCTAATATTTATAATATGTTACTTGGAATGAGAAGTGTTCCTTTAGATAAAATTAAAAATCTTTGGGAACAAGATTTATAGACTTCAATTTCTGAGAAAACTTGGAATCAAATTTTAAAATTGGTTAACACTTCATCGTTATGTGCCCGCCACTCTCTCCTACAATTTAAAGTGGTCCATGGGGCCATGTGACCAACGATAAGTTGTCTCATTTTTATTTAGATATATCTCCGTATTGTGAAGAATGTAATAATAGAGAAGCTTCACTCACTCATATGTTTTGGACATGCCCGAGTCTTGGAGAATATTGGAAAGAAGTATTTCAAACTTACTCGATACTTTTCAAAGTAGACTTTAAGCCTAATCCTTTGACCGCTTTATTTGGTATTGTTGGAGGAAAGGATATTATTTTGGAGTCATCTGACTTGCACATTTTGCCTTTTATTTCTCTTGTAGCCAGAAGGACGCTCTTGCTTTAATGGAAAGATTCAGCCCCTCCCATTCCTATTCACGCTCAATGGTTACGTGATGTGACGTCGTGTTTAAACTTAGAGAAGATTCGATGTTCAATCTCTGAATCTAGTCAAGACTTTCAAACATTGTGGGGACCTTTTCTGAATTATTATCAAAACCTCTGATATTTGTTGTTAAAGCACAGATGATGACTAATTTTTTTTTCCTTCTTTTCTTTACTAATCAGCTTCGGTCTTGGTAGTGGGTGAGATTTTTTTTTATATAATAAAATTACTATATTTCAATGCTACGAATTAACTAACCTGTATGAATATATAGTAAGGAGTCTTTATATGCGATTTAGTATAATGTATATATATTTATATATCTATACATTTTTTTTTCTGTGCTCTGTATTCTTATATGTAAATTAATAAAAATATTGGAAGAGAAAGAAAGTTGTGCACAACCTAGACCCAAATTTCCAATATGCATTGCCAAATAACCTCTTGCAATACAACCTCAAAATTGCCTTTCCATCACTGAACAACTAACTTAAAACAAATCTGAACAATAAGGGTTTATGTTGTTGAATGTAATGAATCAACAACATTTAATCAATTTCACACATATATACGTACACACTGAATTTGGTTAATTGGGACACATCGGGACTAGTGCATTTTAGCCCAATCAAGTGGCTTCCTCGATAAGCGTTAAGTTTTGTGGAAATAGTTAAAAAGGTATAAAAAGGCAAACTAACAAATTATGTATTTAAATGAGAAGAACCAACAGTACTACAGTACTATAAAACTGTGTATTAGTTCCTAATGGTTATCAACAGAAGAATTCATCCAGGATATGCAATGAAGAAAATCAACATAGATACCTAGTGTATATAATGGGCAGATATACTGAAATATTTTCATTTTCGCTCCTGGCTGTTCCTGCATTGCTTGAAACCGCAGTGAGCAAAACAGTTCTGAATTGTCTTACTGCTTATTCTTTGCCAAATATCAGTGACAAATATCACTGCATTTTGAACACAAGCACATGCAACTGACACTATTTAAAAACTGTTGCTCTAAGCATGGAGTAGATTCTATCAGCTACACAAGTCCTTGCAACTGATGCTAGTTCAAACTTGTTCAGCAAGTCTCCCAATTAAGCAGCATAGTGTCCTAAATAAACAAAGGGAACCGGCAATTTTCGCAATCAGTTTTTGTTCTTTAAGATTTGTCCAACTACGTGGCTGCACTGATTAACCGATGGCCCAAATAACCGGAATTTGACTGACCAGTTGCTATTTAAACAATCACAATGTAACATGATAAGCCCCTTATTGATGTTTCAATGCATAGTAAAACAACCTTCAAAGTGTTCCATTTAACTAACCTGCATTTAAAATTTACTGCATGTAGAAAAAGTCTAAAAACTTTTCGAATTTCCTTAGACAAACGAGAAAATCTCCAAGTGCTGGAAATCTGAGCAACGCACACAAACTGCCGAAGGGTTTCGGCCTGAAACATCGACTGTACTCTTTTCTTAGATGTTGCCTGGCCTGCTGAGTTCCTCCAGCATTTTGATATATTGTTGCTCGAATTTCCTTAGATTATTTATCACAATGCATCATCATTTCAACACTCGGCAGCTTACTTTAAAGTCCATTAATCAATAAACCTAAACATCCATTAAAACTCCCAAAGTCAATCTAAGATCCAGTTAACAAGAAATACAAGCTACAGCACATACGTACTTTTAATTTCTCAAATTAAATTAAAATGCAAGATCGGGTAATATTACATTTTACTGTCCAACTTGAACATTGATCTAACAACTTGAATTCACGTTCATGGTCATGGAAGACCAACTTGTGACAGTCCTGCCAAAGGGTCTCAGCCCGAAATGTCGACTGTACTGTTTTCCATAGATGCTGCCTGGCCTGCTGAGCTCCTCCGGCATTTTATGTGTGTTGTTTGGATTTCTAGCATCTGCAGATTTTCTCTTGTGAAACTATGTCAAAATATTTTTCTGTGCACAAAAATGGTAAGTTTTTTCAGGAGTCACTATATCCAAGTAGCCTTTATGGAAGTCACACAACGCCATGGAAGTCATACACCACAGAAGCAGGGCCGTTCATCCTATCTTCATCCCAATTTAAAATGACTTCTCATTTATACTAATCCCACATTAATTCATATTTATCCTCCCCACATTCTTATCAATTTCCCTCAGATTCTACCACTCATTTCCACCATAAGGCAATGTAAAGAGGATAATAACTAACTAAGCCATGGTTTAGGCGTGAGAGGCTGGCACAGCCGGTGATCACATGGAGAATGTCAAAGTACCAGAGGCCATGGTTGCACCTGGGTCACTAGCTGTGTCACAGCAAATCCACATCACCCAATACTTTTTTATACCTGGGGCAGATCCGAATTTCTTCATTCTTGAGAAGAAGGGCTCCAACAAATCAAGAACACAGAAGAAAGATGCAAACCATCTATAATGCCATGCACAATAATTTGGAGGCCCTATTGAAGGGCACTGTGACCTTCATACACATAGTCATAGGAGCCTACACACGGGCTTGTGGCTGGTGTAATATAACTACAGTGATTTTTTTAAAATTTCCAAACTCCTAGCAGCTGGTTACATTACACCTTCAACAGTCAGAGAATCACTGCATCATAAAAAGTCTTGGAGATGGGTCTTACAAACCTGTACTGTGCACCCTGCTCCATGGAGACAGAAGCTTTGCATTCAAATGCTCTCCTCCAAGTTGTGCTAGAGGTTTAGTGGGACCACTACACAGAACCAATATTTGGAAAAAGGAAACCTTCGTCACTGTCACCTTACAGGAGACCATGTGACTCCATTCCTGAGTCACACAAAATATAACCCACTCTTCCCTGCTTCACACACATTTGTAGAATCCATTATATAATATAGGTGGGTTGGGGTGGGGAAGGGTGCGGGAAATTGTTTGACCTACTGATCAAACTTGGGGGTTTCCTGTGTGTGACTTGTACTATGTAATTTGCGCATTTAAGTTCCTAGTTTGGGAGGTCTGGTGTTACATTAGCATTCCATGACACTCACCTGCTTATTGCAAGCTACCTGTCTTTCTGTATGCATTCAACCAAGTGATTCACTTTATCATGTGCTGCAGGGATCATAATAATGTAGAATGAGGTGCATGAATATTGTGCCCAAAATTAGATGTCATTAGATGTCACAAGTACATTTTATGGTAAGATTCTTTCAATCTAGCCTCACTTCCTGGTTCTGTAGGTACCACGGGATGGTATGAGCACCAGAAAGTAAAAGAAGTCAACCACTTGGTCGCTCTAGCCTACCCAATGCTTGAAATGATCATGGATGATCTGCCCCAGGGCTTAACTTCCCTTCTCTCCATGGTTCTCAATTCAGTATCTAACTCCTCTTTAAGTCTCTTCCATGTTCAAAACCCTCTGGAGGGAGAAATGCAGAGATCCACGAACATATGCAAGAGGAAATACCTATGCACCTCCGTGTTAGACAACTACCCCCTCAACTTGTAACCATGTCCACTTGTTCAAAACTCTCCCATTACATCTATTTTGTCATGCCCCCTTAGCATCTTGTGTGGTTCGGTAAGATCACTCCTCATCCTCCTGAATTCCAAAATTGGGGAATCACAGAGCACTTCAGCATAGAAACAGGCCCATCATCCCATCTAGTCTATGCCAATCTGTTATGCTGTTTAGTCCCATTGACCTGCAGCCGGCCGATAACCTTCACACCCTCACATCCATGTACTTATCCAAACTTCTCTTAAACATTGCAATTGAACCCTGTGAGTGAAGAATAAAGATCCTTTTTTTTTAAAAAAGCTTCTCATCCAAGCAATGAGCTTAGTGAATCTTTTCTAGACTGCCTCCAACGTTAGTATATCCTTTCCTAGATCAGGAGGTTAGAACTGTGCAGGATACCCCATGTGTGGCCTCAGAAACAGTACAACTGTGAAAATTCTTCCCTTTCTAAACTCGGCGATAAAAGGGCAGAAAATGTCATTTGTCATGCATGATGACACACACACACACACACACACACACACACACACAGAGTAATAGAGGCACTTACTACAAGTTGTGAATACCTGAGAAAACCATGTTTAAAACAGCACATTTTAAGTAATTAGATACTGTTCCAAATTTCTTACAAAGCTTTACTGTTAATCACATGTATATTTACTGGACTTCAATTTCAGACATTTCTTTTAAATACAAAGTTGACAATGATTTATAGACATGTGACTGAACCCTTCAGTTTCTACGCAACTCATCTCTTTACGCTCCCATTAGCTGGAATAACATGACCTGGATCTCCATGGCAACTGCCAACACTGAGGACATACAACGTTTAAAGAGAAACACTTTAGGATTTGCTTATTTACCAGAAATTTTCCAAATCAGAATCAGACCAGGTTTATTATTACAGTCTTATATAATGTGAAATTAGTTGCTTTATGGCAGCAGTACAGTGCAGTTACAATGTTACTATTAGTTATAAAATAAATTTAAAAAACACAAACAATAAGATGGAATTCATGGATCATTCAGAAATCTGAAGGTAGAGGGGAAGAAGCTGTTTCAGAATTGTTGTGTGAGGGTCTTCAGGCTCCTGTGCCACCTCACTGATGGTAGTAATAAGAAGAGAGCATGTTCCAGATGGTAAGGGTCCTTAACAATGGATGCCACTTTCTTGAGCTTTCGCCTCTTGAAGGTGTCCTCTATGGTGGGAAGGGTTGTACTCACAGAGTGGTTGAGTCTACAACCTTATGTAGTCCCTTGCGATCCTGTACATTCAAGCGTCCATACCAGAATATGATATGAAACGTCAAAATACTCTCTATTGTACATCTGTATGGAATTTGGAAGTCTCTAGTAACGTATCAAATTTCTAACAAAGTGGAGCCACTGGCAGCCTTCTTTAGGACTGCATCAATGTACTAGGTCCAGGATAGATCCTGCGAGATGTTGGAACCCAGGAACTTGAAGCTGCTCACCCTTTCCAACTCTGAAGACTGGTGTGTTTTCCTGAAGTTCACAATCAATTCCCTGGTCTTGCTGATGTTAAGTGCAATACCATTCAGCCACCTGGTCTATCTCTCTCCTCCATATCTCCTCATTACCATCTGAGATTTTAACAGCTTTGGTATCATTTGCAAATTTATAGATGGCATTAAGCTGTGTTTATCCACTGTCATGATTAGGGCAGTAGGCTAAGCATGCATCCTTCAGGTGTGCCTACACTGACAGGAGGAGATATTATTATCGATCTGTACGGACTGTGGTCTTTCAATGAGGAAGTCAAAGATCCAGTTGCAGAGGGAAGTACAGATGCCCAGAAGCTTGGTGATTAACACTGAGGGAATGATCATATTAAAAACCGAGGTGTAATCAATAAACAGCTTGCCTTAAGTTTTGCTTAAAATCTAGTCCAAGAAATAGTAATATTATTGATTAAAGGTTGCTGTTTCATATAATAATCAAAATAGTTAAGCACAAAGTGATGTTGGAAATGAAAATTTAGGCTACAGCTACTTTCAGACCATATCACTGTTGAATCTCTACAGCCAAACAAAAATAATAGCTTTTTACTTTTATTTAATTCTGTTCATTTGTTCTTGGACTAGCTTAGTGTAACTAAATTGTTGTGTAAAGGAACAAACTGATTTACTTAAATCTAAACTGATACTCAGATGGATTAAAAGTACTGGTATACTTCAAACTATTCCACAGCAATCCAAAAATAACAAAACACTTTTTCCATATATCATAACAATTTTATTTTTATGCAAATTGAATGTATTATTTTCCAAGGCACCTCAAAGAAACAGAATCAAACAAAAACTAAAAGGCATATGCAGTAGGTAAGTACCAGAAATTGATGTGTGCATATTACAGAGCTTTGCCAAAAAGATGGGTTTCAGAAGAGCAGCAAAGGACAGATAGACATACAGAATCAAGGATGAAAGGCTAGATCCCAGTGAAAATGAAATCAGAGTTCCTCACAAGTTGGTCTTCCATGAACATGAATTCAAGTTGATGCCTGATGATGGGGGAAAGCAACACTCATTGCATTCTACAACGTTCACAGAATAGTAAACATTCTGACAAAGGAACTTCACTATTGTGAGTGCTGAATACGATTCAGCCATATCTAGACATGAATGATTATACTTGTTGTAATACACACACTTCAAATTATAATTCAGAGGCTGAAGGTGAGGTCTGTAATGGACTAAAATTAGTTTATTAGAAGTGTACATTCACTATTGTCACATGCACGAGATACAGTGAAAAGCTTGACTTGCATACTGTCCATAAAGATCAAATCATTACTCAGTGCATTCAGTGCATTGTAAAACAGTAACAACGCAGAATAAAGTGTTACAGCTGCAGAGAAAGTGCAGTGCAGTAAAAGATTATAACAAGGTAGACAGTGGGATAGAAGCTGTCCTTGACTCTAGTGGGGCATGCTTTCATGCTTTTGTATCTTCTGACCAACAGAAGAGGGGAAAAGAGAGACTGTCTGGGTCGGGTGGGGTCTCTGATAATACCAACAGCTTTCCTGGGGCAGCCAGCGTAATCAACCTTCTCAATCTCCACACCACTGATATGGGCAGGAGCATATGCATCATCACCCCTTTCCTGAAGTCAATAACCAGCTCTTTTGTTTTTTTCTGACAATGAGAATGAGGATTTACTGAAGCAAAGATAAGGGTAAGAGTATGATATAGAGTTTACTTCATGCAAAATTAATGAGCATTGCTTCCCCACTGATCGAGCTTGTTTAAAAAATCTCAGCGATACAGTTGAATTCAGAATTAGTTGTAACCATGGCAACAAGTAAATGCTCCATTTCACAGCAATGAATGATCGCGAGGTCCATGCCAGATCAAATCTCCATTACTGTAAAGCAAGCTTAATTTAGAAAATAAAAAGAAATAGACATTGAAATTGGACTAATATCCAGGAAAACTACAGAATGTTTTCTCTTATGCTAACAAGTAAGTTTCCTGTGCATGATGATTCATCATGAAATTAAAATTCAGGTACTAAGACTTAAATTATTAAATAATCTTTCAAATGATTTACAGCTGAGCAGTCAGATGGGAAAAAAAATACTAGTAGAGCCAGTCCAGGTAAATTAGTTTCTTCCAAGATTGAAAAACCAGGATATTCCAAGAGCTATCATCAGAAAAGTTCACAGTGAAAGGCAAAATCTTCACATTGAACAATGTATGGGATGGACCTGCAAGTCCTGAACAGGGAGAATCTTGGAATAAAATTGTTCGATGATATGAGCGAAAGGAAATGTTTATTCACTTTTCTGTCAAGATGGTCAGAAAGCTTGTATTTTAAATCATTTACTGCTCTACAGTTGAGTAGCTATTCACCTTTGAGTTCCACCCCCACCCCCACCCCCATAAAGCAGCTGAAGTGAGGAACTGCACTGGTACACAGCACATTTATGGTACACTGAATCCAATGTTTACCATGCAAATCTCTTGCATGGCAAACATCATAGTTTGCTGCAGGTAATGAAAAATCCAAAAATACACAAGTTGAAAATCTGAAATGTAAACAGAAAATGTTGCCAACATTCAGCTGCTCAGGCAGTATCTGTGGAAAGAAGAGTTAACATTCTTGATCCACAACCCTCCATCAGTTAAAACATTAACTGTGTCTCTTCATGGAGATGCTGCCCAACCCACTGAGCGTCTGCAGTATTTTCGGTTTTTATTTGTTACACATTCATCTTGTTACAAAAAAAGTAAAACAATCACCAATCTGATCCACAAAATAAATTGATAGTTCTTTAGTAACTTAAAAGTGCATGCACTTGAAGACGAGAGAGAGAGAGAGAGAAAGAAAAGATGCTGAAATCTGGAACAAACACAGAATGCTGAAAGAATTTGGCAGGTCAATCAGCAACTGGAGGCAAAAGATGCAGATCAACATTTTGGGCAGAGGCCCTGTATCAGACATGAGAAGGAACAAAAGATTGCCAGTATAATGCTGACACTGTAGAGAGGCCAAACAAAAATAGAACTACACTTCCTATTCAGTTTGGGTAGCTTACAAATTGAATGAATATTGAATTTTCCCGTTTCAGGTAACCAACACCCAGTGCTCTCCTCCGACACCCCCTGCCAACCCACTTTTATTTTTCTTTTGTTCACTCCTCCCAGTTCCATCTGCCCATCATTCCCACCTCACCGGTCTCCACCTTTCCACCTTTCACCTACCAGCCTTCTTCCCCTCCCCTCCCCTCCCCTCCATCACCATATTGTTATACACTGCCAATCTTTCCTGTTTCACTTGTGATGCAGGACCTCAACCTGAAATGTCGACTTTTACTATTTGCCATCACAAATGCCAATTGACCTAAGCTCTTCCAGTTTTCTGTTTTCACACATAAGGCAGAGGAGCAGAATTAAGCCATTAGGCCCATTGAGTCTGCTCTGCTATTCAATCATGGCTGATCCTTTTCTTCTAAAATACGTACAGTCTTCAGGAGTTGTTTAAATAAAGCAGCATCTATGTGTCACAACAGTTTATTTCAGTTTTTAAATAGTTATGCAAAAAAAATAGAACAGGTCCAGAGGTTAAAGTCCTGAACTGGAGCAGGGCCAACATTTCGGCATTAGACAGGATCTAGCTGGGGTTGACTGGATGACTATTTAAAAGCAAAGGAACAGCTGGCAAGTGGAAGGATTTTAAAAGGGTTATTATCAAGAGTCTAGCGGGAGCATGTTCCTGTAAGAGTGAAGAGTAGGCATACCAAGTTCAGGATACCTTGGCTGACAAGAAATATTGAGGCTTTGGTAAGGAAAAGTACATTGTACTTAAGGAGCTAAGTATAAATGAATCCCTCAATAAATATAAAAAGTGGTATGGATAGAGTGGACGGCATTATTTTATTCCCTCAGGGTCAGCGAGTTCAATATGAAAGGGCACAGATACAAGAGAGGAAGGGAGAGATATAAAAGAGAACTTAAAATTAGCTTCTTTACAGAGAATAGCGAGTGCCTGAGATGAGCTGCCAGAGAGAGTGTTCGAAGTGTGTACAATTGCAACATTTAAGAGGCATTTACATAGGAACATGGAGGGGACAGGGTTTCGGGCTGAATGTGGGCAACCAGGACTAGCAGGGAGGATGCTGTGGTAGGTTGGGCCAGAGTTCCGGTTAAGATGGCACGGCCAAACGTGTGCGACAGCTTCCTGCTTGTCAAAAAGCTTAAGAAATCCAACTAAAAATACCTTTGCTGAGGTAAGTTATGTTAAATTATCGCCGCAAACAGTGAAAGGGCGAGGTGAGTTTGGGGAATGAGCTGAGATGGTTTGTTGCAGAATCATTGCAAATGGAGTTCCAATGCCTGTGCAGCTGGCCTGAGAGCGAGGTCGGATCGCCATGGGCGCTGAGCTGATTTGAAGAGCCTGAGAGTGGCTTCAGACTGGGCGCCAAAATCTGGGCCCAGAGCGAGTCACTGGGCAGTGTGGTCTAGGCCTGGAGCCTTTCACTGCAGCAGTGTCTGGGTCCTAGTGTGAGGTACAATATGTTGTTTGGACAATTTAAACACCAGCCCAGATAGCCAGAAAAGATAGGCATCAGTCAGGACAAGAGCTGATTTTGCTCTTTCTCCACGATGGTTATCTCTATGGCACTGAGGCTATGAAGAGTGCCCTGGCTGCTGTGCTCTATGTCTGCTAATATGATGAACTGATAAGCGAGGCTTTGGGCCTAATCTGGGGTTCAGATCTGAAATCTCAATTTTGGTTCGGAATGCTGCTGTTCGCTTAATTATTTTCATGATTTGTGTTTTTTTCTTTAATTAGGTTCCTTTGGGTTTCTTGCTTTGTGGCAACCTGTGAGCAAGCAAATCTCAAAGCTGTATAATTTATACATCCTTTGATAAAAAATGTACTTGAACTTCAGCTCATTTCCGTACTGTAATACTCTGACTCTAATACCAAGTCCCAAAATATTCCAAGCAGTGTCCATAGAACCATAGAACATTACAGCACAGAAACAGGCCTTTTGGCCCTTCTTGGCTATGCCGTAACATTTTTCTGCCTAGTCCCACTGACCTGCACCCGGACCATATCCCTCCATACACCTCTCATCCATGTACTTGTCCAAGTTTTTCTTAAATGTTAAAAGTGAGTCCGCATTTGCCACTTCATCTGGCAGCTTATTCCACACTCCCACCACTCTCTGTGTGAAGCCCCCCCCCAATATTCCCTTTAAACTTTTCCCCCTTCACCCTTAACCAATGTCCTCTGGTTTTTTTTTTTCTCCCCTAGCCTCAGTGGAAAAAGCCTGCTTGCATTCACTCTATCTATACCCATCATAATTTATATACCTCATCAAATCTCCCCTCATTCTTCTACGCTCCAGGGAACAAAGTCCTAACCTATTCAACCTTTCTCTGTAACTCAGTTTCTCAAGCCCCGGTAACATCCTTGTAATCCTTCTCTGCACTCTTTCAACCGTATTAATATCCTTCCTGTAATTTGGTGACCAAAACTGTACACAGTACTCCAGATTCGGCCTCACCAATGCCTTATACAACCACAGCATAACATTCCAACTCTTACATTCAATACTTTGATTTATAAAGGTCAGTGTACCAAAAGCTCTCTTTACAACCCTATCTACCTATGACACCACTTTTAGGGAATTTTGTATCCGTATTCCCAGATCCCTCTGTTCTACTGGACTCCTCAGTGCCTTACCATTAACCGTGTATGTTCTACCTTGGTTTGTCCTTCCAAAGTGCCATACCTCACACTTGTATGTCATTGATGATCTACCAAAGACAAGGGTATGAGTTAAAGATTTGCTTGTACACTACCAAGATGTAACACACACTTGTAAATTTGTAATGTTTTGATACCAGCTGGTACTAACAGCATCCTGATTCTTCTCTAGGGTCTCCTGCGGTTTGTGGAGAATGCAATTTGTGAAGTTCTTTTTATCATCTGATTTTGATGAAACTCATTCTACGTGCCTGTAATCTGCAAGAAATCAATTGCAGGTTTGACCCAAAAGTAATGGACCCCATCTACTGTAACTATTAGGAAAAGGTCAAGCATGCAATGTCCCAAATAGTTATTAATTTTCATCCAGGACTTTAATATATGTAACAAACCATTTTAAGCTTTATTAAAGTTGCAGACATAATTCACTGATTCTTTTTCTGCTTTCAATACCACATTTTTTCCTCAAAGCTTATGACACTACAATAAAAATATATTCACCTTCAGTGCTCCTTGCACAAAACATATCTCCTCAAAATCATAAATGACATTGTTGTGCCTCAAGCAGAAGTTTAACGTATTGCTTGGTTATTGCCAAACCTAAGCTGACATTTCAGTACAGCACTGAAGGGTCTGGTGCTCCTTGGAAAAGTGCCACTTTTTCAGATTATGTATGCCCTCTCCGATAGACGTTTAATATCCTGTGGTAGTGATGAAAGGTGAGCTCAGGAGCCTTCCTGACATCCTGGTCAACATTTACCTGACAACCAACACCAACTGTTGTACAACATAGTGCTGAATATTAAACCTTGCCGTATACAAACTGGTTGTAATGTTTACAACACAGTAGCAGTGACTAGACTTACCATGAAACATTATGCGATGTCCTGAGGCCATAAAAATCACAGACTACATATGCTATTTGTAGCTTTTTGATGAAAAAAACCGTGTTATAGAGCTATTTGTTCAATTTCAAGACTAATGTATTTTGAAATAAGCTAGAAGAATACCCGACTGCAGTGGGTAGCTGCATGTACTACTTTGCCTAGTACTGCATTTTTGCAGTGATCAGTTCAGCCACAAGATGCTGCTACAACTGCACGTCACAATGTAATGCAACAGTGCATTTTTATCAACTCCTCCTTGGGTGCTAGCCTTTATACAAAACAAAATTATCCAGAACAAAAGTTTCTGGATCCTTGTTCAAAACTCAATATATACACATAAAAATCCATTTTTTCTGATACATTATTTATTCCTAAATTGAGTATTTGCAGTTTCTGAACAATAGACTAGCTAGAGTAAATCTGAATCTGCAAACTGCCTAGTTTTATTTGCTAATAAAACTGCCAAGCATGCCACTTCAGAAACAAAAACTTAAAACGTAAATGCTGAAAATAAACAATAAAATTACCAGCTTCATAATATCGCACCATTCTTAAACTAATACATCTCTTCCTTAAGTGCTGTTGAGCCCTTATGGATTGGCAACAGTTTGTTTAATTTCATCCAGCATTCTAAAACTTAGAACAAATCACATACCAACAGTACTCTCAGTTAATAAACATCTCGTTTTATGATACATTAAATGAACATTGTACCTCAGCCATTATTGTGAAACAATATCTACCACAAATAGAGAATACCAAATTAACTATTTAATTTCAGAAGTTATTTTACAATGAGTATATATATTTTCTATAATAATATGACGTATGTATGTAACTTGCATGTCACAAAATATGCATTTGCTACAAAGATGTATTCGTATATAACTTGGCAGACAATGCAAGATTATTGGTTTGGCATCTGGTTCTCACTCTGGATGAGAAGCTTAGTATCTAAGACACTCTAAATGTAGCCTAATTGATCATGAGACAGGCATCGATTTTATTCACCATTCCAACCTGACTATTTTAAGATGCAGTTTTCCAAGTAAAAATCATGTTTACGTTTTGTCTTAGAAACATATACTTATACGGTATTAGCAGCCACTCAACTATCACCGAGTTTTCTTTCAAGTGACAGTATTCTTTTCTTTAGATTGAAGCTCTACATATTGCGTTGGTATCATCTCCAATTTAGTTTAATTCGAAACAAATGTCTATATGGGATTTTACAGTATCCAGAATTGCATCGTTACCCCGCCCAAACTGTCATGATAGCTATACTGTATTAAAACGTGATTAATGAAAATCAGAAAAAAATAACCGATTTTGTTCGTTGATTTCTTTCATGTGTGAATAACAGTAACACAGTTAAAAGAACGTTCTTTGTATCTCGCTTTTGCATCGTTAATTGGGACTTTGTTTTACTCTGCACAGACACCGAATGCAAATGGCACACATTCGTGATCGGTTCTGGGATCTCTGGTCACAACCACTCAAAATGGTGATGTGCCACCGCCTGTTTACAAACAAAACATCGCGGAAAGGGAGAGGCTGGGGAGAAGACAGAGGGGGTGAGAGAGGCTCGGGGGAATTAGAACAGAACGGGGGAGTGGTAGGAATGCGAGCAGAGCGGCGTCTGGGGCGCAGAGTAGGAGAGTCGGGGAAAGCAGGAGGTGAGGTTCGGAGACACACTGGGAGAGCGGGCAAGAGAATCTTGGAAGAAAATCTCGAGCATTTGAGGAGAGCGCTAGATGAGGGGATGAAGTGAGATAAGGGGAGAGCGGGTGGGAGTGCAAGGTGTGGGGACGGACTAGGATTAGGGGTGGGCGACACCTGAGAATGGGTCGGGCGCAGCTGTCTGGCTGGAGTTGAGAGGGTGTAGCACCGCTGGTCGAGGCTGCTCTCGGTATACCAGCGAGACAAGAGGGGCTCCGTCTGGTACAGCTTACCTACACACAGCTGGATGACATAGGCGTAATAGGACCAGCAGGCGATGAGCCCAATGAAGAGGACAGGCACCCAGTACAAGACTCGCTGGCACCTCCTCAGGGTGCGGGACCGCGACGGCGCCATCTTCTCGCAAGAGGGAGCGCAGTTTCTCGCCAATTCGGTGGTGGCGTCCGCTGTGTGCTCCGATTCCGTGAGACTGAGCGCCGGGCCCGGCACCGTGACGCGTGCTTCACACCGCAAAGCGCAAGCGGGGCTTAGCGCTGTCAGCTGGGACCGTAAACTCGGGTGCACCGGACATCACATGGCCAGGGCAGACACAAAATACATTAATTTAACAAGTCTCTCCCTTTTTCAAGTTGTGGAAGCTTCAGCAGTGAACACTGCAAATAAATGATTAAAGTAAGAGCATATTCTCTTAAAAATTGGCAACAATACGGACACATTTCTGATTATTAGAAACAAAATCATGGTTGATAAGTTAATTAGCCACTATTTTTTTCCTGCTTAAGTTTACTGGTGTAGTTGATAAGGCATGCGAGAGGGAGTAGAATCGATGGAATTGCATTGAGAACTGGCTTGGGCTCGAATGCCTCGTTTTACTTTGTAAGAAATTGTGAGAAATAGTATGTCCATAATGGCTTTTTGCAAATGGATGAAGAATATTTATAGCGCTTCACAGAGAAAATCCGCAGGTGTTGGAATTTACAGCACTTATTAATCATTTACCAAGATTATAAATAGTATCATAATAATTCAATGTATAACGTATATATTAGTGTTTGAATATTTAACCACGTGGAGGCAATTTGTTCCTCTGTATACTCCACCATTCTGTGAGATCGTGGTTGACCTTTTAATCTGAAAGTGCGTAGGGGTTGAGTTATGAATTTCTGCTGAAAAACTGTAATAGACCTTGGAGCTATATAGTGATGGGCAAGAAGAACCTCTAATGCATTTGTTCTTTATATTCTTAGTGTATAGCTTTGTGGAACTTGTATGTGCAATAATTATGTGAAGAAAGACTACTGGGACGACCCCTTTTTTATGGATCACAAATTAGTACTTAGCAATTCCAGGATGCAACAATGGATAGTTTTGCTATCCCAGCGTGAATGCATTATTGAGTGTTGTTCATCAAAGCAAACTGTTCTTGCTGCCGTGCTGTCTGGATTCGGACATGGGTCGCCTGATGATTTAATTATCACACTGCAATTTTTAGATGACTATCTTCTTGCAGCTAGTTTATTATTAAAATGAGTATACAGACACATTGAGGATAAACCATCCCAGACGGGTATCTAAATACAGACCTCCTGCCATTCTGAAACAACATTTGAACTGTCAGAGCACAGTAGCTTTTTTAAGTACTCTCGGAAACAACATTCAGGTATGTAAACCTCACATCAATGTGAAAGCCGCCTGCAGGAGTTATGTTTTGGCCAGATAATGACCTCATAGTGATACCCAAAATGACAAGTGGTGTACAGACAAACAGGTAATAGGAAATCTTTTCCTGTAATGGAGGTGTTTGGAAAAAAAAAATAGAGAACATGGGTTTAAGGTAAGGGGAAAATTCTTCTTTCTGAATGATCTTTTAGGAAGATTTTTTTCCTCCACTTGGTGGTTGGAATCTGGAACATGTAGCCTGGGTGGCATGTACTCTATATTTGAAAAAATATCCACCTAAATTGGCAAGACATAAAAAGGACAGGACAAAGGCTGGCTAATGTTGATGAATGGTCAGCATTGAGAAGGTGAGCTAAATGTCTTGTTTCCGTGCTGTACAGTGCTGACTAGAAGAAAAAAAAATGTGCTGTAAATTCTCAATATCTGTGCACACAGGCAGTTAACATTCCTAGTTGTTTGTGTTTTGTCAGAACTAGGAAAATACAACAATCATTTAAATTTTTTAAAAACTGAATCAGTCATGCAGAGTTTTAAAAAAATTAAAATAAATGGGACTAGAAAGGGAAAATCTCAATAAACCAATATATTTTCCAAATTGTATCCAGATCCTCAGAGTATGTTTAACTATTAAATTATCAGTTAGTTTACTTACAAATAAAGGAAGTGAGGATCCAAGAAGAGAAATAATAGAGAAGATTTATTAACAGAATTAGCTTCTAAAGAAACCCATACTGGACAGTCTACACGATTAATATAATATATCCAAAATGTAAGATATTGTATATTAACTGCCCAGTAATAAAACCTAAAATTAGTTAAGGCCAAACCTCCAGACTTTTTAGGTTTTTGAAGATGAGCTTTATTTAAACGAGGACATTTATTTTTCCTTATATCATCATCATCATCAGATGCCATGCCCAGTTTGAGCTTGGACTGCCATGGCCCACACATTCCTGTTTCGGGTCAAGTGGATCAATTCATTGGTATTCATTTCCAGTTCTCTGGCTGCTGCCTCCATCATCATTTGTCTTTGTCTTCCTCTTGCTTTCTTCCCTTCAATCTTTCCCATAATTACCGTGCATTCTAACTCTTCTTTCCTAATCACATATCCAATGAAGTTACATTGCTTTTTCATGTTCTCATACATTATTTCTTTTTCTGTTTGCTCTGTTCATGACATCCACGTTAGATATTCATTTTGTCCATGATATTCTTTACATCCTCCTCAAAAACCACATCTCTGCTGTTACAATTCATTTCCTCATGTTACTAGATATTGTCCAACATTCTGAGCCATATAACATAACTGGATAAATGTAACATTTCAGTACTTTGAGGCAGGTTGTCATGCCTAGTTTAGTATTGGTCAGTATACTCTACATTCTCGTAAAGGTGTCTTTTGCCATCCCTATTCTTCTTTTGATGTCCAAGTTGCACCTGCCATCTGATGTCACCCAGTTTCCTAAGTAGTAAAAGTTCTTTATATAGGAGGATAAAATAGATTCAAGAGAGTCAAAAAAGGATTTAGGAATAAAAATGGGTAAAGCCTGAAAAAGATAATATAAACTTAGGCAGAATATTCATTTTAATAGAATTAATTCATCCAATCAATGATATTGAAAGAGGTGACCAACTTAATAATATCTTTTTTACATGGTTCAATAAAGTAAGAAAGTTTTCTTTAAACAGGTATTTGTAATTCTTAGTGATTGTTACACCCAAATAAGTTGATTCCTTACAATTTTAAAAGGAAGATTAGTATTAATTGGTACAAAATTATTTAAAGGAAATAATTCACTCTTATGTAGGTTCAATTTATATCCTGAAAACTGGCTAAAACGGGAGAGTAAAGAAAATACACAAGGTAACAAAATCTCAACATTGGAGATAAAAAGCAATATATCATCAGCGTAAAGCAAGATTTTTTGGGTGATACCTTTTCTTAAAATACCACAGATATCATTAGATTCTCAAAAAGCAATAGCAAGGGGTTCTAAAGCTAAATCAAAAAGCAAAGGACTCAACGAACAGCCTTGTCTAGTTCCGCAGTGAAGTTTAAATGGTTTGGAATTTTGAAAATTAGGAAGAACTCGAGCAGAAAGAGATAAATAAAGTAATTTAATCCATTGAATAAAATCTGGTCCAAAATTAAAATTTTTTAAGGTTTTATATAAATAATTCCATTCAACCCAATCAAAGGCCTTCTCAGCATCTAAGGATATCACACATTCTGATATCTCCTGAGAAGGAGAGTAAGTAACATTTAATACACGGTGTATATTCAAATGGGAATGTCGGTTTTTAATAAATCCAGTCTGATTGTCAGAAATAAAAGAAGGAAAATATTTTCAATCCTACGGGCCAGAACTTTAGAAAGAATTTTAGTATCTACATAAAATAATAAAATTGCCCTATTGGAAGAGCATTCAGTTGGATCCTTGTTTTTTAGGATAAGCAAGACAGAAGCTTCATAAAAAGATTGAGGCAAACTACCCAATTTGAAAGAATCCAAAAAAAACTAAGTGTAACTGCAGTATAATTAATGAAGAAAAGGCCTTATAAAATTCTCCAGAAAATCCGTCTGGACCCAGAGCCTTCCCCAAGTGTAATGAACGTATAGCCTCGGCTATTTCCTCATAAGAAATGGGTTGATCCATCTATTTGCAATTATCTGCAGAAAGTGCAGGGATATTTAATTGATCTAAAAAATTGTTCATGACAGTATTATCTTTCGGGGAGTCAGAACTATAAAGTTTAGAATAGAATTCTCTAAAGGTATCATTTATTTCAGAGTAATCATTTGTCTTTTTTTGCAAATTTCTTTAATTTGTCGTTTAACTACAGAAGTTTTTAATTGGTTGGCCAATACTTTGCCTGATTTATCTCCGTGAATGTAAAATTGAGTTTTATCTTTAAGAAGTTGAGTTTCAATTGGATATGTTAACAGAAGATCATATTTAGTTTTAACTTCAACACGTCTTTTATATAAAACAAGATCTGGAGCTATAGCATATTTTTGATTTAATTGTTTTAATTGATTGACTAATTCAATTCCTTCTTTATTAGCTTTATTATTAACACTCGCAGTATAAGAAATAATTTGTCCTCTAATACAGGCCTTGAAAGTATCCCATACAATAAGATCAGAAGTCTCTTCCTTTTTGTTCTCTTCAAAAAACAAAATAATATGCTTCTCTAGAAATTTTAAAAATTCCTTATCAGATAACAAAGTTGTATTAAAATGCCAGAATCTGTTGGTTTGAAGAAGACCAGGGAGTTTTAAAGATAAAAATATAGGAGCATGGTGTGAAACAGCAATCTCTTTATATTCACAGGAACAAACTGATGAAATCATTTGACTATCGATTAAAAAAAATAATTAATCCTGGAATATGTGTGATGAACATGGGAAAAGAACGAATATTTCCTATCTAAGGGATGTAGGAAATGCTAAACATCAACTATACCACACTTCAATAAAAAGGATTGAATAAACAAAGCTGATTTATTAAGAGACGCTGGTTTAGAAGATGATTGGTCTAAGATTGGGTCTAGCCAACAGTTAAAATCTCCTGCCATCACCAAAGAATAAAAATTCATATCTGATAAAAATGAAAAAAAGCGTTCAAAGAATCCTGGGTCATCTACATTTGGGGTGCACACATTGCCAAGTACTACTAACTTATCATCTAGTTTTGCTGAGACTATAACAAAACGTCAATTAGTATCAGACAGTACTTTATGTTGGACAAAGAAAAGTGTATTATCTATAAGGATCAAAACTCCTCTGGATTTGGCCTGAAAAGAAGAGTGAAAACAAAGTCCATTCCAATGGCTAAAAAACCATAGATGATCACATTTGCGTATGTGAGTTTTCTGTAGAAAAAAATAGGGACCTTAAATTGCGTAATATAAGCAAAAGAATTATTACATTTAACAGGGTGGTTTAACCTTTTCACGTTAAAACTGAGTAAATTAATAGTTTGCAACAACAGGAATTCTGCAGATGCTGGAAATTCAAGCAACACACATCAAAGTTGCTGGTGAACGCAGCAGGCCAGGCAGCATCTCTAGGAAGAGGTACAGTTGACGTTTCAGGCCGAGACCCTTCGTCAGGACTAACTAAAGGAAGAGCTAGTAAGAGATTTGAGAGGGGGAGGGGGAGATCCAAAATGATAGGAGAAGACAGGAGGGGGAGGGATGGAGCCAAGAGCTGTACAGGTGATTGGCAAAAGGGATATGAGAGGATCATGGGACAGGAGGTCTGGGGAGAAAGACGGAGGGGGGGGAACCAGAGGATGGGCAAGGGGTATAGTCAGAGGGACAGAGGGAGAAAAAGGAGAGTGAGAGAAAGAATGTGTGTATAAAAATAAATAACAGATGGGGTACGAGGGGGAGGTGGGGCATTTTTTATACACACATTCTTTCTCTCACTCTCCTTTTTCTCTCTCTGTCCTTCTGACTATACCCCTTGCCCATCCTCTGGTTCCCCTCCCCACCTTGTCTTTCTCCCCAGACCTCCTGTCCCATGATCCTCTCATATCCCTTTTGCCAATCACCTGTCCAGCTCTTGGCTCCATCTCTCCCCCTCCTGTCTTCTCCTATCATTTTGGATCTCCCCCTCCCCCTCCCACTTCCAAATCTCTTACTAACTCTTCCTTCAGTTAGTCCTGACGAAGGGTCTCGGCCTGAAACGTCGACTGTTCCTCTTCCTAGAGGTGCTGCCTGGCCTGCTGCGTTCACCAGCAACTTTGAAATTAATAGTTTGGTCCATTTTTAATATTATTTAAAGGAAGAGTTAAAATGATGGTTAAAAACCAAGCCATAAACCTTGAGAAATGGTAACCAAGCAACAAGTTGGCTAAAAATTCAAAAACAGCTTTTAGGGAAAAAACCATAACCCCGCCCACCTTCCAAAGAAGGAAAACCGACCAATATAAAGTCGGCATCTACAAACTACTGACAACCCCCCCCCCAAAAAAAAACCTGGTGATCGCTCCAATTAGTTTCAAGGTTATTAAGTTTTTAAAATGTCTGCAGATCACGAAAATCTAGCACCAGAACAAATCTACGATGCTGATCATTGTTATACCTTACATATAAAATTTTAAAGTATCGCTGATGAAAATCTAACACTAGAACAAATCTAGAATGCTCTGTTTTTAAATCTTACTTAAAACCCAAATAAGTAAAATACAAATACAGTGTACTGTAATCTTTTAATCAAAACACGGCATCTTAGGTGGAGACTGGACGCTGTTTGTTGTTGTTTAACAGCTTATTCAGGTGTTCTTCTGATGTTACTGAGCTGCTTTTGTTACCCTGCACATATTATATCTTCATTATATTAATTATATGTCATAATTTTTACTATTAAGTGTGATGAACAAGTGTAAGACAAAGACTGCTTATTGGTAGCATATAAATTCAGAGATGGAAATGATGATGATCCAAAGCTATTTCATTATGTATTCCAAATTTGAAAAATCCAAAACCTAAAGCCCTTTGGCCCCAAGCATTCAGATAAGGGGTACACAACCTGTATACTTTTAGCAAATGTTGGAGTGCAGACAAGTCCAGAAGGATTTCTTCATAGGGTCCTGAAGGAAAATGTAAGTAAACGCTGAAGGGTTGCATTTAATTGTACAAAATTACTTAGGTTTCTGTAAAGTTCCAATAAATTGAAAAATAGCAAATGTAACTCGCTTTTTCAGAAAAAGGAGACATAAACCAGAATAGACTAGTTCACTTAAGTCACCTTGGCAGAATATTAGAAGATACTGAATTATAGTAGGACACTAAATGGAAAGGAAAATTTATTTGGTCAATTTACTGATGTTATCTGGGGGGCAAATAGCATGATGTGAATAAAGAACTGGATGGAGTATCTTCAAAAGGCATTTTATCAAATACCACAAAGGTTATTGTGAAAAATAAAATCTGACGGTCTTGGCCTGGGACAGAAGATAGAAATATGTTCTTGCTGGCAGAATGTAACAAGTAATTTGCCACAGGGGTTGGTGGTGGGCCTCAATTTACAATTTTCACATGACTGGGATGAAGGAACCAAAGAAGTTTAGACAATTTACTGACATAAATGAAAGCAGGAAAGTAAAGGATAGTAGGATGCTACAGAGGAATGTAAGTGGGCAAAGATTTGTCAAGTAGAGTGTAATTGAAGAGAATACGAAATTGACTATTTTCCAAGAAAATATCCAGTCCTGGCAACATTATTGTAAATCTTGTTTGCACTCTTTCAGGGTTAATAGCATCTCTGTTATAATAGAGTAAAAAAAAAGTATTTCTGGTAATTTCTCCCCCCATCCCTCCTTTGTTTCTTCAGACCTCATTCTAGTTACCATCCTAACCCTTCTCTGCTCAGCTGCCCATCACCTCCTTCTTGTTCCCCTCCAACTTCTCTTTTTTCCTTATGGTCCACTGTCCCCTCCTGTTAGATTTCTTCTTCAGCCCTTTACCTCTCCCACTTATCCTTTCCCAGCGTCCCTACCTTCATCCTCACCTGGTCTCATCTATCATCGGCTTGTATTCCTTCCCCTTCTGCCACTTTATTCTGTCTAACTTTCCAGTCATGAAGGATCTCAGCTCAAAATGTCGACTGTTTATTATCCTCCCTGGATGTTGCTTGACTTTTTGAGTTCTTCCAGTATTTTGTGTGTATTGCACGGTATTCCAGATGCAGCCTCCCCAGTATCTTGTATAACTGCTTCATTATGTATCGACTCCCGTAATCAATGCCCTGAATGATGATTGACAGCATGCCAAACACTGCTTTCATCACCTTGTCTATTTGTGATGTCACCTACAAGGAACTATGAACTGGATTCTGCTTTTCTACATTCTCCAGTGCCCTACCTGTGCAATGTGTTGGATGATAGAAGGACCTAGGCCGACATGAGAGCATCCTTCATGATGGTGATCTAATGGAAAGCATTGGGCCCAGACAGGGTACCTGGCCAAATACTAAACACCTGTGTTGATCAACTGGCTGGAGTGTTCATCAACATCTTTAACATCTCATTTTGGCAGTCTGAGGTAGGCTTCAGTTAGACTGGTACCAAAGAGGAATGTGAAAACTTGCCTCAATGACTATCGTCCAATAGCATTTACAGCCATTGTGATGAAGTGCTTTAAAAGGTTTGAGATGAAACACATCACCTCCTACCTGAGATGCAACTTATATCTGCTCCAATTTGCCAAATATCACAACAGGTCAACAGCAGATGTCATGTTATTGGCTCCTTGCTTAACCTGGAACATCTGGACAGCAAAGATACATACACCAGGATGCTCTACATTGACTACAGCTCAGAATTCAATACTATCATCCCCTCAAAACTAATCAATATGTTTTAAGTCCTTAGCCCTAATACCTCCTGGTGCAACTACGTATATATTTAATTTCCTTACTTGCAGACACAGGGTCAGTTCAGATTGGTAACAGCATCTCCTCCACAATCACCATCAACACAGGTGCACCACAAGGCTGTGTCCTTAAACCCTTTACTTATGATTGTGAGGCTAAACACAGCTCCAATGCCATATTTATTTTTGCTAACAACATCAGTCACTGGCTGAATTAAAGGTGGTAACAAGTCAATTTATGGGAGGTAGACTGAAAATGTGGTTGAGTGGTGCCACAACAACAACCTCTCACTCATTATCAACGCCAAAGAGCTGATTATTAACTTCTGAAGGAGGAAACTAGAGGTCCAAGAGTTAGTTCTCATTGGGGGATCAGAGGTGGAGAGGGTCAACTATTTTGAATACTTCGTTTCAGAGGATCTGTCCTGAGTCCAGCTCTTAAGTGCCATTAAAAAGCATAGCAGCACCTCTACTTTCTTAGAAGTTTGTGAAGATTCATGTCATCTAAAACTTTGACAAACTTTATAGATATGCCATGGAAAGTATATTGACTGATTGTATCATTGCCTGATATGGAAACACCAATGCCCTGAAACAGAAAAACCTAGACAAAGGAGTGGATATAGCCTAGTCCATCACAGGTAAAGCCCTCCCCATCATTGAACACATCTACACGGGGTGATGTCGTAAGAAATCACCATCCAGGCCGTGCTCTCTTTTTGCTGCTGCCATCAGGAAGAAGGTTCAGGAGCCTCAGGACCCACACCACCAGGTTCAGAAACAGTTATTACACATCAACCATCGGGTTCTTGAACCAGAGGGGATAACTTCACTGAACTTCACTAGGTCCGTCACTGAACTGTTCCCACAACCTATGGACTTACTCTCAAGGTCTCTTCATCTCATGTTCTCAAAATTTCTTGCTATTTACTTGTTCTTTTTCTTTCTTTTTGTATTTGCACAGTTGTTGTCTTTTGCATATTGATTATTTCTCCGTCCTGTTAGGGGCAGTGTTTCAATGATTCTATTGTTTCTTATATTTACTGTGAAATCCTGCAACAAAATGAACCTCAGGGTTGTGTATGGTGGCATATATGTACTTTGATAATAAATTTACTGAACTTTGATCTTAGAGTCCTAACTATGGAAATTATATCCTGGTGTGACCTCACAAAATGCAACACTTACACCTAGCTAGATTGAGCACCATTTCCAAACCCAGCTGATCAAAATCCCTCTAATTTTTTATAATCTTGGCTGCCTACTATACCACTATTTTAATGTAATCTGTAAACTTACTAACCTTGCCTTGTACAGCCTTATCCAAGTTGTTTTCAGAAATGATAAGCAATGGGCCATACACTCGTCCATGTGGTACACCACTAATCAGAGACCTCCAGTCTGAGAAACAACATTCCATCACCTTCTGCTTCCTATCATCAAGACAACTTTGTATCTATTGTGATATACTACGTCCAGTGCTCCCGATGTGGCCTTCTATATATTGGCGAGACCCGACGCAGACTGGGAGATCATTTCGCTGAACACCTATGCTCTGTCTGCCAGAGAAAGCAGGATCTCTCAGTGGCCACACATTTTAATTCCATGTCCCATTCCCATTCTGATATGTCCATCCATAGCCTCCTCTACTGTAAAGATGAAGCCACACTCAAGTTGGAGGAACAACGCCTTATATTCCGTCTGGGTAGCCTCCAACCTGATGGCATGAACATTGACTTCTCAAACTTCCGCTAATGCCCCACCTCCCCCTCGTACCCCATCTGTTATTTATTTATATACACACATTCTTTCTCTCTCTCTCCTTTTTCTCCCTCTGTCCCTCTCACTATACCCCTTGCCCATCCTCTGGGTTTTTTCCCCCCTCCCCCTTTTCTTTCTCTCTGGGCCTCCTGTCCCATGATCCTCTCATATCCCTTTTGACAATCAACTGTCCAGTTCTTGGCTCCATCCCTCCCCCTCCTGTCTTCTCCTATCATTTTGGATCTCCCCTCCCCCTCTTAAATCTCTTACTAGCTCTTCTTTCAGTTCGTCCTGACGAAGGGTCTCGGCCCGATACGTCGACTGTACCTCTTCCTAGAGATGCCGCCTGGCCTGCTGCGTCCACCAGCAACTTTGATGTGTGTTGCTTGTATCTTATTAGCTAGCTTTCCCTGGATCCCAACTGATCTAAACTGCCAGACTAGTATTTCATGAGGGGCCTTGTTAAGGACTTGCTAAAATCCATATGGATAACATTCACTATTCTGCCCTGATCAATCCTTATGGCTACTTCTTTAAAAAAATGTCTCGCTTATCCTCAAAAAGAATAAGGATCCAATTGAATGCTCTTCCTATGGACCAATTTCTTTACTTAATGTTGATACTAAGATTCTATCTAAAGTTTTGGCCTGTAGGATTGAAAATATTTTACCATCTGTCATTCCTGATAATCAGACTGGACTTATCAAAAATCGATATTCTCATTTTAATATCCATCGTTTATTAAATGTTATCTATTCTTCTTCTAAGGAGATATTGGAATGTGTGGTATCCCTAGACGCTGAGAAGGCTTTTGACAGAGTTGAATGAATTATTTATTTAAAATTTTAAAAAATTCAATTTTGGACCTGATTTCATTCAATGGATTAAATTACTTTATTTAGCTCCCTCCACTAGGGTCATTACTAATTCTCAGGACTCCAAACCATTTAAGCTTCAACGTGGCACCAGACAAGGCTGTCTGTTGAGTCCTTTGCTTTTTGATCTGGCTTTAGAACCCTGAGCCATAGCCTTTTGAGAATCTAATGATATCACTGGTATTTTAAGGAGAGGCACTATCTGCAAGATTTCGCTTTATGCTGATGATCTATTGCTCTTTATTTCTAATGTCGAGACTTTGTTATACCATGCACTTTCTTTACTCTCCTGTTTAGCCAGTTCTCAGGTTATAAACTGAATTTACATAAGAGTGAATTTTTTCCTTTGAATAATTGGATATCAACCAATTCTAACCTTCCTTTTAAAATTGTAAGAAACCAATTTACTAACTCAAGTATACCTGTTTTATCCCAAAATCTTTTTTTGATTCTCTTGATTCTATTATATCATCCTATATATGGAAAAATAAGTGTTCTAGACTAAACAAAATTCATCTTCGGAAAGGTAAAAAGAATGGAGGGCTAGCTTTACCAAACTTTAGGTTTTATTATTGGGCAGTTAATATACGTAATCTTACATTTTGGTTATATTATATTAATCACGAGGATTGTCCGATGTGGGTTTCTTTAGAAGTTAACTCTGTTAATAAATTTTATAGTATTTCTCTTCTTGCATCCTCATTTCCTTTATCCCTGAGTAAGTTAACTAACAATTTGGTAGTTAAACAAACAATGAGAATTTGGGTACAATTCCGAAAATACTTTGGCTTATTGAGATTTTCTCTTTCAAGTCCCATTTTTTCTTAATTATTTTTAAAAATCTTCTATGATCTCTGTGGCTTTTAAAGAATGGGATAGATTAGGTATTAAATGTTTCCAGGACTTGTTTGTGGAGGAAAGTCTCCTTTCGTTTGAGCAACTGTCAGCTAAATATAGCTTACCCAAAACTCACTTTTTTCGATACCTACAAATAAGAGACTTTTTACGGACTCAAATATGTACATTTCCTAAAAGTCCTGATAAGAATCTACTAGATGTAATTTTTAATTTGAAACCTTTTTATAATGGATCTATATCTAATATTTATAACATGTTGCTGGAGATGAGAAGTGTTCCTTCAGACAAAATTAAGTATCTTTGGGAACAAGACTTACAGACTTCAATTTCTGAGGAAACTTGGAATGAAATTTTTAAATTGGTTAACACTTCATCATTATGCGCTCACCACTCTCTCCTACAGTTTAAAGTGGTCCATAGGGCCCACATGATCGAGGACAAGTTGTCTCGCTTTTATTTGGATATATCTCCTTATTGTGATAAATATAATAATGGAGAAGCTTCGCTCATTCATATGTTTTGGACAATCAACTGTCCAGTGAAAACTATTGGAAAGAAGTATTTCAAACCTTCTCAGTACTTTTTAAAGTAAATTTTAAGCCTAATCCTTTGACCGCTTTATTTGGTATTGTTGGAGGAAAGGATATTATTTTGGAGAAATCTGATTTACACATTTTGGCTTTTAGTTCTCTTATGGCTAGGAGGGCGCTCTTGCTTAAATGGAAAGATGCCATCCCGCCCACTCACGTTCAATGGCTGTGTGATGTGATGTCATGTTTAAATTTAGAGAAGATTTGGTGTTCAATTTCTGAATCTAATCAAGACTTTCAAATATTGTGGGGGCCTTTTTTGAACTATTTTTCCAAACCTTTAATTTGCCTTTAAAACACAGACGATGACTAATAATATACTTTTTTTTCATTTTTCTTCTTTACTAAACAGCTTCGGTCTTGGTAGTGGGTTAGATTTTTTTTTCCATTTAATCAATTTACTATATTTCAATATTATGAATTAATCAATTTGTATTGTTACATGCCTCAAGCAGATCTGTGATTTTTCTTGTGAGGATGATGTGATGGTCTTTTGGAGGTCACCTGATGTAATTTTCCCGCTGAGGTGAGGTCACGTGATGACATGTGCACCACGGGTATATAAGGGAAGACCTCAGATGACGCAGTTTAGTTTTTATATTTCCAGCTAGAACGTACTGTCTCCTCGTTTCTGTTGCGTATGTTTTTATGATGCAGTTTCATTTTTAAAACGGTTGTTACGTTCTGTTGCAAGGTACAATAGTGCTGGACTGGAAATTTTTGCTAGACGTGTTGATGTACCTTATTCCAGCAGTAGTACGGGAGAATGAAGACTTTATTGGAGTACAGGACCCGAAGGATTGAGAGGAGTTGGTATCGTTCAGCAGTTTAACAAAGGATCGACCTTATTGAGTCTTCGTTGAAGAAGTAGTGACCTGCATCAAAGATAACTCTTGCCAAAAGAGCAAGGAGCTCATGCGGGATTTGCTCTCTAGAAGAAATTAAGGTCAGTTGTTTTAAACTGTTTATTTCCTGCATTGTGAATCCTTTGGACAGAACCAACAGGAAAGTCGCGTCTATGAAGAAATCCTTCTCCAGAGAAGTCTCTCCCAATTGAACGTATAAATCTGTTGGACTTTCAAATTTACCATTTTAAGAACTATACCTGACTTTACCGCTTTAAGAACTGTTTTCGCATTTAACGCTTTAAGAAACAGTGCCGAGTGATGATTTGTTGAATGGCTGCATAGCGGTTAACTTCAGGTTAAGGTTTTCGTTTGTTTTTTTTAAAATTGTTTATCCGTGTTTAATAAATGTTTGGTTGTTTTTATATAACCTGTCTCGATTGATATTCATTGTTGCCAGTTATGTAAATAGATTAAGGAGTTTGTATGTGCGATTCAGTATAATATATTTGATATATTTCTTTTTTCTTGAACTCTGTATTCTCCTATGCATAAAGCTGCAATCACTATCTACCAGTCCTTGTCTATCCAAATTAGATAGATTCTGTTACTTAGGATGTATATATTGACATAATCATTCATCAATTACTTGTAGTTACAATTTTGCTGTCCAGCTTTATGTAGATATGGTTAACATTGCTTTAACCAGTATATTTTCCTAAATATACACATTTAGGTGTAATTTGAAAGCTAAATAAAAATTAGCTTGCCCTGATGAAGGGTCTCGGCCTGAAACGTCAACTGTACCTCTTCCTAGAGATGCTGCCTGGTCTGCTGCGTTCACCAGTGACTTTGATGTGTGTTGCCTAAAATTTTATACTTTTTTTTCCAAAGCCCATTCCATATATTTTGTTATCCTTTGCAGCACTTTTGAAGTTCCACTCATCTCCACAATTTACACTAACTTTTTATCTGCTTTGTTAGATTTGTGTTCAGATATTCATGGCACTGTCTTGTCAAATGGATTTTTTGGGAAGTTGTTCATTCAATTTAAATTATTATTTTGTAAAACCCCAACTTGTCTAAATTATGAGATTTCCTCACATTACCAAATAATATTTCTGGCCTAGAAATTGTGTGATGTATCATACTTATGCATTGCCTGATAAAAATCTAATCCTGTTAAAATTGCCAAGTTGCTTCTGCATTCTTATAATGGCATGCATATACACATGAAGGTGTCTGGACAAACAAATGTTTCAGCATCAACTATAAAGGCATTTTAAGTAAGAAAATAATCTTTGAACTGAGTAATAAATGATGTTGGACAAGAAAAACAAAATGTTTTTAAATACTGAAAATTTAACAACATGTAAAAACTGCAAATCAAAGCTATTACAAAGGAAAAAACGTTACTTGCATCATAACCAAGTTTTGTACATGAAGTACAGTAAGTACTGTGCAAAATCTTAGGTACCCTAGATTTTTAAAAATGGTTCCAGATGGTATGGCCTCCACAGAACCCTGATCTGAACACCATTGAGGCTGTCTGGGATTACCTGGAGAGAAAGAAGCAAGCAAGACAGCCAAAGTCTGCTAAAAAAAAATGTGGCAATTTCTCCAAGATGCTCAGACAAACTAACTACTGATTTTCTTACAAAACTGCACAGCAGTGTACATTTTTAAATTGATGCAGTTTTAAAGGCAAAGAGCGGTCACACCTAATATTGATTTTATTTATTTTTTTACTGTTTACTGCTCTTTATAGTATTTTTGATTTTCAGAAACTTTTCATTGTTTTGAAAGCATCTTTGCTTTATAGTATTTTTCTTTACATATGCTTAACACTTTTGCACAGTACTGTACTTAATTTACAAGTAACACACATAAAATGCTGGAGGAACTCAGGAGGCCAGACACCATCTACAGAAAAGAGTAAACAGTTGATGTTTCAGGCCGAGACTCTTCATCAGTTCTGATTTGTATTTTACCAGGCAAATAACTTAAACCATTTTTAATAAGCAATATATAAAGGAAATGGTGGTGCTTATTTGATCTGATTCAAATATTCAAGATTCAAAGCACATTTATTATCAAAGAATGTATAAATTATACACCCTGAAATTTGTCTGCTTATAGGCAGCCACAAAGCAAGCGACCCGAAAAACCCAATAAAAAAAGACCAAAAGCCATTGCACAGAGAAAGAGAGAGAGAGAGAAATATACACATCGTGCAAACAACAGAAGCAAGCCAACGGCATCCCGAACCAGACTGAGTCCCAGATCTTCTGCCAGAGCAGCCAGAGTAGGCCCAAAGACTTGGTTCCAGTTCATCACACCAGCAGGGCAGAAACGTACAGCAGCTGAGTCAGTTCACAGCCACGGTGCCACAGTGAAAGGAATTTGCTTGCTCTCACAGGACCGCAAGCAAAATCAGCTTGATCCTCACCTCTGTGTCTGACACTCGGGCTTCAAGTCTATCTGGGCCACCGTTTAAATTGTCCAAACACCGAGTACTGCCACATTCTAGAACCTGGATCCTTGCACCTCATCTGAAGCATTCTCAATCTCAGCAAACTGGCTCGGCTCTTGGAGCAATCCAACCTTACACCAGGTTGGGTGGACGGGCATTGAAATTCTTCCGCATCGACTCCTCTCCAAATCGCTCACTCCATCTCCAACAGTGATACGAGTTCTGTCTGTGACTCCAGCTCAAACACATTGCACCTCGTAATGCCTCAGCATAGCTCATCCTCCAAATCAGCTTCGCCTCCGCCTGCCTCTTTTCTGTCTGTGGCAATAGTTCACCACAATTTTCTTCAGAAAAAATGTTATAAGTAACATTTTAGTCGATTTGATAAATGCACATTGATTAGATCAAATAAATGGGTTAAAAGATGGTATTTTCTCTTTCCTCATAATTGAGGGAAAGCTGCAGTATTTTACCATTGTAGATTTCTAGCATTCTGTGTCACTTTTGTAATTTTAAAATTATGCACATTGTTATTGTTAAGAGATTATAAACTATCACAAGTTTTCTGTGGTTTGGCATGTTTCTCCATTGGTTTTCCTAATAGTAGGTCAGTTTATTCACTCTCAAAAAAGTAGAATACTTTAGTGGATATTGCTGTGATTAGTGATTTCTATTACTTGGTAAATTTCAGCATGGCAGAACATCTGAAATTTCTCATTTGTGCTTAATAACTGCCAAGTCAAAAATAACACTTGGAAATCCAATAAAACATTTAATCTCTAACTTTATTTATAATTGCAATATGCATTTCACAAATTACCAAAGCTAGGGCTAACTTTTTTTTGAAAAAGTGTACTATGGAATTGTAACTATAAAACAATGTAGACATCAGTCTTCAAGTTTGAACTGCTTTTGAATGCTAATTGTAACTGATAACTGTAGCAACGCAGTCTAAATTTGAAAATGTATATTGTAGTGTTTAATTATATAGTATTACAAACTGATAGAAATTATACTGTGGTTTTATCATACCAATAAATTGTCATGCACAAACTATGATATAATAAATAAGATGAAAATGGAGGTTATTTTCAAGATAAAAAGTAAAAAGTTTGCTTAACTTGGGTGCAATGATATAATAACACGTTTCCCTCACAAGAGCAATGTTGTCATTTAAACTAATATGAAAACTCACATCTTTGCCTGATTTGTTTATACAAATTACAAAGAATTGACTACAATATTGCAGGCCAATTGTGTTCCATATAACAATTTTTCTAGCTCACTTCATCTAACCTTAACCTTCACGTTCTTCTCCACATTCCTCATGAATACACTCATTGCCTTTGCCCTTACAAATTAAATTCCAAATACTATACATTTTGAATTCATTTCAAGCCCTAGAAATTAACTTTATTTCCCCCCAAAAGGTTGTAGGTCTGAGTTTTTTCATTAACACAAACAAAATGCATCTTGAGATTGATGTTCAGTCTGCTTTGTCCTTATACTTTTAATGATTTTACACTCCTATGATTTTATAAAATCAGTGATTGTGATATCTTGCTTGTTCATATTAATTTGCTCCTGTATTTCTATCTTCGACTTCTCAGCTTATATTTTATACATCAAGTGATAGTGAAGCACTAGCAGAATATATAGAATTATGATCACACATGCTTTTTACTTCTATTTTTAGTTTACTCATTTAAACTAAAAGGGTTGAACTATTTGAGCAGTGCATTGAGTATTTGGTCACAATGTAGTCAAACTTTCCTAATAATCGTACAGTTAAATGGCAGTACAAGGGTAATTGTATTTCTTGCAAAGATAACTAAGTAGTATTCCACCTTGACTATGGATTTTCCAGGATATTTATGACTATCAAAAGAAACAGGCTTCAGTTGCTTCAAGTATTTGCCCATTTTTATGCATATAACTGTAGTAACCTTCAATATCAGGCCTTTTGAACACCTGTGGAATAAGCAAAGAAAATTAATAAGCATTTGCTAACTTTTAGGTTTAACTATCCTAATCCTCTTTTAGGCAGCCTTTCATATTCCACCCTCCATAAGTTAGAACAGCATGCCCCATATCCCATAATGCAGAAAATCTTCTTTGCCCATCACTTCTCTGGTAATGGTCTGAACTGTTTCCCAACCTGGCAATTACAATTTTTAAATTCCCATCCATTTTCAACATGTCTTGCCCAACCCTATCTATTATCTCTGCCCACCCTTCAGCACTTTGAGATCTCAGCATTCCACCAATTCTATCTTTATTCCTAATTTTAATTACTCCACCAATGTTCCTCTGGCTGCTTAAGTTCTACACAATGATTTCCTTCATTTCTTCCCTATGCCTTTTAAGAGTTTCCTTCATATTTAGTTCTTGAGACCAATCTTGACACTGTTCTAATGTCTTAGCTTCTGTCAAATTCTGTATAATAATGACCAACAAAGCCCTTCAATGGTTTTACATTGCAGGTGTTACATAAGTTCATGATGCTGTCTAAGAAATATGAAAAGTCAGTCACTTTAAAATCAATTTTATATTAACCAATACATTATTGGATATTAAAGCCGCTTTAGTAAAGATACTGACTGAAGATGTCTGCATAACCTATGCTTCATGAATATCATAGTGATGAGATTAATGGGCATATTTCAGAAGCTTTTCCTAAATGACCAGAAAATTTTGTTTTTAGTAATTTGCAAAAAGGTTATTCACATTTGCCTAATCTACATTTTGACAAAAAATGATTTTTTTTTCATGGTTACTGCTAACTGGTTTCTAAATTAGACTGACCTTTAGAAGTCAAAGATATAAAATATCTTAATCCCTGCAGAGTCCTCCTCACTAGCAACTCAGAATTTCTTGAAAAATTGGGTGAGCCTTCACATCAAGCAACAACTTTACACAGTTCTATCTTTCAGCTAATGTTCCAGACAATCTATCATATCACTGTGTATATTCTGTCCCAGCAGCATTATAAAATCAAACACAATCAGAGAATTTTTCTTGACATTTGAGCAAAAAGTCAAGAAAAATAACTTGGAAATCTATGCGAATTGCTAGTATACTCAAAATATGTAGAAAATTAAAAGTTTGTAAGCGGATTAAAACAGGAAATCTTGGTTGAAGTCCAATGACTGATATCACACAGACATCTTACAATTAGTTTATTCATAATTATTAAGTGTTTTGGAAACCTAAATATCAGAAATGTAATGAAAATATTGATTATGTAATTCAGAACAGGAAAATATCTCAGATTGTCCTTGAAGTTCCTAAATATAGTACCTGCACCATTTGAAAAATCTTGCCAAAACCAACATACTCAGTGGCCACTTTATTAGGTACACCTGCTTCTTAATATCTAATCAGCCAATCAAGTGGCAGCAACTCAATACATAAAAGCATGCAGGCACAGTCAAGAGGTTCAATTGTTGTTCAGTCCCAACATCAGAATGGGGAAGAAATGTGATCTAAGTGATCATGGAATGATTGTTGGTGCCAGACGAGATGGTTTGAGTATCTCAGAAACTGCTGAACTCCTGGGGTGTACAACAGTCTCTAGAGCTTACAGAGAACGCAGTGGAAAAACAAAAAAAAAAATCATCCAATGAACGGCAACTTTGAGGGCAAAAATGCCTTGTTGATGAGAGAGTTAGAGGAGGATGGCCAGACTAGTTCAAAGTGACAGGAAGGCAACAACAACTCAAATAACCATGTATTACAATTACAGTGTGCAGAAGAGCATCTCTGAATACACAAAATGTCAAACCTTGAAGTGGATAGGGCACAACAAGGGAGGGTGGAAAAAGAGGAGAGCGGTAGTGATAGGGGCCTCGATAGTTAGAGGTACAGATAGGAGGTTCTGTGGTCATGACAGAGAATCCAGGATGGTTTGTTGCCTCCTGGGTGCCAGGGTCAAGGATGTCTCTGATCGATTGCATGACATTCTGAAGTGGGAGGGTGATCAGCCAGATGTCGTGGTGCACATCGGTACCAATGACATAGCAAGGAAGAGTGAGAAGGTCCTGGAGAGTGAGTTTAGAGAGCTTGGTAGGAAGTTGAAAAGCAGGACCTCAAGGGTGGTAATCTCAGGATTGCTACCTGTGCTACGTGCCAGTGAGGGTAGGAATAGGATGCTCTGGAGGATGAACAAATGGCTGAGGAACTGGTGTAGGGGGCAGGGTTTCAGATTTCAGGATCATTGGGACCTCTTCTGGGGCAGGTGGGACCTGTACAAGAGAGACAGGTTACACTTGAACTACAGGGGGACCAATATCCTTTCAGGGAGGTTTGTTAGTGCTATTGGGGAGGCTTCAAACTAGATTTGCAGGGGGATGGGAACCAGGGTGCCAGAGCTGACAGTGTGGCTGGGGTGAAAATAAATGATGTTAAAAGTTCAAGCAAATCCACTAATAGAAAGGTTGTGAATGGTGGTAAAAATCTTCTGAGGTGTATATATTTCAATGCTAGGAGTATTGCGGGGAAGGCAGATGAGTTGAGGGTGTGGATTGACACGTGGAATTATGACCTTATAGCAATTAGTGAAACTTGGCTACAGAAGGGGCAGGACTGGCAGCTTAATATTCCAGGGTTCCGATGTTTCAGATGTGATCGAGGCAGAGGAATGAAAAGTGGAGGAGTAGCATTGCTTGTTGGGGAAAATATTACAGCAGTGCTCAGGCAGGACAGATTAGAGGGCTTGTCTACTGAGTCCTTATGGGTGGAGCTGAGAAACAGGAAAGGTATGGCCACATTAGTGGGATTGTATTACAGACCACCCAGTAGTCAACGAGAATTGGAAGAGCAAATCTGCAGAGAGATAGCAGGCAACTGCAGGAAACATAAAGTTGTGGTGGTAGGGGATTTTAATTTTCCATATATATGATTGGGACTCCCATACTGTTAGGGGTCTAGATGGTTTAGGGTTTGTAAAATGTGTTCAGAAAAGTTTTCTAAATCAATATATAGAGGGACCAACTAGAGGGGATACAATATTGGATCTCCTGTTAGGAAACGAGTTAGGACAAGTGATAGAAGTCTCTGTAGGGGAGCACTATGGTTCCAGTGATCATAACACCATTAGTTTCAACTTGATCATGGACAAGGATAGATCTGGTCCTAGGGTTGAGGTTCTGAACTGGAAGAAGGCCAAATTTGAAGAAATGAGAAAGGATCTAAAAAGCGTGGATTGGGACAGGTTGTTCTCTGGCAAGGATGTGATTGGTAGGTGGGAAGCCTTCAAAGGAGAAATTTTGAGAGTGCAGAATTTGTATGTTCCTGTCAGGATTAAAGGCAAAGTGAATAGGAATAAGGAACCTTGGTTCTCAAGGGATATTGCAACTCTGATAAAGAAGAGGGAGTTGTATGACATGTATAGGAAGCAGGGAGTAAATAAGGTGCTTGAGGAGTATAAGAAGTGCAAGAAAATACTTAAGAAAGAAATCAGGAGGGCTAAAAGAAGACATGAGGTTGCCTTGGCAGTCAAAGGGAAGGATAATCCAAAGAGCTTTTACAGGTATATTAAGAGCAAAAGGATTGTAAGGGATAAAATTGGTCCTCTTGAAGATCAGAGTGGTCAGCTATGTGCGGAACCAAAGGAAATGGGGGAGATCTTAAATAGGTTTTTTGAGTCTGTATTTACTAAGGAAACTGGCATGAAGTCTACGGAATTAAGGGAAACAAGTAGTGAGATCATGGAAACTGTACAGATCGAAAAGGAGGAGATCCTTGCTGTCTTGAGGAAAATTAAAGTGGATAAATCCCCGGGACCTGACAGGGTGTTCCCTCGGACCTTGAAGGAGACTAGTGTTGAAATTGCAGGGGCCCTGGCAGAAATATTTAAAATGTTGCTGTCTACAGGTGAGGTGCCGGAGGATTGGAGAGTGGCTCATGTTGTCCCGTTGTTTAAAAAAGGATCGAAAAGTAATCCGGGAAATTATAGGTCGGTAAGTTTAACGTTGGTAGTAGGTAAGTTATTGGAGGGAGTACTAAGAGACAGAATCTACAAGCATTTGGATAGACAGGGACTTATTAGGGAGAGTCAACATGGCTTTGTGCGTGGTAGGTCATGTTTGACCAATCTATTGGAGTTTTTCGAGGAGGTTACCAGGAAAATGGATGAAGGGAAGGCAGTCGATATTGTCTACATGGACTTCAGTAATGCCTTTGACAAGGTCCTGCATGGGAGGTTAGTTAGGAATATTCAGTCGCTAGGTATACATGGAGAGGTGGTAAATTGGATTAGACATTGGCTCAATGGAAGAAGCCAAAGAGTGGCAGTAGAGAATTGCTTCTCCAAGTGGAGGCCTGTGACTAAAGGTGTGCCACAGGGATCAGTGCTGGGTCCATTGTTATTTGTCATCTATATCAATGATCTGGATGATAATGTGGTAAATTGGAACAGCAAATTTGCTGATGATACAAAGATTGGAGGTGTAGTAGACAGTGAGGAGGGTTTTCAGAGCCTGCAGAGGGACTTGGACCAGCTGGAAAAATGGGCTGAAAAATGGCAGATGGAGTTTAATACAGACAAGTGTGAGGTATTGCACGTTGGAAGGACAAACCAAGGTAGAACATACAGGGTTAATGGTAAGGCACTGAGGAGTTCAGTGGAACAGAGGGATCTGGGAATACAATTCCCTAAAAGTGTCGTCACAGGTAGATAGGGTCGTAAAGAGAGCTTTTGGTACATTGGCCTTTATTAATCAAAGTATTGAGTATAAGAGCTGGAATGTTATGATGAGGTTGTATAAGGCATTGGTGAGGCCGAATCTGGAGTATTGTGTTCAGTTTTGGTCACCAAATTACAGGAAGGATATAAATAAGGTTGAAAGAGTGCAGAGAAGGTTTACAAGGATGTTGCCGGGACTTGAGAAACTCAGTTACAGAGAAAGGTTGAATAGGTTAGGACTTTATTCCCTGGAGCGTAGAAGAATGAGGGGAGATTTGATAGAGGTATATAAAATTATGATGGGTATAGATAGAGTGAATGCAAGCAGACTTTTTCCACTGAGGCAAGGGGAGAAAAAAAACAGAGGACATGGGTTAAGGGTGAGGGGGAAAAAGTTTAACGGGAACATTGGGGGGGCTTCTTCACACAGAGAGTGGTGGGAGTATGGAATGAGCTGCCAGACGAGGTGGTAAATGCGGGTTCTTTTTTAACATTTAAGAATAAATTGGACAGATACATGGATGGGAGGTGTATGGAGGGATATGGTCTGTTTGCAGGTAAGTGGGACTAGGCAGAAAATGGTTCGGCACAGCCAAGAAGGGCCAAAAGGCCTGTTTCTGTGCTGTAGTTGCTATGGTATTTCTATGGTATAACAGTGGTAGACCACGAACATAAGAAGTACATTCAATGGATCACTGATTGTATATTCCATCAAAGAGCTTCTCCCATTGGAAGATTACTGAAGACAATTGTGGTAATAAAGTTTGATGAGAAAAATATAATAGAATTACATTTTAAACAATAATGTATAAACAATAACAGTATTTTGATAAGCCATGGATATCTCTTATAGAAAAAACAAAAACAAATTCTACATACTTATCTGCGGACAAACTCCTTTTTTAAGCAGACTTTAAAATTGGGATATCCGTGTGTAGATTTGTAGCCCTGCAGGATGAAAGGTAGGGAACCAGAAGAGACAGTAATATTAAATAATTTGTAGGTTTTAGTTTTAATGAAATTTAAATATTTGAAATATTGAATGCCTTTTAGCTAAGGCATTATCTTAACAGTAAATAATAGTGTAGTACTGATATGCATTTTTGAAAATTAATGTAGCATTTTATAATTTTAGTTTGCAGATCACTTACAGAAATGAGTATTTTATTAATTATTTCGAATCAAAGTTTAAATCACTATTTACATTATCTATTAAGCTTTCATAAAATTAGTCTAAAGTAAATGTTTCTCTTTCTACAACGTTGTCTCTTTTGGATATGTACAGTATTTTCCATTTTTCTTCCAGATTTCCTAGAACAAATGAATTTTGTTTTTGCACTGTAGATATGGCAATATATTAACATTAATAAATGTAACAGTATCAATTAGATAACTGTAACTGTAGAATTTCAAGTCATTTGCATTGCCGATAATTATCCATTAAAGTGCAATACAGAATACTGGATTTTAGAACAGAGACATTAATATCTTATGTATTTACTCACAATCAGCAACAGTTATCATTCAGTCCTTCTCAGGATTTCTGTTGTCCTTTATATTGATATTCATGGTTAAGAAACTATAAAGGAGTATTGTCTGCTGCAGAGACTGAGTACAGGGCAAGTAAATCAGTCTATCTAGTGGTTCTTCTATTTCTCTTTTATAATTCTGAATGCAAAGTCTGGGAGGGAAATAAATTGACAGAAATACAAACGGTACATGTCCAGCCATAACATCTTGGTCAGCTGCTTTCTTATTTTTACATCAAATTGTGTATGACATAATTTGTATGATTTTTCAGTGAATAAGACAGGGCAAAACTAAACAAATAGATCTGCTTATTCAAGGAAAAGTTCTCAAAATTATTACAAAATGTCTAATTTTATACCCCAAATAATTTGGTTAATTCTTACAATTTTTTAATTGCATATGCAATAGTTAACTAAGCAAATTTTAAGAACGTTGAGCATTTTTATTGAATTTCCAAAAGTGCTTAGAGATTGCAAATTCTTTTTCATTTTTCTATCTTGTGTATTTTCCATTTCAGCCTTCCATATGCATATTGTTTATATCATTAAGAATTTTTAACTGCTAAATAAAGTACCAAATGCAAAATATTAAATAAATAGCTTGTAGATATTCTGTTCCCATATTGGCCTCCTCAGTCACCAAAGAACTCACAAAACCTGAGAGGATGTATGACATCCTTGATCCTCAGAGACTGGCTAAGCAGGATGTTATATATCACAGGATACTATTCATAGAAGAGCTGGGCCACCATCCTGGTCAATATTTATCATTTGTATTACTGCTTTCTGCAGCACTCTTGTCAAACTGAAATTAGCAGCAAAAATAAAAGTAGCTCATTTGCTGTAAGTGTTTGCAATTACTTATAATTGTGAAAGGATCTATATAAATGTATATTTGGAGCACATTTTTATAGTATTGGGAAGCCCCAATTTTGTAGATGTGTGACAAGCCTATATGGTGATCCCCATTACTCCAATTTGGCTTCAATTTTATAAAGGTGGATACTTTTCCATCTTCAGGTTGTTTCTGGCTAATCTATATTCCTCACTCCTACTGCAGTGCATCAATAGTGGATCTATGCAGTGGATCTCTAGAAATCCCTTGGCAATGGAAATTCTTTCAGAGGACTTAGTGGATGTAAAATCATCACAATTCGCTGAGGAAAAATGGTCAAATTTTATGGAATTGAGGAGATTGGTGCTATTTTCGCCTCCTCAAAAGAAAGGACACCATGACCCTTAATGTCTTGCACCATCACGTCTTAGATAGTGAAGATTAATTTAGCTAAAAAAACTTAAAAATAATTTAGATGTGCTGAATTACATCAAAGTTGGCAAAGATGTTAAGAGAGAGTGGAGTATAAAGCAATTCCACAGTGCTCTAGAGTAGAAAGTCCACTTGGAGGCTGATATTTTCTCAACATCTACAGAACAGCACTAGTAAGATTTAAAACTATAACTTCCAGGAAAGCAATTGACATGCTCTTAAATCCACTGTTCATATATATATTTTTTTAAAACTTAAGGTTGTTACAGAAACAATAATACTAATGAACCCCAGTAGATGGCAGCAAAGTTCCCCAGGATTGTACATTTTCTGTACTTCATGTTTTGACTATACCAATGAACAGAAACAAGACACCATAGTGAATTTAGATATATGACTCTAAATTAACTTCAAAATAAAATCCTTATTTTGTATTGGTTTTAACTGAACTTCCACTGCTCAAGTGAATAAATGCCAGCCTTATGCACATACTGTATCATGATTGAATAAGTCCAACTATTGACAAATTATTGCCATCATTGTTCGGATCATTATCACATATCACAAAAATAAAGAATGTTTCCAGAATTTATAGCTTGACAGGGTAAAGTATCACATTTAAATAGATCCAGTCAAAAATGCAAATGGTAGGAGATGATTCTCATTTCTTTTTGCTTCTGTCTCACTCCTCTCTCTCACTTCTGTATATTGGTTATCTTCTCTCTACACTCTTAAGTCCTGATACAGAATCTTGACCTGAATCACTCAACATCCCTAATTCCATGTATGTTGCTTGCTAGTGCACTGAGATCATCAAGCAGTTTGTATTGGGTGTCAAGATCTCTGAGGACCTAACGTAGTCCCAACATATTGATGCAACTATAAATAAGGCAAGACAGCGACTATACTTCATTTGGAACTTGAAGAGATTTGGTATGTCAACAAAAATACTCAAAAACTTCTATAGATGTACTGTGGAGAGCAGACTGACAGGCTGCATCACTGTCTGGTATTGGGGGAGGGTCTACTGCACAGGATCAAAAGAAGCTGCATAAATTTAGATTAGATTAGATTCAACTTTATTGTCATTGTGCCGAGTACAGGCTCCATCTTGGGTACTTGCCTACAAAGTACTCAAGACATCTTGAAGGAGCGGTGTATCAGAAAGGCATCGTCCATTATTAAGGACCACCAGCACCCAGGGCATGCTAGTTTCTCATTGTTGCTATCAGGTAGGAGGTACAGAAGTCTAAAGGCACACACTCAGTGATTCGGCAACAGATTCTTCCCCTCTGCCATCTGATTCCTAACTGGACATTGAACCTGTGAACACTACCTCACTTTTTTAAATAATATATTATTTCTGTTTTGCATGATTTTTAATCTATCCAATATACGTATACTGTTATTTATTTATTTATTCGTTCTATATTATGTATTGCATTGAACTGCTACTGCTAAGTTAACAAATTTCACGTCACATGCTGGTGATAATAAACCTGATTCTGAATCCACATGACATCTGGCTTTGGGATATTTCTGTATAGTTGTCTCTACCATCTCCACATTTCAAGGATCCATCATATTCCTGCTCCACTTGTTTCTGGAACCCATTTTTATTCATGCCTACAGATAAAATGGTCTACAACTTCATGTAACTCATCAACAAATGATACTATTAGTTAGAACTTACTGCCTATTTCATATGCGTAATATTTTCTGCTGCAAGTTACATGCATGATAGGGAGCAACACATTTTTAACAGAAATATTTAGTTTTGTATATAAAAACTGCCCATATTTGAAGATATTATCACATTTTTATTACTAATGGTGAGTATTAAAACTGTACTATTACTTTGATATTAATTCTCAGTGCTGTGGATTTGATATTAAAGTTACAGGAGTACTTATGATGTTAATTTCTAGCCCTGAATATCTCAACATCTAGAATAAATACTTAATTAAAATGATCCAAAACCACAAATCCAAATTCCCCAATGAACATAATAGATTTCTAACAACATAGAATTTCCCAAACTATTCAGCTGAGACTAACTATTGCATTCAAATAAGAAGGAAAATAACAGATCATCAAGTGTGGAGCGAGGCACTGAATTCCAAAATAGCAAAGCTGTTCTCAGCGCAGTGAAGCATGCAATGTTCCCCAATGGAAACTGGAATATAAATTGGAAGAGATCTCCCAAAATTTAGACAAGCAAATGTCTTAAATAGCTATAGTCACAAAATCATGCCTTCCAACCAGTGTTCCAGGTTCATGAATTACTGTTCTTAAGTATATTATAAGACCATAAGACATAGGAACAGAATTAGGCCCTTCAGCCCATCGAGTCTTCACCACTATTCCACAATGGCTGATCCTGGAACCCACTCAACCCAATACACCTGCCTTCTCACCTAATCCTTTGATACCCTGACCGATCAGGAAACTAACAATTACCGCCTTAAATATACCTACAGGCTTGGCCTCCACCATGGTCTGTGACAGAGCATTCCATGGATCCTCTACTCTCTGGCTAAAAAAATTCCTCCTTACCTCTGTGCTAAAAGGTAGCCCCTCAATACTGAGGCTGTGCTCTCTAGTTCTGGATATCCCCAGACAGTCCTTCCAGGTGAGGCAACACTTCACCTGTGAGTCGGCTGGGGTGATATACTGCGTCCGGTGCTCCCGATGTGGCCTTCTATATATTGGCAAGACCTGACGCAGACTGGGAGACTGCTTTGCTGAACACCTATGCTCTGTCCACCAGAGAAAGCAGGATCTCCCAGTGGCCACACATTTTAATTCCACAACCCATTCCCATTCTGACATGTCTATCCACGGCCTCCTCTACTGTAAAGATGAAGCCACACTCAGGTTGGAGGAACACCTTATATTCCGTCTGGGTAGCCTCCAACCTGATGGCATGAACATCGACTTCTCTAACTTCCGCTAATGCCCCACCTCCCCCTCGTACCCCATCCATTATTTATTTTTATACACACATTCTTTCTCTCACTCTCCTTTTTCTCCCTCTGTCCCTCTGACTATACCCCTTGCCCATCCTCTGGTTCCCCCCCCTTGTCTTTCTCCCCGGACCTCCTGTCCCATGATCCTTTCATATCCTCTTTGCCAATCACCTGTCCAGCTCTTGGCTCCATCCCTCCCCCTCCTGTCTTCTCCTATCATTTTGGATCTCCCCCTCCCCTTCCCACTTTCAAATCTCTTACTAACTCCTCCTTCAGTTAGTCCTGACGAAGGGTCTCGGCCTGAAACATCGACTGTACCTCTTCCTAGAGATGCTGCCTGGCCTGCTGCGTTCACCAGCAACTTTGATGTGTGTTGCTTTCAATGTTCAGTAGGTTTCAATGAGATCCCCCCACATTCCCCAAAGCTGCTAAATGCTTCTCATATGATAACCCCTTCATTTCTGGAATCATCCTTGTGAAACTCCTCTGGACTCTCTCCAATGACAACACACCCTTTCTGAGATACGGGGCCCAAAACTGTTGACAATACTCCAAGTGTGGCCTGACTAGTGTCTTATAAATGCTCAGCATTATCTCCTTGCTTTTATATTCTATTTCCCTTGAAATAAATAGCAACATTGCATTTGCCTTCTTTACCACAGACTCAACCTGTAAATTAACCTTCTGGGAGTCTTGCACGAGGATGCCTAAGTCCCTCTGCACCTTTGATGTTTGAACCTTCTCCCAATATAGATAATAGTCTGCACTATTTTGTTCCTTTTATTAAAATGCGTTATCATTCACTGTAGTCCATCTGCCACTTTTTTGCCCATTCTTCCAATTTTTTTAAGTCCTGATGCAATTGCATTGCTTCCTCAGCACTACCTACCCCTCCACGTATCTTCGTTTCATCTGCAAACTTTGCCACGAAGCCGTCAATTCTATTATCTAGCAACACACATCAAAGTTGCTGGTGAACGCAGCAGGCCAGGCAGCATCTCTAGGAGGAGGTACAGTCGACGTTTTGGGCTGAGACCCTTCGTCAGGACTAACACTAGATGCTGCCTGGCCTGCTGCGTTCACCAGAAACTTTGATGTGTGTTGCTTGAATTTCCAGCATCTGCAGAATTCCTCGTGTTTGCGTTTTTAAATTCCATTATCTAAATCATTGAAAATGTGAAAAGTAGCAGTCCCGATACTGACCCCGGAGGAACACCACTAGCACAGGCAGCCAAAGGGCCCCATTTATTCCACTCGCTGATTCCTGCCTATCAGCCATTCCTCTATCCATGCCAGTATCTTTCTTGTAAGGCCATAGGATTTTATCTTGTTAAGCAGCCTCATGTGTGGCACCTTATCAAATGCCTTCTGAAAATCCAAGTAAATGACATCCACTACCTCTCCTTTGTCCAACCTGCTTGTTACTTCCTCGAGGGACTCTTAACAGACTTGTCAGGCAACATTTCCCTTTATAGAAATCATGCTGACTTTTACTTATTTTAACATTAGTCTCCAAGTACCCTGAAACCTCATCCTTAATAATCGACTCCAACACTTTCCCAACCACTGAGGTTAGGCTAACTGGCCTATAATTTCTTTTGCCTTCCTCCCTTCTTAAAGAGTGGAGTGACATTTGCAATTTTCCATTCCTCCGGGTCCATGCTAGAATCAAGTGATTTTGAAAGATCATGACCAATATATCCATTATCTCTTCAGCAACCTCTCTCAGGACTCTGGAATGTAGTCCATTTGGTCCAGGTGCCTTACTCACCTTAAGACCTTTGAGTTCACCCAGCACTTTATCCTTTGCAATAGCTCTCTGACACTCACAGACCTCTGGCACACTGCTAGTGTCTTCCACAGTGAAGAATAATGCAAAGTACCTATTAAGTTCATCTGCCATTTCTTTGTTCCCCATTACTACCTCAATAGTATCATGTTCCAGTGGTCCAATATCAACTCTCATCTCCCTTTTACTCTTTATATAACTGAAATTAGCTTTTACACATGCCCTTACACTTCCTCCCTTACCACCATTCAGGGCCCCAGACAGTCCTTCCAGGTGAGTTGACACTTCACTTGTGAGTTGGCTGGGGTGATATACTGCGTCCAGAGCTCCCGATGTGGCCTTCTATATACTGGCGAGACCCGACGCAGACTGGGAGATCGTTTGCTGAACACCTACGCTCTGTCCGCCAGAGAAAGCAGGATCTCCCAGTGGCCATACATTTTAATTCCACATCCCATTCTGACATGTCTATCCACATAGGCCTCCTCTAATGTAAGGATGAAGCCACACTCAGGATGGAGGAACAATGCCTTATATTCCACCTGGGTAGCCTCCAACCTGATGGCATGAACATTGACTTCTCTAATTTCCGCTAATGCCCCACCTCCCCCTCGTACCCCATCCGTTATTTATTTATATACACACATTCTTTCTCTCTCTCTGCTTTTTCTCCCTCTGTCCCTCTGACTATACCCCTTGCCCATCCTCTGGGTTCCCCCCCCCCTTTTCCTTCTTCCTGGGCCTCCTGTCCTATGATCCTCTTATATCCCTTTTGCCAATCAACTGTCCAGCTCTTGGCTCCATCCCTCCCCCTCCTGTCCTCTCCATCATTTTGGATTTCCCCCTCCCCCTCCCACTTTCAAATCTCTTACTAGCTCTTCCTTCAGTTAGTCCTGATGAAGCGTCTCGGCCTGAAACGTCGACCGTACCTCCTCCCAGAGATGCTGCCTGGCCTGCTGCATTCACCAGCAACTTCGATGTGTGTTGCTTAGCTTTTATTATCCTGCTTTATACTATTGGCCAGTTGCCCTCATATTTCAACTTTTCCCTTCTTATAGCTTTTTAGTTGCCTTTTGTTGGATTTTAAAAGTTTCCAATCATCCAACCCCACTCACTTATGCTATCTTATATGCTCTTTCCTTGGCTTTTATGCAGTCCTTAACTTTCCTTGCAGCCATGGTTGTCCACCCCTGTCATTTGAGAACAACTTCTTCTGTGAGACATATCTATCTTGCGCCTTGTGAATTATTCCCATAAACTTCAGCCATCTCTGCTCAGGCGTCATCCCTGCCAGTGTTATGTTCTATTAGGAGGACAGATTTCACCAGTCACATTGCCTGAGAACTATCACAATGTCCCTAGATTTCATGCAGTCCCATAACACGGTTAGAAATGATCACTGCCCCTTGCCATCCTTCAGCTCTGTGTTGAAAACCACTTTGGATGAAGTACATAAGTAGGAAGGATGCAAAAACTGATCTGGATGATTCACTGACTGATTCTTGACTTAGCTACTATTTGGGTGTGCAGCAGAGGATGGAAGAATAGGAAGGAAAAAGCTCATCTGACCTCAATATCACCAATTACCTCTTTCCTTTCCAAGACACCAGGCATGACTGACACCAGAGTGCTATCTTCACATTGAAGAAGATCTAGACAATATTCTGGGCTCACTAATGGTAATTACATTTATGTCACACAAATGGCAGATATTGACCATCATCAATAAGACAGAATTTAACAATTTATTCTTGATATTTAACTAAGTTCCCACCATCAATATCCTGGGCATTAACAATATGCAGAATCTTAACTGGACCAGCATAAACATCAAGTTACAAGAGGTGGTAAGAGGTTGGATATCCTGCAGCTATCAATTTACCCCCCAATTCTCTCTGAAGCCTTTGTATCCTTTACAATATGCATGCCAGGGGCATAGAATAATACCCAATTACCTGAATGAATGAAACTAAAACACACAAGGTAAATGATTACTTATCACATGTACAATGAAACATACAGTGAAAAACATTGTTTGCATTAACAAACCAACAGACCTGACAGTGTGCTGTGCGCATACCTCAAGCGCTATACATTCCTGCGCCAACACAGCATACCCACAATGTTTGGCATGTTCTTATTATGGGGAAGGGTAGACATAACAAGTTCCGGGAACACTGGCTGTTGGGAAATATCGAGGCCCTGGTTAGGAAAAAGAAGGAAGCATACATTGCTTTTAGGCAACTGAGTACAAATGAATCACTTGGCAGGTATAAAAATTTCAGAGTAGGCTTAAGAGGGAAAGCAGGAGGGCAAAAAGATGGTTTCCAGAGATTTGGCCAGCAGAGTTAATGATAATCCCAAAACGTTTTCCAGTTACATTAACAGTAAAAGGGTGACAAAGAGAGACAAGGTAGTCTTAAAGACTATCAGGTCCACCAATATTTCGAGCTGCAGGAGATATCCAAGAAGATTTTTTATGTCTACTTCTCATGTTTAGAGAAAAATATCATGGGATGCCAAAGAAATGACGGCAATAAATAATAACATCTTGAAACATATTACAAGTAAGGAAGTAAGATTCAAAGATTCAAAAAACTTTATTGTCATTCTAACCATACATCAGCTCTGCAGAGCAGAATGAGACAGTGTTTCTCAGGGGCAGTGCAATCATAACATAACAACCACAACACTAAATGATAAACATAGCAATAAATAGTAAAACATAACAGCCACATGTCAGTTAAAATCAGTTATAAGTGTCCAGTGCAAGTTAAAAGTGTCCAAAGCAGAGTCAGGTAGAGCAGCTATTTAGCAGTCTGACTGCCTGTGGGAGGAAGCTGTTTAGTAGCCTTGTGGTTTTAGTTTTGATGCTCCTGTAACGTTTGCCTGATGGCAGAAGAACAAACAGTTCATGGAGAGGGTGTGAGGGGTCTTTAATGATGTACCGTGTCTTCTGGAGGCATCGACTCTGAAAGAGGTCTTGGACAGAAGGTAGGGAGACCCCAATAACCTTCTCTGCTCCCCTAACCACCCTCTGCAAGGCTTTTTTGTCGACAGCACTGCAGCTGGAGTACCAGGTTGTGATGCAAAAGGTCAGCACACTCTCAACCATGCCTCTGTAGAACGTAGTTAAGATGTTAGTGGGGAGTGATGCTTGTTTAAGCTCAGGAAGTGCAATCTCTGCTGGGCCCGTTTCACAATCCCAGTGGTGTTCCTGGACCAGGTGAGATTGTCTGAGATCTGCACCCCAAGGAACTTGATGTTTTCCACTGTCTCCACTGTGGAGCCGCTGATGCTGAGGGGTGTGTGCTCAGGCTGAGACCGTCTGAAATTGACGATCATCTCCTTGGTTTTGGTGACATTAAGCATCAAGTTGTTATCCCTGCACCAGCTCTCTAGGTGTTTGACCTTCTCCCAGTACACAGTTACATCACTTTTGCTGATGAGCCACACCACTGTGGTATCATTTGCAAATTTAATGATCAGGATCTCCTTGAATCTGGCTGCACAGTCATGTGTTAGCAAATCCCCAGGGCCAGACAAAGTGCATGTCAAACCTCATGGAAGGCCAGTGAAGAAATTACAGAGGCCCTCGTAGTGATTAATTTGTTTCATCATTAATCACTGGTGAAATTTCAGAAGACTGAAGGGTGGCTAAAATTGTTAGCAAAGACTGGCCAGGGAACTATAAGTTGTAGGAGTGTTTTTAGAGGGAATTTTGAGTGACTAGATCTATCATCAATTCAGCAGTCAAAACGTCATCAGGACTAATTGGCATGATTTTGTGTGTGAGGGGTGTGTCTGACAAATATTTTTGAATATTTTGATGGGGTAATTAAGGTGATAGATTAAGGTAGGGCAGTAAATCATTCAGACTTTCAGAACCAGAAGCCCCGGATGAGATCTGCAATCTGCTGAGAGCCATATCAGTGGTCCAAGTTCAATCTCCGGAAAGCCATCTCACATACAGAGGCAAATCAGGACTAAACTTGAATCACTGAATGATGCTCAACAGTTGTGGAAGGGCCTACAAAGTGAAAGGAACCGACATAGCTGACAATAAGGTTTCGCTCCCAAATGAGATCAATGTCTTTTATGCTTCCTTTGACTGTCAAAACATGGAGGAACCTTCACAAATTCCCACAGGCCCCCGATGACCCTGTGATTTCAGTCTCTGATCCTCTGAGGCCAACCTGAGAGCATCCTTCCGGAGGGTGAACCCACAGAAAGCATCTGGCCCAGATGGTCAAGTACTAAAAACCTGCACTGATCAAGTGGCTAGAGTGTTCACCAATATCCTAACCCTCTCACTTTGGCAGTGTGAGATACCCACCTGCTTCAAGCAGGCTTCAATTATACCTGCACTTAAGAGGAACATGGTAGTCTGCTTCAATGATTATGGTCCAGTAGCATTTACAACCACTGTGATGAAGTGGTTTGAGGTTGGGCATGAAACACATCAACCCCAGCCTGAGGAGAATTAAATCTACTCCTATTTGCCTATCATCACAACAGGTCAACAGCAGATGCTATTGCATTGGCTCTTCACTTAACCTTGGAACATCTGGACAACGGAGATACCTACATCAGGATGCTCTTCACTGACTACAGTTTGGCATTCAATTCTATAAGCCCTTCAAAACTAATTGATAAGCTTCTAGACCTCAATCTCTTCGTGCAACTGGATCCCCAATTTCCTCACTTTGAAGTCTCAGTCAGTTTGGATTGGCAACATCTCCACAATCTCCATCAGCATAAGTGCACCAGAAGCAATGTGCTTACTTGCCCTATACTTTTGACTGTGAGGCTAAACACAGCTCCAATGCCATATTTAAGTTTGCTGATGACAACACAGTCATTGCCCAATCAAAGGTGGTGACAAATCAGCATAAAGGAGATAGACTGAAAATCTGGCTAAGTGCTGCCACAACAAACCCCTCTCACTCAATGTCAGCAAGACCAAGGAGTTGATTTTGACTTCAAGAGGAGGAAACCAGAGGTCTATCAGCCAGTCCACATTGAGGGATCAGAGGTGGACAGGGGCATCAACTTTAAATTCCTCAGTGTTATCATTTCAGAGGACCTGTCCTGGATCTAGTTAACCATATTATCCTTCAGATCATTGAGATGGATGACAAACAACAGATCCAGCACTGATCCCTATGGCATTCCACTAGTCACAGGCCTCCAGTCAGAGGCAACCAACTACTATCACTCTCTGGCTTTTCCCACAAAGCCTATGTCTAATCCAAGTTACTATCTCGTCCTGAATGCCAAGCGACTGAACCTTCTTTGCTAACCTCCCATGCGGGACCTTGTCAAATACCTTGCTGAAGTTCATGGAGACTATGTCCACTGCCTTGCCTTCATCAACTTTCCTGGTAACATCCTTGAAAAGCTCTAAGAGTGGTTAGCAATGACCTACCATGCACAAAGTCATGCTGACTATCCCCAATCAATCCCTGCCTATCCAAATACTCATATATCTACTCTTTTAGAAAACCTTCCAGTAACTTTCCCAGAATTGATGTAAGGCTCACCAGCCTATAATTTCCTGGTTTATTCTTACAGCCTTTTTTAAACAGCTGAACAACATTAACTATCCTCCAGTACCTTACCTGTCACTAAGGATGATTTAAATATCCCTACTCTGACACCTGCAGTTTCTGAACTTGCCTGCCACAGGGTTCAAAGGAACACTTTGTCAGGCCTTAGGGATTTGCCACCTTGATTTCTCTCAAGACAGCAAACACCTCCTTCTCTGTAATCTGTATAAGACCCATGACCTCGCTGTTGTTTTGCCTCACTCCTATGGACTCGGTCCATCTCTTAAGTACAGATGCAAAAAATCTATTTAGGATGTCCCCATCTCTTATAGCTCCATGCATAGATTAGCATTCTGATCGTTCAGAGGACCAATTTTGTCCCTTGCATCCTTTTGCTCTCAATATATCTGTAGAAGCCCTTAGAATTCTCCTTCACCATGTCTGCTCAAGCACCTCATGCCTTCTTTCAGCCCTCCTGACGTCTTTCTTAAGTGTTCTCTTGCATTTCTTACACTCTTCAAGTACCTCATTTGTTCCTACCTGACTGTGCCTGCTATGCACCTCATTTTTTTTCTTAACCAGGGCCTCAATATCACTTGAAAACTAAGATTCTCTAAACCTGTTGTCATGGCAATTTATTCTGACAGGCATATACATTTTTTTTACTCTCAAAATTTCACTTTTGAAGACCTCCCACTTACATCTTTGCCAGAAAACAGCTTGTCCCAATCCACACTTGCCAGATCTTTCTGATACCATCAAAATTGGCATTTCTCCAATTTAGAATCTCAACTTGAGAACCAGATCTATCCTTTTGAAACTAATGGCATTATCATCACTAGTTGCAAAGTGTTCCCCTGCACAAACTTCTGTTACCTGCCCTGTCTCAGTCCCTAATAGGAGATCTAGTATTGTACATTCTCTCATTGGAACTTCTATGTACTGATTAAGGAAGCTTTCCTGAACACATCTGACAAACTCTATCCCAACTAGTCCTTTTTACAGTATGGGACGTCCAGTCAATATGTGTAAAGTGAAAAGCACTTGCAATAACAAACTTATGTCTCTTGTAGCAGTCAGAATTTGTTTCTCTAAATTCCGCAGACTGTTGGGTAGTGTATAATATGGCCCCATTAACATAGTCATACCTTTCTTATTCCTCAGTTTTACCCATAACTTCTCACTAAACGAGTTCCCCAGTCTGTCCTCCTGATTGAACACTGCCATGACGTTTTCCCTGATCAGTAATACCATTCCCCCTCTTAATCTCTCCCACCCTATTACGTCTAAAACAACGGAACCCTGGAATATTGAGCTGTCAGTCCTGCCCCTCCTGAAACCAAATCTCACTAATGACTACAATATCATAATTCTATGTGTTGATCCTTGGCCCTGAGCCAATCTGTCTTTCATACATGTTGCACTAAAGAATACACAACTCATTAGTTCTACCATGCTCCATCTTTTGCTTCCTTTGTCCGCGGTCTTAACAACATCAAGTACGATAGATAAAGGAATGCAGTGGATGTTGTATATTTGGACTTTCAGAAGGATTCTGACAAGTCACATGAGGCTACTTACCAAGATAAGAGCCAATGATATTACAGGAAAGTTAATGGCATGGTTAGAGTATCGGCTGATTAGTAGGAGGCAGGGAGTGGGATTAAAAAGATCTTTTTCTAGTTGGCTGCCAGTGACTGGTGGTGTTTCGCAGGGGTCGATGTTGGGACTGCTTTTTTTTACGCTGTATATCAATGATTTAGATGATGGAATATATGGCTTTGTTACCAAGTTTGTAGATGATACAAAGATTGGTGGAGGGGTAGGAAGTGTTGAGGAAACAGGTAAGCTGCCGAAGGACTTGGACAGATTAGGAGAATCAACAAGAAAGTGGCAAATGAAATACAATGTTGGAAAATGCATGGTCATGCACAGAAATAAATGGCGGACTATTTCTTAAATGGGGAGAAAATCCAAAAATCTGAAATGCAAAGGGACTTGGGAATCCTTGTGCGGAACAACCTGAAGGTTAACTTGCCGGTAGAGTCAGTGGTGAGGAAGGCAAATGCAATGTTAGCATTCATTTTAAGGGGTCTAGAATACAAGAGCAGGGATGTGATCCTGAAGTTTTATAAGGCAGTGGTGAGTCCTCACCTTGAGTATTGTGAACAGCTTTGGGCTCCCTATCTAAGGAAAGATGTGCTGGCATTGGAGAGGGTTCAGAGGAGGTTTACATCGACGATTCCAGGAATGAAAAGGTCATCGTAGAAGGAACATGTGAAAGCCCTGGGTCTACTTGTTGGAATTTGGAAGGATAGGGGGATCTCATTGAAACCATCCAAATGTTGTAAGGCCTAGACATGGTACATGTGGAAAGGATGTTTTCCATGGTGGGGGAGTCTAGGACAAGAGGCCAAAGCCCCAGGATAGAGGGATGTTCATTCAAACAGAGATGTGGAGAAATTTCTTTAGCCAGAGGTTGGTTTGTGTTCCCCTGTCTTAATCTTCCTGAAGTCCACATTTGGCTCTTTCGTCTTACTGATGTTGAGTGCAAGGTTGTTGCTGTGACACCACTCAACTAGCTGGCATATCTTGATCCTGTATACCCTCTCATCTCCATCTGAGATTCTACCAACAAAAGTTGTATCATCAGCAAATTTATAGATGGTACTTGAGCTATACCTAGCCATACAGTCATGGGTATAGACAGAGTAGAGCAGAAGGCTAAGCATACATCCCTGACATGTGCTAGTGTTGTTCGTCAGAGAGGAGGAGATATTATCACCAATCCACACAGATTGTGGACTTCCAGTTGGAAGTCAAGGATCCAATTGCAGAGGGAGGTATAGAGACCCAGGTTCAGTAACTTATCGATCAGGATTGTGGGAATGATGGTGTTATAAATGCTGAGCTATAGTCAACAAACAGCATTCTGACTTAGGTGTTTGTATTGTCCAGATGATCGAAGGCTGTGTGAAGAGCCATTCAGATCGTGTCTGCCACAAACCTATTGTTGCTTCTAAAAACACAGCAAGCATTTATTCCTCTTCTTTTGTGCAGCTGCTCTCTTTTGCTCATTTCTGATAGCATGACAGCATCGCTTTTAAAAAGTACTTTGGAACAAGTGCTCTCCTCCACTTTCAAAAACAATTGACTAATCATCAGATTATCATTCTTTCTATTGTTAATCATCTTGTTCCTTATTTGTTTTCTCCCTCTTTGTATAGTATCATTGCCATTTCTACTTGAAAGTCACATTATAATTGCAAACTATTGCAGAACACATACTGCAATCAGTTCGGACTCAAGCACAAAGAAAGATAAAGAGAATTAAAGAAATTGGTAATGAGGGAAAAAACATGGAACACAGACGTGAAAACAATTGTATTATCAGAGGACTAGTTGATCCTTTGAAAAGGTCTAAATTAAAACTGATGCTACTTTGGATTTATGATTCAAAGGACTAATTGGATACAATTGTCAAAATTAGGGAGTAATTTATTTTTTAAGCTGTTAAGAAATAGAGTCTGTTTTAAATATACTTCAACTGATGAAAAACCACACCTTTGTATTCCTTTAAAAAGTGTTATGCAGATGTGTTAATATGTAGTTTACTCTTTAAAAATTGAGAAACAGGAGTTAGATGAAGCTATAAATCATAGTTTCGTAATAATGTGACTTTATCAGACTGGGTAATAAAAAAAATTCAAGAGCAATTTTGAATCCTTGTATGCATAAGTATGTAAACAACAGATGGTGCACTTACTTAAATTGACCACATTTTCAATGGATGAAGGATTTAAAAAAATAGTTACTCACTATGACAAGATCTTATAAAAGTATCCTTGAAAGTTTAAACATTAAATAGAGGTTTGAGATAACACAGGGATAATCCAGAAGTGCTACTGTTTACTTCAGTTACACGTGCTTAGCATTCCAATTGTTTTCAATTGCATTAAAGATGTAATATATTTTTTTCTGATTGGATGATACCAAGGTAATTATCACCTATTAAGCTGTAAAGATAAGTAAATATACTTTTAAAGCAATTTAGCAATAATCTTTTGTAAAACTATATATGCTCACCCTAAATCCTCTGTGCAGCCGATCTTTCATAACACCAATGAACTCCTTGTAACTTAGTTGGTCATCTTTGTCTACATCAAAGATTTTGAAGACTGTGTTCACCAAATGTGAAGAAAGCTTGAGGCCTGTTGCCACATATACAGCACGCTTAAACTCATCTGCATAATCAAGCCACAGAACAAATTAAAATATGAACCAACTTTTTGATGATGCCAAGATTTAAGGTGTTTAATTGATAAAATTAAAAATTATAAAATTGATTTCTCTACTCTAAAGCAATTCTAAAAAAAAACACAAGGAAGATTAACTCATGTTGTATGTGTTTTACAGGTGTTAATACTTCACTTAAAAAAGTATATTACTCTGTCGAAGAGAATAATTTAATGAGCAAATGTTTGTCAAAAAGTATTTCAAGAGTCTGTGAAGACAGTAACTCCAAGCATGGTAAATGAAAATTAGGTTCAAAAAGCAATATAATTTAATAGTCCATTCTTGTTACATATACAAACAAAATAAATTTATCATCTATCGCCTGCATTCTTCGGAATCAGATTTATCGTCATTGACATATGTCATGAAATTTGTTTTGTGTCAGCAGTAGTGCTGACTAGCTGTGTACATACATCTATTGACGCTTCTGGACACATCTTCAGTGATGTTCCTGGAATCATTGGGTGTTTCAGGTCTTTCAACATCTTACAACCTCCTCCAGGTGACCCAGCCGGGGCTGATCAGACCCCAGCTTGTGTCCAGATGGCTAGCTACTTATGACTCCATGGCTCCCCTCTTTTGAGCCATAGCCATCTTGAGGCCCTCTCTGCCGCATCGGTGCTACTGTGGATGGCTCTCCTCTTCCTCTCTCCCTCGATGCCCAAAATGCTGAAGGCTCTAACTAAAGAATGGGCTACGAATCCCCTACAACCAACCTCCACTGGGAGACACCTTGCTCTCCATCCAGCCTGCTGACAGTTGCTGACCAGTCCTGCATACTTGGAGAGCTTCCTTTCGAAGGCCTCTTTTAAGCTATCTTCCCATGGGACTGTTAGCTCCAGCAGCGCCACTTGCTTAGTTGACTCAGACACTAGGACAATGTCTGGTCGCAGGGTGGTGGCTGCGATATGGTTGGGGAACTTCAGCTGCCCTTCGAGGTCCACCAACAGCTGCCAGTCCCTTGCAGAGCTCAGAATGCCTGCAGATGTTCTTTTGGCAGATATTGGCTGCTCCCCAGCTCTGACAAAGGCAATGGTCCGCTTGGAGGGTCGGGACCGCTTTGCCCACTCAACTCCTGCGCTGACGGCTTCAGGATGGTCTTCACCTGATCATGCCTCCACCTGTACCGTCCCTCACCAAGTGCCCTTGCACAGCCACTGAGGATGTAAGTAATAATAAGAAATAAAAATAATAAAAACTGCACCAGTGTTAAGTTTTGTAAGTCCAAAACATTAAACTAATTGAAAGGAAAACAAGAGGGCCGAGAGATGCAAATCTGATTTTACTTTAAGCGAGACACGTAGGTATCACATGGATGCGTGTTGACATATGCCATTTATGTACTTTTACAGATAATCCACAATGCACTATATAAACAACAAACAACAGAAAATCTGCAGATGCTGGAAATCAAAATAATACACACAAAATGCTAGAGGAACTCAGGCCTTTTTAGCATCTATAGAAAACAGTACACGGTCGACATTTTGAGCTGAGACTCTTCATCAGGACAGTCTTGTTATAAATAACAAAAACTGCTTAATCATACAATCTATTCACAATATTACATAAATGTTACTGTAATATTAAATACACAACATCCTCCCTGTTTAGCTACAAACTCTAACTCAATATAGAATGCATTTCAACTATATACACAGTATATCATATAATACAACTACTATACAAACATCCACAGCATAGTAAATTTTAAATTTTCCCAGTCAGGCCTAAAGATTTAATCACTGTGGAGGATTTCTTACTCTTGTGGGTTAACTCCTTTCCTGACAAGGGAAGCTGTGAAAACGATCTCAGGTTCTGGGCCTTCCTCCATGGTGGTTGTAAGAGTTGACTTTGAAACTGCCAGAAGTGGTTCTAACAGTTCTGGGCATCTTTCTTCTCCTTTTCCCCCGACTTCGATCCTTGCTTCTCTTCTGGCTCCTTTTTCTCTATCCTGCTCCTTTTCTTTCTCACAGCCCTTCTCTCATTCTTGCTCACATTCTTTCTTTCTATCTCTCTACTTTTCAACTTCTGTTCATTCTTTTTTCCCACCTTCCTTTTAATTCCTGCTGTCTCTTGTGAGTATCGCTGAATTTGCTAATTTTGTCCTGCTTATCCTCTTCCATTTCCATAGCACTACATCATCACCCTCTTTCTTTTCCTTTTTCTTCTTGGGAGGGTGTATTTAGTTCACTGGAATATTCTCTTAATAATCCCTCTATTGCTCCCTTTATGATCTGATCTCTCCTCTTGGTTTCCTCATTCACATCATCATCTGACAAATCATGTTTCCATATCTCATTGACTCCTTCCTTTCAGGCCATCCATTCATTCAGCTGGGATTTGGTCTTTGCACCTGCTTTTACAAGCAGCTTTTTGGCTCTCACTTGAAGTTCATGCCATAACCTTATTGCACGCAGAGTATTATACTCACAAAAGCTGAATGCTTGTAGCATTCCTGAAGCTCCTTGAACTCTCTTCCAGTTTAAAACCAAATCACATTTCTAACTTCCTGATTAACATATCAGAAGATTTTTCAGATTTGTTGCCTACAAAAACTGTTGTAGTCAGACCACTGCTTCCCTCACTTCCATGATTTCTCAGCAGCATTGTCCTTTCTTGGTCCAATATGCTTTCCAACCAGAGGCAGAGAAGTTGGCATCAACACTTGTTTGCCCTCTGTTCGACAATGATTCATGATGTACAGGATGTGGTATCATTTAGCACCTTTCTTAATTTGCTTTCAGTTGACTCTATTACAGGGGATGTGGTACTCAAATGCTGGAAGGATCTCCAATCAAGTTGTAATCAAGTTGTTTTAATACATACAAGCCCAATGTCACTTGTTGGTTGTTGTATTTCACTGTTATTAATGTCATTCCTACGGGAGTTACCTTTCTTCACTATCTTAGTTGGATATCTGCAGGCTTCAGTTTAGTATCTTTGAAAAGCTGTTCAGACTCATTTTGTGGAATGACTGTAACAGCTGATCCAGTGTCCAATTCCATTTTAATTAATTTGCTGTTCACTTCCGGTGTAAGTTATATTGCTTGTCTCCTGTTAATTGTCACATTGTAAATCTCAAGGCTACTCAGTCTTGTGTCACTCTCTTCATTATCAGATTATTCATCAAAGTGTGCAGTTTAGTGCTCCTTTTGAAACTGCAAATTGACTTTTTATCTTTTTCTCTTCCCTGTGCAGTCCATTTATTTTTGTCTGCTCAACAAGCTCTTCATATATGTCCTCCTTTGTTGCATGTTTGTAAGTTTCGCCTTTAAACCTGCATTAATCTGGTGTACATGAGTATCTGCCACAATGGTAACACTATTTGTTCAGCCAGGCCGTTTTCTGTTTAGACATTGCAATTTTATTCATTCTCGCTTTCATTCCTCACCGAAATTCAATTGCGTCTCACTCTGCTGTTTCCATTGATACAGCAATTACAAATGCATGTTTAAGTGTAAGTTGTGCTTCAGTTAGAAGCTGTTTTTGAATGCTTTATTGTAATATTCCACAAACTAAATGATTTTTCAGTGCGTCATTAGGCCATCACTGAACTGACAGTGGTCAAACAATCTCTTCAATTCAGCCATGTATGCTGAAATGGACTTCCCGTCCTTCCTTTTGATTCTGCTTATGAAACCTAAAGCATTTTGCAATCAACAAATTCTAAATTTTCCTGCATTACTTTCACAATATCATTAAAGCTCATTTCAGATGGTTTGGTTGGAGCAGTCAATCTCCAAATGATTTTCCAGCCAATGCACTCAGAAAAACTGGTATTTGTTTCTCATTAGCCATTCCATTTGATTTAAAATTCTGCTCAATCCACCAGTATCTAAAGCCCACTGCCACGGTTATGTTTTGTAACTCCAAAGCATTAAACTAATTGAAAGGAAAGCAAGAGATCCCAGTGATGCGTTTCTTAGTTTGTTTTTACTTTAAGTGAGGTGCACAAATATCTGATGGAGGCAGGGTGACGTATGCGAATTAGATACTTTTACAGATGCCTTATGTAAACAAGGAATCAAATTAATATATTTAGAATATTACTTAAATATTACATTCACAAAGAGACCATTCAAAGTCTCTTCCTGCCAAGAGTTGGTTTTATGCAGTTTCAGTGAAGAGGTGTTAATATTTTCAGGTGACATTATCAACAACTTCATGACAATTTCATCCTCTATCTCCAAAAATGACAACAGATGCTAATTAATTCTTATTATCGAGAAACGCACGCAATTTAAAATCTATAATACCTATGCTTTGAAAATAAATGCTAAGCCTAGCCAACAAGCATTTAACTATGTTTTAAAAGGAGAGGGGGTCAAGTTAAACAATTCCTTATAGACATAGTAGTAAAACAGTAAACCGGGGCTAAAAGCCATTAAAAATGCTTCACTATCCATTATTTAAATAATGCCAGTAGCCTAAACTTCTAAATAATTACACAAAGTGGTCTTTGTTCATTCAGCATAATCTTTTTAACTCTTAAGCACATAAGTTGAAAAAACATAACCTAAATTAATTGTTCCCATATTTTGTTGCTATTTGAAATGAATACAATAGAATAATAGTTTTACTTACCTTGCCCAATTGATCGATTTGCAAAATTATACATTTGCATTGCAATGGCAAAATCCTCCAAGTTATTCAAGAATTGAAAAAATGATCTGAATTCATCAAAAGTGATCCCCTAAAATGCAAATAACTTAAATATCAAGTGAACCATTACAAGACTCAAATAGTTTTTGATGTCAATTAAGAGGCTTTTAATTGTAACTGAATGGGTACTATATTTGATTTATTGTTATGGATTCCATAATCTAACACTTCATGTGTGATATGACCCAGCAATAGAAGGTTAATACTAGACTTGATGATCACACACAGAGTGAAAAAATTTTGAAGGTCAGTAAACTTTCTTCCGATTAGGTCAAAGGTTCTTTTCAGCTGACCTTTTTGACATAATTCAGCTAAAATAGCACTTAGAAAAATTACTTTTTAATGAGTGCCATGTACTAATTATTTGCTTACAGCATTTGGGAACTTCTAGTGTCAACAAACATCGCCCAATTAGGCCGACCTTTTGGTTTTTGATACCATGCATTAGAATTTTTTCATGTCAGACAACACATACCAACCTTCAGAACATTGCACAACACCATTCACTTTATTTATATGGTTTCAGGTCAAGAAAGGTAATTGAGAGTTCTAAATTGTAACTTACAAGGTAGATAAAAATAAAGATATGAAATTATTATAAAAGGAACTACAAGAGATAAGTCTCCCAATTAAATCTACCTTCAGCTTTTTAGTGTGCCTAACTAACACAGCAAAAGGGAACAAGGCAAGAAAGAATGTACATTGTTACAGATGGATTAATGACCTAGATATTAAAAATTATTTCCAAAATGCTACATTATATATTAGATACGGATCATATCTGAGTCACTTGAAAATCATTTATAATTTCTACTACTAAATTAATAACCCACATCCAGAACCACAAGTCCAAATTCTACCATAACAGATGAAATATTAACTATTTTAATATAGCTCAAACAAAACATTATATCAGTAATGGTGACCATAAAATAGACTTATAGACATGAAAACCTTTTGATTCATGAATGTCACTGAGAGAAGACAATCAGATGTCCAAATGGTGCAAAATGGTGCACTTGAGGGCAACTTCAGATATTTAAATTTAATTAAGAAAAATAAAGCAGTTATTGAAAAATAGTGAGAGTGACAGCAAACACTAGAACAGGGGTTCCCAACTTGGGGTCCATGGACCCTTCAAGTAATGTTAGGGGTCCCATGGCATTTAAAAGGTTGGGAACCCCTGCACTAGAGAATATTAAAAAGGGAGGTAATACAGTAACCAAAGTGCAAAACCCATTTCTTGCTATTTAATGAAGTTAGTAAGAAATTACATTCCTTCCATAAGTCAGCTCAATGGCCTAATTCTGCTCCCTTTTTTTAAATTATTGCAAATAACATTTTGGCCTTGAACAGAATTGGGCTACATTAACTACAATTATTGAACTATAAAGATGATGAACAGTTGCCTTTTCCTCTGTTAACAATCTTGTGATCTTTGTAATTTTGGATAGGAAAAGTAAAATAATAACCCTGGGAGGTGTGTTAAAGGGAACAATTTAAGAAGGAGTGGGTGGAGATATAAAATCCTCTTGGGATCAGCTTCTATTATTAATCTTCCTTTTCCTTTACATATGGAATACCATATTGGTATCAGCCCAGATACGAGAATGAGCAATATCTTTCTAAAGAGATAGGACGAGCAGGAATAGAAAGACAAGTTAACCTATCACGAATGAACGTGAAAGCAGTTGTATTTGCTTTAAATTGCTATGTGTTAGTAGTGTTTGCAGTTAAATGTAAAACCTGCAATAGAAAGGACAGCAAAAAATGAAAAGGAAGTAGTAACCTCAAACAGGAAAAAAATCTGCTGATTCTGGAGATCCAAAGCAATGCACCCAAAATGCTGGACGAACTCAGCTGGCCAGGCAGCATCAATGGAAAAGAGCAAACAGTTGTCGTTCTGGGCTGAGACCCTTCGTCAGGACTGGAAAGGAAGAGGAAAGTAAGGGGGTAGTAACCTGCTGTGGACAAAGATGAGAAGACAGAAGAGAAGAGAAAATCCTGTTGAGTTTGAAGCAACTGACTGGTTTAAGGAATAGGAGGATGACAGTTTATTGCTATATAATTCCATAATAAATATGAATCTAATTCATCTTCTGTGAAGGCCAAGTCTTTATGTATATTTAAGGCAGAGGTTGATAGATTCTTGATTGCTCAGGGCATGAAAGGTTACCGGGGGGTGGGGGGGGGGGGGAGGATCAGCCATGATGAAATGGCAGAACACTCAATGGGCCAAATGGCCTAATTCTGCTCCTTATCTTATGGTCTTATAGTGCTGCCTCCTTCTGAAGAAGGGATAGAGAGAACTATTTAATATTTAGTGTGACACCTTAGACACTCAAAATTACAAATTAGTTTAAATTAAAATTTTGCTTAAATCATAAGTGCTAGATGAACAGTCAACGTATCAGACCATGAACTTATACATATTTCTAAACCATTATGAGATAGTTTCCTGTACAAAATAAACAGATTATTGCAGGTTTTACATTTAACTGCAAACACTACTAACACGTAGCAATTTAAAGCAAATACAACTGCTTTCACGTTCATCCGTGATAGGTTAACTTAATCCTATTATAAACAAAACCTATTGGATAACTCAAAACATCTTAAACCTGAAAGATTACTTGTTACACCAGGAGCATTGATTTGCAAAGATGTATTTACTTACTACAGGATTTTTTCATTGCTGGGATACTCAATTGATAACAGACATTGGTTGTCAACAAATGAGGTGATGAGCAATATACTTCACTATACTTCAGGAATCTTTTAAAATGAATCTTTACTTAGTGATAAGGGAGTTTACAGACTATTTATACAGATATAGATAATTTTTAAATTAAAGGCTTTAAACAAAATATATAGATAATGTATGAAATGCATTAAAATGATATAATGTTCTAGGTTTTGCTTCTACTGATTGATAATTGGATCATTAAAATTAGTATCATGAAACAGTAACATCAACACATTTTGATTTGATATATAATGTCCCAGTAGCATTACTAGACTCACTTTCCACTTCGTCACAGTATGTCTGTACTCATTCTCTCTAATTTCACTTTACCTCAAGATTCAGGCACATTTCAAACTCACAGGCACAATTTTGTCAGTATCATTCTTTCACTCTCCATCGACTTCTGCAGTAAGAATATATGTACATTTTGTGGACTTGTCAATTTATTGCAAAATGTCAGCGCTAGCCTCAATGGCAAGGAAATGTGTGGCATCAAGGGCTTATATGATCTAACACTCACCCTTCATGACAGTGTTAGATCAGTGAAGAAGGCAGAACAAGCCCTGCCCTTAAAAACACTGAAATTTACAGTGGTCAATGTTTGTTTTGGGTTCAATCTCTGGCATTCCAAAATGTGGCCCATTTCTCTAATACCTATGTATAGCATAATACCACCAAGAAGGTGGCTACTTTCATGCAAGCAACTTAGCAAGATTCCTCCAATAGTAACTCACAAATATGCACCTACTGAGAAAATCACAGCAGGTGTATGGGAATATCACTTTAATTCCCTTTCCAAGGCAAGGGCACCTTGTTATTCCTGTTTTTGGGACAAAATCCTGAAACTCCTTTCACAGCTTAGTTTTACGTACTTTAAGGACTGCAATAAGGGACCTCCACCATGCCCCTCCCCCAACCGATATGATCCAACAGTGTGCTCATGGGCAGTTATAGGGCAATCTGGTGAACTTTGCTCTTCCATAAGAATATTTTTCATAGATAGGGAAACCTGATGCCATCTCACCAGGGCCTTATATAATGAGAGCAAAGCATATTTACTCAAATCCTCTTCAAATGAAAGCTAACATTTCATTTACCTTCCTAATTGCTTGATGCAGCGCAACTTACCATGATTTCTGTACATTATACCCAGGTCCCTTTAACCGCTTCTTTTAATTTTTATAGTCATAGAAATGACCAGATATTCAAATGAGTGGTCTCTTCACTTCTCTACAATTAAAATCTACTTTACAGCATTTTATTCCATTTACCGTATCTTTTGCCCATTCAATTAGCAGTCCATATCTTCCAGAACCCACCTGCCTCCTTTTCACATTTCAACCTCCAACTTGCTCATCCAAATCCATACAGATAGTGAACTGGAATCCATTACTGATTCCAGCAGCACCTTTCTGGATAACTTTACTATTCTGCTAACTACATCAAAGTAGTGACAGATTTGTGAAACATTATTTCCCTTTTCTTTCTTTTCTTTATTAATCTTTTTATTGATTTTGAGAAAACATATATACAGACAAGGGGAGAATTATCTCAAATATATATCAGCAACAATATAAACAGAAGATTAAATAGATATTATCATAATCATACATAGTAATAAGCAAATATGCAATATATAATAAAAGGACAGCTAATTCTCCTCTTATCAATTCATAAAGAGGGAAAAAAAACTTTAAATTTAAAATAGATTAAAAAAAAACCACTACACTATAAGTTTATATTGGCTTTGTCCAATCCAACCATTATTTCTAAATAATGCCTGCTTCGCTGCTGCTGCTACTGTGTGGTAACCAGAATCTCCGGAGCAGAAGGCCCCGAAATCCTTGGCTTTGTTTGTTTCAGTGGCCGGGGCGAGGTTGAAGGTGCTCTGCAGAGGTTGGCGCTCGGGAGGCTGTATCGGAGGGGCTGGTCGGAGGCTCGAAGTTTTCAGATGGATGGACTCACTGTCGGCTGTGGTTGGCTGCTTCCAAGGTAACGGCAAGTTGACGGTGCCTGGAGGTTTATGGTAGGGAGTTTCTCCCTTTTGCCACCGCCATCGGGGACTTGGGAGTCAATCGACTCGGGGACTTTGAGACTATTTTTACCGTACCCATGGTTTGTTCTTCATCAAATTATGGTATTGTTTTGCACTGCTGTAACTATATGTTATAATTATGTCGTTCTGTCAGTGTTAGTCTTTGGTTTGTCCTGTTTTCTGTGATATCACTCCAGAGAAACATTGTATCATTTCTTAATGCATGCATGCATTTATAAATGACAATAAAAGAGGACTGAGTGTTCTCATAATCTAAGTGCCATGTTACCATTTTTTAAAGAACAGATTCTAGAATTTTCCCTTCGGCTGACATGTCTAATTGATCTGTAATTCCTCATTTTCTCACTCCCTCCTTTGTCATATTGTGGGGGGTCCATTTGATACATTCCAATATGTAGGAATGGTGGAAAATTACAACCAGTGCTTTCACCATCTTTGTTGCCACCTCCTTTAAAAACTTGAAATACAGGAAATCAGATATTGGGTGGTTATCAGCTTTTAGAGTTATTAAATTCTACAATTTGATTGTGCCATGAATAGGTAATTTCTTTCAGATCTTCATCCATTCTACAGGTCCTCCCCAAGTTACAATAGTTTCATTTCTGGAACTATTTGCAACCCAAACTATATCGAAGCTGGAAATGCACCTATCCAGCAGTATATTTAAATATATGATAACCAAGAGTGGCATATAGTTAAACCAGGGTACTTAACCATTCAGATTTCTCTGTTAGATGCAATGATATGCCACAAACTGAGTGCACACACAGCAGAAGTTGCCTGCAGCAGCTGACAAATCCATCTTGCCAGTCTCCTAAATGCCTGCCTATACAAACAACTATACATAGAGTCAGACATTTATAACCTGGGGACAACCTGCAGTTTTGTTGTCATCTACTATTTCCAGAACATATACTGTTATTTTCCTTGAAAAAATACGCAAATTGTGTAATTTTTCTGCCATTTCCTGTTTCATAAATATATCTCATGCATTAATCTGCAAAGGACCATGTTAACATTTACTTTTTTTTATATAAAATTCCAATGAAACAGCTATAGTTTGTTCTTGTTCTTCTTGGTTCGTCATTCACTAATTCTTCCTTCTAGTTTATCAGTTTATTCTCCTTCACTAAATTCTGAAATTTTCCCAATCCCCAAGCTTTGTCCTCTTTTGGCAAATTAAAAGCCCTTTCCTTACCTTATTCTAATTATAGCTAGACCACCTTTTGAGTTTCTATGCCTTGAAGGGGATATTCTTTGTAATTTTTTTGGTATTTAAATAATAATTAAACTCTGCATTATTTAATTAATGGTCATTGTTTCTTTATGTTCATATCTTACGTAGTTTCTCAATCTACAAGAATGATCTCATATCTAACACCTTTGATTTTGCCTTCTTTTAAACATTAAAGATCCTAATTTCAAACTGAGCTAAATTATTTTCAATCTTTATTTAAAATTCTATTATAAGATTCCTCTTCATTAAAGGCTACTTAACCAAGTTATTAATTAACCCTTTCTCATTACACTTAAGATTTTCATTTGAATTTGAAAATACCTTGTCATTTTCAAAACAAATTTCATAACCTTCTGTGGCTCCAGAAGTTAACAATGCCAAATGACTTATCAGATAACTTATGCTATGATTCTATCCTATCTTTTGCTATACCATGAAGTGTGGTAACTAAAACTGCATTAGTTCTTTTCTCCGAAATAGTTCAACCAAACCTTTTGCCATTAATTTCTTGTGTTCAGCTCTTCTCTGAACTGTTAAAGTTACGCTTTGCCTCAATGAAATATATTACCAACCAGCAGGGCTGTAGCTGAGGCAGCAGAGAAAGGATCAGCATGGGTGTGGACCAAGTATGTCCAGAGGGGCAGGTAGTCGGACAGTGTATACATATGTTGCAAACCCTTCAGTAGTTGCATAGACACCTGAAGAGCAGACCATCTGTTGGATGGAAGTGACCAACAACTCTGATAGAGGCAGATGCCAAGTTCTTAAGCTCACCAGTAGGAGGTGGTGCTTTAGCACTGCTGGCCCACCACCTCGAGGGAGTCTTGATCATAAGTGGGCCGAAACTCCTGAAGACAGGTGGCAGATCAACTGATGATCCCGCTGGTGATAGCACAGGACAGTTAACATCTTAGACCACGTGTATTTTGTAACTATATGTCAAAAGTGTGATTTAATACAAAGTGTTTTTGACTTGGATCTGAAAGAAAATCTAATTAAAGCAGTATTATAATTTGTTTCTTACAATCACAAAGTAACTAAATATAAATGTTATATTAAAAATCAGTTATTCCATACTATTTTGAGAGAAAATACTACAGATCACTTGAGAAAGACAAATTACCTTTTCATCAGGAATACTTTGACGAACAGATTCCAGATAATTGCTAGTGTTATCAACATTTGTGTAGCGCAGCAAAGTACGAGCAAAATCTTCTTCACTAATTGTGGTCATTCCTTTGGAGTATGAAAGGAATTCAGTTTCCAAAATTTCAGTTTGTATATTATCCATGAATCTAAAATAGTATTACAAGAACAGATTATGAGAAAAAACAGTGTTGTCTAATCAAAGATTTTTCTGATGTGACACAATAGTGAGAATTACTGAAATCAGCATAATTTTGTACATGCTATATTTTCTTTCAATTAACACAATAGTTTTCTCATAAATTGCAAGCAACTTAAAGAGCAATGAAGTTATAGTCTACACTAGATGTACAATTTGCAAATCTATTAACTGGAAATATAAAATGCAACTTCAATATAAAACAAGGTTATACTTCAACCTTATTCTAATTAACAGTAACATAAAATAATAGATTACAACTTCTCCTTTAAACACAGGCTAGCAAACAGGACCCATGTAATTCATGAAAACATTATTTTAATTTTTATGATAAAGAGATAAAACCCAAAACAGCAATGATTTTGATCAGAAATATTGTAGGAATTTAGTTCAGATAATTTATTTTGCGGTTGATGATAAACTACTCTGCCATAAATTTCTTCATTGTCAGCAATCTAAAACTGTAACATTCTGTTTTATCTTCCTGTAACAAATTTCTGACCAGCAATGGAATTGCACAAATGGGAAGGAATGCTGAATATTGTTTCATTTCAGATTGCCCAAAGTAACCTGCAAGCAAATTCGATTTGCTTAAAATTCACTTAGAATGCATACCCACAGTTTGGAGGCAAGGCTTAAATTATTTTTACTGGAGTAGTCTGGAATAAGAAAAAAGTTGTTGTAAATTATGTAGGATTTTGATGGAATAAGTTCTAGATGGGAAAGGATGTAATATATTAAATGGTGAACTGGGAAATAGGAGAAACCTAGCCATTCTGTATACTGTTATACTACAGAATAGGATTTTATTGGAAGTGTTGAGGAAAACATTAATATAAATGTATTCATTTATATCATAAAATCTAGGAATACCTAGATACAGTACATTAGCAATTAATTTTGGATAGCTAAGGGTACATGGACTGAATGACTTAAGATCCATTCTAAATTTCTAAAATATTAATTTGGTTTCTTTAATAAAATTATAGTTTTTGACTGGTCTATGGGAAAACGTAATCATTTTCTTAATGGACTGGAAGATTTCACAAATTCTGTCATTGGTTGCTATGACGCTGCATTTAAAAATTCTGCCTGCTATACTCCTTTTTCTTAATCAACACAAGAAACGCAATTCAAATTTATATCTGGTTGGATCTTCTATAAATTTTCTATTAGTGGCTACTGCAAATATTATCACTTCATCTGTCTAATAGCCAATCATATGCATCTGCTGTTATTCTGGCAATTTCTAACTTTTTCTAACTGGAAGACTGATTCATTTTGTTCACTTTCCTGTCCTCAAACCCCAATGATCTTAGCAATAGAAAAGTTTATCCAAAATAACTCTCAACATTTTCAAAGTACTTAATGGTGTTTATGTATCACTTTAAATTGAGTATATTTTAACTAATTCCCACAAATGAATCTCTTAAAAATATATAAAATTCAGCAAAAGACTACCCCAATAAGGGGAAATTTCGAAAATAGAAGTTGGCTAATCGGTATTTTATAACACACACCAATTTAATCAAGTTAATACAAATTTTAATTAGTGACTTACTTGTAAAAGTCATCAAAATTCAGCTCAGCCTTTCCTTTTCTTCCAAAAAAATGCACAAGTAGTGTAGTATCTACAAGAAAACTTTCCTCCACACGCTGTAATAAAATAAACATTAATATTGAAATACCTATTTCAATAACGAACTATCGCTGCTTAAAACTGACGGAAATAACTCTGACTGTGGATAGAAGCGCCCACAGAAGAAGCATGGCTGCAGATTGGGGTTTCAAGTGCATTTAAGGAAACGGGACTTTAAACTCCAAATACCGACTATCTTGCTGGCAAATGTGCAGTCTCTGGTGAATAAAATCGATGATCTCAGAGTTAGGGTGCTGGGACATTAGGACCACATGTGTCCTTTGTTTCACAGAATCCTGGTTAACTCCTTCCATACCGGATGCAGTGAATCAGATCGATGGGTTTACTGTACACCTTCACGATAGATCTATAGAGTCTCTCAAAAGCACAGATGGAGGAGTATGCCTCATGATCAACTCTTTTTCGTGCACAAATATATTAGTGCTGTCACAATTCTGCTCACCAGACCTGGAATATCTCGCAGTAAAGTGTCATCCTTTTTACCTACCATGGGAGTTCTCTGGGGTCATTTTGAAGGCAGTATATATTCCACCTCAGGCCAATGTCAATCAGGCTTTAGATGATCTGAGTAATGGGATCAACATGCATGAAACAGTGCATCCCAACACTTCATCATTGTTTTGGGAGATTTAAACCAGGCTGGTCTGAAAAAATCACTAAACAATTACAATCAACAGATGACTTGCAATACCAGAGGAAACAACACACTGGACCATTGCCACACCACCATCAAGAACACCTGCCGTGCTATTTAACACCCTCACTTTGGGAATTCTGATCACCTAGCTGTACTTCTACTCCCTGAGTATAGACAGAGACTGAAGACTGCAGCACCAGCAGTGAGGACCAAGAGGTATGGACAAGGGAAGCACAAGAACATCTACAGGACTGCTTTGAATTGGTGGACTGCACGGTATTCAGGGATTCATCTTCGAACCTGGAAGAGTATGTTGCAGTTGTTACCGACTTCATTAGAACCTGTGTGGATGAGTGTGTGCCTACAAAAACTACAACACATTTACAAAGCAAAAGCCGTGGATGAACTAGGAGGTACGTTGTCTGCTGAAGGCTAGATCTGTGGCATTCAGGTCTGGCAATCCAGACTTGAATGCCACAGGTATGATCTGCGGAGGGCTATTTTAAGGGTGAAGAGACAATTTCAAACGAGATTGGAGGCGATATCGGATGCACGACAACTCTAGCGGGGTCTGCAAGACATTACTTCCCCCAAAGCGAAACCCAATAGCATGAATGGCAGTGATGCTTCACTACCAAATGAACTCAATGCCTTCTATGCCTGCTTTGAAAGGGAGAACACAACTACGACTGTGAAGATCCCTGCTGTATCTGATGACCCTGTGATCTCTGTCTCAGAGGCTGATGTTAGGCTGTCTTTACAGAGAATGAACCCTCAGAAGGCAAAAGGTCCTGATGGAGTACCTGGTAAGGTTCTGAAAACCTGTGGCAACCAACTGGTGGAGTACTCAAGGACCTTTTCAGCCTCTCACTGCTACGGGTGGAAGTTCCCACTTGCTTCAAAAAGGCAATAACTATACCAGTGCCTAAGAAGAATAACATGAGCTGCCTTAATGACTGTTGCCTGGTAGCACGCACATCTACAGTGATGAAATGCGTTGAGAGGTTGGTCATGTTGCAATTTGCCTATTGCCACAATAGGTTAACGGCAGATGCAATCTCAATGGCTCTCTAAGCGGCTTTAGACCACCTGGACAACACAAACCCCCATGTCAGGGTGCTGTTCATTGACTATAGCTCTGCATTTAATACCATCATTTCCACAATCCTGAATGAGAAGTTGCAGAACCTGAGCCTCCGTATCTTCCTCTGTAATTGGATCCTTGACTTCCTAACCGGAAGAGCACAATCTGTGTGGATTGGTGATAACATCTCCTCCTCGCTGACAATCAACACTGGTGTGCTTCAGGGGTGTGTGCTTTGCCTACTGCTCTACTCTCTATATACCTATGACTGCGTGGCTAGGTGTATCTCAAATACCATCTATAAATTTGCAGATGATACAACCATTGTTGGTAGAATCTCAGGTGGTGACGAGAGGGCATACAGGAGTGAGATATGCCAACTAATGTATAAGATGATGAGAGGCAATGATCGTGTGGATAGTCAGAGGCTTTTTCCCAGGCTGAAATGGCTATCACGAGAGGGCACAGTTTTAAGGTGCTTGAAAGTAGGTACAGATGAGATGTCAGGAGTAAGTTCTTTATGCAGAGAGTGGTGAGTGTGTGGAATAGGCTGCCGACGATGGTGGTGGAGGCGGACACGATTGTGTCTTTTAAAAGACTCCTGGTCAGGTCTATGGTGCTTAGAAAAATAGAGGGCCATGGGTAACCCTAGGTAATTTCTAAAGTAAGTATATGTTCTGCACAGCATTGTGGGCTGAAGGGCCTGTATTGTGCTGTAGCTTTTCTATGTCTCTAGTGGAGTAGTGCCCTCGGCAACAACCTGGCACTCAACATCAGTAAGACGAAAGAACTGATTGTGGCTTCTGGAAGAGTAAGACGAAGGAACACATAACGATCCTCATAGAGGGATCAGAAGTGGAGAGAGCCAGCAGTTTCAAGTTCCTGGGTGTCAAGATCTCTGAGGATCTAACCTGGTCCCAACATATAGATGCAGTTATAAAGAAAGTAAGACAGCTGCTATACTTTACTAGGAGTTTGAAGAGATTTCGTATGTCAACAAATACACTCAAAAACTTCTATAGATGTACAGTGGAGAGCATTCTGACAGTCTGCATCACTGTCTGGTATTGGGGTGCGGGGGAGAGGGCTACTGCACAGGACCAAAAGAAGCTGCAGAGGGTTGTAAATTTAGTCAGCTCCATCTTGTACGAAGTCCATCTTGGTACAAAGTACCCAGGACATCTTCAGGGAGCGGTGTCTCAGAAAGGCAGTCCATTATTAAGGACGTCCAGCACCCAGGGCATGCCCTTTTCTCACTGTTACCATCAGGTAGGAAGTACAGAAGCCTGAAGGCACACACTCAGTGATTCAGAAACACCTTCTTCCCCTCTGCCATCCGATTCCAAAATGGACATTGAACCCTTGGACACTACTTCACTTTTTTTTAATATATAGTATTTCTGATTTTTGCATGATTTTTAATCTATTCAATATAAGTATACTGTATAAAGTATACTGAATAAGATTTATTTATTTATTATTATTTTTTTTCTTCTATATTATGTATTGCATTGAACTGCTGCTACTAAGTTAACAAATTTCATGTCACATGCCGGTGATAATAAACCTGATTCTGATTCTGTCTCTGAAATGGTTTCATTTCAAAGTTTTCTGATTTTCTGATCTTGCAAACTTAGAAGCAAAATCTCCTCCTAAAATAATTTCTTGTGAAGGAAACACTTCTCCATGAAATCTTAAACATAAAAAGCAAATAACATGTTGTAAAGTATTGTTCTCATATTTGTGGTTTCTCTGTAGCAACTCTTCTATGCTAATGTATAGTTTGCCTCACCAGCAACTGTCTTTACATCTCCAGCATCCATTGTATTATACTATCTTCCTGCTTTTAGTGATAAGGGTATTACAATTCTGACTCCTCCTCTCTAGCTTTTGCTATTTGTTTAGGTGTTATTCCATTTATATCTTCATTACAATAAAATTAATACTGTTTTACATTCTTTCAAATATGCAGGTTTCTGCATTTCCATAAACTTATTGCTACATCTAGTGATACCAGAAGAAACAGTACAAGAAAAGTTGAATATGTTTTGGATAGCTAAACCTTGGTTTCTCTCGAAATTCTTCAGCAGTTAATTCAACCATTTCCTTCTACACAGTGCCTACAAAAAGTATTCACCCCCTTGGAAGTTTTTATGTTTTATTGTTTTACAACATTGAATGACAGTGGATTTAATTTGGCTTTTTTGACACTGATCAACAGAAAAAGACCCTTTCGTGTCAAACTGAAAACAGATCTCTACAAAATGATCTAAATTAATTACAAATATAAAATACAAAATATTTTTGTAATATTTAACACAAAATGCAACACAAAATATTGCATAAGTATTACCCCCCCCGCCCCGCCAATATGACATATCAAATCATCACTGGCGCAGCCAATTGATTTTAGAAGTCACATAATTAGTTAAATGGAAATCTGCTTTTGGAGATCTGTGTGCAGTCAAAATATTTCAATTGATTGTAGTAAGAACACACCTGTATCTGGAAGGTCCAACTGCTGGTGCGTCAGTATCCAGGCAAAAATTACACCATGAAGACAAAAGAACACTTCAAACAATGCCACAAAAAAGTTATTGAAAAGCACAAGTCAGGAGATAGATAGAAAACAATTTCCAAGTCACTGAATATCCCTTTGAGTACAAAAGTCAATCATCAAGAAATAGAAAGAATATGGCACAGCTGAAAATCTGCTTGGAGCAGGCCATCCTCAAAAACTGAGTGACCGTGCAACAAGGGGACTAGTGAGGGAGCCAAAAGACCTATAACAACTCAGGAGGAGTTCAAAACTTCAGTGGCTGAGATGGGAGAGACTACACATATAGCAACTGTTCCCCAGTGCATCACTAGTTGCAGCTTTATGGGAGAGTGGCAAAAAGAAAGCAATAAAGTTGAAAAAAACTCTCATGAAACCTCAGTCAGAGTTTGCCAGAAGGCATGTGGGAGAGTCTGAAGTCAGCTGGAAGAAGGTTCTATAGTCTGATGAAACCAAAATTGAGCTTTTTGGCTAACAGACTAACTGCTAAATTTGACATAAGCTAAGCACCTCACTTCTTCAAAAACACACCATCCCTACTGTGAAGCATGGTGGTGGCTGCATCGTGCTGTGAGGATGCTTCAATGCAGCTGGCCCTGGAATGCTTGTGAAGGTAGAAGGTAAAATTAATGCAGCAAAATACAGGGAAATCCCGGAGGAAAACCTGATGCAGCAGTCTGCAAGAGAACTGCAACTTGGGAAAAGATTTGTTTTCCAACAAGATAATGACCCCAAGCATAAAGTCAAAGCTACACAGGAATGGCTTAAAAACAACAAAGTTGACCAAGTCAGAGTCCAGACCTCAATCTAATTGAAAAATTGTGGCTGGACTTGAAAAGGGCTGTTCACTCACAATTCCCATGGAATTTGATAGAACTTGAGCAGTTTTGTAAAGAAGAATAGGAAACTGTAATTACAATATCCAGATGTGCAAATCTGATATAGAGACCTATCGCCTCTTTTATCTCAGACAGTTGAAGAAGTTTGATATGGGCCCCAAATCCTAAGAATTTTCTATTGGGGCACAATTGAGAGCATCCTGACTGGCTGCATCACTGCCTGGTATGGGAACTGTATTTCCCTCAATCGCAGGACTCTGCAGAGAGTGGTGCGGAGAGCCCAGCGCATTTATAGATGTGAACTTCCCACTATTCAGGACACTTACAAAGGCAGGTGTGTAAAAAGGGCCCAAAGGATCATTGGGGACCTGAGTCACACCAACCACAAACTGTTCCAGCTGCTACTATCCGGGAAACGGTCCCGCAGCATAAAAGCCAGGACCAACAGGCTCCAGGACAGCTTCTTCCACCAGGCCATCATGCTGACACAACTGTATTTCTATGTTATATTGACTATCCTGTTGTGCATACTATTTATTATAAATTACTATAAATTGCATACTTAGATGGAGACATAATGTAAAGATTTTTATTCCTCATGTATATGAAAGATGTAAGTAATAAAGTCAACTTAATTCAATTCACACAGACTCAAGGCTGTAATTGCTGCCACACGTACACCTACTGAATACTGACTGAGGGAGTGAGTAATTAAGCGAGTTTATTGAAATTGAGGCTAAATTACTGCTGTCAATTGTCCTTTATGAGCATATTAATAGTAAGATAGTAGCTGAAAAATTGGAATGCATAAGGTACGGAGGGAGATGTAAGTGAGCTCATGAATGAGTATTACCAATGTAACACTAATGGGGAAGGCCGTGGAAATAATAAATGAATAAATTTATAACTAAATTTAATTAACAAGTTCCTCTAAATATAAATCACTTGCTTTGAAATCTGTCTACTACAACAGTTTTGTATACTAGGTGAACATTTTTAACCCAAGTCCAAATTGAGTACAGACCATGCGAATTCTAGTGTTTTATGGGCAGATGGAGTGTTTTACTCACTATCCACCAAAGCAGCTAGATCCAACATTCTAAAGACCGTTCTGTGGATACAAAGTACTAAAAGTATCCATTGATCACTTTTAGATTAAATGCATTGCATTAAACATTATCCAATGATAGAATTTCATTTCCTGTATTTTACTAAACATTGATATACTTAAGCCAAATACTTGAGTATTTTAAAATTTTGACTCCATACCAAAAAAGCTCCATAAATTTAACAATTTATAAGTCACTATTTTAAAAGTGAATATGGGTACAACTTACAAGTCTGCATTTATTGGTTATTCCTAGCTGAGTTGAGAAAGAGGTGGTGAGCCACATTCTTGAACTATTGAGCAGTTTAAACTGGTTTCTACGTCACAGGAAACTCAGAAAGAATCAGTCATTTTAGTGAATAGTTTTGTACCGGAAGGAAGTTAATGGACTTTAATGCTATTGTTACAAGACCATAAAATATGTGAGCAAAATTAGGCTATTCGGCCCATTGAGTCTGCTCCTCTCTGCATTTGTGACTGATTTATTTCCTTAACCCCATTCTCCTGCTTTCTCCCCATAACCCTCAACTCCCTTACCAACCAAAAACTAATCACCCGTGGTCTTAAATACACCCAATGACTTGATCATTGTCCAAGTTGCATGCCATCTTGGACAATGTCTCCCATCCACTACATAATGTACTGGTTGGGCACAGGAGTACATTCAGCCAGAGACTCATTCCACCGAGATGCAACACTGAGTGTCACAGGAAGTCATTCCTGCCTGTGGCCATCAAACTTTACAACTCCTCCCTTGGAGGGTCAGACACCCTGAGCCAATAGGCTGGTCCTGGACTTATTTCCATCTGGCATAATTTACATATTATTATTTAATTATTTATGGTTTTATATTGCTATACTTATACTCTATTCTTGGTTGGTGCAACTGTAACTAAACCCAATTTCCTTCGGGATCAATAAAGTATGACTATGACTATCAAATTCCATGGCAACAACCCCTATTGCAACTGAATCCTTGACTTCCTGACTAACAGACAGCAACACCTACACCATGACTATTCTAAACACTGCTACTCCATATGGTTGCATCCTTTGCCCCTTACTCTGCTCCCTTTACGCTCACAATTATGTGGCCAGATTCTGCTCTAATTCCATCTACAAGTTTTCAGATATCACTGTAGTGCGCCATTTCTCAAATCATGATGCATCAGAATACAGGAAGGACTACTTGGTAACATGACAACAACCTTTCCGTCTACGTCAGCAAAACAAAAGAACTGTCATTGACTTCAGGAAGGGGGACAGTGCACGTTCCTGTCTACGTCGACAGTGTTGAGGTTGAGAGCTTCAAATTCCTAGCAGTGAACATCACCAATAGCTTGTCCTGAATGTCATGACTAAGAAAGCACACCAATATCTCTACTTTCTCAGAAGGCTCAAAAAATTTGGCATTTCCCCATCGATCCTCTCTGAATGCATAATGGGCTTGGTTTGGCAACTGCTCTGCAGGTCACTGCAGAAAGTGCAGAGTTGTGAATACAGCTCAGCACATCAGGTAAACCAGACTCCCCTCCGTGGACTCTGTCTAAACTTATTGTTGCCTGAATAAAGCAGCCTGCACAATCAAAAACCTCACCCACCCCAGACATTCTCTTTCTCTCCTCTTCCATCATACAGAAAATACAAAAGCCTGAATGCACATACCTCTAGGCTCAGGGACAGCTTCTACCCTACTGTTGTAAGAATATTAAATGGTTCCCTAGTGCAATAAAATGGAATTGTGATTTCACAAGCCACCTCATTAGGATAGTATAACTTATAGTTTACCTGCACTGTGGTTTCTCTGTAGCTATTACACTATATTTTGTATTGTTATAGCTTAACCTTGTTCTACCTCAGTTGCACTTTGTGCATTGATGTAGAACAATTTGATCTGTATGACGATATGCAGGGCAAGTTTTCACTGGATCTAGGTATGTGTGACGGTCGTAAACAAATTCCAATTGCAGGTTCAGATTCACTATCTTCTGTCTAAGGAACTTACTCCTTCAGAAAGGGGCATCTTTTTGCTAAGGCTGTACCTTACATCCTAGACACTGCTATTAGTGGAAACATCTTATCCATATCCACTCTAACCAGGCCTTTCATATTTGGTAGTTTTCAATAAGATCCTCTCCACACTGCATTCTTCTAAACTCCAGTGAGTACTGGCCCAGGGCCATCAAATTCTCCTTGTACATTAAGCCTTTCTTTCGCAGGATCATTTGTGTGAACCTCCTCTGGACCCTCTCCAGGGTGAGTACACCTTTCCTTAGGTTCTCGGTCAAATCTTTCAACATTGCTCAAAATCTTTTAAATTTAATCTGACCAATGCCATATAAAACCTCAGTAGTACTTCATTACTTTTGTATTCTAGTCCTCTTGAAATGAATGCTAATATTACATTTGCCTTCTTTACTACCAACTCAACCTGCAAGTTAACTTTTGGGTATCTTGAATTAGGACTCCTATGCCTTTGCACCTTCAATTTCTGAATTTTCTGTCTGTTTATAAAATAATCCACACCTTTATTCTTCCTAGTAAGTGCATAACCTCACGCTACCCTCTGGTGTATTCCATTTGCCACTTCTCTGCCTGGTTTCCTAACCCATGTTCTTCAACAGACTCTCTGCCTCTGCATCCCTAACTGTCCCTCTACCTACAGTGGCATGCAAAAGTTTGGGCACCCCGGTCAAAATTTCTGTTACTGTGAATAGCTAAGCGAGTAAAAGATGACCTGATTTCCAAAGGCATAAAGTTAAAGATGACACATTTCTTTAATATTTTAAGCAGGATTACTTTTTTATTTCCGTCTTTTACAGTTACAAAATAACAAAAATGGAAAAGTGCCTGAAGCAAAAGTTTGGGTACCCTGCATGGTCAGTACTTAGTAACACCCCCTTTGGCAAGTATCACAGCTTGTAAACGCTTTCTGTAGCCAGCTAAGAGTCTTTCAATTCTTGTTTGGGGGATTTTCGCCCATTCTTCCTTGCAGAAGGCTTCTAGTTCTGTGAGGTTCTTGGGCCGTCTTGCATGCACTGCTCTTTTGAGGTCTATCCACAGATTTTCTATGATGTTTAGGTTGGGGGACTGTGAGGGCCATGGCAAAACCTTCAGCTTGCGCCTCTTCAGGTAGTCCACTGTGGATTTTGAGGTGTGTTTAGGATCATTATCCTGTTGTAGAAGCCATCCTCTTTTCATCTTCAGCTTTTTTACAAGATGGTGTGATGTTTACTTCCAGAATTTGCTGGTACCTAATTGAATTCATTCTTCCCTCTACCAGTGAAATGTTCCCCATGCCACTGGCTGCAACACAAGCCCAAAGCATGATCGATCCACCCCCGTGCTTAACAGTTGGAGAGGTGTTCTTTTCATGAAATTCTGCACTCTTTTTTCTCCAAACATACCTTTGCTCATTGCGGCCAAGAAGTTCTATTTCAACTTCATCAGTCCATAGAACTTGTTTCCAAAATGCATCAGGCTTGTTTAGATGTTCCTTTGCAAACTTCTGATGCTGAATTTTGTGGTGAGGATGCAGGAAAGGTTTTCTTTTGATGATTCTTCCATGAAGGTCATATTTGTGCAGGTGTTGCTGCATAGTAGAAGAGTGCACCACCACTCCAGAGTCTGCTAAATCTTCCTGAAGGTCCTTTGCAGTCAAACGGGGGTTTTGATTTGCCTTTCTAGCAATCCTACGAGCAGTTCTCTCCGAAAGTTTTCTTGGTCTTCCAGACCTCAACTTGACCTCCACCATTCCCGTTAACTGCCATTTCTTAATTACATTATGAACTGAGGAAATGGCTACCTGAAAACGCTTTGCTATCTTCTTATAGCCTTCTCCTGCTTTGTGGGCATCATTTATTTTAATTTTCAGAGCACTAATCAGCTGCTTAGAGGAGCCCATTGCTGCTGATTGTTGGTACAAGGTTTGAGGAGTCAGAGTATTTATAAAGCTTTGAAATTTACATCACCTGGCCTTTCCTAAAGATGACTGTGAACAAGCCTTAGCCCTAACAAGCTAATTAAGGTCTGAGACCTTGGTAAAAGTTATCTGAGCGCTCTTGTGGTGCCCAAACTTTTGCATGGTGCTCCTTTCCTTTTTTTCACTCTAAAATTGTACAAAACAAAAATAATACACTAACCTTGCTTAAGATGTTGAAAAGAAAGTTTCATCTTTAACTTTATGACTTTTGGAGATCAGTTCACCTTCTACTCACTTAACTATTCACAGTAACAGAAATTTTGACCAGGGGTGTGCATGCCACTGTATCATGGAATCATCTAAAAATATGGTCAAAATGTCATGATTTCCTTCTTGCAGATCATTAACATACAAAGTGAAAAATTGTGGTCCCAACACTGACCCCTGTGGAACTCCACTGGTCACCAGCAGCCATCCTGAAAAAAGACTCCTTTATATCCACTTTGCCTTCTGCCAATCAGCTATTCTTTCCATGCCAATATCTTGTTTAGCAGTCTTGTGTGTGGCACCTTATTGAAGGCCTTCTGAAAATCCAAGTAAATACACCCAGATTCTTCTGTCTAACTTCCTTGATACCTTCAGAGAGAGTTCTAGATTTGTTAGACATGATCACTTCTTAACAAAGAGGCATTCTATTTACGATTTTACAGCTCTCTGGACCCCTCCCTGACTCCAGTGATTCTTCAAAGATCATTTTATTTAAGTATCTTTTACATAAGCTAACAATTTATTCCCCGATTTAAAAGAAATCAGATCCCAAAACTGCTAATGTGGGAATTTGATTTTTGTTAATAGTCTGGTAAAATCACCATTATACTACACAGTCTCAAGTTTTGGAACTTAACTTCAGAACCACACTGTCCTTTGTGTTTTGCAAACCACAGAAATGACAGTGTAAGTACATTGCAAATAAAATGCATTAACACAAATAAATTACTAAAATCTCTCAGGACTCTTTCAGTTATTTTTGTACCTCAGCAAGATCTGAAAAGAGTGCTTGGCTGGTGTTACGTCTCAATGTATCCCAGTAACTTCGATCTGTGGTATGATCTGGGCAATCTTTTTTTAACACCTGCGGAGTTATGAAAAGGTATAATTGTTGTAACGTTCAACATTGCTGAGGAGATATAGTGAAAGTTCCATACAAGACACTAAAAAAAATTAAGCAATTCTGCTCCCTTCAGTTTGATTGAACAAGGAATTTTAGGAGTGCATATCCTAAAATTTAAATACATTGTTTCTTTGTAACCTGGAGTACTGTGTACAGCTGAAGGGTTTCATCCTGAAATGTCGACTGTACTCTTTTCCATAGATGCTGCCTGGCCTGCTGAGTTCCTCCAGCATTTTGTGTGTGACACTGTGTATAGTTTTGCTTCCTGGACCTAAAAATAATTATACTAGCCTCATGGGAAGTGTAAAGCAATGAAAGATAAATCAGCTGGTTGAGTGGTGTTGCAGCAACAATCTTTCACTCAAAGTATTAATTGTGGACTTCAGGATGTGAAGTCGGGAGAACACACACCAGTCCTTATTGATGGGTCAAGCAGTGGAAAAGGTGAGCAGTTTCAAATTCCTGGGTGTCAACATCTCTGAAGATTTATCCTGGGCCCAACATATTTGTGTAATTACAAAGAAAGCATGCCAGTGATTATACATCTTTTATGAGTTTGAGGAGATTTGGTATGTCACCAAAGACTCTAGAAGGTGTTTAATGATGTACAATGGAGAGCATTCAAACTGGTTACATCACCACCTGGTATGCAGGCACCAAAGCACAAGACTGGAAAAAGGTACAGAGGGTTGTAAGCTCAGCTAGTTCCATCATGGGCACTATCCTCCCCACCATCAAGGACATCTTCAAAAGGCGATGCCTGACAAAGGTGGCATCCATCATTAAAGACCCATAACACCCAGGACATGCCCTATTCTCATTACTACCATCAGGGAGGAGTACGAGCTTGAAGGGTATTGTAGCCATTGTGAGACTTGGTTCAGGAGGGACGGGAGTGGCAGCTGAATACTCCAGGGTTTAGACATGACAGAGTGGGAGGGATTAAAGGAGGAGGGGTGGCACTACTAGTCAAGAAAAATGTCACAGCAGCGTTCAGTCAGGACAGACTGGAGAACTTATCTAGTGAGGTGCATTGGGTGGAACAGAGAATTAAATTACTATGACCATGTTAATAGCGCTATATTACAGACCACCCAACAGTCCAAGGGATTTAGAGGAACAAATTTGTCGACAGATCGTAGACTGTTGCAAGAAACATAAGGTTGTTATAGTAGGTGATTTTTACTTTCCATGTATTGACTGGGACTTCCATACTGTATAAGGAATAGATAGGATCGAATTTATCAAACGTGTTCAGCAAAGTCTTCTTAATCAGTACATAGAAGCCCCAATGAGAGAAAGTGTGCAGTACTTGACTTCCTATTAGGGAATGAGACAGGGCAGGTGACAAATTTGTGCAGGGGAACACTTCGCATCTAGTTTCAAAGTAAACATGCAAAAAGATAGGTCTGGTCCTTGGGTTCAGATTCTAAATTGGAGAAAGGCCAATTTTGATGGTGTCATGAATGATCTGGCAAGTATGGATTGGGACAGGCTGTTTTCTGGCAACAATAGAAAGCATCCAAAAGTAAAATTTTGAGAGTACGAAGCTTGTATGAGGCTGTTAGAATAAAAGGTAATGATAACAGTTGTAGGAAACTTTAGTATTCAAGAGATACTGAGGCCTTGGTTAAAAAAAGGGAGGTGAATTGCAGGTAGGGGCAGGTTGGAACAAATGAGGTGCTTATGAAGTAGAAGAAATGCAAGAGAACACTTAAGAAAGCCATCACGAGGGCTAAAAGAGTACACAATGTTGCCTTAGTAGACAAGGTGAAGGAAAATCCTAAGGGTTTCTACAGATATGTTAAGAACAAAAGGATTGCTAGGGACAAAATTGGTCCTCTGGAAGATCAGAATAGTAATCCATGTGTGGAACCAAGAGAGATGGGGGGAGATCCAAAATGTTTTTTTTTGCATCTGTATTTACATAGTCTATCAAAGTAAGGCAAAACATCATCAACTTCATGGACTCTATACAGATTACAGTGGAGGTGGTGTTGGGTCCTTTGTTGTTTGTCATCTGTATCAATGTTCTGGATGATAAAGTGGTTAACTGAATCAGCAAATCTGCGATGATACCAAGACTAAGGGTGTAGTGAACAGTGAGGAAGACTATCATGGCTTGCAGTAGGATCTGGACCAACTGGAAAAATGGGCTGAAAAATGGCAGATGGAATTTAATGCAGATAAGTGTGGGGCTTTGCGCTTTGGAAGGACAAACAGGGTAGGTCTTACATAATGAATGGTAGGGCACAGAGTACAGTAGAACAAAGGGATCTGGGAATACAGGTCAATAATTCATTGAAAGTAGCATCACAGGTTGATAGAACTGTAAAGAAAGCTTTCGACACATTGATCTTCATAAGTCAAACTATTGAAGGAGATGAGATTTTATACTGAAGTTGTATGAGACATTGGTGAGCCCTAATTTGGAGTATTGTGCACAGTTTTGGTCACCTTACTTCAGGAAAAATGTAAAAAAAAGTTAAAAGACTACAGAGAAAATTTACAAAGATGTTGCCGGTCTGGAGGACCTGAGTTACAAGGAAAGATTAAATAGGTTAGGACTTTATTCCTTGGATCGTAGAAAACTGAGTGAAGATTTGATTGAGGTATGCAAAATTAAGAAGGGTATAGATAAGGTAAAAAGCAAGCAGGTTTTTTCCACTGAAGTTGGGTGGGACTACAACTGGAGGTTATGGGTTAAGGGTGAAAGGTGAATAGTTTATAGGGAATATGAAGGGAAACTTCTTCATTCAGAGGGTTGTGAGAGTGTGGAATGAGCTGCCAGCACAATTGGTGCATGTGACCTAATTTCAATGTTTAAGAGCAGTTTGGATAGGTACATGGATGGTAGTGATATGGAGGGCTATGGTCCCAGTACAGGTCGATGGGAATAGACAGTTTAAATGGTTCGGCATGGACTAGATGGGCCTTGGGGCCTGTTTCTGTGCTGTACCTTTCTATGACTCTATGACCTTGTCCTTTTCCTAATCTAAGATGGCTTTAAAAATTGGTTGTGCCAAAATTAGGTAGCATGACCCAAGAATAAGAGGTATGCTATTCAAGATGCATGCAAAGATATATTTATTTAGTGTAGTGAATTCTGGAATGTTCTGTCATAGGGAACTTTGGGCAGTCAATCACTGAATATATACAAGACTGAGAACTATAGACTTGAGACAAGGTTATCAAAGAAATTGAGCATCAGTGGAAAATTGGAGTCAAAGTCAAGATCAGTTAAGATCTGATTGGCAGAAAAAGCCCAAAGAGCAGAACAGACTAATGCAGCTGCTATTTCTGATGCTCTCAAGTTCTTAAAAATGAATTGTAGGGCAAAATGCAATTATTCATAAAAATGATACTTTCCCAGGTAAGTTTATGGATTTAATTCAATCTTTTGCATTTCAAGTCTATTGTACTTAAGTGGTAGGATATTATTTTTCTCGAAGTGTCGGATTCTACATTTCTGCAGGATTACAAAAGGGATCAGCCAGTCTTTAAGTAGTGAGGTGCAAGAACTTGCTCATTTCTGTGGACTTCCTCTTGACACAGTCTACTAGCCCAGAAATACTGCACGGTAGTGAATAGGGGAGTCTGCATTCTTTATATAACTTTACAGGTCATTCCCAGCTTACAGAAGGGTTCCATTCCTGGGATTCGTTTATAACCGAAACAGTTCGCAAGTGAGAAACGTGGTCATGAACTGAGTTCCTGCATGGCAGAAAATGCCTGCAGACTTGCAGCAGCTAGCAAATAAATTCTACTTTGTCTCCTAAATGCTCAGTTATAAGTATAGGCTGTATATTTTTTTTAAAAGAGATACAGCACTGTGACAAGCCCTTCCGGCCCAACAAGCCTGTGCTGCCTAATTACACATGTGACCACTTAACCCACTAACCCATACGTATGGAAGGAAACTGGAGCACCCAGAGGAAAACCACACAGTCATGGGGAAGAATGCACAAACTCCTTACAGCCAGTGGTGGAAATTGGACCAGGTCGCTGGCACTGTAAAGCAATGTGTTAACCACTACGCTAACATGTTGACTTTATGCCATGCTTTCACAACCTAGGTATGATCTGTAAACATGTTGTAATGTTCTACCTATATTGATTTATTGCAACAATATATATGAGTAAGTAAGTTCAAGAACACAAAGAATAAAACTCGTCAAACTTCAACATTTTATTGACCAGATTATATCAAAATTAATCTGGTACTGTTACTTTCTATTTTGTTTAAAAATAGACACTCTTCTTCCTGCACAAATACTGTAAATGAACTGTTCAAATACAGCGCTATTATTATGTATTCTAAATATTATTATTTAAGGAACAGAATTGTACGAGACAAGACCAAGGAAATAAAAGTATGGAAATATATATTCTTGAGTTTTAATTTTATCTTCTAACTCTTGTAGCACTATTAATAGCAGTCATGTAAAGACATTTTCCCCCATACAACAAAAAGTTCACTAAATTTAGGAAGTAAATAATTGAAATTTAGTATCTTAGTAAAATCTTGAAAAAGAACAATCTAGAAATGAGGGAAAATGGTTGTTGTGAAGTTACTGATAATACCTGTTTCATTAATTCTTTGATCCTCTATTTCATGTATGCACAGGATTTTATTAATTCTCTATTCTAATTTTGTCATTTTGGATTGTCTTTAATTCTTTATTTGTCCTGAGTTTTTCCTCTGTTTTCCCCATTTCTTCAATTTTCTTTCGTGATCTCTTTCCAGGTATCTGCTATATTTTTTGTATTCTCTGTGTTCTTTGCCCTGGACAGAACTTGCAAGTTCTTACTCATCTTACTCTGATTAGGCACATTTTTACCTGTATGCCATATATGCCATATTCATTTATTTTCCCTTACACAGCTAGGTACAGAAATCTCACATGACACAAAGCAAGTAGAATTTATGTTGGCTTGCAGTGAAGGTTTGTCACCAACCAGTCTAACTACTGAAACACTGAGATGAAGGGGAGGGGGCAGTGGAAACAGAGCCCTCAGACCAGAAAAGTGAGGAGAACACTGTTTTTAATCTCTAAAAATTCAAGACTGAGACACAGCTTATGACAGACAGACTAGTTTTCAGCCAAGTGTCATACCATGCTTTTAAGCTTTGCTCTAAGCTTTTTGCCTCTGTAGTAAAGAATGTACCGTATAGAATTTTGAGGGCTCCATGGTATAAAGCACTGTTCACATAAAATATCATATGCCGTAAAATGTAGATAATAACAGGTCCTGATTTTTCATTAACGTGGTAATAACTCTAAGAACAGGTTTCTAAAGCTCTAAATCTACCAAGTCTAATGGGAAAAAAATTTGAAGTAATGTACTTTTGTAAATTCAAATAGAATTAAGTGATCTGAATGTTTAATGACATACTCAGGATCTGATGACCATAAGGGTGTAACTATAATTTCTTTCTGAGATTGTCCTGTATGAATGAAAGAAAAATAAGCTGGCCTGTGGCTGGAGTCCAGAGACAGATTGCTGCTGGAAGTAGGGAATGGAAGTACCAGGGCCTTGATATGGGTTAATACCAAAAAGAAACAATTAGAATGACAGAAGCATCCAAAAAACTATCTGGGTAAGAAAATCAGCTCAGCTGCAATGTACACAGACAAATGAGAATGAAAATGTGCAGAAAATGCTTATAGTGATATATATATAAATTGTATTTTTATTTATATATATATATATATATATATATATATATAAAAATAAAAATACAATTTTTTACTTTCATTAAACTTATATAAAACTATTTCCTTTCTTACCTAATCAATGCAATGACATATTAAATACCCAGTTCAGATTATTTTTTGCAGGCACCAGAAATTAGAGAACTCTTTAACCTTCCTATTATATGATCAATTTAGTCTTCTTCAACAGATACTCTTTTCATTTTCTAATACAAATACGGTAGCATTTACTTAGTCTATTAGCAGTGTTATCTGATGATTTTATTGATTTTTATATTATTAAATTCTAAACATGCCCTCAGGAAGGAAGTATATACATACCACAACACCTTTTGGTAAACAATTAATTGAAATGGTTAGAATTCAACAATTACCTAATTCAATCTGGATTAATCTTTTAAAGAAGACTTTGCTTGATCATGTTACCACAGCCTCTGAAGGTTTAATTTTCAAAAATGTACATATACATTTGATAATTATAAGATAGATTTTCTATACTTTGAAGTCTGCTTTGGGATGCAGGATGTTGCTAATCGAGAAGCATGCTATATTTTGATACTCAAGTATTACACTCATAAAGGGTATCCTGCATAAATTCACATGCAGATATAATTGAAGAGCAATACATACACTGTAATTAGGAGCATATTGATAACCAAAAAGTTGCAGATTCTTACATGGCATGTGGTGTGGTGTCAAATTACAGATTGTGGTCAGCAAATTAGAAAAGGAAAGGAAAAGATAAAGCAATTAGAAAGTGCAGTCAGTCATACAAACATATTCTCAGATTAAAACACACAGGCAGAATAGAACTGACGTCTTGGGTCTAATATTAATATTTCCCCGTTTACTCTGGAGCCCTGATCTCTGAAAATCATTGATATACAAGACTCAAATTATCAATCATGGCTAGGATTTTTGAAGGTTTGTAATTGACATCACAAGTGATACTATTAAGACTAAACTGCTGTTCATGTCATTTTATATAGCCAACTTCATTACAATCAAAACTAGGAAAGAAGTACATGCTCACCACTTGCGCCGACTTCTCCTCATCGATACCTCTTCTTCCTCTTTTCTCATTTTTCTTTCTGAAAATTTCCTGTAACTGAAATAAAATATTTTATAGCTCACATTTAAATCTACATTTACATGCAATACTAAGTTTACAGTAAGTTTAAAGCACCATCGTGAAACCTTCCTTTAACCCTGAACTGTCCACAATGAAGCAAGGTGGAAAGTAAATTGGAGACGCAATTGACTGCAGATGCTGGTATCTGGAGTAGTAAACAATCTGTTGGAGGAATTGAGTGGGTTAAGCAGCATCTGCGGGAGAAAAAAATTATTAACATTTTGGGTGGAAAACCTACTCAAGACTTAACAGTGGAGAGGCAAAATGGCCAGTAAAAAGAGAAGTCTGAGGTGATTGGTAGATTAAGAAAGGGTGTAAAATACCAGTCAGGGTGCATCAGGTAAATTATTTAACTTAATTTTATATATAAAAAAAGAGATGATACACCCACATATTGAGTTAAAAAACTTGTACAACCTTAGATTTATACTTGTACAAAAGCATTTGCTCACTGTGTGTAAGAATTGGTATAGCCATTAACAGTTAGGTAAACTGACATTCTGGTTTTGACAGGAGATCTTGAATCTTACAAGTAACATTATGGCCAATAATGAAAATAGAAAATGCTTGAAATACTCCCTCCTCTTGGTTGGTGCACGAATAGATAAGTCTCCATTGTACAATACAGGTTGTGGCAGAGAACCTTGTCAGCTGAATTCTTGTGGCAGTGTGGAGCTTGAACGTTCTTTCTTATGACCACTGGTTTTCAGGCATTGTCTGTACCTTACAGCTAGTTATCCTTGAATATAGCTGCAGTAGAGATACAAAACACTGCAGATGCTCCAATCTTGAGCAAAAAAAAAACAAGCTGCTAGAGGAACTCAACAGGTCAGGTAGTATCTGTGGAGACAGAAGGATGAGACCCTGCAGAAGGATGAGACCCTGCATTAGTCCTGTAGTCAGAAGTGCAGAATTGTAAATCAGAAATCTGCCCTTCCAAGACAGGAATTCACCTTAAGGTAGAGTCATTAAGCATGGAGATGGAACTTTGGCCACACAGTATGTACTCAAGGCTAAGCATCTATTATACCAATCCCTTTTTTTTAATTCTACCCACATTCACAACAACTCCTCCTTAACCTATATCAGCAGCATTTCACAATGGTCAATTAAACTACTAACGTGCACATCTTTGGTATATTGGAGGAAACTGGAACACCCAGGTTAAACCGAAGCAAACTCCACAAAGACCACACCAAATATCAGCAACTCAACCTGAACTGCCGGAGTTGCAAAGCAGCAAGCTCTACGAACAATTCCACTGTGTCACCCATGTCCATTTGGAATTCTAAAAGGGAGGAGAAAAATTGTCCAGTTTTGCCTTCATATTTCCAGCAACTGCAGTTCCTGTGTTGTTTTTTTATCATTCCTCTGCCATTCTTCTCCTGTAGACAGATCAAGCTTTCATCACCTTCTCTCGCTGGTACCAACACTAATAGCATTAACTAGCCTCTCTTTTTGTTCTTTCCACCCCGCCCCTTCTCTGCAACTTAGAACTTCATGGATTCCTAAATTTTCCTCATTCTAATAAAAATCATCAACCTGAAACATTAAGTTTGTTCTCTCTCTACTCAAGAGCACAATAGTAGTGGGATTTGGCCATCTGGCTCCTTAAACCTGCCCTGCCTTTCAACATGATCATGCTTGATCTGGCCAGGGTTGAACTCCTCCTGTGACAGATCCCCGCTGCCCTCATTTTCCCAATCATTTAAATATTCATCTACTTCCTCTTTAAAAATGCCCAATGTTCTAACTGTCACAAAACCTTGGGCTAAAGAACTATAGGTTTTTAATGACCCCTAATGTACCTTATCTTGTAACTCTGTCTCATATATGGAAACATCTCAACTTCTATTGTATCATGTCTCCTTTAGGATCTAGCATATTTCAATAAGATCATTCATCATTCTTCTAACATGCAAAAAAAGTCTAATTCTTCTGGCTGTTCGTGCTTGAACCTTCTCATCTCTCAAGTCTAAACTGCTTCCAAAGCTAGTACATCCTTTTCTAAATAAGGGATCAGATGCTGCCTGACCTGTTGGGTACTTCTACAAATTTTTTTTAATTTCAAGTTTCCTACAATTACCATTATATACTGTTCAATCCCCATGTGTCTGATGTACAAAATACTTCATTGGTGAGTGCAAGTTTGTAATAGAAAGTGTCTAGAGAAATTCAGAATCAGAATCAGGTTTATTATCACTGGCATGTGACATGAAATTTGTTAACTTAGCAGCAGCAGTTCAATGCAATACATAATCTAGCACAGAGAGAAAAAAATTAATAATAAATAAATAAAACATAATAAATGAACAAGTAAATCAATTACGTATACTGAATAGATTTCTAAAAAGTATGCAAAAACAGAAACACTGTATATTAGAAAAAAGTGAGGTAGTGTCCAAAGATTCAATGTCCATTTAGGAATTGGGTAACAGAGTGGAAGCTGTTCCTGAATTGCTGAGTTTGTGCCTTCAAGCTTCCGTACCTCCTACCTGATGGTAACAGTAAGAAAAGGGCATGCCCTGGATGCTGGACGTCCTTAATAATAATAAAGATGTCCTGGGTACTTTGTAGGCTAGTGCCCAAAATGGAGCTGACCAGATTTACAATCTTCTGCAGCTTCTTTCGGTCCTGTGCAGTAGCCCCTCCATACCAGACAGTGATGCGGATTGTCAGAATGCTCTCCACCGTACAACTATAGAAGTTTTTGAGTGTATTTGTTGACATGCCAAGTCTCGTCAAACTCCTAATAAAGTATAGCTGCAGTCTTGCCTTCTTTATAACTACATCGATGTGTTGGGACCAAGTTAGGTCCTCAGAGATCTTGACACCCAGGAACTTGAAACTGCTCACTCTCTCCACTTCTGATCCCTCTGTGAGGATTGTTATGTGTTCCTTCATCTTACCCTTCCTCAAGTCCACAATCAGCTCTTCTGTATTAATGATGTTGAGTGCCAGGTTGTTGCTGCAGCACCACTCCACTAGTTGGCTGATCCTGTACACCCTCTCATCACCACCTGAGATTCTACCAACAATGGTTGTATCATCAGCAAATTTATAGATGATATTTGAGCTATACCTAGCCACACAGACATGGGTATACAGAGAGTAGAGCAGTGGGCTAAGCATACACCCCTGAGGTGCGCCAGTGTTCACCATCAGCGAGGATTATCACCAATCTGCAGAGATTGTGGTCTTCTGGTTAGGAAGTCGAGGATCCAATTACGAGGGAGGTATAGAGGCCCAGGTTCTGCAACCTCTCAATCAGAATTGTGGGAATGTTGGTATTAAATGCTGAGCTATAGTCAATGAATGGCATCCTGACGTAGGTGTTTGTGTTGTCCAGATGGTCTAACTTTTCAGAGTGAGGCAAAATAATCCAGAAACTACTGATGTTCTGTACTCTGGAAAACAACTATTGTCCATTCTTGCCTCCTGGCGCTTATCCCTGCAAGCCACCAAAGTGCTACACCTGCCCATTCACCTCCTCCCTCACCTCCATTCAGGGCCCTGAGCAGTCCTTTTAGGTGAGGCAACATTTCATCTGTGAATCTGCTAGGGTCGTCTATTATGTCCAGTGCTCCCATTGCAGCCTTCTCTATACTGGTAAGACGTGTCATAAATTGGACGACGTCTTTGTCATTCCAGCTGCCTAAAGTGGAACTTCCCAGTGGTCAAACATTTTAATTCAGATTCCTGTTCCCGTTCTGACATGTCGGTATATGGCCTCCTCCTGAGCCACAAAGAGGCCACCCTCTGGGTGGAGGACAATCCCTTATATTATGTCTATTATTCCAACCTGATGGCATGAATATCAATTTCTCCTTTTGGTTGATATCAATACCATCTCCCTCCCCTCTGCTATTCCCCAATCTGGTCTCGTTATCTCTACTTATCTGCCTAATACCTACCCCTGGGTCCCATCCTCTTTCCCTTTCTCCTATGGTCCACTCTCCTCTCCTATCTGATTCCTTCATCTCCAGCCCATTACCTTTCCTACACACCTGGCTTCATGTATCACTTTTTAGCTATGCTGCTTACTCTGCCCCCATCTTTTTATTCTGGCATCTTCTCCTTCCCTTTCCACTTCTGAAGAAGAGCCTTGGCCAGAAATATCGACATTCATTTCCATAGATGCTGCCTGACCTGTTGAGTTCCTCCAGCATTTTGTGTGTGTTACTTTGGATTTTCCACATTTGCAGAATTTTCTGTGTTTGTTATTTCCAAAAATGACGTCTTAAATAGAGTTAACTGATTGGATTTTTAGGCCAACTTTTCTTTAACTAAGTAGAACAAAGAATCCTTACTGTGGTAGGCAAAGTCTAAACTTGTAAATACAACTTAGAACAGTTAATTTGCTTAAAGAAAAACAAATACAAGAATCAAATACAGGTTCTCCTTTGGGTTATGATAGGATTCTGTTCCTGAGAACTGCTCACAATCTGAACAGCTTGTAAATAGACTTGAATGACAACATAGGCCAACCAAGGTCCCATTCATCCCAAAATGTCCTGATGGTCCCTCGTCCCCCACCCCACCATCCAAACTCTTGACATGGGTACTTGATAGGTAAAGTCACATTAATAAGGTCGAATCCTACCACTTCCCCCATCATTTCACACGTTTTCCTTCTCTGCAATGCCATCTTATCTTCCCTGTCACTTACAGTAGTATCCAGTAATATTAAATGTTAAAATGACTGAACTATTTGCAATTAATAATTAAAATCCTTTACAAGTTTCAAAATGACTAATAAAAGCAAGAAAAACCAAGACAATTTGAAAACATTACTGCTGTTGGTAAAAATCATGTTTCAAATACAAGCAAAAGTAGAGAAAATTCAGTGATCAATTACTTAGAGCTATTGTAGATTTAACTTATATGAAATAGCACATCAACCTCATCAAGTTTTATGCATTTTGCCATCCACTGAACAAAAATGTTAATCGTTGATTAACTACTTTAATCGCTTGTAACATGAGGGAATTGTGAGATGTTCTATACGATCTGGGTGACCTCATCTACAAGATGTTTCTCTAGCTGGCCTGTTTATGCACTGGACTTTGAAGTTTGAATGTTGGCTAGTGGAACTACAGTTCATCTGTGAGGGACCTTGGTCTACAAGTCCAAGGATATTTAATGTGCAGTATAGTCAAGAAGGCATACAGGTTACTTATTTTCACAAGCTGGGGCACAAAATATAAGAGCTGAAAGGTTAAGGCACAACTACAGCACTATGTGTAGGTCTGGTCAACACACTATAGGAAGGTTGCAATTGCACAGAAGAAAGCACAGATGAGATGCACAAGAATGATATCTGGGATGGAGTGCATCACTTAAGAGAGCCTGGAAAGTTTGGGTTTGTTTTGCTTGGAGCAGAGGACACTGAATCAGGTCCAGTCCAGTCAAATTTACTGTCATGTGCACAAGTATGTTGACGTACAGGTACAATGAAGAGAAACTTCACAGTTTTCTAACCTTAAGAATAATTGAGGCATACAAAATTATGAGGGGCATAGCTAAAGCAGATAATAAAAGAAGATCTTTTCCCCATTGAACTATAAAACCAGAGGGCAAAGAATAAACGTTTGAATGGATTTTGGAGGAAGAGATTTTTTTTAGATTGAGATGGTAACTACAATTTGGAAAGCACTTCTTGAGGGGATAATGAACCAGGCATCTAACAACATCAAAGAAAGTATACAGTTGAGCACTTGAATGGCCAAAGCCTAAAAGTTTATGGGGCAAGTGCTGAAAACTGAATTGGCATTTTTTAATGTATGACTCTATGATAAAGGGTAAGTGTTAAATGCTGAAGATTACTTTAGATACATCATTTCTTGATTCCCTTATGGAACAAAACCCTGAATCCGAAACCAGACATACCTACACCTATCTTTAAATTGTGCATTTTGTTCTTTTCTTTTTCAAACTTTTTATTAATATCAAAATGTTAAACATAAGATAGTATTAATACAAAGCTATTGGCATTACATTGTTAATAATTAACATATATAAATATAAACTCAGTTTGGCACACAGGTATTAAACCTCCCAAAATTGTACAAAATACAAATATAATATACAAAAAAACCCAGAAATAGCATGAAAAAGGAAAAAAAAACCCAAAAAACTAATCTAACAATGCTATCCAACTAAACTAAGGAAAAGAAAAAGACACGAGCTGTTGTATAACGTCAAAAAGAACCATTAGTGTCATTGATGCCACTCCTCTCTGCATATTTTTAAAAGAAATAGAATAGGTTTGGAAAAGGTCAAATTACATCATATGGAAGTGCTGAATAAATGGCCTACAAGTCTTTTCCAATTTAATAGAATTATAAATGACACTTCTAATTTTTTCTAAATTTAAACACAACATAGTTTGAGAGAACTAATGAAATTTGGTGGGAGGATTGATCTCTTTCCAATTCAGCAAAATGGATCTTCTAGCCATGAATGTACGAAATGCAATCATCCCACGAGCTGAAGAGGTTAAATGATCTGGTTCTATCATTGGTAAACCAAAAATTGCGATAATAGGGTGAGGTTGTAAATCAATACTCAGAACAGATGAAATAATATCAAAGATATCTTTCCAGTATTTTTTCAAAAAAGGACATGACCAAAACATATGAGTTAAAGAACTTATCTTAGAGTGACATCTATCACAAACAGGATTTATATGGGAGTAATAACGAGCTAATTTATCCTTAGACATGTGGGCCCTATGTACTACTTTGAACTGTATCAACTCATGTTTAGCACATATAGAGGATGAGTTAACTAATTGAAGAATTTTTTCCCATTTTTCAATAGGTAAAGTAAGCTTAAGTTCCCTTTCCCAATCATTCTTAATTTTATTAGATACATCTGGACGTATTTTCATAATTATATTATAAATAGTTGCTATTCTACCTTTCTGAAAAGGATTTAAATCTAAATTTTTTTCCAAAATATCTGTTGGATATAGATTTGGGAAAGTAGGGAGAACAGTATTTTAAAAATTTCTAATCCTTAAATATCTAAAGAAATGTGATCTAGGCAAATCATATTTATTAGATAATTGTTCAAAGGACATGAAACAATTATCCAAAAATATATCACAAAATCATAATATACCTTTGGTTTTCCAAGCCAAATTGGCTTGATCCATAATAGAGGGTTGAAAAAAAAAGATATAATAGGACTTGCTAGAATAAATTGATTCAACCCAAAAAATTTTCGAAATTGAAACCATATTTGTAAAGTGTATTTAACTATTGGATTATCCATTTGTTTATGCAATCTAGAAAGAGCAAAGGGAAGCGAAGTCCCTAAGATAGAACCCAGTGAAAACCCTTGTACAGATTTACATTCAAGATTTACCCAATGTGGACTTGAAATTATGTTCAAGTCCCATGACTAAAATTTTAAATATCGAATATTAATTGCCCAATAGTAAAATCTGAAGTTCGGCAATGCCAGACCACCCTCCTTTTTAGACTTCTGTAAATATCTATTACCTAACCTAGGATTTTTATTCTGCCATATATATGAAGAAATTTTAGAATCAACATTATCAAAAAAGGATTTAGGAATAAAAATTGGCACCGCTTGAAATAAATATAAGAATTTAGGTAAAATAATCATCCTGATAGCATTGATCCAACCTATCAATAATAGAGACATTGGTGACCATTTAGTAAACAGATGCTTAATCTGATCAATTAAAGTAGTGGTCACCAACCTTTTTAAGCCCAAGATCCCCTACCTCGACCTCAGTGAAAGGCAAGATCTACCTACTAAATGGTTTAGAGAAAAAACAGCTCAGATTGTACTTCCAATTTGAGGCTTTTTATTTGGGCGAATTGTATTTGAATTACACAAAATACTTTTGTCAAACTTTCAAATTAACTCAAACAAGAAAACACTGTAACTAGCATATCAAACAGGCTATAGCTGTCTTTCTTTAAGAATATTACAACACCTTTAATTCTAAGTTTCATTATTTAATTTTATTTCAACACGAAAAATAAATGAATAAAAATTGACGGTTGCACTCAGTGTGATGACTGGGGCTGAATACTTTCTGTTAGTTCCCTGAAATTTTGCTCATAACTACAGACAGCCAGTCTGAGACAGTCTGTGAGGTGTAGGGTTGCCAACTGTCCCATATTTCCCCCGCTAAGGTAGAACGTTCCTATGAAACCTTTCGTGCTGAAATGCTTTACGCCGAAGAAGCAATTTTCATTAATTTATATGGAAAAAAATTTTGAGTGTTCCCAGACCCAAAAAAATAACCTACCAAATCATACCAAATAACACATAAAACCTAAAATAACAGTAACATATAGTAAAAGCAGGAATGATATGATAAATACACAGCCTATATAAAGTAGAAATAATGAAAATTAAGCTAAAACCGATTCGTGGGGTAAAAAAATCGGCACATCACGCATGCGCACATAGGTGCCCGCGCAAGGTTTCATGGTCATGGTAGTCTTTCTCGGGGTAAACACAAATGTCCCGGGATTCGACTGCTACTTTTGTCTGTTATTTGCGAGTGAGAAAGTTGGCAACCCTAGTGAGGTGTCTGTCAGTAAGTTAGCTCCTGTACTTAGATTTAATAAATTTCATCTCTGAAAATGCAATGTCACATAGATAAGTTAACCCGAAGTAGGCACTGACTTTTATTGCTATAAAATCAACGTGCACACCGCGCATTGCTCGGCCCCATCAGTAGTAATTGCCACCAGTTTATGAATGGGGATGTCATTTTCATGGACATTTTTTAAACTCATTCTAAATATCATCACCTCTCGTTCCTTCCTTTAATTGCAAAAGAATGAGCAAGTCCTCCTTTGTTGTAAAATCCTGGAAAGCCATTCTGACAAGTACAACAAGCTGAGCTGTTTGCATAACATCCAGGGATTCATCGAACTGTAGTGAAAAAATATTCACAGAGTGACAAGTTGATCCACGTCCTCTGACAGTGATTCTACCCTCCTTGTCACTGTTGCAGGGCCAGGCAGTACATTATGTATTGCGGTTGTGATGCCGTTTTTGTTTTTAAAGTCATTAAAAACAGTCTCTGCGGTAATGGCCATTGCTTCCTTGAAGAAATCGCCATCTGTAAAAGGCTTCTTATGTTTAGCCAAAAGGTGACTTACACGAAATGATGCTTCAATAGCAGCCTTATTTTGAGCAGCATGATTTTTGATTGTTGGGCCTTCAACCCCGATTTCAGCTCCTCAACTTTCCAGGCACGAATTGCGCTCTTTGGTGGGCAGGTGTCTTTAAGTTCCTGGTTTTTGGTGTTGCGGTGCCACTCCAGATTCCCTCTTTTAGTCAGTGCTTGTGTTTGGTGGCACAACATGCATACACACTTGTCTTTCACCAACGTAAACAGAAATTCCTCTTCCTATTCTGGATGGAATTTGTATGTTTTTGCCTTCTTCCGTGGAGGCTCCGCCATGCTATCAGGGTATCAAGAGTGAGTGCCGATTGCGTTGCCTCTGATCTGAGCGGACATCCACCTAATTAATTAGCTTGTTTATTTTGGCTTTTTTTCTTAAAGATGTGCTGTGTTCATCCCGACTACCGCTGCACCCCTGCATGCTTCGCGGCCCGGAGGTTGGGGACACTGCCGTATATTGATGTTTGCGACAGTCTGTACTGTTACCTAATCTGATTGGTCACTTTGATGCAGCACAGGCTATGCTGAAAACGCGGTGCATGGCGGGGGAGCTATACACACATGCGCACTGGGCAGAAAGAACGGAACTAAACCACCACAACCCGGAAATAATCTCTCTTTACAAACAGCTTTTTAGTGAAAATATTGCTATATTACCATTATCCTAATTAGTATTACTTACTTTCATAATGCTCACATTACAACAGTATTTGTGTATTTATTTTTGATTCTTCTTCGGGATCTACTGGGAAAGTCTCAAAGATTGACCAGTCGATCGCGATCGACGGGTTGGCGACCCCTAAATTAAAGGTAAAAAATTAGCCTTAAATAAATCCTTGTGCTTTTTTGTAATTTTAACCCCTAAGTAAGTAAAATAATTGGTGACCAATCTACAAAAACATCTTTCTACGTTTCCATACATGCAAGAATCTGATTTGTTGGATACTATTTTGAATATGAATCCTTTAGTGAGAGGTTTCATTGGTAGAATTTATAATTTATTTTTACTACAGAAAGATAACCTCTCACTAAAGATTAAACAAGATTGGGAGAGAGAACTTAATATGACTTTTGTTAACAAAGATTGGTTGCGAGTTCTGAAAATGGTTATTCTTCTTCGATATGTGCCAATCATTGTTTAATTCAATTTAAAATTGTTCACCGTTATTATTTAACAAAGGAGAGGCTATCCAAAATATTTCCTAATATAGACAATTATTGTGATAGATGTAAAAATGAAGTAGCTACTCTGTCACATATTTTCTGATCATGTCCCTCATTGAAATCTTTTTGGAAAGCTTTATTTTCTACAATTTCTAAAGCTTTGAAGATTAATTTACAACCTAATACATTGACTGTTCTATTTGGAATAGTTCCGCAACATATTCAGGGTATTTCATTTTCAAACCAACATGTAATTGCATTCATCAAAGTTGCTGGTGAACGCAGCATCTCTAGGAAGAGGTACAGTCCATGTTTCGGGTCGAGACCCTTCGTCAGGACTAACTGAAAGAAGAGCTAGTAAGAGATCTGAAAGTGGAAGGTGGAGGAGGAGATCCAAAACGATAGGAGAAGACAGGAGGGGGAGGGATGGAGCCAAGAGCTGGACAGGTGATTTGCAAAGGGGATATGAGAGGATCATGGAACAGGAGGCCCAGGGAGAAAGACAAGGGAGGGGGGAACCCAGACGATGGGCAAGGGGTATAGTCAGAGGGACAGAGGGAGAAAAAGGAGAGAGAGAGAGAGAGAGAGAAAGAATGTGTGTATTTAAATAAATAACGGATGGGATACGAGGGGGAGGTGGGGCATTAGCAGAAGTTAGAGAAGTCAATGTTCATGCTATCAGGTTGGAGGCTACCCAGACAGAATGTAAGGTGGTGTTCCTCCAACCTGAGTGTGGCTTCATCTTTACAATAGAGGAGGCCGTGGATAGACATATCAGAATGGGAATGGGATGTGGAATTAAAATGTGTGGCCACTGGGAGATCCTGCTTTCTCTGGCAGACAGAGCGTAGGTGTTCAGCAAAGCGGTCTCCCAGTCTGCGTTGGGTCTCGCCAATATACAGAAGGCCACATCGGGAGCACTGGACGCAGTATATCACCCCAGCCGACTCACAGGTGAAGTGTCGCCTCACCTGGAAGAACTGTCTGGGGCCCTGAATGGTGGTAAGGGAGGAAGTGTAAGGGCATGTATAACACTTGGTCCGTTTACAAGGATAAGTGCCAGGAGGGAGATCAGTGGGGAGGGATGGGGGGGACGAATGGACAAGGGAGTCGCGTAGGGAGCGATCCCTGCGGAAAGCAGAGGGGGGGGGAGGGAAAGATGTGTTTAGTGGTGGGATCCCATTGGAGGTGGCGGAAGTTACGGAGAATAATATGTTGGACCCGGAGGCTGGTGGGGTGGTAGGTGAGGACCAGGGGAACCCTATTCCTAGTGGGGTGGCGGGAGGATGGAGTGAGAGCAGATGTGTGTGCAATGGGGGAGATGCGTTTGAGAGCAGAGTTGATGGTGGATGAAAGGAAGCTCCTTTCTTTAAAAAAGGAGGACATCTCCCTCATCTTGGGATGAAAAGCCTCATCCTGAGAGCAGATGTGGCGGAGACGGAGGAATTGCGAGAAGGGGATGGCATTTTTGCAAGAGGCAGGGTGAGAAGTGGAATAGTCCAGATAGCTGTGAGAGTCAGTAGGCTTATAGTAGACATCAGTGGATAAGCTGGCTCCGGAGATAGAGACAGAAAGATCTAGAAAGGGGAGGGAGGTGTCGGAAATGGACCAGGTAAACTTGAGGGCAGGGTGAAAGTTGGAGGCAAAGTTAATAAAGTCAACAAGCTCAGCATGCGTGCAGGAAGCAGCGCCAATGCAGTCGGCAATGTAGCGAAGGAAAAGTGGGGGACAGATACCAGAACAGGTACGGAACATAGATTGTTCCACAAAGCCAACAAAAAGGCAGGCATAGCTAGGACCCATGCGGGTGCCCATAGCTACACCTTTAGTTTGGAGGAAGTGGGAGGAGTTCCACATCCCATTCCCATTCTGACATGTCTATCCACGGCCTTGTCTACTGTAAAGATGAAGCCACACTCAGGTTGGAGGAACACCACCTTATATTCCGTCTGGGTAGCCTCCAACCTGATGGCATGACATCGACTTCTCTAACTTCCGCTAATGCCCCACCTCCTCCTCATACCCCATCCGTTATTTATTTTTATACACACATTCTTTCTCTCACTCTCCTTTTTCTCCCTCTGTCCCTCTGACTATACCCCTTGCCCATCCTCTGGGTTCCCCCTTCCCTGTCTTTCTCCCTGGGCCTCCTGTCCCATGATCTTCTCATATCCCCTTTGCCAATCACCTCTCCAGCTCTTCGCTCCATCCCTCCCCCTCCTGTCTTCTCCTATCATTTTGGATCTCCTCCTCCCCCTCCCACTTTCAAATCTCTTACTAACTCTTCCTTCAGTTAGTCCTGATGAAGGGTCTCAGCCTGAAACGTCGACTGTACCTCTTCCTAGAGATGCTGCCTGGCCTGCTGCGTTCACCAGCAACTTTGATGTGTGTTGCGTTAATAAATGTTTGTCCTTTTTATGTATAGTTCAGGTAAAAATACAATAATTTCAATTATTAGGGAATATTTGACCAGAATGTTAAGTTAGATGTTAAAAATTCTGACTCATCAGTCTGCACTAGGCGTTTTCATTTAAATGATTTTTGAAAAGTTAAATCAATATTGATCAACAGAGTACAGGATGTTTCTATTTGTTATGAACTAAGGTACCCTTTTTTTCTGTATTAACTATATTATTAAAGCAAAATGGGTGGAGTATTTCTGAAGTGAACAAAAATACTAGAACTGGATAGTAGGTTAGGTTGCATCTGTGAAAACACAAAATTAATTTCTGAGGTACAGTATATGCCTGTCAAAGGAACCGGAGAAAGAGATAAACTCAAATACAAAAAAGGGTTGGAGAGAGTTCAAGGAATAGTCTATGATTTTGAAGAAAGCAAATGAAATGGAATCATAAAAAGAAATGACAGCATAAGAAAAGTGAGAACAAAAGTGGTCAACTCATGCCTTCTGCCCTAGGCTTTCTCACCAACAGAAACATCCTTTCAGTATCGACACTGTCAAGCTCTCTCAGAATCTTGTGCTGAAGCACATTGAAATGAGAACATTTCTCATTTTTCTAATCAAGTACTGCCTATTCGGATCAGGAGCAGTTACAGTGCTGAAGAAAGGCCTAAAAATTTGTATTTCATTTGAAAGAAAAAGCTAAGGAATCCTTAAAAAGCTTTGACCTGAAACATTAACAGTTGCTTAATCTGGAGATTTTTAAAAATAATTTTCTGTTCTTAAACTTGCACTTCCAAAATTTGTATTTGGTGATTTTCAATTTCCTACAATTATTATTATTACTATTTAAATTTTAAATCCTGAACAAATATGTCACAAATAAGATCTATTCTATAATCTTCATGTTTAATAAGTATGAAAATACAACTTGTGATGGAGGGGAGAGTTCACTGAATACATAGGAAAACATCACAAGGAAAGCACTCCCCACTGTATTGAATAGACTTTATTCCTTACGGCTTTCACATATACGAGGAGTAAAAATCTTTACATTATGTCTCGTCTAAATGTGCAATGTGCAATTTATAGTAACTTGTAATAAATAGTATGTACAACAGGACAGTCAATATAACATAGAAATACAACTGTATCAGCATAAATTAATCAGTCTGATGACCTGGTGGAAGAAGCTGTCCTGGAGCCTGTTGGTCCTGGCCAAACCAAACTAAAACCAAAACATTTGCCACTGCTGGTGACCCTACAGATTTGTTATACCAACATGACATATCCTCACTCCAATAATGCTGCCTCCAAAATTATTCAATTCTTTATTAGCAATTAGCAAACACAGTCCTGAAGCAATGAAAATTAAGCAAACCCAAGTGTAAGATAATTGTAACTGAGTGTTATTTAGCAGTCAGCAAAAGATGCAACCTCCGTTGGCCTCTAGATACAAACTACTCCAAACAAGGCACAGATATGTAACTTATTCCCTTTTGAATTGAATTGAATTGACTTTATCACTTACATCCTTCATATACATAAGCGGCAAAAATCTTTATGTTACGTCTCCATCTAAATGTACAATGTACAATTTATAATAATTTCACTTTTACTAATAATATAGTAATTTCGCTTTGACCATGTCCATACTCATGTGACTAGTTACCATAATAAACATAATAAATGCACAACACAAAATACTAGCAAATATAGAGAACAGATGCCTGGCTCCTACACCCACTATTGAACACATCTACTGCACAAAGATCAATGTCATAAGAAAGCAGCATAACATTAAGAATTCCCACCATCCAGGCCAAGCTCCCTTCTCACTGCTACAATAGGACAGGAAATATAAAAAGCTTAAGTCCCACATCATCAGGTTCAGGAACAGTTATTACCCTACAGTCATCAGGCTGCTGAATCAACATGGATAACTTCACTCTCTGACTGTACAACTCATGTTCTCCGGATTTTATTTATTTATTTAATATTTATTTCTCTATCATTTATCTATTTACTAATTTTCCTGTTGATTTATTATTTGCACAGCTTGTCTTCTTTTGCATATTGGTTATTTGTCAGTCTGTTTAGTTTTTCATTGACTCCATTGTATTTCTCTGTTCTATTGTGAATGCGTACAAGAAAGTGGATCTCAAGGTAGTACACGGTGACGTACACATACTTTGATAATAAGTTTTACTTTGAACTGTGATCTAAGCTTACAGTGACAAATTATACTTCAATTCAGTGCTACAATTTTGTGTTATAAGTGCTCACTCCGATTTACAAATATGCACAGTATAAAAAAGATACTGAAGAAAAAAATATGTACATGACTATTTCTTCATGCATCAGGATACTTTAAATTAATTTACCATAGCATTTTACATGGTACAGGGCTGTTACAGAAGGATTCTTACATTATCTTCAAAGCAGATTTTAATTACATCAAATTAAATTAATTTTCTTTAACAAGTCACAATAAACTAAAATTAAGGCATCTTAAAGTACATACCACCAAGAACTCTTTCTTGTCTACCATTTCATTGCCATCAGTATCAAACATGTTGAAAGCTATTTTAAAACCTGCATGAGGCTCTGCAACATGCATGAAAAAGATAAATTAGTTATAAAATAGTAATAACAAATTAATGCAAAATATTCATTTCTGGTTTTGATGCATCGATTAACCAAAGTATAAAACTTTAATAGATACAGAACTTAAAATACTAAATAAACATTTAAGATATGTACATTATCAACATGCAAGAGACAATCACATTATTTAAAATTCAAATAGTGTGATAGACCACTAATTTAAAATAAATACACCTTTGCTTATGATTTTAAAATTGATTCAAAAAAACTTGCAAGTATACATGTTTATATTTCGCTATAAGTAAATGTAAAAGGACACATAATTTTTCTCAAGTTACAAACAAGTTTTTGGAAAAACAGCTTTCTGCTGCATGTTATTTGGTTTACACTAATTTCCTGATTTATTAATGATTTCACCTGTCATTAAGGTTTTATTAGAAGACACGCTGCATAGTTTCAAGTAGTTTTCAATTGCATGAAGAACAAGCTGCAGAATTTACTAATACCTTTAATTTGAAAACAAACCCTATGCTGCAATGCAAATTATATTAATCACTTCTGAGAATATTTTCATTATTGCTAATTGGGACTACACAGATGAGAATATAATTAGTAACAACTTGATCAAATAATTGCAAAAATTGAATTTAAAAACTAATCTTTTTTCATCTGGAACGAAGGGTACGTCTACACTACGCCAGATAATTTTGAAAACGCCGGTTTTCAGTAAAAATGACAGGTGTACACACTAAGCGTTTTTCAAAATATCTCTGTCCACACTAACACGGCTACTTGGGCAAATCTCCTCTACTGGACATGTGCAGGACACACAGAAAACAAGCGAAGAGGAAATGGTATACTTCGTGCGCGTTTGTCCAGTTACAGAGTAGAAAAAGTTAAAAGGAATTGCTCTTGGCTCTCACGCAGCAGGACTTAAAACTAAAAAAAAAACAAATACTGGAGCGTATGGAGGCAACCCACAGGGAGTTCACGGACAGTATGACCCGGCTGACAACGAACACTGAAAAACTGACTACCTCTGTTGCATTAATAAAGCACCTTGTTAAATGTATAAAACATGTCTGCATCAGTGTTATCTTGTATTTCCATACAATGTTACATTAGGCTGATACACATCTATTGTCAGAGAAGTACTTGCATAAATAGGTAAACCACCTCCATACAAGCAAGGACAGAAAACAGGGCAAAGTGAGTATACTTATTTATTCAGTAAGCTATGGGTCAAAGTATTTGGTGAGTACATTTCTAACTCTTCTGGCTTCAGTCTCGTTGCCGTCTGTTCTGAAATTGTTAGGTTATGTGGGGGGTTGCGTTTAAGAAAACAATGAAATGCTGCGCTGCGTCAATCTGTTCCGGCACATCATGACAGCGTTTTTAAATAGTCAAAAAAGCTCACTTTACAATTTAACTCTCACGCCATTCACACCAACTGTGCTTTATAACAACCGTATGGCAGTGCTTGTGCAGTACCAAGCAGAAGCAGAAAAAGCATTGTTGTTGTGGTGTTGTCATGACAGCGTTTTTAAATCTCTCTGTTTACCCCGTACACACTACAACGGATATTAGGCGTTTTCAGATTTATTCACTCTGGAGATCGTTTCTGAAAGTCTCCGTTTTCGGGGGAGGAAAACGCCGCTTTAGTGTGGACAGAGGGTCAAAACGAAGAGAAAAAGCTTTGTTTTCAAAATTATCCGGCGTAGTGTGGACGTAGCCAAAGTCATGTTAATATTTCCCAGAACAAAGGAAAAAAAGAACTGGCCAAAACAGAAGAACAAAAGAAAATAAATGAATTTGAAACAGAAGAAAAAAGATGAATGCAGCTATATCAAGATTTGAAATAGCTGTGATTCAGACTCAAAGGTTTCAAAACATCTTGAGGAATGCAATTTACTGGTATGTGAGAGTTCTAAAATATGCTTAGCATTTGAAATGATTAAATATGCCATTTTCTGTACTTACTTGTTAATATGCACAGAAGAAACAAATATTCAGTGTAGGCAATCAGACCTAGAGAAAATCAGTGGTATAACTGATTATTATATACAAAAAAATTAGCTGTAGATTTTCAGCATTCAGAAGCACATTTGAAAACAAAACATGGAATGTACGAACTGCAGTGCATACTCAAATGGTTTTCTAATATGTCAAAACCATCTAGTATCGTAAGTGAAACAACTACAATCAACTTTTAGAACAAAATTTCCTGTTTACACTAAACCTGAATGTTAAAGTGCACATGTTGAGGTAGTCTTCTAACTTTACAACCTATTGCTTTTGTTCCCTAAAACATATAAAAATAGAGAACAAACAGTATAATTGACCTTCTAAGTGGCTACAAATTCAAATAAAATGGAGATACCTATAATGACATTCAACTGCTGATAAGATGCTCCTTGGGTTTTGATAACAGGGTGTAAAACATCCTTATGTAATCACTCAATTAGTGTGAACAGTTTTTTTGTTTTTATTTGTTTTACAACAAAGAGATTTCCTTCTAACAAAGAGAACAGCATCTAATGGGCAACAAATAACTAAACATGAAGCAAATTGCTAGCCCCTGAAACTATTTGGTCTTTTGTCTATTATAGTAGATTGTAACCAACTGTCAGCTAGCTATGGTTGACTGAAATTAGGCTATGGGAGAAGGATTTTGGAACAGTCACCACAAAATAGACCACAAAGATAACACAAAGAAGACCTGATAATTTTACATTAGTGCCACCATTACTGTTTAAATACCAGGATTGATGTACAATACCTGTTAAAAAGGCCTGTAAATTTTCAGATCCTGCTTCACTGCTGTATTGGTAAAAGAAAATCACTAGCTAAAAATGCTGCAGCTTCTCAATTCTGTTCCAAAATGGCATGCAGAAATTAATGTGGCAAGGCAAATGAACAATACTTCAGTGGAGGAGCTAGCCATACTTGATAGACTGCAGGAAAAGTTTTAATAATCGCTGAAAATATTTATAAAGAAAATTGGTTCCTTCTCCATATTGTTTATAGCTCTTTGAAAGGATAGTCTCATTGGAGGGCGCACTCATTGAATTACAATAGAGGTTGTAGACCTCCCAAATTCTTACCAAAATATGTAAAAAAAAAGTGTCAATATCTTTCTTACATCATGGTCTCTGGGGGGAATGTATGCTGCACAGTGTGGAGATCCAGATCGAAAAAAATATCAAGAAGTGAGCTAAAAGAGTAAAAAGTATACTGTCACAAAATCCTATGCAATTAACAGCATGTAAAGTATCCTGGAATAATGTTTAAATTAATGATGTAGTAACCCATCTGGAGGCACAAATTTGAATCACTCCATGGCAACTAGGGAATTTGAATAAAAATCCAGTTTCAGTAATGTTCAAAGTTCAAAGTAAATTTGTTATCAAAGTAAGTATATGTCACAATATAATACCCTGAACAACACACATAAAAGTTGTTGGTGAACGCAGCAGGCCAGGCAGCATCTATAGGAAGAGGTACAGTCGACATTTCGGCCTGAAACATCTCGTACCTCTTCCTATAGATGCTGCCTGGCCTGCTGCGTTCACCAGCAACTTTTACGTGTGTTGCTTGAAATTCCAGCATCTGCAGATTTCCTCGTGTTTGCGTTTTTAATACTACCCTGGGATTCATTTTATCTTGTGGACAGTCACAGTAAATGCAAAAAACACAATAAAATCGGTAAAAAAATGCACACAAGGTTGACAAACTACCAATGTGCAATAGACAACAAATTAACAAATACAAAAAAGAATAATGAGAAGAAGAAATAAGAAATAAATATTGAGAACACAAGATGAAGAGTCCTTAAAAGTGGGTCCATAGGTTGTGCTGTTCAATGTTTGGGTGAGCCCTTGAGGTTGGATGCGGGGATAGATATGACCACAGGGGATACTCCAGACAAAAAACACCTGTATTTGTGTGCAGTCCTGATGAAGCAGCCAGTGGAAAGACTGGACACAGGTTACACAATATGACTGACCTTCCTGTTGTCCTCACCGACAGAGCAAGAGATCAAGTCCATCCATTAACAGTGTTAAGAGTGTTTTTGGGGGTTAACTCATAGAGCTAATAACTTCAGCAACTGACTTCAGCCACCAGTCTTCAGATTTGAATATGAACTGTGGATTGAACGACCAAACAATGCTGATCTAACTTTGTTATTTGGATGTCATTTGGTTGGCTGTAGTGTGGATGTGAAGAGGAAGGTGTGAAGGTGGTGTGTAGTTCAAAGGAAGCATCACAAGTATGGAATTGTCCTGAATTGTCCTTTGTGCTTTAGCATATAAAATGTCATGCAGTGTCTCTGTATGACACCTGCTGTGACTCATTTTGTCCAATAGAGACATGTCATACCTAGCAATACTTCTCTCCAGTGACTTTGTTCACAGGGCAACAACAGTGTCATTACAGAGAATCTAAGTGAAGAACACTAGCCTGCTGCATCACATCTGACCACACCTGATGGAAGCAGTCCCACAGATGAAAGAGAACAGAAATGCAAATGTAGAAGATAAAGGAGAGAGAGCATCATCAAATTAGGAATAACGTTTTGAAGTATAACGGTAACTATACTTTGAAATGAAGGCTGGCTCTTGGAGGTAGATGAGTAGTTACATAGATCAAAATAGCAGGGATCCAAGTTAAGGCAGAGACATCAAGATCCCCAACCTCAATGGCTTGGCAAACGGAGAAAGAGAGAAGAAATTACACACAATGTTATAAAGCAGCTGCTCCAGCTGAATGGTGAGTGAACACAATTAAGCTGAACCCTTTCAGTGGTTGGCCAAGCGATCAAAAGGACAGACTGGGAAGGGGTGCCACCGCTCCTTGCAGCTATTTGATTAGAGACCATTCCAAACCCTTCTGTAGATTGACTGCAAAAAGACTGGTTGTCAAGATCATTCTGATAATCTTCTGTCACGGCATGGAATGTGAAATGTTGTCTGAGAACCTGAACCAAAGTTACCTTACCTGCCCAAAGAGTAACTACTGACAGCCACTACTGATAGTTTTAGCTATTCGAGATTGAAGGGGTGAAGAGGATCAAATTTCCAGAACGTTTTATTGGCTTCTCTGCAGTGTCTTGTAGATAGCCAATTAGGGATGTTAAAGAGTGCGGATGTACATACTTATAGATTAGGGGAGGGAATTAAGTGAAGGGCATTTTCACTGCCTCCCTTAATCAGATTGTCCTTAAAGCTTAGCCTTCCTGGAGCAGATTTCTGTCAAGAGGCCAAAAGGAAAGTATGTTAGGGAGTATTCCGGAGTTTTATGAATATAGCAGATATTAATTCAAACAAGAGCCAGGCTTCAGTTCTGTAAATGTAAGTAAGTTGAAGCTTACAATTAGCCTTCAGTTTTTTTTGTAGGTTGCATGCAGTAAATTGAAGTTAGTAAATTGAAGCACAGACTGCTGCACAGACTAAGGGATTGCAGAAGCAAAGCCAAATGTTAAAACAATGGGATAGTGTTAACTGGTCTGCATCAAACCGGGCAACATGGCTAAGCTTATTGGCACCATTGTGACTTGAGTGCAAATTGGCAGACCAGATGGATGTTGTCACTTAGCATATCAAACATGGTCACATAGTTTTTGAGTACTTTTCATAGTTGTGTACTCAGAGACAGCCCTGAAAACATGAATTTTGGGTCTCTGACTCTCTGTCATCAAAAGGTTTTAGAATATTTGGTGCCTTTATTCAGATATATCTCCTTATTGTGTTAGATGTAACAATGGAGAAGCTTCACTAATTCATATGTTTTGGACTTGTCCGAGTCTTGAAAAATATTGGAAGGAAGTATTCCAAACTTTCTCGGTGCTTTTTAAAGTAAATTTTAAACTTAATCCTTTCACTACCTTATTTGGTATTGTTGGAGGAAATGATATTATTTTGAAATCACATGATTTGCATAGTTTGGCCTTTATTTCTCTTATAGCCAGGAGGGCATTGTTGCTTAAGTGGAACGATGCCACTCTGCCTACTCATACTCATTGGTTACATGATGTTATGTCTTGTTTAAATTTAGAGAAGATTAGCTGTTCAATTTCTGAACCTAGACAAGATTTTTTAACATTGCAGGGACTTCTTTTGAATTATTTTCAAAATCTTTGATTTGCTATTAAGCACAGATGTTGGCTAACAATATGTTTTATTATATGATAAGGATTCTTTCCTTTTCTTTTTTTTAACCAAACAGCTGTTTTTTTCTGGTAGTGGGTTTAGATTTTTCTGTATAATAAAAGTATCTCTTTTCAATATTATGTTTAAATTTAATGTATACAGATATGGGGTAATGAGACTATATTTGTGATTCCAGTATATTGTAATCGATATATATTATATATCCTACTGTACTCTGTATTCTTTTATGTAAGAAATCAATAAAAATATTGAAAAAGAAAGAAAGAATATTGGTGCTAATTAGTTTTTCCCAAAGGCATTTGAATCTTCAGAGGTGTCTTATCAATTACCGTGTGCTTACACTATGTATCTCAAAGGAACTATCTGTCAACACAAAGTATTTAGTAAACAACATCATTGTAACTATTGAAATTGTATTGGATCACCTAGACATAGTCCTTCCGATTGTTGAGGGCATCTTCAAGAGCTGGTTCCTCCCGAACACTGTAATCAGCACTAAGGACCCATGCTATCCGGATTTGTTACCACCATAGGGAGCTACAGAAACCTTAAGACTCATACTCATTTATTCAGAAACAACTTCATCCCCTCCACTATCACATTTCTAAACTGTCCACTAACATGTGAAGACTAACGCATTATTCCTATTAATTTTTGTAATTTATAATTTAAGCCTTTGCACTGTAAGTCATATAAGTCAGCAATAATAAATCTGATTCTGATTATTATTGCTGACTTACAGTGCAAACACTTAAAATTACTCTAAGTTACAAAAATAGTTTGATATTCTATGCCAGAATACATCATAACAAGATCTGTAAGCCCATGCATTTCAGTGGAGATTTTACAGGTACAAAGAAAACAGCTACATTTCCCTTCATTATATGCTGCTAGAGCAATGCCGAATTTATCTTAAGTTTTTTTTGATGCAAACTTTCAACGGTCATTTCATGTCTGTTGGAATTCTTCTGAATGTTAGAAATAGCTCAGGTTTAAACCAGGAGAGGGTTTGATGTCTGGCAGCATACAGCCATTGCAGCTGACGAAGGGTCAGAGCCATCTCTATTTCCTGAGGAGACTGAGGTCCTTTAACATCTGCCGTACGATGCTGAGGATGCTCTACGAGTCTGTGGTGGCCAGTGCTATCATATTTGCTGTTTTGTGCTGGGGCAGCAGGCTGAGGGTAGCAGACACCAACAGAATCAACAAGTTCATTCATAAGGCCAGTGACGTTGTGGGGATGGAACTGGACTCTCTCACAGTGGTGTCTGAAAAGAGGATGCTGTCTAAGTTGCATGCCATCTTGGTCAATGTCTCCCATCCACTACATAATGTACTGGGTGGGCACAGGAGTACATTCAGCCAGAGACTCATTCCACCGAGATGCAGCACAGAGCGCCACAGGAAGTCATTCCTGCCTGTGGCCATCAAACTTTACAACTCCTCCCTTGGAGGGTCAGATACCCTGAGCCAATAGGCTGGTCCTGGACTTATTTCATAATTTACTGGCATAATTTACATATTACTATTTAACTATTTATGGTTCTATTACTATTTATTATTTATGGTGCAACTGTAACGAAAACCAATTTCCCCTGGGATCAATAAAGTATGACTATGACTATCATTGGATTTGTGAATTTGACTTACAGGTGGCCCCCATTTTCCAAACGTTCGCTTTACGACACCTTGCTGTTATGAAAGACCTATATTGGTTACCTGTTTTCACTAACACTGTTACGAAAAAAGGCAGTGCACGCCCGAACAGCCAAGCTCCTCCCCCGGAACTGCGTTCTAGCAGTCATTGCTTAAACACGTGCTTTACCTCGATTTATTTTGTGCGTCTGTTAGCAAGATGAATTCGAAGGTATCGGAAAAGCCGAAAAGAGCTCGTAAGGGTGTTACACTTAGCATAAAACTAGACATAATTAAGCATTTCAATCGCGGTGAATGAAGTAAGGACATTGTCTGCACGTTGAAATTGTCTGCGTCCACCATTCGCATTATTTATACACAGAGAGAAAGAATTTTGAAAGCTGCCGATGTTACTGTTGGTTCTGCTCGTAGCAAAGTGGTCTCTCTTAATCGGCATCCAATAATGGATAAAATGGAAAGTCTGTTGCTTGAGTGGATTGATGGGTGTACAAAGCGTGGTGTTCTGTTAAGTTTTCTTATACTTAAGGAGAAATCAGTCAGTCTGTTTAATAAGCTGAAACAGATAGCACTGGACGATGATGATGAAAGTGTTGCGAAAGTCAAATTTAAAGGTAGTCATGGGTGGTTTGATCAGTTTCTGAGGCGAAGGCAGCTTCATAGTTTAACGTTTACTGGAGAGAGTGCTTTGGCTGATACTGAAGCTGCCGAAAAGTTCCCAGCAGAACTGAAGAAAATAATTACAGAAGGTGGTTATTCGTATAAGCAAATGTTTAACTGTGACGAAACTGCAATTTATTGGAGTCTTCCCGATTCCGGTAAGTGATACTACATTGTACATACATTATTTCTACTTTATATAGGCTGTGTATTTTTATGTGTTATCTTGTATGATTTGGCAGCTTCATAGCTTAAAGGTTACTGGAGAGAGTGTTTCTGCCGAGAGCGTTTCCGTCAAGAGTGCCGCCGTGAGATTTTCGCTGCGCTAAACAGTGCTGCAGAAAAGTATTTCTACTTTATATAGGCTGTGTATTTATCATATCATTTCTGCTTTTACTATATGTTACTGTTATTTTAGGTTTTATGTGTTATTTGGCATGATTTTGTAGGTTATTTTTTGGGTCTGGGAAGGCTCAAAATTTTTTCCCATATTAATAAATGGCAATTGCTTATTCACTTTACGACATTCCAGCTTACAAACCATTTCATAGTTACGTTCTACCTTCGGACAGTGGGGGAAACCTGTATTTTTATTCTATCCACCTCACTTATCCTAGTGCCATGCAGGTCTTATGGGCAAATCAAGAATGTCTTCAGCCTGAAAGTTTGACTTTTATTGGTGAAATTCAAGGATGTGGAGGCAAGGGAGATCCAGCAATGAATGCCTGACATGCAAAATCTAGGACATTATTTTCTCTAAACAATATTAAAATTACAGTACAATATAGAGAGAATAGTGCATGGTAAATGACCATATGGAACCATTCTAATAACAATATTATTACTGTTTGGATTACACAGAATTTATGAAATGCAGATTTCTGAATAATCCATGAACACAATAGCTTGTTATTCCTATTTCGTTACATTATTTATTTTGTAGTTTGTAGTAAATCTTATGTCTTTTCACTGGACTGTGACCAGAAAACATCAAAGTTCATATCATGTAAGACAGTGATAATAAACCGATTCTGATTCACATACTGTGCTACAAAGTTGAGTATTTAGCTGTATTACTCCATGGGTGGTGGGGTGGAGCTATGTTCCTACCAAAGGAGGTGTAAGGCACCCCTTTCCTCTGCTAGCCTGTAGGTCACCCTTAGGCAAGATGTAGCACCTGCTTAGCCCCCCAATCAGGGTCACATGAAGCCATGGGAGCAGTTGATGCATATCACAAGTACTGGTTATGCAACCACTGACTTACCATCTCTAAAGAGCATTGATAATAGCCGGGGTCATCCATCTTAGAAACAGAGAAACCTACAGCACATTACAGGCCCTTTGGCCCACAATGTTGTGCTGACCATGTAACCACTCTAGAAACTATCTAGGATTGTCTTAACGCATAGTCCCCGATTTTTCTAAGCTCTATGTACCTATATAAGAGTCTCTTAAAATAGTGGTCCCCAACCACCGGGCCACAAAGCATGTGCTACCGGGCTGCGAGGAAATGATATGATTTGGCGATATGAAACGATATCAGTCAGCTGCACTTTTCCTCATTCCCTGTCACGCACTGTTGAACTTGAAATAACCTAACCAAATCATACCAAATAACACAGAAAACCTAAAATAACACTAACATATAGTAAAAGCAGGAATGATATGATAAATACACAGCCTATATAAAGTAGAAATAATGTATGTACAGTGCAGTTTCACTTAACAGAATCGGGAAAATCAAGCCAAAACCGATTTGTAGAAAAAAAATCAGCACGTACACGCATGCGCACACAGGTGCCCGTGCAAGGCTTCATGGTCATAGTAGTCTTTCTTGGGGTAAACACAAGTGTCCCGTATTTGACTGCTACTTTTGTCCCTCATTTGGGAGTGAGAAAGTTGGCAATCCTACTTGAACACCCCCCCCCTCCCCCCCCCCCCCCGCCCGTCGGCCGGTCCGCAAGAATATTGTCAATATTAAACCGTGGTGCAAAAATGGTTGGAGACCCCTGTCTTAAAATACTCTATTGTATTCATCTTGTAAAGACACTGCCTAGAAGAAAGTAATGGCAAACCACTTCTGTAAGAAAATTTGCCAAGAACAGTCATGGTTATGGATGGGATCATGATCACCTACATCATACGACATGGTACATAATGATGATGATGATGTATTACTCCACACACACACACACACACACACACACACACACACAAAATTAAATAAGTGGGGCAAAAAGAGAAAAAAGGAAAATTCTGAGGTAGTGTTAATGGGTTCATTGTCCATTCAGAAATCTGACAGTGGAGGGGAGGAAGCTGTACTTGAAACATTTGTCTCTTCAGGCTCCTGTACCTCTTCCTTGATGGTAGAAAAGAGAACAAGTCATATCCTGGGTGATGGGAGTTCTTAATCACTGCCTGGTATGGGAACTGTACTTCCCCTAATCACAGGACTCTGCAGAGTGATGCGGACCACCCAGTGCATCTGTAGATGTGAACTTCCCAATATTCAGGACATTTAGAAAGACAGGTGTGCGAAAAGGGCCCAAAGGATCATTGGGGTCCCAAGTCACACCAATCACAAACTGTTACAGCTGCTACCATCTGGGAAACGGTACCGCAGTATAAAAGCCAGGACCAACAGGTTCCGGGACAGCTTCTTCCACCAGGCCATCAGACTGATTAATTCATGCTGACACAACTGTTCTATGTTATATTGACCGTCCTATTGTACATACTATTTATTATGAATTACTATAAATCGCACATTGCACATTTAGATAGAAACGTAAAGATTTTTACTCATGTATAAGAAGGAAGTAAGAAATGAAGTCAATTTAATTCAATGATGAATGCTGCTTTTTTCAGACATTATCTTCTGAATGTGTCCTGAATGCAGGGGAGGCTAGTGCTCATGATGGAGCTGAATGAGTTTACAATTTTCTGCAGCTTTTTCCAGTCCTGAGCAATGGCCCCTCTGGTGATAGAACCATTTGGAATGTTCTCTACGCTACATCTGTAGAAATTTGGTAGTATCTTTGGTGATATACCAAATTTCCTTAAGTTCCTAATGAAACATACCCACAGGTGTGCCTTTTTTGTAATTGTATCAATACACTGGAAAGAGGATAGATCGTCAAAAGATGCTGACACCCAGGAACTTGAAATTGCTCACCCTTTCCACTTCTGATCCCTCCATGAGCACTGGTGTGTGTTCCCTCACTTCCCCTTCCTGAAGTCCACTATCAATTCCTTGGTTATACTGACATTGAACACAAGGTTGCTGCAACACCACTCAACCAGCTGATCTATCTCACTCTTGTAACCTCCTTGTTCACATCTGAAATTCTGTCAAATATTTGCGTCATTAGTTAATTTATAGATGCTGTTGAGTTGTACCTAGCCACATACTCATGGGTGTATTAATATGAAATGGCTATTTTTTGTAATTAGCTGATGATGCTATGCAATGTGAATAGGTAATAAGAGACAGTAAATGTGACATAGATTTAGAGATAAATTATGTAAACTTGGAATCATGAGCAATGTTTAATACAAGTCTTAATGCCTCATTGCAACTTACTGAATACTGAAAGGCCTAAATAGAGTGGATGTGGAGAGGAATTTTTCCTATAGTTTTTGGGGGGGGGGGGTGTCTAGAATAGAGGGATGCCCATCTAGAACAGAAATGAGAGGGAATTTCTCTAGCCAGAGGGTGGCAAATCAATGGAATTCATTGCCACAGACATCTGTGGAGGCCAAGTTATCGGAGGTTGATAGGCCCTTGATTAGCCTGGTATCAAAGTTTACAGGGAGAAGGCAGGAGAATGGAGTGTAGAGGGATAATAAGTCAGCCGTGATGGAATGGTAGAGCATACTCGACGGAACAAATGGCCTAATTCTGCTCATATGTCTTATGGTTTTACTATGATAATCTCCTCAAAAGTATCTCCATTGACTCTGTGCCTCCTACTCAGAATTTCTTTCACACCTTCATCACTGTCATCCAAACATGCAGCTGCCTAGACTTAAAGTTCCTGAAATCCCTCCCCATATTTTTCATTTTACCACTCCCTGAAGCATTCCTCAAACTCTTGTCCTCAACCAAGTTTCTGGTCACCCTTTCTGAAGTCTCCTTTGGCTTGGTGTCAATTTTTGTTTCATTACATTCCAGTGAAGTGCCTTTTGAGTACCTTAGAAAAGAATGTTATCCTTGTCTATAGTTCTAAAAAATAGGCCATTGGAAGTGCTGGTATCAGGCAACTCATTGTTTATTAATCAACGTACAAAGATCATACTGCAAAGGTATCTTATATTACTTGGATGTTTGAGTGCATTATACAATTGAAACTCAATAGACTGTAAATTGCTCATTGAACACCTGATATTTGTTGAACAGCTGACCTGTGCAGCAAAACTTGGTAAGCAATAATGAAAAATATTTTGTGCTATTTGCCCTTTTGTAAATAATTGTGTGACCTAAATGCAAGTTGATTAACTGATAATTATTGTTTGAAATATACATTTTTGCTCAAGATTAAAACACTGTACAACTATACCTTTTGCAGTAGTAGTAGTAGAGAATGGGTAACAAAGCTGTATTAATATCACTAGATAGAACACAAGATTGATTAAACACATATCAACTTTTTGAACAAATTTTTAAAAAATAGATGTTGAAGTTAATGAGTTTCTCTATAACTCACAATGGGAAGGAATTTAATCTAAAACCTAACTTTATTGCTTATGCAGAGGTCACACAGTTCTGAATATTTGCACATAGGTCTTCGTGAAATATGATGTGCATAAACATGAAAGCTGTGAGCTAGCAGGGTGGTATCAAATGGCATGTGACACCACACCTTAAAATCGTGCAAAATTCATTCATGCAAGAGCTTGAAATAGATTGGGTAATAGATACATTCTCAATAAATTTGGTCTTGTATGATTATATATGAACCTGCAGATTCAAATGTAAAATTTTTTTCCTCCAGTCATGAGTGTGATATTACTACTCTTTGACTATATTCCCTCCAAGTATAATCAATGTTTATATAAATGAAAATACTTAATGCCTACTGAATTACAAAGTGTTGTTGTGTTTCTTTGTGAATGCCTTTAAATTCTTGTTCAAATAATTGACACTGACAAGACAGAAGGTTAAATAGATGTCGTTAAGTTGAAAAATTCCACAGCAACACCTCACAAAAAGCTTTCTTACATACATTGTAACTCAATGCTATTCTAACAGTTAATACTGATTACTGTGAATAGAATTAAGAACATAAAAAAAGTCTTGCTAGTCAGGGACCTCAAATAGACTTAGGCATTCTCGAGTGCCTTCACAAGGCCATCTACGTAAAAATGATGTTTGTTTGACGGCCAACATAATACCTTTGTGAGTGATTTTGCTTTGGTTTGAAACTCAACACCAGGATTAACAGGTTTCAACCTAGTTCTGGTGCTCAGTTTCAGTTCCAACACAGCAATTCGGTCTTGGTGTGGAAAAGTACCTACATCACAGGTATTCACAGTGTTGGAATAACTCCTCAAAGCTCTAATGGCAGCTTTATCCCTCAACAATGAGCAACATTCTGGAAATCTAAGGTTTTTAAAATCACAAACTCCAACCAAAGGTATGAAAATCACAGTAATTTTACCATTTTTCCAATTACCTTGATGGATTATGTTCCTGAAATTACAATAGACTACACTTTTGTTTGGAAAAATTTACTTTTACAAATTTAGATAAAACTTGTACAGTAAATATAAGCATTTCCAAATGTTCCAATAATTCAAAATACTGATGTCAAATCACAAAACTCTTTTTTGAGGATCAAGTATTACTTTATCTTAAAAAAATAGAAAACACCATAAGCTACTTTAATGCAAAACTCAACTGCGTAAAAGTGGAAAAATACATCCTATGATTCTTTCAAAATTTATTGTTGTATTTCCTGAAGGTTACGCCATTTTTCAGTAGAAATAATGATTTAAAACTTTTAGATATTTGTCTCCAGCTACGACAGAACTTTTGATAAAGACTGAAGATGTTTTATATTCGATAAATTTTCCTCCATATAAAAGCAATATTTTTCAAACACTTTTACCCTTCGCAGATTTTAAACAATTTCTATGACATCTAATCTAGAATAATTCCTTGATTTGTTGAAAATTTCAAGATATGGACAATGATATCACCGATATATTAGATGCATGTGTTAACCAAGAGAAGTGCTGTTGAGGCTGCAGTAGCCTCCCAAAGGACCTAATACCCCATGCTGGTTCTGGAATCAAGAAACAGACTAGTGATCCAGGGACCAATCATAACTTATTAAATACACTAACGAAGTATGAAAACAAGAAAGTCTGCAGATGCTAGAAATCCAAAGCAACACACACAAAATGCTGGAAGAACTCAGCAAGTCAGGCAGCATCTACACTAAAGATATAGGAGCAGAATTAGGCCATTTAGCCCATCCAATCTGCTCCATTTCATCATGGCTGATCTAATTTTCTTCTCAGCCCCAACCTCCTGCCTTTTCCCAATATCCCTTCATACCATGTCTAATCAATAATCTATCAACCTCTGCCTTAAATATACATAAAGACTTTGCCTCTACAGCTACCTGTGGCATAGAATTCCACTCTCTGGCTAAAGAAATTCCTCCTCATCTCCATTCTAAAATAACGCTCCTCTATTCTGAGGCTGTGTCCTCTGGTCCTAGACTCTCCCACCGTAGGAAACATCCTCTCCACATCCACTCTATCAAGACCGTTCCCTATTTGATAAGAGTTCAATGAGGTCACTCCTCATTCTTCTGAATTCCTGAAACAGGCCCAGAGCCATCAAACGCTTTTCATATGACAGGGCATTCAATCCTGGAATCATTTTTGTGAACCTGAGTGTTGCATTCAGTTCTGGTTACAACATAAGAGAGAATACGTGGAAACTTTGTGCAGGATGTCAGCATGTAGAGGTGCTTTACCAGGACGTTCCTAGATTAGAAGGTATAAGATTATGAAAGGTATAAATAGACAGACAATATCTTTTACTCAGCATCAAAATGTCTAATATGAGAGGGTACATATTTAAGGTGAGAGGGGTTGAATTCAAAGGAGATGTACATGGCACTTCAGTTTTTTTTAAAAACAGAGAGTGGTGGCTGCCTGGAATGAGGCAAATATAATACGGGTGTTTAGACACTAGACACTAGAATACTGCAGCTCAGTACAGGCCCTTCAGCCCTCGATGTTCTGCCGACCCATATATTCCTTAAAGTATTAAACCCACACTACCCTGTAACCCTCTATTTTTCTTTCACCCATGTGCCCGTCCAAGAGGCTCTTAAATACCCCTAATGTTTTAGCCTCCATCACCATCCCAGGCAAGTCATTCTAGGCACCCACAACCCTCTGTGTATAAAACTTAACCCTGATGTCTCCCCTAAACTTCCCTCCCTTAACTTGGTACATATGCCCTCTGGTGTTTGCTATTTGTGCCCTGGGAAACAGGTACTGGCTATCCACCCTATCTATGCCTCTCATAATCTTGTAGACCTCTATCAAGTCCCCTCTCATCCTTCTACACTCCAAAGAGGAAAGTCTCAGCTCTGCTAACCCTGCCTCATAAGACTTGTTTTCCAATCCAGGCAACATACTGGTAAATCTCCTCTGCACCCTCTCCATAGCTTCCACATCCTTCCTATAATGAGGTGACCAGAACTGAACACAATACTCTTAAGTGTGGTCTCACCAGAGATTTGTAGAGTTGCAACATGACCTCTCTACTCTTGAACTCAATCCCCCTATTAATGAAGCCTAGCATCCCACAGACCTTCATAACTATCCTATCAACTTGTGCAGTGACCTTGAGGGATGTATGGATTTGAACTCCAAGGTCCCTCTGTTCATCCACACTCTTAAGTAACCGACCATTAAACCTGTACTCAGCCTTCTGGTTTGTCCTTCCAAAATGCATCACCTCACACTTATCCAGATTGAACTCCATCTGCCACTTTTCTGCCCAACTCAGCATCCTGTCTATATCCTCTTGTAACCTTCGAGAATCTACAGCTCCATCCACAACTCCTCCAATCTTCGTGTCATCCGCAAACTTACTCACCCATCCTTCCGCCTCTTCATCCAAGTCATTTATAAAATCACAAAGAGCAGGGGTCCCAGGACAGATCCTTGCGGCACTCCACTAGTCACCAACCTCTAGGCAGAATACTTTCCTTCCACTATTACCCTCTGCTTTCTTCTTGTAAGCCAATTTTTTATCCAAACAGCCAAGGTTCCACGGATCTCATGCCTCATGACTTATGGATGAGCCTCTCGTGGAGGACCGTGTCAAATTCCTTGCTAAAATCCATGTAGACCACATCTACCGTCCTACCCTCATCAATTTCTTTTGTTACCTCTTCAAGAAACTCAATTAGGCTCGTGAGGCACGACCTTCCCTTCACAAAGCCATGTTGACTATCCTTGAGTAGACTGTACTTCTCCAAATGCTCATAGATCCTATCCTTAAGAATCCTTTCCAATAGTTTGCTGACCACTGACGTAAGACTCACTGGTCTATAGTTCCCAGGTTTCTCCCTATTACCTTTTTAAACAAGGGAACTACATTTGCCATTCTCCAATCCTCCAGCACCTCCCCTGCAGCCAAAGAGGATTCAAAGATCATAGTGACTGCTCCAGTGATCTCTTTTCTCACTTCCCACAGCAACCTGGGGTACATCACATCCAACCCTGGGGACTTATCGATCTTGATGTTTTTAAGGAGATCCAACACTTCTTCCTTAATCTCCACATCGTCCTGCACACAGGCCTGTTCTATTTCGACCTCACCCTGATCAAGGTCCTTTTCACTTGTGAATACTGAAGCAAAGTATTCATTTAGGACCTCCCCAACCTCATCCGCCTCCAGGCACATGTTGCCTTCTTTATCCTTTAGCGGCCCCACCTTCATTCTTGTCATCTTTCTGTTCGTCACATACGCATAGAACGCCTTGCGGTTCTCCTTAATTCTACATGCCAAGGCCTTAATCTCATGCCCCCTTCGAGCTCTCCTAAGTCCTTTCTTAAGATCCTTCCTGGCTACCCTATATTTCTCATGAGCCCCTCCTGCTTCCTGCTTCTTATATCTAACATATGCTTCCTTCTTCCTCTTGACGAGTTGCCTCACGTGTTTTGTCAGCCACGGTCCCCTTTTCCTACCATTTTTTTCCTTGTCTCAGTGGGACAAACCTATCCTGAACCCAGCACAAGTGGTCCCTAAATTTCCTCCACATTACTTCTGTGCTTTCACCCTTGAACATCTGTTTCCAATTCACTCTCACTAGTTCCTGCCTCATCCCTTCATGGTTAGACCTTCCCCAGTTAAGCACTTTCCCATTTTGTCTGTTTTTATTCTTTTCCATAGCTATGCTGAAGCTAAGGGAGTTGGGGTCACTCTCACCAAAATGCTCCCCCACCAAGAGGTCTGCCACCTGACTAGGTTCATTATTCAGAACTAGATCCAGTATGGCCTCTCCTCTCATTGGTCGGTCCACATACTGTGTCAGGAATCCCTCTTGAACACACTTGACAAATTCAGCCCCATCTGTCCCCCTTGCAGTCAGGCGACGCCAGTCAATATGAGGGAAGTTGAAATCACCCATAACTACAACCCTGTATTTCCTGCACCATTCTAAAATCTGCCTGCTTATCTGCTTCTCGGTGTCCCGAGGGCTATTTGGGGGCCTACAGACTACTCCCAGCACAGTGATTGATCCCTTCCTATTTCTGACTTCCACCCACACCGACTCAGTGGACACTCCCTCTGCAGCGTCCTCCCTTTCTATAGCCGTGATACTATCCCTGACCAGTAATGCTACTCCCCCCACCTTTCTACCTCCCACCCTATTCCTTTTAAAAACCCTAAACCCCGATACCTGCATCAGCCAATCCTGCCCTTCCTCCAGCCAAGGTTCAGTAACGGCCACAACATCGTAGTACCACGTACTGAAGTTCACCCCCCTTATTCCTAATACTCCTAGCGTCGAAATAGACACATTTCAACCCCTCTAACTGGCTACATTTATGCTTTGTCCCCAGCCTGTCCTTCTTCACCAACTCAGAACACATAGCATCATGGCCTTGTCCTTCTACCCTAAACTCTGCACTCACATTCTCATTCCACTCCCCTGCCAAACTAGGTTAAACCCTCCCCAACAGCTCTAGCAAACCTGCCCGCCAGGATGTTGGTCCCTTTCCAGTTCAGGTGCAGTCCGTCCTTTTTGTACAAGTCAGACCTTCCCCAGAAGAGATCTCAGTGATCCAGAAATCTGAACCCCTGCCCCCTGCACCAACTCTTCAGCCATGCATTCATCTGCCATAACTTCCTGGTCCTACCCTCTCTGTCTCGTGGCACAGGCAGCAATCCTGAGATTACCACCCTTGAGGTCCTGCTTTTTAACTCCTATCCTAACTCCCTATATTCCTTCTTCAGGACCTCATCCCTACTCCAATCTATGTCATTGGTCCCCACGTGGACGACATCTGGCTGCTCATCGCCTCTCCTACAAATACCGAGAACTCGATCCGAGATATTGCGGACCTTGGCACCATGGAGGCAACAGACCATCCGGGACTCTTGCTCTCTCCCAAAGAACCTCTTATCTATCCCCCAACTATCGAATCCCCTATCACTACTGCTCTCCTCTTTTCCCTCCTTCCTTTCTGAGCTGAGGGTCCAGTCTCAGTGCCAGAGACACGACCACGACAACCACAAAAGTTTAAGAAACTTTTAAAGAGTCATATGAATATGCATAGAATGGAGGGATATGAACTTGTACGGGCAGGAAGGACTAGTTTAGTTAGGCTTTTAGTTACTAGTTTAATTAGCTTGGCACAACATTGAGGGCTTAAGTGCTTGTTATTGTTCTGTTCTATGTTCAATCCCAACCTATTAGTTACAGCCCAGGATTGTTTTGATATTAGACAGCATAAACAACATGCAAGAGGTAAAGTTAATTAGTTTCATAAACAACAGAACAGATCCAGATTCTGGATACCTGCAACATCCAGCAGAGAATGGTGATGTCCATGGAGAGAAGACCCCATGGAGATATTTATTCTTAATGATGCAGGATCCACACTGAGAACAAAAAGCAAGAGTGACTGATGAGTTTGTAAACATCAGTAAGAAGTGCTGAATGGGATGATCTAGCTCTGTCTCCTGAGATTCCTCTCACAGAAGCCAGGTTTTAACTAAATTGAATTGTTTCAACACTTCACAAGTTAGCAATAATATCTAAACGCACTGGCTACAAAGGATATGGAGCTTAACAACATTGCAGCTGGGGTGTTGAAGACTTATGCTCCAGGTCCAGCACAAACCTCATCTCCAGTCAAGATTCTCCAACACAATGACGATATTGACCTCTTCTCAGCAAAATGGAAAAATTGTCTAAAATATACCTTGCCCACAGGAAAAGCATGACAAATACAATTCAGTTAATTACTGTCCCATTAGCGAACTTTCAGTTATCAAAAAGTGATGAAAAAAGTTGGTGAAAGTGTTATGAAATGGCATTTACTCACCAAAAGCCTGGTCACTGATGCTGTTTGGATTCACTACGGGCATTAAGCTCCAAATCTTATTATGGCCTTATTCCAAAGCAACTATTCTACCTTTCATATCTTCTAACACTTCATGGGCTCGCCACATCCTGAACAAACTCTACACATAGTACATCTTGTCCACTTCCCTTTCACTTCATCATTTCCAGAGTCTTCTTACATTGTATCCACAATTCTGGATACACCATTCTCGACCCACTGCCTTTCTTCCTTTCACTTCTCCTTTAAAAACTTCCTCTAAATATTCAGTTTTATCTTTTAGATTTTTCCTGGGCTTAGTATTCAATTCCCAAGTTGTGTCTTCACAGAGCCTTGGAATAATTTTACATAAGTATAAACATAATTGTGATTTTGTTGGACAACGTGATATCAAGTTTCGAAGTTCAGCAAAACTAACTGTGTGAGTAACTTTAAAACTTTTACAGCTTAAGATTCTGGTTGATGGAATGCAATCTAGAAATGTGACAGAGATTTTCTCCCAACTATTAAAATGAAAAAAAAAGGTAAGAAAAAAAAACTTTCAGCTACAATGAACTTCCCTAGTATAAGCAGTTCTCAATGCAAGTATTCCACTTAAAAATCCTTTGCTTCAGGCTCCTGTTGATGCACCTACTGTTGTTGTTATTATAAATGGAGCTTAATTTAAATGTATGCATTTTCAATGGAATTATAAAAAGGCTGGTGGTACCCAAAGAGCAAAGCCAATTAAACATTGTTGAGCATACACATAAATAAAATCATAGAATTCCAGAAATAATCATCTGGTAAGGTGAGGAGAGTGAACAATTAGCATTTAAGTTCAATGATTTTTCTTCAGAGGAATTAATTTTGTATTTTAATGTCAGTTTTCCAGCATTTGCAGTTTTTCTTTGTTTTTGATCACAAATATCCCTTCTTTATGACCTCAATTATCATACATTCACAATGAATAACAAAGTGGTAACAAGTTATCAAGAGAATTTTACTCACCCCTATCACGCAGAGTTCGAAAGAGTCTTGAAGAGCCTTTCCATACTGGAGGAGTTTCTGCAAGCATATTTTCTAAATCCTGTAAGTTACATGTGATTCCTTGTGAAAAAATTATTCAAACATTTCTCTTTTCATAGTTATTTATTTGCAAGTTCAAATAGCTCCTTAAATATTTTAGTGAAGGTGTTGAATCACAATTTTCTGATCCAACATTGATCAATAAAGTTTTGTGAATGTTAGAGGTATGCTATTAGGTTCAGGACTTTTTTTCCCATAGAAGTGGCCTGACCTGTTGAGCATTTCTATTTTTATTTCAGTATTAAGGTGTGTCTTAAAGGTAGCGAAGGAGAATGAGAAATGGAACTGAAGTTGGAGTTTAGGTGGCAAGGGCATCAAAAGTGGGCAATGGAAGAGCATACTGGAGAGATAAGTAATGTGTAATGTTGGTGGGTGAATTACACACAGAGGGGAGTAAGTGATCATTAAAACATACTGATGAGAGTTACACACGTGCAGCATTAATTTGAATGAGCTGAAGTTATATGGCTGAAGCAGACTAGCCAAGAAATAATTGAAATACTGTGGAATCCAGTTAATTGGGATACATCAGGACCAGTACATTTTGTTCCAATTAAGTGGCTCTCCCAATTAGCCAAAGTTTCACAGGAAATTAAAAAGGTATATAAAAAAAGACAAACTATCATTTGAGTAACAAGTTAAGTATTTAAATGAAACGCAGAACAAATTAGAACACTGCCAATAATATGACAGCACTATAAAACTATGTATTAGTTACTAATAGTTATCAACGGAGGAATTCATCCAGTGTATACTGCTGTGACCTTTTGATTGACTGTAAATGAACAAAGTCAGTGCAGATAATGGACTGACTTCATACAATCTTTTCCCTGATTGCATCCTTCAAATCTTCATTTTCACTGTAACATTCAAGATGATTGCTGATACCTTCAAATGCTTTGTAGTTCCTAACTTGAAGTAGTGAAATCATTTCATTTTCACTGTCAGCATTTCCGCCATCTCCAAGCCTGAAAGCTTTAAGCTGCGGTGAACAAAACAGTTCTGAATTGTCTTACTGGTTATTCCTCGCCAAATATCACTGCTTTTTGAAGACAAACACATGCAACTGACGCTACTGAAAACTGTTCGCTCTAAGCATGGTGTAGTGTCTAACGGATACACAAGTGCACACATCTAACGCTAGTTAGAAACTGTTCAGCAAGTCTCCTGTCTCAGCTAAGTGGTATTTTGTTCCAAATAAATAAATGGTTTATTTTCTCAATTAGTTTTTGTTCGTTTAGTTATCCCAAATAAGTGCCTGTCCCAGTTAACTGGAATCCACTGTGATTGAAACTGAAGGTGACAAAAACAGAGGTATAAATGAACTCAGGAAGCCAAATATGTACATATAATTAATACTTTTTAAGTAAATTATTCGACCCACTAGCTGTTACATTAATAGAGAAATTACATTACAAAAGTTTATTTTGCAGCTGCACACTAATTATCCAGGCAATTTTTCTGTAGTAGTTTTGAAGGAATCTTGAACGGTATTAGATGTAAACAAACATAGAGTCACAGAGCTATAGAGTCATACATTTGCACAGCACAAAAATGGACTCTTTGGTTCACCACATCCATACTAACCTTCATACCCATCAACATTCCATTTGCCCAATGTTCTTCTATGTCAGTGCCTGTCCAAATGTTTTTTTAAATGTAGTGACGGCATTTGACTCCACCATCTCGTCTGGCAGCAAGTTTCAAATATCAACTGTGTAAAACAAACTCTCTAATCCCCTTTAAAATATCTTCTTCTCACCTTAAATCTTTGCCCTCTTGTTTCTGATACCCTTATCATGGGAAAAGATCTACCTTATACCTGTTATAATTTTATATGTCTCCATCAGGTCACCTCTCAGTCTCCTTCACTCCAGAGAAAACAGACCCAGTCTATATGATCTTTTCCCATAAGTTCTTCAATCCAGACAACATTCTGTTGAATCCCATCTGCACACTCTCCAACGCAATCACATCCTTTCTGTAATGTGACAGCCAAAACTGACACAACACTTAGTAGCTGAACCAGTGCTTTGTAACTTTAGTCTATACCATAGCCTATGAAGATGAGCATGCCTTATGACATTTTGTATTGTCTTATCTCCCTGATTTTGCTCCTTTCAGTGAACTATAGACACGCACCCAAAGGTTCCGCTGTTCACCAACATTCCTGATCATCGTGCTATTTACTGCATGGGTCTCACCACTGTTTGATTTCCCAAAACGCTTTACCTTACACTTATCAAAATTATATGAAGGGTTTAAGTTATGTTATTTAATATACAAACATATGAATAAATGAATAGGGAGCAGATATACAACATTCACATTTAAGTAATTTCCATAATTTGCAGCAAATCTGATTTTAGCCTCAATTCCACATCACAGCCTTCAGTAATTTTTAATATCCTTGCTTTCTAAGAATCTACACAACTGTCATAAAAATATGAAATACTCTTGGTTACACCTCCCTTTTAAGAACAGTTCAGAGGACTCATGACTTTCTGACACAAAAAAAATTACATTATCTACCTTCAGTGTTAAACTCCTCTTAAACAGTGATCCCTAGTTCTTTCTTTTCCTTTTTTAATTTTTTTATTAATTTTCACGTTCATAAACATAATAACAAGTGATACAAAGAGAATGGAATTACCTTTTTGTTATTAAACATATACAAAAATAAGACTACAAATAGTACAAGAGTAATAGATTTCCAAACTCTTGATATAGTTAATCATGGGGAAAAAAAATAAAAAGAAAAGGATATTACAAAGAAGCCCCCCCCAAAAAAACAGAACCCCCCCCCAAAAAACTAATGACTAAACCCAAAAAAAGGCAAACAGAACAAAACAAGTCTGAACCAATATTTTAGATCGAATACATTCATTAATGTCATCAGCTCCGTTCCTCTATTCATATATTCTAAGTTAATAAAAAGGATTCGAAAAAGGTCAAACTACATCATACAAAAACATTGAATAAATTGTTTCCAAGTCTCTTCAAATTTAACCAAAGGATCAAAAATGGCACTTCTGATTTTTTCTAAATTTAAACGTGATATAGTTTGGGAAAACCATTGAAATGTAGTGGGGGGGGGGGTTGGGCTCTTTCCAATTCAATAAAATGGATCTTCTGGCCATTAGTGTAACAAATGCGATCATCCGACAGGCTGAAGAGGATAGAGATCTATGCTCTGTCATTGGCAAACCAAAAATTGACGTAATAGGATGGGGTTGTAAATCAAAACGCAAAACTGTTGAATTATATCAAAAATATCTTTCCAAAATTTTTCCAAGTGAGGGCAGGACCAAAACATATGAGACAAAGAAGCCAGCTCAGAGTGACATCTGTCACAAATAGGATTTATATGGGAGTAAAAACAAGCTAGTTCATCTTTAGACACGTGAGCCCTATGCAGTACCTTAAATTGTATCAGCGTATGTTTAGCACATATAGAGGAAGAGCTAGCTAATTGAAAGATTTTTTCCCATTTCTCTGTAGGTAGGCGAAGTTGAAGTTCCCTTTCCCATTCATTTTAAATTTATCAAATGTACCTGGCTGTATTTTCATAATTGTATCATAAATAATTGCTATTAATCCCTTCTGATAAGGATTTAAACCTAAAATTTTGTCCAAGTTATCAGTAGAGTGTGAAATCAGAAACATAGGCAGCATGGTATTTAAAAAGTTTCTTATTTGTAAATACCTAAAAAAATGGAATCTGGGCAAATTATATTTATTAGATAACTGTTCAAAAGACAGGAAACAGTTATCCAGAAATAAATCACGGAAACATGTTATACCCTTCATTTTCCATATCAAAAAGGCTTGATCCATAACCAAGGGTTGGAAAAAAAAAAATTTAGATATAATACGGCTTGATAATATGAATTTGTTCAAACCAAAAAATATACGAAATTGGAACCATATTCGTAATGTATGTTTAATTATTGGATTAACCAATTGTTTATTCAATTTAGAAAATACAAAGGGAAGTGAAGTTCCTAAAATAGAAACCAATGAAAACCCTTGTACAGGGTATTCTTCAAGGTTTACCCATTGTAGACTTGGAGTTATATCCCAATTTTGTATCCAAAATATTAAATATCGAACATTAATTGCCCAGTAATAAAATCTTAAATTCAGCAATGCTAAATCACCATCTTTCTTGGACTTCTATAAATATTTTTTACTTAACCTGGGATTTTTTATTCTGCCATATATAAGAGGAGATCTTAGAATCAATAGTATCAAAAGCAGATTTAGGAATAAAAATTGGTACCACTTGAAATAAATATAAAAATTTAGGTAAAATAATAATTTTAATAGCATTGATTCGGCCAATCAACAATAGAGACAATGGGGACCATTTAGTAAGCAATTGTTTCACCTGACTAATTAACAGTAAGAAATTGAGCTTGAATAGGTCCTTATGTCTCTTAGCAATTTTAACCCCCAAATAAGTAAAATAGTTAGTAATCAATCTGACTGGTGAACATCTATAAATGGGAACCTGCATGTTTAATGGAAAAAGTTCGCTCTTACCAAGATTCAATTTGTAACCAGAAAATCTACTAAACTGAGCAAGCAAGGATAATACTGCCAGAATGGATTTCTCAGGGTTAGAAATATATAATAGTAAATCATCTGCATATAGTGATAATTTATGTATCTCATTCCCACGGGTAATACCAAATATATTAGAAGAGTCACGAATAGCAATAGCTAACGGTTCCAGGGCAATATTGAATAATAATGGACTAAGAGGGCAACCCTGCCTAGTACCACGAAATAACTGAAAAAAAGGGAGATCTTTGATTATTGGTAAATACCAAAGCCAAAGGAGTAAGGTATGTCAATTTAATCCAAGATAAAAATATCGCACTAAAATTAAATTTCTCAAGTGTATTAAACAAATACGTCCATTCGACTCTATGAAAAGCTTTTTCAGTGTCCAATAAGATGACATTCTGGAGTTCTAGGTAAAGAAGTATAAACAATATTCATTAATCTAATATTAAAGAAGGAGTAACAATTTTTAATAAATCCAGTCTGATCAACAGAAATAATTTGAGGTAATACATTCTCCAATCTCGTTGCCAATATTTCAGAAAAAATCTTAGAATCCACATTCAGCAAAGATATAGGCCTATAAGATGCACATGCAGTAGGACCCTTATCTTTTTTAAGAATTAGGGAAATAGAAGCTCGATAAAAAGATTGAAGTAATTTACCTATAGACACTGCATCCCTAAAGGTTCTACATAACCACGGAGAAAGTATAGTAGAGAAGGATTTTAAAAATTCTACTGTATAACCCTCTGGACCAAGTGCTTTACCTGAATTCATCGAAGAAATGGCATTTTTTATTTCTTCTACCATAATAGGTACACCCAGTTTTAAATGTTCACGAAGCGGTAATTTTGCAATATTCAATTTCTTTAAAACTTCATGCATTAAAGTGGAGTCATCAGAAAATTCTGATTGGTATAAGGAAATATAAAATTCTTGAAAGGATTTGTTTATCTCATCATGATCAACCATCAGAGTACCGTCATTTTTACGAATCTTAACAACCTGGTGTTTAACCAAAGCCGATTTCAGTTGATTAGCCAGTAGTTTGCCAGTTTTATCACCATGTATATAGAATTGACCCCTAGTTTTAATTAATTGATTTTCAATCGAAGATGATAGCAATAGACTATGTCCCATTTGAAGTTCGACTCTCTATTTAAAAGGCTCCTGATTAGGAGTGATAGGGTATTTCTTGTCAATTTCTTTGATCTTGTCAACCAGCTTAAGTATTTCCTCATTAGTTCACTTTTTCAGTCCAGCATAATATGAAATAATATGTCCACGAATATATGCTTTAAAAGTGTCCCATAGAACCCTGCTGGAAATACCCTCTGTAAAATTCGTTGTGAAGAAAAAATTACTCTGTTTCTCAATGAAATTAACGAAGTCCGAGTTCTGGAGCAGAGTGGTATTAAATCGCCATTGTCTAGTACTAGAAGATATATCCATTGACTTAATAGATAGTTTCAATGGCACATGATCGGAGACAACAATGGAGTCATATTTGCAGTCAGTAACAAGTGGAATTAATCGAGAGTCAATAAGAAAGTAATAAAGTTTAGAATAACAATGATATGCACGTGAAAAGAATGAAAACTCTTTATCGTTGAGATGTGGAAATCTCCAAATTTCTGAAATTCCAGAGTCAACCATAAAAGAGTTAATAAGAGTAGCCGATTTGTTTGGGAATGCCTGATTAGACATAGATCTATCCATCAAGGGATTTAAACAACAGTTAAAATCTCCACTCATAATCAGCATATAATCGTTTAAATTAGGAAGGGATGTAAAGAGATATTTTAAAAATTCAGGACAATCAACATTTGGAGCGTAAACATTAACCATAGCAACTTTTCTGTTAAATAACAACTAGTAATTAACAAAAATCTACCATTTGAATCTGAAGTAGTCTCATAATACACAAACAAAATTGAAGGGTCTATAAACATAGAAACGCCTTTTACTTTGGCCTGTGAATTCAAATGGTACTGTTGGTCCTTCCAAAGCCTTAAAAAACGCTGATTATCCTTTTTCCACACGAGTTTCTTGTATGAAAATACAAAAATGGCGTCCCGGGACGGGTTCTCCGGGCCTGTGCAAGCGAGCTAGCTGGAGTATTTGCTGACATCTTCAACTGCTCCTTGCTTCAGCCTAAGGTCCTCTCGTGTTTTAAGAAGGCAACGATAATCCCAGTGCTGAGGAACAGCAAGGTGGCATGCCTGAATGACTATCGACCTGTGGCTCTGACATCAATTACTATGAGGTGCTTCGAGAGATTGGTTATGGCACGCATCAACCACAGCCTACCGGTCAACCTTGACACTTTGCAATTCGCCTAGCAGAGCAACAGGTCAACAGCAGATGCCATCTCTCTGGCCCTACATTCCTCCTTAGAACACCTGGAGAATAAAGATGCATATGTAAGGCTCCTTTTTATTGACTACAGCTCTGCCTTTAATACCATCATTCCAAATAAACTGATTCCTAAGCTCCGGAACCTGGGCCTTAGCACTCAGATCTGCAGCTGGATCTTCAACTTCCTCACAGACAGGATCCAGGCTGTAAAAATAGGGGACAAGCTCTCCTCTACAATCACTCTGAGCACCGGTGCCCCACAAGGCTGTGTACTCAGCCCCCTGCTGTAATTACTGTACACCCATGATTGTGTAGCCAAGTTTCCGTCATACTCAATATACAAGTTTGATGATGCCACAACAATTGTAGGCCGTATCTCGGGTAATGATGAGATTGAGTACAGAGGTGAAATTAAGAACCTGGTGGCATGGTGCGAAGACAATAACCTATCCCTCAACGTCAGCAAGACGAAGGAATTGTTGTTGACTTCAGAAGGAGTAGCGGACCGCACGACCCAATTTACATCGGTGGTGCGCAAATGGAACAGGTCAAATGCTTTATGTTCCTCGGGGTCGACATCACAAATGACCTGACTTGGTTCAACCATGCAGAGTTCACTGCCAAGAAGGCCCACCAGCGCCTTTACTTCCTGAGAAAATTGAAGAAATTTGGCCTGTCCCCTAAAACCCTCACTAGTTTTTATAGATGCACCACAGAAAGCATTCTTCTAGGGTGCATCACAACCTGGTATGGAAGTTGCCCTGTCCAAGACCAAAAGAAGCTGCATAAGATCGTGAACACAGCGCAGCACATCACACAAACCAATCTTCCGTCCGTGGATTATCCAGTGCTGCCAGGATAATCAAGGACACGATCCACCCAGCCAACACACTTTTCGTCCCTCTTCCCTCTGGGAGAAGGCTCAGGAGCTTGAAGACTTGTACAGCCAGATTTGGGAACAGTTTCTTTCCAACTGTGATAAGACTGCTGAACAGATCCTGACCCGGATCTGGGCCGTACCCTCCAGATATCTGGACCAGCCTCTCAGTTTTTTTGCACTACCTTACTTCCCAGTTTTCTATTTATGATTTATAATTTAAATTTTTAATATTTACTAATTTTAACTATTTTTAATATTTAATAGTTGTAATCCAGGGAGTGGGAAGCGCAGAATCAAATATCGCTGTGATAACTGTACGTTCTAGTACCAATTGTCTGGCGACAATAAAGTATAAAGTATAAATATAAGCATTCGTCCTATGGAATACTCTAAAAATTTTCTACCACTTAATCGGGTGGTTTAAACCATCTGTATTCCAAAGAACCAAATTAGTAATCTTATCCATAGTACTGAAATTGAGCATAAGGTATGTAAAGGGTTAACCAGAATATAGACTCATGACCCCGGAAGAGGAAGAAAGGATCACAGAGGAACCGGAAATCACAACATTTCGGACATTTTGGTAGTTTCAAGTCAGCCTGTTTAAAGAAAAAATCTAAGTTAAAAATAAGAACAAAAATACCACTCCCTTTCACAAAAACTCAGAAAAAAGCCAGAAAGTGGCCACTGCTAAATCTAACCCCATCTCTCCAGAAGGCAACCCAAAAGAAATATGTTTTTCTTAAAAAACACCACCCGTGGTCAAAAAAGTAAAACAGCAATTACTATAAATATAAAGAAAAGATTACAAGTACAAACGTAAAATAGTTTCTTCTTACTCATATTTCAAAAAAAAGACACCTAGCGCCAATTCATATTATTAAATTTTCATATATAAATGATCGGAAATGACGCAGCAAGAAAAAATAAATTCTGAGAAGGAGAGCAATCCGCCATCTTAAGACGTAATACTTCTTCAGTTAAGTTTCAAAGAAAAATCAAACACTAAATCTACTACTTAATTACTCTCAAAAGCAAAAAGATTAAAAGTGAAAAATACTAACAAAAAAAGAATATCTTTATTCAAAAATACAAAAGATACCTACACTACAAAACCAAATCAGAAACTCTCAAATTATAAAAATCTAAATCTGTAAGCTGAATAATAGCTTTGTTTTTTTTTTAAAAAGAACAGTGCGTTAATTAGTTCTTAGCAGAGGGAGACAGATTGTCAAGAAAGCTTTGAGCTTCGTCCGGAGTTTTAAAGAAACGATGAGATTTATCTGCCAGAATAATTCTCAGACACGCTGGGAACAGCAACACTAAGTTGAAGCCCTTACGATAGAGTTCTGACACCTGTGGTTTAAAAGCCATCCATTCCTTCAATACTTCCGGGCTGAAATCTTCAACGATGTGAAACCTGAAACTTTGAAAATCGATCATACCTTTCCGGCGAGCAACTCGTATTACTTGTTCCTTAATATGAACATAGTGAAATCAGACAATGACAGATCTCGGTTTAAATTCTTTGGAAAGTTTGTGGTGTAATGTACGATGGGCGCGATCTAACAATGGAGGGGCATCCCAAAACTCCTGGACCAAACACATTCATTAACAATTTAGAAAAGTATTTAGTAGGATCGCCCGTCTCAACATCTTCGGGAAGCCCGATTATTCGCAGATTCTGTTGCCGAGAACGATTTTCAAGATCGATAATCTCTGATTTATAATGTTCCAACTGCTGAGATGTCGAAGCTAGGTTTTTCTCGAAAGATTCAATTTTTTGGTTCCTATTTCAACCAGCTTCATCTAGCTCTGAAATTCTAATGTGTTGTTGATCAACTTCGCATCTGAACGATTTAACGTCATCTTGAATCATCTTCAAAAACTTCTTCAAACACGGCAAATCTTTGGTTAAGTGAATCCTCTAAAAGTTTCGACATTGTTTCAAAAGTTAATTGAGTTTGTTTAGATGCTTTGGGATCGCCATCTTTTTTCCCCGTTCCCGCCGGAGTCCTTCCCGTTTTTAACTTCTTGTCCTCTGGTCAGTATTTTCAGTAAGTTAAAATCAAAGTTCAAAGATATCTTTGTAGTATAAACCCTTTAGTGTGGGTATAGATAAAGTAAATAATGGTGGTTACAGCTAAAACAAGTAAAGGGAATGGAGCGAAGCCAAAGTGTACCTCACACCATGAGCGCCTCCTGGAGAGTCCGATCCCTAGTTCTATTATTATCCCACAAGAGGATCTGTATGCATCTTACATATGCGGTGAATGTATTTTTTAAAAACATTTTATTATGTTCCCTCCCTCTACTGAGCTACTGATACAACATTAATTCTATTATTATAAGCAAAAATACTAAATATTTTCATCTTAACTTCTGGCAATTATTGCTTCTGTGACAACACAATTATGTCCACAAATATGCTATAAAATCAGTTAAATTTATATAGTAAATAGCTGTTTCTGAATAGGCATAGAAGAACTTTAGATATACAGTATTTTGCCCTTTCCTATCTTTTGACAAAGGCAATCGGATTTTAGCTTGATGCATTATATAGGCAGATATATTCAATTAGTTGATTTATTTCGTAAAAATTAGAGTTATACAGTTCTTTGTATCTTTGATCAAAACATTTGTAGTTTCACTGTTTTTGTGTCTGGAATCAGTGCAAAGCAAAACAGTATCATATATTTGGTGAGCAGTAGATGAAGGAATTAGAAAACAAAACTGATCCTGTATAATCAAAGAACCTGATCAGTTTTTGTTGTGGAGTGAAATACACTATGCACTAATCCTGAGATTTTCAGCCCAAAGTAAAAATATGTCCCATTGTTTCATAAGCACTCACCTGCCTTGAGAGTGATTTTCTCAGCTTAAAACCTGCAAAAGAAAACAGCTATGTCATTTTTTGACTTTTTGTTAACTGTAGAAGTAATACCATATCCACATATTAAAATCCAAAACAAATTCAGTGTTTATTAATTCTATTTTTAGCACCTGTGCAGAAAAGATCATATGGTAATTTAGTGTTTTTTTTTGACTATATTGAATTATAAGATACAATGTGATAGTTTATTTTCAGTAGTTAGATAGCAATTGGATATATTTAAGAGACTTGTTGAAGAGTGTAGAAAATCTTTTAAAATAAAAGATTGGAATGTAAAAATAACTAGATTAGTAAAAGGGCTATAGTAATTGATAGACAGATTTCACACCTATAATTAAAGGAATGGTCACCCTGGTAGATTGATCAATATCAAGTGTGCAGCAGAACAGGAGGATGAAGACAGATGGAATCTTCTACAATTGTGGAACTAGATGAGTTCAACCCAGGTTCTGGGCTAATATCTTGGGTGTCATCTGTTTGGAATTTACATAAATACCTTGTGACTGTATGGGTTTCCTAAGGTGCATGCAGTTGTAGCTAAAGAGCTCTCTTCTAGTAGCAACATCGGGTTAAAATGAAAAAAAAAGCTAAAGAAAATAATAAAATTGTTCATGCAAAAGAGCACACCAGAAAGTACTGTTCTTTACTATTTGTAGAAATCAGAATATTAGCTTTTGTTTATGGGCTAACATTACAAAGAATATGGGAAAAAAATACAGGCTATTTGCTTTCCCCAAAAGATCTATTCCATGCAGGCCTTTATGAAAAATAAAGTTATCTGAAAAACTCTGGAGCGCAAGAACTTGATTTTAAAAAAAACTGAGAAGCTTATGAAAGGATTTCTCAAAAGTTGAGGTCTCGCAGCAGAAGATGCTGCCACCAATATTGAGATTAAAGAAGAGATTGTTAGAACTGGGGAAAGGCAGATATGTCACAGATTTGTAGAGTTAGAATAAATTACAGTGACAGAAAGATGAAAATTATAGTCTTGAAAACAAGAAAGAGAATTCCAAAACTGCAGGGTGACTTAACAGAGGAATGATAGAAGTTAGCAGAGAAAGTGTTGTTTTTACAGGAATAAGGGACAAATCTGCATCTGAGCATTCCATAACACTAGTGCATTGAAACACCTTTTCATTTTGTGCTATTGACAATAACAAATTCCAGACATTTTTAAATAAAAATATGGATTATTTCTCACAAATGGATGCTCATTGTTGTCAGCCTAAGTGTTCTAAGTAATTTCCATTACCCCCACAGTCAGAGCTCCTTATGCAATCCCCATTTGCACCTAGGCCAAACATTTCCTATGTAACCAGATACAAAATTTGTTTGGATAATGAAACATATATACAAACAAAACAAACTAGACAATGTAAAATTAATGGAAAATAGGCCGCAGTCATCAACACATCGAGCAAAATACCACTAAATCAATTGGACATGGTTTTAGAGTAGGTTCTGCAAAGTAAATGAGATTTGTGAATTGGACTGGGTTAGGGATGGGTATCAAAAGTGACCTTCAAAATATGAAAAGTTTGTTAGATAGGTGCTCTTAAAGTCTAGTGAGGAATACTCTTTCCCAATGTGATCAGCATATTTCAAATTTTCACGTTCATGTGGAAGTTCCAAACTTACTGATGCACAAGAGGCTAACTGCTTCTGCCAAACTAACCAAAATGAGCTCTGCTGATATCGTAAATGTAATGCAGGAACATTTAGAGCCAAAACCATTGTTCATTGCTGAAAGCTTTCGGTTTCATAAGCAGAATCAAAAACAAAGAGGAGTCTATTTCAATGTACATGGTTAAATTGAAGAGACTGTCTGAGCAATGTCTGCTCAGTCTTGGGCTTAATGATGCATGAGAGATTGTTTAATTTGTGGAATCTTATAAGGAATCTTTCAAAAAATGGATACTAATGGAAGCATAACGAATAGTTAAAAGAACAATTGAAATCGTTCGATCAATGGAAACCAGAGAGAAATTCAAAATTGAGTTGCAGTCAGGAATGAAAGTAATCCTGAATAAAATTGCAAAATCTAAACAGAAACCAGCCTGGCCAAACAAATTGCGCTACTGCTGTGGGAGGGGCTCACGCACACCAAACCAATTCAGATTTAAAAGTGGAACTTGCACAAAATGCAACAAAGTACACATACAAATAGCATGTCAAGCAAACTAAAATAAATGGACTGCACAGGGAAGTGTCACATTGGGGTGCTAGGAACACTGAAGTACAAGGAACAAGACTTGACTGGAGTAAGGACATGACAGGATTCAGGCAAGGAGCAGGGACAAGAACGCAAACTTGGGCTAGGGAAAGCAGGACCAGGACTAGGAGCCATGGACTAGGAGACAAGGCTTGGACTCCGAGATCAAGACTGGACAAGGACCCAGAACCTGGGTCTTGCCTCGGACTCAGACCCCAGAACCAGGCAAGGACGTGACTTGGCTGCTGGCTGGGGTCTTGGTTTTTGAGCTTGACTTGAGGCTGGGGTCTTGGGACTTGAGGCTGTGGGATCCTCGAGGCTAGGGTTCTTGGAGCTTGGCTGCGGGATCCTCGAGGCTAGGGTTCTTGGAGCTTGGCTGCGGGATCCTCGAGGCTAGGGTTCTTGGAGCTTGGCTGCGGGATCCTCGAGGCTAGGGTTCTTGGAGCTTGGCTGCGGGATCCTCGAGGCTAGGGTTCTTGGAGCTTGGCTGCGGGATCCTCGAGGCTAGGGTTCTTGGAGCTTGGCTGCGGGATCCTCGAGGCTAGGGTTCTTGGAGCTTGGCTGCGGGATCCTCGAGGCTAGGGTTCTTGGAGCTCGGCTGCGGGATCCTCGAGGCTAGGGTTCTTGGAGCTTGGCTGCGGGATCCTCGAGGCTAGGGTTCTTGGAGCTCGGCTGCGGGATCCTCGAGGCTAGGGTTCTTGGAGCTTGGCTGCGGGATCCTCGAGGCTAGGGTTCTTGGAGCTTGGCTGCGGGATCCTCGAGGCTAGGGTTCTTGGAGCTTGGCTGCGGGATCCTCGAGGCTAGGGTTCTTGGAGCTTGGCTGCGAGATCCTCGAGGCTAGGGTTCTTGGAGCTTGGCTGCGGGATCCTCGAGGCTAGGGTTCTTGGAGCTTGGCTGCGGGATCCTCGAGGCTAGGGTTCTTGGAGCTTGGCTGCGGGATCCTCGAGGCTAGGGTTCTTGGAGCTTGGCTGCGGGATCCTCGAGGCTAGGGTTCTTGGAGCTTGGCTGCGGGATCCTCGAGGCTAGGGTTCTTGGAGCTTGGCTGCGGGATCCTCGAGGCTAGGGTTCTTGGAGCTTGGCTGCGGGATCCTCGAGGCTAGGGTTCTTGGAGCTTGGCTGCGGGATCCTCGAGGCTAGGGTTCTTGGAGCTTGGCTGCGGGATCCTCGAGGCTAGGGTTCTTGGAGCTTGGCTGCGGGATCCTCGAGGCTAGGGTTCTTGGAGCTTGGCTGCGGGATCCTCGAGGCTAGGGTTCTTGGAGCTTGGCTGCGGGATCCTCGAGGCTAGGGTTCTTGGAGCTTGGCTGCGGGATCCTCGAGGCTAGGGTTCTTGGAGCTTGGCTGCGGGATCCTCGAGGCTAGGGTTCTTGGAGCTTGGCTGCGGGATCCTCGAGGCTAGGGTTCTTGGAGCTTGGCTGCGGGATCTTCAAGGCTTGGGTTCTTGGAGCTTGGCTGCATGATCTTCATTTTGAAATGCAGAGGCTGATAACTCAGAGGCTAGAGCTGAGAGACAGACTGGGAACTGAACATCAACATAGAGCCGGGACTTATCCTTCGACAGGCCGGGACTCATCTTTAACACAACACTAACATGAGACAGGACAGAACATAGACATAGAGCCGGGACTTATCCTACAACAAGCCGGGACTCAACTTCATCTCCACACCAAGGTGGGACAGGTCCACCTGCTGGACAGCCAGACTTACCCAACAGAGGCAAAGACAAGGCATGTCCCCCCGCAGGGCAATGGCAAAACAACCTGACTTACCCCACGGAGGCGAGGACAAGAAGAGACAAACACCACAGGACAACAGACAGTTCCATCTCTGCTCCGGGGAAGCTTCGAGTCTCAGTTCAGCCAGCAACCTCAGCTGGCTATGGAAACAGCCGGATCCCTACCTAGCTCAGAGTGGCTGACGGCCACTCAGCTGGCCCAGGAAACAGCCAAATCGATACCGCAAAGAGAACTCCAACAAGTGGCAACAAGTCTCCATGAAGCGATGGTCCTCCAATCAGGCCTAGAGATCACAAATGGTTTCACTAGACTTCCATCAGTAGGTTGCTCCAAGGGGGACTGACAAGACAAACCAGCAGCCCACACTCAACCCCAAGGCTACTTACATTGCAAGCCCAAAGATGGGAATCAGGTGACTATAATTAACTCAAACAAGGGACAGCTGGAAGACCTGGAGTCCTGAGTCCACAGACCGGACCATGAACCGGACTGCGGACTTCATGGACCGGACCATGACAGGAAGAGAAAAATATAAAAAGTCAAGTTGCTGTTTCAAAAAGCACTAATCTACATTCTGTTGATGAACCATCTGATAATGATTACAGTGACACAGGACTGAGTAGCCTTAAGATTTACAATGTGAAAAACAAACAATAAACAAGCAATATGGCTTAAACCAGAAATGAATAGCCAATTAAATAAAATCTAATTGGACACTGGCTTGCCTGTTTCAGTCATTCCAAGCAATGAGTCTGAATGGCATTTCAAAGATACTGAACTGCAACCAGCAGATATCCAGCTAAGAACATATATTGGAGAAAAGATCATTCCTGTGGGAATGATATTTCTTACAGTGAAATACAGTAATCAACTAGCCATATTGGGCCTGTATGCAGTAAAAAAAAAAACAGGAGGGCCAGCACTGTGGGGATGTGCTTGATGAGACAACTCCAACTTGATTGGAGAACCATCCACCATTTACATGCCAAATCACCTGTAATAGAGTCAACCAAAAGTGAATTAAGGAAGATAATGGATGATGCTACAGCAGTGTTCAAGGATGGCATCAGAAAACTCAAACATATCAAGGGCAAAATAGTATTAAATGAAAATGCCACACCAAGTCTTAGAAAGCCTGTTCCAATTTCTTACACCATCTCTGATAAAGTAGCCAGTGAGCTGCATCACTTGGAGGCTGAAGGAATTCTTTCCTAGGAGCCCATGGCCAACACCAGTGGTCCCAGTAGCCAAGAAGGTTGGTTCTCTCAGGATGTATGATGATTTTAAGGTCACCATCAACCCACTACTGAAGGTACTGATATCTTTGCAAATCTTTCTGGACTTAGTTGAAGCCTGCCTACAGATGGAATTGGAAGAAGGGTCCAGACTGTTTCTCACCATAAACACTCAAAAGGCTTTATCATTATAATTCTTATTTTTGGAGTAGCATCTGCATTTGCACTCTGCCAGAAAGCTATAGACTAGGTGCAGCAAGGCTGTCCAGACACTCTGTATTACCTGAATGGCATCATTGTGACTGGTAAGGAACCTCTCCAAGATCTCAAGGCAATGTTAAAAGATTAGAAGATTATGGACTCAGAGCATGATGTGACAAATCTTAACTCTTTAAACCAGTATCACTTACTGTGGTCACACCACTGACACACAAACATTACACAAGTGTGCTGAGAAAATTCAAGCAGTGCTAGATGTCCTAGCGCCAAAGGATGTATCAGATTTGCAGCACTTCTTAGGATTTGTCAATTACTATAACAGGTTCCTGCCAAACCTGACTACTGTGCTCCATCCCTTGAACTCATTACTACAAATCGGGAAGAAGTGGCAATGGACAAAGTAGGGGTGGCTTTCCAAAAAGTAAATGAAATGTTAGCGTCACACTCAATATGTACTCACACATATTGATCCACATCATCCCAGTGAAGCTTGGCATCCCAGTTAAGGATGCCAATGTGTCCAGAAGAAATAGATAGATAGATACTATATTGATCCCAAAGGAAATTACTGTGTCACAGTAGCATTACAAGTGCACAAATATACAAATATTAGAAGTAGGAAGTAATAAAAAACAAGTTACCTCAAACAGTCTAACAGGAGGGGGTACTCACTTCCCCGGCTATAGATTAACTCATTATAGAGCCTAATGACTGAGGGTAACAATGACCTCATATAGCACTCTTTAGAGCAACGCATGAAGGTATCCAGAGCTGTCAGAACCACTTCCTACAACAACCACAGAGGAGGCCAAAAAATTTGATGTTGTTTCACATCCATAAGTCTCACCTGTAAAGCAGAGTGATCCCCATCATCAGGAAAGTGATTATCTCACAAGAGTAAGAAAACCTCCAAAGCATAGAACATAGAAATCTACAGCATATTACAGGCCCTTCGGCCTACAATGTTGCGCCAACCATGTAACCTACTCTAGAAACTGCTTAGAGTTACCCTACTGCATAGCCCTCTACTATTCTAAGCTCCATGTACCTATCGAAGAGTCTCTCAAAATACCCAAGACTTCTGCATAGTACTGTATTTGTCAATATGGAGCAGACAGCAAGTGTGTAAATCTGGCAGGAGCAAAGGATGTTGGGAATGGAGAGGGTGGAGTGGCACATTGTGGGACAGGTGGCAGAAAAGGGAGACCAGGGGTGGAGTGTGGCACGGACACTAGTCAAGGTCATTTGATTCCAAACAATTGGTTTAGTTTTTGATTACAGAATGTCTCCTTGGTGCTTCCTGCTCCCTCCCCTTTTCCCTTTTCCCCACCATGATTCCCTTCTCCCTGCCTCCTTCCCACTCTCAGTCCACAATAGAGACCCATATCAGAATCAGGTTTATCATCACTCATATATGCCATGAAATTTTTTTGTGGTAGTACAGTGCAATACATCAAACTATTACAGCACTGTGCAAAGGTCTCAGGCGCCCTACCTACATATATGTGCCTAAGGCTTGTGCACAATAATGTATTGTTTCATTAAGCATTCTTGTTCATTTAAATAATTATGGCTCCATGAATGAAGTATGTGAATAGCATACGTCAACACGTCACCATGCCATACTTAAAATAAAGGTAAAATTCAGCACGTTATTCCCAGTTCTCTGTTTTTTCCCTTTTAATTAGTTTTTATGTTTTGGAGTTACAAAACATAACCGTAGGGCACTGAAAATCTATGCAATCAACTGGGGTGAGTGTTCAAGGACACAGAAACATAGAAAGCCTACAGCACAATACAGGCCCTTTGGCCCACAATGCTGTGTCGAACATGTATTTACTTTAGAAATTACCTAGGGTTACCCATAGCCCTCTATTTTTCTAAGCTCCATGTACCTATCCAAGAGACTTTTAAAAGACTCTTATCGTATCCGCCTCCACCACCGTCGCTGGCAGCCCATTCCATGCACTCACCACTGTGTAAAAAAAACTTACCCCTGACATCTCTTCTGTACCTACTTCCAATCACCTTAAAACTGTGCCCTCTCGTGTTAGCTATTTCAGCCTCTGATTATCCACATGATCAATGCCTCTCGTCATCTTATACACCTTTATCAGGTCACCTCTCATCCTATGTCACTCCAAAGAGAAAAGGCCAAGTTCACTCAACCTATTCTCATAAGGCATGCTCCCCAATCCAGGCAACATCCTTGTAAATCTCCTCTGCACCCTTTCTATGGTTTCCACATCCCTCCTGTAGTGAGGTGACCAGAACTGAGCACAGTACTCCAATGGGGTCTGACCAGGGTACTATATAGCTGTAACAATACCTCTCAGCTCTTGAACTCAATCCCACGGTTGATGAGGGCTAATACATTGTATGCCTTCTTAACCACACAGTCAACCTGCGCAGCAGCTTTGAGTGTCCTATGGACTCGGAGCCTAAGATCCCTCTGATCCTTCACAGTGCCAAGAGTCTTACCATTAATATCATATTCTTCCATTATATTTGACCTACTTATCTGGGTTGAACTCCATCTACCACTTCTCAGCCCAGTTTTGCATCCAATCAATGTCCTGCTGTAACCTCTGACAGCCCTCCACACTAGCCATAACACCGCCAACCTTTTACTAACCCATCCCTCCACTTCCTCATCCAGGTCACTTATAAAAATCACAAAGAGAAGGGGTCACATGGATGCAATTGGGCGACATAGGCTTGTGGGCCGGAAGGGCTTGTTACCATGCTATATCTCAAATAAAGAAATAAAATCATTGTCATAGGTTGGGGCATGGACTATAAAGTTAGGACATAATGTTGAAACTTTACTGGTGAAGTGCATTTGGAGTATTGTATGTACTTCTGGTTGCCACACTTTAGGAAGGATATGGTTGGCTAGACAGTGCAGAAAAGATTCAGCTTTTCTATTCTTCCTGCCAAAATGAATAACCTCACACTAGCTCTCAACTCCCAAACCTCTACATGCCAAAGTGCCTGAAGCACTGTGACATTCATTAGCTCAGCTGCATTGGTTATACTGGTGAGTGTTCACCATGGATATCAATATGACGGCTGTAGTATTAAAACTTTCATCAAAGCTCCTTGGAGGAACATCGAAAACCTCTAAGGAGAATGGATTATGTGCATGTTCTGCTTGCTTTAACCGATGTGCTATCCTTCAGGAAATAGAGAGGTGCTGTGAAAATACATTTAAGTTATAGAGGCAGGAGTTAATTGCTTGATGAGGGAGTACAATGCCTCAAAAGATTGTTTTTCTGCTCGTTGGTGCACTGTAGCAGTGAACTGAAAGGGAACATTGACGTGTTTATGGGGTACATTACTGGTGAGCACACGTCTATGACTCTACAACATTATCGTACAGTACAGGTGGGGAAGGGTCTGTCACTGTATAACACTGGGCACAGTACAGGTGAGGAAAGGTCTGTCACTGTATAACGGCACAGTACAGGTGGGGCAGGGTCTGTCACTGTATAACACTGGGTACAGTACAGGTGGGGAAGGGTCTGTCACTGTATAATACTGGGCACAGTACAGGTGGGGCAGGGTCTGTCACTGTATAACACTGGGTACAGTACAGGTGGGGAAGGGTCTGTCACTGCATAACACTGGGCACAGTACAGGTGGGGAAGTGTCTGTCACTATATAATGTGGCAAGTGTCTAGGGACATTTGCGTGGAGTTACATAGAAAACCTACAGCACATCTTCAATCCCTAACTGCTGCAGTCCAAGGTTTCCACCTACTTCAAAAGGGTATCAATCTTATTGGTGCCCAAGTAGAGCAGGGTGTGCTGCCTCAACGACTAACACCAGTTGCACTCACACCTACTGTGATGAAATGCTTTGAAGTTGATCATGGCAAAAATTAACTCCAGCCCAAGCAAGGACCTGGAGCCACCTCAAATTGCCTACCATCACAATAGGTCTACAGTGGAGCAATCTCACTGGCTTTCCACTCGACCTTGGACGACTTGGACATCAGCAAGACTTATTTCAGGCTGCTGTTCATTGATTTCACCTCTGTTTTAAACACCATATTTCCCCCAGAACTAATCAACAAGCTTCAAAACCTGGGATTCTGTATCTTCCCATGCAACTGTACCCTTGACTTCCTTACTGGGAGACTAGTCAGTGTGGATCAAAAATAACATCTCTTTCTTGCTGACAATCAATACTAGTGCACCTCAAGAATGCACACTTAGTCCACTGCTCTACTCTGTCTACACCCATGACTGTGTGGCTAAGCACAGCACAAACGCCATCTATAAATTTGACAATGACACAACTATTTTTGAGAGAATCTAAAGGCAATGAAGAGGAGGCGTACAGGAGTGAGAAAGATCAGCTGGTTGAATGATGTCACAACATCAACCTTGCACTCAATGCCTGTCAGAATAACAACCTGATTTTGGACCAGTAAGGGGAAGATGTGGGGACACACACCAGTCCTCATCAAGAGGTCAGCAATGGAAAGGGTGAGCAGCTTCAAATTCTTGGGAGTCAACATCTCTGAAGATCTATCCTGGGCCCAACATATTGATGTGATTACAAATAAGGCAGTGGATATACTTCATTGAGAATTTAAGGAAATTTGGTATGCCGCTGAAGACACCACCAAAGCATTCTAACTGGTTGGATCATCGTCTTGCATGGATGATCTATAGCACAGGATCAAGAAGTTGCAGAGGGTTGTTGACTCAGGGGCACTTGTATGGGCACTAGTTTCCCCACCATCGAAGACATCTTTAAAAGATGATGCCTCAAAAAGGTGGCATCCATCACTAACAACACTCATCACCCAGTACATGCTCTCTTCTCATTACTATCTTCAGAAGGGAGGTAAAGGAGCTTGAAGAGACACACTCAAAGTTTCTTCACCTCTGCCATCAGAATAGTACACACGAGCATTCCCTCACTATACTCGTTTCCACAGATGCTGACTGTCTGCTGAATTCCTCTGGCATTTTGTGTATGCTGCTTGGATTTCCAGCATTTGCAGATTTTTACTATTTTTGCTCTCTTTTTGAACCACTTATTTAATTTTTATATACACATTGCCTCTAAAAATATTGGAAATTTTCGTGTTCTCTTGTTTTACAACATTGAATCACAGTGGATTTAATTTGGCTTTTTTGACACTGATTAACAGAAAAAGAGTCTTTCATGTCAAAATGAAAACAGATCTCCACAAGGTGATCTAAATTATTTACAAATATAAAACACAAAATAATTGATTACACAAGTATTCATCGCTTTTAGTATGATACACTAAATCATCACTGGTGCAGCCAATTGGTTTTAGAAGTCATATTATTAGTTAAATAGAGATCTGTTTTTGGAGACCTATGTGTAGTCAAGGTGTTTCAATTGATTGTAGTAAAAATACAACTGTATCTGGAAGGTCCAACTGCTGGTGAGTCAGTATCCTGGTAAAAACTACACCATGAAGACAAAAGACCACTCCAAACGACCCCGTGTAAAGTTCAAAGTGGAAACAGATATCCATAAAGTGATAATTGTGAAAAGCACAAGTCAGGAGATGAATACAAGAAATTTTCCAAGTTACTGACTCTCCCTTGGAGTACAGTTATGTCAATCATCAAGAAATGGAAAGAATATGGCACAGTTGTAAAACTGCCTAGAACAGGCTGTCCTCAAAAACTGACTGACTGCAAGAAGGTGACTAGTGAGGGAGGCCACCAAGAGACCTATGACAACTCTGGAGGAGTTACAAGCTTCCGTGGCTGAGATGGAAGAAACTGCGCATATAACTCACCAGTTGCAGAAGAGTAAGATGGAAGAGGAGGATTCTAGGTCTAGGCCTACAGACAATGATGAAGGTTAATGATAGGTTAATGATGAAGAATTACAATCTCCTGAGTCATTACACTGCACTAGTGCATCAATGGACACAAAAAAAGTCCTTTTTTTTACAATGGGAGAGTGGCAAAGAGAAAGCCACTGTTGAAAACAAACTTACATGAAATCTCGACTAGAGTTTGCCATAAAGCATGTGGGAGACTCTGAAGTCAGCTGGAAGAAGGTTCAATGGCAGAATTTCTCAACTGGGATTCCATAAGACTGTGATTAATAAAAAACATTGTCTTTTCAACCTCGTGCAATGCACAATGCTAGCACTTGCAGAGGTGGGCAGTGACAGAGCTATCACTTTCAGCCCGTAATGGGAGTGCGCAGTTGGACCATGCTTATTTGGTTGAGTCTGTTCTCAGTTTTTGACACAAGATAGGGGAGGCCATTGATAATTGGTGAGTGCTGTACTGCACGGAGGGGAGGACTGTGGGCTGATGAGCATGAAGTGGGCTATCCGAGCATTAAATGGACTCGCCCAACATGGGGTGTGACACAAGCTAGTCCCTCCTGAATTACCTCCCCCAACTTCTCCTTAAACGTCGCCAACTGACTGATGGGAATGAACATGCTTCCAGTGTTGCAGAAAATTGGAGGGAAATTTTCATTCTAAAAACTGTACAGTGTAGCAATTTTTGAAGAGGAGGATTCCAGGTCTAGACCTACGGACGATGATGAAGGTTAATGATAGGTTAATGATGAAGAATTACAATCTTCAGAGTCATTTCACTGCACTAGTCCAACAATGGACACAAAAAAAGCCAATTTTTATAACGAAAGCTATTTATCAATGGGTTTTACATGAACTGGTGATCCAAGTTGTCCTTTTCCATTGTGCCTAGTCTGTGGCAAACAAATTAAAAATGTAGCAATGGCTCCAGCAAAATTGAAAAGACACTAAACTACAAATCACAACCATATGCTATGTAAAAGTGCTGATTATTTTAAACGGCCATTGGAATCTCAAAATAAACAGATTAAAGCTCTTGAAAATAAAGTCACAGTCACTAAAAAGATTCGGGAAGCAAGTTATTTAGTACCTTTAAGACCAGTTCACTCAAGAATGTTAAAAAGAAACTGTGAAAACCTGGACAGAGCACACCAATCTCCTACTACATCGAGATAACCGGTGGCTTAGCAGATAAGTGTTTGAGCTGAAAGGTGAATTGCAGGAGTACTTTAAAGATGGAGGTGAAGAATGGCTGCAGAAACTAGCCTACCTAATACACATTTTCATCATATGAACTAGTTGAACAAGTCTCTGCAATGCCCTGGAGTAAATGTTTTGATGTTAAGTGACAAGATTCTTGTATTTAAAAGTAAACTGATTCTTTTAAAAATATCATGTTGCACAAGCATCTTGAAATGTTTCCACTGGTGCTTGGCCTTGAGAGTGAGGAAGAATGGGGTGGGGGGAAGAAGAGAAATACCTTTATAGGCACTGTATTTCTAATTGCAATTTATAGTAATTTTTTAAATCATGCACTGTTGTACTGCTGCCACAGAACAAAAAGTTTCATGACATATGTCAGTGATAATCAATCATCATGGACCCCACCATCCAATCCATGCTCTCTTCTCACTGCTGTCATCAGGAAGGAGGTACAGGAGCCTCAAGTTCCACTTTACCAAGTTCAGGAACAGTTATTATCCCTCAACCATAAGTCTCCTGAACCAGAAGGAATAATATCACTCACCCCAGCACTGAACTAATTTCATAATCTATGGACTCACTCTTAAGGACTCCACAACTTGTGTGTTCTTCATATTTATTGCTTATTTATATATTATTATTATTATTATTTTTACATTTGCACAGCTTGTTGTCTTTTGCCTATTGGTTGTTTGTCTGTTTCTGTCATGTATGTTTTCATTGAATCTACTGTGTTTCTTTGTACTCACTGTGAATGCCTGCAAGAAAATGAATCACAGGGTACTATATGGTGTCATATATATATATTTTTTGAATAAACCTGATTCAGATTGTTTTTTATCCTATCAAAATATTTACAAATGCTAGAATGCTTCAATTACATCATCACTTAATTCTCTGAACTCAAGGGAATTCAAGCCTAGTAAGTGCAATCCTACAGTGTTTCTTCAAATCCTCTCCTGTTCCATTTGATAATTTTTTTTGTCTATCCAGAAGTGTAAGGCTCCAGAAAGATGTATGATCTTGTGTGCAACAGAACATTGTTGTCGAAAACAATATTTCTACTTAAATAATTCTATTTAAACTCTCAATTTGAAGGTTACACATTTTATTTAATTGAAATCACTTAATTATTCCATAGTTTAGTACAAAAAAAATAGTAAATTATGCAAAAATAGTCAGACTCCCTTTATATATCTGACTTGAAAAATATATTGAAAATACACCAATCAGAAATAAACAAGAATGCATATCAAATAATATCTGTCCAGATGATTCTTCGTTGCCAAGATCTAAAAGGATTCAAAATGATCCAGAGCCAAGATTTATTGTTTAAACATATGCTTTCAAGTGTGAGTTCTCTTTATAAAGAGAACTTAGTGAAAACAAAATTAAAAATTCAGGACCTGATTTTACTGGAAATTACAATATTGAAATGGATATTTTATGCATATGGTTTTGACTAAAAATACAAAAAGTGTTTGCATTAGTAACATATCCGAAGTATTGCTTTCTTTATGGATCAAGATAATAAACTAGTAATACACCCATTGACTATAATTGCCTATCATCAATGCACTTCACACAATTAGATTTACTATGTACATATATGCAGTTTTTATGACTAGGACATAAAGCCATAAATTTCATTAGACTTGCATCACACCTTCAGAGTCAGGACCTTGCAAGAACCTAAACAAACTGAGATTAGTGTCCAATAGGAATAGACATACATGCAAGTGCAATAGATACAGACTTCGTGCGACAATGAAAAGACCAGCTTATTACATATGCTCTGTGGACTCACAATAAAGATAATAAAATAACCTTCGTTCTTGCAAAAACACTCTCAGAACCAAAGCTTGAGCAATTACTTGGTCCCTGGATACACTGACCTAAATCTTTAATCAGTAGCACGGTGATGCTGCTCACTAATGACATTGTTGAAACCTCCCAAAATAGGTTAAGCAGGTTATGTGGTATGCTTTTCCCTACTATAAGCCAATTTGCAATGAGGTGGGTTCTGCAAGAGATACGTGAACTCCCAGAAAGAGTCCAAATGTTAAAGACTGAATGGAAAATCTGAATGAAGAATTCACATGGACAACAAAGAAACAAAAAACACTAATTTTACCAAAAACATTTTACAGAAAATTAAAACAGACATTAGGATGGAGATATGTGTGTGTGTGTGTGTGTGTGTGTGTGTGTGTGTGTGTGTGTGTGTGTGTGTGTGTGTGTGAAGCAATAAAATGGTAAAAAAAAAATCAGACATTAAATTTTTCAAGACTATGGAATTCCAAAACAAGTATTCCTTAGTCTACCTTCTGAATTCCATCCAGTGAGTATAGTCAAGCCAACTCAATTTGTCCTCATAGGCTCACCCCTCATCTCTGCAATCAACTTGGTGAACTTCCTCTGTACGGCCTCCAAGGCCAACAAGTATATCTTTCCTCAGGTGATAACACCAGAAATGCATTCAGTACACCAGGTGCAGTCTCATTGGTACGAAGTACAGTTGCATTTAGTACGCCAGATGCAGTCTCACTGGTACCAAGTAAAGTTGCATTTAGTACACCAGGTGCAGTCTCACTGGTACCATGTACAGTTGCAGCATAACCTCCCTGTTTTTAAATTGAATCACTCTTGCAATAAAGGCCAACATTCTATTTAACTTCTTGACAACCTGCTGCACCTGGAAACCAACCTTTTGTGACTCATACAGAAAAATTCCCAATTCCCTCTGTACCATATGTGCAATATTTCACCATTTAAATAATAATCTGATCTTCTGCTTTTTCTTCCAAAGTAGATGATCTCGCATTTTCAATCTCGCAACCCAATTTCCCTCGGGATCAATAAAATATATCTATCTATCTATCTGTTTAGCAACATTGTACTCCATGTGCTAGACCTTTGCCCACTCACTTAAACGATCTCTATCTCTCTGCAGACTCTCCACATATCTGCAAATTGCTTTTCTTCTCAATTTAGTATCATCAACAAACTTAGATATGTTATACTTGGTCCCCTCTTCCAAATCATTAACGTATACTGTGAAAAGTTACAAGCACAGCACCAACCCCTACTGCGCTCCGCTCTCCACTGATTGCTAACCAAAGAAACATCCATTTATCTCAGCTCCCTGTCTTCTACTGACTAACTAATAACTAACACCTAACCCCCAATTCCATGCATTCTTATTTTATGGACATATCTTTTTTGAGGCCTCTTACTGAACACCTTCTGGAAAGTAACATAGAAACAGCTGATGGTTAAGTATATAAGTTCATGGCTCCATTTGTCTAAGTAGCCCGGTTCCGGGGCGTAGATCTGGGCGATGAATATGGAGATCCTGGGCTGCCCAGACATCAAGATCCCCCTCTTGGCCTCGCGGATGTGGTCCAAAGGAATGCAAATCAGTACATTTGGCATCAGCTTGGCTGCAGGAGCTGCCGGGAGGTGACATGATATGTCATCCAACCACCTTAGGGGCTCCACTCCAGATTTGTGTAGGGTTTACCCTTAGCCTTCTCTTTTCCCGAAGATACCCACAAGGTAGTGGGATCCGTAACCCTGGATAGGGGCCCATACCGGGTACTGGCAGCCGGAGCCAGCTGAGCCCAGGATTCGTGTAAGGCAGGGTCGTCACGCCCTGTAGTAGTAACATATTGAGCCACTACCCACTACCCATATAAACATAGTATAAATTAAGTATATAAACATAGTATGAAAATGTTGATATTTAAGCTATGACACAGACTTGGTGTTGTGTTAACCTGAAGACAACCTGTGAGAGGAGCAGGACAATTCTGGATGTTTGCATTTAGTTGTAAATATGCACCTATCAGAAGTAGCTGTCAGGTTTACAGTAATTATAGTGAACTTCAACTGCAAATTCTGTACTAAATCCTAAACTATTGGTATTGGTATCATATTGTCATGTACAGAGATGAAAAGCTTTTGATATTTGAATGCTTACTGCTCAAATTTGTTCAAGATTGTAGAGTCCCACTGATTAATTTTATAAGAAAAGCACTAAATGCAACTCTTTCATTTGATGCAGTTTGCATAATATCTAATTATTAATAACAGATTATCTAATGAATCCCAAAAATAGTCATATGAAGGATGCAGTGGATCCAACCTAAAAAATACCTCATGCTGATGGTCTTCTGCAAACAACCACTAAATTTGGCTTTCTCCTTATGATTATGTATAGATGGTGATTAACAACTTAGGTCCTTATTTCCTCTGGCCCAGTCAAAATCACATACATAGCTGATTGTGGACTTCAGGAAGGGTAAGACGAAAGAACACATACAAATCCTCAGAGGAATCAGAAGTGGAGACAGTGAGCAGCTTCAAGTTCCTGGATGTCAAGATCTCTGAGGATCCAACCTGGTCCCAACATAAAGAAGGCAACATGGCGGCTATACTTTATTAAGAGTTTGAAGAGTTTTGGCATGTCAACAAATACACTCAAAAACTTCTATAGTTGTACTGTGGAGAGGATTCTGACAGGCTGCATCACTGTCTGGTATGGGTGGGGTGGGGCGGGGGGGGGGGGGTAGGGCTACTGCACAGGACCAAAATACAGAAGCCTGAAGGCCCACACTCAGCGATACAGGAACAGCTTCTTCGCCTCTGCCATCTGGTTCCTAAATGGACATTGAAGCTTTGGACACTACCTCACATTTTTTCTAATATACAGTGTTTCTGTTTTTGCATACTTTTTAAAAATCTATTCAATATATGTAATTGATTTACTTGTTCATTTATTATGTTTTATTTTATTTATTATTATTTTTTTCTCTCGTGCTAGATTATGTATTGCATTGAACTGCTGCTGCTAAGTTAACAAATTTCACGTCACATGCCGGTGATTATAAACCTGATTCTGATTCCCTCCATGTTTTTTTAATTTGTAAAGGATCTCCTTACTATTCTTTGTCTCCATTCAATCCTTGAGACTGCCCTTCCCTAATCATTCTTCTTTGGTTAACTAGATACCATCACAAATCACTTCTAGTTTCTATGTATTTCCTTCTCTTTTTACTGTTATGTTTTGTAACTCCAGAAACTAATCAAAAGAAAAACACAGGAGCCTGAATGCTTGTCTACTTAGTATCTCTTACCTTCCTCCCCCCTTTAGGGAGGTGCTCAAATATGTCCTATTCAATTCACTTTCAGAAATGACTGAAATTATTTTGCAACAAACTGTGGTCCACTGTCACTGACAAAGTGCTCTGGAACACAAGTCCCTGAGAAGAGCCTTTGCAACACATCAAGCGTGCGAGGCTGTACTGGAGGATATTGGGAACGCTTCTGGCCACTTTCCACTACGAAGAAATTTGTGCCCATGAATAGTTTGGCAAAATCCACATGAATCCCCTGCCAGAAGAATGCAATCCCAGGGAAGGAGAGATGTTGCTTTTAGCATCTTCTGAACATGCTGGCATCCCGATCAGTGCATGGCAAACTGCTCAATACCCAAATCTATCCCAGGCCACCAGACAAACCTTGGAGCCAACACTTTCATTTTGACCACACCTAGATGACTGGCATGTAGCTCGTCCAACGTTTTTGCTCTCAGTTTTGATCATACAGAAACTCTCAAACCCCACATAAAGGAACTCCCATCAAGGGCAAGTTCATCCCAGCGTTGGTACACATAGGGAGAAAATGGAATTTCGGCTGCACATTCTAGCCATTTTGGGTTGCTATGTAAATCTGAGACAGTGTGGGGTCTTTTCTGGTTTCCCTTTGGATCATCTCTGCTGTAACACAGAGATCTTCGATTTGCATTAGGAAGAATATGTCAAGAGAAGTGTCTTCTTTTGTAAATTTTGTAGGTACTTCCTTTTGCAAGGGTAAGCAGGACAATCTATTAGCATTTCCATGATTAGTTATCCTCATGAATTCAATCTTGTAATTGTGTTCTCCAAGACATTTGTGCTGATGCTGTCAATGGAACACCCTTCTGTGGATTCAAAATGGACACTAGTGGCTGATGAGCAGTCATGAGGGTAAACTCTTTCTCATAAAGGTACTGATTGAAATGTTTTACACTGCAAAGCAGACTTAAGGCCTCGCTGTCAATCTGTGTGTAATTTTTCTCTGCAGTGGAAAGGAAAGTGATGCAAAGACTATGGGCATTCATTTACATCACATAACATGCGACATGACTGCACTTGTACCACAAGGCAAGGCATCACAGACAAACTTCACTGGATGATATGGATCCTAATGTTAATGTACAGTGTCTGTTGTCACCATTTCCTTTCCTTTTTGGAAAGCCATCTCCATTGCTATTTCTTCCTGATCTGTAGTAATGAGTTCAAGGGGTGGAGCACGGTAGCCAGGTTTGACAGGAACCTGTTATAGAATTGACAAATCCTAAAAAGAACCACAACTATGACACATCTTTGGCCTGAGGGCAGCGGTCCCCAACCACTGGGCCGCAAGGCATGCGCTACCGGTCCGCAAGGAAACGATATGATTTGGCGATAGGAGTCAGCTGCACCCTTCCTCATTCCCTGTCACGCCCACTGTTGAGCTTGAACGCACGCGAGGTCATTACCCGCGCGTCATCCATGTCAGCGCGGGAAGGAGATTAACTCCTTGAGCTTGCAAATGACGGCGGGCTGAAAAGTATGTTTGACATAACATCTCTGCCGGCATTCTAGATCAAAGTCAAGGCTAAATATCCTGAGATGGTCAGGAAAGCACTGAAAACGTTGCTTCCATTTCCAACATATATCTGCAATGAATGCAATGAAAACTAAATTGCGGAATAGACTGGACATAAGGAACTCCCTTCGAGTATCGCTGTCTCCCATCACCCCTCGATGGGAACGACTTGTTGCAGGAAAATAAGCCCAGGGCTCTCACTGATTCAGCGATATTGGTGCATTGCAATGATCTTATATGTTCACACGAGGAAAATATGCGCTGTGTGTTTGATATCCAAACGTTACTTAAAATGTTATGATGCTATTATAAGTGACTTATATAACCATGTAACAATTACGGCATGGAAACAGGTGATCTCGCCCCTTCTAGTCTGTGCCGAACGCTACTTTCACCTAGTCCCACCGACCTGCACTCAGCCCATAACCCTCCATTCCTTTCCTGTCCATATGCCCATCCAATTTTTCTTTAAATGATAATATCGAACTTGCCTCTACCACTTCTACTGGAAGTTCGTTCAACACTTCAAGCTCCCCTGTCCTCCCCTGATATTTGTCTTATCGCTATATTCATGCGAGGAAAATATGCGCTGTGTGTTTAATATTAAATTCGTTAAACCCTTTTAGAAACAAAATTGAGTGTATTAGCCACTTATCACCTATATTCCAGTCGTGATTAACACACCCCGCCGCCGCCGCCAACAGAATCGGCAAAAGCAATTTTTAAGAAATCGGCACGTAAACGCATGCACAAGTTATGCATGCGCACTGGTGCCCGCGCAAGGCTTCATGGTCATTGTAGTCTTTCTCGGGGTAAACGCAACGTATTTGACTGCTACTCTGGTACGTTGGCAACCCTCCCGCCCCTCCGGTCGGCCGGTCCGCAAGAATATTGTCAATATGATACCGGTCCGCAGTACGAAAAAGGTTGGGGACCCCTGCCCAAGGGAATTCACCTCTGCTTGAATTTTCTTAGCACACTCGTGTAATTTTTGTGTGTCAATGGTGTGAACCCCAGTAAGTAATGCTTGGTTTAAAGAATTCACATGTTATGTCTTGCTCTAAGCCCATAATCTTCTAATGTTTTTAACACTGTCCCAAGATCTTAGAGATGTTCCTTGTCATCTTTACTAGTAACAATGATGTCACCCAGGTAACACTGAGTACTTGGAAAAAAGCTTTGTACCACCTGGTCCGTAGCTTTTTGCCAGAGTGCAGGTGCATATGCTACTCCAAAAATAAGCCTATTATAGCGATCATGCCCTTTGTGAGTGCTTATGGTGAGAATCACTGGACTCTTCTTCCATCTCCAGCTGAAGGTACATCTCATCCAAGTCCGCTTTGGTGAAGTGCATCCCTCCAGAAAGGTTTGCAAAGATATCCTCTATCCTGGCCAAAGGGCAGTGATCTACAGTACTTCCAGTACTGGGTTAATGGCAACCTTAAAATCACCACAAATCCTGACAGACCCATTTTTTTCCTGGCTACTAGCACCACTAATGTTGCCTATGGGCTCCACTCAACCTTGGAAAGAATTCCTTCGACCTCCATAAAATCTAGCTTACTGGCTACTTTATCATAGATTGTATAAGGAATAGGAAGAGGCTTTGTTAAACGTGGGTGTGGCATTTTAATTTAACTCCATTTTACTCTTGGTATGTTTGAGTTTTCCAATGTCATCTTTGAACATTGCTGTGGCATCACTCAGTACCATTGTTCATTTGCTTTCAATTGACTGTTTTCAGGGGATGTGGCAAATGTTGGATAAATCTCCATTCAGGTTGTAGTTCCCTCAGCCAAGTGCAGCTCCACAATGCTGGTCCTGCTGTTTTTACCACCTACAAGTCTAATGTGGCTTGTTGGTTGTTGTATTTCACTGTTACAAATGTCATTTCTACAGCAAAGATCTTTTCTCCAGCTTATGTTCCTAGTTGGATATCTGCAGGCTTCAGTTCAGTATCTTTGAAATACCGTTCAAACTCATTTTGTGAAATGACTGAAACAGCTGAGTCAGTGTCCAATTCCATTTTAATTAATTTGCAATTTACTTCTGGTGTAAGCCATATTGATCATCTCCTGCTAGCTTTCACAATTTAAATCTCAAAGCTACCCAGTTCGGTGTCAATCTCATCATTACCAGATTTTTCATCAACAACTTGCAGATTAATGCTCTTTTTGAAACTCCAACTTGACTTTTTAAATCTTTTTCTCTTCCCTGTGCAGTCATTTATTTTTGTACACCCGACATACTCTTTTTATATTTCCTACTTTGTTGCATTTTCTGCAAGTTTTCACTTTAAACCTGCTTTGGTCTAGTGCATGTGAGCTCTTCCACTCATTGCACTCAGCAACACTAACACTTGTTTTCATCAGCTATTTCATCTGCTTAAAAATACCAAATTCGTTCAGCAGACATCATCCAGTTATTTCTTGTGCAATTGAATGAGCCTATCTTTCCGATGTAGCCAGACAGTTCTAGTTTTTGTTTTATTATCACCCAGTACTTACTGTTTATGAACCTATGCCCATACTCATTGCTTGCTAATTTCATTCATTATTTTGTCTTTTTAGACTATAACCTGAATGCTTATTTCCCCTTCCGAAGAAAAATGTGCTGCACATCAACAGGTAGGTAGTTACCTTGGGTTTGTTTCAAAACTTCCTTGTTAACACTGTTAAGTTTTGTAACTCAAGAAACTAATTGAAAGAAAAACATAGGAGCCGGGATACTTATCTACTTAGTTTTTCTTTCTTTTTTCTACTAGTGAGACGCTCACACATGCGGTGGTGGCAAACGACGTACATCATTCACGTACTTCTTATATATTACCCATAATGAATTATGTGAACAAATAATGCTTAATCTAACAATATATTTCCATAATACTCAAATATTACAGAAAGATTGAATACACTACACATACTGATTACAACACAGTGGGTGGCCATTCACGCCAAAAATAATTATTCCAACTCACAGGACTGCAATCTCAACAGTTCAATTCCCCTGGAAATAGATTGCGGTTTTGTGAATATACTCAGTAGGTTCTGCTTATTTTGCAAGGTGCTTCTCTATATTGACTCAAATTCTGTGCTCTTGAAAAGCCCAATTTGTAGACGCAAGCACCATACTGCTATCTGCATGAGGATTTAATACAGTCAACAGCTGTAGTCATAAACTGCAATACGGAAACAGACACACCCAGGCATCTCTACATCATTTCTAGAAACAGACCCTACCCATTGTCCATGGAATTTACATTCTGGATCTATCATTTTCTAAGTTTATAAAATATTTTTGTGTTTCCTTTGAAATTACCTAGCTTTTAATCCTTCATGAAACCCTCTTCAATTTTCTTATGTACTCTGCATTTGACTTGATTTTCATAAGAATTCTACTCCTGATAGCTCTTCCAACATTCTTTTCCTATTTTAATTTAAAGTTAAATTTTTTCATTATCTTGGGAGCATCAAATTTGGATGTCTCTTAATTCAACTTCATAGGGAGTGTTCTTAGGCAATGTTTCAAGTCAAACATTACAAAATTTCTCTTAAAATCATCTAAATGCATTCTCCACTTCAGTTTTCTAGTTGGATATTTTTATCTTTGGTTTTTCATTGTCATGGGTCTATAACATAACGTTTAAAGACTGATCTGATCATTTTCATCATATGTTATTGCATTAAAATGGACCACTTTGTCCTACACCTTAATCTTCAAAAACTAGATCCAGTATTGCTCTGTTCTAGAAATGAGCATTGAAATTCCCTGGAAACACTTTATTTTCCTTTACCTTTTATCATCTTCTCCAGCTCCAACTACAAATTCTTAACTCAAGACCATTTCTGCCTCCAGTCTATATGTATTTGGACAAATTAAGTGCCCCTTTCCTAAGTTCCATTGTTTTCACATTTCTTCAAAATCTGCATTTAACATCTCCCAAAGTAGCAGCTCTTTTTCTATGCTTTAAAAATGGTTACATATGAAATCATTTGGAGAGAACAGATATACTTACTTCTTGGTTTATCTGTTGTGACAGATTCAATGAAGTCCTGTGGAGTCATAAAGAGCTGCCCTTCATATTCCAGCGATGTAAAGAGTCTAAATCTTTGTTCCTGGGAAGAAACATATAGTTCTACATCTTCAAAGTCAATTTCTTCTATTGTATTCTGAAAGATACAAAATTAAATGCTGGTCTTATGTTTTTGAATACTGACATTTATATTTATGTAGTAGCAACTCATAATGTATTAAGTCACTTAGATGTGAAATTTCATGGCACTCTATTCAATTCAATTTGATCATAATGTTTCTTAATAAATGAAACAGAAAAAATTTAAAAGCACACTGTCATTTCAAAACCCACATAATCCTCAATGTTGTGTAACAACTTATGATTAATAGAAAACAGTTGAAGTTTAATAAAACAAACGTGATTTCACTTTGCACCATTCACCATGTAGAGAGTGTTAATCCAGTGTTGTGGCCTAATTTCAAAGGATTTAGCTAGTTGATCTGGGAGGAGTGAACTCTTTTCCCTGTCCATTTTTAGTCACAGTGCCAATGACCAGCAATTTCCAACTGAAATACCAAAGTCTGAGATGAGCTGGATGTCTATTACCACTGCATCTGGCTCTGCTGCTGTACACACCACATAAATAGGACTTGACAATTAAAAGACTGAATAATTATCTATTTATTTTACAAGTTGGAAAAAGACAATGACACTTATGACTTTCATATTGATTACCAAAACATACAATATCTAAGCATGCATTATTTTTGCATGTCTGTATTTGCCATCCTAGTTTAATTTTTTATGCTTTTTAAGAAATGCACTACACAAATTTTATCAAAAAACTAATATTAGAATCAATATTTTTCATCTTAAGTACATCTCACATACGTATGTCATCAGATAAAAAATTAATGAATCACTTGGTTGCTCTTTCAAGACAATGAGTATAAAAGAACTACAGTGATTTACTATTACTGAGAATTAGTGTTTGAAAAGAGGACTACATATCAAGTTTTTTTTAAGATGCATTCATTTAATTTAAACTTATTGCAAGTTGTACAGTAACAATAGCTCACATATTGGAGAACAATTAACCTTTCTCATGTTAATGGTATCACATTGCATGATATCCAGTAGCTGCAATTTTAACAGGCAACTATGCAGCATTAGTAATGATAATTGGTGTAAATGACATTCATAATCAAAATAAACAACTAAACTAAGGCAATAAACCCTAATATTAATTACTTGTCTCTCTCCAGTATGGCCTAACCTGACTACTCCCACATTAATTTTGTTTTTTTTTTAATTAAGATAATTGTCATGCAAAGTTATGGACATCTTAAATAGGTGAGGGGGGCCACTGGTCTCATCTTACATGTATAGATTCACCTCTAATTTTTAATTGTTTCTACAGAACAACTGAATGACCTTTCCCTGCTTGTTGACAGGCTTTGTCATTTTTTTGCATTCAGATCTCATATTATTGCCCGTCTCATAAACAAAACTCAATTACTTTATCTCTATTCTACTGTTTTCTCCAAAGTCTTGAATAAGACCATAAGAGCACCATAAGACACAGGAGCAGAATTAAGCTATTTGGTTCATAGAGTATGTTCCACCATTTTATTATAGCTGATTTATTATCCCTCTCAACCCTGCATTCTCCCCATAACTTTAACGCCCTTACTGATCAAGGACCTATCAATCACATTAAATATATTCAGAGAGCGGGTGTGGTGGGGGGTGGGGGGAAGGGACAAGGGGCGTGGCAGAGAGTGGTGGAGACCCTGAAGGAAAGAGGAACATCAAGAGTAATATGCGAGTATGGCATGCAACAGCCCTCCAACGCTTACAAAGCTCTCCTTTGCCCAGCTACTGGAAAATCAGATCACTCATTGATCCTGCTTTTGCCGACGTACAGGCAGAAGCTGAAACAAGAGGCGGACATAGTTAAAACTGTCCACTGTTGGTCCGACCAATCGGTCTCCATGCTGCAGGACTGCTTCAATGACGTCAACTGGAATGTCTTCCATGATGAGGATGTCTCCGAGTTCATGGATGGAGTCACGTGCTTCATCCAGAAGTGCATTGATGATGTTGTCCCCCAGAAGTCGGTCAGGGTCTTCCGGAACCTGAAACCCTGGACCAATAGTTCCGTGCGAGCAGCACTTACCACACAACCCAGAACTTATGCTGCCGGCAATCTGCAGGAGCTCAAGAAAAGCAGTTATGATCTGCACAAAGCTATCAAGGCTGCAAAACAACAATACAGAGACAAAATTGAGTCAAGATTCACAACGAATAGCACATGTGACTTGTGGCGAGGGTTGCATACCATTGCAGACTTCAAAGCCAAATGTACTGGTGCCACCAACATCGCGGCCTCTCTCCCAGATGAGCTCAATCGCTTTTACGCTTGGTTCGATGTTGCTAACTCTGAGCCTCCAAGGAAAGCCACTGCTACAACCTGCAACCTGGTCATCTTTGAAGCTGAGGTATGCAGATGTTTCCAACAAATGGATAGTCGCAAGGCTGCGGGACCAGACGGCATCCCAGGGCAAGTACTCAGGATGTGCACAGCACACATGGCAGGTGTGTTTGCAGACATTTTTAATCTCTTCCTCTCCCAGTGTAGAGTGCCCTCCTGCTTCACATCATCCACCATTGTCCAAAGTACAAGGTAACATGCCTAAACAACTGGCGTCCTGTCACACTCACCTCAATAATAAGCAAATGCTTTGACAGGCTGGTCGAGGACTACATCTGCAGCGTGCTACCACCCAAACTGGACCCCTTACAATTCACCTACCAACACAACCGATCAACAAACGACGCAATAGCCACTGCTCTACATACCGTTGGTACTGGACCCCAAGAAAGGGAGTTTGTGGAGTCCCTCCGAGATGGATTCTTAGAACAGCTTGTACTGGAGCCTACCAGAGAAAAGGCAGTTCTAGATTTAGTGTTGTGCAATGAACCGGATTTGATCAGGGACCTCGAGGTAAAGGAACCATTAGGAGATAGTGACCATAATATGATAAGCTTTAATCTACAAATTGAGAGGGAGAAGGGAAAATCATAAGTGTCAGTATTACAGTTGAACAAAGGGAACTATGGAGCTATGAGGGAGGAGCTGGCCAAAGTTCAATGGAACAATACCCTAGCAGGGATGACAGTGGAACAACAATGGCAGGTATTTCTGGGAATAATGCGGAAGGTGCAGGATCAGTTCATCCCAAAGAAGAAGAAAGATCCTAAGGGGAGTAAGGGGAGGCCGTAACTGACAAGAGAAGTAAAGAACAGTATAAAGATAAAAGAGAAGTATAACATAGCAAAGATGAGTGGGAACACACATCAAAGTTGCTGGTGAATGCAGCAGGCCAGGCAGCATCTCTAGGAAGAGGTACAGTCGACGTTTCGGGCCGAGACCCTTCGTCAGGACTAACTGAAAGAAGAGCTAGTAAGAGATTTGAAAGTGGGAGAGAGAGGGGGAGATCCAAAATGATAGGAGAAGACAGGAGGGGGAGGGATGAAGCTAAGAGCTGCACAGTTGATTGGCGAAAGGGATATGAGAGGATCATGGGACAGGAGGCCCAGGGGGAAAGAAAAGCAGAAGGGGGGAAAAACTCAGAGGATGGGCAAGGGGTATAGTGAGAGGGACAGAGGGAGAAAAAGCAGAGGGAGGGAGAGAGAGAGAGAGAAGGAAAAGAATGTGTGTATATAAATAAATAACGGATGGGGTACAAGGGGGAGGTGGGGCATTAGCGGAAGCTTGAGAAGTCAATGTTCATACCAGCAGGTTGGAGGCTACCCAGACGGAATATTAGGTGTTGTTCCTCCAACCTGAGTGTGGCTTCATCTTTACAGTAGAGGAGGCCGTGGATAGACATATCAGAATGAGAATGGGACATGGAATTAAAATGTGGGGCCACTGGGAGATCCTGCTTTCTCTGGCGGACAGAGTGTAGGTGTTCAGCGAAATGATCTCCCAGTCTGCATCGGGTCTTGCCAATATATAAAAGGCCACATCGGGAGCACCGGACGCAGTATATCACCCCAGCCTGCTCACAGGGGAAGTGTCGCCTCACCTGGAAGGACTGTCTGGGGCCCTGAATGGTGGTGAGGGAGGAAGTGTAAGGACATGTGTAGCACTTGTTCCGCTTACAAGGATAAGTGCCGGGAGAGAGATCGGTGGGGAGGGATGGGGGGTGGGGGGGGAACGAATGACAAGGCAGTCGCGTAGGGAGCAATCTCTGCAGAAAGCAGGGGGGGGAGGGAAAGATATCCCGTTGGAGGTGGCGGAAGTTACGGAGACTCGACTCCAGCCTTGAACTCCAGGCCGGGTCTTTATGTGCTGCTATTGTGACTCCCGTCTCCCCTTCCCCCACCACCACTCTGCAATCCCGTCTCCCTCAGATCCCACCGTCAGCTCCTGGGCCCTCAGAGGCTCCATCTTCCTCTCACCCCAACCCTCCCCTCTCCACTGACACCCCCAGCCTCCCCCTCCCCCCTCTGATCCCAGCTCTCATCTGTGCTGGGTCTTTACCATCTCCTCTGACCTTCAACTGTCTGGGGCAGAACGCCATGACTGAGTAAGGGCCTCATCTTTGTCCCCCTTCGCCCACATCTCAGCAAGTTCCGCGTACGCCATGACCTGGAACTCTTCTTCCGCCGACTCCGTCTCCGAGCCTACTTCTTCGGCAAGGACTCTCCCACCCCCACCGATGACCCCTTCTCCCATCTTCAACCCTCCTCCTCTTCATGGGCACCCAGCTCTGGTCTTCTGCCTGCTCTGGATCTCTTTATTGCTAACTGCCGATAGGACATCAACTGTTTCGACTTCACCGCACCTTGTTCCCATTCCAACCTTACTCCTTCCAAACGCTCTGCTCTCCACTCTCTCTGCACTAATCCTAACCTTACTGTAAAACCCGCCGATAACGGGGGTGCTGTTGTAGTCTGGCGCACTGACCTCTACCTTGCCGAGGCACAGCAACAACTCACGGATACCTCCTCTTATTTACCCGTCGATCGTGACCCCACAAAGGAGGACCAGGCCATTGTCTCCCACACCATCACTGACTTTATCCGCTCAGGGGATCTCCCATCCACTGCTACCAACCTTATAGTTCCCACACTCCGCACTTCCCGTTTCTACCTGCTGCCCAAGATCCACAAACCTGCCTGTCCTGGCAGACCTATTGTCTCAGCTTACTCCTGCCCCACCGAACTCATTTCTGCATACCTCGACATGGTTTTATTCCCCCTTGTTCAATCCCTTCCTACCTATGTTCGTGACACTTCTCACGCTCTTAAACTTTTCAATGATTTTAAGTTCCCTGGCCCCCACCGCTCTATTTTCACCATGGATGTCCAGTCCCTATATACTTCCATCCCCCATCAGGAAGGTCTCAAAGCTGCCGGACGATGCTGAGGATGTGCTATGAGTCTGCGGTGGCCAGTGCGATCATGTTTGCTGTTGTGTGCTGGGGCAGCAGGCTGAGGGTAGCAGACACCAACAGAATCAACAACTCATTCGTAAGGCTAGTGATGTCGTGGGGATGGAACTGCACTCTCTGACGGTGGTGTCTGAAAAGAGGATGCTGTCCAAGTTACATGCCATCCTGGACAATGTCTCCCATCCACTACATAATGTACTGGTTGGGCACAGGAGTACATTCAGCCAGAGACTCATTCCACCGAGATGCAACACATAGCGTCATAGGAAGTCATTCCTGCCTGTGACCATCAAACTTTACAACTCCTCCCTTGGAGGGACAGACACCCTGAGCCAATAGGCTGGTCCTGGACTTATTTCCTGGCATAATTTACATATTACTATTTATATGTTTATGGTTTTATTACTATCTAATTACTTATGGTGCAACTGTAACGAAAACCAATTTCCCCCGGGATCAATAAAGTATGACTATGACTATGACTACGACTAAAGCTCTCCGCTTCTTTTTGGATTCCAGACCTAACCAGTTCCCCACTACCATGACTCTGCTTCGTCTAGCGGAATTAGTCCTTACTCTTAATAATTTCTCCTTTGGTTCCTCCCACTTCCTCCAAACTAAAGGTGTAGCTATGGGCACCCGTATGGGTCCTAGCTATGCCTGCCTTTTTGTTGGCTTTGTGGAACAATCTATGTTCCAAACCTATTCTGGGATCTGTCCCCCACTTTTCCTTCGCTACATCGACGACTGCATTGGCGCTGCTTCCTGCACGCATGCTGAGCTCGTTGATTTCATCAACTTTGCCTCCAACTTTCACCCTGCCCTCAAGTTTACCTGGTCCATTTCCGACATCTCCCTCCCCTTTCTAGATCTTTCTGTCTCTATCTCTGGAGACAGCTTATCTACTGATGTCTACTATAAGCCTACTGACTCTCACAGCTATCTGGACTATTCTTCTTCTCACCCTGTCTCTTGCAAAAATGCCATCCCCTTCTCGCAATTCCTCCGTCTCCGCTGCATCTGCTCTCAGGATGAGGCTTTTCATTCCAGGAAGAGGGAGATGTCCTTTTTTAAAGAAAGGGGCTTCCCTTCCTCCATCATCAACTCTGCTTTCAAACGCATCTCCCCCATTTCATGCACATCTGCTCTCACTCCATGCTCCCGCCACCCCACTAGGAATAGGATTCCCCTTGTCCTCACCGACCACCCCACCAGCCTCCGGATCCAATATATTATTCTCCATAACTTCCGCCACCTCCAACGGGATCCCACCACTAAGCACATTTTTCCCTCCCCCCCTCTCTCTCTGCTTTCCACAGGGATCGCTCCCTATGACACTCCCTTGTCCATTCGTCCCCTCCCATCCCTCCCCACCGATCTCCCTCCTGGCACTTATCCTTGTAAGCGGAACAAGTGCTACACATGCCCTTACACTTCCTCCCTTACCACCATTCAGGGCCCCAGACAGCCCTTGCAGGTGAGGTGACACTTCACCTGTGAGTCGACTGGGGTGATATACTGCGTCCAGTGCTCCCGATGTGGCCTTCTATATATTGGCAAGACCCGACGCAGACTGGGAGATCGTTTCGCTGAACACCTATGCTCTGTCCGCCAGAGAAAGCAGGATCTCCCAGTGGCCACGCATTTTAATTCCATGTCCCATTCCCATTCTGATATGTTTATCCACGGCCCTCCTCTACTGTAAAGATGAAGCCACACTCAGGTTGGAGGAACAACACCTTATATTCCATCTGGGTAGCCTCTAACCTGATGGCATGAACACTGACTTCTCAAACTATCGCTAATGCCCCACCTCCCCCTCCTACCCCATCTGTTATTTATTTATATACAAACATTCCTTTCTCTCTCTCTCTCACTCCTTTTTCTCCCTCTGTCCCTCACACTATATCCCTTGCCCATCCTCTGGGTTTCCCCCCCCCTTCCCCCTTTTCTTTCTCCCTGGGCCTCCTGTCCCATGATCCTCTCATATTCCCTTTGCCAATCAACTGTCCAGCTCTTGGCTCCATCTCTCCCCCTCCTGTCTTCTCCTATCGTTTTGGATCTTCCCCTCCCCCTCCCACTTCCAAATCTCTTACTAGCTCTTCTTTCAGTCAGTCCTGACGAAGGGTCTCAGCCCGAAATGTCGACTGTACCTCTTCCTAGGGATGCTGCCTGGCCTGCTGCATTCACCAGCAACTTTGATGTGTGTTGCTTGAATTTCCAGCATCTGCAGAATTCCTCGTGTTTGCGTTTTTATAGATGAATGGGAAGCCGGAGGATTGGGAAACTTTTAAAGAGCAACAGAAGATAACTAAAAAGGCAATACACAGAGAAAAACTGAGGTACGAAGGTAAAGTAGCCAAGAATATAAAGGTGTATAGTAAAAGCTTCTTTAGGTATGTGAAAAGGAAAAAAATAGTTAAGACCAAAATTGGGCCCTTGAAGACAGAAAAGGGTAAATTTATTATGGGGAACAAGGAAATGGCAGACGAGTTGAACAGGTACTTTAGATCTGTCTTCACTAGGGAAGACACAAACAATCTCCCAGATATAATAGTGGCCAAAGGTCCTAGGGTAATGGATGAACTGAAGGAAATTTATATTAGGCAGGAAATGGTGTTGGATAGACTGTTGGGGGACCAATATCCTTTCAGGGAGGTTTGTTAGTGCTATTGGGGAGGCTTTAAACTAGATTTGCAGGGGGATGGGAACCAGAGTGCCAGAGCTGACAGTGTGGCTGGGGTGAAAATAAATGATATTGAAAGTTTAAGCAAATCCGCTGATAGAAAGGTTGTGAGTGGTGGTAAAAATCTTCTGAAGTGTATATATTTCAATGCTAGGAGTATTGCGGGGAAGGGGGATGAGTTGAGGGCGTGGATTGACACATGGAATTATGATGTTGTAGCAATTAGTGAAACTTGGCTACAGGAGGGGCAGGACTGGCAGCTTAATATTCCGGGGTTCCGATGTTTCAGATGTGATCGAGGCAGAGGAATGAAAGGTGGGGGAGTAGCATTGCTTGTTAGGGAAAATATTACAGCAGTGCTCAGGCAGGACAGATTAGAGGGCTTGTCTACTGAGTCCTTATGGGTGGAGCTGAGAAACAGGAAAGGTATGGCCACATTAGTGGGATTGTATTACAGACCACCCAATAGTCAACGAGACTTGGAAGAGCAAATCTGCAGAGAGATAGCAGGCAACTGCAGGAAACATAAAGTTGTGGTGGTAGGGGATTTTAATTTTCCATACATTGATTGGGACTCCCATACTGTTAGGGGTCTAGATGGTTTAGGGTTTGTAAAATGTGTTCAGGAAAGTTTTCTAAATCAGTATATAGAGGGACCAATTAGAGGGGATGCAATATTGGATCTCCTGTTAGGAAACGAATTAGGGCAAATGACGGAAGTCTGTGTAGGGGAGCACTTTGGTTCCAGTGATCATAACACCATTAGTTTCAATTTGATCATGGACAAGGATAGATCTGGTCCTAGGATTGAGGTTCTGAACTGGAAGAAGGCCAAATTTGAAGAAATAAGAAAGGATCTAAAAAGCGTGGATTGGGACAGGTTGTTCTCTGGCAAAGATGTGATTGGTAGGTGGGAAGCCTTCAAAGGGGAAATTTTGAGAATGCAGAGTTTGTATGTTCCTGTCAGGATTAAAGGCAAATTGAATAGGAATAAGGAACCTTGGTTCTCAAGGGATATTGCAACTCTGATAAAGAAGAAGAGGGAGTTGTATGAAATGTATAGGAAACAGGGGGTAAATCAGGTGCTTGAGGAGTATAAGAAGTGCAAGAAAATACTTAAGAAAGAAATCAGGAGGGCTAAAAGAAGACATGAGGTTGCCTTGGTAGTCGAAGTGAAGGATAATCCAAAGAGCTTTTACAAGTATATTAAGAGCAAAAGGATTGTAAGGGATAAAATTGGTCCTCTTGAAGATCAGAGTGGTCGGCTTTGTGTGGAACCAAAGGAAACGGGGAAGATCTTAAATAGGTTTTTTGCGTCTGTATTTACTAAGGAAGCTGGCATGAAATCTATGGAATTGAGAGAATCAAGTAGTGAGACCATGGAAACTGTACAGATTGAAAAGGAGGAGGTGCTTGCTGTCTTAAGGAAAATTAAAGTGGATAATCCCCAGGACCTGACAGAGTGTTCCCTCGGACCTTGAAGGAAACTAGTGTTGAAATTGCAGGGGCCCTGGCAGAAATATTTAAAATGTCGCTGTCTACGGGTGAAGTGCTGGAGGATTGGAGAGTGGCTCATATTCTTCCATTGTTTAAAAAAGGATCGAAAAGTAATCCGGGAAATTATAGGCCGGTGAGTTTAACATCAGTAGTAGGTAAGTTATTGGAGGGAGCACTAAGAGACAGAATCTACAAGCATTTGGATAGACAGTGGCTTATTAGGGAGAATCAACATGGCTTTGTGCGTGGTAGGTCAAGTTTGACCAATATGTTGGAGTTTTTCGAGGAGGTTACCAGGAAAGTGGATGAAGGGAAGGCAGTGGATATTGTCTACATGGACTTCAGTAAGGCCTTTGACAAGGTCCCACATGGGAGGTTAGTTAGGAAAATTCAGTCGCTAGGTATACATGGAGAGGTGGTAAATTGGATTAGACATTGGCTCGATGGAAGAAACCAGAGAGTGGTGGTAGAGAATTGCTTCTCTGAGTGGAGGCCTGTGACTAGTGGTGTGCCACAGGGATCAGTGCTGGGTCCATTGTTATTTGTCATCTATATCAATGATCTGGATGATAATGTGGTAAATTGGATCAGCAAGTTTGCTGATGATACAAAGATTGGAGGTGTAGTAGACAGTGAGGAAGGTTTTCAGAGCCTGCAGAGGGACTTGGACCAGCTGGAAAAATGGGCTGAAAAATGGCAGATGGAGTTTAATACTGACAAGTGTGAGGTATTGCACATTGGAAGGACAAACCAACGTAGAACATACAGGGTTAATGTTAAGGCACTGAGGAGTGCAGTGGAACAGAGGGATCTGGGAATACAGATACAAACTTCCCTAAAAGTGTCGTCACAGGTAGATAGGGTCGCAAAGAGAGCTTTTGGTACATTGGCCTTTATTAATCGAAGTATTGAGTATAAGAGCTGGAATGTTATGATGAGGTTGTATAAGGGATTGGGGAGGCCGAATCTGGAGTATTGTGTTCAGGTTTGGTCACCAAATTACAGGAAGGATATAAATAAGGCTGAAAGAGTGCAGAGAAGGTTTACAAGGATGTTGCCGGGACTTGAGAAACTCAGTTACAGAGAAAGGTTGAATAGGTTAGGACTTTATTCCCTGGAGCGTAGAAGAATGAGGGGAGATTTGATAGAGGTATATAAAATTATGATGGGTATAGATAGAGTGAATGCAAGCAGACTTTTTCCACTGAGGCAAGGGGAGAAAAAAAAACAGAGGACATGGGTTAAGGGTGAGGGGGGAAAAGTTTAAAGGGAACATTAGGGGGGGTTTCTTCACAGAGAGTGGTGAGAGTATGGAATGAGCTACCAGGCAAGGTGGTAAATGCGGGTTCTTTTTTAACATTTAAGAATAAATTGGACAGATACATGGATGGGAGGTGTATGAAGGGATATGGTCTGTGTGCAGGTCAGTGGGACTAGGCAGAAAATGGTTCGGCACAGCCAAGAAGGGCCAAAGGGCCTGCTTCTGTGCTGTAGTTTCTATGGTTCTATGGTTCTATGGGTCTGAAGGCTGATAAGTCCCCAGGACCTGATGGTCTGCATCCCAGGGTACTTAAGGAGGTGGTTCTAGACATCGTGGATGCATTGGTAATTATTTTCCAATGTTCTATAGATTCAGGATCAGTTCCTGTAGATTGGAGGGTGGCTAATGTTGTCCCACTTTTCAAGAAAGGAGTGAGAGAGAAAACAGGGAATTATAGACCAGTTAGCCTGACGTCAGTGGTGGGGAAGATGCTGGAGTCAATTATAAAAGATGAAATTATGACACATTTGGATAACAGTAACAGGATAGGTCCGAGTCAGCATGGATTTACGAAGAGGAAATCGTGCTTGACTAACCTTCTGGAATTTTTTGAGGATGTAACTATGAAAATGGACAGGGGAGAGCCAGTGGATGTAGTGTACCTGGACTTTCAGAAAGCCTTTGATAAAGTCCCACATAGGAGATTAGTGGGCAAAATTAGGGCACATGGTATTGGGGGCAGAGTACTGACATGGATTGAAAATTGGCAGGCTGACAGGAAACAAAGAGTAGTGATTAACAGGTCCCTTTCGGAATGACAGGCTGTGACCAGTGGGGTACCACAGGGTTCAGTGCTGGAACCGCAGCTGTTTACAATATACATTAATGATTTAGATGAAGGGATTAAAAGTAACATTAGCAAATTTGCAGATGACACAAAGCTGGGTGGCAGTGTGAAATGTGAGGAGGATGTTATGAGAATGCAGGGTGACTTGGACAGGCTGGGTGAGTGGGCGGATGCATGGCAGATGCAGTTTAATGTGGATAAATGTGAGTTTATCCACTTTGGTGGCAAGAACAGGAAGGGAGGTTATTATCTAAATGGAATCAAGTTAGGAAAAGGGGAAATACAATGAGATCTAGGTGTTCTTGTACATCGGTCACTGAAAGCAAGCATGCAGGTACAGCAGGCAGTGAAGAAAGCTAATGGCATGCTGGCCTTCATAACAAGGGGAATTGAGTATAGAAACAAAGAGGTCCTTCTGCAGCTGTACAGGCCCTGGTGAGACCACACCTGGAGTATTGTGTGCAGTTTTGGTCTCCAAATTTAAGGAAGGACATCCTTGCTATCGAGGGAGTGCAGCGTAGGTTTACAAGGTTAATTCCTGGGATGGCGGGACTGTCATATGTTGAAAGATTGGAGCGACCGGGCTTGTATACACTGGAATTTAGAAGGATGAGAGGGGATCTTATTGAAACATATAAGATTATTAAGGGATTGGACACGCTGGAGGCAGGAAGCATGTTCCCGTTGATGGGTGAGTCCAGAACCAGAGGCCACAGTTTAAGAATAAGGGGTAGGCCACTTACAACGGAGTTGAGGAAAAACGTTTTCACCCAGAGAGTGGTGGATATGTGGAATGCTTTGCCCCAGAGAGCAGTGGAGGCCAAGTCTCTGGATGTTTTGAAGAAAGAGATGAATAGAGCTCTTAAAGATAGCGGAATCAAAGGTTATGGGGATAAGGCAGGAACTAGATACTGATTGTGGATGATCAGCCATGATCACAGTGAATGGCGGTGCTGGCTCGAAGGGCCAAATGGCCTACTCCTGCACCTATTGTCTGCCGTCCTTACACATCTGGAGAAGGGTGCTTCTGTGAGAATGCTGTCCTTGGACTATAGTTTAGCATTCAACGCCATAATTCCATCCAGGCTAGACAGGCAGCACAGACACCTCAGCCTTGACAGGTTCAGAAGGTTAATTCCCGGGATGGCGGGACTGTCATATGTCGAAAGATTGGAGCGACTGGGCTTATATACTCTGGAATTTAGAAGGCTGAGAGGGGATCTTATTGAAACATATAAGATTATTAAGGGATTGGACACGCTGCAGGCTGGAAGCATGTTCCCGCTGATGGGTGAGTCCAGAACCAGAGGCCACAGTTTAAGAATTAGGGGTAGGCCATTTAGAACGGAGTTGAGGAAAAACTTTTTCACCCAGAGAGTGGTGGATATATGGAATGCTCTGCCCCAGAAGGCTGTGGAGGCCAAGTCTCTGGATGCTTTCAAAAAAGAGATGGATAGAGCTCTTAAAGATAGCGGAATCAAAGGTTATCGGGATAGGGCAGGAACTGGATACTGATAGTGGATGATCAGCCATGATCACAGTGAATGGCGGTGCTGGTTCGAATGGCCAAATGGCCTACTCCTGCACCTACTGTCTAATGTCTATTGTCTATTGACCTTGCTTTGTCCAGCTGCATCCTGGACTTCCTGTCAGATCACTGGCAGGTGGTAAGTGTGGGCTCCCTCACCTCCAACCCTCTGACTCTCAATACAGGAGCCCCTCAGGGCTGTGTACTAAGTCCCCTCCTTTACTCCCTGTATAGCCACAAATGTGTCACCACCCACAGCTCCAATCTGCTAATTAAATTTGCTGATAACACTACATTGATTGGCCTAATTTGTGGCCTACAGGGAAGAAGTCATCTCCCTGACACAGAGGTGCCAAAAAAACAATCTCTCCCTCACTGTCGCAAAAACAAAGGATCTGGTTGTGGTTTACAGGAGGAATGGAGACGGGCTAGTCCCTATTGACTGCATGGATCTGGGGCTGCAAGGGTAAACAGCTTTAAGTTCCTCAGCATCCACATCATTGAGGACCTCATGTGGTCTGCATACACCAGCTGTGTGGTGAAAATGGCACAACAGCACCTCTTATACCTCAGATGGTTCAGGAAGTTTGATATGGGTCCCCAAGTCCTAAGAACTTTCTACAGGGGCGCAATTGACAGCATCCTAACTGGCTGCAGCATTGCCTGGTATGGGAACTATACCTCACAATCGCAGGATTCTGCAGAGTGTGGTGCGGACAGCCCAGTGCATCTGTAGTTGTGAACTTCTCACAATTCAGGACATTTACAAAGACAGGTGTGGAAAAAAGGGCCTGAAGGGTCGTTGGGGGCCCCCGAGTCACCCCAACCACAATCTATTCCAGCTGCTATCATCCAGGAAACGGTACTGCAGCATAAAAGCCAGGACCAACAGGCTCCGGGACAGCTTCTACCACCAGGCCATCAGACTGATTAACTCATGCTGATTTGAGTGTATTTCTATGTTTCATTGACTGTTCTATTTATTATAAATTACTATGATTGTACATTGCACATTTAGACAGATGTAACGTAAAAATTTCTACTCCTCATGCATGCTAAGGATATAAGAAATAAAGTCAATTCAATTCAAGGCAGCTTAAAAACAGACTATTAAAAGCAAATTCAGGGAATATGTCAAAATATACTCCTCAAATGATTTAAACCATTCAACTGGCACTGAAATAGTCCAGAAATTTCCTGTTAAAATCATGGGAACTTCAGAATTTTGGCATACAAATAGTGAACAATTTTTTCCAGGACATTATCTAACTTGATAATCATCTACTAGCTCAAAAGCTTAAATATAAATAGAAGCAGCAATTTCATTTTGGCTATCATGTCACACACCTGTGGTTAACAGCATTACCCTATAAAATGTAAAATCAAATTTAAAATCTGAGACTTCTCAATTAATCACCATACATCAACTTGGAATGTCTGATTTCCCTATTGTAAACTTAACCTTTAAAAATGCTGTTAAAAATGAATAAAAACAGTTCCTTCCTAGAGTATTAAAATATTATAAACTATTTCAATAGTGTTGTATATTTAGTATTTCAATAATTTTTGAACAATCTTATTATATACTGTTTGGCTAAGCATTCTTGTTCATTTAAATATCATTATGGGTTATATGTATAAATATGCAAATTGCATTATCACGATATACGCCCACACCTCACTAGAGTAGTTTGACTCACATTTCGGACTCCCGTGTTTTCCTTTGAAGTTACAAAACATAACATTAGTGACAATGTATTTATAAAATGAGCTTGGGATGGCTATTGACCCGTTGAAGAACAGTGAGATGTCCGAACTAAAAAAAATGCAGCGAGGAATGGTGAGTTAAAAAAATGCAGCCCAGCATGTGCTGACACTTGAGTTAAAAAAAATTAGTAAACAGAAGAGTTCATGGGTTCATATAGAGGAAGTACTGGGTGATAACAATTATTTTAAAAAAAGAGCAGAAATGATTGGCTACATTGGAAAGATAAGACATGTTTGATTACACAACAAATAACTGGATTTTATATACTGTGCAGTTGAACAGTATTTTGAAGCAAATGAAATAGCCAATGAGAAACAATGCTGAGTGCATTGGGTTTAAAGATAAACAGTTTGCTTTGAAGTTTAATGGCTTCAACCAAACCATCCAAAATGAACTTTGCTAACAGTGTGAAAGTGATGTAGGAACATTTACAACCAACACTTTAGGTTTCATAAGTGGAATCCATTTCAGCATATGTGGCTGAATTAAAGAAATTGTCTGAGCATTGTCAGTTCAGCAATGGGCTTGATGATGCAGAGATTGTTAAGTATGTGGAATTTTACAAAAAAAGCATTAAAAATGGCTCTTAACTGAAGCACAGCTTAAATGTAAAAGAACAGTTTAAATTGCTGTATCAATAGAAACAGCAGAGAGAGACGCAATTGAGTTGCAATCAGGAATGAAAGTGAGCATGAACAAAATTGCAACGTCTAAACAGAAACCAGCCCAGGTGAACAAATTGAGTTATAGTTGTGGAAGACACCAGACCAATGCAGATTCAAAGGAGAAACTTGCAGAAAATGTAACAAAGCAGGACATATGCAAAGAGCATATCAGGTAGACAAAAAATAAATGAAATGTGCAAGAAAGAGAAAAGGATTGAAAAGTCAAATTGCAGTTTCAATAAGAGCACTAATCTGCATGCTGTTGATGAAAAATCTGATTGATTAGAGTAGTGGTTGCCAACCGGTCGATCTTTGAGACTTTCCCAGTAGATCCCGAAAAAAATGAAAAATAAATACACAAATACTGTTGTAATGTGAGCATTATAAAAATAAGTAATACTAATTAGGACAATAGTAATATAACAATACTCCCGCTATTGAAAGCTGTTTGTAAAGAGAGATTGTTTCCGGGTTGCAGGGTTGTTCTTTCTGCCCAGTGCGCATGCACCGCGGTAGAAAAGACTGGAAGTAAAACCCCGCAACCTAGAAGCAACTTCTCTTTACAAACAGCTTTCCGTAGCTGGAGTATTGCTATATTACCATTATCCTAATTTGTATTAACTTATCTTTATAATGCTCAGATTACAACGCTTCTCCCCCTTTAAATTCCAACATTCCCCAAATGTAAATAACTGGGAAACAAAAAACAGTGGTGTCATTATCTTGTGTACCTCTGAAACTTATACTCGTGTCTCAGTAACAGCTTACCAATACAAAACACCTGAAAAACGTGGCAGATTCAACATTCAGTCTAACAAAGGAAACTGTCCATTCAAATATTCAGTCTGTCAGGAGGTTTGCGAGGGCACTCTGCTGCAACAGATAAAAATTATGAAATCTAAGTACAGGAGCTGTCTTACTGACAGACACCTCACAGACCGTCTCAGGCAGGCTGTCTGTAGTTATGAGCCAAATTTCAGGGAACCAGCAGGAAGTGTTCAGCCCCAGTCATCACACTGAGTGCAGCAGTCTATTTTTATTCATGTATTTTTCTTATTGAAATAAAATTAAATAATGAAACACAGAATTAAAGGTGTTGTAAAGTGAGTATTATAAAAATAAGTGATACTAATTAAGATAATGGTAATATAGCAATACTCCCGCTATGGAAAACTGTTTGTAAAGAGAGGTTGTTTCCGGGTTGCGAGGTTTTACTTCCAGTCTTTTCTGCCTGGTGCGCATGCCTGTGACTAAACGATTTAGTAGGTCGATCTTGCCTTTCACTAAGGCCGAGGTAGGGGATCTTGGGCTTAAAAAGGTTGGCGACCGCTAGATTAGAGTAACACAGAACTGAAAAGCCTTGAGATTTTCAATGTGAAAACTAACAACAGACAAACAATATGGCTTACACTTGAATGGCAAATTAATTAAAATGGAATTGGACACTGGCTTGGCTGTTTCAGTCATTCCACAAAATGATTAGAAAAACATTTCCAAAATACTACACTGAAGTCTGCAGATATCCAACTAAGAACTTATACTGGAGAAAAGGTAACTCCTGTGGGAATGATATTCATAGTGAAGTACAACAACCAGCAAGTCACATTGAGCTTTTATATGGTAAATGTAGGAAGACCGGCATAATGGGAATGTGATTGGTTGTTACATCTACAATTTGATTGGAGATCCATCCACCATTTGCATGCTACATACCCGCAATAAAGCCAACAAAATGAATTAAGACAGGTACTGGATGATGCCATAAATCAATGCCAAGCACCATGAACCATTGCCAGACAGAGGACAAATAATTTTTTTGCCTTTGGTTGAAAAGCATATTAGATCAAGGAAGGACCATGCAGCTCAGAGGAAGCGTGAAAGTGACAAAAGCAGTGGTCCAACTACAACATATTTGAGAAAGCTTCTGATATGTTTATCTGACAGTTACTTGAAAAATGTGGCTTGGTTTTAAGCTGGAAGAGAATTCAAGAAGCTTCAGGAAAGTTGCCAGCATTTGGCTTTTGTGAGTATAAAGAACCAGAATCTACTCTGTGTGCATTAAAGTTATTACATGAATTTCAAGTGAGAGACAAAAAGCTGCTTGTAACACTAGATGTAAAGACTAAATCCCAGCTGGATGAATAGAAGGCCAAAAAGAAAAGAGTTGATGGAGGTATAGCAGGATTTGTCAGAGGATGTTGTGGATGAGGAAACCAAAAGGAGAGATCAGACTGTAAAGGAAACAACAGAAGGATTAATTAAAGAATGCTCCAGTGAACTAAATGCATCTAAATGATCAAGATGCACAAACTAGAATAAGAAGGCGGAAGAAGAAAGGTGTCCAAAGCTGTCAGAACCATTTCCTACTGTCTCAAAGAGTCAACTCCTACTACCACCACTAAGAAGACCCAAAACTTCAGGTTGTTTCACAGACACAAGTCTCACCTGCCAAACAGCGTGATCCCCTTTGTCAGCAAAGATGTTATCCCACTAGAGTAAGAAATCTTCCACAGCGATTAAATCTTTAGGCCTGATTGGGACAATTTAAAATTTGCTATGCTGTGGATGTCTGTATACAGTGGTTGTATTATATAATATACTCTGGAGCTCACAGCTTAGCAGGGAGGAGTGTTGTGTGTTTATTATTTCATCAATATTTTATTAATCTTATAACTTTTGATTAAACTCGTTTGTTTAATTAATTCATTACAGGTTACATGCATAAATACACGAATTACATATGTCATCACACTACCCCCTGATACGCACACACCTCACTTAAAGTAAACAAGAAGTTAAGACTCTTTTTGGACTCCCATGTCTTTCTACAAATTAGTTTAACATTCTTAAGTTACAAAACATAACAAACCCTGAACATCTTCAAGGTGCAGTGTCTCAGAAAGGCAGCGTCCATTAAGGGCCTCCAACACCCAAGGCATGCTCTTTTCTCATTGTTACCATTAGATAGGAGTTACTGAAGCCTGAAGGCACACATTCAGTGATTCAGGAACAGCTTCTTCCCCTTTGCCATCCGATTCCTACTAAATGGACACTGAACCCATGAACACTATCTTAGTTTTTAAATATATATTTTTTCCGATTTAATCTATTCAATATACATATACTGTAATAGATTTTTTTAACATTTTCTCTATATTATGTATTGCATTGAACTGCTGTTGCTAAGTTAACAAATTTCATGACTCATGCCGGTGATAATAAACCTGATTCTGATATACTTTTAGCTTTGCTTCCAATTTTGGTAACCTCCTTCAGTCTTGGATTTTTCAACATTTGCATTCTTGGTCATTGGCAACCTGAAACTTCATCAACATTGCTCTGCAATTCCCAAAGTTCAACATCTCTCTATCTTTTTCACTCCTCCCTACAGATGTACCTTAAAGTTATTCTAGTAATAATATTGTGGTTTAGTATCATATTTGATGCATCAACATAAAGATATTGCAATTAAGGATCTCACCTAAAAGGTCATCAATTCAAACCCTCTGCAGCTACAAATTATAAAACCTTCACAAATATCTCTGAATAAATCACATGCATTAAAGTTCTTTGCAATGCAGTATTTGCTACAAAAACAAAGGGTGCCTTTTGACTCAATATCTTTAAGACTAGCAAGTTAAATGCTTTATTTTAGTGACATTAAGGATGAAAATATTGTGTGAATTTGCTCATCATCTTTGATCAGTGGGAAGAATAATTTTTAATATCCACCTGAATCAAGTAGAAAAGGCAGGAGCTTGATTTAACATCTTATTCAACAGAATAGTGTAGTCACCCATGACACCCATTGCTTTCTATTAGTATAAAATAGCCCAACTTTTTTTTCCCTCCACTAGTTTAAGCAGTAGAAATGTATATCACAATGGGATTATTTAAACATTTCATTCTACTGACAATCTGCATCGAATGACCATCAGAGCCATACTGATCGTAAACTCAAATAAGTGGCCACACAAGAACAGAATTACATTTTATAACTAAATAATGTAAAACACTTTCAGAATTTGAAGTTTATTTTAATTCAAGTTCTTGAAGGTGTTCTGTCCTCGCCCCCAATTCCCTTCTGTCAAATTCTTAACTGATTTCCAATGAAACATAGCAATAGATGTTCTTTATAAGTAGGTTGTACTCTCTATCATTATCTTAAGTACTAACTAAAATCAAGGTTCACTGCCAATATGTTGTCTCATATTACCTTGAACTAACATCATTAAATTTTTACTCAGATCTTTTACATTTTGTTTTCCCATGACAACACGATTGGCTTCCAGATAAAGAATTCACAACCACTCAAGGAAAGCAGGTGTCAAACAATTGTATGGGGCCTCAAGGAAGTAAACAGACAATTTAATCTTTCATCTTACTTAATACAACACAAGGCTTTCATCACCTATGGACAAGTCCATCAAGTGATAACATTTGCCACTTAGGGTAAGTGTTAAATCAGGCCAGAAATGCCCAATAAATAATTTTATCTATTTATTAGAATACAACACAAAGCAATGGAACATAGAATTTAAAATTTGCATTGGCAAGTAAGCATGATAATAATCAATTAAGTTTCTGCCTCATGTTCACACTTCAAAGTTCAAAGTAAATTTAATATCAAAATATTAGATTTCTCATCATATACAATCCTGAGATTCACTTTCTTGTGGGCATATTCAACAAATCCATTAACTTACTACTATTGCAAAATCTTATTCCTTTCTCAATCTATTAAATGAGAGGAATTACATTGCAACTATACATGGTTTTGAGCATCTTCAAATATAGCAAAGGCTAAAAGGATGACATAAATGATTCTAAGCAACACTGATCAATACACTTGGTTGCTTTAAAAGTTGCCACTTCCAATTAAATTAAGAAGAATAGAAGGAAAAGAGCTTTAGGTACAAATAAAAGGTTTGTTTGACATTTAACAATTTTTTTAAAAATCTTGCTTTCAGCAGATTTTTCAAATTTTGAGTTCTCCCCCCCCCCATTTTTTTTCCCTAGACCTCCTGTCCCATGATCCTCTCATATCCCTTTTGCCAATCAACTGTCCAGCTCTTAGCTCCATCCCTTCCCCTTATGTCTTCTCCTATCATTTTGGATCTCCCCCTCCCCCTCCCCCTCTCAAATCTCTTACTAGCTCTTCTTTCAGTTAGTCCTGACGAAGGGTCTTGGCCCGAAACATCAACTGTATCTCTTCCTATAGATGCTGCCTGGCCTGCTGCATTCACCAGCAATTTTTATGTGTGTAACTAGAAAACATCTTTCTTTAAGTTAACTTATTACTTCTGCTGTCTTCCTCCAGAAGCTTTGCTAATATTAGCATCTCACTGAGACATTTTCCAGAGAAGCACATGCAATGGCTAAAGTCTATGGCACTTATGAGAGAGGAAGTTATTGAATATCCAAGGATAAAAGGATATTTGTTATATCCAGTTGAAATTTTAGTGCTGTAATTAATGTTAAGTAACTTCTTTGGCACTGAAAATTAACAATTGCCAGTGTGAAAACACATTCCTTCAGAGTTTAATTGTGCTAGATCTGAATCACAGAATTGTCATGACACGAGGGGAAGCCATCTGGCCTACTAGGTATGTTTCAGCTCCTGAAGGAAGAGTCTAATCTATCTCACTTACCAACTCTTTCCCCAAGGACCTCAAATTCCACTTGAACATATTCACTTATACTGCCTACAAGACTCTGTAGCAAAGAATTCCAAAGATTTGCAACTGTCTAAAACAATTTTCTCTTCATCTGTCCAAACTGGGCATCACCTTATAGATAAACTTGGTTCTAGACAACCTGAATAAAGAAGACATCATTTCAGCATTCACACTGTCAATCTCTATTAGAATCTCATTTGCTTCAACATTTTCTCTCATTCTTCTAAATTCCAATGAATAGAGATCCAATTTGCTCATCCTTTCTCAGAATGTCAAGTCCTTCATCCCTCTAATACGAGCAAACCTTCTCTGTGCTGCCCTTAATGTAAACACAACCTTTCTGAAACAACCAGTGTTGTGCACTGTGGTCTTGATGGAAATCACACATGCCTTGTAAAGTTGCATCAAAACTTCCTTACTTTCATACTCCATATACTTTGCAAGACCAACATTTCATTTATTTTCCCAATTAATTGCAGTACCTGCATACTAACTTTCCATTTTTCATGTACTAGGATCCCAGATCCTTTTCCCTTAAGTTTATAATCTCTACTACCCATTACACTACTGGTGTTTAGGGCAACAGTGAAGGCCCTCCATCTCTGGTGGTGTTCAGGGCTTCTTTCACCATGTCAGTAGTTCAGTTTTTGCTCCTGTCAATCATTCAAGTTCCAGGTAGAGACTCAGGAATACCATTGCACTCAGTTGTAGAAAGATTCTTCATTGCTGTTTCCATATACACACGTATATATGTATGCACACACATGTACATATATGCGTATATACATACATATTATATACGTGTCTTCTTCGGTTGTCCATCGAAATCCGATGACGACGTCCACTCCTTTAACGGTGAGATCCTTGATGACTATACAGTCCTATCCTGGACCCAAAAGCTCTATTGCAAATGGGACATGTATACAGGTGACCCCTGCTTTTCAAACGTTCGCTTTACGAAACCACGCTGTTACAAAAGACCTACATTAGTTACCTGTTTTTGCTAACAGAAGGTGTTTTCACTGTTACGAAACAAGGCAGTGCGCGATAAAAGGCAGTGTGCACCCCGAGCAGCCAAGCTCCTCCGCCAGAACTGCATTCTAGCCGGCATTGCTTAAACATGTGCCTGTGAACAGCCGTTAGCAAGATGAATTCTAAGGTATCAGAAAAGCCTAAAAGAGCTCGTAATGGTGTTACACTTAGCGTAAAACTAGACATAATTAAGTGTTTTGATCGTGGTGAACGAAGTAAGGACAAAGTGAGTTTGGCTTGTGGAAGATGACGAAGATGACATTGAAGAGGTTTGGCATCCCATGACCAAGAACTGATAGATGAAGAGCTGAAGCAATTGGAAGAGGAAAGGATAACAATCGAAACCCAATGCAGTAGCGAACGGACCAAAAGTGAAGTCCTCCAGGAACTGAACGTGAAGCAACTGCGTGAGATTTTCGCTGCAATGATTACAGAAAAGTACGACTTTAATTTTGAAAGGGTACCTAGGTTTAGGGCATATTTGCAGGATGGTTTGAGTGCTTACAAAGAACTGTATGATTAAAAAATACGCGAGGCTACGCAGTCAAGCATACTGTTGTTTTTCAAGCCTTCCACATCAGTCACAGCAGACGACAAACCTCGACCTTCGACATCGAGGCAGGCAGACGTAAAAGAAGATGACCTGCCTGCCCAGATGGAAACAGACAACGATGAGGTGACACCTCAGTGTCCCACCCACCCCAGTGGTCCCAACCTCCGGGCCGCGGACCGATACGTTGCCATGAAGCATGCAGCGGTAGCCAGTACGCACCTAGCACATCTTTAAGAAAAAAGCCGAAATAAACAAGCTAATTAATTAGGTGCTGCTCGGCACGTAAATGTCGGCCCAGATCAGTGGCAATTGCCGATTGCGTTGCCTCTGATCTGGGCCGACGTTTACGTGCTGGGCAGCACCTAATCAATTAGCTTGTTCATTTCGGCGTTTTTCTTAAAGATGTGCTGGGTGCGTCCCGGCCACCGCTGTACCACTGCATGCTTCGTGGATCAGTATCGGTCGGCGGCCAGGAGGTTAGAGACCACTGCATCATCCCAAACTCTGACGACTCAGCCTAACACACCATCATCAGTGTGCTCGGCCCTGTTTTCCCAATTCCCGTAAGTGACACTACACTGTACATACATTATTTCTACTTTATATAGGCTGTGTATTTTTGTGTTATTTGGTATGATTTGGAAGCTTCATAGCTTAAAGGTTACTGGAGAGAGTGTTTCTGCCGAGAGCGCTTGTGTGAGATTTTCGCTACGCTGGACAGTGTGGCAATGATTGTAGAAAAGTATTTCTACTTTATATAGGCTGTGTATTTATCATATCATTCCTGCTTTTACTATATGTTACTGTTATTTTAGGTTTTATGTGTTATTTGGCATGATTTGGTAGGTTTTTTTTGGGTCTGTGAACGCTCACAAATTTTTCCCATATAAATAAATGGTAATTGCTTCTTCACTTTAGGACATTATGGCTTACGAACCGTTTCATAGGAATGCTCCACCTTCGGATGGCAGAGGAAACCTGTACATCTAAGCGCCATGCACAGTACAGTGTGCGTGTGATGCTTTTATAGCCTTTCTAAAACCTGTCCTGCTATGCAGCATCTGCCCTGCCTAAGCATGTCTTGACAAGATAGAAAACTTTTCAGCTTACATTGTGGGCATCATTTATAATTCAGGTCAATTGAAATCAAAATAACAAATATGGGCAATTTCAAAAAAAATGGAGCGATAGGCAAATTTCATGGTGATTTTCATTATCAAGAGCTCAAAATCTATAAGATGCTCCCAAAAGTATTCAGGAAGCAAAATCTTTGTGGTCCAGTGTTCTTATAGTTTTCTAAATGTCATATTACAAATCAATAATGGAATCCAGTATTCTCAGAAGACAGGCATGGGCGAACTGGCCTATAATTTCCTGCTTCTTGTCTCCCTTCTTTCTTGAATAGTTTCATTTCAATCTTCTGGGATCTCTTCCAAATCCAGGGAATTTTGGCAGATTACAACCACTGCCTCCACAATCTCTGCTGCCTACTACTAATAGCTGCACCATGATCCAACTTTTCTTTTAATTTGACATCATCCCTTAATTAGTCACCAACAATACACACAGCTTATGGCAAGGTCTGCACACCATCACTGTCTCTCTCCTAGACAAGCTAAATCTTTTTTATGCTTGATTCGATGTCGCCAATACTGAGCCCCTGAAGAGAGCCGCTGATGTGACCAGCAGCTTGGTCATCTCTGAGGCCGATGCACGCAGGTGTTTCCAATGAGTGGACAGTCGCAAAGCTGCGGTACTGGATGGCATCCCAGGGCGGGTACTCACCGAGTGTGCGCAGCACAACTGGCAGGTATGTTTACAGGCATTTTTAATCTCTCCCTCTCCCAGTGTAGAGTGCCCTCCTGCTTCAAAACATCCACCATTGTCCCTGTACACAAAAAGACCAAGGCAACATGTCTGAATGACTGGCATCCTGTTGCACTCACCTTAATAATAAGCAATTGTTTTGAGAGGCTGGTCAAGGACTACATCTGCAGCATGCCGCCACCCACATTAGACCCCTTACAATTTGCCTACCGACACAACCGATTGACAGATGACAGATGACAGCCACAGTTCTACACACCGTCCTCACACATCTGGAGAAGAATGCTTATGTGAGAATGCTGTTCTTGGACTACAGTTCAGCCTTCAACACCATAATTCCCTCAAGGCTCGACAAGCTCAGTGACCGCGGTCTTGACCCTGCCCTGTGTAGCTGGATCCTGGACTTCCTGTCAGATCAATAGCAGGTGGTAAGAGTGGGCTCCTTCACCTCTGCCCCTCTGACTCTCAATACAGGTGCCTCTCAGGGCTGTGTACTAAGTCCCCTCGTTTACTCTCTGTATACCCATGACAGTGTCACGACCCACAGCTCCAATCTGCTTTTTAAATTTGCAGAGGACACTACACTGATTGGCCTAATCTCAAATAATAATGAGGCAGCCTAGAGAGAGGAAGTCATCATATTGACACAGTGGTGTCAAGAAAATAACCTCTCCCTCTATATTGCAAAAACAAAGGAGCTGGTTGTGGATTACAGGAGGAATGGAGACGGGCTTTCCCCTATTGACATTAATGGATCTGGGGTTGAGAAGCTTTAAGTTCCTCGGCATCCACATCACCAAGGACCTCACGTGGTCTGCATACACCAGCTGTGTGGTGAAAACTGCACAACAGCATCTTCTACACCTCAGATGGTTGAGGAAGTTTGGTATGGGCCCCCAAATTCTAAGAACTTTCTAAAGGGGCACAATTGAGAGCATCCTGACTGGCTGCATCATTGCCTGGTATGGGAACTGTACTTCCTCAATCATAGGACTTTGTAGAGAGTGGTGTGGACAGCCGAGCGCATCTGTTGATGTGAACTTCCCACTAATCAGGAGATTTACAAAGACAGGTGTGTAAGAAGGGCACGAAGGATCATTGGGGACTCCAGCCATCCCAACCACAAACTGTTCCAGCTGCTACCATCTGGGAAATGGAACCGCAGCATAAAAGCCAGGACCAACAAGCTCCAGGACAGCTTCTTCCACCACGCCAACAGACTGCTTAATTCATGCTGACACAACCATATTTCTATGTTATATTGACCGTCCTGTTGTACATACTATTATAAATTACTATAAATTGCACATTGCACATTTAAACGGAGATGTAATGTAAAGATTTTTACTCATGTATATGAAGGATGTAAGTAATAAAGTCACTTCAATTGATGGTGTAGCACATTTGTAGAAGTAATAATATCTCCACACCTGAGCTGCCCCAGAGCCAAAGAAGAGACAAACTGAGTGCCCCCCTGACACCCTAATGTATTCATCAAGAAAAGAGAAGATTAGATGGCCTCAATCATCAGACAATGCATATTGCAAGCAGTTCAATGACAACCTAGATTGCATCTTGGAAGCTACATTGGCAGGACTTGTCTACAACCATAGTTTTAAAATTTGCTAAAGAGCAATTCGGTTCAACGGAGAAGAAAGAGGATCGTAAACCAAACAGGCAACCAAACGGGGCGAAAGGGAGATTCACCATCTGAGATGCGAGATAAAGACACTGAACAAACAATTCAAAAACAGTTCATCTGACAAAAAAAGGTGTGAAAGATCTAACCAGAAAACTGTGGGAACAGCTGCACAAGCTCAGAAGGGTGGAGCAGCTGTGAAAGCGAAGAAGGGAGAAAGGGAGGAGAGCAGTGTTTGTTAAAAACCCATTCAGGTTCACCAGGGCTCTTCTCAGTCAGCAAAAATCTGGCACCCTAAACAGCTCAAAGCAAGAGATGGAAGAATTTCTGTGGGAAGCACACAGCGGATTCTGTAGGAATCAAGGACTAGAATTCAATCCAAAAGGCCCCCAACCAAGAATCCCAGCAACTGAGCTGAATGTGGCAGGAGGTCCAGGCCATCCAACAACAGAGCAAAGTCGTCTGCTGCCCCAGGATCAAGTGGCATACCCTGCAAAGCATATATGAAATGCCCAAAACTCCTCCAGAAATAATGAGGAAGATTTGGATCAAAGGCTCTACCCCACCAAGCTAGAAAAATGGTTGCTTTGTTCCCAACGAAGAAGATTCCTCTTCAATCACCCAGTTTAAGACAATGTCCCTCCTTAGCGTGGAGTGCAATATATTCTTCTCAGTGCTTGCGAGAAGGCTGACCTCTTACTTAATGGAGAATCACTTTCAACACATCCATCCAGAAGGTGGCACCCCCCCCCCCCAAGTTTTTCTGGGTGCTTTGAACATACTTCAATAATCAGCCAATGATCAACGAGGCTAGGCAGAAGAAAGGTGACCTAACAGTCATCTGATCAGGCCTAGCCAATGCCTACAAATCAATTCCACATCCTCCCCAAGTTGGCCTGGACTACTACTGTATTCTGGCAGTAACACGGGACAGAATTACCAGCTACCTAGGAAGATTCAAGCTACGCTTCACTTCAGCCCACTTTACAACCAGGTGGCAAGACCTCCAAAAAGGGATTCGAACTGGCTGTACCATCTCCCCCATCTTGTTCGTCATGTGCATGAACCTCCTCATATCAGCAGCAGCAGATGTAATCCGAGGTCCAGTGATGAAGCCCAGCATCCGAAGGCCTGCTATAAGGGGGTTCAGGGATGACATCAAAGTAACCACTGTAACCCATGTCCAAGCAAGATGGGTATTGGAAACCCTGGACAATGTAGCTACCTGGACAACCTCAAGGCCAAGAAGTCCAGATGCATGGTAATCAAAAAGGGTAAGGTTACTAGCAAGTTCAGTCTTCAAATATGGAGGAAACCATTCCATCCATAGAGGACAACCCAGTAAAGTGTCTTGGAAAGTGGTTTAATGCAGCAATGGCAGACAGTGCCAACATCACTAACACTGTAAAGCTGACTGCAGAATGGCTGAAGATAGACAAAACCAGACTCCCTGCCAAATTTACGACATGGCTGTACCAACATGGTCTTCTACTAAGGCTGCTCTGGCTTTTCACAGTGTACGAGTTCCTCATGACCACTCCAGAAGGCATCAAGAGGAAAGTCAACAAGCACCTGCGGAGGTGACTGGGGATCCCACCACGTTTTTCTTCAGTGGGGCTCTACGTAATATCAGGCCAGCAACAGCTACCATTGACACTGGTAGTGGAGGAGTTCAAGATGGCAAAGTATAGAGTTGTGTTAACACTGAGACGCTCCGATGACAAGCTAATAAACCAAGCAGGAGTCACAAGAAGATTAGACTGAAAGTGGGCCAGCAACTCAGCCATGTGCCAGGCAGTGAGCTCCCTGCAACTAAGAGACATCATCAGCAACCCTTGCCTGGGACGGCAAGGCCTCAGGTCTTCACACTTCCAAAGATGGGGGAGTGCAAGTGCAAGTGCAAGGGATAGGTGTGACACAGTCCAGGCAGAGGTTTGGAACTGCAAGGACAAAAGGTAGGTATCAAAGACAGTGGTGTTGGAGTCACAGGGTACCTGGATGAAATGGGATCTTCCCAAGCACAAGACCACTTGGGGAGAGCTTTGGACACTGGAGCTTTTCTGTATTTCTTTCATCCTGCGGTCCATGCATGGCACTCTCCCTACACCATCACAGCTGCACACTTGGGGGCTGAGAGAGCACACTAACTGCAAGCTTTGTGGTCAGCGGGGTTCACTGGCACACATACTGACAGGGTGCAAACCAGCTTTAACACAAGGACGGTATAGGTGCTGCTATGTCAAGGTCCTGCTGTCCCTTGCTGACACATTGGAGCGAAAGAGGCATGAAAAGAGACCAGTTGGCAGAGAGGCAAACAGGGCAGTTATTTTCATTAAAGAAAGAGCCACGCCAGTCATACCAAAGAGGCCTAAATCCGATCTGCTGCAAACTGCCAAATCATGGGAGAAGAGAGTCAATGTGGGGAGGAAGCTGCAGTTCCTGGAGGTGGTTCAAACCACACTTCGACTAGACATCGTACTGGGGTCCATCAAAGACAAGAAAATCATCCTGGTGGAGTTCACAGTACCATGGGAGGAAGGATGTGAGGAGGCTCATGAGAAGAAGCCCCTGAAATACCAGCCCTTAATCCAGGCGTGCAGGAACAAAGTATGGCAGACGTAGCTATTCCCCATGCAGATTGGCTGTAGAGGGTTCCCGGCAAGGTTGGTGTGGAGGTTGCTGTCTGTGCTGGACCTTGATGAAAAGAGCCCAAATCAAGCAGCTCAGAGGAGGGGGGAGGAAGCAGAAAGAGCCTCTTGCTGGATATGGAAGGATATGAGAGGGGTTGAGCTGGAAGTCAGGAGCAAATAGGCAGTGATTTGGCCACCACTGCTGAGCTGCCAACTGGACAGCATAGTGGTTAAAGATCCAAACACTCCATGAAGGTTGGGCACACCCTGACAACATCTGCGCCTAGCTAAAAACTACAGTTACTTCATCAGGTAACTGAAGAGAGCACCCCAGTATATGTTGCAAGTCCCTCAATCAGAAATATTTTTCCTGAAATTTATAAAATATCTCCTTAAATCTTTGTCACTATTTATTTTGCTGTTTTTACTTTGTCCTATCCACATTAGACAATACAGTCCTCAAATCATTAATTTATATACACTAATTTCAGACCCAGTTTTTTTAAAAATTTCCAACTAAATTTGATATTCTGCCATGTTGTGATCATTCTTTCCTATGGATTTTTTACTGTAAGATCATTAATAACATAGAGATCTCCTGTTAAAGCATGACACTTCTTGCAGAAATGCATGTCGCTTTATTGGGTTCTTCCACTAAAACCAACAAGAGTATTATGTCAATGGGTTTCTAATCCTAACACAGGACAGGCATCACCAAGTGACAGCACTATTCATTTTTGCTGTTACCTTGAAGCAAAACATTCAGATCAATATAGTTTTTTGTTCTTCTAATGAGAAAATAAGAAGAATTTGGCTTTTTTTGGTACAGGTGTCCCCCGCTCTTCGAACGTTCGCTTTACGAAACCTCACTGTTACGAAAGACCTACATTAGTACCCTGTTTTCGCTTTCAGGTGTTTTCACTGTTACAAAGAAAAAGCAGTGCGCAGGGAAAATCAGCGCACGCCCCGAGCAGCCGCTCTCCCCCGGATTCGGAATGGCATTCTCGCCGGCATTGCTTAAACACGTGCCTGTGAGCAGCCGTTTGCAAGATGAGTTCTAAGGTACTGGAAAAGCCTAAAAGAGCTCGTAAGGGTGTTACACTTAACGTAAAACTAGACATAATTAAGCGTTTCGATCGTGGTGAACGAAGTAAGGACTAAGCGAGTTTGGCTTGTGGAAGCTGACGAACATGATGTTGAAGAGGTTTTGGCACAGAGCTGATGCAATTGGAAGAGGAAAGGATAACAATTGAAACTGACTGCAGTAGCGAACAGACCGAAAGTGAAGTCGTCCAGGAGCTGAACGTGAAGCAACTGCGTGAGATTTTTGCTGCAATGATAAAGTATGACTTTAATTTTGAAAGGGCACCTAGGTTTAGGGGATATTTGCAGGATGGTTTGAGTTCTTACAAGGAACTGTATGATAGAAAAATGCGCGAGGCTCAGCAGTCAAGCAAGACTTCCGCATCAGCCACAGCAGACGACGAACCTCGACCTTCGACATCGAGTCAGGCGGTCATAGGAGAAGATGAGCTGCCTGCTCTAATAGAAACAGACAAGATGACACTCCAGTGTCCCACTACCCTGCAATTCGCGGAGAATGCAGCAGTAGCCGGGAGGCACACAGCACATCTTTAAGAAAAAAGCCGAAATAAACAAGCTGATTAATTAGATGCTGCCCGACACGTAAATGTCGGCCCAGATCAGAGACGATGCAATCGGAAATCGGCACTGATTTGGGCCGACAATTACGTACCGGGTGGCACCTAATTAATTAGCATGTTTATTTTGGCTTTTTTCTTAAAGGTGTGCTGTGTGCCTCCCGGCTACCGCTGTACCCCTGCATGCTTCGCGGCAATGTATCAGTCGGCGGCCTGGAGGGTGGGGGCCACTGCACCACCCAAACCTGCAACGAATCAGCCTAATATACCATCGTCAGTGTGCTCGGCACTGAACCAATTCCAGTAAGTGATACTACACTGTACATACATTATTTCTACTTTATATAGGCTGTGTATTTTTACGTGTTATTTGGTATGATTTGGCAGCTTCATCGCTTAAAGGTTACTGGACAGCGCTTGCGCCGTGTTTTTGCCCACAGCGCTTGCATGAGATTTTCGCTACGGAGAACAGTGTAGTAATGATTGTGGAAAAGTATTTCTACTTTATATAGGATGTGTATTTATCATATCATTCCTGCTTTTACTATATGTTATTGTTATTTTAGGTTTTATTTGTTATTTGGCATGATTTGGTAGGTTATTTTTGGGCCTGCGAACGCTCACAAATTTTTCCCATATAAATAGATGGTAATTGCTTCTTTGCTTTACATTTCCGCTTACGAACCGTTTCACAGGAACACTCTACCTTCAGATGGTGGGGGAAACCCGTAATGCTTTTCCACTGTTCTACCTATCACCTATTCTAGTGCTCCCTGTGCTACTGGGGGGCTAGAATCTCAGTAGTTGATAGTAGTACAGGCAGTATAAGAATTGTAATAAAGTGACATTCCTTTCTGTAAGAAGTGACATGCTTTAGCAGGAGAAAAGACTTCAGAGGTCATCTCTGTGTAATTAATAATCCTATAGTAAAAATTCCTTAGGAAAGAGTGACCACAACATGGCAGAATATCTTGTTCTAGGCTGCTTGCCTCATATGTTCTGCTGATGAAGTGTTCTGATGGGATTGTCCTGGAAATGCTGCTGTCCCAAGAGTATGTGCAGGATAGTGCAGCATTAGTCTTTTGGCCCTACTGCCTCCATTTTTTCCCCTGGGCTTCACACAGCAGCAGTAGAACTGCAGTAAAGTATTAACCACAGACAAAGGAAAAGATGGAAGACTGTGCAGTACTTCAAAGAATGCCATGGCAGCAACATAGATATCTACTTATAATCTGCATGAGTCAGGTAAAATATTGAAATATTAATTCCTTCTAAGATGCTTTTCACATGCAAACAACACTTACACATTTAAACCTTCAGAGCACTTCCTAAATAAACAACTTTCTGAAAATAACAGAATGATTCAATCTCCTGCCTTGAAACACCAATGAGGTCATTTATTCAAAAGGTGATTTTCATGAAAAATACATACAGCATGTTCAGAAAAAAAGACACGTCATTTTGATAAATCTTTTAATCAATGCTTTGTCCATTTCACGCAACACATTGCTTCTTAAATTCTTTGCAAATTATGGTAATTACTTCTATAATGTATGTTTGTTCTTTTTATGAAGATAATTCTCCTTTCCAATAAAGAATAGTTCTCATCTTGCTGCAACTGAAAAAGCAAAAAGCATAAAATTAAGGGCAGATTTCTTCAATTCCACAGCAATAGACAATAGGTGCAGGAGTAGGCCATTCAGCCCTTCGAGCCAGCATTAACATTTAAATAAATATAACAAAGAGTAGAAACATTTGCTTTCAAGTTTAGCACTAGGAAGTCAGTTTTTAAAGTATAACATTCAGCATTACAAAAGGCACCAACTTGGTCTTTGCTAAAAGCATCACTGATATACTAATGCTCATGTACATTACAACACAGAATGATGCTACCTGGCTTCCAATGTCTATATTGACAGTTAAATCATTACCAGTCATAGGCTTTTGTGTAATGTTGGGACTGGACTTCAGTTGCAATGTTTAATAAGATCTTCCTGCAACCTAAGCACCAAAGCAGGGAATGGGAGAGTAACTTACTTAACTGTGTGACTAATTTACAAGTGACAAGACATATTTAGCTTTTCTTTTTGTTTTTCTGAAAGAACAGATAAAAAAAAAATCCAGTACCCACAGTGATTTAACCTCTAAATCTTTCGTTATCTAAATTATGATAGATAAAGTGTAATAATTAAAAGCAGTGTATTTAATGATATCCGAGACCCAAAATCTGATGTTTAGAAAAACTGATCCCAGACGACAAGACAAGAATTTATAATCCATATTGTTCACTATCTTGAGAAGTTATGGGAAAATTCTGACGAGAAGCTATACAACCTAGTAACTTTCAATGGTTAATATACTAACAACAAGTTTATTGTTCAACTACAGTCACTCCCAACTCACCTCTGGAATTCAGCTCTTATAGCATACTTGAACCAAGGTTGAAAGGAGCTGAGGGAAGCTGACAAAACTCAAACTGAGCACTAGCAAACAGATTATTGTTCAATAAATAATCACTTTGCTGATAATTAAGAAAAGGCAAATAGTACTGTTATATGACACATTGGATTTATCCTATCTTTGTTTACAGTATAAACAATGGCATTTTATCACTAGGGCACATGTCCAGTGCTCGTCACAGTATCAACAGGGCCCAGAGAATTTCCTATATCCAATATGTCAACTCTTAATATCATTCAGGGCATTTTTATTGCCTAAAAACTGCTATCTGTTTTATGGGTTTCAAGATGACGTCAAGACAGATCATCTACCAGACACCTGTGGTAGCATAGTGGTGCAGTTAATAGAGCTGCTGTCTTCAGTGCTGTCTATGTGGAGTGTGCACGGACTTCTGTGAACACCTGGATTTCCTCTGGGTGCTCTGGTTTCTTCCCACATCTCCAAAAACATGCAGGTGGCATCAATCCCTACGGACTTCAACTACAGCAGGACATGCCCTCTTCTCATTACTACTATCAGGGAGGATGTACAGGAGCCTGAAGTACAATACTCACTTTAGGAATAGGTGCTTCCCTCCGCCATCAGATTTCTGAATAGCCCATGAACTCATTATTCATTATTCCTATTCCTCTCGATTGCGTTTCTGCATTATTTATTTACTTTCATTGCAACTTGTAGTAATTTGTCATGCCTGCACTGTATGGCTGCACAAAACTATTTTCACAACATATAATACATCAGTGATAATAAACACATGAACATAAAAGAGTCTGGAATTTTTCCAAGAGAAGCAAGATAGACTGCTATCCCAATGCATTGCCATAATAACACAGGTATGATGAAAATGTCTCATCACCTGTCCATGGCATTGCTAAATGTAAATTATTTACATTACATGGAGATTTTGTAATACCCTTAATAATTAGCAACATTCTTCATCAGATGTTACTGTCTTACACTGAATTCAACATTATAGAAGATACTAAATCCCCAATGATTGAAAGCAAAAACTGTCAGGGTGATTTGTGATGTGACTGTATTACATTACACCAAAAAGTTCATAGATTCAACTGGGTGATGCAGAGAGGCACAGACTCCAATTACCTACTTAGAACTACAAAACTCTGTTTACTAGGATGGAATAACAAGCATTAAAACACTGATCTAAGTTGGCGTGGGGCCCTCTCACCGTAGCACACCTCCCACTTGATCCACAGTACCATCACGACCAGCCCATTGGTGAGGCCCCAAAGATCTACAAGCTCCCAACTGCTCTTTCATAAACACAAAATAATCTGCAGATGCTGGGGTCAAAGCAATACTCACAACACGCTGGAGGAGCAAACCCGACGCAGATTGGGGGACCGCTTTGTCGAGCACCTCTGCTCCATCTGCCAAAACAGACAGGATCTCCCAGTAGCCACCCACTTTAACTCTGCTTCCCACTCCCATTCAGATATGTCCATACATGGCCTCCTCTACTGCCATGATGAGGCTAAACTCAGGTCGGAGGAGCAACACCTCATATACCGTACAGGTAGTCTCCAGCCCCTTGGTATGAATATAGAATTCTCCAACTTCTGGTATTTCCCATCCTCTCCCTTCCCCTATCCCTATGTCACTCTGCCCCGTCCCCCAGCTGCCTACCACCTCTCTCTTGGTTCCGCCTCCTTCTACTACCCATTGTGTTTTCCCCTATTCTTTCTTCACCTTTCCTGCCTATCACCTTCCTGCCTCCCTTCCCCCACCCCTTTATCTTTCCCCTTACTGGTTTTTCCACCTGGAACCTACCAGCCTTCTCCTTCCCACCCTCCCCCCACCTTCCTTATAGGGCCTCTGCCCCTTCCCCCTACAGTCCCGACGAAGGGTTCCGGCCCGAAACGTCGACAGATCTTTTCCACGGATGCTGCCCGACCTGCTGAGCTCCTCCAGTGTGTTGTGAATATCGCTCTTTTATATCTTCTCCACTGATATATGGTGCAGTAAGTGGACTAATACCAGCTCAAACCATTGAGCCAGAACCAATCATCACCTGTCACCACTGTTAATAAGCCCCACCCAAGTTCACCTACATTAAGGTACACAGTGCATGACAGCGCAGCAACTGAAATGCTCCTGTGCACACAGACTTTGTTGCTATGCAAATTATATAACATTTTATATGATGTTAATATAATTGTGAAAAGCACTGTAATTGTGTGTTAATGAATATAATCTATAACTTTTCTAAATAATACTTACCACAATCTTTACTTTGAAACATTTTAGAGCTTCAACGTATTTACATTGTCATGGTGTTTTAGGCTACAACACTTAAAATGAATGGCAAGTTTTTGACCTTGTTGCTATTGCAAGTGCAACTAATTTTGAATTTGGAAAAGCGAATGTTGTACAATTGACAAAAAAAAAATTCAGCTGCTATTATGGTCTACCATGAAAGTGTTGCCTCAAAAATATTGCAGGAATACTGTGATTTCAAATTTGTCATTTATGAGAAAGCTAAGACTAGTTAAGTTGAGATATTCACTGACATGTTGAACTACATGCTTGGAAATGAAGAGTTTGAAGGACAGTCAATTCTTGTTGATATCGTTGGAACATTTCAATCTTCTCATGATGACTACAAATAGATTAGATTAGATTAGATTATGAGGACACGCAGTCCTCTTTTTATTGTCATTTAGTAATGCATGTATTAAGAAATGATACATTATTCCTCCGGTGTGATATCACAAAACACAGGACAGACCAAGACTGAAAAAACTAACAAAACCACATAATTATAACATATAGTTACAACAGTGCAACAATACCATAACTTGATGAAGAACAGACCGTGGCACAGTAAAAAGTTCAAAGTTTCTCGGAAGTCCCACATCTCACGCAGACGAGAGAAGGAAGAAAACTCTCCCTGCCATGCCCGACCACAGTCCGACTCTGAGTCATCCGAAAACTTCGAGCCTCCAATCAGCCCTCCCACACTGAGTGCCCAGCACCATCTCCATCCGAACAATTCAACCTCAATCTCGGTCCCCAGCAGCAGGCAAAGCCGGGGATTTTGGGGCCTACCCTCCGGAGATTCTCGATCGCGCAGTAACAACAGCAGCGAACGGGCGTTTCAGAAATTTCTCCAGATGTTCCTCTGTGTTTTCAAGTCTGTCTCCATCAAATCAGAATTGTCCACGGCTCCTATTTAACTGAGACGATATCATTTTCACTGGAGAGCTGCGCGCGCACGGCGCACTGCTATCTTCTCCTTGCTTGTTATACCATTGAAGTTAATGAAATGTAAATCCTGAAATAGACTAGAAGCGGAACATTTGGATGATCTGCGGAGCAAAAGAATGTGAATTTCATAGGACCATAAGTTTAATGAGTCATATCACCAAGATACTTCTAAGAATTTTGATGACAAGAACTAAAAGTAAGATACAAGCTGAAATAGGTAAAGAACAATGTGGTTTTCTGTAAGAGAAAGGTACAAGAAATGCGATATTGATGTTAAGGATACTATCAGAACAAGCTATTCAAGTCCAAAAAGATTTGTTTGTTTGTTTGTTTTATTGACCACACAAAAGCATTTGATAAAGTGAAGCACATTAAGTTATTTGAAATATTACAGGAAACTCTAGATTTAGATTTGAAAGACCTCCGCCCAATCAGAAATCTGTACTGGGAACCAACTGCTGCCGCAAGAATAGATGGAGAAGTGAGTCAATTTACGAAAATCAAGAGGCGTTAAACAAGGGTGTGTTTTCACCCCTGATTTGCTTAGTGTGTACAGTGAAACAATATTACAAAAAATAAGAGACATCTTGGGAATCAAAGTTGGCAGTGAAAATATCAATAACTCCAGATATGTGGATGACAGTGTTCATTGCAAGTACGGAGGAAGAACGACAAAAATTAATTGATATAATTGTTGAAGAAACTGCAAAAATGGGTCTATCTATCAATTGCAAAAAGACTGAGTGTATGGTGATATCCAAAAAGAAGGAGAATCCTATCTGCAGGCTGAGAATAAACGGGGAAGACATAAAACAAATAAAGAACTTTTGCTACTTAGGAAGCTGGGTGACATCAGATGGCAGGTGCAACATGGACATCAAAAAAAGAATAGGGATGGGAAAAGACACCTTTACGAGAATGAGGAGTATACTGACCAATACTAAACTAGGCATGACAACTCGCCTCAGAGTACTAAAATGTTACGTTTATCCAGTTATGTTATATGGCTCAGAATGTTGGACAATATCTAATAACATGAGGAAATGAATTGAAGCAGCAGAGATGTGGTTTTTGAGGAGGATACAAAGAATATCATGGACAAAACGAATATCTAACGAGGATGTCATGAACAAAGCAAGCACAAAAAGAGAAATAATGTTTGAGGTCATGAAAAGGCAACGTAACTTCATTGGACATGTGATTAGGAAAGAGGAGTTAGAACGCACGGTAATTACGGGAAAAATTAAAGGGAAGAAAGTAAAAGGAAGACAAAGACAAATAATGATGGAGACGGCAGCCAGAGAACTGGAAATGAATACCAATGAATTGTTCCACTTAACCCAAAACGTGTGTGGGCCACGGCAGTCAGAGCTCAAACTGGGCATGGCACGTGATGATGACGACGACTGAGTATTAAGATACATCTTTCATCCGGATGCAAAATTAATCTGGAGAGTGTTTACAGACGAGAGAAAATCTGCAGATGCTGAAAATCCAAGCAACACACACAAAATGCTAGAGGAAAATCAGCAGACCGGACAGCATCTATGGGAAACAGTACAGTCGACGTTTCAGGCTGAGACCCTTCGTGAGGACTGGAGAAATAAAGACTGGAGTCAGAATAAGGTGGTAGGGGAAGGGAGGAAGAAACACAAGATGATAGACAAATGAAAGTTGAGAAAACGTGAAATATTTTCTTTGTTGTACTGTGTTTCATTATAACCTTCAATTAATAAATAAAATCAAATATGTGATTTCTCTGTTTTCATTCTAAGTATTCATAGAATGCATATTACAAAAAAAATTAAGTACCTTGTTTTCAGGCCATGTAAAAATTTCCTGCTCAGAGCAATAGCTGGTTGATGCAGCTATAAACTAAAATTAGAAGGAACATTGTTCACGGCTGTAATCTCATGTTCAGTGCATTGTATTCCTACAGTTGTATTGCATTTGCATGATAAACTCAAGGCCATGGTGCTGAAGATATTCAACAAGCACAAAGATTAATTCTTTACAATAGAGATTGACATACAGAAATGTGGCATTCCTATTCATTATGTACACTGGGTACTCAAGCACCACAATGCTTCCTTGGCTGACTTGAGTGCATAAACTGTCATGAATGGAAAGACATTTCATTTATTAAGTCTCCTTTGGTAGAATACAGGTGGCTGTATATAGGAGGTAGATTGAAAATCTAGTTGCGTAGTGCCACAGCAACAACCTCTCACTCAACATCCGCAAAATCAAAGCAATGATTATTCACTACAAGAGGAAGAAACCACAGGTCCATGAGCCACTGCTCATTAGGGGTTCCGAGGTAGAGTGGTTCAGTAACTTTAGACTTGTGGCATTATGATACCAACAAATTTGTCCTGGGACCAGCACATAAGTGCCACTACAAAGTCACGACAACGTCTCTACTTCCTTCAAAGTGTGCGCATGCGCCAGTCGTGCATGCAGCCTGGTACAGCCGTTCCGATCTATTCTTACTTTCTTCTTCCTTCTTTTTAATTTACGTTATTTTTTGTATTTTTTTTCTTACGGTAACACATCGAAGCTGCACCCTCTCTAACATGCTGGTAGAGAGAGTTTTATTTGGGTCTTTTTTAGCGCTGGAAATGGTTACATCCCGACACGCGGGACAGAAGCAAGGTCGCATTGTGTATTCCAGAAACCAGCCAATGCTGGCTGGTTTAGCAAGCAGAGCGGCGGACACCCCTGCTGAAATCCGGAGGAAAACACAGAGGATGCAGAGGGGGATCATTAAGTCGAGGATAGAGGACCGGGTCGAGACAACAGAGACCTATGGAGAACAGGAGTTCGGTGGGTAATACCGTTCCGGCTGACCGGAAGCGCACTGAGAGCAGTAAGCGTAAAGGAGTTCGGTGCTTACTGATCTGGTTAACAACGGATGGTGCAATCCGGGGCATATTACGATCGAGGAACATGTTTGCAGGCTGGATATTGAACTTTTTACTGTTGGACTTCAGCCACATTCCACTGTGATACAACACCTGGCGGCACGGGAGGTTGTTCCTGCCTGTGGCCATCGAACGTGCAGCTCCTCCTGTGGAGGGTCAGACACCCTGAGCCAATAGACTGGTCCTGGACTTATTTTCCATCTGGCATAGTTTACATTTTGTTGTTTGATTGTTGGTGGTTTTTGTATTGCTATATTTACGCATTATTCTTGGTTGGTGCGGCTGTAACAAAACCAAATTTCCCTCGGGATTAATAAAGTATATCTATCTATTAGGCATGGCATCTAAAACTTTGACAAAGCTCTATAAATGTACAGTGGAGAATATCCTAACTGGCTGCATAAAGGCTTAGTGTGGAAACAACAATGCCTAAGAATAGAAAAGCCTATAAAAGGTGGTGGATACAACCCAATCCATCACAGGCAAAGTCCTCTCTATGATTGAGCACATTGACAAGAGTCCTACCGCAAGAAAGCAGTATCCATACTTCCACTGTACATGCTCTTCTTCTTGCTGCTGCTATCTGTAAGTAGGTTCAAGAGCCTTGCGTCCACATCACCAGGTTCAGGAATAGTTATTACCTTCAACCACCAAGCTTCTAAACCAGCATGAAAAGTCTCAACTCTGAATTGATTTCAGAATCGATAGACTCACTTTCAAGGACTCTGCAACTCATATCCTCAGTATTTTTTCGTCTTTTTTTGCACATTGGTTGTTTGCTGGCCTTTGGGTAGTTTTTCATATACAGTATTGTATATCTTTGCTCCACTGTGAAAGCCTGCAAGAAGACGAATCTCACAGTAGTATATGGTGACATATACATACTTTGATAATAAATTTACTTTAAATTTGAGCTTATCTAGCAATCATGTATAGGAGTGTATCCTGTGTATTTGAAGTGGGAGACAAGATCACAGTTGTAGTCTGTGAGCCAGTAGGATTGGTTGGTACCATCTGAAGGGAATAATGCTCAGTGATTTTTGGCCAGGTATACATGTCTAGAGTTAGAAAATATGTGATAGCATTGCACAAGTGGTAGCTTTGTGTGTGTTATCATGCATTTTATAACACTACCCTAAAATAAGCATTTCTGAAAAGTGGCCAATATAAAGTACAACATATATATTCAACCTAGTGGTATTTTGTCATCAGTGATCCCTCAACATTGAAATTTGTCACAATGATAGTTGAGTTCAAGCACTTTTCATCAAATGTTGTTATAAAATTCTACATTGAAGACTATGTCATTGGTGGCACTCTCAGTACAGTGCCAAATTTCAGTAGAATGAATCATTTCATTTTTAGAAAAATATTTGTCTGCTGTTTATTTCGGAAAAATCTATAAAAACCCTAGGACACATATAATCACATGGATTTGTAGAGAATTTATTCAGGAATTCACAAAAAGTGATTACTTATTTATATACACCACATTAACATCAGTATAGCAGAAAATGTTACCCCCCCCCCCCCACAAGGTATAAAACCTCATTTGGAGAGATTTCTGGAGTTTTATCAACGTCATGATATTTTCCACATTGTTGTATCAAATCAAAACAATCTTAAGCTTTTGTCATAGCATATAGAATTACAGTACAATAATTCAAACTTAGGGTTCCACATGGCTACAACCTAGGCCCCATTTGGTTGTAACATGAATATATTTAATCAAAGACTGCTTTCCATACTTTGTTTTCCATACTTTCATAACCTATAATCATAATAATTTTCCAAGTCTTCCACATCTTCATCTGAACTTTCCACACTCTGAGGTGGATGCCTGGTTCTCACAGTCTGCCAATCTACACATGTTAGTACACCTGAAGCCATTTGCAACACACATACATCTTGGGAGTGAACATTTTTTTGGACAGTTACAGGCCAGTAGATCCAGGACGGCATCGGGTGCTGGCTGGCCTTCCATCCAAACCACATCACCAACTGTTCAGCTTCCTCTTCTTTCTCAATCTTCCATCCTCTGCCAACAGGGCTTGGCACTTGTGGGTCCTTCTCCAAACATCTTCTCCATATACCAGCCTGGTAGTTGGCTCGCTGTGCATGTTTTGTTAAGCAGTCCTTGCATGGTGGGTGTTGTGTGTGTGGCCATTTACACAACAATACCGTTAATAAAAAACGCTAGAGATTGGAGCTAAGTTAACATGGGCTTTTACTTATGGAACCTGAACTGAACACATATATACAGATCAATACGTGCCTATTAGTGCATGCTCAATAACGTGTTACTATGACATAAAATAGTCCCATATTATACAGTAGGTTACATGGTACACTCCTCCCCTTTTATTTTAAAAAAGTGTATCATCTGTTTTTTTTAAAGAGGCACTACACTAAATACTGTGTGTACCCTTAATATACAAACACCCACCAACTGTTTAATTAGTAACTTAATATGAAATTATAACAAAGTAACATAATAATAATTACTATTATAACTGAAGTCTCGGGGGTGGGGGGGGGGCCTTCTCTGCCTCTCCAGGTAAAATCTGCCCTGCAACATTTGATTTGAGGAATTAGTCTCCACAGGTACATCAGGTGGGTCCTCAGCACTGCTGACAGGCTTAACTGTGGGCGAGGCTGATGTGGTCACATCAGGAGTGTTTGCTTCTATGTCTGAGGAGTCAGGGCAAGATGTTGTTGTGTTTTCCACCTGAGCATTCAGGATTTGATCCACATGACGAGCTTCTATGTCATGAGAGTCCGGGCAAAGTGTTGAGTTTTTCACCTGAGCTTCCAGGATTTGATTCACATGACGTCTCCACACATTCTCTCCCACCTGTACCCTATACATCAGTGGCCCGTCTATGGCGGAAATTATACCCGGCTGCCACTTTTCAGTCTGGTAATCCCATGCAAGAACTGACTGTCCCACATTAGCATTCAAGTGCTTGAACTGTCTGTTCTCTACCTCACGCTGTACATTTGGTTTGAGAAGATCCATGCAGGACCTCAGGTTCCTGTTCAGAAACATTATCACTGGAGTCTTGTTAGTGGTTGCATGTGCTGCATTACGAAAGGCAAGGAGGAAGCTGTCTATCTTGTGTTGTAGTGGTCGATTTTCGCTGTCCCTTGCCTTGAGGGCTTTCTTGAATGTCTGTACAAATTTTTCTGCCAAGCCATTTGTGGATGGATGGTAAGAAGCCAATGTAAAGTGCTTGATTCCATTGTTCTTCACAAAACTTTGGAATTCTTCAGAGACAAATTGTCATCCATTGTCTGTGCAGATTTGTTCTGGTATGCCATTCCTGGCGAACATGGTCCTCAGCACTGTAATGGGCTTTTCCAAAGTGGTTGTCTTCATTTTGATGACCTCTGGCCATTTGGAATGTGCATCAATGGTGATTAAAAAGATAGAGTCCATGAATGGTCCAGCAAAGTCGATGTTCACTCGCTGCCATGGTGATGAGGGCCACTCCCACAGATGGAGAGGGGTTTATGGTGGTGTGTTCTGGATCTTTTGACATCCAGAGCAGTTCTTGGTCATGTCCTCAATTTGTTTATCGATTCCTGGCCACCACACATAGGCACGGGCAAGACCTTTCATCTTCATGGTACCCAGGTGTCCCTCGTGCAGTTCCTCCAGCAGTCTGGTGCGTAACTTGGGAGGAATCACAACTCATGAACCACACATTAGTGTTCTCCAACACACTGACAACTGCTCCTTCCTCGCTGTGAAGGCTGGAAACTGTGTGTTACCCTGTGCTGGCCATCCCTTTGCCTTGATGTCATACACTTTTGACAACATAGGGTCATTGCGTGTTTCCCTTTCAATGAGGCTGTTTGCTACTGGTAATTGTTCAACTATTGTTGTGTGAAAGATCTCTGCTGAACCATTTGCATAGTTATCTCGGAACTGGGCAGAGGTAAACGTGACAAACCATCTGCGTTGCTGTGTTGCTTGGTCCCCTTGTGTTCGATGTCATACCTGTTACCTCCTAAGAAAAGGGACTATTGTTATAGCCTTTGTGCTATCATCCTTTGCTGACACATTCAGTGCCTTGATGGTGTGCCAATCCAACTGGATTTTCCTGAGCCATTCACGTCCCAGCAACGGTGGTCCTCCATTTTTCAGTACATGGAGGTTCAGTTGCTGTGTTTTACCTCCATGGGTCACTGTCACTTTAAATTAGCCTTCAGGATGCACCTTCTGTTCTGAGCAAGTCTTTAGCAGTAGTTTAGTTCGTTTCAGAGGTATGTGTGAAAACAGTTGTTTGTAGTCGCGTACAGATATCACTGTTAAGGCTGAGCCTAGGTCCAACTCCATTTTCAGTCTCACACCTGCCACTTGTGGAGTGATCCATATTACTCTTCGATCATCTGTCTCTTCCACGCTGTGAAGTGGCAGACAACACAATTCACTTTTGTCTGAGTTATTTTCATCAGAATTGCTTTCTTTCATTTTGTGCACATTGTTGTATTTTCCTTTCACGGGTTTCTTGTTTCTCTGTATTTTGCCCTTTTCCTGCTGTTTACTAGCTTTGCATACTCTGCCAGTGTGGCCCTGTTTGCCACAGTTTCGGCATTCTTTATCTTTAAACCAAAACCATCAGGGTCATGCGACCTGTTCCCACAACGGTAACATTTCTTTCCTTCATTTCTGCGCAGTAACATTTTATTCGTAGCATATTCCAGAGATTTTTGTTGCATCTCTGAAGCACCTCGTGTGGATATTTCTAATGAGATTGAGATGTTTAGCGCTTTCTCGAATGTAAGGTCTTTTTCACACAGGAGTTTCTTCTATGTGGTTTCACAGTGCATGCCACACACTAACCTATCCCTCAATGCGTCTGATAAACCAGCTCCAGATTGACAACGTTCTGATAATTTGTGCAATTCAGCACAATATTCAGAAACGCTTTCATTTTTGCTCTAAACCCCGGCCCTGGGGTTCAGCACCGTCTGTGGTCTCGCCTGGATGCGCCGCGGCTCCGACTGTGTCTTTCTTGTCTCCCGACATTCCCGACTCTGGCTGAACTCCCACTTCTTTTCAGACTCACGGCCTCACTCTGCCTCTTCTGAGTGCCGTTATCAATTAAAACACGGCATTCTGATATGATGCAGGTTCATTAACCTCATCGCCAATTTGTTGTGTATGTGACCATTTACACAACAATATCATTAATAAAAGTGCTAGAGACTGGAGTTAAGTTAACAGGGGCTTTTACTTACGGAATCCGAACTGAACGCACATACAGATCAATACACGCCTAATAGCACATGCTCAATGTGTTCCTCCGACATAAAATAGTCTCATGTTATACAGTAGGCTATATGGTACAGTGGGAGTTGATGACTTTCGATTTCACCTTTTTTGGCACAGAAAAGGTGATACCTGAGCTCAGTGACCTTTGTGGTTGATGCTTTTGGGGCATACAGGAGACATGTAAATGCCTCCAGTTTGTCCATCAGTTCTGGGGAGAGGTCCCATTCCTGACCCAACTCTAAGAATGTGTCCTGAGTTTCCCTGTTACTGGTCAGAAGTTTTAGGGCACTTGTCTTCCCTTTGCCTGCAAAAGTGCTTACAGTGTCACATCCTGCATATGCGTGCAACCCAATGAGAGCCTTACAAACCTCTATGCCAACAGTGGCAGCAACCTTCCTGATGTCTACAAGTCTTGTACGGGTTCTAGTGCCACACTTCTGGAACAACGGGGCCTCAATCTTGTCACAAAATGCTAAAGACATGATAAAGACATCTGTGTTTTCTGAGCAGATCACTACTGATTGGTATCCCACTCTTGTGGCATGGGCAGCATGGAGAAGTAGGCTGACACCTCCTCACTGTCTTGAGATGTGATTCTGAAACATTTGTTATTCACAGTTGCAAACAGAATCTTCTCCTGTAGCTTTGCTCTGTTCTCCGCCTTCCTCCATTCATGGACTATGAAGCTAATGAGACTATAAAGCTACCACCACTACAATGTTATCACATATTTTCTAGCACCTTGCCAAAAATCACTATCAGAATTATTCCCCCCAGATGGTACCGGTGGCCCAAATTTGGGGTCCTGGTTCATGGACTATTGGGCAAGAAAGAGTCAAAAGCAATTGATTTGACATAATTCCGTCTTTTGCATTGATGGCTATTGATGACAATGAAGACACTGATCTCAGACTTCAAAGTAAAATAATATCATCTCACCAAGTTTCCAGAAGTTCAGGAGCCCCTTTAACTCTGATTCACAGAAAGGAAAGCAATTGATATGTGACCCATTCTCAAATCTAGACATGAACACCTCACAGATGCTAACTGCTTAAATTGTCAAGTGTCAAGGACTTGAACTTACAATTTATAGACCAAACTTTACCTGCTTCATTAAGTCAATAAACAATACCCAGAACTCATCAAAGCTGCAGTCAAAACTTTCTGCCGCGCACTCCACTTACCTTGGTGAATACTGAATTTTCAGCAAAGGCACTAACTAAAACCAAGTGCCAAAACAGGTTCTTTCTTTGGAAAGATGCGAGTACCCTTGCCTAACAATCATGCATTAAACAGTAAGCTTGCACTGACACAGCAACAACAGAAATCCCACCAGGATATAGTAAATGAATTGTTTTTAAAAACTAAATCATTTAATTTGTACATGTAGAACAATAGTGTGAAGGCTTGCTCTTGTTATCAGACCTTCCATTATGCTCTTGTATAAATTATACAATTGCACCTGAAGTTTACTTTGGGAATAGAAAATGTGTAGAAAGTAAAGCACTCTCCCTCAAATCAAGAATGGAGACAGGGCTTACATTTTAAAATAACGAACATGATCACTTCTTGGCAAAGTTTTCTTTCAAAGTGTTTATTTTTCTTGTTTTCTGTACCAAATAGAGTTACTTACTGAAATCCCATTGTGTGCACTTACATTTCATTGTAAACTCACAATAATGTAAAATAATGTCAAGATCTTAAAAGAGGTCTACATCAGTACAGTGGATTCTGATTAATTGGGCCATTGGTTAATCAGGGGAGCCACTTATTTGGGACAACTCTTAAAGAACTATAATTAAATCAAGAAAATAGCCAAGATTCCCTTCATTTACTTTGGACAGTATGCTGTGTAATTGGAGCAAGACACTGTTGCCGAATAGCTCCTAACTAATATCAGTCACATATACTTGTTTGGCCGTTAAACACCACACCATGCTTAAAGCAATCAGTTTTGAAATATCCTCAGTTATGCGTATTTATGTTCAAAAAGCAAAGATTTTTACCACTGATAGTTGGTGAGAAATGAGCAATGACAATTTGGACTTGTTTTGCTCACAGCAGTTTCAAACATTCAAGATTGGAAATGTTGGAAAAGGCTGGGCACGAAAATGAAACAATTTCACTAATTCAACAAGTTAGAAATTACAACAAAATTTGTTGGTATCCAAAATCATCTTGAATATTGCAAAAAAAATTAAGATTTGTAGGATACAATAGTTTAAAGCATTGTATAAAGGCAGTCCATTATTTGCACTAGGTGTCTGTGCTGGTTTTGTTCATCTACAGTCAAAAGGACGCAGTAGATGAATTCCTACATTGATAAATGTTAAGAAATATTACAGTTCTATAGATGGTACTGTGAAGTGAGTGACTACTTAGTGGTGGTTAACAAAACAAGGATACAACTAAATACTTTTATCAATAACACTTTTTCTGTAGAAGTATTACGGTAAACAATCACCGCAAACAAATGCGAGATTGAGGCGTACTTGAGGCAAGCAGAGTGGAGGAGAGGTATATTCGAAGCCCATCTACCTAAACCGAGGGCGAGGTTTGATCGATCTGAATGCCAGGATGATCTGAAAAGGTTGGGATAAGCTGAAATGGGGCAGCATGGTCCTGGCCCAGAGCATATCGATACAGTAGGGCCCCCAAGTCTTACAGTGAGGAACAACTTGATGTTTGGACGATTTAAACAGGCCAGATGGCTTGCAAAGGCAGGGTGTTGAGAAGAGAGGCGAGGGTTGGGTCGGTTTTGCATGCAGCTCAGTGACGTTTATTCCACTCTCTGCTAGGGTAAGGTTGAGGCTGTGGCCTGCTCTGGGCTCTGCAATGCTTATTCTGCTATACGCTGATCTGAGGCTAAGGCTGTGGCCTGCTTTGTGTCTGAGGACTCATTTTTGTTCTAAATGCTATGTACTGTTTACTCAATCTGGTTTCCCCCCCTCTCTGTACATTGAAGGTTTATCGGTATTTTTTTTTAAAAAGGCTCTTTTCAGTTTTGTTTTGTGGCTGCCTGTAAAGAGACAAATTTCAAGGTTCTATTATGTACATACTTTGGTAATAAATTGCACTTTGAACTGTAGTGGTATTGGCAGTGTTCTTATTTGTAGAGTATTTAATTCAAATATATAAATTGTTACTCAGTTAAACTGTGGTTTGTCTTTTTTTTTAATACATTTTAAAAATTTCCATGAAAGTTCAGCTAAATGGGCCAAAATATACTGGCCCCAATGTGTCCCAGTTAACCAGAATCCATTGTACTTTGTTGGTACTGTGACAAAAAGCTTCAGAAACACTGTCTTGAGGTTCTAATACTGTATTATTACCATCCTTCTATTAATTTCCACAAACATGAAAAATCTACTGGCAAAATAGTGTTTTGCACAGAATACTCCAGCCCGCAACAAAAATGTTCGCAAATTTAAACTGGTTCAAAACATCCTAGTTTGAACATAAATAAAACTTATGAGATAAAGTTAACTGAACAGAACAAGTAATTTTGGGGAGACAAGTGGGTGGGTTTTGGGAACAGAGGGGTAATTGAGGGATATAGACGGAATGGATAGGTCTATTGTATTAATTAGCAATACAAATGATTTGCACACATTAAGGTCCCACAGGCACAATATGAGAAAGCCCACTAATCTTTTTCGGTAATACCCAGAACACAAGGGATAGCTCCCTCAGCACTCTCAAAACCTACCCAAGGCCACAGATCTTTTCTTCAGAACATGGCACTTGTGTTACCACTTTCCAAACCAACCTATCCTTTAATGCCTCTACAGCCCCTAATAATTGAGCAGCTTAACATACACAAAATACTGGAGAAACTCAAGTCAGGCGGCATCTACAGAGAGCATAGATTTCCACCCACGACCCTTCGTCAGGACAGGAGTTCACTTGGGACTTACCACTATCTTTAGATGATATTATTCGACTGTTATTTTATTGTTTCCAATAATGACTCATGGAATCTGACAAGTAAATAAGTAGGTACGCATGCAAACCCAGCAAGACATGTTTACTCTCATTTCTATCTTTTCAAAGCAACATTGCTTTCTTAATAATGACACAAACCAGCATGAGACCTGGTAGTACTAACCATGATACTGCTGAACAGCACATGCACCTCGGATGAAGTTGAGTCCTGTAAAAATTTTTTGTAGGTTTCATGAGATCACTACCTCATTTTTTTCCCAAATCTCCTCTACCTGTTTTCACCAAGAAAGTGAAGGAGTAGATAACTGAAACACAAGGTACATCCAAAACTGGTAACATGGAGGTATGAGAAAGGTTGGCTGAATTTAAGTCGATTAATGTCTGAATGGGAAGCATCCAAGGATTTTGATGGAATTAGGAGGAAAATGCCGGTGACAGATGACTGGAGAGTAGCAAATGTTACTTTCTCAAATAATTTAACCTCAGTGGAAGGAAAGATTTTTGAAACGCTGATCATGAAGGATTAATAATCACCTAGAGGAAGCTTCTTTTCATTCTCGTTATTCAATTCTGCCTAGCATTGTACCAATAGCAAATATGAAAATAAGATATTTCATCCCCTTGGCCAAATCGTTGATATAGATTTTTAATTATTGTCTTAAGTAAACACTAATTGCTATGGGCATTCCACTTATCACAGCCTGCCAACATGCGAAAACACCGGCGTATCTTTGTTTTCTGACTGTTACCCAAGTCTCTGTAAAGCTACTTAATTCAGCCTGTACTTCAGTTTCTCTGGTGCTAAAGCCCACAATAATGCCTGGTTACCTTTTAACCTGACGATTCCAAGAGACACCTAGCTAATCTCCCTTGATCTCCACAAACTTGAGGTCCCTCAGAGTACTAGTGAAATTGAAACATAACAGGCCCTTGTGGTTAATTGCCTCCAGTTAAGTAATAATTGGATTTTTATGCCTACACTCCAGGTTTTCAAATCCACCCTTCCAAGTTCTATTATCTGTCCCCATCCTTTAATTTTCCAAGTCATCCATGATATCTTCAATAACCTGTGTCTAACTTTTCGTCTTCAAGCAGCTCGAACTTCAAAGCAGCACATACAACATGTTGGAGGAACTCAGCAGACCAGGCAGCATCCATAGAAAAGAATAAACAACACTCACAACACGCTGGAGGAACTCAGCAGGTCGGGCAGCATCCATGGAAAAGATGGGTCGACGTTTCGGGCTGGAACCCTTCGTCAGGACTGTAGGGGGAAGGGGCAGAGGACCTATAAAGAAGGTGGGGGGAGGGTGGGAAGAAGAAGGCTGGTAGGTTCCAGGTGAAAAACCAGTAAAGGGAAAGATGAAGGGATGGGGGAAGGGAGGCAGGGAGATGATAGGCAGGAAAGGTGAAGAAAGAATAGGGGAAAACACAATGGGTAGTGGAAGGAGGCAGAACCAAGAGGGAGGTGGTAGGCAACTGGGGGAGGGGGCAGAGTGACATAGGGATAGGGGAAGGGAGGGGGAGGGAATTACCAGAAGTTGGAGAATTCTATGTTCATACTTGGAAGGGTGGATTTGAAAACCTGGTGTGTAGGCATAAAAATCCAGTTATTACTTAACTGGAGGCAATTAACCACAAGGGCCCGTTATGTTTCAATTTCACTCGTACTCTGAGGGACCTCAAGTATGTGGAGATCAAGGGAGATTAGCTCGGTGTGTCTTGGTATGAACATAGAATTCTCCAACTTCTGGTAATTCCCTCCCCCTCCCTTCCCCTATGTCACTCTGCCCCCTCCCCCAACTGCCTACCACCTCCCTCTTGGTTCTGCCTCCTTCTACTACCCATGTGTTTTCCCCTATTCTTTCTTCACCTTTCCTGCCTATCACCTCCCTGCCTCCCTTCCCCCACCCTTTTATCTTTCCCCTTACTGGTTTTTCACCTGGAACCTACCAGCCTTCTCCTTCCCACCCTCCCCCCACCTTCTTTATAGGGCCTCTGCCCCTTCCCCCTACAGTCCTGACGAAGGGTTCTGGCCTGAAACGTCGACCGATCTTTTCAACAGATGCTGCCCGACCTGCTGAGTTCCTCCAGCGTGTTGTGAGTGTTGCTTTGACCCCAGCATCTGCAGATTATTTTGTGAAAAGAATAAACAGTCTTGATGAAGGGTCTTGGCCTGAAACAACAACTGTTCACTCTTTTCCATAGATGCTGCCTGGCCTGCTGAGTTCCTCCAACATGTTGTATGTGTTGTTTTGATTTCCAGCATCTGCAGATTTTCTTGTGTTTGGAGCTTGATTTTCAGTTGCAAAGTTCCAGTGTTTTGAATAACAGAAACATATTGCTGGAGGAAATCAGCAGGTCAGGCACTCTCTAGAGGTTTTACCTGACTTGCTAAGTTCCTCTAGCATTTGGTGTGCCCTACTCTGAATCTGTATAATTTTGTTTTGAATTATCTTTTTGATATTCCTCATATAACATCTACGTTTTCGTCATCTGTTCTAATATTTACATCAGTCTTATGAACACTTGAATTTTAGTCTATTATAAACCAAGTCCACCTGTACATACACAGGTATACCTCATTGTATATAGTTCACGATTATTTGTACCATTGTTTGCTTTTTGATTCTGTACAGCGAGAGCTCAGGGAAACCGGCATCAAATTCCCTGTATGTGTCCACATACTTGGCGATAATAAAGGATTCTGATTCTGATCTGACGCTTGGGATCAACTTTTTTAAAAACCTGATAACACTCCTGTAAAATTTATTGTTAAGATTTTACTTAGTTAAATTAGAGGCGTTGTATAAACACACGCTGCTGCTAGATCAGCTTAAAATGGTGCATCCTTAGACTAAGGGTGGGAGGGAGTCTGAAACAAATAGTGCAGCATCCCACAGGCATTTGTCACTACACATAAAGAACCACCTTCTGAAGACAGATTAAATAAGTGATATTATAAATTAGTGACACCAATATTACTAATATTTTTGTTTGCAGTGCGTGATGAGAAATGTCAGCCCGGGTGCTCAAAGCAGTCATTCGCCCTCTCAATCTGCGACCACGAAGCCACGGAAACCCGGTCTCCGGCCCCGCACACACCGCTCCAGCTCCTACCTTGGCTTTTACAGCCGGTATTCGCACACCCCCGTGGGGAAGAGCCCATCTCCTGCTGCTCTCAGCCTCCGACTCCGTGTCGTAGTAGCACCAGGAGGCGGCGGCAGCTGCCGCACCGCACACCGCCGCCACGCACAGCCCGCGGCTTCCACCCGGTCCCGGTCGCCATGCAGCCGAGCTCGCCCCTCTGTTCGAGGCAGGCTTGCTCAAAGCGGCCGTTCGCCAGCGCCCGGGGTACAATCGCTGCAGCGAAAGGAATCTCCGCATCGCGGCCATTTGCTGCGTCTCGTTGGCAACCGGCAACCAGCGGAGCAGCACCGGCAACTCTCGCGAGAACGGTGCGGACCGGTCCGCCCGACGTGTGCGATCTGGGCGCTGTTGCCGAAGTTCACCGGCAGCTCGCACTGACTGGAGGTGAAAAGGCACGCGTGAACCAGGTGTGTCCTCGTATGCATCGATCACAAGATCGTTTGAAGCATTCAGTGCATAAGCCCCGAACAGACGTCTCTGGCTCCGCGGACCGTTAGGCACTGCGGTGGTTTTTAAAGACTGTCCTGTCGAGAACGGACGAGGAGCAAGTCCGATTGAAATAAGTGTTGTTTAAAAACGCAAACACGAGGAATTCTGCGGATGCTGGAAATTCAAGCAACACACATCAAAGTTGCTGGTGAACGCCGGCCAGGCAGCATCTCTACGAAGGGTCTCGGCCTGAAACATCGACTGTACCTCTTCCTAGAGATGCTGCCTGGCCTGCTGCGTTCACCAGCGACTTTGAAATAAGTGTTGGGTTTGATGTTCACGCACATTAGTTTGGTTATAAAGTATTTCGCGCTGAAGGGTGAAAACGATGCCTGTTACAAATTTCACAGCATGTATGCTGTTAATAAACATTTGTTTGCGAAAAAAAAACTACTCAACAGATCAGGCAGCAATTGTGGAGGCAAAGCAGCATTTCGGGTCACAGCATGCCGGGTTCTTCCAGCAGTTTCTTTGCTCCAGCCGCCAATATTTACAGTCACTTATATAGTGCATGCTTAATCTTAGTGTAATAATGGTCTTATTACATTAGGATGGTCATATGAAGAGCTGGTGCATATCGCAAGACCTGGTTATGCCACCACTGAAGCCAAGCAGACAATTTTTGAAAGAGAATTGATAATGGCTGGGGGTCACCCATCTTGTAAAAGGCAGTTCCCAGAAGCAGGCAATGGCAAACCACTTTGTAGAACCAAGGGGATTGAAGACCACTGCTGTATGGATATTACTCACGCCATCCTTTGGTCTAGATTCATGCTCCAGTCACACCTGCATCCATTTTGCTGGCTAGCTGCACACCTGCCAATTTCCTTGTCTCTGTCCCGCATCACACTCCTTATTTTTTTCCCACCAAACACTGTTCTGAGTCTTTAAAACAGACTCTAAGTTTGTCCTACTTCATGTTCAGGGAATATTTCAATGTTAGAAGTGACATCTCTGTGAATAGACATTAAAGTTGCAGTTGCCTTTATGTTTAAAAACAGAATAACATTTGTTCTGAGCTTTTAAGACATAATGCAAATAAATCATTTGGCTGTAATCTTATTTCAGCGTCTGGATACTGTGTCAATGAATGACACAGATGCAACTTAAAAGTGTTTACATTTCAGAAGTAATTCACAGAGCAGACTGGAACATCCTGCAAAAGTTAAAGGTATGTTAGAATCTGATATAAAATCATTTGTTAAATCCTTTCCACCTCTCTACAAATTGTCACACAATTGAAATAACTAACTTATGAGCAAAAATACAGAATCCAATAATAAAATCAAGCCGTGAAAATTTCCAACATTATTCATTATTTCTTGCTGTAGTCTTGTTGCAGACTGAATAAGATTTAAAATGAAACAGGGCTAAGGACCCTGGACTGTACTCCCCAACTCTGCTAGGTCATAGCACAACAGATTCCGATTAACTGGGGCACATCACCAGTACATTTTGACCTGATTAAGTGGCTGCCCCAATTAGCCAAACCTTCATGGAAATAATTAAAAAGTTCAAAAAAACTACCATTTAACTGAGTAACAAATTATGTATTTAAATGAAATACAGAGCAAATTAGCAAACTATCAAAACCACTACAGTGCTATAAATCTGTATTAGTTCCCAATAGTTATGGACAGAGGAATTAATCTGTACGCTGCTGTATTCTCTTGATTGACTGTAAATGAACAAAATCAGCACAGACACCTAGTGCAGACAATGGACTACCTTAAAACTTAACTTCCAACGATTGCATCTTCCAAATCTTCATTTTATTTGTAACTTTCAAGATGATTGTCGATACCTTTAAATTCTTCGTAGTGCCTAACCTGAAGGAGTGAAATCATTTCATTTTCGCTCCCGGCTGTTTCTGGCATCTGCAATCCTGAATGTTTAAAACTGCAGTGAGCAAACTGTTCTGTATTGTCTTAATGTTCATTATTCGCCAACTATCAGTGACAAAAATCACTGCTTCTTGAGCACAAATGTGCAAATAATGCTGCTTAAAAATTGTTTGCTCTCAGCATGGCATAGTGTCTAATAGCCACAGACGTGCATGCAAGCAACACTAGTTAAAAACTGTCCAGCAACAGTCTCCTATCCCAATTAAACTGCATAGTGTTTCAAATGAATGAAGGGAATCTTGGCTATTTTCTTGATTGGTTTTTGTTCTTTAAGAGTTGCCACAAATAAGTGGCTGCGTCATTAACCAATGGCCCAAGTATTCAGAATTCACTGTATGTTTTAAGTGCTGTTAGGGTTTTCAATTTAAATCAGTGACCAAATACTAAAAGATTGAGTGCTGCCCAAGAGGTGAATGGTGCTGAAAATGCTCTCTAGGAAATTTAAGACCTTTACCTGTCCGTCCCTGAATACTCTTTGAATTCACCTTCTTAAATGTTGCCAGGTTATTCATCTGCACCTGCATGTTCTGCCAAGCCCTTTATTCCTTAATGTGATGAACTACACACCCCCACCACCACTTTGACTTTTTAAGTTACACACTTTGTCCCAGACACATTTGTTACACCCAGACTATCTTTAACATCAAGCACCCAACTCTTTCCTTTCTTATTGCCTTAAATCCTTTGTTCTCATCCTCCAGCTTTGTCAATCTGTGCACTGCATCAACTCCTAACACCTCCTAGCTCCGGTATCAAAGAACTCAGAGATAAGGAGGCTGGCTTCACAAATGTTAGAAAAGGAAATGAAAACTAAAACACAAGGCAAAAATACACAAAACAGAAGAAAAAAAGATAGGAAAACAATGAGAAATACAAGGGTAATTAGACTGAAAAATGAACAGAATCATTACAAGAAAGCTGGCATTGCATGCTTGTTTTTAATGAAATAGTTATATGCATTCAATTTCTTTTCAAGAGAAACCATTATTATGTAATAAATCGCCATTCTGCACCAATTATATATTACAAAGAATTAGATAAATAGGTAACAAATCATATTTTGTTTTAAACACAAAACCTGCAGATGTTGGAAATCCAAAGCAGCACACAAAATGCTGGAGGAACTCAGCCGATCATGCAGCATCCATGGAAATTAATTATCGGTGGGCATTTCAGGACTGGAAAGGAAGAGAGAAGATGCCAGAATAAAATGATGGGGGGGGGGAGGGGAAGGAGGATAGCTAGAAGGTGATAGGTGAAGCCAGGTGGGTGGGAATGATAAAGGGCTGGAGAGGAAGGAATTGGATAGGAGAGGAGAGTGGGCCATTGGAGAAAGAAGAGGGGTCACCCTGGGGGAGGTGATAGGCAGATGGAAGAGGCCTGAGTGAGGAATAGAAGAGGGGAAGGGGAAGGAATTATTTCTTTTAAACTGGAAGGAGAAATTGACATTCATGCCATCAGTTTGGAGGCTACCCAGACTATAAGGTGTCGCCCCTCCATCGTCAGTGTGGCCTCATTGTGGCACAGGAGGAAGTCATGGACAAACATGTTGGTATGGGAATTCAAATGTTTGGCTACTGGGAAGTTCCGCTTTTGGTGGATGGAGCGGAGATGCTTAACGAAGCAGTCCCCAATTTACAATGGGTCTCTACAGAGAGGAGGCTGCATTGTTTTAGATACATTATCCACTATGGACAATTACGTCCTTAATCTTGGATTTTCCTTTTACTGTTTTACGCATTCTACCTTGTTATGATCATACACTTAATTCTATGACTATTATCGTTGTCCCTTGTACTACATCAATGTACAGTTGTAATCAATTTAATTATACAAAAAGTATGCATGACAAGTCTTTCGCTACGTCAGTACACAGCCATAATAAACCAGTTTATCAATTTAATTTCCCAATACAAAACGTCATTTGAAGTAGTGTCATTAAAAGGAAGAAACAAAGCAGAAACCTTCCATCAGCCCAATCTGACATTGTGACACAAGGACTCTGTGGAGATGTCGAAATGAGAGCAATATGGTGTTGAACACACTTCTCCAGTGCATTCAACACCATCTGCCCTGCTCTGCTGGGGGAGAAGCTGACAGTGATGCAGGTGGATGCTTCCCTGGTGTCATGGATTCTTGATTACCTGACTGGCAGACGACAGTACGTGTGCTTGTAACACTGTGTGTCCGACAGAGTGATCAGCAGCACTGGGGCTCCACAGGGGACTGTCTTGTCTCCCTTTCTCTTCACATTTACGCCTTGGACTTCAACTACTGCACAGAGTCTTGTCATCTTAGTTGGATGCATCAGCAAGGAAGATGAGGTTGAGTACAGGGCTACAGTAGGAAACTTTGTCACATGGTGTGAGCAGAATTATCCGCAGCTTAATGTGAAAAAGACTAAGGAGCTGGTGGTAGACCCGAGGAGAGCTAAGGTACCAGTGACCCTTGTTTCCATCCAGGGGGTCAGTGTGGACATGGTGGAAGATTACAAATACCTAGGGATACGAGTTGACAATAAACTGGACTGGTCAAAGAACAGCGGCTATCTACAAGAAGGGTCAGAGCCGTCTCTATTTCCTGAGGAGACTGAGATCCTTTAACATCTGCCGGACGATGCTGAGGATGTTCTACGAGTCTGTGGTGGCCAGTACTATCATGTTTGCTGTTGTGTGCTGGGGCAGCAGGCTGGGGGTGGCAGACACCAACAGAATCAACAAACTCATTCGTAAGGCCAGTGATGTTGTGGGGATGGAACTGGACTCTGACGGTGGTGTCTGAAAAGAGGATGCTGTCTAAGTTGCATGTCGTCTTGGACAATGTCTCCCATCCACTACATAATGTACTGGTTGGGCACAGGAGTACATTCAGCCAGAGACTCATTCCACCGAGGTGCGACACAGAGCGTCATAGGAAGTCATTCCTGCCTGTGGCCATCAAACTTTACAACTCCTCCCTTGGAGGGTCAGACACCCTGAGCCAATAGGCTGGTCCTGGACTTACTTCCTGGCATAATTTACATATTACTATTTAACTATTTATAGTTTTATTACTATTTATTATTTATGGTGCAACTGTAACAAAAACCAATTTCCCCTGGGATCAATAAAGTATGACTATGACTAATATTTTGCATGTTTATCAGCACAAAAATAATGATTTTTGTCATCCAGATTCTTCTGATGAGATCACTGGTAATCATTATGGCCGTTATCAAGCAGCAGAACTTTCAGAGCCACCAACATACACACCATATAGTGCTGCCCATCAATGGATCCAATGAGGAAAAATCAATGCTGACATCTCATTGGTTTACAGAGAAGTTTATAGTTGCTTTTCAGTATCGTACATTCACACCTTTGCTGTAGGCTCATGCCTTCTTTCAGCTCTCATGCTTTTAAAGTATTTTGTAGCACTTGAAAGATAACAATTGGAAGAACCACCAGATAATTGTTTTTAAGCTGCTTTGACAATAATGATAAAAATGAATTATGATAATTGAGTACTGTATTGAGTAATAACATCCTATGTCAAACAAGTGTAGTGAATACAATGATAAAAATGAATTACTATGTTGAGTACTGATGACTCAAAATATCCTATATTAAACAAATGTAGAGGATAAATCGAAAATTACAAATTGAAACTTGTTCTAGTTTATCTACAAAAAGGAAAATCCAAACCAGTCAATTAATACCTACTCTTAGGAATGACTAAGGTTATAGATCATGAAGAATATTGTCAAGCAGCATTTGCTTTTACCCCACAGTTAATTTCAGTTCTGCTAACACTTCTTTACAATATTAATCCAAACATACAAAACATTCTGGAGTTTCAGTGAGATTAACTGAGGCGTGAAGACTGCACTTGAATGTCAAAGTACACTGGTAAAATTGAATCTTAAATGTGGAAGAAATAGGCAGGGTGTTTTAGGAGGAATGGTCTGGATGTCAAGGAAGTTGAAACAATGCCTAGCTTGTATATCCATCCAGCAAGTTTTAAGAGATACAGTAGATGAATGAAAGCAAGGCCGAGGAGGGACTTGAAACAAGGAAAGTGGATCTTAAAATTGAGATCAATATGAACAGTCAATATGAGTCAACAAAACCAAGAATGAGCTAAATTATCGGCAACAGAATTTTGAATGAACACTTGTTGATGTAAGGTGAGCACGTGGCCAAGTGGTTAAGACATTGGACTAGCGACCTGAAGGTCGTGAGTTCGAGCCCCAGCCGAGGCAATGTGTTGTGTCCTTGAGCAAGGCACTTAATCACACATTGCTCTGCGATGACACTGGTGCCAAGCTGTATGGATCCTAATGCCCTTCCCTTGGACAACATCGGTGTCGTGGAGAGGGGAAACTTGCAGCATGGGCAGCTGCTGGTCTTCCATACAACCTTGCCCAGACCGGCGCCCTGGAGAGTGAAGACTTTCCAGGGCCAGATCCATGGTCTCGCAAGACTAATGGATGCCTTTAATGTTGACAGAGGGTAGAAGATAGGAATTTGGCCAAGAAAGCATCGGAATATTCAGATCCAGAAGTAACAAAAGTTTTGATGAGGCTTCATCAGCTGACAAAATGATATAGGGTCAGGAACAGGGTCAAGTGTCAGATGTTGTTCCATTGATCATTGTATGCAGCTTAATTAGTGGACTGGATATGTAGATGTGAACTCAGCATTTGTATCCAATGCAACAGAAGGATGATAACTGGTCTTTCTCAGCTTCAGGAAACTTTGGCAGGGGAATGCCAACTTTCTGTCAGTGTTTTCTTTATAGCTAGGACCGAAGGCAATGTTTCCCGACCTAAATTAAAGGGAATTCCACAAACCTGCTCAATATTATTTTCTTTGACTTCTGCTCAGGGGTGATCCCATGAGAAAAGCATTATGGAAAAAAGATAAAGTGTAAAGTGAAAAAAAACATGACATGGAAAGTGAAATAGAATTGACAGGCTCAAGTCCAGTTTTGCAGTCAAAATCCGCTTATGAATGAATAGATCATAAGACATAGGAGCAGGATTAGAACATTTGGCCTATGGAGTCTGCTCCACCATTCAATCATGGCTGATCCTTCATTCCTCTCCTCAGCCCCACACCCCAGCCTTCTCCCTGTAACCTTTGATGCCATGCCTAATCAAGAACCTATCAAGCTCTGCCTTAAGTACGCCCACAATTTTACCACCCTCTGGCTAAAGAAATTTCTCCGCAACACACATCAAAGTTGCTGGTGAACGCAGCAGGCCAGGCAGCATCTGTAGGAAGAGGTGCAGTCGACCTTTCAGGCCGAGACCCTTCGTCCTGACGTCGACTGCACCTCTTCCTACAGATGCTGCCTGGCCTGCTGCGTTCACCAGCAACTTTGATGTGTGTTGCTTGAATTTCCAGCATCTGCAGAATTCCTGTTGTTTGCGTTTAAATTTCTCTGCATCTGTTTTAAATGGACACCCTTCTATCCTGGGGTTGTGCCCTCTTGTTCTTGACTCCCCCACCGTAGGAAACATCCTTTCCACATTCCTGTCCAGGCCTTTCAACATTCAAAAGATTTCAATGAGATCCCCCCCCTCAACATCAGCCACGCCCCAGCAGCCTCAATGACTACAGACCGGTGGCATTGACCTCCCACACCTGGAGAGACTTGTTCTGGAGCTGCTCCGGCCTATGGTCAGGCCACACTTAGATTCCCCTCCAGTTCGCCAACCAGCCCCGACTAGGAGTTGAAGATGCCGTTGTCTACCTGCTGAACCGTGTCTATGCCCACCTGGACAAGCCAGCGAGCACTGTGAGGGTCATGTTTTTTGACTTCTCCAGTGCGTTCAACACCATCCACCCTGCTCTGCTGGGGGAGAAACTGACAGTGATGCAGGTGGATGCTTCCCTGGTGTCATGGATTCTTGATTACCTGACTGGCAGACCACAGTACATGTGCTTGAAAACTCTGTCCGACAGAGTGATCAGCAGCACTGGGGCTCCACAGGGGACTGTCTTGTCTCCCTTTCTCTTCATTTACACCTTGGACTTCAACTACTGCACAGAGTCTTGTCATCTTCAGAAGTTTTCTGATGACTCTGCCATAGTTGGATGCATCAGCAAGGGAGATGAGGCTGAGTACAGGGATATGGTAGGAAACTTTGTCACATGGTGTGAGCATAATTATTTGCAGCTTAATGTGAAAAAGACTAAGGAGCTGGTGGTAGACCTGAAGAGAGCTAAGGTACCAGTGACCCCTGTTCCCATCCAGGGAGTCAGTGTGGACATGAAGGATAACAAATACCTGGGGATACAAATTGACAATAAACTGGACCGGTCAAAGAACGCTGAGGCTGTCTACAAGAAGGGTCAGAGCCGTCTCTATTTCCTGAGGAGACTGAGGTCCTTTAACATCTGCCGGACGATGCTGAGGATGTTTTACGAGTCTGTGGTGGCCAGTGCTATCATGTTTGCTGTTGTGTGCTGGGGCAGCAGGCTGAGGGTAACAGACACCAACAGAATAAATAAACTCATTCGTAAGGCCAGTGATGTTGTAGGGATGGAACTGGACTCTCTGATGGTGGTGTCTGAAAAGAGGATGCTGTCCAAGTTGCATGCCATCTTGGACAATGTCTCCCATCCACTACATAATGTATTGGTTTGGCACAGGAGTACATTCAGCCAGAGACTCATTCCACCGAGATGCAACACAGAGCGTCATAGGAGGTCATTCCTGCCTGTGGCCATCAAACTTTACAACTCCTCCCTTGGAGGGTCAGACACCCTGAGCCAATAGGCTGGTCCTGGACTTATTTCCTGGCACAATTTACATATTATTATTTAACTATTTATGGTTTTATTACTATTTATTATTTATGGTGCAACTGTAACAAAAACCAATTTCCCCCAGGATCAATAAAGTATGACTATGACTTCTAAATTCCAGTGAGTACAGACCCAGAGCTATCAGACATTCCTTGTATAATAACCCTTTCATTCCCACAATCAATCTTATGAACCTCCTCTGAGCCCTCTCCAATGCCATCACATCTTTTCTTAGATGAGGAGCTCAAAACTGTTTACAATACTCAAGGTGAGACCTCAACTGTACCTTATAAAGCCTCAGCATCACATCCCTGCTCTTACATGCTAGACCTCTTGAAATGATGCTAACATTGCATTTGCCTTCCTCACCACCAACTCTACCTGCAAGTTAACCTTTAGGGTGTTCTGCACAAGGACTCCCAAGTTCCTTTGCATCTCAGATTTTTAGATTTTCTCCCCTTTAGAAAATAGTCTGCACATTTATTTCTTCCACCAAAGTGCCAGACCATGCATTTTCCAACATTGTATTTCATTTGCCACTCTATTACCCATTCTCCTAATCTGTCTAAATCCTTCTGCATCCTATCCATTTCCTCAACACTACTTCTCCTCCACCAACCTTTGTATCATCCACAAACTTGGCAACAAAGCTGTCTATTCCATCATCCAAATTATTGATATACTGCACAAAAAGCAGTTCCCACATTGACCCCTGTGGAACACCACGAGTCACTGGCAGCCAGCCAGAAAAGGATCCTTTTATTCCCATTCGCTGCCTTCTACCAGTCAGCCAATGCTCTAACCATGCCAGTAACAGAATACAGGGAACATTAATTTCCATGGCTTGGTTACATGCAAGATCAGATGTAGCTATGTCTTTAAATACACAAGGAGTATAAAGGAGATAATTATGTCAAAACAAAAAAGAAACTAGATTTAAAATTAAAGGTTGATATGGATTGCTGATTACCCTGATAGATGAGATGCCAAGAGGATGGATGAATCTACGCAAATCACTGTTGTGAATCTGAAAATCTCATTCATTGTTGTTCCAGCTACATAAATTGTTAAGGATTATTTAAAGTGGAGCAAGCACTATACTTTCAAGGTTCAGTATGCAAAATTGTGTGTCATTCTTCAGTACACAAGTGAAAAGACAGGGAAATGATTGTTATTCCACATTCAATACTGCATAAAAATATAATATGCATAAATACACAATAAAAGCACAATAAATATAAATACACAAGATTACCTTATTTACATAGACTGTATATACATAAATTCAGTCTGTGTGTGCAGTATAAACTAATCTTATATACATACACTGAATGGCTACTTTATTAGGTACACCTGCTGGTTAATGCAAATATCTAATCAGCCAATCATGCGGCAACAACTCAATGCAGAAAAGCATGCAGACATGGTCAAGAGGTCTAGCTGATGTTCAGACCAAGCATCAGAATGGGGAAGGAATATGATCTAATAATTTTGACTGTGGAACATTTGTTGCCGCTTGATGGAGTGGGTTGAGTGTCTCAGAAACTGCTGATCTGGGAGTTATACACACAACAGTCTTGAGAGAATTATGTGAAAAACATTCCATGAGTGACCCTCTTTTGGGCAAAAAAAAACACTGTTACCAAGACAGGTCAAATGTGAATGGCCAGACTGATTCAAGCTGACAGGAAGGCGACAGCAACTTAAACAATCATGCATTACAACAGTGGTGTGTAGAAGAGCATTTCTGAATGCACAACATGTAAAACCTTGAAGTGGATGGGCTACAGCAGCAGAAGACCAAACTGGATTCCACTCCTGTACTAATAAATTGACCACTAAGTGTAGGTACACAAGTATCTACTGTCCAGGCCTTTCAACATTCAAAAGGTTTCAATAAGATCCCCCCTCAACCTTTAAGGTGACTGACAGGAAATTGGTTGGGATGCAGGGTGTTCTGGGGTGTGTTAATGGCCAGAGGTATTGATAAGCCTGTTGGCTTGGGGAAAGTACCTGGGTCATTTTGCTAATTGACAACTGGTTATAAATTGTGATTTCATAAATTATTAAAAATAATGATTTAAATTTCCCCGATGCCAGTATATCAAAAGTCCTCAAGCTCTAAAGAAATATCTTTAGGAGCAATCAACAAGTGAGATAGAGACTGTGAAGTATGTTTTCTAGAAATGAGTAAGAGCAAGGGAAAGTAATTGTGGGTGCTTGTAACCACCTAAAATAAATTTGTAAGAAAATGTTGCAGGTATGGTACAGTATTTTTAAACAAGTGCACAATCACTTTCTTACCTACCATATAAAAAAAGTTAACATGAGAAGGAGAACTATTGGATCTACTATCTGGAGTTGAACTAATTCAAATAAAATTTCAAGACAATATCATTGCATTAGTGTAATACAGAATGGAAACAGGCTCTTTGGCCCAACTTGTCTGTGCCAGCCAAGATATCCATCTAAGCTGGTCCCAATTGCCCACGTTTTGGCCCATAACACTTCCTATCCACGTATCTGTCCAAACATCTTTTAAATATTGTTATTGTGTCCACTTTAAACACTTCCTCTGGAAGCTTATATAATATGTACTTACCCTCTGAGAGGAAGTTGCACCTGAGGAGCACACACAAAATGCTAGACAAACTCTAAAAGGTCAGGCGGTATTTATGGAAATGAATAAACGGCTGTGCTTCGGGCTGGGATGCTTCAGTCCTGATGAAGGGCTGAGTTTCTTCAGTATCTTGTGTGCGTTACTCTGGATTTCCAGCATCTGCAGAATCTTCTGTGTTTGAGTTACCCTAGAGATCCTTTTAAACCTATTTCTTCCACTTTTGATTCCCTTTCCCTGGAATAAAGTCTGTGTGCATTCATGCTATCTATGTCCTTCTTGATTTTATACATCTCTACTACGTCATTCCTCAGTTTCAACCTTTTTTCTACAACTTAAATTCATGAGTCCTGGCAGCATTCATATAATCTTCTTTGCACCCTTTTCAACTGATGTCTTTCCTATTACAGGGTAACCAAAACTGTACACAGTACTATTGATCCACCCTCACCAGCATCATGCAACTGTAACATAACATCTTAACACCAATACTCAGTGCCCTAACTGCTAAAGGCCAGTGTGCCAAATAAGTTTTTCAACTCTCCGTTTTCTGGGTTCCTGTCTACTCCCTATGTACTGGTGATAATAACACAAGATTTATGATAGAAAAAAACTAGAGGATATCAGTTACACGGTACAAACAATTGAATGGTTAAATTATCTAAATATAAAGGAATCAGAATGGAACTAAGAAAAGTAAATGAAGAACATTTAAGAAACTTATTTAGGCATATGGATGATAGAAAAATGGAAGTCTATGTCAGAGGGAAGGGTTAGATTGATCTTAGACTAGGTTAAAAGGTTAGCACGACATTGTTGTCCAAAGGGCCTGTATTGTGCTGCAATATTCTAAGTTCTATATTCTAAAACACACTAGCAAAGTGGTAGAGTAGCAATGGTGTTCACTAACATACGAGAGGAATTCAAGCCATTAAAAACAAAAGTAATCTTGTCACCTCACCCCATGAAGCAAAAACAATATAAACTATAGTAAAAGAGAACACTAAAGTGAAAGGTATGACAAAAGGACAAAGATTCAAAGTACTGAGTATGTATGCAGTATATAACCCTGAAATTTGTCATCCCCACAGACAGCTATGAAACAAAGAACCATGGAACCAACATGTTCAAAAGAAAACATTAAACATCAAAACCCCCTGCCCCCAACACACAAAAAATGCAAATGGCAACAATAAAAATAAGAGCAAAAACAGATCATAAAATACAAATCAAAAGGCATACTTTGGTATGGTTCACCTTGGTGAACATTATCTGCAAGCCACCCTAATTCAAAAAACATCTAAAAGTAGTACCAAAAAAAGCACGACCACAACAAGAACTAGAAACTAGATCAAATAACAAATAATAAAAAAGAACAAATAAGAAACAGAATTAAATTATTCAGTAATAAATTGTACTGTGATTAGGCTAGGGTTGCTGGGCAGCCTAGCTCGAGGAGCCAGAAGGGTCTATTCCAAAGTGCATTGTAATAAAAATTAAATATTAACGAAGTATTCTAAGGTTACATTTATAGTAAAAGTAGGATGAAACTAAAAATTTATATACAGGATAACAATTTTGGTAAATACAGGGATATAACACAAATATTAAATTCTTTTTTAAAATTTTGTTTACTGAGGAAAATAACATACAGAAAGTACAGCAAAAGATAAAGACATTGAAAATGGAACAAGAGGATAATTGTCAAACCAGACAAAACACTTAGAGGATAAAATATTTAACCTTGATAGGTCTATGGAACTGAATGGGGTATTTCTGTCTTGTAATAGAACATAGACTAGTACAGCACAGTACAGGCCCTTCGGCCCACAATGTTGTGCCAACCCTCAAACCCTGCCTCCCATATAAGCCGCCACCTTAAATTCCTCCATATACCTGTCTAGTAGTCTCTTAAACTTCACTAGTGTATCTGCCTCCACCACTGTCTCAGGCAGTGCATTCCACGCACCAACCACTCTGAGTAAAAAAACCTTCCTCTAATATCCTTGAACTTCCCACCCCTTATCTTAAAGCCATGTCCTCTTGTATTGAGCAGTGGTGCCCTGGGGAAAAGGAGCTGGCTATCCACTCTATCTATTCCTCTTATTATCTTGTACACCTCTATCATGTCTCCTCTCATCCTCCTTCTCTCCAAAGAGTAAAGCCCAAGCTCCCTTAATCTCTGATCATAATGCATACGCTCTAAACCAGGCAGCTTCCTGGTAAATCTCCTCTGTACCCTTTCCAATGCTTCCACATCCTTCCTATAGTGAGGTGACCAGAACTGGACACAGTACTCCAAGTGTGGCCTAACCAGAGTTTTCTAGAGCTGCATCATTACATCGCGACTCTTAAACTCTATCCCTCGAAAGCTAACACCCCATAAGCTTTCTTAACCACCCTATCCACCTGTGAGGCAACTTTCAGGGATCTGTGGACATGTACCCCAAGATCCCTCTGCTCCTCCACACTACCAAGTATCCTGCCATTTACTTTGTACTCTGCCTTGGTGTTTGTCCTTCCAAAGTGTACCACCTCACACTTCTCCAGGTTGAACTCCATCTGCCACTTCTCAGCCCACTCCTGCATCCTATCAATGTGTCTCTGCAATCTTTGACAATCCTCTACACTATCTACAACACCACCAACCTTTGTGTCATCTGCAAACTTGCCAACCCACCCTTCTACCCCCACATCCAGGTCGTTAATAAAAATCACGAAAAGAAGAGGTCCCAGAACAGACTCTTGTGGGACACCACTAGTCACAATCCTCCAATCTGAATGTACTCCCTCCACCACCACCCTCCGCCTTCTGCAGGCAAGCCAATTCTGAATCCACCTGGCCAAACTTCCCTGGATCCTATGCCTTCTGACTTTCTGAATAAGCCTACCATGTGGAACCTTGTCAAATGCCTTACTAAAATCCATATAGATCACATCCACTGCACTACCCTCATCTATATGCCTGGTCACCTCCTCAAAGAACTCTATCAGGCTTGTTAGACACGATCTGCCCTTCAGAAAGCCATGCTGACTGTCCCTGATCAGACCATGATTCTCTAAATGCCTATAGATCCTATCTCTAAGAATCTTTTCCAACAGCTTTCCCACCACAGACGTAAGGCTCACTGGTCTATAATTACCCGGACTATACCTACTACCTTTTTTGAACAAGGGGACAACATTCGCCTCCCTCCAATCCTCCGGTACCATTCCCGTGGACAACGAGGACATAAAGATCCTAGCCAGAGGCTCAGCAACCTCTTCTCTCGCCTCGTGGAGCAACCTGGGGAATATTCTGTCAGGCCCCGGGGACTTATCTGTCCTAATGTATTTTAACAACTCCAACACCTCCTCTCCCTTAATATCAACATGCTCCAGAACATCAACCTCACTCATATTGTCCTCAGCACCATCAAGTTCCCTCTCATTGGTGAATACCGAAGAGAAGTATTCATTGAGGACCTCACTCACTTCCACAGCCTCCAGGCACATCTTCCCACCTTTATCTCTAATCGGTTGTACCTTCGCTCCTGTCATCCTTTTTTTCTTCACGTAATTGAAGAATGCCTTGGGGTTTTCCTTTACCCTACTCAACAAGGCCTTCTCATGCCCCCTTCTTGCTCTTCTCAGCCCCTTCTTAAGCTCCTTTCTTGCTTCCCTATATTCCTCAATAGACCCATCTGATCATTGCTTCCTAAACCTCATATATGCTGCCTTCTTCCACCTGACTAGATTTTCCACCTCACTTGTCACCCATGGTTCCTTCACCCTACCATTCTTTATCTTCCTCACCAGGACAAATTTATCCCTAACATCCCGGAAGAGATCTCTAAACGTCAACTACATGTCCATAGTACATTTCCCTGCAAAAACATCATCCCAATTCACACCCGCAAGTTCTAGCCTTATGGCCTCATAATTTGCCCTTCCCCAATTAAAAAATTTTCCTGTCCTCTCTGATTCTATCCTTTTCCATGATAATGTTAAAGGCCAGGGAGCAGTGGTCACTGTCCCCCAGATGCTCACCCACTGAGAGATCTGTGACCTGACCCAGTTCATTACCTAGTACTAGATCTAATATGGCATTCCCTCTGGTCGGCCTGTCCACATACTGTGACAGGAATCCGTCCTGGACACACTTAACAAACTCTGCCCCATCTAAACCCTTGGAACTAATCAGGTGCCGATCAATATTAGGGAAGTTAAAGTCACCCATGATAACAACCAATGCAGTAGTCCAAATGTTGCTGGCAGCACTCTTCTTTCACAAGCCCATCAAGTTCCATTTCAAGTTCAAGTGCAGCCCAGATACTCAACACTAGCCTTCCCGTTGTATTTTTACTGCCATGCATTGTTGATGTGCTTATCCCATAAGCAGAGCAATCTATGAGTGATTACTAGGTGGTAGAAATAGACAGACCTTAAAACCTTATAACAGCAGAAGAAAAACATTTAAAGAATCAAAATTATTAATAAAATTAAAACATTAAATTCAACAGATATGACTGAAGAAAATGAATTAAAACATTAATGAAGAAAAAATAAAAATGTGTTTTCACTCGCCTTTTCAGTCAGGGTTCCGTTCAAATACAATAGCTATGGCTGGCATAAACTGAGTGGACAGATCTGAAGTGCATCCAGCCCCTTTACTTACCAGTGACCCAGGTTTAATCTTGAACTCCAGTCTCGTCTGCATGTTCTGTGACTGCAAGGGTTTCATTTGAGTTTCCTCCCACTGGCCACTATTACCAGTATGTAGTTAAGTGGTTGAATTTCAAGTTCAGTTTATTTTCATTCAACTGTACACATGTCAGGGCACTGAAGCAGGGACCCAATCACAGACCAAGTACTGTGCGCACTGTGATATTTACTGAGTAGCAAATCCGACGGAAGTGGGGGCGGGGTGGGGGCAACAAAGTCAGCATCAAAGTTCAGGCAGAGAAATCCAAAAACCAGAATCAGGAACCAGGCAAAGTCAATATTCAGGCAGACAGAGTAGAAATATAAATGCTGGAAAGGCTCAGGAAAATTCATTGGTACAATCTGGCAATGAACAGCTGAAAACACAGGACTGAAATACACGGAGCAATAAACAGAGAGGCAGATGATAGGTGGAGCACAGTGAGACATAGGTGGCAGCAAAACAGGTAATAATGAGAAACAGATGAGAGACAGAGTACTCAGTAATACAGCGGCCGGAGTAGAGCAGGAGCGGGGACAGGAGCACACTGACAACTTGTATACCGCTAAATGAAGCAACATTCATCCGGACCAAGGTGTGCAGCATAGTACATATAGCTCACGCACATAACACATAAGTTATGTAATATTACTACTAATAAATTAACAAATAATAATACTTAGATATGGTACAAGTTAAAAAGTAAACAGTATAACACTACTGGCACTTCATACACAATGAAACCATATGATGAGATTCATATGTGGTGGCAGGGAGTTCAGTATTCTTCTGACTGGCAGGAAGAAGCTGTTTCCAATCCCGACAGTTCTTGTCCTATTGCTACGCTACCACTTGCCTGATGGTAGGGTGGTCAAAGAGATTTGTTGAACGGATGGGAGGGATCACTGACAATGCTAAGGGCCCTGTGTACACAGCGCTCCTGATAAACATCTCTAATGGGTGGAAGGGAGACCCCGATGATCCTCTCAATAATCCTTGCAATCCTTTGTAAGGACTTGCAGTCAGATAGCTTGCAATTCCTGTACCAGATGGTGATGCAGCTCAGCTGGACACTCTCGATGTGCTCTTGTAAAACTTGTTAAAATGGAGAGGAGAGGATAGCCTCACTTGCCTATCCTCAGGAAGTGGAAATGCTGCTGTGCTTTTTTAACGCAAGAGGTGCTGTTGAGGGACCAGGAGAGATCGTCTGTTATGTGAACTCCCAGAAACTTACTGCTCCTAACTCTCTCCATGGAGAAGCCATGTAGGAGTGAGGAGAACCTGTGGAGAGTTTATTTATTTAGAAATACAGCACAGAATAGTCCCTTCCAGCCCTTTGAGCCATGCTGTCCATAGCAACCCTGAAAAATACAATTAACTCTAACCTAATCACCGGACAATTTACAATGATCATTTAACCTACCCAGTACATCTTTGGAAAGTGGAGCACGAGGACAGACTGACACATTCTACATGGAGGACAAACAGACGCCTTACAGAATGGCATGGGAAATTAAACTCTGGACTTCAGATAACCACTATGCTACTGTCACATCATTATGTCATAGAACACTATGGCACAGAAACAGGTCATTCAGACTACCTAGACCATACAGAACCGTTATTCTGCCTAGTCCCACGGACCTGCTCCTGGCCCATAGTACTCCATACCCCTCCCATTGATGTATTTATGCAAACCTCTCTTAAATATTGCAGTCAAACCCACATCCATATTCAGATGCAAAAATGCATTTAAGATCTTCCTCATCTCCTTCAGCTCCATGCATAGATCTTCAAGTGGACTAATTTTGTCTTTTACTATCCTTTTACTCTTGTTCCTTGCTGCCTATACCTGCAATGCACCTCATTCTTCGTCTTCAGGGCTTCAATGTCCTTCAAAATCCAAGGTTCCCTCAACCTGCTAGCTTTGCCTTTTGTTCTAGCAGAAACATACAAACCCTATACTCTCAATATTTTATTCATGTAGCCCTCCCACTTACCATGCATCCCTTTATCAAAACACAACCTGTCCCAATCCACACCAGTCAGATCCTTTTCATGCCATCAAAATTGGTCTTTCTTTAATTTAGAATCTCAATGCAAGGGCCATTCCCATCCTTCTCCACAATTACATTGAAACTAATGGAATTATGATCCTTAGATCCAAAGTGTTCTCCTACACACTTTTCTGTCACCTGCCCTGTCTCATTCTCTAACAGGAGTTATAGTATGGCACTTTCTCTGGTTGGGACCTGTATATGTTGATTAATGAAACCATCCTGAACCATTTGACAAACTCCATCATATCCAGTTAATCATATGCAGTATAAAAATATGATTAATGTAGAATTAGTGTAAATCATTGGTTGATTGTCAGTGTGGATTCACTGGGCTGAAGGACTGGTTTCCATGCCATATCTCTCTACGACTCTATTTGACCTAGTAAATGCAAGTCAATGTGTTCTGAACATACTCGGATTCTTTCATCATTTTAAGTAACTCAGTGAGGTCATGTTGAAGCCTACATTTTTGTTTAGAGTAATGTGATCCAGCCATCTGGATATATTATAATAATCAAAGATTTTAAAACTGTTATTAATCTAGTGGTCTACCTCTGAACCCTTTCCAGGGTTTCTGTATCACTCTCCATATCTGAACACAAAAGAAATAGACAGTATTTTATATAAAGATTTTTTTGCAGACACAACAGTACTTTTTCTTTTATATTAGTTTCTTCAAATTCATAAGGTGAAGGGCTTTGATGTTAAGCAAATGGCAAAAGTTCAAAGGAGGCTGAGACAAACAAAAGGTTTTCAACATCATGCAAGTGTGAAACCTGATTGATTTTAATAGTTGGGCATACTTTAGATCTAATTGTTTAGTTCTGTGTCTTCATTACATTCAGTAGACATGACTCTAATTTTCATGGCACAAGTTTCCTGTGCAGACTCTGGGCCCCAGTGCTAAACTGAAAAACATTAGGAGAACCCTTCACACAGAAAGAACATTCACAAAGTACTTAAAAGTCCATCTGATAGGTAAGCAAATGTGAAGATAAATTAAGGAACCACCTACTGAAGATTCATTTGGAATCTACAGTGTGTGGCTGATTTAATGGATTTCAGTGGTTAATTTCTTCAATTACCTCCCCCCTCCCAAATAATTTCCATGTGAATTGTAGAATAGACATTTAGTACAAATTGGTTTATTTATAGAAGCTGGTGATTTATAAAAATAATTTATTTTCCAAATTTGGAATCTTTCATTTAGATTTATACATTTCATTTGAGTAACTGAAAATGCCATTCTATTTTCAAATCTATATTTATCTTATGCCTTTTAATATGCTTTTTCTGTCAGTACTTGAGTACTTATCATACTTGATATAATTCTTAATGAAAATTAGGTGTGGGAATATTCTTTTGGAGAATTTAAGTTCATTATTTCATTTAAAATAAGCTAGTATTCTCTAATGTTCTATATCATTCCCTAATTATATCATAGAGTAACACGGTGATGCAGAGGGTATTTCTGTTTCAGTGAGCTGGTTTTGATTTTGTGGAGGTTACCAGGTCTCCCTGTGTCTGTGGGAAAGCCCTTTGGGTGTTCCAGTTTCCTCCCACATTCCAAAGACTTGAAGATACAAGAGACTGCAGCTGATAGAATCTGGAGCAATAAGCAAGCTCCTGGAGGAACTGATGCAGATTCTTGACCTGAAATGCTAATCATACCTTTCCTTTCGCAGATGCTGCCTGACCTGGCGAGATCCCCCAGCAGCATGTTTCTTGTTCGAAAGACATGAATTGGCTGCCACAGATTACCCTTAGTATGGAAGCTTGGTGATGGACTTCATAGGAAAAACAAATATCCCAGCCTGCACTATCTGAATGAATACCTTCCCTTCCCCTCCTTTGCATTTCAAAGTGAATGTTGGCCAGTGATTTATTGGAAAAAATGGAGGAACAGGATTTATCTATGCTCATAAGACAAGGATTGATCAAGAATAGTTAGCATGGCTTTGTTGGTGGCAGATTGTGTTTGAATAATTTGAAGATGTAACTAAGAGTAACACTTGCTTCGCAGAGCGCCTAGCGCCTAGAAGTGAAACCTTACAGCATGTTACACTAGTATTAAAATGAAGGCAGTTCAGTTGATTTAGCTTACATGGGCATTATATTAAGGAAGACTGGCCCAAAAGGGATCCAAGGTAAACTGGATTCAAAGTTGGCTTGGTTAATAGAAGACAGAAAGTAATGATCAATTTCACTTTGTGGTTGGAAGTCTGTGATGAATAGTGGACCACAGTGTCTGGTGCTGGAATCCTTACTATTTGCATATATAGTAATAATTTGTTATACTAAATGTAGGAATAGTGGTTACTACATTTGCTAATGACACTAAAATTGGTGATGTTGTTGATATTGAAGAGGATTGACTTAGAATACAGGATGAAATTAATTAGCTGGTAAACTGGACAGTGAAAAAGCAGATAGAATTCAATCCTGATAAGGTGATACACTTTGAGTAGGATGCATACATTGAATGTTAGGACCCAAGGAAGTATAGAGAAACAGAGGAATCTTGGAATACAAATCCAAAGACCCTTATCAATAGCATAAAGAAGGTTAAGATAACGATGAAGGTACATTATCTTTATTAGGTGAGCCATTGACTATCAGAGCACTGAAGCCATGGTGCAACTTCATAAAACTTGGTTAAGCCACATTTGGAGTATTGTATGTACTCTGGGCACCATACTAAAGGAATAATGTGATTACACTGGAAAGGATGCAAAGGAAATTCACCAGAATGTTGCAGCATTTGTGAAATTTTAGTTCGAATTGATCAAATTTGAACAAGAAGCTCAGATAGTTTCATTAATTAAAAAGAATAGAACTGTGACTGTCACGTAATAATTGCTGAATCAGGGCTACCATAAGCTCCATGATGATTTCAGAACTCAGAATATGAATTGAAAGAATTTAAACTGGTAGTGAAATTACTGTTGTGTATTTCAGCCCCAGGGTGAGGGTGACTTTCCATATAGGCATTTTAACTTAGAACAAAAATGTGCGGACTGATTTTCTAGTATAGGCAAACAGCATCGATTTAACAATACAGTTTTACAATAATCTATGAACTACAGTGAATTTCTAACCAAAAGGCATTCGATATCTCTGGTAAAGTACAATGGTTTACAATAGTTTACACCATATCTTCAACAGTTGCGTCTTATTGTCAGAGTCATAAAATTTGCCTCGAGAAGATAATGTTTAAATATAGGATTTTTTGAAACTTTGATCTGTTCCCTTTGATTTCACTCTAGAATCAAACAAAATTTTCAAAGAGCTGATCAGTAGAAGTGTTAACATTTAGGTTATTATGTTGACACGGATATGCTTTGAGATTACAATTATAGCGGTTTGCGGGTCGCGCCACATGACATCATAGTTTACAAAGGGAAATAATGCAACAGACACCTGCTGCAGGATCGTTGATACTTGTTTGGGGTAATTGATCAGCATTGTTTAATACAAAAATGAAATTAAATTGGAAATCTGTCCTTAGCTGGAACATCGCCAGTTTGATTTATAGGTAGCCTTTCTCATCTGCCGTCCTTTTTTGTGTGTGGAATATTCTTGACAAATGAATTAAGCAACACAATTATTTAATTATATATCTTTACATTACACACACACACACACATATGTGTGTGAAACCTTGGCGATTCCAACAAAATACAAGACACTGCTGAGTTTTGAAGGACTCCAAAACTAAACCTACTAGAACGTTAATTTGGTGAATTGTATTGATTAGATTTAGAACACACGCTAAACGCTTTCTTATAAATAATTCTGTTTTCATACCACCTGAGACTGGGATTTAATTCAGATACGTGTAAATGAGCATTGTGGAATTTCATACGCGCGTCCTTATTCTTATTCGATATTTTATTCTGATAAGTAAGTGGTTAAATCTTGATAATAACCTCATTGGACCTTTCTTATAAGAAGAGGCTCAAAATCAAATTCACTAGTTCCCATTCAAAAAGGGAAGGTGCATAGCTTTTATTTTTATTCGACTGATTAACGTTGTTTATTTCCCTACATCGCTCTTCCAGCGTTAATGCAGCATCTGCAGTTGAAGTTTGCTTCCAAAAATCTTGTGGTGGTGGCGGTGTTGCCGTTGTGGGAGGGGAGGGGAGGGGGAGGGGTGGTTCACACATTTACGCCTTAATGTGTCTGGGCAGGTACAAGTCTCGGGTAACGCCTCCACTCCTACCTTACCTTGCACCTGTTCCACGTAATGCACAGACATCAAGCAGTACCCATTAAATCAAACTGCCCGGTGTTTATATAAAATCCATGTCTTAAACTAGGGAAATAAGCCGAATATATCTCCTTCCTTGAGCAAAAGGTAAGAAGAGAAAGCTTTCCACAGCTGTTCGGCACCAAATCTTAGAATAGAGATTTTGTGCACAACTCATGTTCACATTCGCCGGTCTTTTAGTTGTACTTGCTGGTGTGTTGAACATTGCGTAAGATCGCGTTGCGGTATAGGAAAGTAAACGAAAAAAAGTTTGGAGATCTGAAGACGGATTTATTAGCATATGCCCCGAGGGCTTATTTACATACGGTATAAACAGTCGGCTAACCTGATCCGTTTTCATAACAGCATCAAACTAGAATATGTTACTCCAGGCGCCTTTAGGAAACAGATAGAACAAGAAGACCGAGTGAGAAGCAGAGATAAAAATATATAATCAGAAGCTTATCTCTTCATTTTTGTTTTGTTTTTTCTTTTGTCATTTTCTATTTCAGTATTTGGACTATTTCCTTGATTGTGCACAGCGGCTCGCCATGGCCCCGTTAACCGAAATCGGGAGCTACTTGGGCGGTCTAGACGGTGGACATGTGGCAGCCCCTTTCTTTCTTCCTGCGGTGGACGCGCCGGTCCTTCTTAGCGATCACCTCGCCCAGACCGAAAGCAGGCTGTCTCGCAGCACCACCACGGACTTAGCGCACTTGCAGGGGATTTTGCGAAGGAGGCAGCTTTATTGCAGGACTGGCTTTCATTTGGAGATCCTTCCAGGTGGAGCAGTGCAGGGGACCAGACGAGACCACAGCCGATTCGGTAGGCAATGCCTCTTTAAAAAATAAAACAAGCAATCCAATATCATAGATATTTTTCTTCTTATATGCCAAAATTCAGAAACATACGCTATAATATCCTACAGCCATTAAGACTATTTTCCTCCGCTGACAGTCAGAAATAGGTTGTTCCGGATCGGTAAGATTTTACGGTTCTTGGACCATATCCCCCAAGTTTAGCTATTAGTGCCCTTTGGTTCTCTCTTTCGTGCATCATTTCTTCCTTCAGGATTGCAATAACTGCTTTTGAGAGGCACCTATTTTCTGATACTTACGAAGTAGATGGACCCCTTTAAAAATATTTGTAAGACACTTAAACCACGTTTTGGGAACTCTAACACACTGTAGAGAGAAACTCCGCAGACATCACTCAGCAAGACATCAAACATTTCGAGACGTTCTTTTAAACATCTACCTTTCATTGGACCCTTATACACCTTCTTATTGATGTGGTCAAGACAGAAGATAAATTACACTTCTTGTCACATTCAATACCTGAGGCACACGCGTTCCTGTTAACGAGTTTAACAACTTATTTACTGCAACGTACGCGAGAATTTACTGGTTTTCTTGAGACTATATGGACATAATTCAGAATTGTAAGATCCCCTATTAAAGCGTATGAAATCGCCTGCCCGCAGCGAACGCAGCGATACAATCCTCGACCGCCGGAACTTTCAACATCGTAGGGAATTCAATGAAATTCTCTACACAACGTGTGCCGAGCCATAAGATTTCCTGCATACCCGCTCCTCTGTAGACTTTCACAAAACGCAATCTCCAGAGCCTAGATTCTTATAGTCCAACCTTTAGATTGTAACCGTTTCTCCGCGATAAGTTCTCCGGAGAGTCGCTCCCCGCGGTTGTGATTCTCCCCGCTTCCCCACCCTGAATGCGTAGGTACCCAATGTCAAAGATACGATTGCAGGTTGGCTCTTCGCCAACATGGTTGGTTGGAGAAGCGGCGCAGACAGAATTTGACATTCGGTAATTTCAAATACTCTTCCGGTAAATGTCATCTTATTAAAATCGTTCAAAAATTATAATCTAAATAGGACGATCCTCCTTGTTATCAGGAAAATAACATTGGACAGTAGCTAAAGTACTTTCTGCTTCTGGCATGCACCTGCGGAAATTCTAGATATTGCATGGTACTTTAATCTTCGAAATGCACGTCTAATTAAAAGTAAATATCACATTATTCTGATGACTCAAAATTCCATACTTTCACAGGGGTTTTGATATGCGCAATTCGGAACGTGCGACAGTTGAACTAACACGAACATTTAAATATGTAGCTTATGCAAAATGGCTTTGAAAATGCAAACTTTCAATACGTTTTTTCCCACTTTCTCTTAGGGATCCTGGAGTTCATCAGTATAGCTGTAGGGCTGGTCAGCATTAGAGGAGTGGATAGTGGACTGTACCTGGGAATGAACGACAAAGGAGAATTATATGGCTCGGTAGGTAATAAATTCCAAAGCTTATATCAGAGAAAAAGAAAATGAAGTTGATATTGGAGTGTGGACATTAACAATATCTACAATATTTTAGATGGGCTATACTGCTCTCTGTTTCCATAAAGTTATATTTATAAATAGTGAAATATTGTAATATTTATGCAAATACACCAGGAAGGGTTTGAGAGCTATGGTAAAATGCATATGGTTTTACACTATAGTGTACATCTTCATTATTATGAATTAAAATTTGTATTAGTGAAATAATGGGGAAGTTTTATATTCTTTTCATTATTTTTAAGCTATTAGAACATGGAACATTGCAGCACAATACAGGCCTTTTGTCCCATGATATTGTGCTGACATTATTTTTCACTTGTGCAAAGCTTATACTTGTGCCACTTTTACCCAACATGTCAAAAGCATGAAAATGAAATACTTTCACTAAAATAAGATGTTTGTTTTCTGCCAGTTTTGCTAAATATCTATTGAAGTGTGTCATGGCTTGCTGAGAATTTCTCAGTATAGGCAATCTTAGAGTAACAGGGCATGGAAATATTGCTTATTTGTGATATATTTCACAGAAAAGGTAAATCTGAGGATGAACAATTTGAATAATTGCCTCCAGGTACTGGTTCTGGTTCATGGGCCATTTCATGAATGCCTAGAAACAATTTATCTGACATTTTAAGAATATGTCACATAGTGTATTTACTACATGCATTTCAATTTGGTTGTCAAGGGACACAAATGTCCAAATTTTACATTTCAGTGCTAAATACTGTAATGCTACTTAAGCAATCACACTTAGTGAGATAGTAAACGCAAATAGTGTTGGAAACAAAGTTATCCTAATACTATAGAGGGATCTTGGACTTCGATTAAACAATGTTACTGACCAATGCTCCAGCATGTAAAAAAATCTGTGCTATATTTAGAAAATTATTGGCAAGTATTGGCATGTTTCTTTGAATTAATGACCAGTAATTGTAACATTTAAGTTGAATATAGCCAGCTCAAATATTAATCCAGGAAGTGTGTTGTTATAATGATATTTGAATTTTATATTTACACTTTTCTTCTTGCAAGTATTCTTGTACAATGGATAAGATAATGTACATAAAAATTGTCATATTCAAATAGTATACTTGCTGATAAACAGTGCATAAAGTAGTGATGAATATTATTAAATTTATAACTGTAATAGCAATTGATTAATACAATATAATATTAACACCACACAAGAAATATGTGAGATTAGCTTGATTAATGGGATCATTATAGAGATTTTGGTTTATCAGCAGTCACATTATACATTCCACATTTTTTGCTGCAATAGAATGAAGTTCCAGCAGGTGGTGTCTAAATAGCAAAATACTTGTAATACTATTTACAACTAGGAATAATATTGATGTGGATTTTTTAAAGTGAAGTATTGAAGTATTGACCATTTTGTTTAAATAATTCAGTACCAACTTAATTTACAAAAATTAAGAATAAAATTGGAAAAAGTTATCAAAGATGACTAAATGTGGTTGCAGCATCATGGTTAGATTTGTTAGGAGAATGGCTTAATTATTAGGTAGTAGATCAAACACATGAACAGTCAGGTTGTGAAGAGCCAGACAAACACAGATAAACCAATATTACATTAATAATTGCATTATTTATAAAGTAAACCTATGAAAGTTTTTTAGAAAATCAAAAAAGAAAACTGCAACTGCTGGAAATATGAAGTAAAGTTATTCATTAGCAAGTTTTTTTTGTTGTTGGAGGGTTCGTGTTTCAAACACAAGAACTGCTGTAGTTTGAGTGCAAAGGTCTATCATCTTCTTAGGACTCATGCCATCCAGATACAAATACAACAAATTGGGTTAGCTGCCTTATGAACATACCCTTATTTTGTTCTGAACTAGACCCCTGTGATCCAATATTCCTGACAGGGAAGATGCAAAAGTGCAACAGTTGAAATTTCAGAATGAGAACCATGTTTATTCTCATTGACGTATGATGTAAAACTTGTCATTTGGGAGCAACACAGTGCAATACATAAAATATACTATAAACTGTGAATTTATATATATATATATATATATATATATATATATATATATATATATAGAGAGAGAGAGAGAGAGAGAGAGAGAGAGAGAGAGAGAAATATATCAATAAGTAGAGCAAAGAAGAGAGAGCAGAAATAGTGAGGTAGTGTTCTTGGATTCATGGTCCATTCAGAAATCTGACAAAATCTGACCATTTATGTAGGAGCATGTTAAGAAGGAGCACATTACAGACATATACACCCTCAATATGCCTAATCATTATTGTTATGGTATTTGTGGGGTATGGGTAGTGTAGTTGTTGGAGTGGCTTATCTCAACTGAAACATCTTCCAATCTGCCCCTATTCCAATTGGAGAATGCCCACGTGTGCTCCTGTGATTAAATTTACTGAATTTCACTGAAATAATCTGTTCATACCTGCAAACAAATATAGGTTTAAATATAGTTTTCCCATTTTGAGATATGTTATTAGCTAAGCACTAAATTCAACAAGTTACACTCATCAAATTTATTTTATGTTTATAAATGTAAATATTATCCCACTATTTTGTTGCAGTAAGTGATACATTATTATCTGTTATTTTCCTTTTAGGAAAAGCTGACAGCTGAGTGCATCTTTAGAGAACAATTTGAAGAAAATTGGTATAACACATATTCGTCCAACCTATATAAACACAGTGACACGGGGCGGCGATATTTTGTTGCACTCAATAAAGACGGATCTCCAAGAGATGGGAGCAGATCCAAAAGGCACCAGAAGTTTACTCATTTTTTGCCAAGACCTGTGAATCCAGAGAAAGTACCTGAACTCTATAAAGATTTATTAGGTTATAGCTGAAACAACCCAACATCAGAAAACGAAGAATTATTTACTCTCTTCATCACAGAAACATGAGCTTCCCATGGCTACATCTGGTTGAGAGAATGGTTTGGAAAGGAGGTGGCCTTACTGTCATCAAATGAAAAGCATTTCTGATGTGTAATCACCTGTTCAGGATCTTTACATCTTATTGCTAGGCATTCACAGCTTATGGACATCAGTAATGCTATAAATAGCAGCAGACAAAGGGAATTGGTATGTGTCGATTGTAGACTTTGCTATATGATGCTGCAGGTGCCTTTTCACTGAGAAGTTACATTGACAGAGTAGTGCTACAAGAATGTTCCTTTGTATCACTGTGGATAAGCACCACTTGGACTTGATGGAGAAATGCTAAAGGTCAACCTATTATCCAATATGAAGACTACTGCTAGACTTTTCACTCTTACTGCAGAGTATCAGGACAATGAATGAGTTACTGTAATTTATAGCACAATAGTGTGGCCTCCATCAAAAATGTTGCTCAGAACTTATACTCACGTTGCCTTGGGCAACCTTGGACAAGAGCCTTTACAGGTCTTTTTAGATGGATGTATTTATACAATTCCAAATTGCATATATTTATTTTATATAATTATTTATGAAACAGAGTTTATTTTTACTCAGAACTGTACAGGTAAGATTTAAAGAAACACAAAATGAACTGTGCTAATATTAATTCAGAGGATTTTCTCAATACACCATGAAATATTACAAACATAGATTTCCCTATCTTGAAGCATTTTTTATAATCCACAAATGTAGCTGTCTCTTGACTGTACTGTAAGACAACATCAGTTTCTTTTTTGTTTCATAAGGAACTGTTTCCATTTCTGTACTAAATGCAGCACATGTTCAAAAGGGAATTAAAGTATTGAAAACAATTTATAGGCACAGAGTCTTCTTCATTTAAGAACAAATCTTGAAAGAACAACACTTTCTCATAATTAGGGGATTAGATTTTATTTCTACAATAAGGTCATAGTAATATTTGCTACCTGATTGGAAGCAAATGGAATGAGTTTATTTTGCAGTAATATTTTGTTGAACTTTCATCCAATGAGAACTGTAAAAGGGTTTTTCTTTTGTTATTCAATGGCTTATGCGAAATAACTCTAAGATCATCACTCTTCACTTTGATACAATACTATTAGGTATCAGTGATGATTATTGTTTTTTGTATTTTAGGATATCCCAATTAACAACTATTCAGACAACCACACTGTGAAAACAAATATCGGAGTGAAGATTTTGACATTGTTTTAATGGGTACTGCAGTAACCTAATCTAATACTAACTGAAAACTTTGAGATTAAAGTGCTTTATAATATAATTTTGATAAATTAACAGAGAATAATCGGTATCCTGACTTTTTATTTACTCTAAGACAAGCATTTTTTAGTTTAAAGATAGAATTGTTGCTCTTGAGTCTAATGAAATAAGAGGAGATGTAAATTTCACTATTGCCCATTTTACATATTTGCACAAATTCACTATCTAGGGCAAATATGAATATTTTTTGTGGATATAGCTTAATTACTGATGAGAGTTCTACATATGTTTTAAGTCAAAATCATGTAATATATACATAGAATATCTGATAATTATATTATTCATAAAAGCCACTTTTGCTTGAGTGAGGATTGAAGCAAATATACAGCCACTATCTTTCTGTGTTAATGTTCATAAACAGTATTAATATTTAGAAATAGCTTTGGGTCCATCTCTTCAATGTTTTCAGAATATATTTTAAAGTACATCAGATGAGAGTTGGTCTCCACCATCTTCAAGTGACTATTAGGAATTATCTTCAGAAATGAACTGCATTAACAGTCTCTTTGAATTATAGATCTTTCAGGTGATGACAATAAGTGCAGTATTCCATGGAAATATTATTGTACCATACTGCTCCATTTGATCATGGGTGTAGTACACTTTAACGTTTCAAGTGAACATTCATGGGATTGATTAATCATGTCTTGTCAATTGCCAATAGAATCGGTAACATATTATGAAATATCGCTTAACAGGAAAAATCGTAGGTCTTAAAGAGCATGTTATTCAAAAAATACACCAATTTTTAAGATATGATACCTATGCTAACCTCTATGTCCAATGAATCATCTGCCTACTTCTTAATATATGCGAAGGAACAGTCTTAAATGATTTAATAATCTTTTCCCAAATATCTTCGTCCTCATATACTAATGCATCCCAATGTTGATCATTGAAAGGTAACCATAAGTGTATATTTACCTTTGGGAAAGGAACATTTGGGGTAGCTTAGAAACAATGCAATACCTCACCTTAAAGCAGATTTAGGAGATGAGACCAGCACAACACACATTACAATAAAACATTTTTCTTTTTTACATATTGATAGTTGCATAGTTGCACATAACGTTGTAGCACCAAATCCATACAAAATCATGCAATGATATCTTTGCAGGACTACATCATTTATTCTATAATGTTTCATTAATTTAGAAGAATAAAACATCCCTTCTAGCATAACTGATTTATTATGTATTTATGGTTCACCTAAACGTTTTTTATTTTGGTCATAATAGCAGTCATTAATAGTCTATGAGCAAATTGTATTGGTTTTTTAAAGAGCAGTGACTCTTTAAGTTAATGTTTAAAAGTGTTTGCATAATCGTTAATTTATAACCTTTCATGAATGAAATGAGTCTGAGATTTTTTTAAGAATGTAATTGTTTATTTCTTTTGCTTAAGTGAAAAATATTCTTCGATATATTTTAGGATGGTGACCTGATGAATCTTTATTTATATGGCTGAAATGGACTTATTACAAAGGATAAGAATTTTAGATGAACGTCTAATTTAGCAGCTATGAGGAAGATGACTTAAAAAAAACAAACATGTACAGAACCATTTTTTAACTTCATTGACATACTCTAAACTTTATTGATTTTAACCATTTTTCGCAGTTCCCCCATGCGTTAAAAGAAGGTAAATTGCAAGTTCTTCCTGGAAGGTTTATACATATGCCCAATTGGTAGAAATCTGTGGTGTGAATATCTTGACCAATGAGCATGGCCGGTTTTAAGGACAAAATCAGCTTCTGGTGAAAAACTCTTCAGCTGAGCACAAAAAGTTGCAAAATCTCAGTTTTCCCATTGACTTTCTCAATTTCTTTTCATCGTGGCTGCACTGAAGGACATGTTTAAGAATTAGTTCCCATCATCATTCAAGGATTAGATAAATTCAATTGATGTTCACCAAGCCACCTATTATTGCCACAGTACTTGATATAATTTTATTAATCTGCTGTTTTATGTGGTTGTGCTGAAGATCCTGTTAATATAAAATCTGACTTGTCAACTTTGGAAGAATTCATTTAAGAATTATAAGACCATTGTAACAGTTGGTACTCTAGGCTTTATGATTGTTTTCTGTAAATATATGATGAGACACTGTTATTGGTTATTGTATTGGTATTTAAACAAATATAATTTCATTCATTTTACATGCTGCATCCTGCTATGAACGATAAGCGTATACACATCAAATTTAGTAGAAAATGCTTAACAGTAAAACTAACTTTAGAAAAAAACATTTCAGGTGTTCTAGTTGATGATATCATACCTAATTATTCTGTTCATTTTAAACTTCTCTTTATATTCTTTATTGCACTACGTTTCCAGTGTTGCACTGTAGCTAATTTATCTCAGCTTACTTTTTTAGTTTTTAAATACCTGTACACTTAGATAATACCATTAAGACATACAAATCAAATTGTCAGTTATATTCCTCTAATTTAATGCATTTATTGATGGATTTTATCGTGAATACTAGACTCATTTAACACTATTGTAGTTAAGCATGAGGCAGGTTATTAAAAACTTTATTTCTCAGCTAGCTTGGTAGTCTTTTTGCAAATTAAAATAAGAATAATTTTATTATTGCTAAAACATGCTGGTGATATATATATGTACGGTTTGACAGACTTTTCTTGGGGGATGAGAAAACATTATGTTAAGAGAAAAGAATAACTTTGTACACAAGATGTGGTGGTCACTTTCATTCTTAAATTATTGTCCATCCAAATTTTTATTCTAGATATGATGTTTGTAGGTCTATAGACATATTTTAGGTCAGGTAAAGATTGCAGATTCCCTTTCCTGAAGGACATCAGTGGACTATATGGGTTCTCACAGCAATTATTGATGCTAACTCTTGAATTCCAGATTTAATTAATCAAATATGAATTCTTCAACTATTATGGTGGGATTCAAACACATTCCTCCAATAAGTGCTGATATGTTAAGATTAGAAAATGTTCTCTATAGGTTAGAATTATGATGGTAAAATTATCAATAACATTTTTAAATGCGATTGAATTTAATATAATTAGGGCATATTCAATAAGAACATTAGAAATATATTTTATTGCATTCATTTTGGCCTACTTGACAACTCATGAGTGGTAAAATATTCTGGTAGTCTAGACATTTTACTATAATGAGATATTTGGTAAAGATTAACGCCTTAAGATAAAAGTAGAACTTTGAATTGATCATCTAACAGATTATAAAAAAATACACCAGCTCTTTGAATTGTTTATCTTTTACTGCCATTATTTGTCTGCCGTGACAATCCACAACAATCATACGAACAAAAACAAAATAAGGTTTTTTAAATTGAATATAAATACATTTAAATACAAATAAAGATTCTCTGATATAAAATCAGAGAAGAAGCCTCTCATGGACCTTAAATAAATACAGGGCTATTCATTTTCCATTTGTTTTATCAGAAAATGCAATCTTGCTTTTGGACAGCGCATATTAATTTTGAAAAGATTTTCAATAATTTTGCTGCACAGTGATTTTAGTACAATATTTCTAATGCCAATGCTGTATCAAAGCATAAAATCTGCATCGAAGGTGGTCAAGCAGCAGACCTCAGTAAACACCTACCACATATATACAATACATGGATGATTTCTGGAAGAGCCACACCTGGGAAATAGGATTAATCCAAATAGTCATTTTCTGGCTGGCATGGAGATGATAGGCAAAGTAACTTCCTTCTATTGCAATGATTTATTTATTTATTTATAAATAAAATAAAACTGGAGACTGTATAATCTGGCTTCATTTACATTTTGGTACAATTTGTATTGATTGATTTGAAGAATTATTCCATTTTAGTTTTTTGCAAACAAAAAAAATAAATTGCAAACCAGAATGATGGAGAATTTGTTTCCAGTAAAGGTAGTTGAAGATGTTTTCACACAGTAACGGTAACATCAGAGAAAAGGCATTTAACTTCCACTTCCATTTGGAACAGTATGATTGCGTTGTAAGTGTAATCTGGAAGATTCAACACAGCCTGTCAGAAGAGCAAATATCAGTGCAACTCTCTATACTCTCTAGAGGTCAAAGTCTAATACTACCTTGCTTTGGACTCAGTTTGGGCTTTAACACCTGATTTATACTCCACAAGTTTAAGGTCGCAGTGTGAAGCTGTGACACATCTGCATTGATGTTAAACTTGCAGTGAAAATACATTATGTGATATTTATTAAAAATCATTAAAATGCACTTGATTTAGTAACAAATTTCCACAGCACATATTTACCAATATTTTCTTAATATTTTTCAGTACTATTTAAAATATAGTGAAAACGCATTTGGCAAATACTGTGAATATTATTGATTATGATTCCCAAAATGTGTGGGGATTCTATAAACAAAACCATATTTTTGTAGATATAAGCTCCACAGCATAAAACGCTAATGTTTGTTTCATCCTTTTTTTATTTTTTCGTGTTTTTTTATCAGTATTTCCTTCTGTTTAAAGTAAATTCCATGGCAATCAAATCCCTTGTAGTGAACAGCCTGTGGGATGTTTAACTGGAGATAAAATCTCCAGTTCTGACATTCTAATGTTTGTTTATTTTCATCCAATAATTCTAGCATGACATTTGTTGAAGGATGACAGAGGTCATAATGCAACATCATTCTTGTACATATACGAAGGCAGAGAATGAAATATGAGCACTTAATAGCACATCTCAAGTCGCAAAAACTCTCCATAATTTATCTTTGTCAGAACTGCAAGTTTTTGAATGCTTCTGACAGACCTATTATTCTTTTGTTGAACAGATGAAATAGCTGTTCTTTAAATGTACCCACACTACTTAGAAATAAGAGACTTAGATAAAGGTATTTGAAGGTCAGAAAAAATGTTTTATGTATAGCCGGTATTTGTTTCTACGCAACTGACACAAGCAAATCCATAAAGCCTCCTGTGCATTTACCTGCTGATTACTGTAATAATACATTGAATCTCCAGCATTGGCATGCATTCCTTTATAATGATTCTGATACTCAATAGATTATAACATCATTCAAGCATTTAGTTAATTCTAGCTTAAGTTGCTAACAAAAAAACTGATTTTGCCCATTCCAAAGGATTGTTGTGCAGAATTACAGAAGTCTCAAAGGAGATTTTAAAAGTTATTTGATCCTAAGTACTCTGTATATTCTGCATTCAAAACTGTTATAAAAAGGATGGCATTGAATGAGATTTATACCTCAAGTGTATGTTTTGAATTCTGATTTCATCTGGAGAATGATATGACATTATACATCATGTTACATCATTTTATATTATCCATATGCTCTGGTCACTATGTTGAAAGCCTTTCTTCACCAAGAAGAATTCAATTCATGGGGTATTCAAGGTAAAACTTGTCACATGACTTAGTTGTGTAGTAGTGGAGAAATTTAGTTACAGTGACCCAAAATAAATAAAAGTTCTAAATACAGATTACTGTATAATTTGACTAACACACTTGAAGAACTGAAGGAACAACTATACATTTTAATTTCAATGGATAATTTGGAGTCCACATAAATATTGACTTTCCATTGAACTGCTGCTTTGAAACTTTCTATCTTTCTAATTAATTTTTGTAATGTGCTGTTCTTTTAGGCAGTCCTAGGCTGAATGCTTTGTTTGACCTAAAGGAATTTTCAACATGGTGGACATTTTCAAGAGCCAAGAGGGCTGATGTATTGTTGCAGCAATCATTTCAACAGCAAACAATTAATTTAAAAAATGTTGTATTCTGATTTCTAAAGGACAGAATAAAATTTGAACAAAATTTGTTAAAAGATGCAAATGAAAGATTGGAAACATCAGCATTAGAGATCATAAGTGCAGTATTATTACTGATATTATGAAAGGAAATTAGAAGGCAGTATTGCACAGTATAGCCAATGAATAAAGCATTAATATAGCTTTAGTGACTAGGCACTTCATCTGAAGTGTTAAACTTGGAGGCAACAAAGCATGGATAAAATATTAATGATAAACACAAGAGATCCTGTAGATGCTGGAAATCCAGAGCAACACACATAAAATGCTAGATGAACTCAGCAGGTCAAGCGCATCCATGGAAATGAATTAATAGTCAATGATTTGGGCTGAGACCCTTCATCAGGACTCAGGCCCAAAACGTTGACTGTGAAGGCGGGTCCTAGGAGGGTTATTAGCGCCTAATGGCAACCCCTTTGCTTGCATCTTCGGAAACAGTTCTACTTCCATCTTTAATGTCTCTATTTTTCCCTTTCAAGGTTCATTTGAAGACCCTGACCTGGAGGTACACTCTGACTACAGTTCTTTGTGGGAATGGGACCTGCTTTTGGGGTTTCACAGCTGGCCATTGTTCAGCACGTCATAGTCATAGTCATACTTTATTGATCCCGAGGGAAATTGGGTTTCGTTACAGTTTCACCAACCAAGAATAGAGTATAGATATAGCAATATAAAACTATAAATAATTAAATAATAATATGTAAATTATGCCAGGAAATAAGTCCAGGACCAGCCTATTGGCTCAGGGTGTCTGACCCTCCAAGGGAGGAGTTGTAAAGTTTGATGGCCACAGGCAGGAATGACTTCCTATGACGCTCAGCGTTGCATCTCGGTGGAATGAGTCTCTGGCTGAATGTACTCCTGTGCCCAACCAATACATTATGTAGTGGGTGGGAGACATTGTCCAAGATGGCATGCAACTTGGACAGCATCCTCTTTTCAGACACCGCTGTCAGAGAGTCCAGTTCCATCCCCACAACGTCACTGGCCTTACGAATGAGTTTGTTGATTCTGTTGGTGTCTGCTACCCTCAGCCTGCTGCCCCAGCACACAACATCAAACATGATAGCACTGGCCACCACAGACTCATAGAACATCCTCAGCATCGTCCCGCAGATGTTAATGGACCTCAGTCTCCTCAGGAAATAGTGACAGCTCTGACCCTTCTTGTAGACAGCCTCAGTGTTCTTTGACCAGTCCAGTTTATTGTCAATTCATATTCCCAGGTATTTGTAATCCTCCACCATGTCCACACTGAACCCCTGGATGGAAACAGGGGTTACTGGTGCCTTAGCCCTCCTCAGGTTCACCACCAGCTCCTTAGTCTTTTTCACATTAAGCTGCAGATAATTATGCTCACACCATGTGACAAAGTTTCCTACCGTAGCCCTGTACTCAGCCTCATCTCCCTTGCTGATTCATCCAACTATGGCAGAGTCATCAGAAAACTTCTGAAGATGGCAAGACTCTGTGCAGTAGTTGAAGTCCGAGGTGTAAATGGTGAAGAGAAAGGGAGACAAGACAGTCCCCTATGGAGCCCCAGTGCTGCTGATCACTCTGTCTGACACACAGTGTTGCAAGCACACGTACTGTGGTCTGCCAGTCAGGTAATCAAGAATCCATGACACCAGGGAAGCATCCACCTGCATCGCTGTCAGCTTCTCCCCCAGCAGAGCAGGGCGGATGGTGTTGAACGCACTGGAGAAGTCAAAAAACATGACCCTCGCGGTGCTCTCTGGCTTGTCCAGGTGGGCGTAGACACAGTTCAGCGGGTAGGCGATGGTATCCTCAACTCCTAGTCGGGGCTGGTAGGGAACTGGAGGGGATCTAAGTGTGGCTTGACCATAGGCCGGAGCAGCTCCAGAACAAGTCTCTCCAGGGTCTTTATGTTGTGGGAGCTCAATGCCACCGGTGTGTAATCATTGAGGCCGCTGGGGCGCGGTGTCTTCGGCACAGGGACGAGGCAGGACGTCTTCCACAGCACAGGAACCCTCCGGAGACTCAGGCTCAGGTTGAACACATGGTGAAGTACTCCACATAGCTGAGGGGCACAGGCTTTGAGCACCTTGGTGCTGACACCACCTGGGCCTGCAGCTTTGCTTGGGTTGAGATATTTCAACCGTCTTCTCACCTGTTCAGCTGTGAAGCCCACCGTGGTGGTTTCATGTGGGGAAGGGGTTTAGTTATGAGAGCAGGGTGGGGGACTGTGAGGAGGGGTAGGAGGGAAGAGTGGAATATGTGTTGGTTGGGGGCCAACAACAGATGAATCATGTTGGGGATATGTCAAAGGCTTAGCCTAACAATTGCACTTGCCTTCGGAGGACCAATATTTCAAAACTCTGGAGACGGTGGGGGGAGTGGGGGGTGAAACTGGAGGCCGGTGTCCGAGCAGAAGTGTGTCATGGGAGATGGAAGATCTAAGGCTGTGTCCAGAGAGCTGAGATCTTTGGGCACAGAGCTCAGAAGAAGCAACGCAATTGACTTTTAACATCATAAACCAGCGAGTTGTTTGTTATGTCTCCCCTCTCGTTGTGAAACAGATACATCTCTTTCTCCCTTATTAGTGAGAGAGAGAGCCTGTGGTATGCTGAATGCCGGATGAACAATGTAGTCTTTGGAGTACTGCAAGTCTGTGTCTTTGCTGTTGCCTTGCTCACGCACGAGTGCTCGGTGGTGGGTGCCAATGCTTTGTTTTTGCCAGTGGGGTTAAGGGTGATTGTTGCTTGCTACCACTTACGTGTGGGAGGGAGGGGAGCTGGGGGGGTGTACCTTGGGGTCCTAATGTTTAACTGTTGTTCATTCTTTGGGGGCACTCCTCTGTTTTTGTGGATGGTTGTGAAGAAAAATCATTTCAGGATGTATATTGTATACATTTCTCTGACATTAAATGTACCTTTGAAACCTTTGAGTTCCTCCAGCATTTTGTGTGTGTTGCTCCAAAATATTATTGAGCATTGGCAGTTCAACAATTTTGCAGAACTGAGAGTTTAGTAGTGGCGGAGGTAAAAGACTTGACGATTGATGGATGTGTGGTTTTGCAAGTCCTTAGTTTGTGCTGTTAGCAACAGGAATGATATGGGAAAAGTAGCTGAAAATGAAAGTTTTGTTTTTTCCAATATAATTTTTAGCAAGTTCTGCCATCCATGGTTTGATGCCAGTCTGACACTTCAGAACTGATTTTGGCATCAATGGAAAAAATGGCAAGTTCCAAAATGAAAACATCATAGTGAAGTGGTATCTGCGAAAGAAGGGCAGAGCGAATCAATCAGATACAAAGACAGTGAAATAAATAGCACAAAAATTGAGGAAAAACTGTGAATTAGTTAAGGTAATTCCATGTCAAATCAGACACTGAATGGCTACTAATGAGAGAATAAAAAGATTGATTGCATTCAGAGACAAGCAAAGGAGAAATGAAAAGAAAAGTTTTAAAAGCTATGCTTTTAAAATGACTTCATCAACCATTCATTCCTTTAAGCGATTCTACACTTGAATTCATTATTTTCCAGTACAAGTGGGGTAAAATGGCAGTAATAAATGCTTATCATTCGGTTAAAGGGGTAGCTAAGTTTTAAAATGATAATGCTCTGCAGTGACTATTGTTCATATATAACACGCTTTTCAGTGATGAGTTATTAAAGACAGTGAGATGTCAATATGCTGAATCAGTGATTCTCAAACATCAATTCTGGATATCCACTCTTACAGCAAATCTTTCTCCTGGTGAAGCTTTTGCAACATATGCATGTAACTAGATGTAATCGCTATTTTGAGAGCAAAACCAAGCTTTGATGTAAATTCAATAATATTAGACAATAACAAGAAAGTTCAATAATATCAGACAAATAAAATCAGAATACCCTTCACTAGGTTAACAAATTACTGAAGGATATACTTTTTAACTATCATTTAATTATTTTATCACAGCAGTATTGCTCTTATTTGACTTGGAATATAAGAAAACTGACTGACAACATCAGTGTAAATTCTGCCTGAGGATGAATGAGCCTCACACAAGATAGCATGAGTTATGTGATTCCGTACTCCTTCACGTCCAACATCAGTCTTATCTTTGTTATCCTCTCACCTATGGCACTTGGGACAGCTTTCATCTTCACCACATCACCTTGAAGACACAGTTCAAGTAATTTGAACCCACCCTACCTTCAACGAGCTATAAATATTAGCTTGTATACATTATTACGAATAAAAATTGACTGACACATGTAAGGGAGTAATTGAACCTTTGGGTTCTAATGACAATGCAAATCACTTGAACTAACTCCAGCAGTTTGCAGCATTGTTAAACCATTGGTTCAATTATTGTTTCCTTTACTTTCCGCTTGGATCGAATTTCAATATCAGGCTTACCAAAAAGAATACGTTTTTTTTGTCTAAGAAGTTACTTTGGCAGCAACAATGGGTGGTCTAATGTCATACTTCTGCTGAATCACTAATATGACATTTTATATTTTATTCTCATGATTTTTCTTCCCTCCTTTCGTAAGGATTGCAGGGTATATTTTCTAGTGAGTGGGATTGGTTTGAATATTAAACGTGTGTAAGCTCTAATACCATGTTTAAGTTTGCTGATGACAGAGGTCGAATCAAAGGTGGTGATGAATCAGCATATTGAAGGGAGATTGAAAATCTGGCTGAGTGGTGCCACAACAACCTATCGTTCAATGTTGGCAGGACCAAGGAGCTGATTATTGACTTCAAAAGGAGGAAACCAGAGGTCCATGAGCCAGTCCTTATTGGGGGAATCAGAGGTGGAGAAGGTTAGCAACTTTAAATTCCTCTGTGTTATCATTTCAGAGGACCTGTCCTGGTCCCAACACGTAAGTGGAATTATGATGAAAGCACTGCAGTGCCTTTACTTCCTTAGGAACTTGTGAAGATTCGGCATGACACCTAAAACCTGGTGTGAAAACACCAATGTCCTTGAATGGAAAATCCGATAAATCATCATGGATATGGCTCAATCCATCTCGGGTAAAGTCCTCCCCACCACTGAGCACGTCTACAGCGAGCATTGCCGCAGGAAAGCACCATCCATTGTCAGGGTCCCCCACCACCCAGGTCATGTTCTCTTCTTGCTACTGCCATCAGGAAGAAGATACTGGTGCTCAGGACTCACACCACCAGGTTTGGGAACAACTATTACCCCTGAACCATCAGGCTCTTGAACCAGAGGGGATAACCTTGCTCGACTTCATGTGAACCATCACTGAAATGTTCCCCCAACCTATAGGCTCACTTTTTCAGATTCTTCATCTCATGTATCTATTAATTAATTAAATATTACCATGTATCTTTAGGGTTCCTTAAGGTTGTTATAGCTGGCGATGGTAATGGGGGCAAGCTCCCAATACCGATTAAGTGCCGCCAATGGCATACACCTCAAATAGCCTCTGACAAACACGTCCAGCTCCTGGCTTTCAAAAGTGGCTTATAGTTATTACTATTCGGATAATATATACCCTGTTAATGCTCCATAGTCTTTCAATTCGATGTTAGTTCAGCAAAGTTCTGGTGTTTTTCACATTGATTTCTGCCTATTATATGTGTTTGGAATGGCTGTATCTATTAAGTAAGTTGTTCTTGCAAGTTTATCCTGTGATATTATATCCAGAAAGTTAATATGGTTTGCCCTATCTGTAATAATGGATCGATTGTAATACAACTTGTAGGACTCTGACTCTAAAGCTAGACCAGGCTTGTTTTTATAGTAAGGTATGGTGTCTTTTATGAGTTTGCATTTTAAAGCAAGATTTTGGTGATCAATGTTTGCTACTTGATTCTGCCTGTGTAAGTAATCAGGTTGAGTTGAACTGCTGCAGGATCCTATAATATGTTGGATTGTTTCTGGTTTCTCTTGGTATTTTCTGCATTTATTGTCATGAATTTGTGGGTCTTTTATTATGTATTTTTGATCATTTTTTTGTGTTAACCACCTGGTCCTGTATTGCCAAAAGGAACCCTTCTGTTTCTGGGAAGAGGGCCCAACTCTGAGCCAGGCATTTGACACTTCCTTGTTGACATCTAGTCCTCTCAGATCACGAAGTTATCTTCCATGGAGCGTCATGTTCTTCAGTTGGTTAACTTTTTCTTCAATAGTGATAATTTATTCATTTTTCAGGGTTGTGTTTTCAGTTAATTTAGTAGGGTATACTTCTTACCAGAATTGTATATGCTTGCACAGAGTGCTGAATGTGTTTTTGTAGATGAAAGTATATCCTTAGAAATTTTATCTAATTGTTGTGTACATTTTTAATGTTTGTTATTTCTCTTCCCCCTCTGTCCTAGTGCATTAATCTAAATGCGTTTGAGTGTTTTCTAAGATGTATCGTTTCAGTCCTTATTTTTCTTTGTAAGTTGTCAAGGTTGGTTTCAAACCAAGATATTATGCCAAATTAATACATTAATTTTGGTACAGCACAAGAGTTTATTGCCTTTGTTATATTTTTACTGGTGAGGTCTGGCAGATTTTCTTAAGCCTTCAAGTAAATTCTGTTGAAACTTTTCGCACTATGATCCACTTGGTTTGTTTGTTGATATACCCAGATGCTGATATGTTTCATATTCATCCATCAGCTGTATTGTACCCTGCTGCTCTGTTTTATATTCTACTATCTCTATCTTTATGATTAATGTTCCGCTCTTAACTAGTACAAAGTTCATGTTTATATCTTTAGAAAATAGTTGTACTATTTGAATTAATTGCTATTATTATCATTAATATTAATTATTTTTACTTACTTTTTCTATTTGCATAGTTGTTGTCTTTTGCTTACTGGTTGTCCATCCCGTTGGTGCAGTCTTTCATTGATTCTATTATGGTATTGGATTTACTGAGTACACCTGCAAGAAAATGAATCTCAGGGTTATATATGGTGAGATATATGTACTTTGATAGTAAATTTACTTTGAAATTTCAACTTTTGAACCCACCAGGATTCATTGGACAGCATTTTCCAAACCCATAACCTCTACTAGCTAGAAGGACAAGGGTAGTAAAAACATATTTAAGGTGGGGTGTTATATGGGAGGCAGGGTTTAGGTGTTGGCCAACATTGTGGACTGAAGGCCCTGTACTGTGCTGTACTGTTCTATGTTCTATATTCAATCACCACCTGGAAGTTGCCCTTCTAGCCACACACTATCCTGAGTTGGAAATGTGTCACTGTTCCCTCTCCATCAGTGGGTCAAGATCCTTAACTCTCTCCTTAACAGCATTGTGGTTATAACCACACCTCAACGACTGAAGCAATTCAAGATCGCAGCTCACTACATGACTTCTCAAGGGTGACTAAGGATGGTTAACCAAAGGGTAACTGAAGTCCATATAATTTGAATGAATATAAAAATATTTGTGCAATGGAATATTTTTCATAACTGAAGATTCTCTAGAACTTAGAAATTATTATAGTCCTTTTTAACATTCTGCTTCAGTGGGTACATCTGTACTAAAGGATATTTGACAACAGTTATTCATTATTAGAATTCTGTCTGACCTATATACTTACAGCTTACATTTGGAAAATGGATGAAAAAAACTGAAGAGAGAATTTGTTGAATGAGTGGAAGTACCTACAATGGATAATCTTACCTTGGATAATTCCGACTTTGAGCACGCATTGTTGAAAAGCTTTGGGGAAATATGGCTTCTGCAAATACCATTTCAGCTGTTGTGACCCAGCAGTTGTGTCTTTTTGTGGAATCTGCTCTGGCAACAACTTCCACCATAGCTGTTCAACTGTGAGCAGGCTTTATGTCACATGCTCCTTTCAAAGCACCTCAGAGGACATCAGAAATTTCAGTCAACCTGGCCTACACAAATGGACTAATCATGTCACCGACAGTATGTTTGCTCAATCAAATATCTTAAGTCTCTGCTTCCTGTAAAACCAAAGTAGAATGAAGCAGCCTTTCTTTTATTTCTGTGTTTTCAGGAGTTCTCAACTCATGAGATCATTCAGGACCCTGGCCTCTGCTCATTGCCTTCAGTGAACTACAAATGATTCCAGCCCATCATTCTATATTGGTCTCAAAGGATTATTGATGTCAACACTCGGTTTCCATGCAGTATTTATATACTTGATCTATTAAAAGTTAGGGGGAAGAAGGGTTGTGTTTGTGTGTGTGTGTGTGTGTGTGTGTGTGTGTATCTGTGTGTGTGGGGGGGTGTCTGTAGTTGATGACGGTGGGTGTTGGAATCCTTTAAATTAACTACAAAGACCTGGGCCCTGTCTGGTGTTTAGAGGACTTTCTGTATGTGTGAGTGGGTGGTGGGTGGCTAGGAGGGAGAAAAGTGGCTTGTTTTCTTGTTGTTATTTTGTACTGTTGTTCTGCTGAATATTGTGGGCATGCAATGTTGGCACTGGATTATGTGATGGCATTTGTGGGCTACCTCCAGCACATCCTTAGGCTGTGCACCAGCAACTTTGATGTGCGTTGCACATCCTTAGGCTGTGTTGGTTGTTAGCACAAACACCACATTTCAGTGTATGTTTTGATGAACTTGTGATAAATAAATGAATTTGAATCTGAATCTGAAAGTCTCAAAGTCCAGGAGTAGGACCAAGAACTAAAATGTTTTAAAACTTCCAAATTGACCTTGGAGGGAACTCCTGTAAATAAATTGGAGAAAGAAAGACTAGATTCATGAAGTAAATGAGCTTACAGCACTGTTTATATGGTAGAGGAGCATTTCCTCCAGGCCTAATAAGCACACCTCTTTGCATGACTTGTCTTCACTAATGACCACCATGAAGGAAAGAAGGACGAGAGGAGAATTGATAGACATGTACAGGACCAGAATAGTTTATTATCACTTACATAGGTCATCCAATTTGTTGTTCTGTAGCAGCACTACAGTATTTGATATAAAAATTACCTTAAGACAGATAGTGAGTTAATGTTCATGGGTTCATGGAACATTCAGAGATCTGATGGCCAAGGGGAAGAAGCTGTTCTAGGAGCATTGAGTGTGGATATTCAGGTTCTTGTACCTCCTCCCTGATGGTAGAGGGAAGGTTTTCTCAGTAGTGAATGGTTCAAGGACAATGATTTAATATTTTAGGAAAAGATATAAGGGAGATGTAAAGAAAAGTACATAAGTAGAGGGTGAATATGATCAGGAGCTTACTGTTTGTATAAATGGTGAAACTTTCATAAGTAAATTGGAGTCACAAGTGAGAAAATAACCTGCAGGGTTATGGAATAAAATTGTGAGATGTAACTGAAGCGATTGCATTACTAGGAACCAGTAGAGTTAATAGGTTGAACAGCCGTCTCTTGTTTTGTAATGATTCTGTAATTGCGTAATTCCAGCTTGTACCTGCTTAGCTGGTGCTTTCATGCCTTGCAGGCAGCAAGTCTGCTTATCAGTCTCTCTCTGGATTTTGTATGAGAAACTATTAGAAGGAGCAAATAAACCCCATCCAGGCCGTAGGCATGACTTGTAGAAGGTGGGATTTTTCGGACAGGCCCATAATGTCCAGTATTTAATAGGAGATCTCTCAAGCAGCATGGGTACATTGGGCCAAACTATAATTGTGGACACTTTCTTAAACAATATTAAATAAATGGAAGAAGGGAAAAACAGTCAGATTTTTGGTTATCTGATTTTTTGGATAGCTTTGCAGTCTTCAAAATCTATGTATTATAGACTATAATACCGTAAGACTTGAGAGCAAGATAGATCATTCGGTCCATCGGGCTTCTTCTGCTATCTAATCATGGATGAGCTTTGTTCTCAACCCTATTCTTCCCCTTTCTTCCCATAACCCTTAACGCCCTTACCAATCATAAACCTACCAATCTCTGCCTTAAATATACGCAATAACTTGGCATCCACAGCCCTCTGTGGCAATGAAATTCACAGATTCCCCACCCTCTGGTGAAGTAATTCCTCCTCGTCTCAGGTCTAAACGGATGTCCCTTTATTCTGAGCTATGCTGTCAGGTCCGAGATTCTCCTACAAATGAATGTCCACTCTATCCAAGATATTCAATATTTGATAAATTTCAATGAGGTCCCACTTCATCCTTTTGAACTCTGTTGAGTACAGGCCCAGAGCCATTAAAGTCTCTTCATACATTAAGCTTTTTATTTCTGGATATTCTTGGGAACTTCCTCCATATTCTCTCCAGGGCTGGCATATTGTTCCTTCAGAATTGCACACAATATTCCTATTGTAGTCTGACCAAACCTTTATGAAGTTTCACTACTATATATTGTATATCCCACATTAAGTATACATTCAGTGGCTACTTTAATATGTACACCTAAAAGACCCAGTCGACATTTGTATATTCCATGGCAAATACTAACTAAGTTGTTGCAGTGCATTTTCAACAATGTGCAATATTCAGAGCAAAACATTCCCATCCAATGGATCAGATCAAAGCTCCACAATCCTATCATATTTAGCTGTGAATAATGATAGACAATTGCGCACTTCTGATGCCAGAGTTTCTTTCACCTTATACAGGGCACAAATAAAAAATATGATAGAATACTCTCCTCTTGCCTAGAAGAGCTCGGTACCAACAATTCTCACAAAACTTGATATCATCCAGGAGAATTAATTGGCATTACCTGCCACCTCTAAAATTCCTCCCCTCCAACTTGCTCATCTGCAAAATACTTTGCAGTTGCTCCTGTAGGCTAACTTGACAGCATCTCCTAATCCCCCAACCTCAACGATTAAGGTGGACATGAACTGTAGGGTAACTCAGGTTAATTAAACCCAAAACTGGAACGTTAGAAAGTTCTACCTGCGGAGAGATGAAAACGAGGTTTACTGATTTTAAAAAAAAATTTGGAAAAGCAAAACGCTATGGGAGGGAGGGGCGGGCCGATGCAGGATGGACAGGGAGAGAAATGCAGCAACTATTAGAAGCTGAAGACATGAACTGTTAAGAGTGGAATTAGTAGTGAGTATCTTTACCCTACTAATTTGAAACCCTCAGGGTGAAACCGCTGGAGTAGAGACAATAGCAAAAAAAGATTTATTGAAGCTACAGCTACAACATGCAGCAGTTTTAATGAGACAATATTGGCAGAAACGAGTGTCCAAAATACCTACCATGTAGTCGGGAATTAGTTCTGCGACATCGTACCAAGGCATTTGGTCAAGTTTTGTACAAGTTTGTGAATTGACTTTCTGTGGATGATAAACTATTTCATTCCAATGAATCCAAGAAACACGATGGTGAGCCACGGAAGATGAAGCAGCAGTGCGGGAATGAAATGTGTAACGATGCAAAGGATTTAATACCGTTGGATGTATAAGTTTATTTTTATTAGAAGATTCTGAATTTGATTTTCTGCAAGAACTGAATATTTTTGCAAAGACTTTGATAAGTTACTGAATGAGATTTACTTTGTTTAAAAGTGATGTCGGAGAACTGTCATGAAAGGTGTTAAACTGTGTATATATAATTTTTGAATTTGAATTTGAATTCGAGGAATATGAAGAATGTAAAGAGAATCTTAAGAAAGAAATTAGAAAAGCTAAAAGAAGATATGAGGTTGCTTTGGCAAGTAGGGTGAAAATAAATCCAAAGGGTTTCTACAGTTATATTAATAGCAAAAGGATAGTAAGGGATAAAATTGGTCCTTTAAAGAATCAGAGTGGACGGCTATGTGCGGAGCCAAAAGAGATGAGGGAGATTTTGAACAATTTCTTTTCTTTGGTATTCACTAAAGAGAAGGATATTGAATTGTGTAAGGTAAGGGAAACAAGTAGGGTAGTTATGGAAACTATGATGATTAAAGAAGAGGAAGTACTGGCGCTTTTAAGGAATATAAAAGTGGATAAGTCTCTGGGCCCTGACAGGATATTCCCTAGGACCTTGAGGGAAGTTAGTGTGGAAATAGCAGGGACTCTGACAGAAATATTCCAAATGACATTAGAAATGGGGATGGTGCCAGAGGATTGGTGTATTGCTCATTTTGTTCCATTGTTTAAAAAGGGTTCTAAGAGTAAACCTAGCAATTATCGGCCTGTGAGTTTGAAGTCAGTGGTGGGTAAATTGATGGAAAGTATTCTTAGAGATGGTATATATAATTACCTGGATAGACAGGGTCTGACTAGGAACAGTCAACATGGATTTGTGTGTGGAAGGTCATGTTTGACAAATCTTATTGAATTTTTTGAAGAGGAAAGTTGGAAAGTTGACGAGGGTAAAGCGGTGAATGTTGTCTATATGGACTTCAGTAAGGCCTTTGACAAGGTTCCACATGGAAGATTAGTTAGGAAGGTTCAATCATTAGGTATTAATATTGAAGTAGCAAAATGGATTCAGCAGTGGCTGGATGGGAGATGCCAGAGAGTAGTGCTGGGTAACTGTTTATCAGGTTGGAGGCCGGTGACTAGTGGTGTGCCTCAGGGATCTGTACTGGGTCCAATGTTGTTTGTCATATATATTAATGATCTGGATGATGGGGTAGTAAATTGGATTAATAGAACATAGAACATAGAATAGTACAGCACAGTACAGGCCCTTTGGCCCACAATGTTGTGCTGAGCCTCAAACCCTGCCTCCCATATAAGCCCCCACCTTAAATTCCTCCATATAGTAGTCTCTTAAACTTCACTAGTGTATCTGCCTCCACCACTGACTCAGGCAGTGCATTCCACGCACCAACCACTCTCTGAGTAAAAAACCTTCCTCTAATATCCCCCTTGAACTTCCCACCCCTTACCTTAAAGCCATGTCCTCTTGTATTGAGCAGTGGTGCCCTGGGAAAGAGGCGCTGGCTATCCACTCTATCTATTCCTCTTATAATCTTGTACACCTCTATCATGTCTCCTCTCATCCTCCTTCTCTCCAAAGAGTAAAGCCCTAGCTCCCTTAATCTCTGATCATAATGCATACTCTCTAAACCAGGCAGCATCCTGGTAAGTCTCCTCTGTACCCTTTCCAATGCTTCCACATCCTTCCTATAGTGAGGCGACCAGAACTGGACACAGTACTCCAAGTGTGGCCTAACCAGAGTTCTATAGAGCTGCATCATTACATCGCGACTCTTAAACTCTATCCCTTGACTTATGAAAGCTAACACCCCATAAGCGTTCTTAACTACCCTATCCACCTGTGAGGCAACTTTCAGGGATCTGTGGACATGTACCCCAAGATCCCTCTGCTCCTCCACACTACCAAGTATCCTGCCATTTACTTTGTACTCTGCCTTGGAGTTTGTCCTTCCAAAGTGTACCACCTCACACTTCTCCGGGTTGAACTCCATCTGCCACTTCTCAGCCCACTTCTGCATCCTATCAACGTCTCTCTGCAATCTTCGACAATCCTCTACACTATCTACAACACCACCAACCTTTGTGTCGTCTGCAAACTTGCCAACCCACCCTTCTACCCCCACATCCAGGTCATTAATAAAAATCACGAAAAGTAGAGGTCCCAGAACAGATCCTTGTGGGACACCAGTAGTCACTTCACATAATTGAAGAATGCCTTGGGATTTTCCTTTACCCTACTTGCCAAGGCCTTCTCATGCCCCCTTCTTGCTCTTCTCAGCCCCTTCTTAAGTTCCTTTCTTGCTTCCCTATATTCCTCAATAGACCCATCTGATCCCTGCTTCCCAAACCTCATGTATGCTGCCTTCTTCCACCTGACTAGATTTTCCACCTCACTTGTCACCCATGGTTCCTTCACCCTACCATTCTTTATCTTCATCACCAGGACAAATTTATCCCTAACATCCTGCAAGAGATCTCTAAGCATCGACCACATGTTCATAGTACATTTCCCTGCAAAAACATCATCCCAATTCACACCCGCAAGTTCTAGCCTTATAGCCTCATAATTTGCCCTTCCCCAATTAAAAATTTTCCTGTCCTCTCTGATTCTATCCTTTTCCATGATAATGCTAAAGGCCAGGGAGCGGTGGTCACTGTCCCCCAGATGCTCACCCACTGAGAGATCTGTGACCTGACCCGGTTCATTACCTAGTACTAGATCTAGTATGGCATTCCCCCTAGTTGGCCAGTAAGTATGTAAGTTAGTAAGTATGCAGATGATACTAAGATAGGTGGAATTGTGGATAATGAAGTAGGTTTTCAAAGCTTGCAGAGAGATTTAGGCCAGTTAGAAGAGTGGGCTGAAAGATGGCAGATGGAATTTAATGCTGATAAATGTGAGGGGCTACATTTTGGTAGGGCTAATCAAAATAGTACATACATGGTAAATGGTAGGGCATTGAAGAATGCAGTAGAACAGAGGGATCTAGGAATAATGGTGCATAGTTCCCTGAAGGTGGAATCTCATGTGGATAGGGGGGTGAAGAAAGCTTTTGGTATTCTGGCCTTTATAAATCAGAGCATTCAGTATAGGGGTTGGAATGTAATGTTGAAATTGTGCAAGGCATTGGTAAGGCCAAATTTGGAGTATTGTGTACAGTTTTGGTCACTGAATTATAGGAAAAATGTCAACAAAATAGAGAGAGTACAGAGAAAATTTACTAGAATGTTACCTAAGTTACAGAGAAGGGTTGAACAAGTTGGGTCTTTATTCTTTGGACTGTAGAAGGTTGAGGGGGGATAGATAGAGCTGACGTGGATAGGCTTTTTCCACTGAGAGTGGGGGAGATTCAAAGAAGAGGACATGAGTTGAGAATTAAAGGGCAAAAGTTTAGGGGTAACATGAGGGGGAACTTCTTTACTCAGAGAGTGGTAGCTGTGTGGAACGAGCTTCCAGCAGAAGTGGTTGAGGCAGGTTTGATGTTGTCATTTAAAGTTAAATTGGATAGCTATACGGACAGGAAAGGAATGGAGGGTTATGGGCTGAGTGCAAGTCGGTGGGACTAGGTGAGAGTAAGAGTTCGTCATGGCCTAGAAGGGCCGAGATGGCCTGTTTCTGTGCTGTAATTGTTATATGGTTATATATGGTTAAAGGGATATGAATACCAAACAACTGCCAATAAATATTTCAGTTAGAATTTAAACTTGTAAATATACTGCCTGGAACTGAATCTGAAGTTAGCTATGGTACTTGAGAATAGAAATTATATTTGGTTTTCTAACCAACTAGGGATAAGTAAAAAGGAAAGTTTAGTCTGCAGACTTTTAAATAGGGAATAACACTAGATCTAATTTGTTAGATAAATTGGAGTAACAAAGGTTATTCTAATGAATATCACTGATTCTAATTAAAAAGTTATTTGTTGTGGTTTGATATCTAAGATTTGGAACCTAAACAGAATGTAGAATTTGGAATTGTTTGTACTCATGTAAATACTTTGTACCTATTGTTTTTTTCTTACAAACGAAACCTTATTTCCAGAAGTATGTGGTTTCTATTCACTGCCTCCTTCCGATACCTGGATTCTTCTGATGGTCTATTAGCACCTAGAGTAATTAGATTTTCTCTGAAGAGTGTGACGACTAGTCAGACACATAAAGGCTGGTGCTACACAGATGTTACAGTAGACACACAGGAACCTTGCCACAATAGTTTCCCTATGAAGTCATACACAATTCTGATCTGGGAGTGATATTGCATGTCCTTCATCACTGATGAGTCTAAATTACTGGAGCGAAGGTGGATGAGAGGAGACTTGATAGCGAAATATATGATGATTAGAGGCACTGATAGAATGGATAGCCTGTGCCTTTTCGCAGGGCAGAAATACAAGAGGGTTAGAAATGGCTAATATTTTAAGGTGATTGGAGGGAAGTATAGAGGTATGTCAGAAGTATGTGTTTTACACAGAGAGTGATGGGTGTGTGGAACACACTGTCAGGGATGGTGGCAGAAGCAGATACATTAGAGACATGTAAGAAACTCTTGGATATGCATATGGATGAAAGAAAAGTGGGGGGGCTATCTGGGACAGAGGCATCTGATTGATCTTGTAGTAAGTTAAAAGGTTGTTACAACATCACGTACCGTGCAGTACAGTTATACTTTCTATTTTCTGTGTACTAAACCTAGGAACACCCTGCCAATAGCATTGTGAATTACCTTCACCAGAAGGATCACAGCAGTTCAATAAGGTGGCTCATTACCAGCTTCCCAAAGGCAGGTAGGAATGGACACTAAATACTGTCCTGCAAATGATACCATGATTTTGACAATGAATAAAAAGCAATGTAATGTTTGTAATAGCAGAGATTATGAATTTGCAGCTTATTTCACTTCACTGCCAATTTTAAAGTAGTTGCTTTTACATTTAACACTGTCCATTTTGACATGCTCAATGTCCAACAGGCAAGGTTTGGGAGGTCAGCAGTACCTGCCCAAGAATGTTTACCTCTGACCTTTTCTGTTCCTTTGTATGATTTCAATAGATACTTGCTATTTCAATCTACGTATTGAGAAACACCTTCTACAAGTAGATGTTCCCTGTGCAGTTTAAATATGGTATTTTCTTGTGGATAATGGTACAAAGGCTGATGTTGTATCATGTCTTCGAAGTCTTTCTGGATCCAGAATAAAGTCATAGAAATAGAAGGCCTAAGGAGCAACTAATGCTTACAGAAAATATTTAGTTCAAAACAGTGTAAAAGAAGAAACTTCAAAGCTGCAACCTCTTTAGGCAGTTAAAAAGATCCTTTGATTTCCATACGTTTGTCTGTTAACATTTTATTATGCAGCTTCAACAACTGTCACTTGCTTTTACTGATAAATCTGGGCCAGATTCAACTAAAATTGTTATTGATGGTCTGGATAACATACAGTATCACTGCATGGTCTTTAACCATTTCTAAGCTTCTCCTGAAATTCAAGTTAGACTGAATATGTCAGGAACTCAGCAAGCAAGGTTAAATCAGGCATTTTATGTATACAGCAACTGCATTTTCAGATTTTTATATTTCGCCAAATTTGGGGAATGTTTTCAGTCCATTTCTTTTCCCTCATGCTGTTTGGTGCTAGATTATTTAACTTCATCTTCATATTAGAGATATTATGGTGTCAAATATTCTAGGTCTATCTATTTGTAGGGAGGTTGGATGGATAAAATCTAACAAGAAATAGACTACATACTCTTTTATCTTTTCAGTGATGTGTCTCCTGGGAAGCTTGAGTCCCAAAGCACTAAGCATATAAATGCCAAAGTGTTCATTTCTAAGGTATGTCTTACTTTAGGAGAGATACTTGGCTGTGAAGAAAATACCTCATTAATTTTGTTATATTTGGCCCAAGAAGAACAGACATTAAACTTAAGCTAATATTTGACACTGCCCATTTTCACACTGAAAAAGAAGGAAAAGATAGGCAGCCTAATTCTTTCACTAAATGATAATCTCCTTGAATAACTGACCAACATTCAGCTAGGTTTTTCAAAGTTGAAGTAAACTTCATAAAACTTATTTGAAGTCCTTTTTGTTGGACAAGCATTTAACATCATAAGACAGAGTTAAACCTCAAATATTTTCTATGGGGAAAGATATCACCACAACAAATAGCTTCACTACATCAGCAGATTGAATGTCTACTATAATATTCAGTCTACAATATTCAAGGGTGTTGAGGATCCTTTACAAGTGCCTGTCAGTGACACACTTCATAAACTTTATTGATCAAAATGAATTGTAGCATGAAGCATGGTCATCGGGCATGTAAGAACAGTTTTGTCACAATTCTACAGTCCAGATTAACTAATGATATTGTTCTGTTGGTGGTAAGTGCAAGTGATTTTTTTTTCTTTCTGTGGGAGTATAGTGAATTGAACTGAGGTCATAGACATGGGAGGATACCAGATGATGTTGTGCTGTTAAAAGTTATTAAGTAACATTTGTCATGACTTAGAACAATGAGGACAATCCATCTAGACCTAATGATTTATCCAAGGCCATGCCTCTAATAGCAGTTTCACACTCTGATATAGGAAAGAGAATCTTGAGACAAACTCCCTGCTGGGAACAGATTGGGTGGTCTAAGAGAAGGGCTCATCTTCATTCTTAATTGCATGGACTGGAAATATTGTTTAAAGGGAAAGTGTATGCCTCAGCAGGCTTTCAGTTTTAAATTTTATAAATAATGATATCTGGAAACTCAGCATTTGTTGCCCTTTGTCAGTATATGTCACTGTTGTGTGAAACAGTTAGTGACAGCTATCTGATAATCTGAAGAGAAGTATCGTTGATTACTAAAGTAGTGACCCACAGACTGAAGCTTCCATTTAAACTGAATTACATTTAACTTCTATGACTGGATATTTGTTGCACTTTGAAAATCAATCACGTGCTTGAAAAGAAATAGAGTTATAGAGTCATAGAACACTACAGCTCAGAAACAGGCCTTTCGGCCCATCTAGTCTGTACCAAACCACTGATCTGCCTATTGACCTGCACCTGTATCATATCCCTCCCATCCATGTACCTAACCACATTTCTCTTAAGTGTTGAAATTGACCCTGCATCCGCCAGTTGTGCTGGCAGCTCATTCTGCACTCTCACCACTATCTGAGTGAAGAAGTTTTCCTTCATGCTCCCCTTAAACATTTCAACTTTCACCCTTAACCCATGACCATTAGTTGTAGTCTTACCTAATATAATAGTTTTATATACCTCTATCAAATCTCACCTCAGTCTTCTATGTTCTAGGGAGTAAAGTCCTAACCTATTCAAACTTTTCCTATAACTCAGGTCCTCAAGTCCTGGCAAAATCCTTGTAAATTTTCTCTGCATTCTATCAATCTATCAATCTTACCTACATCTTTCCTGCAGGTAGGTGACCAAAACTAGACTCAATGCATTGATTTATGAAGGCCAATGTTCCAAAAGATTTCTGTATGACCCTATCCACCTGTGACACTACTTTCAAGGAATTATGAATTTGTATTCCCAGATTCCTCTGTTCTACTGAACTTCTCAGTGCCCTAATCTTCTGCGTGTAAATCTTACTTTGGCTGGGCCTCCGAAAGTGCAACACCTCATACTTACCTGCATTAAATTGTCTCCATCTGCCATTTTTCAGCCCACTTATCCAGCTCAGATCACATTGCAAGATTTGAGTTATCCTCGCTGTCCACTACATCCTCAATCTTGCCATCCACAAATTTGTTGATTTAGTTTACCAAATTATCATCCAGAGCATTGATATAGATGACAAACAACAATGGACATACCTGTGGTATCCCTGTGGCATACCACTACTCACAGGCCTTCAGTCAGAGAGACACTCATCTACCACCACTCTCTGGCTTCTCCCACGAAACTGATGTCTAATCCAATTTCCTACCTCATCTTGAATGCCAAGCAACTGAACATCCTTGACCAACCTTCCATGTGTGACCTAGTCAAAGGCCTTCGTGAAGTCTATGCAGACAACATCCACCATCTTGCATTCAACATCTTTCCTGGCAACATCCTCAAAAAACTCTATAAAATTGGGTAGACATGACTTACACACACAAAGCCATGTTGACTCTCAGTAATCAGACCCTGTCTATCCAAACATTTATATTTCCAGTCCCTTTGAATACCTTCCATTAACTTTCCCACTATTGATGTCAGGCTCACCGGCTTAAAATTTCCTGTCTTATTCTTAGAGCCTTTCTTAAACAACACAACAACATTAGCCATCTTCCAATCCTCTGACACCTCACCTTTGACTAAGGGGTTTTAAATAGCTCTGCTAGGGCCCCTGCAATTTCTGCAGCAGCCTGCTACAGGATCTGAGGGAACACCTTGTCAGACTCTGGGGATTTATACACCTTAATTTGCCTCAAGACTGCCAACACCTTCTCCTCTGTAATTTGTATAGGGTCCATGACCTTGCTTCTGCTTTGCCTCACATCTATAGACTCTGTGTCCTTCTACTGAGTAAATACAGAGTTAAAAAATCTTTTTAAGATCTCCCCTATCTCTTTTGGCTCCATGCATAGATCTGATCTTCCAGAGGTCCAATTTTGTCCTTTGCTATCCTTTTGCTCTTAATGCATCTGTAGAAGCCCTTAAGATTCCTTAAACCTGTTATCCTTGCCTTTTAATCTGACAGGAATATACACTCGGTACTCTCAAAATATCCCTTTGAAGATCTCCCACTTCACAAGTACAGCTTTGCCAGAAAACAATCTACTCCAATTCACACTTGCCAGATTCTTTCTGATACCATCAAAATTGGCCTTTCTGCAATTTAGAATCTTAACCTGAGAAGGCCTATCCTTTTTTAATAATTACCTTGAAACTAATGGCATGATGACCACCAAATGCAAAGTGTTTCCATACACAAACATCTGTCACCTGCCCTGTGTTATTCCCTAATAGGGGATCTAGTATCACACTCTCTCCAGTTGGTACTTTTATGTACTGATTAGGAAACATAGAAAAGCTACAGCACAATACAGGCCCTTTGGCTCACAAAGCTGTGCCAAACATATCCTTATCCTAGAGCTACCTAGGCTTACCCATAGCCCCCTATTTTTCTGAGCTCTATGTACATATAAGACCCTATCGTTTTCGCCTACACCACCACCACCGGCAGCCCATTCCAAGCACTCACCATTCTCTGTGTAAAAAGCTTACCCCTGACATCTCCTCTGCACCTACTTCCAAGTAGGAAACTTAAGGAGACTTTCCTAAACATGTCTGACAAACTCTTTCCCATTCAGCCCTATTAGAGTATAGGAGTCCCAGTCAATATGTGGAATGATAAAGTCACCTGCTATCTGAACCATATGTTTCTTGTGAGTCTGCAATCTCTAAGTCCCACAGACTGTTGGGATAATATAATTCCATTTGCATGGTCATACCTTCTTGTTCCTCAGTTCCACCCATAAGGCCTCACTAGACGAGGTCTCCGGTCTGAACATAAGAAATAAGAGCAGGCCCATCATTTGACAGGCATCTAGCCCATCGAACCTCCTCCACCATTCGATAATTCAATGTCTGTCCTGTCTGAACGCTGCCATGACAACTCCCCTGACCAGCAATGCCACCCTTCCCTATTTAATCTGTCACGTCTAAAACAATGGAACCCCAGAACACTGAGCTACCGTTCCTGCCCCAACCAGATCTCACTATTGGCTACAAAACCATAATTCCACATGCTGACCCATTCCCCAATCTCATTGGCTTATCTACAATACTTGCATTAAAATATACACGGCTCAGAACGATGCTGACCATTTTGATTTTGAATTTGTATATACAGTAGGCTTAACAAATCTTTCTTCACAACCACACCACTATCTGTTCCCATCCTCCTGCAACTGTAGTTTAACCCCCTCCATGCAGCACTAGTAAACTTTCCTGCTAGGATATTAGTCACCCTCCAGTAGAGGTGCAAACCATTCCTTCTGTACAGGTCCCACCTTCCTTGGAAAAGAGCCCAATGATTCAAAAATCTGAAGCTTCCCTCCTCACCATCTCCTTAACCATGTGTCAAACTGTATGATCTTCCTCTCTCTGGCCTCAGTAATATGTGGCATATGTTGCAATTCTGAGATCACAACACTGGAGGTCCTGTCAGTTAACATAGCACCTAATTCCCTGAACTCACTTTGCAGGACCTCATCACCCATTTCCGCCCCCCCCCCCCCCCCCCCCGCCACCGATGTCATTGGTACCAGTGTGGACCACAAACTCTGGCTGCTCACATTCCCACTTAAGAACGAGATTCCCAGATGTGATGTTGCCTCTCAGTCCCAAAGTCAGAGACATTTTGATCTGAGATGCCTCTGACATTGGGACCTGGGAGGCAATATTGTATCTGGGAATCTCGTTCTTGTCCACAGAACCTCCTTTCTGTTCTCCTAACCAATGAATCCCCTATCACTACAACTTGCCTCTTCTCCACCCTTCCCTTCTGAGACACAGAGCCAGACCGTGCCAGAGAATTGATTGCTGTGCCTTTCTTCTGCTAGGTCATCCTCCCAACAGTATCCAAAGTAGTGAACCTGTTGAGGGGAATGGCCACAGTGGCACTTTCTACTGGCTGCCTATCCCCTTTCCCCCTCCTGACAGTTACCTGTGTCCTGCACCTTGAGTGTAATTACTTCCCTGTATGTCCTGTCTTTCAACCCCTCAGCCTCCTGAATGGTCCAGAGTTCATCCAATTTTAGCTCCAACTCCTTTACATAGTCTGTTAGAAGCTGCAGCTAGATGCACTTTTTGCAGGTGTAGTAGTCAAGGACACTGGAGGTCTTCATGCCTTTCCATATTTTGCAAGAGGAGAATTCCACTATCCTGCCTGGTATACCCAATGCTCCAAATATGTAGTAAGAAAGAAAGAAAGAAAGAATAAATAATGAATAAAATCTACCTACAGCTTACACCTCTCCTAAGCCTCAACTCCCCACTCTAAAACTGACCCACTCACACAATGCCCACTCCTACAATAGCCACTTTGCTTAAACCTAACTTCTTCTTATTGGCCCTTGCCGAGTGCCTAATTATGCACACTCCAATGTCTCCTTGGGAACTGTGGTGGACAAAGTCAGGCCACCACCAGAAACAAAACAACATTAAAGCAGGAATGAAAGACAAATTTTCATTTCTATGGCACCATTCACAATCTCAGAATAGCCCATAGCATTTTACAGCCATTTAAAAGCTTTTGAAACTGATAGTGAAACATCAAATTCATTCTGTTAAGAGACATGTAAAACAGTATAATAATACAATTGCAATGTTTTATGTGTTTTTGTTTAAGTTATAAAATTCACCAAATAAAATGTAAAGAAAACAAACATACATTGTGAACCATAGGGTAAGATGATGGGAAGCTGAATCTCACTTGAAAAATGACAGCTGGTATTTGAAGATTCACCAAGGGCTTTGTCCATCTGAGTCTACTTTGATCAGATCTTTAAAAGGTGGCCATCGTTTTCATCTTTGCAAGAGAGGAACAGGTATCGCGTGTTACAGATGGTGTAAAAGTGTGTTAGCAAGGAAGTTACAAAGTGTGTGAATATTAGGAAGTTGAAAGGATCCTATTATGTCTGGAGTTGCTTCAGTATATAGAGTTGCTTCCTCTAATATCTGTTGTCACTTCAAGGTTTCAAAGTAAGTTTATTATCGAAGTACATCCATGTCACCATATTCATTTTCATGTGGGCATACAGGAAAATAGCAATAAATAACAGGAACATGAAATAATAAGATAAAGAGTCCTTGAAAATGAGATAATTGGTTGCAGGAACATTTCAATGTCGAGCCAAGTGAGTGTAGTTATCACCTTCTACTGAACCTGGTGTTTAGAGACCTGAGGCTCTCGTACCTCCTACCTGAAGGCAGCAGCAAGAAGGGAGTATGAGTTGGGTGGTGAGGATCTCCGATGCTGAATGCTGCTTTACGATGACAGTGTTCACTGTGGATGTGCTCAGTGGTGGGGAGGTCTTTACCCATGATGTATTAGGCTGAATCCATTACATTTTGCAGGATTTTCCGTTGAAAGGCATTGGTGTTTCCACATCAGACCGTGATGTAGGTGCTCGATATACTCACCACTTGCCTTCATTCTCTTCTTTATGTCACTTACTAGCAGAAAATATATATTTTACAACTCTTTATAAACACTGAAATTGAAAAGTGAAAACATGAGTTTCTTGGAAATGTACCATCCAAACCTACTGCTTCCTTTCCTTCATTAGGTGTTGCAGGAAAAGAATCTAGAGCACATTAACAGTTCATCATATTTGCCAACATTTAATTAGTTTCTAGGATACTGGTGCTTCTTTTCCTAAATGAAATAACTTCTAATCCTACTTCTAACTGGAAGGAGAGTTACAGCAAATGCCCAGTCAGACTATCACTGAATTATATCACTGGGACAAGGCATGCAGATGTAAAGAGCTATGGTTCTGGGCAGCAGTCCATGCCAAACATGCTAAATTTTGCAACACTGTGTTTTTGGCAGCCTTCTAACAGTTAAGTAATCCTAGGCAATTTATTTGTACTCACCTGATTTCTCCCAAACAGATTGAAGTTCATGACACTATCTTGATTATAAGAAACTATTGGAAACATGTTTCATCCAAGTGACATTTTAATGGTTGGAGAATGAAAGACACTACTGAAGGCATATTTGATGAATGTAGACATCAACTTTCACATTTATGCTGACACAAAATAATCTGCAGATGCTGGGGTCAAAGCAACACTCGCAACACGCTGGAGGAACTCAGCAGGTCGGGCAGCATCCGTGGAAACGTCGACCGATCTTTTCCACGGATGCTGCCCGACCTGCTGAGTTCCTCCAGCGTGTTGTGAGTGTTACATTTATGCTGATATTGCTTAATTATGACCAGCATGACCTCTGCTGACAATCCTTGATGTTAATCTTGAATCTTGTACAATTTCCTCCATTAAACACTGGAAACATCAATGCTAATTTTATTAACTTTGCCACAGGCATTTGTGTAGTGGGATTTCAACTCACAATCTTGAGATTATGTGTCTGGGCAACTGAATTGAATGGGTTTGGAGAAAGCTGATCTGTACCAGAATCTGCATCCCTGCTTGGTTTCATATCCCTTTAAACCCATACTTCGGAAAGTAATTCCTGAAATAAAGTTACAGACATCAAAGTTGCTGGTGAACGCAGCAGGCCAGGCAGCAACTTTGATGTGTGTTGCTTGAATTTCCAGCATCTGCAGAATTCCTGTTGTTTGCCTGAAATAAAGTTACTTATTTTTAAAGGGGATCTGAGGGGGAGATTTTTCACACAGTGGATAGTTAGAATCAGGAATATGCTGTCCAAGGAAGTGGTGAAAACAGGTCCTGTCACATCATTTAGGAAGCATCAAGACAAGTACATCAATTGCCAAAGCAGAGAAGACAATGAAACAAATAAAAATAAATAGGATTTGTATGGAAAAGTACAATGGTCAGTATGGATGTGGTATGTCAAAGGGCATATTTCTGTGCTGTATTTGCATCTACTTGTGGACAGAATTTCATACTTTCATTGTCCTTTGCATTGATTAAACATTTTTAAGCCTCTTGTTTAGCATGATTTTGATATTCAGAAAGTGACCAAACAGTCATGTGTCTAAGTCTGCCATGACATAAACATTCTCCAATCAAGAACAATAAAAATGAATTAAATCATTAAAAATTAAAATATAAAAATATTAAAACATTTTTAAAAAATCACACAATTAATCCAAATTTAAAAAGTGTAAATTCTTGATACTCCATTATTGATTAACAATGCAATTAAAGCTGTGATTAACTTACAATTAATTTTAAACAGTATTGTTAATAGCAATTGATTTTTTAAAGTTGATTGACAGCCCTACTTTTCACCATTTAAACAATAGTTGTATTTATTCTGTTCTGAATCAGAATTGATATTCACAGACTACAATAAACTCGTTCTCTGCCAGTAGTTTTTGTGGACTGCGGACCCTGGATTTTGTGGACAGTGATAATCTGTTTGCAATGACTTTTTCCTTATTCTTGAACATTACGACCCAATCTAATCCACTAATATTGCGTCATTAGCAAACTTTGATATATTCTCTCTATTGTGTTATCTTAGTCATTAATATATCTCTATTGTATCATATGGTACTGATGATACAGGCTTTATACACTATGATATTTTTCTTCTCAGCCATTTTATTATTGAACTGCACCATTTTGTAAACCTGGAAAGATTTGTAACAGTTTTCTCACTGTGCAGAAAATGAGTAAAACCACCAATGCTTCATGGGCTGATTTTCCCATGCTTGCCAGGATTTTTGGCTCATCATTATGCTAAAAGAAAGTTATGTAATAGGAGGAAAATGTATTGCTCAGTCTGTTTTCATCCACATAAAAATCACTTTGGAGTTTGTCACTAAGTTTGCATAGTTAGGGTTCATTATTAAACTTAAACTTATATAAAAAAATCTCTTAAATTCCTTCTTGAATTCCATATTAACTACTTCAATAGACATTTTCTTGTCTACTATTTTACTTACATCTCAAGAATATTTAAATGATTGTTATATATGACTACCATTTACAAACCTAGTTCCAATTTCTCTAAGCGCTATTTCACTTTGTCCTTAATTATAGATTCCAATATCTCCCCTTGACAGATGTTAGACTAAGAGGTCTGTAATTTCCTCAAGTTGGATTTGCAATTTTCTAATATGTAGGGGTAATTTCATATTTAAGAGAACTTTGGGATAAATTATGACTAAAGCTTTTGAAACGTCCTCACCTCCTTCTTTTAAATTCATGGGTTTGGATTCTTTAGGTGCTGGTGATCTATCAACAGCGTCAATGGGCTGGACTTTGCAAATAGTAGTGAGCTGTTTCTACTGGCCAGTGTGACAAGTGACAAGTAACAAGTGAGGTTTATTATCATTTAACTACATACGTGTACTGTATATAACATATATAATGTATATAGAAATGAGACAACATTTCTTCAAACCAGGGTGCAAAACACATAACACATGATAACTTATGAAGGTAGAGATAAAACCTACAGATGAATCAAACATAAATAACAAACTAAAGTGCACTAATATTAAATATTGGAAAGTATGGATTAACCAGTGACATGCTGAATACGATGCGGCCTAGAGTTTAGAAGCCTAATGGCCTCCGGGAGGAAACTGTTTCTCATCCTGGCCATGCTTGCTTTTATGCAACATAGTCTCCTGTCTGATGGTAGAAAGTTGAAGAGGATGCTGGATGGATGGGTGGGATGCTTAATAATACTATGGGCCCTGTGTAGGCAGTGCTCCTGTTATATTGTGCAAATCTTTCAATGACAGCTGCACAGAAAAAGCTTTTTCTAATCTAACTCGTGCATTACAACAGGACAAATGTCTGTAAATCCCATCATTTTGGGAGGTGTGGGCTGGAGTGGAGAGAGAGGGAGAGAGGCAGTAGAAGAAGAGGAAGAAGCAAAACCATTCATTGGTAGGTACAGGATCTACCCCAAAGTCCCTGGGTTTAGCAGCTGTCTGAACTCTCAAAACACCGTATTTATTGGGGGAAAGATTGAAGACATAAAGAGAAACTTTAATTAGCATCCTGATCACACTGTCTAACAGGGCAGTTGAGGCACAGCCAATCATAACTTCCAACAAGGAATTGAATCAGAACTGAAAAGAAGAGGGAGATGATGGAACTACAGGAAAAGTTCGGAGACTGATTCTGGCTTTCTTCTATGCCTATAATTTTCTCTGTCAAGCAAAATATATCTGGTGTGATATCAAGTGTCTAAATTTAAAAGGTTGTTGCGTGGATGTACAATCTTGTCATCCAATAAAGTTCTGGCTATGGAACAGGTAGAGAAACATGCTATTAGGACAAAGTGATCATACAAATTCCCTTTATGCACTATTTCAACAATCATGAATCCCATTCCTTTCTTTGGCTAACAACTGAGACTGTATGAACAGCAACAATGTTTTTGCCAACAAGGTTTGTTTAATATTCTTGCTGAATTCTTCTGAGAATAAATATTGATAAAACTGATAGAGACAAATTTTCCATGTTCTATTATTGTCAGTTACAGTTTCTTGCAATCATAATTGAATAACTGTCTTAATTTTGACATTTATATAAGAAATCACCTCCATTTGGAATGTAAAGCCATATTTGGAATGTTTGATAGCTCTGGGTCTGTCCTCACTGGAATTTAGAAGAATGAGGGGTATTTCATTGAAACCTTTTGAATATTGGAAGGCCTGGGCAGAGTAGATGTGGAAAAGATATTTCCCATGGTGGGGGAGTCAAGGACAAGAGGGCACAGCCCCAAGATAGAGGAGTGTCCATTTAAAACAGAGACGCAGAGAAATTTCTTTACCCAGAGGGTGGTGAATTTGTGGAATTTATTACCAGGCAGCTGTGGAGGCCAGGTCATTGGGTGTATTTAAGGTAGAGCTTGATAGGTTCCTTATTGGACATGGCATCAAAGGTTATGGGGAGAAGGCCGGGGAGTGGGGCTGAGGAGAAGAAAAATGGATCAGCTATGATTGAATGGCGGAGCAGACTCAATGGTCTAAGTTGCCTAATTCAGCTCCTATGCCTTATGGTCTGATGATCTTAAATCTAACTTAACCTCCACCTGTGGCAAAGTTTTCCACAGATTCCCCCTCAACTGGCTAAAGAAATTCTTCTTGATCCCTGCTCTACATGGATGTTCCTCTATTTTGTCCACTCTGGTCCCAGACTCCTCCACCAAGGGAAGCATTCTCTTCACATCCACTCTAACTCAGCCTTTCAATATTTGATAGGTTTCAATGAGATCCTTCCTCATTCTTCTAAATTCCAGTGAGTACAGGCCCAGAGCTTTCAATTGCTGCTCACATGATAACCCTTTCATTCCCAGAATCATCCTCGTGAACCTCCTCTGAACCCTCCCCAATGTTAGCACATCATCCGAGTTCCCTTCAGGGTGTGGAAAGGAGGCCTTCATTATCTCTGTTCCGACTGGCCTGGGCCACCGTGTATTGGGAACGAAGGTTGGAAGTTTGCTCCTATTCGGAGGAACTCATGTCTGCCATGAGGAACGTTTTCCACCATCACGTCGGTAGAGGTGTTGGTTTCATTTTAAAAATACCTCATCAGCAATGTTATGTCTTGTAACTTCAAAGCATGAAACTAATTCAAATGAAGATGCGGGGAGTCTAAAATATGGGTGTAGCTTCGAGTTTACTTTAAGTGAGGCATGCACTTGTCACCTGGTAACGTGATGATGTTTGCAATTAACATTTTTTACATCTAGCCTGTAATTATTTATTTAAATGAAAAAGAATGCTTAATAAAACTATATATATATATATATATATATATATATATATATATATACACATACATATATACACACACATATACAGTTGAAGTCGGAAGTTTACATACATCTTAGCCAGATACATTTAAACTCAGTTTTTCACAATTCCTGACACTTAATCCTAGAAATCATTCCCTATCTTAGGCCAGTTAGGATCACTATTTTATTTTAAGAATGTAAGTCGTCAGAATAATAGTAGAGAGAATGATTATTTCAGCTTTTATTTCTTTCATCACTTTCCCAGTGGGTCAGAAGTTTACATACACTTTGTTAGTATTTGGTAGCATTTCCTTTAAATTGTTCAACTTGGGTCAAACATTTTGGGTAGCCTTCCACAGGCTTCTCACAGTAAGTTGCTGGAATTTTGTTCCATTCCTCCAGACAGAACTGGTGTAACTGAGTCAGATTTGTAGGCCCCTTTGCTTGCACAGGCTTTTTCAGTTCTACCCACAAATTTTCTATCGGATTGAGGTCAGGGCTTTGTGATGGCCACTCCAATACCTTGACTTTGTTGTCCTTAAGCAATCTTGCCACAACCTAGGAGGTATGCTTGGGATCATTGTCCATTTGGAAGACCCATTTGCAACTGAGCTTTAACTTCCTGGCTGATGTCTTAAGATGTTGCTTCAATATATCCACATAATTTTCCTTCCACGTGATGCCATCTATTTTGTGAAGTGCAGCAGTCCCTCTTGCAGCAAAACACCCCTACAACATGATGCTGCCACCCCTAGGCTTCATGGATGGGATGGTGTTCTTCGGCTTGCAAGCCTCACCCTTTTTCCTCCAAACATAGCGATGGTCATTATGGTCAAACAGTTCAATTTTTGTTTCATCAGACTAGAGGACATTTCTCCAATAAGTAAGATCTTTGTCCCCATATGCACTTGCAAACTCTAGTCTGGCTTTTTTATGGCGGTTTTGGAGCAGTGGCTTCTTCCTTGCTGAGCAGCCTTTCAGGTTATGTCGATATAGGACTCGTTTTACTGTGGATATAGATACTTGTCTACCTGTTCCCTCCAGCATCCTCACAAGGTCCTTTGCTGTTGTTCTGGGATTGATTTGCACTTTTCGTGCCAAAGTACGTCCATCTCTAGGAGACAGAATGCGTCTCCTTCCTGAGCGGTATGACGGCTGCGTGGTCCCATGGTGTTTATACTTGCGTACTATTGTTTGTACAGATGAACGTGGTACTTTCAGGCATTTGGAAATTGTTCCCAAGGATGAACCAGACTTGTGGAGGTCCACAATTTTTTTTCTGAGGTCTTGGCTGACTTCTTTTAATTTTGTTTGTAAACTTCTGACCCACTGGAATTGTGATATAGTCAATTAAAAGTGAAATAATCTGCCTGTAAACAATTGTTGGAAAAATTACTCATGTCATGCACAAAGTAGATGTCCTCAAAGACTTGCCAAAACTATAGTTTGCTAATATGAAATCTGCGGAGTGGTTAAACAATGAGTTTTAATGACTTCAACCTAAGTGTATGTAAACTTCTGACTTCAACTGTATTTATTGGTTGTTCGTCCATCGTCGTTGATGAAGACCTTGACACCATTATGTTGATGATGATGATGTCGAGACTAACACTTGATTTGGATTTAAGTGAAGGAGTGTTGCGCAGCGTCAGCCTCACTCTCTCTTCCCAATTCCCATCTGGATCCAGTGGTAAGATAAGAGTCGAGACAGCTGGGGATGGGACCAGCTGCAGTGGATGACCATGACATCTTCTGTGTCTTGTCGTGCTCTACGCATTCCACGACGCTGGCAGAGACCACCTTCTTGATCGTTGGACCTTCCATTGGTCTCGTTCGCTCAATCCGCTGGAGTCTGTCTTCACATGCTGGGATAAGCAACTCCCTATCTCACCGAGGGTTTGAGACCCGTCGGCTACCCTCACCTGGTTTAGCTGGCTTGTCGAAGCCATTGCCCGGCGTGTGGCCGCTGATGCATGCAAACAGCTACTGGGAGCCACAGTTGAGAGCTGAGTGCCAGGTGGGGACCAAAGGTGGACTAACTGCCTGAAAAGGACGCAACATGTTACCCGATATATATACATATATACAACATTACTCATATTATTGAAATATTAAATACACAAACACCTGCCAGTGTCCCCTTCCAATCAACTTGGGCCAGCTACTCTCTCATGCCTCTGTATTTTACTTTACTCCACTGTAATTCTGATACATCTGACTCAAATTACAGGGTTAATTTTATCATATTATGATCACTGTTTCCTAAAGGTTCTTTTACCTTAAGCTCCCTAATCATATCTGGTTCATTATACATCACCCAATCCATAACTGCTGATCCTCTCATGGGCTCAACCACTTTGTGATTTCCTGCAGCATACTTGAGTAGGATGTGGAAGCAGAAAATTTGCTAGTGGCCGTTTAGTACCAGTGACCTTGATAATGTCAGCTAATTAGGGACATCAGCAGCCATCAGAACTTCTCTGAGGATGCATATATCAACTACCAAATGATATAACAAATTGCACCTTGGGAGATATTCAGACATACTAATCAAACAAAGCCTTTCCCTCTTGACCCTATATTGCTGCTTGCCAGTTTCCTTCATTGCAGTGCAGCTACAGCTCTGTGATTGGTTGCTGATACTACTATTAGTCATTTTGGTCCTGATCTCAGGCTCAATCGATGCCAATATTAACAGAGCCACTCGGGACATGATAGGGGAAGTGTAAAACGAGACCTCTCAGCAAGTTAACAAGTATTTGTGAACATCTGAAAAGTAAATTTTCAAAATGCGTTAGTAATCAATATATAATAAACAGCCCTTTTTCCTGATTAGTTGCACATATGCAATTAGCGAAATTAATAGTTTGGTGGGTTAGAGCAAACTTCCCAGTTCTCAACAAGCTCCCATGTTCAATGCTTATCTATACCCAAACCCATACACTCCCGTGGACCGTAATGCAGCATTTCAAATATCAGAAAATAATCTTCAGTCTGATTGGAGGACACAAACAGATGTTGTTCCTCATATACATTCTTGATATTCTCTGTAAAGATTGCTGAGGATTTCAAAATACAATAAATCCCAGGGCAAAAGCCTACAGACAGTCCATGGACAAGACCACATGTGATAAATAACACAGACAAAATGCTGGAGGAACTCAGCAAGTCAGACAGCATCTATGTAGGGGAATAAACAGTCGACATTTTGGGCCAAAATATCAACTGTTTATATTGCCCTTCATAGATGTTGCCTGTCTTGCTGAGCTCCTCCAGCATTTTAATTGTTTATTCCCCTCTGTAGATGTTGCCTGTCTTGCTGAGTTCTTCCAGCATTTTGTATGTGTTGTTCAAGACTTCCTGCAACAGCAGAATCTCTTGTGCTTATTGCATGTAGTGAATGCTTGGTGCTTTCATTCTCCTTTACGAGCAGGATCCAGGCCACATTTCAGTGAGTGTTTCTTTAAAGCAAACTGATGTGTTAATTAAGTTCACAAGAAATTAGGAGATCAAATTAATTGTAACAGTCAGAAGTAAATCTGCATATTTTTGGTTGGTATTGCAGCTGGAACATGGGGATTAGGGAGGACGAATTTAACTTTAGTCTTTTAGTATAGGATCAGAGAACACTGGAAATTACAGGGCTTTTCTCATCATCACAACAGATGTGATCTCCGTGATTTTAAAATCTGGTGTTCAGATTTATAATAAAAATGAAAGATTATGCAGTACACAAATGAAAGATGGCATGCAGCCCCTTTATTAAATAGATTCTGGTTCAAAAGAAATCTTGTATACTTCTAACATCCTGCACTCTGTCACCTGGATTTCAGCAAAGGCCAGCTCCTCCCTTCCTTTCAGGTGCATCCTTTAAACAGAAGCTGCAGACAATATTACCCTCAAGATATATATTTATTTTTTAACTAGTTGTATATCTTTTAAATAATGTGCCTGTTTTATTTCTACAATAGAAACATAATTTCTGGATAGAAAATGAATTGTAGAACATGTGTAAAGTTCTGGATGCATAAAAAGGAACCAACACTGAAGACATCTCATTAGTACTTTATTTGGCATTGGAAATGATGAACGAGAGTTAGGTAATTAGTCCATGCTGATTAATAAATTTGGTTGACTTCTTAAGAAGGAGATGAAGGACTGATATTCCTAATGTAGCAACAGCCACGAGTTGTGTCCTGCTTCACACTCTGTTTTGACATGAGCTTCCCCCCTCACTAATTTTACTTTCTCAAATATTAAATATTAAGTACATCTTACAGTTTTTACCTCTGCAAACAAATTGGGCACTTCATGTAAGATTCAGAAATGAACAAGAGTGAGGTTTTCAACACTTGCACTTTTAGCATCAGATGCTAGACTCTGATGGCCAGCATTTTGAAACTAGCATTTAAAAACTAACCAATTAACTGATTCTGATCATTTTCTGGCAGGGGTCTGAGGACAGTGGTAGCAGATTGGCTTCCCTTCATACAACTTATTTAATTTTGCTTTCCATTGACCTCAATATAAAATTAGGCAAAGTGTATAATGGTTGGCTGATTTGTTAATGGCAGTTTTTCTGCCCCTAATAAATTTGAAAATCACCATCTGATTATTAGGGTAGATACTAAATGTGATAATGATTCATCTCGGGTTGCATAATTTACTGTTATTTTGTGTCTTACATTACCATCATCATTAATTTAAACTGTCAAGTAAACATCAGGAGTACTTCTACAAATTAAAGAGTTTAAGAGCATGTAAAGAGCCTTTAATAATCAGCTGGACTTTATGATTTTACTGGCACTTACATAAAACAGCAGCCCTTAAAGTGCTAATTAAGACAGAAGATAGCAAATGAGGGACAAGAGCTCAAAATCTTAACTGAAGCATTTATGTCAATGTGGTAAGTTCAGAAAATCATGAACCTTCAGAAGGTGCAACAGAACTTCCAAATAAATTAATCCTTCCAAAAATTATTTGTACACCTGCATTGCTGTAGATATGACCATGAAGCCTAAACGTTGCTCAGGTTTTCCAGGGAAAATAGAATTCTTCCTTCCCATAAGGATTCTGTCCTAATCAAAAATAGGATGCGAAGAGGAGATGTGGGGGAGGGGAACGCTGAGAATATTTATTGCAATGATAGCCTCTGACTGCTTTACAGAGCTCACTTAACATACTGCAAATTGGTTATTCTATTATTAAGTTTTCATTGTCTCATAGACGATGGATTATAGCATTTGATTAAAATATAATTATATTTACTTAGTTGTTTATTTGTTAAAAATGCCACTGTGTATAAAACTATAAAAATACTGACACTGAATTAATCAATTAGTTGATTAGGAACAGAGCACATGACTATGTTTTGCAGTCAAAGTTTGATGTTTGCCCCTTGGATGAATAACACTTTGATGGGTAAAGTCCTTAATTATGAGGTTCTGAGCCATATTTTAAAGATTTGTCATCTTCAAAGGCATGATATGGTGGATGTGCATTGGCTAGCAAAAGCTTGACTCTGTGCATGTTTTTTTTTCTTTTATTGAATGCTTGCTGAAATATATTTTATTCCATTGGAAGACTTACCATTTTAAAATAGAATAGGGGAATATTAAGCTAGTGCAGCAAAACGGCCCTGTGCCAAGTACTTATCCCATTTGAAGTATTTTAGCAAATCTGCTGCATCTTTAATTTCTAAATCCCAATTCATTTAATGAATGTATGAAGAATGTAGCTTGACTTGTTCAAGATAATCGGTCACATTTAGAGGGCAGAGTGCTTGTATCATTAATAAAATATTGTCTCATTCATTTAAAATGTACCATGTCATATTAATGAAATATCGTGATAAAAGGAAAAGGTCATGTATTAGAAATCCTAAGATAACTAATACAGTTGTTCAAATGGATTAGACAATTCCTTTGCTTGTGGTAATGAGAAAGGCACCAATTTAAATGGATGATGTGCTCAAGGATTTATTTTTCAGATAAAAATAATTAACTATTATTTTTGATGGACTACTTATTACAACATGCTTCAAAACAAACAAGCACTCAATTTGAAAATACTTCAAAAATTAGCATGTTGATCAAGAAATCCAATTTACCTATGTTCATGCAAAGTAATTCAGGCAATGTGTCATCCTGATTTTAGCTGTCAGCTTTAATGGCAGTGATTGGTCAGTGCAAATCCTATTTCTCCCTGGGAGATTTCAGCAGCAGCGCAACGTACTGAATGGCTAGTCCAAGTTATATTGTAGCTGATACATTACATACAGTTTTTAAAAGGGAGTAAAATATGGATGGAGAGAAAGTTGACAGAAGTACTACTACTGAAGCTAACCTGTAAAATTGTTTAGAAAGTACAATGTTCAGAAAATCACAATGGTTTTCTGAATAGTGTGCTGGACAAAGGAGAAGGGAGAATTATTATCTTCAGGTTATTATCTAACTTCCGGTTAGGATGCGCTATCGAACGCATGCGACAACTTCTGGTAGTCAAAAAGCTGAGAAATCCAACTAAAACATCACTAAAAATATTTTTTCTGAGGTAAATAGTGTTAAGTTATCACCACAAACAGTGAAGGGGCAAGCAGTGGCGAAATGGTGTTTTGCAGAACTGTTGCAAATGGAATTCTGATGCCCGTACAGCTGGCTCGGGAGTGAGCTTGGATTGCTCTGGGTGCCGAACTGATTTGAAGAGCTTGACAGCAGCTTCAGCTGGGCAACAAAATCTAGGCCAGGTGCAAGTTGCTGGGCAATGTGGTCTAGCCTTTTGCTATAGCTGGGTCCTCGTGTGAGGTACAATTCGCTGTTTAGACAATTTAAGCGCCAGCCCAGATCGGAGGTAAGAGCTGATTTCTCACTCTCCGCAATCTGCACTCATCTCTCCAGTGCGCTGGAGCCTTTTACTGTTCTGCTGTTGGGTCAGTTTAAACGTCAGCCCAGATAGACTGAAAAGAAGGTGTTGAGATCTGATTTCACTTGTCTTCTGCGATGTTCATCTTCATGGCACTGAGGCTATGAAGACTGCCCCAGCCGGTGTGCTCCGTGCCCATTAATATGATGAACTGATAAGTGAGGCTGTGGGCCTACTCCAGGCTGCTCTGGGGTTTGGGTCTGAGGACTCAATTTTGGTTTGAAATGCTGTTGTTCGCTTCAATTTTTGCATGATATTTTTTCTTTCTCTTGTGCATCGAGTGTTGGTCTTTTATTTAATTTTTTATCCTTTTCTTTCTTTAATTGGGTTCTTTCAGGTGTCTTGCTTTGTGGATACCTATGAGTGAGCAAATCTCAAGGTTGCATAATAAATGTACTTGAATCTTGAATCTTATCTGGAGAGGACCAGAAGTTCCTTGAGGCACTAACACAGTAGCAATTGGATTAGCGAGCTGTAGAATTTAGTAGTCTGAGTCAAACCCTGAGCGGCCAAATGCAAAAGATGTTGAATTACCTCTCTTGGGGTCAGTATATTCATCTTCAATGCCTACTAGCTGCCTCAGAGCACTTCTATTCACCGTGCCTCATCAACCATCTTTTAACAATCTCTGTCAATCAGTGTGCATACCTAACATACTCTTGCATTAACTACTGCAGCCTGTTTCAGGATGAACTATACAATAATATCGGACATTTTGCCAAAAGACATAGCACAGGACTTACTTACCTCCCTTTTGCAAGGCACATAAACCCTATTTAGCAACATGCAGTGAGAGGCATGAAGACCTATAAACAGTTCTTAATTCCTATAGGAAAGATGGTGCTAGTCATCAATGAAACACCTCTTACTAAAATTGTGGCCGAAGGCACAGGGGATTGTACTCTCAACCTTAAATCTGATCCTTCTTTTCATGTTGCACCTCTATCTTGATCTGCAAACTCTTCTGAATTGCAGGTAAACAGTGCAAGCACATTTTCCTTATTCCCGCACCACATCTTTGCCTTTGTTAGTCTTTTGTTTCAGACAGCAAAGGCTGGAAACTTGGTGAACAAAAACACTTCGGGACAGTGGGGGTGAAGGCACTCTGTCCCATGATTTCACACTTGCAACTTCTATTTTTTCTCCAACAAGTTCTTCTCACAATGGCACATTCACACAATTGTACATAATCTGATGTTAATATGCTCGACAAAGTAGTCAAAACCACCCATTATATCAGCCATCATTCACCCACTTCTGTTGGGTCCCCTCTCCACTGTTCCCATCTGACCACTGTACATTCATTTGATTCCGTGACTCCTTCCTATCAGATTCCATCATCTGCAGCACTTTATTGTCTACAACTATTATCTCAATCCTCTTGCTTTTTCTCATCCTTCTCTCCTCTTCTCCCCTTTCCTCACTTAGATTTGCCTATGATTTGACAGCTCTTGCTCCAGCCACTCCCTCACCTCTTTATGTAGGCTTATCTCCCCGCTATCTTCCAGTTCCCATGAAATATCTGAATCAATTGTGTGAACCTTTCAATTCCTTTCACCAATGCTACTTGACTCACTGAATTCCTTCAGAAAGTAGCATTGATCTTCAAGTACTCCCACCATCTTGGCTATGCTCCCTTCTCATTGTACCATCGGGAAGGAGGTACAGGAGCCCAATGTCTTTACCACCTGGTTCAGGAAAAGTTATTACTCCTGAGAGTTCTCATCAAGGATGACTTCACCTAGTCCCTTAATACCATCTCGCTGAAAAAGAAAGCACAGCAGTGCATCCACTTCCTTAGGAGATTGTGGCAAGTGAGGATCCCCCCCCCCACCTGTCTTAACTGCATTTCATAGGGGCACCATTGAGAGTGTCCTGATAAGTTCATCTCCATCTGGTATGGACGCAGCCAAGCATTGGAATGGAAGTCCCCATGAAGGACCATGAGAACAGCTAGGAGTATCATTGGGGTCTCTCTAGCATCCATCAGGAGGACTTACCAGGAACACTGCATACCCAGGACCCTTAGTTGTTTTGTACCTTAAAATACTTAATTTATACACTGTAGTTTTGTTTATTTATGTGTAATTCATCTGTAGATTTCATCCTTACTTTCATAAGTTAGTGTGTGTTATGTATGTTATGTGGACTACTGTCCTTTACACCCTGGTTTGGAGAAGCATTGTCTCGTTTGACGGTATACATCTATATACAGGTTTCCCCCGCCATCCGAAGGTAGAGCGTTCCTATGAAACGGTTCGTAAGCCGAAATGTCGTAAAGCGAAGAAGCAATTACCATTTACTTTTATGGGAAAATTTTGTGAATGTTCGCAGACACAAAAATAACCTACCAAATCATGCCAAATAACACATAAAACCTAAAATAACAGTAACATATAGTAAAAGCAGGAATGATATGATAAATACACAGCCTATATAAAGTAGAAATACTTTTCCACAATCATTACTGAACTGTTCTCCGTAGTGAAAATCTCACGCAAGCGCTGTTGGCAAAAACACGGCACAAGCACTCTCCAGTAACCTTTAAGCTTTGAAGCTGCCAAATCATACCAAATAACACGTAAAAATACACAGCCGATATAAAGTAGAAATAATGTATGTACAGTGTAGTATCACTTACCGGAATCGGGACAGCACAGAGCACACAGATGATGGTGTGTTAGACTGAGTCGTCGCAGGCTGGGTGGTGCAGTGGCCCCACCCTCCGGGCCACCAACCGATACATTGCCGCGAGGCATGCAGGGGTCCAGCGGTAGCCGGAATGCACCCAGCACATCTTTAAGAAAAAAGCCGAAATAAACATGCTAATTAATTACGTGCTGCCTGACAAGTAATTGTCGGCCCAGATCAGTGCCGATTGCCGATTGCATCGCCTCTGATCTGGGCCGACAATTGCATGTGGGGTGGCACCTAATTAATTAGCATGTTTATTTCGGCTTTTTTCTTAAAGATGTGCTGTGTGCCTCCCGACTACTGCTGCATTCTCTGCGAATCAGTACAGTATCTGTCCGCAGTCTGGGTGTTGGGGTGGTGGGACACTGGGGTGTCATCTCGTCGTCTGTTTCCATTAGAGCAGGCAGCTCATCTTCTCCTATGACTGCCTGCCTCGATGTCGAAGTTTGAGGTTTGTCGTCTGCTGTGGCTGATGTGGAAGGCTTGCTTGACTGCTGAGCCTCGCGCATTTTTCTATCATACAGTTCTTTGTAAGGACCCAAAGAATCTTGCAAATGTCCCCTAAACCTATGTACCCTTTCAAAATTAAAGTCATACTTTATCATTACTCATTCAGTTTCGATTGTTATCCTTTCCTCTTCCAATTGCATCAGCTCTTCATCTATCAGTTCTTGGTCATGGGATGCCAAAACCTCTTCAACATCACCTTTGTCAGCTTCCACAAGCCAAACTCACTTTGTCCTTGTTTCGTTCACCACGATCGAAACGCTTAATTATGCCTAGTTTTACGCTAAGTGTAACACCCTTACGAGCTCTTTCAGGCTTTTCCAACACCATAGAACTCATCTTGCAAATGACTGCTCACAGGCTCGTATTAAAGCAATGCTAGCGAGAATGCCATTCTGAATCCCATGATGGGGGAGTCTAGTACGAGAGGGCATGACTTAAGGATTGAAGGGCGCCTTTTCAGAACAGAAATGCGAAGAAATTTTTTTAGTCAGAGGGTGGTGAATCTATGGAATTTGTTGCCACGGGCAGCAGTGGAGACCAACTCATTGGGTGTATTTAAGGCAGAGATTGATAGGTATCTGAGTAGCCAGAGCATCAAAGGTTATGGTGAGAAGATGGGGGAGTGGGACTAAATAGGAGAATGGATCAGCTCATGATAAAATGGCGGAGCAGACTCGATGGGCTGAATGGCCTACTTCTGATCCTTTGTCTTATGGTCTTATGGTCTTATGGGAATCCGGGGAGAGCGGCTGCTCGGGGCGCGCGCGGCTTTTTATTGTGCGCTGATTTTTTTCGTGCGCTGAATTTTTTTCGTAACAGTGAAAACACCTTCTGAAAGCGAAAACAGGGTACTAATGTAGGTCTTTCATAAGAAAGCGAAAATAGAGTACTAATGTAGGTCTTTCGTAATAGTGAGGTTTCATAAAGCGAACGTTCGAAAAGCAGGGGGCACCTGTAGTTAAATGACAATAACCATGACTCGATTTGACTACTTTTCAATCATCCGCTTCCTGAACCAGTGTGGACAACGTCACTCACCTCAGCACCGATCTGATCACTGAACACAACCTATGGACTCACTTTCAAGACTCTACAAATCATGTTCTCAGTTGTATTTATTTATTTTGTATTTGCACAGTTTGTCTTCTTTTGAAACATCAGTTGCTTGTCCGTTTTATGTATAAGTTTTTAGTGATTCTATTATAGTTATTTGTTCTATCATGAATGCCTGCAAGAAAATGAATCTCAGGGTAGTATTTGGTGACATACTGTGTGTGTGTGTGTGTGTGTGTGTATAAAATTGAAGTTTATTAGATTATTTTATTAGATCATGAGGACACACAGTCCTCTTTTATTGTCATTTAGTAATGCATGCTTTAAGAAATGATACAATGTTTTTCCAGAATGATATCACAGAAACACATGATAAACCCACTGAAAAACTGACAAAAACCACATAATTATAACATATAGTTACAACAGTGCAAAGCAATACCGTAATTTGATAAGAACAGACCATGGAACGGTAAAAGTCTAAAAGTTTCTCGAAAGTCCCATCATCTCACGCAGACGGTGAACCTCCAGCACCGCAAACTTGCCGATGCAGCATCCTGGAAGCATCCGACCACAGTCCGACTCCGAGTCTATCCGAAAAACTCCGAGCCTCCGACCAGCTCTCCGACACCGAGCACTGAGCACCATCTCTGCTGAGCGCTTTGATCCCGGCCCCGGCAACAGGCGATACGCAAAGCCAATGATATATATATATCATTGAAGTTTAAATTATGCATTTGCTCGTTGTTGCACTTGCAGTCTTTTGTGTCTCTAGTCTACAGCCCAAATTGGAGTTGGAGGTAACTGGATGGAGAGCCATCATGAATGACTTGCTAGAATAGAGCTTGAAGCCTGTTCTTTGCCAGACTGGTGGCCATCCCCATTTGCACTCTTGACCCAATCATTATCAATGTTTACAATGACGTAACTGTCATTGCAAAACAAACAACATTTGTCTGAGTTGCAGAGAAAAATTAGACTTTTGCTAAACAAGCTCAGAATGCTCTCATGAGGGGTGTGTTTTATATTGTTTAAAGAACTTGAATGTAGTGCCTGGAATCCAGCAATCTATCAGCTAGGGTGCTGAAGCCGTGCCCCAGAGAAGCAGTAACGGTTCTGTTGTAATTTCAGCATTTATCCTCCTAAACATACTGGTTCAGCATTGTTGTTGTATGTCAGCCAAACAGCCAGCCTCGCTGGCTACTGAGAGGGCGTAGTTCAAAGCTGGCACACACCCTTGTAATATTGCAACATCAATTAGAAGAAGTCAACAATCAAATTATTTCTAACTATTTGTTTATTTCTTTCTTTGAGGTGAGTTCAGGAGGTGCTTTTGCTGTTAGATTCATGTTTAGTTGCATATGCAGAAAGGAGGGTGTAGGCTGGTGAATGTACCTCTAAATAGCTGATGTTAAATTACAGTTGGACATTGATTGATTTAAATATTCTGTATATTCTGGTGGGAATTCACATCACAGACAGTCATCAATATGGAATGATAGGTGGGCACTTTTAAGTGTTCTAGTTGTCCTCAAAAAGTGATTATGCAGAATTGATAATTCTGGATCAAATGTTGTCCATGTGTTCACTTTAACTTTATTCCATTCCGCTTTTGAATGTTTGTTTTATTGTTAATTTCTTTGGCAATAATACCTGAAATTATATTGCAAATTAATTGTACTCTGTGTTGTCATTCCACTAATTTCTAGCAGTATGATATTACAATGTAAACAGAACAATTATTTATAGTTCTTAAATAAATTGGAAAATACATTCATTTTGCACACTAGTTATTACTACAATTGCAATGAAGTATGCAGTCGTAAAAATATGTACATTACTCTGGTCCCGATGTAACATTTGAACCAAGTTACTAGCAATATCGAATCATGCAATGCCAAAAAATGGATCATTTTGCCCCTTGTTATATAACTCAAAATGAAAAAAATAACTGATTCTGATAGTATTCTTTTGGGAATAGAGTGCTGGAGGGGATTGAGGTTTAGTGTTATAAGTAAGCTGTGAATGTTTCATTAATGCATGGCTACACCAGAAAAATAGTTTGAAAATCTATTCTAAAATGTTTCATACATTTATGGAATGAACAGCTGTATTGTAGACAATGTCTGGAGAAAATTCCTCAGATCGGATTGAATGGATAGGAAACTCATTGCGTTCCATATCATTGGCCACTGATGCAATTCATAGTTTTTACCAAATTAGGTGGGTGTTTCAAACGAATGCCACTAGAAATGGTCTCTGCATCCCTCAGATTGGAAATAAAATAACAACTCAGGTTCCTGCCTCTATATGCTATTCACTATGGGTGCTTACTACTGAACCGTGACAGGTGAACAGAAGCAACACATACAACATGCTGGGGGAACTCAGCAGGCCAGGCGGCGTCTATGGAAAAAGTACAGTCGACATTTTGGGCTGAGACCCTTTGGTAGGACTGGAGGAAAAAAGCTGAAGAGTAGATTTAAAACGTGGGTGGAGGGGAGGGAGAAACACAAGGTGATAGGTGAAACCTGAAGGGCGAGGGATGAAGTAAAGAGCTGGGAAGTTGATTGGTGAAAGAGAAACAGGACTGGAAAAGGGGGTGTCTGATAGGAGAGGACAGAAGGCCATGGAAGAAAGAAAAGTGTGGGAGGGAGGAACACCACGGGAGGTGATAGGCTGACAAGGAGATAAGGTGAGAGAGGGAGGGGATGGGGAATGGTGAAGGAAAGTGGGGTTCGGGGCATTACTGGAAGTTCCAGCATTTTCTGGCAGACAATGCTTTGGTGCTTTGCCTTAGGTGCTTGGCAAAGTGGTCTCCCAATCTATGTTGGGACGTACTGACATATAGGAGGCCACACCAGGTCCAGTGGACACAGTATATGACCCCAACAGACTCACAGGTGAAGAGTCGCCTCACCTGGAAGGACTGTTTGTGACTCTGAATGATAGTGAGGGAGGAGGTGTAGGGGCAGCTGTAGCACTTGTTCTGTGGGGAGGGACGAATGGACAAAGGAGTCACATAGGGAGCAATTCCTGTTGAAAGCTGAAAGTGTGGGGGGGAGGGAAAGGTGTGCTTGGTGTGGAATCCCTTTGGAGATGGCGGAAGTTGTGGAGAATTATGTGCTGGACGCGGAGGTCGGTGAGGACAAGAGGAACCTTATCCTTGGTAGGGTGGCGGGAGGATGGGGTAAGAGCAGACATGCGTCCACCAGAAGAAACAGGATCTCCCAGGGGCCACCCATTTTAATTCCACTTCCCATTCTCATTCTGATATGTCAATTCATGGCCTCCTCTACTGTCGCTGTCGCGATGAGTTCCTCCAACTTAGGTTGGAGAACCAGCACCCTATATTCTGTCTGGGTAGCCTCCAACCAGATGGCATGAATATTGATTTCTCAAACTTCCAGTAATGTTCCCCCCTCCCAATTCACCATTTCCCATCCCCTTCTCCCTCTCTTATCTTATCTCCTTGCCTGCCCATCGCCTCCCTCTGGTGCTCCTCTCCCCTTCTCTTTCTTTCATAGCCTTTTGTCCTCTCTTATCAGATTGCCCCTTTTCCAGCACTATATCTCTTTCACCAATCAACTTCCTAGCTCTTTACTTCATCCATCCCCCTTCCAGTTTCACCTATCACCTTGTGTTTCTCCCTCCCCTCCACCCACCTTTTAAATCTACTCATTATCTTTTTTTTTCTACAGTCCTGCAGAAGGGTCTCGGCCCAAAATATTGACTGTCTCTTTTTCCATAGATGCTGCCTGGTCTGCTGAATTCCTCCAGCATTTTTGTGTGTGTTGCTTGGCTTTCCAGCATCTGCAGATTTTCTCTGGTTTGTGATAGGTGAACAGAAGCTTGGTTGTGATGGTCTACGGCTAAGTGGTCTGATGAAACTCACTGCTGAGGTTGCAGTATGAAGAAATATATCTTAGGTTCATACTGTAACAGGATTAATGCCTTCAGGATGGAGGGGAAAGGAAGTGGAGGAAGATACCAAAATGAAATCAATGTGCAGAATACTGGAATCAACATGAATGTTCCACTTTCATTATGAAAAAGGTGACTTTCCCTTCTCCCACCATAATCTCAACAGAAGATCGCTTACATGGTAAAATACACAGCAACCTAGAGTGACTCTATATCTACCTTTTACTCCTTTAATGTAGCTATGCTTTTCAAATAGCTGCGTGATTGCACTGATTTTTTTTTCTCAAGCTTGGCTTAAGTATTTGAATTCTAACCATTTATCTGATGCAAGGATTTAACGTCGCAGTCTACAGGATTAAAATCCTTCATTGGGATTCCGGTTTCTTTTGCTGTTGTACTTCAGCATAACCTTAATACTGTATCTGGAAACTTGGCACCATAGCAACAAAAGCAAACTTTGAAAGAAGTTCTCATTTTTACTCTTATAAGCAGTACATTGATGCTTCATCATGTTTATGAAGTCCAATAAAAATAAACAATTAAATCACTATCAGAAACTCAATCTAGCTTTTCTCAATGTAATAATATATTTATTTGGTTAAGCATTTAATTATATGAATTAAATGTTTAAAATATTTTACAAATTGGTAAAGACAATAGTTCCCTTTAATGGAGTAACTTGCCCTTTGAAGTCTTTTTGCATTTGGGTGGTCTTTTTATTTTAGTGTTTCGATATACTCCCTGCTCCTTGTATACCTTCACAGGCTGAATAATAGCATTGAGTCATTCTAGTTCCATTCAGCTCCAGTGTCAGTTGTCCACAGTCCACATTCAATACCATTTATCTATTTCTTAAGGCACCTGTAACTCAATATAATACACAATGTCACCCATAGCCAATGAAGCCTCTTTTCTCCTTAAATGAATCACCGTCCCAGTGTCGTATATAATCCATTCTGCTGCTTGTGATTTGCAGTTTCAATGAATTATACAATGACCCATTAAGTCTTGCCTGGGACTAAGCAAATGTTTTTTGTTCTAATTTGGCAGAAGCAGATGTGATATGGAGAACAGGTACCCCTGGGAGTTGTCAACTGACAAGGCAGTGAAATGGGCCTCAGAAAGGGGAAGATAACTCATCCATGGAGAATTCATTGACCCTCATCTCTTTGTTTTGGTCCTTTAAAGTCTGCCAATTATACCAGACAATTCTACTTCTACAGAGACAACAGACAGTCATTTTGCTGAGTTACATGTCAAGGAAATTTTCCTGAGCAGCATTTTGAGAAAGCACTTCTGGGTATTTCTCTTGGTTCTTGATCAGGCATACTCTATGTTATTTGGTATCTTAAAGTGTTTAGAAATTCCAGTCATATTGGCACTGACCTGAGCAACACAGGCTGGATAAGCATGTTGCAACAGAGCTTGTAATCTTTTTGATATTACCTTTGAAAGTGGTGCAAATAAAAATACAGAATTGTGAAGCAGGCATTTCAAAACAGTAACTAGCAATTAATATGTTAAATTAAAAATAATACACATTATTTTGAAATGCCAAAATGAAATTTTCTCAGTTGACTGTCTCCTCTGAATGATTCTCCCGGCTACAACCGTAACAACTTAGGAAAATAACCTGGTACAATGCCCAAGAGACCATTCCACTTCCTAATTGGAGGCAAAGGCAATGAGTACTGACAAACCACCAAAATGTGAAAACAACATTAGCCATCATACTGACCATGTCCAACAACCCAGCACATATCCTTTCCAACAGTGGTCACTGGATACCAACCAAAATTGACAACTTTTTGTCTCTTTCTTGATCTATGATTACGGAGGACAGCTTTATTGGTCTGGTTTTGTTGTTCTGCTTGTATTCTATCTAAGCTTAGCACAATTTAGCACAAAAGTTATGAGATTTGTGACCTTGTGCATGTACACAGTCTAACTATTCACTTAGGAGTACGCATGATATTTAATTTCTCAGAACTTAAATATCATGTCCACTATTTATTCCAACATGAATAAGTGTGCTAAATTAATTTTTACTGGCAGCATCATCACCTACCTGTATTAGTCTCATCTTCCAGCTCGGGGCTCATTGCCTTCAATGCCTAGACTATCAATCTCCTTTGCCAGGCATTTCAAATGCTGGGATCTGCTTCCACCACTTTCTCAAGCAGTGCATTCCAAGTACTCACCACTCTCCAGGTGAAGGACAGCCTCCTCTAAATCTCCTGACACTTACGCGAACTCTCTGTCCTCACCTATGATATGGGGAAATATCCTATAGGCTACCCTATCTAAACTCATCATAATCTTGTATACCTCAATAATATTCCATGCTAACTTTCTCCACTTCAGAGAGAACAGTCCAACCCTTTCTGGTCTCCCCTCATAACTGAAATGCCCGATCTGAGCCAATGTCCTGGTGAATCTCCTATGCACCTGCTCTAGCATTCTCTCATCCTTCATATAGTGTACTGACTAGAACTACACGTAGTACGCCAGCTGAGGTCTGACCGATGTCTAATAAATTTAGAGCATAATCTCCTTACTCTTTCAGCATGAGCCATTTGCCACTCGTGTCCAACTCATCACCTGCAGCCTCTTTAAACCCAGTTCTCTTCCACAGCCCTTGTTCACTCATTCAAACTAGCCAGCCTCAACGTTGCTTCTAGCCTTCAGTTACTTTGTTGCCTTGTCAAGTTATATATCTGTTCTCTCTTATTTTGTAGCCCCTGTTGGCTTATTATTTTACAGTTTATTATTAAAGTTATTGCTCAACTCAAAACTGTCTTCAGCGTTCTGTGTTTTGGTCAAGCCTCCTCTACATTTCTCTCTCCTCATTTGAAACACTCCAGGGGCCCAGCTGTTTTCCGAGCCTTCATCAATGAGATCCTCCGATACATGCTACAGAGGTACATGTTTGTCGACTTCGACGACATCCTCATCTTCTCCACGGATCCCCAAGAGCATGAATGTCACTTCTGGTCAATTCTGCTGTATTTTCTCGAAAACCACAGTACTGCAAGTTGCAGAAATGCCATTTCCACACCCCAGTCATTTCCTTCCAGGATTATATTCTTTCACCCCAAGGCATAACCATAGACCTGAAGTGCGTGCTGTTTCGACTGTGCTCCCTCAAACAGGTATAGTGCTTCTTGTGCTTCTCCAGCTTCCACCTCTGGTTCATCGGAAACTACAGCCAAATTGCCGCTTATCTCATCTTCTTCACCAAATCGCCCACCTCGCGGATAACCTGGTCTCCTGCAGCAGATCATGCTTTTGAGAAGCTCAAGAGATGCTTCACCACCACTAGCGTCCTCTGCCATCCAAACCCCACCGGACCTTTTGTGGTAGAGGTGGACGCATCCGATGTGGGTGCAGGGACCATCCTCTCCTAGCAAGGACCGGATGAGAATACGTACCCTTGTGCTCTCTTCTTGTGCAATTCAGCCCTACACAGTTCTGGTGGCACACCAAAGTTGAAAATCTGCGTCGTTAGTTCATTGTCTGCCCTCAATGGGCCCACAAGGCTCTTACAGCCCCTGCGGGTCCCTCGACATACAAAGTCGCACATCACCATAGATTTCATCACGGGTGTGCCACCTTCTAATGGGGCCACATTGATGGTACTGACAGTGGTGGACTGGTTCTTCAAGGTGGCCCACTTCATTGCACTTCCAAAACTTCCATCAGCCGCTGAGATGTCGGACATGCTTCTCCAACATGTAGTTCACCTCCGTGGCTTCCCCAGAACATTGTGTCAGACCAGGTGATGTAATTTTTCTCCCAATTCTGGTGAGCCTTCTCGTCCCTCCTTCACATCTCAGTGGGTTTGTTCTCCAGCTATCATGGCCAGTCAGAAGAAGTTTCTATAGTGCTTTGCCATCTCTAACCCTTCCACATGGAAGAAGTATCTGCTCTGAGCTGAGCTGTCCCACAATCTACACACCTTCTCTGCCACAGGTATGTCACCCTTTTCAGTGTCTCATGCCTACCAACCCCCACTGTAGCCCTCGCAGGAGTAAATGGTCTCATTCTCATCTTCCAGCACCCTGGTTCGCTGATACGGAATGTTTGGAAGAGAGCACAGAGGGTTATCCTACAGCAACCATGCTTAATATCACCAGGCCAACTGCTGTCAGCACCTGGCCAGACTGCTCTCACCTGGAGACCATGACTGGCTGTCCACCCGAGATCTCCCCCTTGCACTGACTTCCACAAGCTCTCGCCCTGTTACACTAGTCCCATTAAGATTACCCATTTCATCAATCCAGTCACTTACCATCTCTCAGGATCACATGTACCTCCCCCTTGTCCTGCCTCAAGCCCGCTGTCCAAGGACCACTTTACCCACTGGTGCCTCATATCTGGAACCTAGGATGGTGGAAGGTGCTCCAGAGTACATAGGTCACTGGTTGATGGATTTATATTGTCGAGGTTGGGGTGTACTGTCCAATTACACCTTGGAGCCATCACGCCTCGCGGAATTTCATTGGACCCTTCCAGATCATCCTAGGCTGTTGGAGGCTGACCTTAGGGGGGAGGGGTTCCCTTAGCTCTTCATCCAGCTAACAGGAGTCACCTTCCACTTGTTTCCAACTCATCACCTGCAGCCTATTTAAACCCAGCCCTTCTGCGGTCCTTTATCACTCCTTTGAAACAGCCAGCTTCAACCAGTTGCTCCTGGCCTTCAATTACTTTGTTGCCTTGTCGAGCTAAGTATTTGTTCTCTCCTGCTTTGTGGCTCTTCATGGCCTGCTATTTTGCAGTTTATTATTGAAGTTATCGCTCTCCGCTAAATCACCTTCGCTACTCTGCTAGCCTCCACTGTACTTCCCTACAGTCCTGACTAATGAAGTAATCCTTTTTCACCATGTTATTCAACGCGCTGACAAGCACCATTGGGCTTTCACACCAAGATGACTCTGTTTCTCACTAATTCCTTGGATCTTGCCATTTATAGTAATTCAAGAGTGAATTAATATTTCAGGTCAGAGATCTAATCATGGATCTTCAACTTCACAGTTCAAAAAGTTCAAAGTGAATTTATTATCAAAGTACATATATGTCAGAATAAATTACCCTGAGATTCAATTTCTTGTGAGCGTTCACAGTAGATATAAAGAAACACAATAGAATCAATTAAAGATCACACACGACAGAGACGGACAAACAACCAGTGTACAAAAGAAACAAACTGTGCAAATACTAAACTAAAAGAAAATAAAAAAAATACAAAATAAATATGTAATAAATATCAAGAGCACAAGTCATAGAGTCCTTGAAAGTGAGTCCACAGGTTGTGCAATCAGTTCACTCTTGAGGTGAGTGAAGTTAGCCACCCTGATTCAGGAGCCTGATGGTTGAGGTTGTATCGGAGGGTTAGGAAGGTAGGTAGAGGGGGAGGCATGGCTCTACTGGTAATGAATGGCATCAAATCAGTAGAAAGGTGTGACATAGGATTGGGAGATGTTGAATCCTTGTGGATTGAGTTAAGAAATTGCAAGGGTAAAAGGACGCTGATGGCAGTTATATATAGGCCTCCAACAGTGGCTGGGAGGTGGACCACAGATTGCAACAGGAAATAGAAAAGGTGTGTCAAAAGGGAAATGTTATGATAGTCATGGGAGATCTTAACATGCAGGTTGTTTGGGAAAATGAGGTTGGCACTGGATCTCAAGAGAGCGAGTTTGTTGAATGCCTAAGAGATGCTTTTTAGAACAGTTTGTCATTGACCCTACTAGGGGATCAGTTGTACTGGATTGGGTGTTATGTAATGAACTGGAGGCGACTAGGGAGCTTAAGGTAAAAGAACACTTAGGAATGAGTGATCAGATTATGATTGAGTTCATCTTGAAATTTCATAAGGAGAAAGTAAAGTCTGATGTACCAATATGTCAGTGGAGTAAGGGAAATTACATTGGTATGAGAGAGGAGTTGGCCAAAGTAAATTGGAAGGAGCTGCTGGCAGGGATGTCAGCAGAACAGCAATGGCACATATTTCTGGGAAAGATGAGCAATGTGCAGGGCATGTGTATTCCAAAAGTGAAGGAATACTCAAATGGCAAAATAGTACAATTGTGGCTGACAAGAGAAGTCAAAACTAATGTAAAAACAAAAGAGAGGGCATACAACAAAGCAAAAATTAGTGGGAAGATAGAGGATTGGGATATTTTTAAAAACCTACAGAGAGCAACTAAAAGAATCTTTAGAAAGGAAAAGATGAAATATGAAAGCAAGCAAGCAAACAATATCAAAGTGGACAGTAAATTAAAAAAATAAAAGAGAGATGAGAGTGGATATAGGACAGCTAGAAAATGAGGCAGGAGAAATAATAACGGGGGACAAGGAGATGAAAGATGAACTAAATGAGTATTTTACATCAGTCCTCACCGTGGAAGACACTAGCAATGTGCCAGATGTTGTAGTGTGTGAAGGAAGAGAACTGGGTGCAGTTACTATTACAAAGAAGGTGCTCAAAACGCTGAAAGACCTAAAAGTACATAAATCATCTGGACTAGATGAACAGCACCCCAGGGCTCTGAAAGAGGTAGCGTTAGAAATTGTGGCAGCATTAGAAATGATCTTTCAAAAATTATTGGACTCTGGCATGGACTGGAAAATTACAAATGTCACTCCACTCTTTAAGCAAGAAGGATGACAGTAGAAATGAAATTATAGACCAGTTAATCTGACCTCAGTGGTTGGGAAGATGTTAGAGTCAATTGTTAAGAATGAGGTGATGGAGTACTTGGTGAAACAGGACAACATAGGACAACATCAGCCTAGTTTCCTTAAGGGAAAATCCTGCCTGATGAACCTGTTGGAATTCTTTGAGGAGATTACAAGTAGGATAGATAAAGGGAATACTGTGGATGTATATTTAGACTTCCAGAAGGCCTTTGACAAGGTGCCACACATGAGGCTGCTTACCAAGTTAACAGCCCGTGGTATTACAGTAAAGTTACTAAGGTGGTTAGAGCATTGGATGATTGAAAGAAGGCAGCGAGTGGGAATAAAAGGATCCTTGTCTAGTTGGCTGCCAGAGGTTAGTGGTGTTCTGCAGGGGCCGGTGTTGGGACCACTTCTTTATATGCTGTATATATATGATTTAGATGATGAAATACGAGATTGCAGATGGTATGAAGATCGGTGGAGGGGCAGGTAGTGTTGGGAAATAGGTAAGCTGCATGAGGACTTAGACAAATTCGGAGAATGGGCAAGAGGTAGGATGCAGAAGGACTTAGACAGATTAGAAGAATGGCAAGAAAATGGCAAATGAAATACAAGGTTGGAAAATACATGGTCATGCACTTGGGTAGTAGAAATAAATGAGCAGACTATGTTCTAAACGGGGAGGAAATCCAAAAATCTGAGATGCAAAGGGACTTGGGAGTCCTTGTGCAGAACACCCTAAAGGTTAACTTGCTGGTTGAGTCAGTGGTGAGGAAGGCAAATGCCATGTTAGCATTCATTTCAAGAGGTCTACAATACAAGAGCAGGGATGTGATGCTGAAGATATATAAGGTACGGGCGAGGCCTCACCTTGAGTATTGTGTACAGGTTTAGGGTCCTCATCTTAGGAAAGATGTGCTGGCATTGGAGAGGGTCCAGAGGAGGTTCACAAGGATGATTCTGGGAATGAAAAGGTTATCATACAAGGAACGTTTGATTGTTCTGAGTCTGTTCTCGCTGGAATTCAGAAGGATGAGGAGGGATCTCATTGAAACTTTTCCAATGTTGAAAGGACTAGATAGAATAGATGTGGAAAGGATGTTTCCCATGGTGGGAGAGTCTTGGACAAGAGGGCACAGCCTCAGGATAGAGGGGTGTCCATTCAAACCAGAGATGCGGTGAAATTTCTTTAGCCAGAGAGTGGTGAATTTGTGGAAATTGTTGCCACGTGCAGCTGTGGAGGCCAGGTCACTGGGTTTATTTAAGGCAGAGATTGATAGATTCTTGATTGGATATGGCTTCAAAGGTTATGAGGAGAAGGCTGGGAAATGTGGTTGAGGAGGAGGAAATTAAAAATCAGCCATGATTGAATGGTGGAACAGACTCGATGGGCCAAATGGCCTAATTCTGCTCCCATTTCTTATGGTCTTTTGCTTTTATAACTGCTCCTGAACTTGTGGTGTGAGACTTGAGGCCTCCTTCCTGATGGCAGTACTGATAAGAGAGCATGGCCTGGATGGTGTGGGTCTTTGATGACAGATGCTGCTTTCTTGCGATTGTGCTCCTTATAAATGTGCTCAGTGGTGGGGAGGGACTTACTGATGATGGGCTGGGCTGTATTCACTATTTTTGTAGTGTTTTTTCCATTCAAGGACATTGATGTTTCCATACCAGGCCATGATGCAACTTGTCAGATACACTCTATTGTGCATCTATAGAAGATAGCTAAATTTTTAGATGACATGCAGAACTTGCACAAATGTCTAAAAAAGTAGAGGTGCTACCATGCCTTCTTTGTAATGGCAGTTACATACCGGATCCCAGGACAGATCCTCTGAAGTGATCAAGTCGAGGAATATAAAGTTGCTGACTTTCTCCACATCTGAATCTCTGATGAGGACTGCCTCAAGGACCTCTGGTTTCCTCCTCCTGTAGTCAACAATCAGGTCTTTGGTTTTACTAACATCGAGTGAGAGGCTGTTACAGCACCATTCGCCAGATTCTCTATTTTCCTCTAATGTATGATTCATCACCACCTTTGATTTGGCCCACAACAGTGGTGTTGTTCCCAAACTTACATATGGCATTGGAGCTGTACTTAGCCTCACAGCCATAAGTATAAAGAGAGTAGAGCAGGGGGCTAAGCACATAGCCTTATGATGTACCTGAGGGAGATTTTGGAGGAGATTTTGTTGCCAATCCATATTGAGTGGGGTCTACAAGTGAGAAATTCAAGAGTCTAGTTGCACAAGAAGATATTGAGGCCTAGGTCTTGGTGTTTATTGATTAGTTTTGAGGGAATTATAGTATTGAATGCAGAGTTGTAGTTTGATGTTTGCATCTTCACTGTCCAGATGTTCCACAACTAAGTTGAGAGCCAATGAAATGACATCTAACATTGGCCTGTTGTGAAGGTATGTGAGTTGGAGCAGATCTAAGTTGTTCATCAGGCAAGAGTTGATATGTTTCTCAAAGCACTTCTTCGTAATGGATATAAGTGCTACTGAATGATAATCATTGAGGCAGGTTACCTTGTTCTTGGACACTGGTATAATTAAAGACTGCTTGAAGTAATGATTTTCCTCAGACTACCGATGCAAGAGGTTAAAGATATTAGTGAACACACCAGTCTGTTGAATAGCACTGGTATTCAGCACTCGGTCAGAAACATAGAAACATAGAAAATAGGTGCAGGAGTAGGGCATTTGGCCCTTCGAGTCTGCACCGCCATTCAGAATGATCATGGCTGATCACCCAACTCAGAACCCTGTACCTGCCTTCCCTCCATACCCCCTGATCCCTTTAGCCAACAAGGTACCCTGTCTGGGCTGTTTGCTTTCATGGGTTCACCCGCGTGAATGCTGCTCTCATGTCAGCCTCAGAGATTGAAATCACAAGGTGTGGGAGTTCATGTTTTTATGGTCAAAGTGAGCATAAATGGCGTTAAGCTAATCTGGGAGCAAAACTTTGTTACCACATATGTCGCTTACTTTTACTTTGTAGGAGGTGATAGCATCCAAGCCCTGCCACAGTTGTTGAGCATCCTTCAGTGATTCAAGTTTGGTCCAGAATTGCCACTCTGTATGGGTGTGCTTGGACATATTGTGCTTTGCTTGGTCTCACACAGCTGACCTATCCCTTAGCAGATTGTGGATTTCTTGGTTCATCCAAGGCTTCTGGTTGAGGAAGACTGAATGATTCTGTAGGTACACACTTGTCTGTGATTGTCTTTATAAAGTCTTTGAAATATTAAGCCTGTCCCTTGTTCTGCAAATGCTACCTGACCTGCTAAGTGCTTGCATTATTTTCTGCTGTTATTTGGTGCATTTTCTCCCCACTGGTGATAACAAGGCTTGCTGAGTATTCTCAGCATTTCTTGTCTTTGTAAAATGTTTCTAGCATATGCACTTTTTTCTACTGTTCAGTTCCTTGTCGTTTCTGATGTTACTCAGTTTTCCTGTCTGGATGATTGCTGCCTGTTCTGCTGGGCTTCCCAGTATTCTCTTTTATTCCAGATTTCCAGCGGCTGTTGTGCTCTGTATCTCAGTTTCAGAAGGTTCTTGTTTTTCTCTCTACCGATACCTGCTCCAGACAGATTGGTTGCAATTACAAATCTTCACCGCCCCCCCCCCCCAGTCGACACTAATTAATTATTTTGATCTGACCCATCACAGACACCCCCTTTGTTTTCCCCACTTCTTCAATATTTATCTTCCTTTCTTTACAGATGCTGCTTGTCCTGCTGAATATTTCCAGCATCATCTAAACACAGTACACCTAGACACACAGACTTGTGTTGCAGAGATCAGACCTTCTGCAAGGTTGCTGCCAGAGGGACTGAAACTCTGCCGTCCCGGTTAACACTCTATTCTAACATATTTTGAGCTCTGGGATGTGTTCTGTGAGCTGCTGCCCTTCTCTGGGGAAGAGCTAATAGTTCATGGATGAATAATTGGCTATCCATTGTTACAGAAGTAATAGGAAAGACAATACCTGCCATTAATATTTAGAAGCAGGCCCATTGTCCCACTAAGGCTATGCCAAATCCTAGAGCATTTCTATTCCCATTTATTCCTCTGTGATCTGTTATCTCACTTGTGCTTGTTCACACACTACCCCTCCCCAACCCCAAAAACAAAAATTCCCACCGGAACGCCACACTGGGAGCAATTTAGAGTAAAGTCAATCAATCTAACAACCATGATACCTTTGTGAAGTGGGTTGAAATCAGAACACGGAGGGAGGGGGGAGGGGAGTCACACACAATTATTAGTAGACTGCAGTGGAGGTCAGATTTGAACCTGGCATGTTGTTTTCCTTGGTTCCAGCATCTATGATTTAGAGAAAATAAAATTGTCAACAGCAGAAGAATGGTGCTAGGAGAATGCATGTTACCTCTTCTGTGACTTGGATCAGTTCCAGTTTGCCTAGCTTCACACAGGTCAACAGCAGACACTATTTTATTGGCTCTTCACTCAACCCTGGGACATCTGGACCATGAGGGTGCATGCCCCATGATGCTCTTCATTGACTACAGCTCTGCATTCAACACCACCATTCCCTCAAAATTAATCAATAAGCTCCAAGAATTAGGTCTAGCTACCTCCTTGTACAACTGGATCCTCAATTTCCTCACTTGCAGACCCCAGTCAGATTGGATTGGCAATAACATCTCCTCCACAAGCACAGGTGCACCACAAGGCTATTTGCTTACGCCCCTGCTCTACTCACTTTATACTTATGACTGTGAAGCTAAGCACAGCTCCAATGCCATATTTAATTTTGTTGACAACACCATTGTTGTTGGTTGAACCAAAGGAGGTGATAAATCAGCATATAGGAGGGAGATTAAAATTCTGTCTGTATGGTGCTACAACAACATCTCACTGAACATCAGCAAAACCAAAGATCTGATTATAAACTACAGGAGAATGAAACCATAAACCAGGTCTCATCAGGGAACGGGAGGTGGAGAGAGTCAGTAACTTTAAAGTCCTTGGCCTTATCATTTAAGAAGATCTATCTTGTGACCAGCACATATGTACCAATACAGAGAAGGTATGGCAGCTCTTCCACTTTCTTAGATTTGACGTGTCAGCTAAAACTTTGTGTAGATTTGGTATGTCATCTGAAACTTTGACAAACTTCTATAGATGCACAGTGGAGAGTATCCTGACTGGTTGTATCACGGTCTGGTGTGGAAATACCAATGCCCATGAACTGAAAGACCTACAAAAAGTAGTGGGCACAGCCCAGTTCTTCACAGGAAATGCACCCCCCCCACACCCCAGAGTGAGCACATCTACAAGGAGCACTGGTATAAGAAAGCAGCATCGGTTATCAAGGACCACCACCATCAGTTCATGCTCTCTTCTCACTGGTGCCATTGGGAAGGAGGTAAAGAAACCTTGGGTCCCACACCACCAGGTTCAGGAACAGTTATTACCCTTCAACCATCCGACTCCTGAACCAGAGAAGATAACTTAACTCACCTGAGCACTGAATTGATTCCACAACCTATGGACTCACTTTCAAGGACTTGACAACTCAGTATGTTCACAACATTATTTAGTATTTATTTACTCATTAAAGTATTTTTTTTTCTTTTCGTGTTTGCCCAGTTAGTCATTTTTTGCACATTGGTTGTTTCTCCGTCTTGATGTATAGTTTCTCTTGGTTTCTGTTGTGTTTTTTTATCTACCGTGAGTGGTCACAAGAAAGTGTATCTCAGGGTAGTATATGGTGACACATATATATAATTATGAAGAAAGTATGTCTTGTGACTTTGCTTCTATCTTGCAAGTACTAAAATACCCAAGTGAAAACTGCCTTTTTCTTCCATGGTGGTGGGCCAAGGGTTCTCCTTGTGATTGGGAGAAATCCCTCACCAGTTGGAAGATCCCATACAATGCTATTGCCAATATTGGACTGCAACGAGAGGAAAGAGAGATTTATGGGGAAAATAATGTTATGGTTTGAATGGGGAAGGACATTTTATTGCCTCCTTAGAAAACTTATTTGTAAGAGTTTCAGACATCCCACCCTGCAAAAACTCATTTCAGGGAGGTAGCACCATCAATTTGTGGGAGACTTCTGGGAGAGGTGGGATGTCTGCAATAGAGTAGCTCCTTAGCAGCTAGCCAGCTAGTTTAAATAACGTTAGCTATGCTAATGAACGAATGACACCTGTTAAACTCACCTCAACATGTCTTTTACAGTCTTAACCCACCATGGGCAATAGAAAAGTCACTGTTGCAAACAGTGCAGCGAGCAACACTGTCATTATTTTTGACCCCTATTAGGCAGGGGTACACTTTAGTGTAGTCTGGGGTGACGTATGTTTTATATATTTTTTTGGAACACTCTGCCACTCTGACATTTTTTGGAACTCTCTCGCTCTTGCTCTCGCTCTCTCTCTATCGCGCGCACGCTCTCTCGCTTGTGGTCGCTCTCTCGCGCTTGCTTTCTCGCTCTCATTCTCTCTTGAGCTTGCTTTCTCGCTCTCGCTCTCTCTCTTGCTCTTGTTTTCTCGCTCTCGCTCTCTCTCTTGCGCTTGCTTTCTTGCTCTCACTCTCTCGCGCTTGCTTTCTCGCTCTTGCTCTCGCTCTCACTCTCTCTCGTGCTTGCTTTCTCTCTCTCTCTCGCGCGCGCACTCTCTCGTGGTCGCTGTCACTCGCGCTTGCTCTCTCGTGCTTGCTTTCTTGCTCTCACGCTTGCTCTCAAAAAAATCAATTTCCGGGACATTGTATATAATTTGCGGGCATCAGGGAGCCACTATTAATTTGTGGGAGACTCCCGGAACTACCGGGAGAGGTGGGATGTCTGGAGTTCATATGACCCAACAAGTGGGAACAAATCCTTGTAGCATTCAAGTACAACATCTCCCTGTTTGTGTAGTGTTTAGTGAAATGAGATCCTCAAATGAACACATCCAGAGTAGGCTTCCTCTCCTTGTGGCTGCACATTGCCATTCTTCCCTCTCTTCCTCTTTCAACAGGAAGGAGCAGTTTAATGTCCTTGTGTCTGCAAATCTCTGTTTCTTGTAAAACTCAGATCCGTTTCATTTTCATACCATGATGAGGTCCACTCAAAAGGAATGTTTTTCACACAAGATATGGTGCATTAATGAAGAAAGGTCATAATAAGAACAAACTGTATGCTTACACATAGTACATATACTGTATGTCACTATTCATTCTTACAATAATACCACATACCTTTGTTAAAGAAGTATCCCATTCATTTTCTCAATCAGTTGATTTGGATGATCCAATTTAAAATTTAACTTAAATTGTATTATTACTCGTATTTTTCTATAAGCATCACTAACAAAATTGCTCAGATGGTAGATGTTGCATCTCTATTTCATGGATTTAGTCATAGTCATAGCCATAGTCATACTTTATTGATCCCGGGGGAAATTAGTTTTCGTTACAGTTGCTCCATAAATAATAAATAGTAATAGACCCATAAATAGTTAAATAGTAATATGTAATTATGCCAGTAAGTTATGAAATAAGTCCAGGACCAGCCTATTGGCTCAGGGTGTCTGACCCTCCAAGGGAGGAGTTGTAAAGTTTGATGGCCACAGGCAGGAATGACTTCCTATGATGCTCTGTGTTGCATCTCGGTGGAATGAGTCTCTGGTTGAATGTACTCCTGTGCTCAACCAGTACATTATGTAGTGGATGGGAGACATTGTCCAAGATGACATGCAACTTAGACAGCATCCTCTTTTCAGACACCACCGTCAGAGAGTCCAGTTCCATCCCCACAACATCACTGGCCTTATGAATGAGTTTGTTGATTCTGTTGGTGTCTGCTACCCTCAGCCTGCTGCCCCAGCACACAACAGCAAACATGATAGCACTGGCCAGCACAGACTCGTAGAACATCCTCAGCATCGTCTGGCAGATGTTAAAGGACCTCAGTCTCCTCAGGAAATAGAGACGGCTCTGACCCTTCTTGTAGACAGCCTCAGTGTTCTTTGACCAGTCCAGTTTATTGTCAATTCGTATCCCCAGGTATTTGTAATCTTCCACCATGTCCACACTGACCCCCTGGATGGAAACAGGGTACCTTAGCTCTCCTCAGGTCTACCACCAGCTCCTTAGCCTTTTTCACATTAAGCTGCAGATAATTCTGCTCACACCATGTGACAAAGTTTCCTACCGTAGCCCTGTACTCAGCCTCATCTCCCTTGCTGATGCATCCAACTATGGCAGAGTCATCCGAAAACTTCTGAAGATGACAAGACTCTGTGCAGCAGTTGAAGTCCAAGGTGTAAATGGTGAAGAGAAAGGGAGACAAGACAGTCCCCTGTGGAGCCCCAGTGCTGCTGATCATTCTGTTGGACACACAGTGTTGCGAGCACACGTACTGTGTCTGCCAGTCAGGTAATCAAGAATCCATGACACCAGGAAAGCATCCACCTGCATCGCTGTCAGCTTCTCCCCCAGCAGAGCAGGGTGGATGGTGTTGCACGCACTGGAGAAGTCAAAAAACATGACCCTCACAGTGCTCGCTGGCTTGTCCAGGTGGGTGTAGACACGGTTCAGCAGGTAGACAATGGCATCCTCAACTCCTAGTCGGGACTGGTAGGCGAACTGGAGGGGATCTAAGTGTGGCCTGACCATAGGCCGGAGCAGCTCCGGAACAACAGGATTTAAATGAAATTGTCCCTCTATGCAACAAATTGTTGTATTTGTTGATATGGCATCTGCCCCTCTTTTGTAAAAGGCACACCTGATATTACTGTTCCTGCAGGTGCTGGTGCTGGTGCTGGTGCTGTTGCTGGTACGCTTATCTTTAGACATTCTGCTGCAGATCAGAACATTTCACCATGTGTTTTGTCACATTTCTGACCTGTCTTGCTCTTGATGCCATATGATCTTGAACTGACAACTTTATCAGGATTCCAAATTTTTATAACCAGGTGTGGCTCGCAGTTATTCCATTCTTTTGATGAAAGGAAACTTGGAGTAATATCTACAAATATGTGAGACTATTCTTGGTTGTGTCTGAAGAGAATCGTAAACCACTATATTGTATGGCTAGGGTGTACCCCCTAACTTTTATCTCTGTTTGTATGGAGTTCTATAGTTCTGTTACTCTAGTGTAGAACTGACCGAGCTCTCAGTTTATTTTTTCCATACTTCTGTCACATTCATGTCAGAATCAGAATCAGCTTTATTATCACCAGCATGTGACGCGAAATTTGTTAACTTAGCAGCAGCAGTTCAATGCAATACATAATATAGAAAAAAATAAATGAAATAATAATAATATTAAATAAATAAATAAGTAAATCAAGCAGTATACGTATATTGAGTAGATTAAAAAAGTGCAAAAAACAGAAATACTGTATATTAAAAAAAGTGAGGTAGTGTCCAAGAGTTTTGGGAATCGGATGGCAGAGGGGAAGAAGCTGTTCCTGAATCACTGAGTGTGTGCCTTCAGGCTTCTGTACCTCCTACCTGATGGTAACAGTGAGAAAAGGTCATGCCCTGAGTGCTGCAGGTCCTTAATAATGGATGCTGCCTTTCTGAGACACCGCTCCCTGAAGATGTCATTTGTAGGCTAGTACCCACGATGGAGCTGACTAAATTTACAACCCTCTGTAGCTTCTTTTGGTCTTATGCAGTAGCCCCCCACCCCCCACCCCTCATTCCAGACAGTGATGTAGCCTGTCAGAATGCTTTTCACGGTACACCTATAGAAGTTTTTGAGTGTATTTGTTGACATGCCAAATCTCTTCAAACACCTAATCAAGTACAGCCGCTATCTTGCCTTCTTTATAACTACATTGATATGTTGGGACAAGGTTAGATCCTCAGAGATCTTGACAGCCAGGAACTTGAAGCTGCTCACTCTCTCCACTTCTGATCTGTCTATTAGGATTGATATGTGTTCCTTCATCTTACCCTTCCTGAAGTCCACAATCAGCTCTTTCATCTTACTGATGTTGAGTGCCTGTTTGTTGCTGTGGCACCACTCCACTAGTTGGCATATCTCACTCCTGTACGCCCTCTTGTCACCACCTAAGATTCTACCAATAATGGTTGTATTGTCAGCAAATTTATAGATGGTATTTGAGCTATGCCTAGCCACACAGTCATGTGTATACAGAGAGTAGAGCAGTGGGCTAAGCACACACCCCTGAGGTGCGCTAGTGTTGACCGTCAGCGAGGAGGATATGTTATCACCAATGAGCACAGATTGTGGACTTCTGGTTAGGAAGTTGAAGATCCATTTGCAGAGGGAGGTACAGAGGCCCATTTTCTGCAACTTCTCAATCAGAATTGTGGGAATGATGGTATTAAATGCTGAGCTATAGTCGATGAACAGCATCCTGACATAGGTGCTTGTGTTGTCCAGGTGGTCTAAAGCCGTGTGGAGAGCCATTGAGATGGTGTCTGCCATTGACCTATTGTGGTGATAGGAAAATTACAATGGATCCAGGTCCTTGCTCAGGCAGGAGTTCAGTCTAGTCATGACCAACCTCTCAAAGCATTTCATTACTGTCGATGTGAGTGTTACCGAGCGATAGGCATTAAGGCAGCTCACATTATTCTTCTTAGGCACTGGTATAATTGTTGCCTTTTTGAAGTAAGTAGGAACTTTCGCTCATAGCAGTGAGAGGTTGAAAATGTCCTTTATAGGGTAATTCTCCTCACATCTCTATGAGTAAAATGCACTGTCTACCAATGGGACATTATTGTTGATTGACCAAAAATGCCTCGTAACTGACTGCGTTTGTTTCATCTTTTCAGGCCACTCCTGAATCACTTGTTCAGAAAGCATCTGTAACGTCTCATCTTCATTCGTCTCTTTGCTGTTCTTATTCGCCTTTGTTGGTATCATGTTTACAAAGTGGTATATTTTCCCACCTAGGTCTGTCATCTTAAACCTTTCGTGTGGTGACAGATGAGGTAGTCTATCTGTTGGCAACATTTCTTTTCCTCCCTTGTATTTCAGATGGAAATTGTAACTCTAAAGCCTCAAGAATAACCTTTCCATTCTTGCCACTTCTCTGCAGAGGTTTTTCTTGTAGATTTGCTATGTAAGATAGTGATTACTATTTACTTCAAATTACCTTCTTTAGAGCTAAGTCCGGAACTTTCATGTACAATTGCTTATGCAGCTACATCTGTGTTACTGTATTTTGTTTTAGCCAATGTGACTGTTTTCCAAGTAGATGTCATTAGATTTCATGTTGCGTTGTTGCTACTTCCGTTCCTTTTATAGGGACAATGACATGTAATTTTATTTTCTATTGTATTACAACAGACTAGTTTCAGTGTACACAATCTTCATGAGTTTGTTAAGACCTTTTTTCATGGGATGATGACCACTGGTATTCAGCATCTTCTTCTAGTTGTTCTGTCAGGTTTATCACATGTTCTGACATGTAAGCAATAAAAGAATTTATGTGTTAGATTAGCCCTAGAAAGTCTCTCTGATCTTTCTTCCTGTTTGATGCTTTCACCTAAGTGATACAGTAGCATACAAAAGTTTGGGCACCCTTGGTCAAAATTTCTGTTACTGTGAATAGATAAGCGAGTAAAAGATGACCTGATTTCCAAAAGACATAAAGTTAAAGGTGACACATTTCTTTAATATTTCAAGCAAGATTACTTTTTTATTTCCATCTTTTATAGTTTCAAAATAACAAAAAAGGAGAAGGGTCTGAAGCAAAAGTTTGGGCACCCTGCATGGTCAGTACTTAGTAACACCCCCTTTGGCAAGTATCACAGCTTGTAAACACTTTCTGTAGCCAGCTAAGAGACTGGGAGACCGCTTTGCTGAACATCTACGCTCTGTCCACCAGAGAAAGCAGGATCTCTCAGTGGCCACACATTTTAATTCCACATCCCATTCCCATTCTGACATGTCTATCCACGGCCTCCTCTACTGTAAAGATGAAGCCACACTCAGGTTGGAGGAACAACACCTTATATTCCGCCTGGGTAGCCTTCAACCTGATGGCATGAACATCGACTTCTCTAACTTCCGCTAATGCCCCACCTCCCCCTCGTACCCCATCTGTTACTTATTTTTATGCACACATTCTTTCTCTCACTCTCCTTTTTCTCCCTCTGTCCCTCTGAATATACCTCTTGCCCATCCTCTGGGTCCCCCCGCCCCCTTGTCTTTCTTCCCGGACCTCCTGTCCCATGATCTTCTCGTATCCCCTTTTACCTATCACCTGTCCAGCTCTTGGCTCTATCCCTCCCCCTCCAGTCTTCTCCTATCATTTTGGACCTCCCCCTCCCCCTCCAACTTTCAAATCCCTTACTCACTCTTCCTTCAGTTAGTCCTGACGAAGGGTCTTGGCCTGAAACGTCGACTGCACACCTTCCTACAGGTGCTGCCTGGCCTGCTGCGTTCACCAGCAACTTTGATGTGTGTTGCTTGAATTTCCAGCATCTGCAGTATTCCTGTTGTAAGAGTCTTTCAATTCTTGTTTATGGGACTTTCGCCCATTCTTCCTTGCAAAAGGCTTCTAGTTCTGTGAGATTCCAGGGCCATCATGCATGCACTGCTCTTTTGAGGTCTATCCACAGATTTTTGATGATGTTTAGGTCAGAGGACTGTGAGGGCCATGGCAAAACCTTCAGCTTGTGCCTTTTGAGGTAGTCCATTATAGATTTTGAGGTGTGTTTAGGTTCATTATTCTGTTGTATAAGCCATCCTCTTTTCATCTTCAGCTTTTTTACAGACAGTGTGATGTTTGCTTCCAGAATTTGCTGGTATTTAATTTAATTCATTTTTCTCTCTACCAGTAAATGTTCCCCCTTGCCACTTGCCCAAATCATGATCAATTTATCCCCATGCTTAACAGTTGGAGAGGGGTTCTTTTCATGAAATTCTGCACCCCTTTTTCTCCAAACATACATTTGCTCATTGCGGCCAAAAAGTTCTATTTTAATTTCATTAGTCCACAGTACTTGTTTCCAAAATGCATCAAGCTTGTTTAGATGTTCCTTTGCAAACTTCTGATGCTGAATTTTGTGGTGAGGACGCAGGAAAGGTTTTCTTCTGATGGGTCTTCCACGAAGGTCATATTTGTGCAGGTGTCGCTGCACAGTAGAACCGGGCACCACCACTCCAGAGGCTGCTAAATCTTCCTGAAGGTCTTTTGTACTCAAATGGGGGTTTTGATTTGCCTTTCTAACAATCCTATGAGCAGTTCTCTTGGAAAGTTTTCTTGGTCTTACAGACCTCAACTTGAACTCTACCGTTCCTGTTAACTGCCATTTCTTAATTGCATTATGAACTGAGGAAACGGCTACCTGAAAATGCTTTGCTATCTCCTTATAGCCTTCTCCTGCTTTGTGGGCATCATTAATTTTAATTTTCAAAGTGCTAGGCAGCTGCTTAGAGGAGCTCATTGTTGTTGATTGTTGGGACAAGGTTTGAGGAGTCAGGGTAATTTGCATGACCTGGCCTTTCCTAACGATGATTGTGAACAAACCATAGCCCTAACAAGCCAAATAAGGTCTGAGACCTTGGTAAAAGTTATCTGAGAGCTCAAATCTCACGGGGTGCCCAAACTTTTGCATGGTACTCCTTTCCTTTTTTTCACTCTAACATTGTACATAACAAAAATAATACACTAATCTTGCTTAAAATGTTGAAAAGAATGTTTCATCTTTAACCTTATGATTTTTAGAGATCAGTTCATTTTCTACTCACTTAACTATTCACAGTAACAGAAATTTTGACCGGGGGCCCAAACTTTTGCGTGCCACTGTAGGTGTAACTTTTTATGGTCTTGACTTCCCTTGTCCTATTTGAACTGGCTTCCTTTCTCTTTTGTGAAGCATTTGTCAGCTTTCAACTTCAGCCAGCCTTTCTGCTTCTTCCTGTTGCTTTGTGGATGTTATAGTCACGAGCTTTCCCACCTACGTCATGGATTTGCAATTCATACTGCTGGTTTGCATTCACAGTGAGTCTTGCTTACTTTTTGGTGGAGCACACCCTTGTTTGCTTTAAGACAGACAGTGACGGTTTCTCATATGGTTTCACACTTCACTGTCCATTTCTGCCATCATGTATCCTAACCGGTTGCACTGCATCAATGCCTGGGAACAGAAAAGTCTACTGAGAGTAGTGGATACGGCTAAGCTCACCACCATTGAGCACATTTACAAGGAATTCTGCCACAAGAAAGCCACATTCATCATCAAGGATCCCCACCATCTAGGCCATGCTTTCTTCTCGCTGGAGGTACAGAAACCTTAAAGACCGTATCAGCAGGTTCAGAATCAATTATTACCCTACAACTGTGGGGCTTCTGAACCAGTATGGTTTAACTTCATTCACCTCAACTGTCTTTCAAGGAGTCTACAACTCATGTTCTCAGTATTTTTTATTTACTTGCAAAATTTCTCTTCTTTTGCATGTTTGTTGTTTGTCAGTCTTTATTTATATATAATTTACTATAACTTCTACTGTCTATCTTTATTTTTCTGTAAATGCCTACGTGAAAATGAAAAGGTAGTATATGATGACATTGTACACACTTTAATAATATATTCACTTTGACTTTTACTGTAAAATGTTGACCTCTGACAATGCTGGTCAGAGAGATAAAGTTAGTGGTCCTTCTTTATTATTTATTTAGTTCTTTGGGTCAAAGTCTGCTCTTACTTGTACATGAGGCTTTTCACTACATGGTAAAATTCAGGCAGACAGTAGATATTGTGACTTTCACTATTACCCTCTTCAGCTCCATATTTTGAAGTTTCTTTTCAAGCTTTTCCTTCAGATCCATAAGACCATAACATATAGGAGCAGAACCAGGCTATTCAGCCCATTGAATCTCTGCCATTCAATCATGGCTGATTTTTTTTTCCACCCATTGTTTTCACATAAATCCCTCTTACCAGTTATGAGCCCCTAAATGTCTATCTTCAATGCACCAATACTTGGCCTCCACAGCCCTCCATAGCAAATAATTCCACAGATACACCACCCTCTGGCTGAAGATATTCTTCCTCTCTGAGTTCATGCTCAGAATGAGATTGAAAATAACTCAGATTTTTTTTCAACATTTTGATTGAGAAAACCATTTGGTGTATTTTCTAGAAAAATAGTCTTCTACTTTATTATGGATAATGTGGCTTGACCAGTTTATACCTAGGTTACAGTGTTCCATGACTACGGAATTGACCCTATTGCATGCAAACTTTAATTTCCTGATTTATTCCATGTCTAATATTGTAACAATTGGCTTAAAATTGGCTTACAATTGGCTTAAAAAACCCTACCATTGATTTCTGCCTTTTTCTCTTTCTTAGGTCAACTAAATAGATTATAATTCTACATCTCGATGTGTATAACAAAAAAAAACATATCTTATCACAGCACCAATCTCCTCTCTTTTTAATATCATTATAACTTTTTCTCCTTTTTATTTGTTGTCCCTAAATATCATCATCATGATCATCAGGTGCCATGGCCAGTTTGAGCTTTGACTGCCATGACCCACACACTCCTGTTTTGGGTCAAGTGGATCAATTCATTGGTATTCATTTCCAGTTCTCTGGCTGCTGTCTCCAACATTATTTGTCTTTGTCTTCCACTTGCCTTCTTCCCTTCAATCTTTCCCATAATTACCGTGCATTGTAACTCCTCTTTCCTAATCACATGTCCAATGAAGTTATGTTGCCTTTTCATGATCTCATACATCATTTCTCTTTTTATGTTTGCTCTGTTCACGACATCCTCATTAGATATTCGTTTCTTCCATGATTTTCTTTGCATCCTCCTCAAAAATCACATCGCTGCTGCTACAATTCGTTTCCTCACGTTACTAGATATTGTCCAACATTCTGAGCCACATAACATAACTGGATAAACTTAACATTTCAGTAATCTGAGGTGGGTTGTCATGCCTAGTTTGGTATTGGTCAGTATACTCTTCATTCTCGTAAAGGTGTCTTTTGCCATCCCTATTCTTCTTTTGATGTCCAAGTCACACCTGCCATCTGATGTCACCCAGCTTCCTAAGTAGCAAAAGTTCTGTAGTTGTTTTATGTCTTCCCCGTTTATTCTCAGCCTGCAGATAGGATTCTCCTTCTTTTTGGATATCACCATACATTCTGTCTTTTTGCAATTGATAGATAGACCCATTTTTGCACTTTCTTCAAGTTTTGTAGTTCTTCCTCTGTACTTGCAATTAACACAGTGTCATCTGCATATCTGAAATTATAGATTTCACTGCCAACTTTGATTCCTAAGATGTTTCTTATTTTTTGTAATATTGTTTCACTGTACACATTAAACAAATCAGGGGAGAAAACACACCCTTGTCTAACATCTCTCTTGATTTTCATAAACTGACTCACTTCTCCATCTATTCTTACAGCGGCAGTTTCTTCCCAGCACAGATTTCTGATTAGGCAGAGGTCTCTCGAATCTAGATCTAGAGTTTTCTGTAATATTTCAAATAACTTATTGTGCTTCACTTTATCAAATGCTTTTGTGTAGTCGATAAAACAAACAAACAATCTTTTTGCACTTGAATAGCTCATTCTGATAGTATCCTTAACATCAATATTGCGTTTCTTGTACCTTTGTATTTCTCAAAACCACATTGCTCTTTGCCTATTTCAGCTTGTATCTTACTTTCAGCTTTTGTCATCAAAATTCTTAGAAGTATTTTGGTGATATGACTCATTAAACTTATAGTCCTATGTAATTCATATTCTTTTGCTCCAGGTTTCTTAGGAAGAGTGATGAATACTGATTTTTTCATCTCTTCTGGTATTATTCCAGTCTCATAAATGTCATTGATTAAATCAGTTAAGATTTTCAATTCCATATTCTTCAAGTGCAATAATTTGTTCTATTACTAATTCATCAGGACCTGCTGCCTTTCTTTTCTTCATCTTATTTATTGCATTACGAACTTCAGATTTTAAAATACTTGGACCTTCAATGTTTTTCTTAATTTCTGGCTTTTCGCCTCGATTGTCTTCAAACGATTCCTGAATATACTCAGTCCATTTGTTCATAATCTTATCTTTTTCCATGATAATGGTACCGTCCTTTGTTTTCAAACATCCACCTGAAGAACAGAGGAACTTTTTACCAGTGATATTCTTGATTTGTTGATGTAACCTTTTTGGATCAGTAATAGGGATTCTTTCTATTTGCTCACATTCCATGTTTAACCATTCTTCTTAGGCTTTTTGACATAAACTTTTAACTTTTTTATCTAAGGACTTATATTCTATAGGATTTGCTTTCTTCTGTCTCCTTTCTTCCATTAGATTTTTGATTTCATCTGTCATCCATTTATTCTTTGTGCTTTTTTTCTTTTTTAGGAATTACTGACGTTGCTGATTCTACCAAGGCATCCTTTAGAGAGTTAAATTTCATTTCTGCATGATTGCTATCATCTTCAACAGATTCTATTTCAAGACTTTGAAATCTATTCTTTACTTCAATTGTAAATTTTTGTCTTAAGTTTTCTTCTTTATTTAATTGCAAGTAGTCAAGGGATTGTTCAAGTTTTTGCTTCTTTAGTTTTTTAAGTTTTACTTTTACATGACATACTACTGGGTTATGGCCACTATTACAGTCTGAACCTGGATATGTTTTGCATTGAGTCACTGAGTTTCTAAATCTTTGGTTTATGGTAATAAAGTCAATTTGATTTCTAGTGTTATCACCTGGACTTTTCCAGGTCCACAAGCGTCTTGGATGGTTTTTAAAGTAGGTACTCATAATGACCTGATTATTCATCTTGCACCATTCTACCCATTTCTCATCTCTTTCATTTCTTTCCTCTAGTCCAAATTTTCCTATGGTATTTCCATCAGCACATTGTCCTACTTTAGCATTTAGATTTCCCATGACAATAACAATATCTTGAGATTTGCATCCATTCTTTACTTGTCCATCTCTTCATAGAATTTATCTATATCCTCATTTGTTCCATCTGTTGTTGGTGCATATACCTGTATAATTGCTAAATCAAATGGTTGCCCTCTGAATCTAACAAGGAGCATTCTTTCTGATATTGCCCAATGTCCTAAAACACTTTTTGCCATGTTTTTATCCGTAAGAATTCCTACTCCATTAGTATAGGACGTTCCACAAGAATAAACTAGTGTTTTATTTCTAATCTGACATGTTTCAGCACCTATAAGACGAACTTCGCTAATTCCTATGATGTTAATCTTTAGTCTTTCCATTTCATTTATCACATTGTCCAATCTTCCAGTTTGATATAGGGTTCTTACATTCCAAGTGGCAATAATTTTCTTTTGTGTTACTTGAATTTTATGAGCAGTAGCTTGATTAAGGTCGGGGATCCCCTGCTGCCCAGAATCAATCCTACTGAATGAAGCATCTTCAGAGTTGTCTTGAAGATCCTCTTGGTGCTGTTGTGTGATACATTTTGTGAGTTTGACCATGGTTTTCTTAGCAAATAGTAACGGTGGTTTGCTATTACCTACCGTTGGGCGAACTAAAGAAATCACCATTTCTCTTCCCAAATGTTCATCTGCTCATACTATAGCCGTTGACATTTGAGGTCCTAGCTCATCCGCCTTCTCCGTCATAAGTTCAGTTACTGAACCTGCCGGATCTGCCGTTGGCCTTTGCTCATATCCTGAGCAGGAACCCTTGCAGGTGCTACCGTTCTGGGTCAGAGCGGCCCTGGGAGCAATGAATGACTAAGGGGTAATTCCACTTTCCCCAAAGCTCTGAAAGTCCCCAATCGGAGCCTCATCACCGGTTGCAGTTTAGAGTCATACCCAGGACTAAGTCCCGAAATATACTTAAACATTAAATTCTGAGCATTTAAACCCTGTTGCCATATTTCCACAATAACAATTAGATGATCTTTCCAGAATTTTGGTCCTTTCCCAATCACCTCTCCCTCTATCCCAGTATTTAAATATGGCATCTTGACAGTAGGACCATAAGACCATAAGACATAGGAACAAAATTAGGCCATTCAGCCCATTGAATCTTCTCCTCCATTCCATCATGGCTGATCCCGGATCCCACTCAACCCCATACACCTGCTTTCTTGTCATATGCTTTGATGCCCTGACCGATCATGAAATGATCAACTTCCGCCTTAAATATATGCACGGACTTGGCCTCCATCACAGTCTGTGGCAAAGCATTCCACAGATTTACTACTCCCTGGCTAAAAAAACTCCTCCTTACCTCTGTTCCAAAGGGTTGCCCCTCAATTTTGAGGCTGTGTGCTCTAGTTCAGGATACCTCCACTATAGGAAACATCCTCTCTACATCCACCCTCTATCTAGTAGTCCTTTCAACATCCGGTAGGTTTCGCTGAGATACCCCCACATTCTTCTAAATTCCAGTGAGTACAGGCCCAAATCTGCCAAACACTCCTCATATGTTAACTCCTTCATTCCTGGAATCATCCCCGTGAACTTCCTCTGGGCTCTCTCCAATGACAACACATCCTTTCTGAGATATGGGGCCCAAAACTGTCGACAATACTCCAAGTGAAGTCTGTCAACAAATACACTCTAAAACTTCTATAGTTGTACCGTGGAGAGCAGTCTGACAGGCTGCATCACTGTCTGGTATGGAGGTGGTACTGCAAAGGACCAAAAGAAGCTGCAGAGGGTTGTAAATCTAGTCAGCTCCATCTTGGGCACTAGCCTACAAAGTATCCCGGACATCTTTAGGGAGGGGTGTCTCAGAAAGGCAGCGTCCATTATTAAGGACCTCTAGCACCCAGGGGATGCCCTTTTCTCACTTTTGCCATCAGGTAGGAGATATAGAAGCCTGTAGGCACACACTCAGCAATTCAGGAACAGCTTCTTCCCCTCTGCCATCTGATTCCTAAATGGACATTGAATCTTTGGACACTACCTCACTTTTTTAATGTACAGTATTTCTGTTTTTGCACATTTTTAAAATCTATTCATTATACGTAATTGATTTACTTGTTTATTTATTATTATGTTTTATCTTATTTATTATTCTTTTCTTTCTCTGCTAGATTATGTACTGCATTGAACTGCTGCTGCTAAGTTAACAAATTTCACGACATATGCCGTTGATAATAAAACCTGGTTCTGATTCTGATTCTGATTCTGACTAGTGTCTTATAAAGGCTCAACATTTTCTCTTTACTTTTATATTCTATCCCCCTTGAAATAAATGCCAACATTGCATTTACCACAGACTCAGCCTTCTGGGATTCTTGCATGAGTACCCCTAAGTCCCTTTGCACCTCTGATATTTGAATTTCTCTCCATTCAGGTAATAGGCCGCACTATTGTTTCCTTGACCAAAATGCATTGTCATACATTTCCCAACATTGTATTCCATCTGCCACTTTTTCCCATTCTTCCAATTTGTCCAAGTCCTGCTGCAATTGCATTGCATCCTCAGCACCACATAACCCTCCACCAATCTTCATATCATCTGCAATCCTTGCCACAAAGCCATCAATTCCATTATCTAAATCATTGACAAACAATGTGAAAAGCAACAGTTCCAATACTGACCCCTGAGGAACACCACTAGTCACCAGCAGCCAACCAGAAAAGGTGCCTTTTATTCCCACTCTCTGTCCCCCTCCTGCCTGACAGCCATTCTGCTATTCATGCCAGTATCTTTCCTGTAACGCCATAAGATTTTATCTTGTTAAGCAGCCTCATGTGTGGCACCTTATCAAACACCTTCTGAAAATCCAAGTAAATGACATCCACTGCCTCTCCTTTGTCCATCCTGCTTGTTACTTCCTTGAATAACTCTAACAGATTTGTCAGGCAAGATTCCCCTTCACAGAAACCATGATGACTTTGACTTATTTTTATCATTAGACTCCAAGTACCTCAAAATCTCATCCTTAATATATGGACTCCAACATTTTCCCAACCACTGAGGTTAGGCTAACTGGCCTATAATTTCCCATCTTTTGCCTTCCTCTCTTTGTAAAGAGTGGAGTGACGTTTGCAATCTTCCAGTCCTCTGAGACCATGTCAGAATCAAGTGATTCTTAAAAGATCATTACTGATGCATCTGTTATTTCTTCAGTATTTCCATATATTTTCATGTCTACACCAATCAACTCAACACATGCCTCAAACTATTTTATATTATTTATCTAGAGATACAGCATGGAATAGGCAAAATATTCTCCTTGAATGGATTTCTTCTATTCCTGTCACTGATCTCAATTTTCTGTAAATGCTGTGAGCATTTAGATATTACACCTTCAATTTTGGCTACATAACATTTTTTCATGCTTTGACTATATTTGACCCTTCTCTTTTTATTTATTTCACTTACTGTTATTTTTTAATTTCCCTTTTCTGCTTCCTTGAGGTTACCATCATCTTGCCTAATTAGTTCAAACCCATCCTTTAGAACTAGTAAACCATCTGCAAGGATATTGGTCCCAAACCTGGCAAGGTTCTAGAAATCAAAAGCCCTTCCTCCTGTACCATCCTTTATTAGATTATGAAGACACGCAGTCCTCTTTTATTGTCATTTAGTAATGCATGCATTAAGAAATGATACAATATTTCCTCCAGTGTGATATCACAGAACGCAGGACAGACCAAGACTGAAAAAACTGACAAAACCACATAATTATAACATATAGTTACAACAGTGCAACAATACCATAACTTGATGAAGAGGTCCATGAGCACAGTAAAAGTTCAAAGTCTCTCAAATGTCCCACATCTCACGCAGACGGGAGAAGGAGGAAAAACTCTCCCTGCCATGCCTGACCACAATCCGTCTGTGAGTCATCCGAAAACTTCGACCCCCTGAACCAGCTCTCCGACGTCGAGTACTGAGCGCCATCTCTGTCCGAAAGATTTGACCTCAATCTCGGTCGCCAACAGCAGGCAAAGCCGGGGATTTTGAGGCCTACCCTCTGGAAGATTCCCAACCACGCAGTAACGACAGCAGCGAACGAGCGTTTCAGAAATGTCTTCAGATGTTCCTCTGTGCTTTCATTTCCCTCTCCATCAAATCAGAATTGTCCACAGCCCCTATTTAACGAACACAATATCATTTTTCACCGGAGGGCTGGGCACACGTGGTGCTCTGCTCTCTCTCCTCCCGCAGTCTGCAACCACACATTCACTTTCACTATCCTTCTGTCCTTTCTGTGCTAATCCCTCCTTCACAACTCTGATGCTTTTCTTCATCACTTGTGTCTTTCACAAAATACTTGAATATCAGTTTTTAAAAATTTTTCTGAACAATTCCCTGATAGTGTTATCTTTCCAGTTCAAACAGGACTAGAACTGTTTGGTAATCACAAGCATCTATCTCAACTGTGATGCATGCAATTACTGCTGATTAGAGTTTTTTAAAGAGGCAAATCCAGCATTCATCTCCTTAACATGATGTGGAATTTTACTCTATAGATCACTAGCTCCACATTTGATCTTGTTATTCCCGGAATTTTATCTTAAACTTACAGTTTAAGACTTAAATCTATGGCTTGCACTGTGTTTATTTTCAGACCATGGACTATATGCTGTTGAGAGATATGTCTTGTGTTTCTCCACACAGAATACAGTGCACTAGTGAGTGATGTGGCAAAACGGGTATAATTAGTATACACCAAGTCCCTGCGTGTTAAGAAAAGGAGTCTAGAATTTCTGTAGAAAATCATGTACACAACCAAGAACCCCTCCCATGTTCAGTCCCCCAGACAAACATAAATACATCCTTTAATGTTCTAAAAACATTAATGTTTATTAATAAACACTTTACAACATTTAACTATGAAAAAGGAAATGATAGCACCAAACAAATTATTTCCACTAAAACTTGCAGTGCTGGGTTTTGAAGTCACAGAGTGCAGCAATGTAAACAAAGATCATTTGCTATTAGATCAGTGCGGTGCAGAGTAATCCAGAAACTGATCACAGCATTTATAGAAGCAATGGCGGGTTCCTCAACACGTTTCTAGATATATTAGTTAGCTCTACTCACTTCATACTATGACTGTGAGGCTAAGCACAGCTCCAATGCCATATTTAAGCTTGCTGACGACACCATTGTCGTTGGCCAAATCAAAGATGGCCCCTGAATGGAAAATCCCACAAAAATTACTGGTAACAGCCAAGTTCATTGTGGGTAAAGCCCTCCCCACCATTGAACATGTCTACATGGAGCACTGTTGTGGGAAAGCAGCATCCATCATCAAAGATCCCCATCATCCAGGCCATGGTGTGTTCTTACTACTGCCATTAGGAACCAGGTACAGGACCCCACACCACCAGGTTCAGGAACAGTTATTACCCCTCATACATCAGATTCTTGAACCAGCAGGGATAACTTCTTTCACCCACATCACTGAACTGTTCCCACAACTTATGGACTCACTTTCAAGAACTCTTCAGTCATGTATTCAATATTTATTGCTTATTATTTATTATTATATTTCTTCTGTGTTTGCAGTTTGTTCTCTTTATCACATTGTTTGCTTGTGCATCCTATTGGGTGTGCACCTATTTCATTGATTCCATTGTGTTTCTTGGATTTACTGTGTACGTCGGCAAGAAAAAAATCTCAGGATTATAATTGGCAACATATTAAATTTACTTAATAAACCTACTTTGAACTTTGTAAGTAATCCAAACTGGGTCTGTGGCCAACTTCCTGAGCATATGATGCTGCAGATAACAGACGAATGGATAGTGTGGACTGGGTGTCCTTTCACCTGTATCAGTATAGATCTCCAATCTTTCTTGAAACAATGCAACAAGTGATTGATGAGGTAGGTTGCAAACAGCAAGTAATAATGAAGCAGAAGATCCTCTGTGCAGAGTATTGCAAAGTGCATCTTGAGGATTCTGATGGAACTCTCCATTTTGCTCCTGGTGACCTGATGGCTACGGTAAGCTTAGGTGAGAAATGAGAACTCACGGAATAGTCTTTGTCTACTGAGAGACACCAACAATTCTGGGAGCATTTCAGATATACAGCACTGATGATGCCAATTTTTGTTGGTAGCCTCACTGAAGATGTATGGTAGCAAGTCAGAGCCTTTGCTGTTGATGAAGACCATAAAGTGCCACAAGAGTGCAGTCCATCACTCATTCAATATTCAGGAAACAAACTGAATTAATCTGGATTCTAGTTTTGCTATGCTGGTCCAGCTCAATGCCAGCAGTTCCAATTTCAATCTTTACCACCTTTTTTCTTTAAATACATATTTAAAAAAGCTGATATCTGAATTTGAAGAAACCTGTCACATCTGAGTTTAATGTGCTGAGAGATATTGTTCTCTTAGCTAACATTGATCTTGGATAGAGCAATGTGAATTGGAAGAGATATAGTGATTGAAATAGAATGAAAGGGAAATTAGAGTCATAGATATGGAACCATAGATACGTAGAGACAGACGGCACAGAAGCCGGCTTGTTGGTCCACTAAGAATGCAACAAAAATTAGGTACCCAATTATCACAACACGCTGGAGGAACTCAGCAGGTCGGGCAGCATCCGTGGAAAAGATCGGTCGACGTTTCGGGCCGGAACCCTTCGTCAGGACTGTAGGGGGAAGGGGCAGAGGCCCTATAAAGAAGGTGGGGGGAGGGTGGGAAGGAGAAGGCTGGTAGGTCCCAGGTGAAAAACCAGTAAGGGGAAAGATAAAGGGGTGGGGGAAGAGAGGCAGGGAGGTGATAGGCAGGAAAGGTGAAGAAAGAATAGGGGAAAACACAATGGGTAGTAGAAGGAGATGGAACCAAGAGGGAGGTGGTAGGCAGCTGGGGGAGGGGGTAGAGTGACAGAGGGATAGGGGAAGGGAGGGGGAGGGAATTACTGGAAGTTGGAGAATTCTATGTTCATATCAAAGGGCTGGAGACTACCTAGACTGTATATGAGGTGTTGCTCCTCCAACCTGAGTTTAGCCTCATCATGGCAGTAGAGGAGGCCATGTATGGACATATTCCATTCAGATATGTCCATAGATGGCCTCCTGTATGGCCATGATGAGGCTAAACTCAGGTTGGAGGAGCAACACCTCATATACCATCTAGGTAGTCTTCAGCCCCTTGGTGTGAACATAGAATTCTCCAACTTCCGGTAATTCCCTCCCCCTCCCTTCCCCTATCCCTATGTCACTCTGCCCCCTCCCCCAGCTGCCTACCACCTCCCTCTTGGTTCCGCCTCCTTCTACTACCCATTGTGTTTTCCCCTATTCTTTCTTCACCTTTCCTGCCTATCACTTCCCTGCCTCTCTTCCCCCACCCCCTTATCTTTCCCCTTACTGGTTTTTCACCTGGAACCTACCAGCCTTCTCCTTCTTACCCTCCCCCCACCTTCTTTATAGGGCCTCTGCCCCTTCCCCCTACAGTCCTGATGAAGGGTTCCGGCCCGAAACGTCGACCGATCGTTTCCACGGATGCTGCCCGACCTGCTGAGTTCCTCCGGCGTGTTGTGAGTGTTGCTTTGACCCCAGCATCTGCAGGTTATTTTGTGTTTAAGGAACCCAATTATACTTGTTCTATATTAATCCTATTTTTTAAAACTCTCCCCATATTCTTGAAAATTCTTCTAGGTTCTACCATTCATCTATACGGTAGGGCTAACTTATAGGGCTACATATTAATTAACTTAGCAACCATTACAAGCTTAGGATATGGGAGGAAACTGGAGCAGACCACAGGGAGAAAGTGCAAACTCCACACACACACACTCAAGGTAAGGCTTGAACCCAGGACTGCTCCTGTGAAGCAGCAGTTCTACTAGCTGCGTCACTACGCTAATGACGATAATTCAAGCGACAAGAGAAGCCAAGGTAATTGCAGACATAATTGAGAAGATTGGCATATTGACAACACAATTAATGCTTGTGTTCATAATTCAGAGAAGACTGCAGACCATCTGGTAATATACCATTGCTGATCAGAGGAAGTACATGCAAATTGCTAATCCAAGAGCGTCTTTGTGCTTAGATAAAGGATAGGGAAATAATTGATGACCAACTTAGTTGCAAAGGAGACTGGCAGAGAGAATAGATGGAGGCATGTTTTGTGTTAATTGAGAGTAAATACAAAAATACTTGGAAATAATGTAAAATTGACATTCCGAAATACTGAGAGAAAACAAGTGACTGGAAAAGTGATCAGATTTCTGAAAGAAGACTCTAACAAAATTACCTATGGTATATTAAAATTTTATAAACTATTGTTCTTCATTATAACTGTCAGTATCCAAGTTTAAAATTGAAATTGGTTATGAACATTTCATAATATAATCTCCATTGAGCATTGGATATTATTTCAACACCCAGTGATCTACTAACGATGCATCCTGCTTCACGAAATACTTATAAAACTGCTTTTAAATTACTTTAAGTAACACAATGTAACTAACAAAGTAATAGACATTCATTATACATAATCTGCCTGTTACAAAACAGGTGGCCTGTTTCTTGTTTCAGTAAATATTTAAACCCTCACCAAGAGTTGATCTTGAATATTTCAAGGCATTTCAGGGGTTTATTCTTATTTTCATCTCCTCTGCCTGAGTGCCAATAAACTTGTAGCAACTGAATCAGATCAAGGGTGTTCTTAGTAATCCACTTGGAGGCTGGTATGTTAAAATCTGTTCAGGCTGACTTTCTTTGCAGGCTACTACAGTAACGCAGGTGTGGAACAAGGTGTTTTCTTCAAAATTCCACCATTCTCTGATGTCTGGCTCTTTTGTGTTTGTCAGCTGGTGGCTTACCCCACACAACCTGAAGGAAAGCAAAAAAAAATAATCTAAGCTTTGTTGTCTGTCTTGCACTTCAGAAGATAAATCTGCTAGCCAATTATTAACTCATCTGTATTAACAACACCACACAATATGACAGGGATTTGGGTGTGTTTTAACTCTTTGTACACCAAATTTAGCTTGATAATTTTATAATAACATTTAAACTGAGTTGCCATCCCCCACAAGCCCATTTGAAGTGGACAATAGTCTGTAAATCTGGAATGATCCTCTTAATTAGTTAGCAAAGGTACAGGTTATAGTGTTGTCCTATAAGTTGCACAGTAATTTGTTATATTACCTACTCTATACAAACACAATACCTGTATTCAATGGGTTAATGCCTGTTGGAAAATCATGGTGAAATAAAGGTGTTGTTTTGTAACCGAATACATAGCAGGTTCTTTTTTCCCCAATTAAAACAAAATAATGGCATGCTATGATGTGGCCTAGATGCTTGTGATTACAATGCAGTTAAAAGAGTTGTAGGATTAATGTTAAAATAGACTAAAAAGAAAGTTTAGAGTGGGACACTTTGCAGTTAGCGGTTGCTTCCACTTTACTTTTTGAGTATTTAGGACTTCAATCAACACCAGTAAAGTCAAATATGGCATTAGCAACTTAGTTCTCCCTGTATGTTTAAAGAGTCTACCATTTCAGCATTTCATTGCAATTGCATATTGAAAGGGTTATCTTTAAAATGACAGAATTCACAACCAGGATGGCCATAAACAAATATAAACACAAAAAGAAAATAAATAAAAATGAATGCACATCTTTTCCTTTGGATGTTCAAATACAGCCGACAAAGATGTAAAAGTGGTAAGTTATGCAACAATGAACTGAAAGTTTAATTTTTCAGAATCAGAATCATGTTTAATAACTGGTGACTTGTTAAAGTTTTAATAAATTAATTCTGATCTGATGAGATATAGAATGCTGCCATCTGCCAAGAAACAGCACACCCCGACACATTTCAAGTCATAGTCTGGGACTTCAATCAGGCTTGCTTGAAGAAATCTCTGCTCATTTATCATCAGTATATAACTTGCAGCACGAGGGGTCCCACCACACTTGCTTCTCCTATACTATGATAAGGAATGCCTACCTTTACATGCCTAGGCCGCATTTCAGGAAATCTGATCACTTGGCTGTCCTCCTCCTGCCCACTGAGGCTAAAGAGGAAAGCTCCAGAGATAAGAACAAAAAGGAGGTAGTCGTGGGAGGCAGAGAAGCGGTTATGGGACTGCTTCGAGTTGGTGGACTGGGCTGTGTTCAAGGACTCATCAGAGGATCTGAACGAATACATCAAAGTTGTCATGAACTTTATGAAAACAGTCGAAGTTGAAAGTGTCCCCACAAAATCGTTCAGTCTTCCCCAACCAATAGCCCTAGATGAACCATGAGATCCACAATCTGCTGAAGGTCGGATCAGTGGCACTCAGGTCTGGTGACCAAGTGAGATACAAGAGGTCCAGGTGCAATCTCCAGAAGCCATCTAATGTACAAAGGACCAAACTTGAATCTTGAAGGATCCTTGGCAACCATGGAGCCATAACCTTGAATGTTATTATCTCTTGCCAAGAGAAACCAAGCGACTTAGGTGACAACAGGCTTTATTTCCAGATGAGCCCAATGTCTTCTATGCTCTTGTTAATTGCCAAAACATGGAGGAACTATCACAAACTTCCACAGCCCCCAATGACCCTGATATTTCAGTCTCCAAGGCCAAAATAAGAGCACCATTCAGGAGGCTGAACCCACGGAAAGCATCAGGCCCAGATGGGGTAACATGCTGAGTACTAAATGCCTGTGCTGATTAGCAGGCTGGAGTCTTCCCTCATATCGTTAACCTCTCACATCAGCAGTGAGAGGAAAACAACTACTTCAAGCAGGCTTCAGTTGTACTGGTGCCTAAGAAGAACGGGGTAGCCTGCCTCAAAGATTATTGTCCAGTATCACCTACATCCACAGTGATGAAGTTCTTTGAGAGGTTAGTGATAAAACATATCAACTCCTGCCTGACAAATGACCTGGATCTACTCCAATTTGCCAATCCAGCACTACAGGTTCACAGCAGGTACCATCTCACTGGCTTTTATGGGCCGTATTCATTCTAGGGCAGGCTGTGATGCAGCCAGTCAATATACTCTCCACTACACACCTGTAGAAGTTTTAGATGTTATGCTGAATCTCAGCAAACTTCTAAGGAAGTGGAGGCACTGCCATGCTTTCTTTTTAATTGCTCTTACATGCTGCACCCAGGGCAGGTCCTCCGAAATAACAACACCTAGGAATTTAAAGTTGCAAACTTTCCACCTTTGATTTGGCCTACGACAATGACGTTGTCAGCAAACTTGAATATGGCATTGTATCTGTGCTGAGCCACACAGTTATAAGTGTAAAGTTATAAAAGCAGGGGGCTAAGAACACAGCCTTGTGGTTCACCTGTGCTGATGGAGATCATGGAGGAGATGTTGTTGCCAATTCAAACTGACTGAGGTCTGCAGTTGAGGGAATCAAGAATCCAATTGCACAAGGGGGTATTGAGGCCAAGGTCTTGGAAATTATTGATTAGCTTTGGGTCAGCAACTTTAAATTCCTCAGTGTAATCATTTTGGAAGTCTGGGCTGAGCTCAGCATGCAAGTGCAATTGCAAAGAAAGCACAGCAGCACTTCTACTTCTTTGGAAGTTTGGAAAGATTCGGCATGGCACTGAAACGTTTGACAAACTTCTATATATTTGTTGTGGAGAGAAAATTGACCGATTGATCACAGTGTGGGATGGAAACTCCAATATCTTTAAATGGAAACCAAAGTAGTGGATATGGCCCTGACTATCACGGCTGAAGACCTCCCCACCATTGAGCACATCTACACAGAGCTCTATCGCAGGAAAGCAGCATCTATCACCAAGGATCCCCACCACTCAGGCCATGCTCGCTTCTCACTGCTGCCATCAGGAAGAAGATATAGGAACCTTAGGACCCTCACCACCAGTTTCAGGAACAGTTATTACCGCTAACCATGAGGCTCTTGAACCAGTGAGGATCATCACTCAACTTCACTCACTCCATAACCACACTGTTCCCGCAAACTATGGACTCAATTTCAAGGACTCTTCATCTCATGATCTCAACATTTATAGCTTACTTATTTATTATAATTATTATTTCCTTTTTTCTTTTGTATTTGCTCAGTTTGTTGTTTTTTGCACATTGGTTGTTTGTTTGTACTGTTGTGTGTGGTCTTTCATTGGTTCGATTATGTTTCTTGGATTTACAGTGTAAGCCCACAAGAAAATGAATTTTAGGGCTGTATATGGTGTCATATATTTACTTTGAACTTTGAACTTTTAGTTGATTTTTTTCATGAATTCCCACTCCTACATCCTTATCAGTCAACAACATTTGAACTTCCCGACAAAATGTCACACATTTATTTCTGTTTTTATGTTTATATTTGTTTATGGCCATCGTGCCTGTTAATTATGTCAGTTAAAAGATAACCTCTTCAATGTGCTATCAAGATGAAATGCTAAAGTGGTGGATTCTTTAAAGAGAAGGAGAACTATAATGCTAACGCCATATAGTCAGAATGACTTTACTGGTGTTAACTGCAGTTCTTAAATACTCATAAAGTGGAAGACACCACTAACACAAAATGTGGACAAAACAGTCTACGGCTAAAAAGTGTGCCAGGTGATAGTGTGGATATAACGCAGGTATTTTCTATTACAAAACTACCACAAAACTGTGAATTCAAATGGTTGGTTCAAATGGCTCAGTTTAATATCTGAGAATGTACACAGTACACAGCCTGAAATTCTTATTCTTCACAGAGTCATCCACGAAACAAGAAACCTCGAAGAATGATAGTCACATCAAAGCTCCCCCCCTCACATACGTGCAGCAGCAGGAGCATCGACCCTCCCCTTCCCCCTCCCCCTCCCCCTCCCCCCACTTGCACCAGCTATTTGGCTATTTCAAAATTGGCTATGTTTTTGTCATCTTGACCCAGTTTTCCACAATTTTCATACTTCACATTTCTATTGGCCAATCTACTCTATGCTAGGTCTCATCAACCCCATTCCTTGACTTGTCTCCTGAAACTATTCACTCTCACATGTTCATCAGTTCATCCTACTTCTGTCATGGTCTGGTCCGTGAAGTCTGCATTCCAGTTCACGGTTCGGTCCATGGACTCAGGACTCCGGGTCTTCCAGCTGCCCCTTGTTTTGGTTGAGTTAATCATAGGCACCTGTTTCCCATCTTGGGGCTTGGAATATAAGTAGCTTTGGGGTCAAATATGGGCTGCTGGTTTGTCTTGTTAAGATTTCCTGGGGGCAACCTGCCGGTGGAAGGCTAAAGCAGCCATTTGCCATCTTTAGGCTGTGTTAGAGAACCATTGCTTCATGGAGCCTTGCTGTTGATAGTTGGAGCTATCTTTGTGGTATGGATTTGGCAGTTTCCAGGGCCAGCTGAGTGGCCATCAGCCACTCTGAGCTAGGTAGGGATCTGGCTGTTTCCATAGCCAGCCCAGGTTGCTGGTTGTAACTGTGACTCAGAGCAACCCCGATGCAGAGATGGATCTGTCTGTTGTTCTTTGGTGTTTGTCTCTTGTCCTCGCCTTCGTGGGGTAAGTCAGGCTGTTCTGCTGTTGCCCTGTGGGGAGACCAGTCTGGTCTTGTCTTTGCCTCTGTTGGGTAAGTCCAGCTGTTCTGCTGTTACCTGACAGACGGTACTGTCCTGTCTCATGTTGGTGTTGTGATGAAGTTGAGTCCTGGCTTGTCTAACTATAAGTCCTGGCTCTATGTCTATGTACTATTCTGTCACGTCCCTACTCTAGTCAAGTCCTGTTCCTTGTTCTTCAGTGTCTGTGTCTCACATTTGGGTCTGTTCCCAATGCCCCCATTGTGACAGCTTCTCAGCTTACATGAAGGAAAATTTACAGTAGCCAATTAACCTAACAACCAGTATTTCTTTGGGATGTGGGAAGAAACTGGAACTCCATCTAGATAGTAGTAAGTGTTATATATTGTAACTCAAGAAACTAATTGAAGGGAAAACACAGGAGCTGGGGTGAACATGTTGAATTATTTTTTTTTTTGAGGTTCTCACATATGACAAGCTGGCATAATGACATTTGCCATTCACGTACTTCTTACATATAACCCTTAATGAATTATGTAAATGATAAAGAATGCTAAAATAAACAATATATTTACCATATTACTCAAATATCACCACTCCTTCTGTCTTAGCTATAAACTCCAACTTGGCGTAGAAAGTATTTCAACTCAAATATGTAACATATTGCTGTCTAGTCATCTTATATACGTGTGTGTGTGTATATATTTCTGGAAGTCCATCAACATTTCCTTGATTAGTTGTCCTCTTGAATACACCTTTCTTCTGGATGTGTTGCCATTCTGAACAGTGTACGGTGAGCTGCTCGACCAGCTACTCTATCCCAGCCACCGGCTTCAAGCTAACACTTTTGATTTCATCACTCCTAGGTGACCGGCGTGTAGCTCCTCTAACACTTTAACCCTTAACTTGGATGGTAAAACAACTCCACTTAATCCTCACTTAATCCCCACTTAAGGCAACTTCCATCAAGAGCAAATTCATCCTGGCACTGGTAAAAACCGAGGGGGGGGGGGGTCTGCAATTTCACCTGCACATTCCAGCCATTTTGGGTTCTCATGTAGACCTGAGACAGTGTGGGCTCTTTTCTGGTTTCCCTTTGGATCATCTGTGCTCTAACAGGGAGACCTTCTGTTTGCATTAGAGAGAATACATCACGAGGAGTTCCTTCTTTTGTAAATTTTTCATGCATTTCCTTTTCTAAGGGTAAATGGGAAAGTCCATCAACATTTCCTTGTTTAGTTGTCCTCTTGAATTCAGTCTTGTAAATGTGTCCTCCAAGAGACAGAGCCCATTTCCGCAACCGTGCTGCTGCTGTTAGTGGAACAGTCTTCTGTAAGTGGACACTGGTTAGTTAGAACTTTATTGACATTGCTGAGGACAGAGGCTGCAGTGCTACTCCATTCAGTGCAAGCAACATGCTGGTAATTCAATTATTAAAAACATAATGAATCAATTTAAAATAAAATCTGAGTTACAACTGAATTAAAAAGAAACGACTCTGAAATGGGGTATGGTTCAGTTGCACGACAGCCCTGGGGAGAAAGCTGTTTTTTCAGTCTGGATGTCTGTGTAGAGATGCTTCTATATTTGCTGCAGGATGGTAGGAGACTGAACAGGTGATTACTCGGCTGGGATGAATCCATCATGATTCTGCGAACCTGCTGTAGACATCGTGAAAGTTGCTAGTGAACGCAGTAGGCCAGGCAGCAACTTTGTGTTGCTTGAATTTCCAGCATCTGCAGGATTCCTCGTGTTTATGTAGACATCGTGAGTTGTAGATGGTTTCCATATCAGGTAGTTGTGTGGATGATGGTTAGTAATGGTGGTAAACACTCTCCCATACAAGTACCTATTAGGGCATACTCTGGAGTCAGGGTATATAGCAAAATATTAACTTCAGCAACCAATCTTTAGACCTGAACATGGATTGTAGATTAAATTTAAAATGCAGCTCTGGACAATAGTTTCCTGGAGCTGTGAGAAACAGTTAATTGAAAACCAGACAATGGTGATTAACATTCATTTTGGGTGTCTGGAGTGTTGGTGCAAAGAAGGGGGTGTGAAAACTATGTAATTCAAAGGAAGCATTGTAACTATAGAATAGTAGTGCTGCTACCTTTGATCTTTAACATATAAAATGTTATGTAATATCGGGTCAAACAGGCTTTTTCCTCTGAGACTGTCTCATTTTGTTGAATAAAACACTTCTGTATCCACTAGCTTCTGTGTCTCTCCAGTGACTTTGTTCACATTACAACATTAGGGTCTCATCCTGGATGCCTTCATGACACATCATCTAGCCAGTGATCTCAGCAGTCCAAGCGAGTGAGTAGCTTTAAAATTAGCACTACTCACACTTGGATCTATTCGGGTCACTGACTATGAGATTATGCGTTATCACAAACATGGTGGAGAGTTGAACTTTTTTAAGGGGAAGGTGAGGAAGCAACTGGTGGGGTGTGTGAGAATGAGTGGGGAATGATAATGTCAATGGTTCAGAGAGTTGATGAGCCTGCCATTAGTTATACACAGTGTAAATATTGAAGGTATGAGTATTCAAGGTTAGATAATCCAGGGAGGGATGACCCTGAAAACGCTGAAGGAAGGCCTGAGTTCAGCTCATCCAGAAAGTTTTAGATCTGGGGATGACGGTGGTATCGTCCTACTCTTTGATGGTATCATGGGCCAGTGAGATAGACCAGAGGAGAGGGAAGAGAAGTCATACAGTGGCTGTATTGAATGTGGCAGGTGTGAATTCACAGAGAACTTGCTTTGTGTGACAGCAGCTGGAGCATTTAGCATGGAATTGCTGGAATAGGTGTGGGAGGGGAGAGACAACTTGCTACAACTGTGGCCTCTCATGCCATGTTTGGAGGCAGTGCCCTGAGAAAAGAAGAAAGAGTGAAAATCACTTAACAAAGCAGGCAGAATGCACAGCAGAGCCCTCTCTTTCTGATTTGGCTGCTGGCCAGACAATAGAGCTGGTGAGGTCAGACAGCTGACTGGCAGCTGCCTCTATTGCTAGTGATGGTCATCCATGGATGTACACGAAAGGTTTATTAGGGAGTTAGCAATGTGAAATATTAGTGGACATGGGATCGTCAGTATTGATAACTGATCTACCTTTGCCCATGACTGGAGAGGCAATTTACATTGAGAGTGCAAGAGGTGAAACGAAGAGGGCAGAGAGAAGTCAGCCCCAGGTACTTGAAATTGAGGGAGTGCAGCAGTTTCCTATAGATATTTGGGTAAGCCTGAACAATGAAACTGTTATTCCGGGGATAGACACATTGAGGAAAGCAGGTGCTTTCATAGACTCAGGAAAAGGAGAAATAACATGGACAAGATGGGGACAGTGAACATGTGTGACCTACAAAGCAGCTAACATAGCACACAGAGACACATCAGCCCCAAGCAGGGAGGAGAGACAGGGCAATGTGTGGGGATCACGTCAGGAGGTCCCAAGCACAGCCATAAGCTGTTAGAAGTCGTGCAGCTCCCTGAGGAAGTTGCAGTGATTAAAGTAAGGCTGGCCAGAAAGGGGATAGTAAGGAGCAGCAAGGGAATGAGTGGTCAGACATCAGTCAAGGAGGGCAGTGGAAGAACAAGAAGAAACAGAAATTACAAGCATACAGGTAGAAACTACAACTACTAATTTAACAAGATTAAATGGAGATTTGAAGGACCACTGGAACCAGGGTAACACACTGAGGGATTGAGAAAGCAGAAGTGACATATTGAGGATCAAAGACAGCCAGAGAGAATGAAAAATATCCTCCCACAGCCAGATGACCAAGTCGTGGTAAGGAAGCTGGTTGAAAGACAAGATAAAACCACAGGTGGTGCTCTGGACAAATAATGCATGTGTTGGTGTACAGTCCAGGCGAGGCAACCAGTAGAAACACTGGACTCAGGGTAAACTAGATGACCCACCTTCTTGTTGCCTTCACAGACAGAGCAAAAGATCAAGTGTACCCAGTAACAGTGTCAATGCAGAGACCCCAAGTGTGAACACCAGCCGGATGCATCAGACCTGACCACAGCTGATAGAAGCAGACCCACGGAAAATGCGAAAGCAGAGGACACTGGAGAGCGTGCAATAGGAAGCTGTGAATATCATGTTAAAGTATAACTAACAGTACTCTGTAATGAAGGCTGGTTGTTGAAGGCAGATGATTAGTTGAATAGCTCAGTACAGAAAAACATATGGGAAAAATAGATTGGAAGGGATCCGAGTTACAATAGAGGCATCAAGTTCCACAACTTTGATGCATGGCCAGTGATCAACTGGACAGTCCAGAAAGGAGTGGCACCGGGGTGAGGTCCTTGCAGTCATCCAAGTAGAAACCAGCCTAACCCTGCCTGTTCGTCGATGAGAGGGTTTGAGAGACTAATTGTCAAGATTTTGACAATCTTTTACCATGACCTGGACTGTGAACTGTTGTCTGTGAGCCTGATACGTGAAGGGGTGAAGATAAAGAATGTGATTAAACTGTAATTGGCCATCAGAGACAGACATATGAATGATGAAGCTGCATTTTAAAAACCTGGAACTATCTCTGCTTAGAGTATTGTTGGTAGCCATCAGGGATGATAGTGTAGAAGTAGATGTACATAATAGGTAATTTGTGTAGGGGTTCCGAAGTACAGAGCATTTTTGCTGTCCTAGTTGATTAGATCCTGCTTAAGGTTTGGTCTTTCCAGGAACAAAATTATTTTTGTCCAGGTCAGCCAAGAGGAGGCACTGTTTGAGCATATTCTGGAATTAGGGTGTATAGCAAAATATTAACTTCAGCAACCAAACTTTAGACCTGAACACAGGTTGTAGATTAAATTTAAAATGCAGCTCTGGACAATAGTTTCCTGAAGCTGTGGATATCAGCTAATTGAAAACCAGACAATGGCGATTAACATTCATTTTGGGTGTCTGGAGTGCTGGTACGAAGAAGAAGGTGGAAATTTATATGTAATTCAAAGGAAGCATTGTAGATATATTGTAACTATAGAATTGTCCAGCCACTACCTTTGTTCTTTTGCATGTAGAATGTCATGTAACATTTGGTCAAACAGGCCTCTTCCTCTGAGAGTGACCCATTTTGTTGTATAAAGACTTCTGTATCAACTAGCTTCACGTTATAAACTGATTGGAAAGGAATCAAACTGGACACACTGGAGGCTGTGGTAGAACAAAGGACCCTATGGAAAATCCTGGCAATTCTGGACAATGTTTTTCATGCTGTGCACGCCACCTTGGCTAGGCAGAGGAGCACTTTTCGTAATAGACTAAGACAACTGCGCTGCTCTAAAGAGCGCTATATAAGGTCATTCTTACCCTCGGTCATTAGGCTCTATAATGAATCAATCTCTAGCTGGGGAAGTGATGACGCCCTCCTGTTAGACTGTTTGAGGTAACTTTTTAAAAATTCTTTCGTACTTCTCTTGTAGTATGTTTATTTTTCTATATCTGTGCAATTGTAATGCTTCTGTGACACTGTGATTTCCGTTTGGGATCAATAAAGTATCTGTCTATCTACCTTTACACTCCAAGCAGACTCAAGGCCTCTCTGTCAATCTGTGTATAATTTTTCTCTGCAACAGTAAGGGAAAATGATGCAAATGCTATGGGCATTTATTTCTATCACCCATAACATGTGACATGACTACACCTATACCATAAAGAGAGACATCATGGGCAAGTTTCACTGGATAATGTGGATCATAGCGTATGAGTACAGTGTCTGATATCACCATTTCCTTTGTCTTTTGGAAATCCACCTCGCATTGTTTTGTCCATTGCCATTTCTTCTCGATCTGTAGAAATGAGTTCAAGGGGTGGAGAACAGTAGCCAGGTTTGGCAGGAACCTGTTATAGAGATTGACAAATCCTAAAAAGGACCACAACTGTGACACATCCTTTGGCCTTGGGGAATCCACCACTGCTTGAATATCCTCAATACAGTGCACAGTAATCCTTGTGCATCAATGGTGTGACCACAGTAAGTGTTACTTGGTATAAAGAATTCATATTTGTTGCATTGTGCTCTAAGAACATAATCTTTTAGTCTTTTTAACACTGCCTTGAGAATTAGGAGATGTTCCTTGTCATCCTCACTGGCAACATTGATGTCATCCAGGTAACACTGAGTGCCTGGGCTACCTTACAGCAACAGGTCCATAGCTTTCTGCTAGAGTGCAGATGTAGATGTTATCTCAAAAATAAGCCTATTATAGCAGTAAAACCCTTAGTGAGTGCTTGTGGTGAAAAACACGTTGGACTCTTCTTCTGACTCCTTGTGTAGGTAGGCCTCAGCTAAGTCCACTTTGCTGAAGTGTTTCCCTCTATCCTGGGCAGAGGGTATTGATCAACTTTCAGTACAGGGTTAATGGTGACCTTAAAATCCATCACAAATCCTTACAGACCTGTATTTCTTGGCAGATGGGACTACCCAGGGGCTCCACTCAACCTTGGAGAGAACTCCTTCAGTGTCCATGCGATCTAGCTCACTGGGTACTTTATCATGGATGGTTAAGTAACCAGACAGGCATTCTAAAACTTGGGTATGGCATTTTCATTTAACACATTTTTACCCTTGATATGTTTGAGTTTTCCAGTGCTATCCTTGAACACTGTTGTATCATCAATCAGTACCTTTCTTAATTTGCTTTAGTTTGACATTATTACAGGGGATATGGCATGCAAAATGGTTGGATCTCCAGTCAAGCTGTAGTTGTCTCAGCCAATCACAGCCCCACAATACTGGCCCTGCCGCTTTTAACACATACATGTCCAATGTGGCTTGTTTTTAGTTTATGATTATTATTTTCGCCTGGTACTCACTGTTTACTTGTTAATTTCATCTGTTTTCTGCCTTTTTGAAAAACTAAACATCTTTCTTCCTTTCTGAAGAAACCCATGTTGTGCTTTTATTAAAAAAACTTGAACATCTCTCTCCCCTTCTGAAGAAAAAGTACTGCACTTCAACAGGTAAGTAATCATCTCGGGTTCATTTTAAGACTTCCTCTTCGCCACTACTACATTTTGTAAATCCAGAAACACGGGGGCCAGGATGAACATGTCCATTTAGTTTTACTTTAGTGAGGTGCTCACGTATGACGTAATGCTGTAATGATGTATGTCATTCATGTACTTGTTACATATAACCCATAATGAATTATATAAACAAAGAAAGAATGCTTAATTAAACAATATATTCACAATATTACTTCAATATCACTGAACTATTAAATACACTACCCTAGGAGTCTCATGAAACCTGGGTAATTGGAACTTCGCAGCAGCAGCTCTAACGTCCATGCCATCATGCTGCCCCAATCCTTTTGTTGGTCTTCAATGCACCCAAAATTCAATCAGAACCTATAACAGACAGTTGAGCTCGCCTTTTAATTAATTCAGTCAGAATGTTTTGGTTAGTAATTGAGAAAGATTCAATTTATTAACAAAATAGTGTTATAAATGTTAAGCATGGCAGGTTTAAAGATGTTAATGCAAGACTGAGCCCTGTTCTCTGAATATAAGTTACAGTGATGTGATTAGAGTGGTTTATTGTTTTCCACTATGATTGCTGAAGTATGGTATAGTTCAATATTGTCAGAATGCTTTTAGTATGATAATTGAATGGATTATTGAAGACACAATGTTGGAATGTTGGAATATGGGGGACATTAAATTGCTCGATGATCTCAGTGGGTCAAGCAGTATCTGTGGAGGCAAAGGGATCAACAGCATTTCATACTAAGACCCTGCGTCAAATGTCAATCATCCACTATTCCTTTGCTTCCTCAGATGCTTGACTTGTTGAATTCCCTTGTAGTTTATTTTTCACTTGAATGCATAATAATTGTATGATCAAGTATTATTAGTATAGGCAGGATTGGAGTGTTTGATGGATTATGAAACATCCATGTGGTTACTGAAATATGCGTATAATATACAAGGCGGCCATGGAAAGACAATGTGGCAAATAATCTAGGAATGAGCTATCACAGACAAGATGGCCGAGATAACCTGGAGTTAAAGGATCTGAATGCCAAGAGAAGAGAAGAAAAACTAACTGAAAAACTTGCACATACTGAGGACTAAGAGCTAAAGACAAAGTTCTCCCTTTATAACAGTAAACTGGATCCGTTAGAAGTAATTAGGAGGGCTTGTACAACATTGAAGATTTTCAGCAATAATTCACTTGCTTTGATATTGCCAGTTTCAATGTTTTGTTCAAACCAAAATCAAATATCACTTTGGAATCCTGAGATCCTAAAATTTGAATGTTCTACTTTCAGAATAGCATTATATCTTTTGCATATTTCAGTTTCCAGTTGAGATATTGATTCACAAGATTATTAGCTTATGTTTCCTTTCAGAAATCTTATTAAATCTGAAAGTAAAATCCATTGATATCGAATTATAAGGAAATGACTGGTATTCAATGGCTTTTGGTCAGATTCAAACTTGGGCCAGTTCAGTGAATGTCTGGGATGTGGTGAGCCATAGTGCTGGAGTATCTGCCATTTCCACCTGTCTACGTGAAGTTCAGCAGTGGAGTCCCCTGCATTACGCTGGACAACCTGCTCCTGATCTCGTTCAGTCCTCTGGTCCTCTGCATCCACATAGGTAAGCATGAATGAATGAGGATTGTGTGCAGCAGCTCTAGGCAGTGCTCCAGATTCAGCTCAATGCAGTCCACTGATCATTCAATGTAAACGAATTACGTATTGGTTTATAAATATGCTAATTTTATTTCTTTCTCTTGATGACAGGAAATAAATTGTACTTATCTTTGTAGAAGATAAGTACAATTTAGAAGTTAATATTGCCATTATCATAATCTACATTTACAAAAATTAGTTCCTTAAAGGCTAATTTTAGATGCATATGCCTCTAGTTTATAGTATTAAGGTAATGATATCTAGCAACTTCAGCACCTTCAGAAATCGGACCCTTGGTTCACCCATGCCAACAATGAAGAACCAATTTATACTAATCCCAATTATTAGAACTTGGTCTGTAGACTGCTGAGAAGTGGTAATTTAAGTTCTTGATTCAAGTCTTCTTAAATGTTGTGACAGTAACTAACTCCACTATGGTTCAGGCCAAACAGTCCAGATTCCAACTCTCCTCTGGGTATAAAAATCAATTCTCTTCAGATCACCTCAAAATATTTTATTCTTTACCTTAAATATGGGATCTCTAGGTGTGAAGAAAAGTTTTCAACTATTCAATCTATCTATCCAACTCATACTTTTGTATTCTCCATCACATCCACCTACTCACCCTTCTCTCCAAAGAAATCAAACCTAGTTTCATTTCATAAGTGAAATGATTTATATCTTTCTACCATAACTTCCCCATTCTATACTTTTGTACATTGGGGTATGGAGGGAAGGCTGGGGCGGTGTTCTGAGTTGGATGATCAGCCATGATCATAATAAATGGCGGTGCAGGCTCGAAGGGCTGAATGGCCTACTCCTGCACCTATTTTCCACATTCTATGCAAAAGTAAGTATCCTGCATTGACTTCTTCACCATGTTATCTACCTTTGGGGATCCTTGGACTTGAACCCCAAGTTATTTCATTTGTTAGAACTTAGCCATCAGTTACAACAGAAGATCTCTCCAGCTCACCATTGTCGCTACCCTTAGCACCACATTCAGTAAAAACAGTTCCAATCTTCTCATTATAATTGAGTTGCATATTTCAGCTCTGATTTACCAGCATCATGCTGTGAAAATGATGATTGATTGATAGATTTACCACCTGCTATTGGGCCTCCATACCCACACTCCAGAAAGTTTGGAAAAAATCTTAAAATGGGAAAATGTTACTTGATAAATAATTTCACAAGGAAAGAGAACACACCCATGGTTTTATAGAGAACCATCTTCTAGTTTAATTTTGGCTAAGTATAGGGAACATTGCATTTTCTTTTCATTGATCCTGTACAGGTAAAAAATAAAATAAATCATGAGTGAGTCATTCAATGAATAACTTTTATTTTTGAATCATTTCTCAACCACAGTTTTCATTTCTAGCCTGGGGAAAGTGCCTGCTTTCTGTATGGAGATCCCAACAGAAGAGGCTTTTTCCCAGGGCTGAAATGGCTAACATGAGGGGGCATAGTTTTAAGGTCCTTGGAAGCAGGTACACTTGGGATGTCAGAGGAAAGTTTTTCACATAGAGAGTGGTGGGTGTGTGGAATGCACTGCCAGCGAAGGTGTAGAGGCAGATACAAAAGGGTCTTTTAAGAGACTCTTTGATAGGTACATGGAACTTAGAAAAATAGAGGGGTATGCATTAGGGAAATTCTAGGCAGCTTCTAGAATAGGTTACAGGGTTGGCCAAAGGACCTGTAATGTGCTGTAGATTTTCTATGTTTCTATGTTTCTAAGTTTGCCTGAGATTAGGAATTAAAGCCTGTGTCACGTAGTAATGTCATATTTGGCATGAGTTACCAGAATGCACTCCAAATAAAAATTTGTAAAAAATATCAATTTAACTCTATTCAGCAAAATCTACAACATTTACAGTTTGGGTATGAAAGGATGGCTCCCCTTCTCTTACTATAAGCTACGGCAGCAGGGACTGTTTGTTTTCATAAGGCTCAATATTTAAGTTTAAAGAAAAGATAAATGCTACTCCTGTGGCATCTAGCCACAGTTAACAGCTGCTCACCTGGCTTGTGCTATTGGGTACATGTGTCTGGGGAAATGGTAGCATACATGAGAAGTGGAATCCTTTTTCTCTCTATGTGCGACTGTTGCTATTTAGAAGCAAATGCCTAAACCCAGCTTAAATTGCAATTAATTAACCTGAGCTCACCAAATTTGATCTGAAATAGACTTTAAACTCACCAGCACATAGAGGTCTCTAATCTGACAGATGGCTTTTAATATTTGCATGATGAAGGGTCCCTATGAATGTTTTCTGCCCAAAATATTGACTGTTTTCTCTTTTCCGTAGATGCTGCCTGGCCTGCTGAGTTCCTCCAGCATTTTGTGTGTATGTTGCTTTGGATTTCCAGCATCTGTAGATATTCTCTTGTTTGTGATTTAAAAGGGACATCGGGGCAGTTTCTTTGTGCAAATGATGGTGCATATTTGGAATGAGATGCTAGTAATAGTGGTTGGAGTGGGCACATTAGTAATATTCAAAAGCCATTTAGATAGGTATATGGGTAGACAGATACTTTATTGATCCCAAACAAAATTACAGTGTCACAATAACATTATAAGTGCACAGATATAAACATTAGAAGAGAAGTAGAAAGAACAAAAAATAAGTTACCTCAAACAGTCTAATAGGAAGGGGTCATCATTTCCCCGGCTATAGGTTGACTCATTATACAGCCTAATAGCCGAGGGTATAAATGACCTCATATAGCGCTCTTTGGAGCAGTGCATTTGTCTTAGTCTATTATTAAAAGTGCTCCTCTGTTCAGCTATGGTGACATACAAAGCATGAAAAACATTGTTCAGAATTGCCAGGATTTTCCATAGGGTCCTTGTTCTACCACAGCCTCCAGTGTGTCCAGTTTGTCTCCTACAAGAGCGCCAGCCTGTCTAATCAGTTAAGAGGCTAAGGGCGAAACACAGGCAGACAGGACTAGCTCACTGTGTTCCTAGCACAGCTCCCAATCTTTTCGAGCAATTGCCGTTCTTTAAATTTTCATCTACTGTTAAACACGCTGCTCCTTCTCTTGCTGGAACATCAACCTCGAGGATATTCCTCTTTTATCCAGCTCTGAAGAAGAGTCCCTGACCTGAAATGTTAACTGTTTCTCTCTCCACCAAGGCGGCCTATTCTACCGAGTGTTTCTACAAACGTTGTAGTATTTTCTGTTTTGATTTTAAATTAGGATCACAATAGCTCAGTGTCTTATTTACCTTCCATTCGTTACTCATGCAAATTTCAAGTTCAAGATCAGGTATGTATACCGCCAATCGAAACATTGTTTTTCTGGACCAAGTGCACAATGCAGTACATATAACTCACACACAACAACACATAACGTAAAGTAATATTACCACAAATAAATTAACAAATAATAAGTGCATTTACGACACAAGTTAAAAAGTAAACAGTGTAATGCTACTGGCACTTCAAACATGGTAAGATCTGCGTGGTGGCAGGGAGATCAATTGTATCGCAGCCTGGGTGAAGAAGCTGTTTCACATCCTAATGCTGTAGTATCTCCTGCCTGACGGAGATTGCTGGATGGGTGGGAGGTATCAGATACAATGCTAAGTGCCCTGCATATGCAGCAGTCCTGGTATATCTCAGATGGGTGGAATACCATAAGATCATAAGACCGTAAGACATAGGAGCACAATTAGGCCATTTGGCCAATGAGTCTGCTCCACCATTTCATCATGGCTGATCCTTTTTTTTAATCTGCTGCTGAACCCCAGTTCCTGACCTTCTCCTCATAACCTTTGATGCCATGTTCAATCAAGAATCTATCAATCTCTGCCTTAAATACACCTAATGACCTGGCCTCCACAGCTGCCTGTGGCAACAAATTGCAAAAATTCACCACCCTTTGACTATAGAAATTTCTCCTCCTCTCTGTTTTGAAAGGGAGCCCCTCTATCCTGAGGCTGTGCCCTCTTGTCCTAGACTCTCCCACCATGGGAAACATCCTTTTCACATCTACTGTCTAGGCCTTTCAACATTTGAAAAGTTTCAATGAGATTCCCTGCTCATCCTTCTGAATTCCAGTGAGTACAGACCCAGAGCCATCAAACGTTCCTCGTATGACAACCCTTTCATTCCCACAGTCATCCTTGTGAACCACCTCTGGACCTTCTCCAATGCCAGCACATTTATTCTAAGATGAGGGGCCCAAAATTGTTCAGAATACTCAAGGTGAGCCCTCACCAGTGCCTAAGAGAGACCTCGATGATCCACTTTGCAACCCTTTGTTAGGTCTTGTGGTCGTATGCCTTGTACTTCCCATACCAGGACGGTATTGCAGCTAGTCAGGACACTCTCAGTTGTGATCCTGCAAAAACTGGTTACAGTTGGGCAGGGAGGAGATACGCTTGTCTCAATTGCCTTATGAAGTGGAGACATTGTGGTGCTTTCTTGACTAAAGAGTTGGTGTTGAGGGACCAGGTGAGATCACCTGTTCTGTGTGCTCTCAGAGACTTGGCGTTCCCGGCTCTCTCCACAGAGGACCCCTTTAGGTGTGGTGATGAGTGGTCAGCTTGCAACTTCCTAAAGTCCACAATCATCTCTTTAGTCTTGTCCATGTTGAGACTCAGGTTGCTGTGCTTGCACCATTCAGCCAGCCCCTCTACCTCTTCTCTGTATGCCGTCTCACCATTATTGCTGAAGAGGCCAATCACTGCAGAACTGGATCTAGCCATGCAGTCATGCATCAGCAGCATCAGAATCAGCAGACTGAGCACACAGTCCTGGGTTTGGTGTGTTGGAGCTAGAGATGTTAGATTAGATTATGAGGACACGCAGTCCTCTTTTATTGTCATTTAGTAATGCATGCGTTAAGAAATGATACAATATTCCTCCAGTGTGATATCACAGAAACACAGGACAGACCAAGACTGAAAAACTAACAAAAAACACATAATTATAAAATATAGTTACAACAGTGCAACAATACCATAACTTGATGAAGAGCAGGCCATGGCACAGTAAAAAAGTTCAAAGTCTCTCAAAAGTTCCACATTTCACGCAGATGGGAGAAGGAAGAAAACTCTCCCTGCCATGCCCGACCACAGTCTGACTCTGAGTCGTCCGAAAACCTTGAGCTCCGATCAGCCCTCCGTCACCGAGTACCGAGCACCATCTCTGCCGAACGCTTCGACCTCAGCCTCGGTCGCCAGCAGCAGGCAAAGCTGGGGATTTTGGGGTCTTCCCTCCGGAGATTCTCGATTGCACAGTAGCAGCGGCAGTGAATTGGGCATTTCAGAAATTTCTCCAGATGTTCCTCTGCTTTACACGTCTATCACCATCAAATCAGAATTGTGCACAGCATCCTACTTACAAATACGATATCATTTCACTGGAGAGCTGCGCGTGCTGTGTTGCGCCGCCATCTTCTCCTCCCGCATCCCAATACAGGCTGAGCACACAGACCTGGGTGGCACTGGTGCTTGGAGTGATGGAGCTAGGGATGTTGCTGCCAATACAGGCTGACTGTGCTTTTTCAGTCAAGAGGTCCAAAATCTAGTTACAAAGAGTCCAGATTACAAAACAGCATTCCCCTTACACCCACAACACCAAGAAACCTAATCAGTCCAGTCCCAAAGTCCTGATCAGCAACTTTCCCAATTCTCCTTGTTCTGGAAGGTCAGAAGGGCATTCTCTCCCATTCCCCAAGGTACCAATCACCACCCTGCACTTCTGGCCTCAGTGCAGATCTGAAATAACATCTCCTCCTTGCTAACTATCAACACCGATGCACTTGAAGGATGTGTGCTTAGTCAGCTTCTCCACTCTCTCTACACCTACGAATGTGTGGCTAGCCACAGCTCAAAGCTTAAATAACTATTGTTGCAGAATTTCAGATGATGATGAGGAAGTGTACAACAGGGAGAAAGATCAGCTGATTGAGTGTTGTTGAAACAACAATTGTGCACTCTGCCTCAGTAAGACCAAGGAATTGATTGTGGACTTCAGGAAGGAGAAGTCGAGGGAACACACACCGGTCCTCATCGAGGGATCAGCAGTGGAAAGGATGAGCAGTTTCGAGTTCCTAGGTATCAACATCTCTGAAAATCTATCCTGGGTTCAACATATTGATGCAATTACAGAGAAGGCATGACAGCAGCTATACTTTATTAGGATTTTGAGAAGACTTGGTTGTTTACCAAAGACTCTTGCAGATTTCTACAGATGTGCTGTGAAGAGCATTCTATCTGGTTGCGTTATTGTCTGGTATGAAGGGGTTACTGCACAGGATCAGAAAAAGCTGCAGAAAGTTGCAAACTCAGCCAGATCCATCATAGACACTAGCCTTCCCAGCACTGAGGATAGCTTCAAAAGCCAATGCCTCAAAAAAGCGGCACTAGTCGTTAAGGAGTCCCATCACCCAGGACATGCACTCTTATCACTGCTATCATCAAAGAGGAGGTTTAGGAGGTTGAAGACACACTGAATGTTTCAGCAACAGCTTCTTCCCCACTGCCATCAGATTTCTGAATGGATAATGAAACTATGTGCTACTTCACTTTTTTTGCACTACTTAATTAAATTTTATATATATATTTTCTTATTGGAATTTACAGTTTTTATTATGTACTGCAATATACTCTGCTGCAGAACAACATATTTCACGACATTTGTCAGTGATATTAAATCTGATTCTGATTCAGTTCCCTGATTATTCAGCTCTGATGTAACACACCTTCTAGCCTCTTACCCATCAACCCCAACTTCCTCCAATTAGTAGAGCTTCACATCCCCAGAGACCTAGGTTTAATCCTGACCTCTGATGCTGTCTGTAGATTTTCCATATTCTTCCATGGTCCCAAGAGTTTCCTCTATTTTCTCTCTTCCTAAAACTTTGCAAATTGGAAGGTTAATAGCCCCTAGTATTTGTAGGGGTGTAGTGGAGTTGTTGTGAATGTGAAGTGGGTTGGGCAAGGGCTAGGAGAGGTCACAGGGTAAATTAGTGGAGAAATGGGATTGGTCTGTGAGCTGGCATAGAGTAGATGAGCCAAAAGAGCTTCCTACTACATTACAACACTAAGTTTAATATTACCAATTTATATATCAATAGATGCAAGATTGGATACTGAACAGTGATTGTGCTCAATAATTATATGGTTCTGTCAGTTTTAGTCTTGGTTTATCCTGTGTTTCTGTGATATCTTTCTGGAGGAACATTATATCATTTTTTTAATGCATGCATTTCTAAATGACAATAAACGAGGACTGAGTGTCCTCATAATCTAATCTAATCTAATACAATATACAACACTCCTCCCTGCTTAGCTATAAACTTCAACTCAATAGAGAATGCATCTCAACTATATAAACAGTGTACAGTATACTATATAATACAACTACTATATACTGACATCCACAGCATAGTAAATTTTAAATTGTCCTGTTCAGGCCTACAGATTTAATCGCTGTGGCAGCTTTCTTCCTCTTGTGGGATAACACTTTCCTGACAAGGGTGATCATCCTGCTTCACAGTTGAGACTTGTGGCTGTGAAACAATCTCGAGATTTGAGGCCTCCTCCGTAGTGGGTGTAGGAGTTGAAACTGAGACAGCACGAATTTATTATGATAGCAGGAGCCAACTTTCTTCTCCAAGAATTGACTCTGCTCTCCTCAACTGATCAATGTGTCATCTCCAGGAGATATCAGATGCTATCTTCACAATGTAGAAGAGTGGTCCTGTTCTATCCTTAATATTTCCGAGTACCCACTTTTGATCACCTCTGTAGACCCTTGCCATGACTGCTTGGCCAGGAGTGAAACATGAAACCTTCTTGTTTGAGGAGCCCTCAATTTGTCTCAGCTGTTTGTCTTGCATATTCCTTCTGAGACTGGGTTTGAGGAGATCCAAGTGTGAACACATGAGACAACCCAAGAACAGCATAGTTAGTGAGCTGTTGGTTGCAGAGTACGTTGTATTATATTATGCAAGGAGGAATTTGGTGAGCTTCAGCTTCAGTTTTAGTGTGGTGTGTTCTGTTGACATTAAATAGAAACATAGAAAATAGGTGCAGGAGTAGGCCATTCAGCCCTTCGAGCCTGCACCACCATTCAGTATGATCAAGGCTGATCATCCAACTCAGAACCCTGTACCTGCCTTCTCTCCATACTCCCTGATCCCTTTAGCCACAAGGGCCATATCTAACTCCCTCTTAAATATAAGCCAACGAACTGGCCTCAACTGTTTCCTGTGGCAGAGAATTCCACAGATTCACCACTTTCCGTGTGAAGAAGTTTTTCCTTATCTTGGTCCTAAAAGGCTTCCCTTTCATCCTCAAACTGTGACCCCTCGTTCTGGACTTCCCCAACATCGGGAACAATCTTCCTACATCTAGCCTGTCCAATCCCTTTAGAATTTTATACGTTTCAATAAGATCCTCCCTCAATCTTCTAACTTCCGGAGACTATAATCCTGGTTGATCTAGTTTTTCATCATATGAAAGTCCTGCCATCCCAGGAATCAACCTGGTGAACTTTCTTTGTACTCCCTCTATGGCAAGAATGTCTTTCCTCAGATTAGGGGACCAAAACTGCACACAATACTTCAGGTGTGGTCTCACCACGGCCTTGTACAACTGCATTGTTCACGGTGTACAACATTGTTCACAGTGCGTTCATTAGACTCTGGACAAACCTTTCCTCCAAGCCATTTGTAGCTGGGTGGTATGGTGCAAATGGAATATGTCTCATTCCATTCATTTTTTGGAATGACTGAAACTGTTCAACAGTAAACTGTGGTACATTGTCAAGACTAAGTGTTCTGGAACACCAGTCCTTGAGCAGAGGCATCTCAATACATCAACAGTGTGTGAGGAGTAGTGGAGGCTGTAGGGAACACTTCTGGTCACTTTGTAGCTGCATCCACTGCTGCCAAGAAATTTGTGCTCATGAACAGTCCAGCAAAATCCACATGAATCCTGTGCCAGGGCAATGCAGACCATTCCCAGGGATGGAGAGGCGCTGCTCTTGGCATCCTCTTGGCGTGTTGGCATCCCGTACAGTGCATGGCAAGCTGTTCAATCTGCTGATCTATCCCAGGCCACAAGACAAAGCTTCGAATCATTGCTTTCATTTTGACCACGCCTATATGATCGACATGTAGCTCCTCCAACACTTTAGCTCTCAGCTTGGAATGTACAACAACTCTCAATTCCCATGAAACACAGCCTCCATCAAGGGAAAGTTCATCTCAGTGCTGGTAAAATGGGGGAAATGCAGCTTCTGCTGCACATTCCAACCATTTTGGTTAGCCATGTAGAACTGAGACAGTGTAGGGTCTTTTCTAGTTTCTCTTTGGATCACCTCTACCATAATAGGGAGGCTTTTGATTTGCATTAGGGAGAATACATCGAGAAGTGTTTTTTTTGTAAATTTTTCTGTTATTTTCTTTTCCAAGAACAAATAGGATGATTCATCAGCATCTCCATGATTAGTTATTCTTCTGAATTCAATCAATCTTGCAATTGTGACTTCCAAGAAACAGTTTTCATGTTGCTGCTTTTAGTGGAACACCCTTCTGTGGATTGAAAATGGACACCAATAGTTGATGATCAGTAATGAGGGTAATCTTCCTCCCATGCAAGTGCTGGTTAAAACTTTTTACATCCCAAGCCAGGCTCAAGGCTTTATTGTCAATCTGTGCATAATTTTTTCTCTGCACTACTAAGGGAACATGATACAAAGGCAATGGGATGTTCACTTCTATCACTCAAAAGATGTGACATGACTGCACCCATACCATAAAGAGAGGCATATCGGGCAAGCTTCACAGGGTGCTGTGGATCATAATGTGTCAGTACAGTGTCTGATGTCACAATTTCCTTTACCTTTTTGAAAACCATCTCACCCTGCTTTGTCCATTGTCATTTCTTCCTGACCTGTAGTGACGAGTTCAAGGGGTGGAGCATATTAGCCAGGTTTGGCAGGAACCTCTTACAGTGATTGACAAATCCTAAAAAGGGCCATAACTGTGCCACATCTTTTGGCATTGGGGCATCCACCACTGATTGCATTTTCTCAGCACACTTGTGTAAATCTTGTGCGTCAATTGTGTGATCACAATAAGTGATGCTTCTTTTAAAGAATTCACACTTATTGCATCATTTTCTGAGCCCATAATCTTCTAATCTTTACAACATTGTTTTGAGATTTTGGAGTTGTTCCTGTCATCACTAGTAACAGTGATGTCATCCAGGTAACACTGAGTGCCTGGGCTGCCTTGCAGCACCCAGTCCATAGGTTTCTGTCAGAGTGCAGGTGCAGATGCTACTCGAAAAATAAGCCCATTATAGTGATAAAGCCCTTTCTAAGTGTTTACGGTGAGGAACACTTTGGACTCCTCTTCCATTTCCATCTGTAGGTAGGCCTCGCCTAAGTTCACTTGCTGAAATGTTTCCCTCCAGAAAGGTATGCAAAGATATCATCTAGTCCGGTCAGAGGGTGTTGATCTGCGTTCAGTACTGTGTTGATGGTGACCCTAAAATCATCAGAGATCCTGACAGACCTATTCTTCTTGGCTATTGGGACTACTGGCATTGCCCCTGGGCTCCACTCAACTTTGAGAAGAATTCCTTTAGCCTCCATGTGATCTAGCTCACTGGCTACTTTATCACGGATGGTATAAGGAACCAGATGGGCTTTGCAAAGCTTAGGTGTGCCATTTTCATTTAACACTATTTTACTCTTGATATGTTTGAGTTTTCCAGTGCCATCCTTGAACACTGCTGTGGCATCATCCAGTACCTTTCTTAATATGCTTTCAGTTGGCTTCATTCCAGTGGATATGTTGTTCAAATGGTGAATGGATTTCCAATCAAGTTGTAGTTGTCTCAGCCAATCTCAGTCCCACAATGCTGGCCCTACTGTTTTTACCAATACATTCCAATGTGGCTTGTTGTTTTTCACTATTACAGACGCCATTCCCATAGGAGTTATCTTTTCTCCAGTATAAGATCTTAGTTGAATATCTTCAGGCTTCAGTTAGCTATCGTTGAAATGCTATTCAAAGTCATTTTGTGGAATGACTGACATAGCTGAGACAGTATTTAATTCACTTCTGGCATAAGCCATATTGCTTGTCTATTGTTAATTTTCACACAATAAATCTCAAGGCTACATAGTTCTATGTCACCCTCATCATTATCAAAATTTTCATCAACAATGTGCAGATTAGTTCTCTTTTTGAAACTGCAACTTGAGCTTTTAGCTGTTTCTCTTCCCTGCGCAGTCTATCTATTTTTGTCTGCCCAACATGCTCTCTGTATGTGTCCTACTTTGTTACATTTTCTGCCAGGGTTGACCTGGCTGGTGGCATAGTGGCATCAGCATCGGACTTTGGGATGAAAGGTCCCGGGTTCGAATCCAGCCAGCCGGCTCCCCTGCACACTTTCCATCCATGCTGGGTTTCGAGCTGGTGATCTCTTTGGAAACTCACCCAGCAAAAGGCAATGGCAAACCACTGCTGTAACTTGCCTCGTACACGGTTCCCCACTACATCAGAAAGACATGGACGGCCATCGTCCACTAACTGGAGAAACTCCAGATGTAACGTTCCTTTCCTTTCACCTTTAAACCTGCATTTGTTTGGTGTAGGTGAGCCCCTGCCACAACGGTAACACAATTTGTTCAGCCACGCTGGTTTCTGTTTAAACTTTGCTATTTTGTTCATGCTTGCTTTCATTCCTGACTGCAACTTAATTACGCCTCTGTCTGCTGTTTCCATTGATACAGCAATTTCAACTGCTCTTTTAAAAGTGAGATGTGCTTCAGGTAAGAGCCATTTTTGAATGCTTTCTTGTAAGATTCCACAAATCAAACAATCTCTCAGTGCATCATTAATCCCACTACTGAACTGACAATGCTCGGACAATCTCTTCAATTCAGCCACTAACACTGAAATGGACTCCCCTTCCTTTTGATTTTGCTTATGAAATCTAAAACATTCTGCAATCAACAATGTTTTCTGTTCTAAATGTTCTTGTACTTCTTTCAGAATATCAGCAAAGTTCATTTCAGAATGTTTGGTTGGAGAATTTAAACTTTACAGCCAACTGTATGCTTTTAAATCTAATACACTCAGCCAAATTGGTACTTGTTTCTCATTGGCTATTTCATTGGCTTCAAAAATACTGTTTAATTTGTTCAGTATATAAAATCCAGTTATCTGTTGTGTAATCAAATGCATCAATCTTTCCTTTGCCTTTTTTATTATTATTATCACCCGGCTTATGAACTTGTGAATTCTTCCATTTTTTTACCACTTTTTTTATAAACTCAACTGTCTCTGCATGTGCTGGGCTGCGTCTTTTTGAATTTGAATGTCTCACTGTGCTTCATCAGGGCAATAGTCATCTTGGGTTTGTTTTAGAAATACATTGTCACCAGTGTTATGTTTTGTAATTTCAAAACATTAAACTAATTCAAAGGAAGACATGGGAGTCCAGAAATGTGGGTCTAACTTTGTGCTTACTTTAAACGAGGTGTTCACATATCAAGTGGTAACACGACGTACGTATGCAATTTGCATATTTATACACACTGTATTACTAATAATGTATTATTTAAACAAAGAAGAATACTCACATATTACTTTAATATTAAATACACAGCAGTATTGACTGAAGGAGTTGCTCCAAATTTTATTGATTGGTTATGACAAATTGATATGAGAAACCTCAAACTATGCTCTATTACTTGGCAGACAGTCACACTTTCCTAATTGCTCAAAATTTTTCTGAAATAAAATCATTCTTACTAATACTATTCAACTAGCAAAAGGTATTTACTCTTTCAGGTTCTAAAATAACATTATCAGTTAACTGAGCTTATACCCATTTCAGCATTGTCACTTACTATTTCAGACTTTCCAGCAGCAGGTTTTCCTCTATATTCAAAAGTCACTTGCTCAATCATACAAGAAAAAATAAATGACATAAAATTAGATTGCAATTACAGCACTCAAATAGGCTATTTTGTCAATCAGTAACATAATCTGTGTTTTGTTGCTTCATAACCCCCAATTCAGCCCTTTGTCTTATATTTTCAACATTTTATTTTACTTCTGCCCTTGTATTTGACACTCCTCAGCAAGTGCAAGGAAATCTGTTTCAATCTACGCTGCTTTGTTCCTTTAGTTTAAACAGCCTGCAAGTTTAATCTACAGTATTTGCCTGTCAATTTTCCCCATTTTAACAATAACATTAAACAATAGGGTTGAGTATTACACAGAACTGTGTGATGTATAGTGAAGCACCAATACCATAAATCAATGAGAAAAGCTTCCTTAAATTTTTAGAATAAAACCAGAGTACTTAATTATACATATTCATTATCAATTAAGTACTGTAGAGCCCAATTTCACTAAAATCAAATCAAGCTATTGAATAAAGTACAGTGACAATTGAGCAACTAGGAGCTATAATTAGAAAGATCCTGTGTTTATCCGAATTGCTTTAAGCTCCAATGTCATATCTGTGCCTTCTCCATTAATGCAGTTCTCAGGATGTCAACCATGAGGATATAACCAATCAAATATGTGTCTAAAACTCATTAGAAATGCCAATTGTTTGATTTGCCCATAGGGACCACAATTGATGATTTTTCTTCTTTGTTTGTCCTAAGGGCATGGAAAGAGGTCAACTGGTTGAATCAGTTCTTTCCCCTTCAAAATTCTTCTGACTTTTGGGAGTAATTTAATCAGTAGGACAGATTCTGGGTTAGATTTCCACTGTAATCAGCAAAAGTGCATTGATTGTGAATAATAAGAAATGGAAATGAGGTAATGGTGCAGCTTTGTAATGAAAATTGAACATTAAAACCAGTTAAACTGCAATAAAAATATTTTATATTACATTTCTTTTTCAAGAGAGCTAGTGCCAGCCAGTAAGTTTAATGTAAACATGTGATTTGAAATACACGACAGTCTGAGGTAAGCAAAGGTTCTGGCTAACAGTTGACTGGAAATTGGAGTGAAGAATGAGCATGAGAATGACATTCCAAAAAATGTACATCAAATTAATTGACTGTAATTCATGTATATGATTACACTAAAAATAAAGCAAATCGACCAATTCACGTCATGAGGCAACATTTTTGGTCAGTGAAAGCAGAAATTAAAATTGGAAAGTAGTAGTAGAAATGGGATAGATGGAATCATTCAAAATTACTTTACAATTTATTAAATTTAATATTTGTCTGCTTTGATCAATGAATAGTACATTTAAAACAAGGAACAGAAAATTGGAGCATTAGTTGGCCCTTCAGTCATTCAAGACTGTATTATTATTCATATGGTCATAGTTAATACTCTGTTTCATTCTCACAAGTCTTGGTTGTTTTTGTGCCTGGAAATCTATCCAAACACTCAAATACTGTATACTAAGTGACTTAGCTTCCATCTCTTTCTGTTGTGGAGAATTGCAAGGGTTCACCACCTTTTTAGTGAAGATGTATTTCCTCATCTCAGTCTAAATACTTTTTAAAAAAGATTGTACACTTAGCACTGGCCTACCAGTCCAGTGAAACATGCTCTTGGCATCCAGCCTGCCAACGTCTGTTAGATTGCATATTTCAACTAGACCTCTCCTCATTCTTCTGACCTATAATGAACATTTCATTTTTATTTCTATTTTTATTTAGAGATGCATCGCAGAACAGGATCTTCTGGCCCAATGAAGCAACCCACCTCTTTAACTTTATCATGGTGTGCACTGGCAGTGATGGAACCCAAGTGCGAAGGGAAGACGGACTCCCATGTAGAGACAACAAACAGAGCTCATACATAGGAATTCTGACAGAACATTGGTAGCTCGACAGAGCGACACTATGAGTTGAAACATTCTCTGAGCCAGGACCCCAAATTTGGGCCACCGGTACTATCTGGGAGGAATAATTCTTATAGCGATTTTTGGCAAGGTATACACCCCTAGTGCTATGAAATATGTGATAGCATTGCAGTGGTGGCAGCTTTCTGTGTAGAACTCTGTCAAGAATAGTGAACGATCTCTACAGGGTGAAGAGGCTGGTCATGATTTGCAAGGTGTCACAGGCACACAGATGGTGAGGCAGTGGAGGAGTTCCTGACCAAATTCAGTAACAAAAATAGTCTCATTAGCTTCATAGTCCATGAATGGAGGAAGGCAGAGTACAGTGCAAAGCTACAGGAGAAGATTCTGTTTGCAACTGTGAATGACGAATGTTACAGAAACACATCTTGAGATAGCGAGGAGGTGTCAGCTCTTCTGTGTCAACAAGAAGAAGCAGATGGCCTCCTATTTCTCCATGCTGCCCATGCCACAAGAGAGGGCAGCTATTTGTGACAAAATTAAGGCTCCATTGTTCCAGAAATGTGGCACTGGAACCCGTACAAGGCTTGTAGACGTCAGGAAGGTTGCTGCCATTGTTGGCATAGAGGTTTGTAGGGCTCTCATCGGATTGTACGCATATACAGGATGTGACACTGTAAGCGCTTTTGCAGGCAAAGGGAACACAAGTGCCCTAAAACTTCTGACCAGCAACAGGGAAACTCAGGACACATTCTTAGAGTTCGGTCAGGAATGGGACCTCTCCCCAGAACTTGTGGACAAACTGGAGGCATTTACATATCTCTTGTATGTCCCAAAAGCATCGACCACCAAGGTCAATGAGCTCAGGTATCACCTTTTCTGTGCCAAAAAGGTGAAATCAAAAGTCATCAACTCCCACCATGCAAGGATTGCTTAACAAAACATGCACAGCAAGCCAACTACTGGGCTGGTATATGGAGAAGATGTTTGGAGAAGGATCCACAAGTGCCAAGCCCTGTTGGCAGAGGATGGAAGATGGAGAGAGCTGAACAGCTGGTGGTGCAACGGATGGAAGGCCAGCCAGCACCCGATGCTGTCCTGGATCTACAGGCCTGTAACTGTCCAAAAAAATGTTCACTCCCAAGACGTATATGTGTTGCAAATGGCGCAGGTGTACTGACATGTGTAGACTGGCAGACTGTGAGAACCAGCATCCACCTCAGAGAGTGTGGGAAGTTCAGATGAAGATGTGGAAGACTTGGAAAACTATTATAATTATTAATAGGCTATGAAAGTATGGAAAATAAAGTATGGAAAGCAGTCTTTGATTAAGTATATTCATTTTACAACCAAATGGGGCCTAGGTTATGGCCGTGTGGAACCCCAAATTTGAATTATTGTACTGTAATTCTATATGCTCTGACAAAAGCTTAAGATTATTTTGATTTTAGACAACAATATGGAAAATATCATGACATTGATAAAACTCCAGAAATCTCTCCAAATGAGGTTTTTTACCTTTTGGGGGGGGGGGAACATTTTCTGCTGCACTGATGTTAATGTGGAATATATACAAAAAGTGATTACTTATTTGAATTCCTGAATAAATTCTCTACAAATCCATGTGATTATATGTGTCCTAGAGTTTTTATTGACTTTTCCAAAATAAACAACAGACAAATATTTTTCTAAAAGTGGAATGATTTACTCTACTGAAATTGGGCACTGTACTGTGAGTACCACCAATGACATAGTTTTCAATGTAGAATTTTATAACAACATTTGATGAAAAGTGCTTGAACCCAGCTATTGTTGTGACAAATTTCAATGTTGAGGGATCACTGATGACAAAGTACTACTAGTTTGAATATATGCGTTGTACTTTATATTGGCCACTTTTCAGAAATGCTTATTTTAGGGTAGTGTTATAAAATGCATGATAGCACACATAAAGCTACCACTGGTGTAATGCTATCACATATTTTCTAACTCTAGAGATGTATACCTTGCCAAAAATTACTATGAGCATTATTTCTCTCAGATGGTACCGACCAACCCTACTGGCTCACGGACTATATAAGCACTAAGGCACATCTCCGCAAGTAGAAAGGGTGACCTGAAATCCTCCAGTCTATCAAACTAAAGTTAACAAGGTTAAACAATTAATGAAACTAGTTACACAACAATTAACCAATTAAGGTGCCAAATGCTCTCCGGCTCCCTGCGCAGGCCCAATATAATCATTACAAACCTAATCACAGGGCAATTTACAATGAACCTACATCTTTGACAATGGAGTACCTGGAAGGAAACCCACATGGTTTATGAGGAGAACATGCAAACTCCTTACAGATGGCACTGGAATTGAACCCGATTAGTTTAAAATGTTGCACTAAATGCCATGCAACTGTGCCGCTCTGTGAATACCTGTCTGGTTTACTTAGTCTTTTCTTAGGTAACTGGTGACATAACTTCAGGGACATCCAGGTCTTCTGTACATCACCATTCACAATCTTGCATCATTTAAATTCATTCCATCTTTCTGTATATTCAATAGAAGTAGAAAACATTATACTGTATCTGCCCATTAGTCTAATTTCTCTAAATCCCTCTGAAACCTCTTTGCTTCTGCCTCATAACATGCAACCCCATCTAGTTTCGTCACAACAACAAACTCAGCAATATTACATTTGGTTCCCTCACCTAAATCACAGATATTTATTGTAAATAGATGAGGTGAAATATTGATCCTACTAATCACTGCCAGCCGACCTGAAAAGCTCCATTTATTCCTATTCTATGCATTCTATATCTCAATCTAACTATTGCAGGAATTTCTTATACCAGTATCACACATCTATTGAAGCTTGATGAAGGGTGGCACAGTAGCACAACTTCAAAATTCACAACCAATCCTCTGTTATCAAGGTCGTGTTAAGCTCTCTTTCCCAATCTTGCTTAATCTTAAGTAAAGGATAATTATACTGTTGTAATAGTGAATTATAAATTTTCCCAATAAAACCTTTCACTAAAGGATCCATTTTTAAAATCATGTCTAACAGGTCAGAATCTTGTATATATGGAAAATTACTTAAATATTCTTGTAAGAAATGTCAGACCTCAAGATATTGAAAGAAATGTGAGTGCGAGAGAGAATATTTAGTTACTAATTTCTCAAAAGACATCGAATTTTAAAGTTGGTTAACTCTTCTTCGATTTGTGCCAGTCACTCTCTAATTCAATTTAAAATTGTACATCATTATTATTTGACAAAGGAGAGACTGTCTAAAATATTTCCTAATGTTGATAGCCAGTGTGATAGATGTAAAACTGAGACGGCTATATTGACACATATGTTTTGGTCGTGTTCTGTATTGAAACAGTTTGGAAATCTATTTTCTCTATAATTTCTAAAGCTTTAAAAATTAATTTACAACCTAACAAATTGACAGCTTTTTTCGGTATAATTCCTCAATATATTCATGGTATTTCTATATCAGACCAACATGTAATTGCATTTGTCACATTATTGGCCAGAAGGGCTATTTTATTGAAATGGAAAGATGCCTCTGCTCCCACTTTGATACAATGGTTCTCTCAGGTGATGTCATGTCTTAGTTTGGAGAAAATTAGAAGTCGAACTTTTGATCCTCGATTTGGCTTTGAGAAAAGGTGGGATTCTTTTGTCCGCTACTACCATTTGACCTGAGTTAATTAAGATGGTCCCCTTCTGATTTTTGTGTAATTGGTTTTGGTTGGCGGATTGATGTTTTTCTTTTATGGAAGCTTGTGTGGCGTACACTTCTGCGGTTGTGCTCCCAGTGTTTTTTTTTCCCTCATTTTTTTTTTGTTAGTAGGGTTTTTTTTGTTTTAGTTAGTAGGGGTTCTTTTTTCCAAAAAAATAATAGTTTTAACATTTTGTCTTTTCTTATTATTATTGGTATACTGTTTAGCTTGGTTAATCAGTTATTTGATAACTCTTATTGTATATATTGATATGTAGATTTGACTACTTTAATGTATTTTTTGTTGATTTTCAATAATAATTAATAAAAAGATTTAAAAAGAAAGAAAGAACGATTAGCACAATTCTTTTACAGCACCAGCAAACACCGATAGGGGTTCGATTCCTACTGATGTCTTTAGAGAGTTTGTATATTCTCTTTGTGTGCATTTCCTGCAGGTGCTCCAGTTTCCTCCCACATTTCCAAGACATATAGTTAAGGTTAGAGGGTTGTGGATATGCTGTGCTGGTGCGGGAAGTGTGGTAACAGTAGCCAGCTGTCCCCAGCACAGTCCTCAGACTGTGTTCGTCATTGACACAAAGATGAAAATGACACATTTCACTGGATGTCACTGTTACCATCAGGTAGGAGGTACAGAAGCCTGAAGGCACACACTCAGCGATTCAGGAACAGCTTCTTCCCCTCTGCCATGCGATTCCTAAATGGACATTGAATCTTTGGCCACTACCTCACTTTTTAAAATATATATTATTTCTGTTTTTAGCGTGATTTTTAATCTATTTAATATATGTATACTGTAATTGATTTACTTATTTATTATTATTATGATTATTTTATTTTGTTGTTTTTTTCTTCTAGATTATGTATTTATTGAACTGTTGCTGCTAAGTTAACAAATTTCACGTCACGTGCCGGTGACAATAAACCTGATTCTGATTCTGATTCCGATTCTGGGGGATGTTTTGATGTACATGTGATACATAAAGATGATCTTATTTTGAAGAAGAGTAGGGTGATGTCCCTGGTATCTTGGTCCATATTTATCTCCTACATAGTTAATGAAGGTCATTCCTTTCATTGGTATCTACGGAGTCTACATTGTTAAATAAGAGCTAAAATATATAAAATTATGAACCATCTTGACAAAAAGTCTTCAGCCTGTATAGCTAACTTTTTTCCCCAACAGATATTGCCTAACCTGTTGTTTTTGACATTTTCTGTCTATGCTTCAGATTCCCAGCATCTGGAACACTCACAACACGCTGGAGGAACTCAGCAGGTCGGGCAGCATCCATGGAAAAGATCGGTTGACATTTCGGACCGGAAACCTTTGTCAGGACCTGGCATCTGGTAGTTATTTTAAACTTTCAGAAAAATAAAGGCTCTTTGAATGAGGTCAGGAACTGCAGGCCTTCTCCAGGTTTCACAAAAAATTATGAAAAGATTAGCTTTATCTGTTATATGTACAGTGTACATTGAAACATACCATGTCATTTGTGTCAAGTCAAATCAGTGAGGATTGTGCTAGGTAGACTGCAAGTGTCACCACATTTCAGGTGCCAGTGCAGAATGCCCACAGCTCACTACATTTATCCTGAACATCTTTGGAATGTGAGAGGACCCAGAAGTCATGGGGGGAATGTACAAGCTCCTTCCAGACAGCAGTGGGATTTGAACCCTGTTCATGTGCTGTAAAGCATTATGCCAACTACTGCAGAGATGCTCCAGTATTAAAATTATGGTTTTATAGTAACCTGAGTAACGCTCATACCCTGCTTGTGGCACTCAATCAAAAATTCTTCCCCTTTAACCCTAAGTCCACCTTTCACCTGGCTGCAGTCTGTCACTGGGTATTAAACTTGAGCAGGTTTTAAGATCTACAACATGAAGAATGGTCACTTAACCAAGTTACTGTAGGACAGTCTGATGCCTGTATAGCCCGCTCCAAGCAGAAGTTAGGACTTGCAAGATAGAGTTGGGAAATCAAGTTCTTGGTGTTTAATTAATAAAAAAATATATATACAGAAAATATCACATATAGGGATGAAAGTGTTCTTAGTTCTAAAGTAATCCATTAAATTGAGCTGAATAAAATTTCAGACTGATCACGTGCTATTGGATTAGATCAATCAAAAATGCATTCAGAATTTGTCTTCAAATCAATACAGGAATAAAAAGTTGGACTGGTAGGCATGAATATACTGAGAAAGCAATTATGTACTGCTTTCTATTTTAATTGACTTGAATAAAAATATGAGAAATTCAATGTATCCAAAAGGCCAAACATTATCTGTTACAGTATGTATGTTCCTGGAATTCCTAAGGTACTAACATCCTGATTTTGTGGAATACAGAGGCTGGCTAATTAGGGAGAGAAATTGGGCAGGAAGGTGTGAGAGAATATCCCCAATAATTGATGCTAATTCTGGGATTTTCCACCAGGAGTATTGGTGGCTGTGGATACGACTGCACAAATATGTCATCCATCACATTCCCTGTCATTGTTGTCATAGCAACACTGGATGTTGCTGCAGGTGGTGGACAGCTCTTTAGATTTTAAATCTCCCTGAGGATTGGAATTAATTGTGTCAGGAAGGATCAAATAGGAAAGAAAGTAAAGGTGGCAGGGATGTTATATACTTTATGGAGATGAGGAATTAGGAATTGGCAGAGTCACTTTGGGTGGGTCTGGGAGACTGAATGGGCAAGATTTTACAGAGCCACATCATAAACAGGAATGGATGCATGGCTGAGGCAGGTTATGAAAAATTAATCATTGTGACTTAGTTTTAATCATAATGTTCTTTTAAAAGATGGGAAATAAAATATGTCATGTAATTTTAAGGAAAATATTTGGGAATTAAATTAGGGATAAATTATATACAAAAGCACAATACTTCAAGAAAATATCAAACGAGGGAACCAACTTAATCCTCGTACTAATGAGAAGAAATTAGTAAATTGAGTTTAAATAAAGGAACATTTGTGGGTAGATAATTTTGCCTTGATTGCTTAGGTGGAGTATGGAGAAAAGAATTTTGTGTAGTCCCCGTACAGAACCTGATAGATTTCCCTTCCATTAATTTAGGTATACCTCTTGGGGCCTAGTGATTATAAAGTTGTTAATGGTAAAGTTGAAATGAGAACAGAACAAAAAAAAGCTATTAAGATATCAGATTTCAGGAGAGCAGACATAGGGGGATGAAATGCTGCAGGAATGTAAAGTTTTACACAATTATGTACAAGGAATTTAAGCAAGTAACATTATATTGAGGGCATCTTTTAAGGCTGGGCATTTGATAAAAAAGATAATTTTTAAAATGGGAATTTTATAAAGGCTAGTTCTACCTGCCCACAGTGATTTTACTGGAATTGCAGTGAGACATCTTGTTTACATATAATAATCATAATTTAAGCATTTATTTTACAACATTACTGATAAAAATAAACTAACAGAAATATTCCTCAGCTAAAATAACAGTTGCAGCTTCTGTAAGTCAGAAAGAATAATTGTGAAAATTGCATTACAATCACATCTTATGATAAAGCATACCCTCTTGGGCTAACAACTTTGAGCAGCTATAACATGAAGAAAATTAGATAACCATCTTGCATTTGTACATCACATCAAGTTTTAAAGCGCCCCAAATCGTTTTTATTTAATTAATTATTTTTAACAATAGTTACTCATATTATTTAAGTCAGCATGTGGCAAAGGTTTGGCAAATACCAAGGCAAATGAATGGACAATTATAGACAATATCATTATCTATATTGTTTGAGTAAAACAATGGGCCTGGTTGTGTACCATCACCCCGCCACCCCCACATTGCCCTCCTCTATTTCTGAAGCTGCATGTACCTTTTGCAGCTTGTTGGGATCCTGCAGCTCACCCCACAAGATTGACTGAACCATAGCAACAACTAGGCCTCAAAAAACAATAAGTGGATGCACAAGCCCAGCCCCCAGAAGGCCTAGCTAGCTTTTTGATATTTTAATATTATCAAGGGCCATTTTAATGATTTTAAATACCTCTGATAGTCAGCTTAACTTAAAACTGAATGCATTTAGTCAGTAAAAATAAATTAATAATAAATATAAAGATGAAGAAAATAATAAGTTTACCTAAAATCCCTTAAACCATTTCCAATTAACTACATGCATGAAGATGCTGTAAAATATAGAAAATAAATAAACACTTGCCCACCCTCAGCTTTTTAATCAAAGGCAGCTGTTAACCTTCTCATCTGCCCTCTGAGAGTGGATTAGTAGTTGCCCTCTGACCCACCTCCATTAGCAAAAGATCAGGATAGACTTGAGGTGGATTAGGACTGGGTTTATAACTTAAAAATTTTAACTTATCACCTGACCTAAATCCACCTGTTCCTGAAGATTAAAGTTACCTCTTTACCTCTTCTCTTGAAAAGTCTCAGACCAATGATATTTTAACTTCAGAAGGTCTTCGTATGGTTAAATCTGAAAATGGAACCATGCTGAAAATTATAGAGACATTGAGTCATCGAGTTATACAGCACAAAAACAGGTCTTTAGGCCTAACTTATCCTACAGACAAAGGTGCCTTCCTGGGCCATCGTCCCATTTGCCTGCATTGGGCCCATGTCTCTCTTGACTTTTAAGATTACATAATATTAGTTTTATTAATCACATGTACATCAAAACATACACTGAAATGTATCATTTCCATCAAATAAATACAGCGAGGATTGTGCTGGGGAAGTGTCACCACAATTGCAGTGCCAACATAGCATGCTCACAACTCACTGTATGTCTTTGGAATGTGAGAGGAAGCTGGAGCACCTGGAGGAAAGCCACATGGTTAAGGAGAGAACATCCATACTCCTGACAGACAGCAGCAGGGAATTACAGCCACCACAACTTTCCCATCCACGATTGTGAGGACAGTACAAAACAGATTGATATGCTTGAATATGTTGATGCTAGGAAAGAAGATGTGAACATAGAACATAGAAATCTACAACACATTGCAGGCCTTTCAGCCACAATGTTGGGCTAACCATATAATCCTCTCTAGAAAATACCTAGAATTTCCCTACCAATAAGCCCTCTATTTTCCTTAGCTCCATGTACCTATCTAAGAGTCTCTTAAAAGGCCCTATTGTATCTGCCCCCACCACCATTGCCGGTGGTGTATCTCACGCACCCAGCACTCTCTGTGTGGAAAAACTTACCTCCGACATCCCCCTTGTACCTACTCCCAAGCACCTTAAAACTATGCTCCCTCGTATTAACCACTTCAGCCCCAGGAAAAAGCCTCTGGCTATCCACACAATAAATACCTCTCATCATCTTATACACCTCTATCACTCCAAGGAGAAAAGGCCAAGTTTATTCAACACATTCTCATAAGGCACGCTCTCCAACCCAGGCAACATCCTTGTAAGTCTCCTTTGCATTCTCTCTATAGCATCCACATCCTTCCTGTAATGAGGTGACCAGAACTGAACACAGTAACCCAAGTGGGGTCTGACTAAGGTCTTATACAGCTTTAACATTACCTCATGGCTCTTGAACTCAATCCCATGGTTGATGAAGGCCATCACACCATATGCCTTCTTAATAACACTGTCAACCTGCGCAGCAGCTTTGAGTGTCCCATGGACATGGACCCCAAGATCTCATTGATCCTCCACACTGCCAAGAGTTTTACCATTACTATTACATTCTGTCTTCAAATTTGACCTTCCAAAATAAACCACTTCACACTTATCCGGGTTGAAGTCCATCTGCCAATTCTGAGCCCAGTTCTGCATCCTATCGCTGTCCTGCTGTAACCTCTGACAACTCTCCAGACTATCCACAACACCCCCAACTTTTATGTCATCTGCAAACATACTAACTCACCCTTCTACTTCTTCATCCAGGACATTTATAAAAATCACAAAGAGGAGGGTCCCAGAACAGATCCCTGCGGAACACCACTGGTCACCAACCTCCATGAAGAATATGAACCATCTACAAACACCCTTTACCTTCTGTGGGCAAGCCAGTTCTGGATCCACAAAGCGAGTTCTCCTTGGATCCCATGCCTCCTTACTTCCTGAATAAGCCTCGGATGAGGAACCTTATCAAATGCCTTACTGAAATCCATATACACTACATCCACTGCTCTACCTTCATCAATGCGTTGAATTGAATTGACTTTATTACTTACATCCTTCACATACAATGGGCAATTTATAGTAATTAACATTGTAACGTTGGAACGGAGCTTGCAACACAGCCACTGTACATTGCGCCACCTTGTTTTGTTTCATCCTCAAAGAATTCAATCAGGTTCATAAAGCATGATCTGCCCTTGACAAAGCCATGCTGACTATCAGATTATGCCCCTCCAAATGCTCATAAATCCTGCCTCTCAGGATCTTCTCCAACAACTTACTGTGCTAAAACTTTTGAAAAAATTTGAGAAAGGTAGTTTCCCCAACCGGATGGGATGCACTACGGGTTACTAAGGGAAATAAAAGAAGAGATTACTGTGCCCTTGGCAAAAATCTTTGGCCAAAGGCCAAAACAAATTCGACAATATAGGGGAATAGATAAAGTGGACAGACAGGCTTTATCCCAGGACGAAAATAGTTAATACAAGGGGGCATAATTTTAAGGTGATTGGAGGAAAGTATTTGCAGGATGTCAGAGGTAGGTTTTTTACAGAGATAGTGGTGGGTGTGTTGGATGGCCCGCAAAGGATGGTGGAAGAGGCAGATACTTTTTGGAAGGAATAATAGAAAAGCAGATTATTATTTAAATGGTGAAAGATTGCAGCATGCTGTTGTGCAGAGGGACTTGGGAGTGCTTGTTCATGAATTGCAAAAAGTTGGCTTGCAGGTACAACAGGTTATTAAGAAGGCAAACAGAATGTTGACCTTCCTTGCTAGAGGGATTGAATTTAAGAGCAGGGAGGTCATGCTGCATCTATACAGGGTACTGGTGAGGCCGCACCTGGAGTACTGTGTGCAGTTCTGATCTCCATACTTGAGGAAGGATATACTGGCTTTGGAGGCAGTGCAGAGGAGGTTCACCAGGTCGATTCCAGAGCTGAAGGGGTTAACCTATGAGGAGAGATTGAGTCGCCTGGGATTATACTGTCTGGAGTTCAGAAGAATGAGAGGGGATCTTATAGAAACATACAAAATTTTGAAAGGGATAGATAAGATAGAAGTAGGAAAGTTGTTTCCATTGGTAGGTGAGACTAGAACTAGGGGACATTGCCTCAAGATTCAGGGGAGAAGATTTAGGACGGAGATGAGGAGAAACTGTTTTTCCCAGAGAGTGGTGAATCTGTGGAATTCTCTGTCCAGGGAAGCAGTTGAGGCTTCTTCACTAAATATATTTGAGATACAGTTAGATAAGTTTCTACATAGAAAGGGAATTAAAAGTTATGGGGAAAAGGCAAGTAGATGGAGCTGAGTTTACGGACAGATCAGCCATGATCTTATTGAATGGCGGGGCAAGCTTGATGGGCTGGATGGTCTACTCCTGCTCCGATTTCTTATGTTCTTATGTTCTTATTAAAGAATCTCTTAGATGGGCAGGTGGGTGACAGAAAAATGGAGGGTTATTGAGAAGGGAAGGATTATATTGACCTCAGAGTAGGTTAACAGCATCCAAGGTGGAAGGGCCTGTACTGCGCTGTAAAGTTCTATCAATCTGACCAAATATCTTTTAAATCTTGTAGTTGTATCCACCTCTTGTACCACTTCCTCTGGCAGCTAAATTGCAAGCACCCAATACCCTCTATGTGAAAAAGCTTCTCCTCAGGTCTTCACTAAATCGTTTCTCTCTTACCTGAAACTTGTGCCCTCTCATTTTAAAATCCCCTACAACAGGGGAACTGTCACCAATGGATATGGCACACTACTAGTTGCAGGCTTCATCCAATACCATTCCTGATTCATTCCTACCCAATTTTATGTTTATTTTTATTTAGAGATAATCAAGTTTCCATCCAGTTGGTTACCTCACCCTGGATCCCATGTATTCGCAGCTTCCTGACTATCCTACCATGCAAGACCTTGTAAAAAGCCTAGCTAAAGACCTTGTAAACATTGTTTACTGCCCTCCCTTTGGCAATCCTCTTGATCAGCTCTTCAAAAAAAAAATCATTTTCATCGGATATGACTTCCTGCACACAAAAGTAAGCATTTCTAACTTGTGCTTGCCTTTTCAAATGCAGGTATATCCTATCTCTCAGAAGTCCCTCCACTGCTGTTAGGGTCACAGGCCCATAGATTTCTGGCTTGTCCTTGCAGCTTTTCTTAAATAAATGCACAATTTTAGCCATCCTCCAGTCTTCCGGTCCCTCACCTGTGGCTAAGGAAGAAACAAAAACCTCTACCGGGACACTGGCAATTCTTTCCCTCACTTCTTACAATATCTAAGGAAACACTTGGCCAAGGCATGAGGACTTATCCACATTTCATAACATATGTATGTCAGAAAGGATCTACTGCTTTCCCAACGTATATAACAAATAAGCTCTTCTCGGGCATCCAGCCGGGTACAGGTATTGTTTTAAACCAACGTTTCAATGACAAACTCTGCTATCTTCATCAAGGACGATGCCTGGGCATGTTTAGTCCAGTGGTATTTATACTCCTGTTGTCCATCCCTCCTGATTGGTTAGTCCTCATTCGATCCGGTTTTTGCTGTTTACAATCAATTTCCAGTTCTTACTTAGAATGATACCTTCGTCTTTCTTACAGTTCTTTTCCTCTAGTTTTATTTCAATGGCTTCTTTCACCAGGTTGTCCCAAAAGCCATTAGCACAGCACAGTAGGCTTGTACTGTCGAAATCAATCCTGTGGCCTTTGCGAATGCAATGTTCCGCTACTGCCGATTTCTCCGGGTAACCCAAACGGATACACCTCTTGTGCTCCTTGATGTGGGTTTCCACTGTCTGTCCCGTCTGGCTGAATAATGCTGCTCTACATTCTCAGGGAATCCAGTAAACCCCAGCCGTCTTGAGTCCCAGGTCATCCTTGACCCGCATAATCTGTGATTTGAGCTTCCTTGTGGGCTTGTGGATGGTATTAATCCAGTATTTCTTAAGGATCCTGGTGATCCTTCCGGAAACCATGGGAACATAGGGAACACAGGAGGTAGCGATGGGTTCCTCCTCATTGTTGGGTCTCCTGGTTTTTCTATTGACCTTTTTAAGGGCTTAATGGATTTCCTTCTCCTAATAGCCATTCTGTAGGAACTTTGTGCTTAATTGTCTTACTTCCTCGTGGAGACTCTCCTGGTCCAAAATAGTCTTCACTCAGTTAAGCAAAGTAGAAAGAACTGCTCTACATTGGGAAGTGTGATGGTGGCCATTACTGTTGAGGTGTAAGCCCATGTGAGTGGGTTTCTGATATACACCATGTCCAAGACTACTGTCGGGTTTCCACCATATTAGAATGTCCAAGAACGGGAGGCAATCATTCTTCTCCATCTCCATGGTGAATTGTATGTTTGGATGTGTACTTTTCAGATTGCCACGGAACTGTTGGAATGCCTAGAGTCATGAGGCCACACTATGAAGGTGTAATCAATGTAGCTGAAGAAGTTTTTGGGGTATAAGGGCGAGCTCAGAGCCCTCTTCTCAAAGTCCTCCATGTAGAAATTAGCAATAGATGATGACAAGGATGATCCCATGGCCACTCGGTCCATTTGTTCATAGTTGTGGACAAAGTACATTGATGTAAGGGTGTGTTCAAAATGGTCAATGGTACCCTTATCAAACCTTAACCACAGAAGGACCAAGCTATCCTTAATGCAAACTCTCATGAACAGGGACACCATATCAAAACTGACCATTATGTCCTCTGGGGTCAGCTGGATGTTGGCCACCATTTTTACAAAGTCGGTTGCATTCATGATATTCATGTAAAATCTTGGTGGTATTGGCATCTGAGGAGGAAGTGTCCTGCATATGTCTGCTTGCAGTCCAGGTTTCTTCAGAAAAGCGGGAGTCATCCTCACAATCAAATCCATGGGATCCCACCGTAGAACTCTGTAGGCAGGATCATCCAGAATCTGTTGGATTCCTGTGGTATTCCTCCGAGGACATCAAAACATCATTTCCTTCGTCAGTAATAATAAACCTGATTCTTATTCCTTTATATGCATCAATATTGCCAATCACTCCTCTTTCGTAATATCAATATGTTTCATAATACACGGTACTCTTCTCTGATTTTGCTAGCTTCTATTACCCTCTCGACATAAGTACACAGTCAAGAAGAATTAATTTAAAAACTTTTTCCTTCCCCTTGGCTTCACATACTGATCCTTATGGGGCCATATATTCTCTCAATTTACCCTTATGATCTTTATATACTTAAATAATCTCTTGAAATTCTCCTTCACCTTATCTACCAATGATATCCCACATATTTTATATTGCCCAGCCTCATTCCCCAAGAGTGTTACAACCCCACCCCCCCCTCTACTTGCGCTACACTGTGAATTTGCAACCAGCTGAAATCAAGTCAAGTGTTCTGTCAATTAACTATATACATGTATAATAGGCATCCGTTAGTCTCGTGAGACCATGGATTTGCGCTGTGGAAGGTTTCCAGGGCGCAGGCCTGGGCAAGGTTGTACGGAAGACCGGAAGCCCATGCTGCAAGTCTCTCCTCTCCACACCACCGATGTTGTCCAAGGGAAGGGCAGTAGGGCCGATACAGCTTGGCACCGGTGTCATCATAGAGCAATGTGTGGTTAAGTGCCTTGCTCAAGGACACAACATGCTGCCTCAGCTGAGGCTCGAACTAGCAACCTTCAGATCACTAGACTGATGCCTTAACCACTTGGTCACGTGCCAACACATATACATGTATACTGTCAAACAAGACAATATTTCTCTGGACCAGTGTGTACACATTACATTCATATAACACAATAACTTAGGAAAGAAAGAATTAAATCTATAGACAAATTATGCAAAAAAATAAAATGCATAAATCAAATTAACTGATGACACTTTGAATGTGATGTAGCAGGGAGTTCAGAAATCTAATGACCTAAGGAATGATTCCCATACGGAATGTTCTTGTCTTTATGCATGGGAGTCTCCTGTCTGATGGTAGAAAGTCAAAGAGGATGCTGGATGGATGGGTGGGATCCTTCATAATACTAAGGGCCTTGCATATGCAGCGCTCCCGATAAATGCTCCTGAAGGATGGTAGGGAGGCCCTTATTGTCCTCTCTACAGTTCTCACAGTTTGTTGTAGGGATTTTTGGTCTGATGCTTGGCTACTCCCATACCAGATGGAGATGCAGCTTGTCAGGATGCTCTCAATGATGCTCCCATAAAATTCAGTTAAGATGGCTAAAGTAAATCTTTTGACTCAAGGGACTAGAGGTAATAAGAATCAGGTAATCTGCTGGAGGAACTCAATACATTGAGCAGCATCTGTGAGGGAAAGGAACTGTCAATGATTTGTGTTGGAACCCTGTATCAGGCCTGCCACAGATTCTGCTCGATCCAACGAGTTCTTCCAGCAGGGTATTTTTAGCTCTAAGTTCCAGCATTTGCAGTCTCTCATGTCTCCAAACTTGAGGTAGTGCTAGTTTCACAAGGGGAGCTATCTAGTTTCATCATGGTCCCCAGCACTGGATGTAATACATTCACTACGTCTACCACAGAGCAATTCTTCACACTAAAAGTCTTTCATTAAAGTTTATAGACCTAAGTATACATCTTTTTTATGCAGATCAATATAAAGTTTAGAATTTCAATGATATCTGAGCAGTGCTGTTGTTGCTATATTCTCTGGAACCTCTTTTTACTATTTCTAACTGAGAAGCCCTATTCTACAAGCCAGCAGGGCTCGATGAGATAGATGAGAAGGTGTGTATAGCTGACCAGTTTATATCAACACAAGGAATTTTAGTTCTACAATTAAACTTTCAACAATCGTGGTTGTGTAAGTCTACAAATGTCACAATGGCCCCTCTGTAATTACAGGAAATCTTCCCACGCTCCAAACATAGTGTGGTCTCATTTCAAAACCACAGCCTGCCGCAAACTATTAATTAAAAAAAAATCTAACCTGCAGCATTTTTAAAAATCTATTGACCTTGCCTCCAGTGAGAAAACCAAATGATATTACTAAGATTGTTTTAAGAATGTCTTAAGAGAAAGATTGATATGTTTCTTAATGTCTGGTATTGGACATTACTTACTGAATGATTTCAAGTCATTATGGCCAAATTTTCCTCAAAGCATCCAATATATCTTTGGCTGCTGGAAAAACAAAATTGGCCAGAAAGAGAATATCACTTGTTTATGAAGAGAAGCTCAGTGATTAAGAAGCTGGGAGATTCCCTGGGTGCAGTGAACTGAGATGGATGTTGGGAGGAGAGGGTAGTAGTTGGAGAACATGGTGAGATGAGGAGTTAGGAGTCCTAGTGGGCGTGACGTGTGATTAAGGACTACAGGTCATGAAGGAAATTTATTTTTTTTAACTTAGAGATACAGTACGGTAACAGGTCCTTCTGGCCTGAAGAGCCCCCACTGCCCAATCACACCGTTGGGACCAATGAACCTACTTACTTGTACGCCTTTGGAATGTGGAAGGAAACCAGAGCACCTGGAGTAAACCCACACAGGCGCAGGAAGCACGTACAAGCTCCTTACAAATAGCAGCAGGATTTGAACCCCCGGTCGCTGGCACTGTAATCCCATTAAACTGAACGTTATTCTACCGTTCCATCCTAATGCTTTCTGATTGTCTCTTTTTACCTACTGAGGTTTCTAAGCTCCAGGAAACCCAGCCAGTATTAATTAAAAGCCTTTCAAAATGCAAGTGCCATAGCCTCGTTACAAGGTTCAGGGATTGATGCATTTCTTGAAGGCAGATTTAGTTCCTATCTTTCTTCTATTGAAATTAAGTTAATCTAGAAGAGATGCTGGATTGAAACCAATGAGGTTACAGGTAGGTTGTGATGGATATGAAATTTTAAATATCTTTACATCAACCTTAATGTAAACTAAACCAAGCTTGAAGCAAGTATAACTCCCAGTAAATGATGTTAAAACCAAGTTCTTCTGATCGCTTTCAAATTCACATCTCGGCTTCTTCGTCACTGCTCACAGAGAAATTCGTCTTCCTATGTACAGGACTTTACTTTTGGCAGTGCTATAACTTTGCTGTTATTATTCCACCTTATAACTGTTTCAGAGTTGCCTGTTTTAAAATCGTTGTTCCTTCTAATTTGACCAACTTAAATTAGATTTCAGAATCAATGTCATTTTAAATTGGAGTATTGTGAGCTTTTTTGGGGCCCTTATCTAAGAAAGATGCGTTGGCATTGAAGAGGGTCCAGGCGAGGTTCATGAGAATTATCTTAATAATCAAAGGGTTAATGTATAGGAATATTTGATGGTTCTGGGGCTGTACTCACTGGAGTTTAGAAGAATGAGGTGGGATTTCATTTAACCTATAAATGTTGAAAGGTACAAATGCAAAATGCTGGGGGATCTTAGCAGATCAGGCAGCATCTATGGAAATTAATACAGTTGGCATTTCAGGCCAAGACTTTTCTTCAGGACTGGAAAGGAAAGGGGAAGATACCAGAATAAAAAGATGGGGGAAGGGAAGAAGGCTAGCTAGAAGGTGATAGCTGAAGCCAGGTAGGTGGGAAAGATGGAGAGGAAGGAATCTGATAGGAGAGGAGAGTGGACCATAGGAGAAAAGGAAGGAGGCAGGGACCCAGGGAGAGGTGATAGGCAGATGAGCTGAGGTAACAGGCCAGAGTGGGGAATAGAAGAGGGGAAGGGGAGAGTGTTTTTTTTTACTGGAGGAGAAATCAATATTCATTCCCTCAGGTTGGAGACTACCCAGACGAAATATAAAGTGTTGCTACTCCACCCTGAGAGTGGCCTCATCTTGGCACAAGAGAATGCCATGGACCACCATGTTGGAATGGAAATGGGAATGGGAATTAAAATGTTCAGCTCCTGGGAGGTTCTGCTTTTTTCGGATGGAGCTGAGGAACTCGACAAAACGTCTCCAATTTACGTTGGGACTCACTAATATAGAGGAGGCCGCATTGGGAGCACTGGACACAATAAATGGCCCCAGCAGATTTTGCAGATGAAATGTTGCCTCACCTGAAAGGACTGTTTAGGGCCCTGAGTGGAGCTAAAGGAGGAGATAAATGGGCAGGTGTAGTGCTTAGGCTGCTTACAGGAATAGGTGCCATGAGGGATATTGGTGGGGATGGATGAATGCACAAGGACATCATGGAGGGAGCGACCCTTGTGGAATGTGGATAGGGGGTGGAGGTAAAGATATGTACAGTGATAGGATCCCTTTGGAGATGGCAGAAGATGTGAAGGATGATGTGTTGGATGTGGAGGTTCATGGGGTGGTAGATAAAGACAAGAAGAAGATGAAGTGAGCACAGATGTTTGGGAAGTGAAGGAGATGTGGGTGAGGGCAGTATCAATGATGGAAGAAGTGAAACCCCGTTCTTTGAAAAAGGAGGACATCTCTGAAGTCCTGGAATGGAAGGCCGCATCGTAGGATAGACTGAAGCATGGAGGGAATGTATTCGATAGTGGGTGGAGTCTAGCACCAGAGGGCAATATCAGAATAGAAGGGCGTCCCTTTAGGACAGAGATGAGGAGGAATTTCTTTAACCATTGGGTGATGAATCTGTGGAATTCACTATTACAGATCACTATGGAGGGTCAAGGGGTATATTTAAAGCCTAGGCTTAGGGTCTTGATTTATAAGAGTCAAAGGCAGGAGAATGGGGTTGAGACAGATATGAATGGCCTAATTTTACTCCTATGTCTTATGATCTAAATTGAGATAAGCAATTATCCTTATACTGAACACCTCATACAATGCAACACCTTAATTATATCAAGTTTATTTTGAATTCCAGAAGGTACAAATTTAATTAGTATTTCACTTAGAATTCTATTACAGTTTTTTTAGAAATCTGCACACACTTTAATTGACAGTTAATTTGTTACAATATTTTCAAATATTTTGTTTTGTTAAATATTATGACATCTAAGAAATTATAAAGATTAGACAACCTGAATGTTTTCTAACTAAATTTCAGAAACAATTATACCCTTTCTGTAGAATATTAAAAGTCACTGTATGTTCTCATAAGCTCCAAATAATATATAAATGATTTGAGAATTCAAGGACTGAAAACAGGATCTCTTGGTATATTCTGTTGTATGGCTCATTTTCGAACACCTGTACTCGATCAAACTAGGATTTCTCTCAATTTGTTATTGTGCTTTTGCTACTTTATTTTACTCCCATTTTATTTTACAGTCTTACAAAATACTAACTGGAAAAAAACTTGTGTAATTGCATTGGAAGGTTTATTTGACTGTAATCTTTTGTAATCTGTATTTTAGCAATGAGAGTCTAACTTTTGAACTTAGGGTCATTGAACCTTATTATTCAATCTTTGACATTCAGGCAATCAGCATCATTCATATTTTTATTTCTTAATGTCCAGTGAGTCAGGGTCCGGGCTATCTTGGATCAAGTCCTCAGCATTCTTAGGTGGGAGGGTGAACGGCCAGATGTCATGGTCCATGTGGTAAGATGAATGATGAGGTTCTGCAGAGGGAATTCAGGGAGCTGGGTGCTAAGCTATAGGGCAGGACCTCCAGGGTTGTAATCTAAGGATTGCTGCCCATGCCACGTGCTAGTGAGGCTAGAACTAGGAAGATTATATAGTTTAATATGTAGCTAAGGAGTTGTTGTAGAAAGGATCATTGGGCTGTCATCTAGGGAACGTGGGACCTGCACCGAAGGGACAGTTTGCACCTGAACTGGAGGGGAAAAATATTCTAGTAGAAAGTTTGTTAATGCTGCATGGTGGGATATAAACTAGAATTGCAGGGGAATGGGAATCAGGGTGCCAGAACAGTTAGTGGAGAGGTTGTGGTGGCAGATGTTGGTATGACCTCAGACAAAGCTAGGAATCAATAGGTTGAGCATGGTGCGACTAGTGTCCTGAGCGGCCTATATTTCAAAGTGAGGAGTATCGTAGAAAAGGCGATGATAGTGCTGAAGACATAGCTGGTTTACAAACAGAGGCAATGTGTAGGGAGGGGAGCCTGTTGATAGGGCAAAATTGCTGTCAACATGATGAGTTGCAGTGTTAAAGATGGACATCTGAATGTGTGTGGTGTACAGAACAAGGTAGATGAACTTGCAGCACAGTTGCAGGTTGGCAGGTGTGATGTTGAAGGCATCACTGAATCATGGCTGAAAGATTATAGCTGGGAGTTTAATGTCCAAGGATACACATTGTATTGAAAGGCTAGGCAGAGGGGGTGGTGTTGCTCTGTTGGTAAAAAATGAAAACAAGTCATTAGAAAAAGATGAAGTAGGGGTCGGAAGGTGTTGAATCATTGTGGATAGAGCAAAGGAACTGTAATGGTAAATGGACTATGATGTGAGCTGTATACAGACTCCACCCTCCCCCTAAACAGCAGTAAGGGTGTGGCCTACAGTTTAAAATGGGAGATAGAAAATGCATGCCAAAAGGGCAAAGTTACGATAACCATGGGATACTTCAAGATAGATTGGTCCTGGATTACAGGGGGAGGAATTTCTAGAGTGCCTGTGAGATGGCTTTTCAGAGTAGCTCATGATTAAGCCTGTTAGAGGATCGACTATTCTGGATTAGTGTTGTGAAATGAACCAGAATTTATTAGAGAGCTTAAGTTAAAAGAACCCTTAGGGGAAGGTGATCATAATATGATCAAATTCACCCTGAAATTTGAGAAGGAGAAGCTAAAGTCAGATGCATCAGTATTACAGTATAGTAAAGGGAATTACAGAGGCATGAGAGAGGAGTTGGCCAGAACTGATTGGAAAAGAACACTGGCAGGGATGACAGCAGAGCAGCAATGGCTGGAATTTCTGGAAACAATTCGGAAGGCACAGGATATATACGTCCCAGAAAGGAAGAAGTATTCTAAAGGAAAGATAACACAACTGTGGCTAACAAGAGAAGTCAAAGCCAACATAAAAGCCAAAGAGATAGCATATAATAGAGCAAAAATTAGTAGGAAATTAGAGGATTGGGAAGCTTTTAAAAACTAACAGAAGGCAACTAAAGGAGTCAATAAGGTAAAGATGGAATACGGAAGTAAACTAGCCAATAATATTAAAGAGGACACCAGAAGTTTCTTCAGAGACATAAAGTGTAAAAAAAAGTGAGAGTGGGTATTGGACCACTGGTAAACAATGCTGGGGAGGTAGTAATGGCAGACAATGAAATGGCAGACAAACTGAATAAGTATTTTGCATCAGTCTTCACTATGGAAGACCCTACAGTATGGTGGATGGTCCAGGTGTCAGGCACCAGGAAGTGTGTGAAATTACCATAATTAGAAGAAGATTCTTGGGGAAACTGAAAGGTCTGAAGGTAGATAAGTTACCTGGGCCAGATGGTGTACACCCAGGAGTTCTGAAAGAGGTGGCTTAAGAGATCATGGAGGTATCAACAATGATCTTTCAAGAACCACCGGAAGACTGGAAAATTGCAAATGTCACTCCACTCTTCAAGAAGGGAGAGAAGCAGAAGAAAGAAAATTATAGGCCAGTTTTTCCGAACCTCAGGAATTGGGAAGATATTGGAGGTGATTGGAAATCTTAGGGTACTTGCAGGCACATGATAAAATAGCCATAGTCAGTATGGTTTCCTCAAGGGAAAATCTTGCCTGACAAATCTGTTGGAATTCTTTGAAGAAATAACAAGCATAGACAAAGGAGAATTGTTCGATGTTGTGTACTTGGATTTTCAGAAGGCCTTTGACAATGTGTCACACATGAAGCTGCTAAATAGGATCAGAGCCCAGGTTATCACAGGAAAGTTATTAGCATGGATAGAGCATTGGCTGATTGGCAGGAGGCAAAGAGTGGGAATAAAGGGAGCATTTTCTAGTTGGCTGCCATTGATAGTGGTGTTACCAAGGGGTCTGTGTTGGGACCGATTCTTTTTACATTATATGTCAATTACTTGGATGATTGAATTAATGGCTTTGTTGCAAATTTTGCAGGTGATATGAAGGTAGGTGGAAGGGCAGGTAGTTTTGAGGAAGTAGAGAGGCTACAGAAGGACTTAGACAGATTAGGAGAATGGCAAAAAAATGACAGATGGCATACATTGTTGGGAAGTTTATGGGGCATGTGCTTTGGTAGAAGAAATGAAAGGGTTGACTATTTTCTAAATGGAAAGAAAATACAAAAAAAAACTGAGGTGCAAAGGGACCTTTGAGTCCTTGTGCAGGATTCCCTAAAGGTTAGTTTACAGGTTGAGTCTGTGGTGAGAAAGTCAAAAGCAATGTTTGCATTCATTCAGGAGGCCTAGAATATAAAAGCAAGAATGTAATGTTGAAACTTTAAAAAGTACTGGTGAGGCCTCACTTGGACTACTGTGAGTAGGTTTGTGTCCCTTATCTTGGAAAGGATGTGTTGAAACTGGAGGAGATTCAAAGGAGGTTCATGAAAATAATTCCAGGATTGAATAGCTTGTCATGTGAAGAGTGCTTGATAGCTCTGGGCTTGTATTCACTAGAATTCAGAAGAATGAGGGGTGACTTCATTGAAACCTATCAAATGGTGAAAGACCTTAATAAAGTGGGTGTGGAGAGGATTTTTCCTATGGTGTGAGAGTCTAAGACCAGAGAACACAGCCTCAGAATAGTGGGTCAACCTTTTAGAATGGAGATGAGGTGGAATTCCTTTAACAAGAGATTGGTGAATCTGTGGAATTCTTTGCCACAGGTAGCTGTGGAGGCCAAGTCTTCATGTAAATTTAAGGAAGAGGTTGATAGATATGTTGATTGGTCAGGGCATGAAATGATATGGGGAGAAAGGAGGGGACTGGTGCTGAGAGGAAAATTGGATCAGCCATGATGAAATGGCAGAGCAGACTCAATGGGCCAAATGGTTTAATTCTGCTCCTATATCATATGGTCTTATGGTTTTAGCCATGTTTGAGTTTGTAGGACCTGGAATTTTGGAAAGGGCTGTTCTTCAAGCTTTTCCCTCATTGGTAAACAAGCTTTTTGCCTCCGCCTGCTGAGGGTCCATATGCACAATCACATAGTATAGTCATACTTCATTGATTCCGGGGGAAATAATAAGTAGTAATAGAACCATAAATAGTTAAATAGTAATATGTAAATTATGCCAGTAAGTTATGAAATAAGTCCAGGACCAGCCTATTGGCTCAGGATGTCTGACCCTCCAAGGGAGGAGTTGTAAAGTTTGATGGCCACAGGTAGGAATGACTTCCTATGATGCTCTGTGCTGCATCTCGGAGGAACAAGTCTCTGGCTGAATGTACTCCTGTGCCCACCCAGTACATTATGTAGTGGATGGGAGACATTGACCAAGATGGCATGCAACTTAGACAGCATCCCCTTTTCAGACACCACAGTGAGAGAGTCCAGTTCCATCCCCACAACATCACTGGCCTTACGAATGAGTTTGTTGATTCTGTTGGTGTCTGCTACCCTCAGCCTGCTGCCCCAGCACACAACAGCAAACATGATAGCACTGGCCACCACAGACTCGTAGAACATCCTCAGCATCGTCCGGCAGATGCTAAAGGACCTCAGTCTCCTCAGGAAATAGAGACAGCTCAGATCCTTCTTGTAGACAGCGTCAGTGTTCTTTGACCAGTCCAGTTTATTGTCAATTCATATCCCCAGGTATTTGTAATCCTCCACCATGTCCACACTGACCCTCTGGATGGAAACAGGGGTCACCGGTACCTTAGCTCTCCTCAGGTCTACCACCAGCTCCTTAGTCTTTTTCACATTAAGCTGCAGATAATTCTGCTCACACCATGTGACAAAGTTTCCTACCGTAGCCCTGTACTCAGCCTCATCTCCCTTGCTGATGAATCCACCTATGGCAGAGCCATCCAAAAACTTCTGATGATGACAAGACTCTGTGCAGTAGTTGAAGTCCGAGGTGTAAATGATGAAGAGAAAGGGAGACAAGACAGTCCCCTGTGGAGCCCCAGTACTGCTGATTACTCTGTCAGACACAATGGCAAAAATTCCAATATACTGAATAAAAGTTAAAAGGCAAAAGAACAGAATACTTTAATACTGTAAGAACAGAATTTTAAAACACTGACTCAACAACTAAATAGTATTTCAACAGTATTCTAATATTTAAAATACAAAATCAACTGTCATTTTCTAAGCACAGAATGAGAGAAAATCTGCAGATGCTGGAAATCTAAGCAACGCACACAAAATGCTGAAGGAACTCAGCAGGCCAGGCAGCATCACTGGAAAAGAGTAAACAGTCGATGTTTTGCTCGAGACCTTTCATCAGGAATGATGCGTGTCACTTATAAAGAATTTTTTAAAACTTTACCTATCCATAAGCAAGCATACCAAATTTAAAGGCCAGGGTGGAGCAGGACACAATGGCACAGATGATAGAGCTGCTATGTCATGGTTCCAGTAATTGGGATTCAACCCTAGCTTCTGGTGCTGTTTATTAAGTGCAGTTTGTACAATGTTTCTGTGACTAAGTTGGTTTCCTTGGGTTCTCCTGTTTACTTCTTCAGGGCAAAGATGTGTCGGTAGTAGGTTAATTGGCCACTGTAAATTGGCCCTCATGTTTGGTGGATGACAGAATTTGGGAAGTGGGATGGGGGATTTTAGAGCTGATGGGACTGTAGGGGAATAAAATGCAATTCAAATAAATTGGCGCTTGACAGCTGGCTTAGAGTCAATGGGTTGAGGGACTTGTTTCCATTCTCCATGATACAATGGAGGATGTTCTTTATATTATTCTTCAGGTTTTAATACAATTGACTGGTGAGCTGTGGAGAAACTGATTGGCAATTAGCTGGAGAAAAAGAATACAGAGGTTGGGCTACTGTGATATTATTAGATGTTAAATAAGACAGAGGTTGGGAAGGAAAAGATATGATTGTGAAAGGGTACCATGATTAATTTCTTCTGTGGTTCTTTCAAAATCTACCTCCCGAGAGTAAGAAATATGAAATTGTGTTAGCTATAAGACTAAGATAGAGAGACAGGAAAAAAAATCAGATTTTCCTTGTTTCCTGTTGAGGCAGATGATCATAATGACAATGAATGTGTTACAATTTGCTTCAATGCCTTGGCACTGGAAATTGGAAATCATCCTCAGTAATCTGGTCCATTTTGCAATATTGTAGTCTACTAATCTGATTGATTTGATTTGTGATAAATAGACTCTCAAAAAGGCTGGCAGGAAACACATATTCCCTCTAAACCAGTACACTGCTGCCCCTTATGCTGGTGTAGACAAAACATGGCTGTGACCCATGGCAGAAACAGCAGCTAAGCCCCTCATGTATGAAGGACAATGAGGCGATGTTTTGAGTTAAGTAACTATCTTTGAATATCAGATTAATGAAATGAACCAGCATAAGCTGCAGCATTTACAATTTATAATGATTGTACACATGTAAGCGCAAATTTATTTAGGGAACACGTCCTTGTGCACATATACCTTTAATAATTTAAATTGCTTGGCAGTAAAATGTTCATGTTACTCCATTCCTTGAAAACAGTTTTGACATTGATCAGTCAAGTGTTAAATCCACTACCATCCACTCTGATGGCCATTGTAGTTACAAACCACAATGACTGACTGAAATATCGGGCAGGTGAGATGTCACAGTTACTAAACACCACTAATAGAGGCAATCCAAGAGGTATAGTTTCTATTGAATGTATTTATAGGTTTGTCAGGGCTACTTTTTTCCCTCTGATCCTCTTTGGGTCACCCCTGTGAAAAACCTGATCAATCCTACTTACTTTGCCTCAAGGTCTTCAGAAGATGGAGTTTCATTCCAGGTGTGCCACCCGCAGGCACTTGTTTTCAGACACACAGAAAGGGAAAATGTAATCAATTTTCCAATAATTGGTTGTAGAATTACCACGCAGACTGGTAAGATGACCCAAAAGATCAGAGGATTGGCAACAAGAAGCAAGTACTTCCAAATCGGAACACTGATTCCTGAACCTTTCCTACCAAAGCCTAGGACTCTGGGAAACTAAAATGAAGTTAAGGAAAGCCATTTCAAATTATTTTACCTCGAGTGGATTAAGATCTATTTCCCCAAAACTAATTTGAAATATACTACATATTTGATCTATTGCCACATTAGCTTTGATTCGTTTCTCTCGACTCAGTCTGCATATTGATTTTACGATTAAGTGAAAGACTTAGGTTGATTGGGGACTGCTTCAGTCGTATCAGCTATGGCTCAGTTGGTCAATCTTTCTTTGCTAAAGATATGGGGTTCTAGCTCCATTTCTGATACTTCAGCACTGAAGCCATAACTGACACTACAGTTCTGTGGGAGGGCTTCACTGTGAGGGCTGTCATCATCTAGATGAGAGAATAATCAAAGAGCCATTTTTATTTTCTTAGGTGGACATCAAAGATCTCATTGCATTATTTTGAAGAAATTTAGATTAGTTTTCCATGGTGTGCTTGGTGATATAACAAATTTGATTAAAAATATTGAGTTGCATTTTCTTAGTTGTGCAAATGAACTACAAAAATGTCAAGGAATCACATTTGCATTCATCATTATGTTCCTTCTCAAAACAATTTCCTTCCTTTAGTTATGTTGTCAGTGCAGCTATGACATTGCCCCTCATTATCAATGCAACTCCTTCCCCGCACTTTTACCTCATTCTGTATCTTTTTTACAATGTCAAACCCTGGAATATTAAGCATCCATTCCTGTCTCTCTCTCAAATAAATCTCTGTTATGGCCATAATATCATTGTTCTATGCATTGAACCTTTACATTTTTCCCCTCTCACTCTAAACCTATGCCTTCTAGTTTTAGACTCATCTACCCAGGGAAAGAGTCTGTGACAAGCTTTTTTTATCCATGCTCCTCAACATTTTATAAACCTCTTGGTGTCCATGTTTTTATACTAACAGACTACGCTGATTTCTTTAATCATCTCTTCTTTAGCAGCATCTGCATTGTAGAGTTATACAGGATGGAAACAGGTCCTTTGGCCCGAGTCCATGCTGACCATTTGTGGTGAGGTTATGATTTTGACCTTGCAACACTCACCTTCTTAGATAGTCAAATACTGTGCACGCACCTAAGCCAGGAGGGAATTTCATCCTCGATGGCTACTTTCACTAAGAAGTGATTCCTGTAGTATGCAGAGTGATCTTTATCCATGACTTCCAGACTCTTACAGTGGGACCTTTATTGTCAAGGTCAGATAAGTACATACAGGCTGTTCCTGGATAATAAATAAGTTCCTTTCTTAAAGACATCCAGCTATATATCTTGATTTTGTCTATAAGTTGGAAGAGTATTGTAATGAATGGCATCCAAAGCACATAAAACTAATAAGATCAATTACTAAACGTGGCGATAGAGGAAACCAGTTCTGCTGTTCATTGGAATGTACACATGTATGTATATTTGACTTTTGTATTTAATAATATTAAGGGAGTTCATTCATATGTAGAAGTGTCCATATGTTGAGTGATCACAACCTGGGAATGGCCTGCATTTAAGGTAAGGTACATTCCCTTGTAGTGTTTAATGGATGGCAATAAAGACTCACTACAGTGCTCTGGAAAATGACCATCAGTTGCTACGCTATCAGAATCACCTCTTAGCAAAATTACACATCAGTACTGAAATTCACTAGTACCTTCAATGTTGCAGGATATCCTTTGGTCATTCGAGGAATAGAGTGTTTGAAGGTCAAAACCATAACCTAGCACTTAGCTCATAAACCTCTGGGTAGCAGTGCTTTCTGCCCTCTTCCGCCCACTTCTGAGTCATGGACAATCCACAGCAGGGACCACCAGAAATACCTGCAAAATCCAGATGAGCTGTATTGTTCATATGGTGTTTACTTGATCCAACATAAGCACCCAATTCTAATTTCAAACATAACAAAAGATCTGTCGGGAGACAGAGAAACACTTCAAGGATGTTCCCAAAGACTCCTTAAAAATGCATTATTTTCATTGACTCTTGGGAATCCTTGGCATGTAACTACTCAGATTAGTCTGAATGCAACAAGGAAGACAGGTATCTTTTCACATCTCTACAGCTGGAGCTGGAGGAGACTGTTAAAATAGTGAAACAAGTGCAGAAACTCCCAAATAAACCTTCCACCTGCTACATCCAAATGTCTTCTACCCAGGTGAGGCAGAGTTTTCAGTTGTGCATTAGTCTTTAGCCCCTAAAATCACATGGAACTGGAGGACAAACAGGCTAGACTGCCCTGAAGCCTACCAAGATGAGTGATTCCATAGATACTCCCGGCTTCCTTACTAGCAAAGGACGATGAGGTTAGTTGATAGAGGTATATACAATGATAAAAGTGGACAGCCAGAGACTTTGTTTTTTTATTCCCTGGGTGGAAATGGTAATATAAAGGGGCCATAATTTCAAAGTGATTGGAGGATGTCAGAATGTGTTTTTATTTTTTACACAGATAGTGGTGGTGGTGGGTTCATGGAATGTGTTGCCAGAGATGGCGGTAGAGGCAGATACATTAGGAACATGTAAGAGATGCTTACATAGACACATGGATGAGAGAAAAATGGAGGGCTGTGTAGGAAGGAAGGGTTAGATTGATCATAAGGTAGGTTAAGAGGTTGACACGACATCATGGACTCTACTGTACTGTTCTGTTCTATGTTCTGTGCTCTAGACAACAGTGGACCTTCTCTGCTCAGGAGGTCTAGAAACTAACCAATTATGAACACAAGTTGTTTTTGGATTGGATAATCTATTATGCTTTAAGACAATGAGAAACAGATCTAATGCACTTGGAGGTTGAGGTCCAACAAAATACCTGTGGCCTAAAAAAAAAATGGTGACTAGAAGCAGTGTATGAGATCCAGCAACTCAATGATAACTGTGGCATGCACAGTGTTGTGAAGATGATTTACAACCTGACCACCCAAGGAGACCACTGAATATGAAACCAACAATGGACCAGAGCTTAACAAGGGCAGTGAGGTAGTTGGTGCCAGATGGAAGAAGAACTTCACCAAAACTCTGTGTGTAACCTTGACACTGGCCCAGATTACACTCCTCCATCCCCTTTCACTGGCGTTCTACATTCTGACAAGGATTTGAAAAGAATGTATGTCAGGTGAGAAAATAGCTATGGAAAAGCCATTACCCCTGTAGAAGTTCTAAAATGGTGGAGAGGAACTTGGGACATGAGCTTACAGACTCTTTTATTTAATATGCATATTCTCTCAGTAATGAAACCAAAGTTTTAAATACTATATTTAGGCATTTTACTGATACTTCACTTAATTTATTGGAGCAGTCAATCACTTGGGGAATATCTGAACTGGAGAAACTGTAAACTTTGCTCAGGAATGAACTTCTTTTGTCGGTATGGAAATGATGAAAATCTAACTATTATGTAACTGAATGATGGATGTGAGAATAATTATTAGAACAAGTATATGTTGATTTGCCAATTTCCTTTGCACTATATTGTTAAAATCATCCAAATTTGATGGATGATGATATATCCATCTAGTGTGATAGATAAATGATGTACTTTTATTCATTATTTTGAGAGGAACAACATGACTTCTTGTGAAGAGTCAAGGCATTCAAAAAGATTCGGAACACTAATTCTTTATTGATTTCCGTTTGCAAATAGAAATGGAAAACCAATGCATGTGCTTAAAAACTGCATTTTAAGACAGAAATTGAAATATTTTTCAAGTTAATCATTGCACACTTACAGATGCGAAGTAAGTACTGTAATTTAAAACAGCTCATTTTGTCCTGAGAGGTGGAGGTGATTCACTATATTTGTGGATTACAAGGTTTGAATTTCCTGCTTTATTGTTTTTGTGGGCAGCCATTATCTTTGGATTTCATTGTTAAATTGCTTCTGGTAGCAAAAATGTGTAAATGCCACCCTCTCAACAAGTCCTTGATAGAAAAACAAACTTGACTGGCACTTCAATTTGTAAAACCCGCTTCTGGATTGGTACACTCAAGGCTATTATAGGCTTAAATGCTTATTAAGGGGATAATAAGTGACTGAGCACTATTATTGTAAGTTTACTTTTTCTGATTGGCTGCTTAATTGTGTGTTAATTGTAATGCATCTGCGGTATTAGGTTGCACGCTAAGTGAAATTCTTTATTCCTGCAAAAGCATTGAGTAATAGGAGGAAAACTGTGGTTTAATGCTAATTGACTGGTCCAAGTTAAACAAAAATGATTATTTTGAAGATGAGAAAATCTGCACATGCTGGGAATCCAAGCAATACACACAAAATGATGGAGGAACTCATCAGGCCAGGTGACATTTATGGAAAAGAATAAACAGTCGACATTTTGGTCCAAGACCCTTCATCAGGGCTCTATTTTTTTCTGACTTTATGGAAGAAAGGTTGATTTTTTTGTAGACGTGTTTTGTCTTGGCAGTTCCAGGAAATGTTCTGGCCTCCCTATTTAGCTTACATTGTAGTAAACAAGATATTCAAAGGTCACTGTGAGATTTAATATTGGAATCCTTATCCCATACAATATTGGTAAAACAATAAAATAAATCGTTTTCAATCAAATGAATGAGGAAAAATCCAGATAGGACCCTCACCTCTGCCCCAGGATACTGACGGACTTCTACTGCTGTACCATTGAAAGCATACTCACCAACTGCATCTCAGTGTGGTATGGCAATTGTTCCATATCGGACCGCAAAGCACTCCAGCGTGTGGTGAAAACTGCCCAGCGGATTATCAGCACCCAGTTGCCCACCATTGAGAACATCTACCATAAACACTGCCTGGGCAAGGTGAAAATCATTATCAAAGATGCATCTCACACTAACCATGGACTTTTTATTTTCCTCCCATCTGGTAGGTGCTACAGGAGTCTCTGCCCCTGCACCAGCAGGCACAGGAAGGGCTTCTTCCCTGAGGCTGTGACCCTGCTAAACCTCACATCACAGCGCTAAGCAGTACTGCACCCATATTGTACTGTTTCAATACTTTTATATTTGTGTGCTGCAGCACTTACTTTTTATTCAGTTATTTTGTAAATAACAGGATTAGATTAGATTATGAGGACATGCAGTCCTCTTTTATTGTCAATTAGTAATGCATGCATTAAGAAATGATACAATGTTCCTCCAGTGTGATATCACAGACACACAAGACAGACCAAGACTGAAAAACTGACAAAAACCACATAACTATAACATATAGTTACAACAGTGCAAGCAATACTGTAATTTGATAGAAGAACAGACCATGGGCATGGTAAAAAAAAAGTCTCAAAGTCTCTCGAAAGTTCCAACATCCCACACAGATGGTAGAAGGAAGAAAACTCTCCCTGCCATGAGCTTCCAGTGCCGCAAACTTGCCAATGCAGCATCCTGGAAGCTCACGACCACAGTCGGACTCTCAGTCCGTCCGAAAACTTTGAGCCTCTGACCAGCCCTCCAACACCGAGCACCAAGCACCATCTCTGCCGAGCGCTTCGACCCCAGCCCTGGCCACCAGCAACAGGCAAAGCCAAGGATTTGGGGCCTTCCCTCTGGAGATTCTCGATTGCACAGTAGCAGCGGCAGTGAACTGGGCATTTCAGAAGTTTCTCCAGATGTTCCTTTGTACTTCTCACGTCCGTCTCCATCAAATCAGGATTGTGCATGGCCCCTATTTAACAAATATGATATCATTTCACTGGAGAGGCCGCGCTATTCTTCGCATTTCTGGTTAGATGCTAACTGCATTTCATTGGCTTTGTATCTGTACTCGGCACAATGACAATAAAGTTGAATCTAATCTAATATAATCAGATCAAACAAGTTGGAGCTGACAACTGGGATTTCCCATGCTGGGAATTTCCTCATCCTCAATTTATTTCCTACAGAGTGAGTTCAATGCAGGAGTGAAGTGAGGTAAAGAGCCAGAAAGCCAGAAATGAAATCTAATGGAGCACAGTCAAGATGCAGAAAGGAACCACATATTTGTGCTTGTTGTGGTTGGATTGAGTTCTCCTATGAAGTCAGTAATGTAAGCTTGGCTAAGCTTCTGTGTATGAATCCATATTTTGACATACTTTAAGACAGGCTGAATGTTCTTTATTTCCTTTTTGAAGGGAATCTCAATTCACCACTCTCATCCACATTGAACAATTTTTCTCTTCCAAATCAAAGGTATTTCAATAGGAATCCAGAGCAACACACACAAAATGCTGGAGGAACACAGAAGGTCAGGCAGAATCAATGGAAATGCATAAACAGTTGACGTTATGGGCTGAGAGCCTTCATTATGACTTCAGACCAATGGTCAAGGGTCATGTCCTGAAATATTGACTGTCAGCATCCTTTTTATCATTGCCAGAGAATTCAACCAGGCTATCTCCAATAGTGCTTTACTACAATACTACCAGCACCTCTACTGTACCACCAGGGTTCAAACACTATTGCTATACAATTATCAAAGATGCCCACTGAATCATCTCTCGTCCACATTCTGGTAAATCAGATCACCAGGATGTGCTTCTACTCCCTGCATACAAGCAGGAGCTGAGACAGGATAATGCAGAACAGAAAGTCATACACCGCTGATCTGAAAAAACTGATGAGATTCCACGTGACTGCTTTGAGTCAGTAGACCGGTCCATGTTCGAAGACTCAACTGCCAGCCTAGGTTAGAATGTCACTGCCATCACAGACTTTATCAGCATTGGCCCAGATGGTGTACCTGGCCATGTCCATAGATCCTGTGTAGGTCAGCTGGCAGGGGTGTTTGCAGACTTTCTTAACCTCTCCCTACTTCAGGCTGTAGTTCTTTCCTGCTTTAGGAAAACTACTATCATCCCAGTATCCAAGAAAAACAAGACAACATGCCTTAATGACTACAATTCAGTGGTTCTAACATCTACCATATGAAGTGCTTCAAAAGACTTGTCATGGCATACATTTCCACACAACCTATACTCACTGCAATTTCCCCACAGTCTAAGATGGACACCATCTTCCTGACCCAACATACATCTCTGGAGTATCTGGACATTAAAGGCACCTATGTAAGATAATAGTTGTGCCTTCAATAGTATTATTACAAACAAACTCATCACCAAGCTCTGGACCCATAAGATATAGGAGCAGAATTATGCCATTCAGCTCATCAAGTATGCTCCACAATTCCATCATGGCTGATTTATTATCCCTCTCAATCCCATTCTCCTGCCTTCATCCCGCAACCCTTGACCCCATGGTTAATCAAGAGCCTATCAACCTCCATTTTAAATATATTTAATGACTTGGCTTCCACAGCTGTCTGTGGCAATGAATTCAACAGATTCACTGGCCTCTGGTTAAAGAAATTCCTTTTCATTTTTTGTTCTAAATGGATGACCCTTTATTCTGAGGCTACGTCCTCTGGCCATAGACTCCCCAACCAAAGGAAACATCCACTCTATCTAGGCTTCACAATATTCCACAGGTTCCAATGTGATCTTACTCACTCTTTTAAAATCCAGCAAGTACAGGTCCAGAGCCATCAAATACTACTCATACATGAACCCTTTCATTCCTGGAGTCATTCTTGTGAACCTCCTCTGGACTGTCCCCAATGTCAGCACATTTTTTCTTAGATAAGGGGTCCAAAATCTTCCCCTTTTAAGCAGCCTCATGCATGCCACCTTGTCAATAGCCTTCTAAAAATCCAAGTAAACAACATCCACTGAATCCCCTTTGTCTATCCTACCTGTATTTTCTCAAAGAATTCCAACAGATTTGTCAGGCAAGGTGGCCCTTTAAGGAAACCATGCCGACTTTGGTCTATTTGTAATGTACCTCCAAGTGCCCTGAATAATGTAGGTCGCATTCGGAATTTTTCCAGGTAGTGGACGACTTCCTCCCACGCCGTTCTGACGTAGTTGGAATTCACGTACGAGGCAAGTTACAGCAGTGGTTTGCCATTGCCTTCGGCTGGGTGAGTTTTCTTTTCAAAGAGATCACCAGCTCTTGACCCCGCACGGATGGAAAGCGTGCCGTGGGGGAGCTGGCTGGATTTGAACTTCGGAACCTCTGCCCCGCAGTCCAGCGCTGATGTCACTACGCCATCAGCCGGCAAGTGCCCTGAAACCTCATCCTTAATAATGGACTCCAACATTTTGATTACTACTAAAGTCAGGCTTTCCTTTTTTCTGTCTTGCTCCTTCCTTAAAGAGTGGAGTGACATTTACAATTTTCCAGTCCTCCTGGACCATTCCAGAATCTAGTGATTCTTGAAAGATCATTACTAACCCCTCCACAAAGCTCTTCTGCTACCTCTTTCAGAATGCTGAGGTATAGCTAATCTGGTCCAGAAGACCTACCTAATTTCAGACCTTTCAGCTTCTCAAACCCATTCTCCTTGGTAATAGCAACTACACTCACTTCTTCTCCTTGACACTTTAGAACCTCTGGCATACCATAGTGTCTTCCACAGTGAAGACTGATGCAAAATACTTATTAAGTTCAAAGTTCAATATTGAAATCCAGTTTATTATCAAAGTAAATACTCAGTAAATTCAAGAACCATTGTAGAATCAATGAAAGCCTACACCCAAAAGAGTGGACAAACAACCAATGTGCAATTGACAACAAACTGAGCAAACAACAAAAAGAGGTCTAGAATACAAGAGCAGGGGTGTGATGCTGAGGCTTTATAGAGCGCTGGTGAGGCCTCACCTTAAGAAATTGTGAACAGTTTTGGGTTCCTGATCTAAGAAAAGATGTGCTGGCATTGGAGAAGGTTCAGAGGACGTTCACAAAAATGACTCCAGGAATGAAATGGTTATTATATGAGGAACGTTTGATTGCTCTGGGTCTGTACTCGCCGGAATTTAGAAAGATGAGGGGGGATCTCTTTGAACCTTTCGAATGTTGAAAAACCTAGACAGAGTAGATGTGGAAAGGATGTTTTCCATGCTAGGACAAGGGGGCACAGCTTCAGGATAGTGGGGCATCCATTTAAAACAGAGAAGCAAAGATATTTCTGTAGCCAGAGGGTGGTGAATTTGGGGAATTTATTACCACAGGCAGCTGTGGAGGTCAGGTCATTGGGGGTATTTAAGTCAGGGATTGATAGGTTATTGATTGGATACGGTGTCAAAGGTTATGGGGAGAAGGCTGGGGAGTGGGGCTGAGAAGGAGATCAGTCAGGATTAAAGGGTGGAATAGACTCAATGTGCTAAGTGCTTCTCCTCTGTCTTATGGTCTTATGGTTTTTTGGTCAAATACAAAATAGACCCAAACAATAAACAATAAAAATTGAGAACATGACATGGAGAGCCCTTGAAAGCGAGTCCATAGGTTATGAGAACAGTTCAGTGATAGGGCAAATGAAGCTGAATGAAGTTATCCTCAGTGGTTCAAGAGCCTGATGCTTGAGGGATGGCAACTGGTCCAGAAAATGGTGGCGTGAGGCCTGAGGCTCCTGAGCCTCTTTTTCTGATGGTAGCAGCGAGAGCAGAGCATGACCTGGCTGGCAGGGGGTCCCTGATGATGGAGACTGCTTTCCCACTACAAAGCTTGGTGTAGATGTGCTCAATGGAGGAGAGGGTTTTAACTGCCATATCCATTAATATTTGTAGGATTTTCCGTTCAAGTGCATTGTTGTTTCCATACCAGGCTGTGCTGCAACCAATCAATATGCTCTCCAACACACAACTACAGAAGCTTGTCAAAGTATTAGATGTCATGTCAAATCTTTGCAAACTCCAAAGGACATAGAGGCATTGCTGTGCTTTCTTTATAATTGCATTTATGTGCTAGGCCAAGGTTGAAGTAACCTGAAATGATAACACAGGGAAATTTAAAGCTGCTGACCCTTTCTACCTTTGATCTTCCAATGAAGTCTTACTCATGCACCTCTGGTTTCCTCCTCCTGAAGTCAATAATAAACTCCTAGGGCTTGCTGACTTTGAATGAGAAGTTGTTGTGTGTACCACTCAGCCAGACTTTCAATCTCCTGCTACCTGTATGCCGATTCATCACCACCTTTGATTTGGCCAATGGCAGTGGTGTCATCAGCAAACTTAAATATGGCATTGGAGCTGTGCTTAGCCTCACAGTCATAAGTGTAAAGTGAGTAAGGCAGGGAGCTAAGCACACACCCTTGGTGGTGCGAGGAGAATCGGTTGATGGTGTGTGTTTGGATTTTCAGAAGGCCTTTGACAAGCTGCCACATGAGGCTGCTTAACAAGCTACGAGCTCATGGTATTACAGGAAAGATTCTAGCGTGGAAAAAGCAGTGGCTAATTGGCAGGAGACAAGGAGTGGGACTAGTGGTGTTCCACAGGGGTCTGTGTTGGGACCGATTCTTTTTATGTCATATATCAATGAATTGGATATAGAATTGATGGCTTTGTTGCAGATGATACAAAGGTAGGAGGAACAGCGGATTGTTTTGAGGAAGTAGAGAGGCTACAGAAGGACAGACAGATTAGAAGAATGGGCAAAGAAATAGCAGATGGAATACAGTATCAGGAAATGCATGGTCATGCACTTTGGTGGAGAAATGAAAGGGTTGACTGACTCTTTTCTAAATGGAGAGAAAATACAAAATAAAACTGAGGCACAGAGGGATTTGGCAGTCCTTCTGCAGGATTCCCTAAAGGTTAATTTGCAGGTTGACATGAGGAAGGCAAATGCAATGTTAGCATTCCTTTCAAGAGGACTAGAACATACAAGCAAGGATGTAATGTTGAGAATTTATAAAGTACTGTTGAGGCCTCACTTGGAGTATCGTGAGCAGTTTTGGGCCCCTTATCTTAGAAAGGATGTGGTGTGCTGAAACTGGAGAGTGTTCAAAGGAGGTTCACAAAAATGACTCCAGGATTGAATAGCTTGTCATATGATAAGTGTTTGATGGATCTGTGCCTGTATTCACTAGAATTCAGAAGACTGAAAGTGAGGAAGAATTTCTTTAGCCAGAGAATGGTGAATCTGTGGAATTTTTTGCCACAGACAGCTGTGGAAACCAAGTCCTTATGTATCTTTAAGACAGAGGTTAATGTATTCTTGATTGGTCAGGGCATGAAGGGATAAGGGGAGAAAGCAAGAGATTGGGGCTGAGTGGAAAATTGGATCAGCCATGATGAAATGGTGGAGCAGACTTGATGGGCCAAATAGCCTAATTCTGCTCCTATATCATATGGTCTCATTGTCTTACGGTTTTTATTGTTGCTTTCATGATTTGTTCATTTTTTTTGCACATTGGGTGTTTGATGTTTCCTTTGAATTGGTTCCATGGCTGTCTGTGGGAAGGTGAATCTCAAGGTTGTATACGTATATACTTTGATAATAGATGTACTTTGAATCTTTATGGTACACCTGTGCTGATGGAGATTGTGGAGGAGGTGTTGTTGCCATTCAGAATTGACTACGATCATCAGATATTTCTCTTTCCCCCATTACTACCTCTCCAGTGCCATTTTCAGGTGGTCCAATATCCACACTCACCTCTCTTTTACTCTTCATGTATCTGAAACTTAGGGTTGACTATTCCCCTGTAGCTTCTATTTCCTTGTAGAAGAGAACCTTTGTGCTCTTTTTCCTTTTCCCTTTTCGAGTCATAGAATCTTGCAAAAGGAAACAGGATCTTTATCCCATCTGCTTCTGTTATGGTCATCAGATTCCCAATCCTATTAATTGCAGTTCCTATGCATCCTTACACCAACTTATCTCCAATTTTCTCAAAGATTAACTGTTCTTCTGATCCCAGATTCTATCTGACCTGTTCTGTATTTCCATCAATTTTGTTTTCTTTTTGGATTTCCAGCAACCACAATCTTTTGTTTCTTGGCTCAGTACTCTTGTTTTCTGCAAAGTATCATGAGGTATTTTTAAATGTTAAATATGTATTAACAAAAATGTATTATTGTTTGAGTTCTCTTATATTATTTTTAAGGAATTGTACTCACCTATAAAAGATGTGAATGTCCTCTTTCTCCCTGCCCAGTTTCACCCCTTGATGGATCATGGACCTTGTACACTTGAGAGACTTTTCATTCACAACCTTGGTAGACATTAGGCAATGCTTCTGAGGGGAAAAAAGTACACAGAAGAATTAATCAGCTGGTTTTTGTTTCATCTCTTTAACTAACATATTTTGGCCATTGAAAAGGAGATCTCTTTATAGACAATGGGTTCAAATGAAAATGTGGTTGTGCAAATCACACCTTTACCAAATAGGCCTGTTTTACCATCAGTGAGCAACTGATTGTACATATCACTGTTTTTGACAAACAGGACAAATACTTAGAATTTCACTGTAATATTCTCTACAGTATCATATCATCATGATGTCACATGGCGGGGCATTGGGAGCAAGGGTGGACCCAAATGCAAGACACATCTTGTGAGGTTACTTAGGTTTAGTTTATTGTACGATATCAGGAGAGCTAGGCAGGAGCAGGAGTAGCGAACTGAACAAGGACTGAGGACTACGACTAGGCTGGGACCAAGGGTCTGGACTAGGACTTAGAATCGGCTCCCAGATCTAGAGGAGACATGAAGAGGCTAGGGTATGGACTACGAGCCCGAGACTGGGCAAGGACCCAGTACCTGGGTCTTGCCTCGGGCTCGGACCCAAGAACCAGGCATGGACATGACATGGGCTAGGGAGAGGAGGAACATGGAAAACAGAGCCTTGGTCTTGGGAGAGCAGGTACATGTAACCATGGACACATACACAGAACACAGAGTCGGGACCCCTCCTTGGGTACAGGACATAGGGCCGGGACTCACACACAGAACAGAGAGCCGGGACCCCTCCTTGGGTACAGGACATAGGGCTGGGACTCATGACCCTCTGCGGGGTAATGGCAAGACGGCCTGACTTACCCCACGGAGGCAAGGACAAGACAAGACAAGACACGACTCCCCGCGGGGCAATGGCAAGACGGCCTGACTTACCCCATGGAGGCGAGGACAGGACAAGACAAGACATGACTCCCCGCCGGGCAAGGGCAAGACGGCCAGACTTACCCCATGGAGGCGAGGACAAGACAAGACAAGACCAACACGAATGAACACCAGACAGTACCTATCTAGCTCCGGTGATGGAACTAGACCAAAGTGCAGGCGGGGGCTGCAGACGAGGGCTAGAGGCGAGAGGGGCAGAGAAGGGATTCAGACAAGGGGGAAGGACAGGAATCACAGACCGCCAGGGCCAGGACTTGACTCAGAACTGGGAAGCCGCCAGGGCCAGGACTTGACATGGTACTTGAACGCCGCCAGGGCCAGGACTTGACATGGTACTTGAACGCCGCCCAGAGCCAGGACTTGACTTGGAACCTCCGGGTAGTGGCGAGCTCTTGACTCGGCCCGGGAACAGATGACAGCGGTTCTTGATTCCCTCCGGCGGGTTAACTGATGGACCCACCTCGGTGAGGAAACTTTGCAGGCTCACTTCGGCGAGGTAACTGGACAGGGTTGCTCCAGTGAGAAAGGGCGAATTACCGGCACTCGCTTCGGCAGAGACTAGGCTTTCTCCGGCCAGATGACATTGGCACGCCGTGACTTTGCAGACTTTGCAGACGCTCCCACGCCGAATGGCTGAATTTAAAGGGACCCCGATCCGGACCATGACACATGAGGGCATAAAAATATATCAAGTTTAGCATACTTCACTAATAGCCAAAGATAATCTGACAATAGATGACATCAGGGCTCCCAGATCTAGTTTGGACCCTTTTAAATATTTAAATACATGGAAACTTCTGGGAGTATGTAGAACTATTCCAAAACTAATCAAAAACGTTTCAAAATATAAAAAAGTTTAAAAATGCAAAAAAATTTAAATACTAAGAAAACTATATTACTAAGCCATTGAGATAAAAATATTCTTGGCAAGATTTTAAAAAATTGTTTTTAAGAAATAAGGGATGGGGAAATCTTTTAAAATTGGCAAGTTGTGAATTAGTCTCGCACAGCTGCACCCCTCCGTTACAATCTGCCTGCAAACACATCTTTGAACTGGTGCAAGGTCTTTGAGTGGGTTCCCACTGTAAGTACTGTGCAATTAGCTCATGTTCTCCCTTCCTTCTTGAGCTCTGTGATAACTTAAACAATGGACTACTGCCTGCAGAATTATGCTGAAATGCTGACAGCAACCTCCATGTTTCTACAGGCACATATGTAAATCCTGAAAATATGGTCAGTTATTCAGAGTAACCACTGGGATTTCCCCATTATTCTTCCTGCAAAATCCAGTCCATTATTTTTATTATACAAAAATATATCTTTAAGTTTGGTGGTAGGATGTCAGAAAAACTTCTATGTAAAACAATCTCAGCAGCAGATACAACAAGAACCAATATCCAACAATGTTTTATAATGATATTTCCTTTACATTAGTATTGGAACATTTATTTTGTGCGAAAGATTAAAAAGACATTTTTGATAACATTGTCTATCAAATCACAGGGCCCCAGATACCAAAATATAATATTTCTTGGATATATAAATGGATATACATGGTAGTTATTCTTAATTATGGCAAGTCATTGTACTAAGAATATTAGCACATTTTGATTTAGTGGACTGCTCAACTTTGCTGATCTGACATTTATTGTTCTTTCATTAATTGTGTTAGAGGTTGGAAGGTAATGAGTAATTTTGTTTAATCTTCTGAAGGTGCTCCTTCATATCCCAATACTTTCAAAGACTACCACCACCCCCATCCCCCCACAACACAGCAAAATCAAACCCACAAATTCATTGAGAAAATACTGGCTAATTAACTTTTAAACTGTTAACTAAAGGAAACCCTCTTTTTGTACAAACTGCAGTGGAGAAAATTAACACCTAATCCCAGGCTAAGTGGTGAAAGGGAGTAAAGGTAGTGGAAATAACCAGCTGGACAGCCAGTGGCTTAAAGGCTGTTAGTCTGGGTGGTTCCCAGCATTTAACAGAAGAGTGAAAAAAATCTCTCTGGCGATTTCTGGTGATTAGAAAGAAATGCCATAGACAAAGGCCACAGCAGAATATCGCTCTCTTTAAAGGGAACAGTTTGACCTTTTGTTCAGTGGTGTCATCACTGACCAATTCTGACAGCTTTAACTATAAGAGGAATGCTGGAAAAATTCCTGTACCTTGCCTTAAAATAGCAAGGATATTTCTTTACTCAAGAATTGTCTACCTTCTTTCATATTGTTAGTTGATGGAACTGCTGACTTTATAGGAAAATAGAATCACAGAAAATGCCCTTTAGGACTTTGAAGCCTTTCTTTAGTTGTCTGTTGCAATACACACAAAATCATCACTTAAATTATTCCAAGAAAACACACTTTTGGACGCTATTTCGACAGCTATGTTTTATTTTTCTTCGAAGATTATAATTGTTCATTCATCTTTTAAGCCCATTTTTCAATACTAGTCATGGATGGAAGACAAGAATTATTCGACGTAAACTGGGTGAGTATAAATACTGTATAAGCATGTTTTGTAATTCTCCTCAAACTATATCAGGATGTGTAAGTTTATACTTCACCTTGCTCTGAATGAAGACTGTCTCAAATGGTTGTCTAAATGCACAAGATTGACTAAATTAAACAATCTCTTAATCACACCACTGAGCTACTGCTTTGAAATTATTTCTGCCAAGACAATAATGCTGGATATTATTATGGCATCTTTGCAAAATAGTGGTAAACCCAATAAATAATTAAATAAATTCCCATGATACTACCACTAGGCCAAAATGCCAGTTGTTATTTTTATGTAAATGAAGAGCCAATAGGATCGTTTGCCATAGTTTAAAGAAATGTTCTATGTTCTTTGGGTGGCCATGTTAAGTGCCTGAGAACACTGTAAAATTTGCTTTACACTCTGGTTTCTAAATTTTTGGTCAATGTGAAGGTATTCAGAGATGATCTCACAAAGTTTGGTGGCATTTGATCTTGACGTAGTTCAGTTCTCCATTTTATTTCATAGTTTACATTAATGAGAGGTGGAAGTAGGTTCAAACTCTGCAGTATAATTGGTTTGAAAGGTAATATAAATACCTTCCACTAGTTGTCATTCTTTGCTGTGGCATAAACAAAACTCTAACAGTTCTCCAGTTTCCATGATGTATTGACTAGGAATGGCCATGAACAACCTTTCGTTGTTTGAAGTTGCATGATCACTACATTGCAACAGTTCATGCAGACCCTTGCACAGGAGAGATCTCTGCACACAAAAGGAATGAATAAAGAAAGATTTGTTTTTGTAAGATCAAACATCCTGCCAGTGTCTTTTGGCTTACTGGTGTATAAAGTCTGCATTAGAATAGGAGATGGAGTAGTGATAGTCATAGTAATCATAATCATACTTTATTGATCCTGGGGGAAATTGATCTTGGACTTTTCACTCAAATCCCAAAGGAGTCAAACACATCTTATCTGTGAAAAGTGAAATAATAACAGAATTTTACTCAAATAGATTTGTGAAGACATTTTTGCATCGACTGAAACAATAATTTCAGCTCATCCACATTCTTTGTATACTGGTTACAATGATTAGGTTTTACTGAATGGTATCCTATGTAGAACCTAATTGGACAGATAGTGTAGCTCCTTCCTCAGTAATCTGATCTTTTAGATCATCAATTGCATAAGAGCACTGAAGAATAATTATAACTAACATAAGTGTTACATTAGAAACATATCACATTAAATTTTTATAAAATATTGCAGTATTAATATTAATAATGCTGTGGAACAATTTTAAATTTCATGTAAGGTGTAATAATGCAGAGTTATAAATAACGTGACTTGCAGAAATCTGACTTCACAATAAATTCTCCCATTTACTTTTGAAGCATTTTTCAACTTTGTAATAAACATAACAAAACATTTCATGGTATTCATTAATGATTGGATATAATCAATTAGTTTAATTATGTGTGGTGTTAATGTGATTACTCAGTGAGTGTATGTAGAGTTATATGATGTAGGTCACTGTAGAAAACAGGCTTTCCTCAACTGAGAAATTGGCTTGTGGACAGTTCTTAGTACAGGGACCGTAATGTGACTTGGAGGCTGACTGCATCTCATGCTATTTATGAATTTTTGCATGACTAAGAGAGTAGATGATTGAATATTAAACTGAGATAATAAATGTAAAGTGTTATAAATTCCCTGCAGGCTGAATGGAAAGATATATAGGTCAGTGCTCCACCTATGATTACTCACCTAGATTTAACTAAATAATACATCACTCTGGCTCAAGTGAAGACTGACTTGAATATTTTCATCATCATTACCACAATTTTCTATTCATTTCAGTCTGACTCCTCCTTCTGAAAATGAAGAATAACTGCTATCCTTTGTCCTTTGGCTCAATGGAAATAAGACAGATAAAAAAACCCAAACAATATCAAAGGTTAAAGTTGAAAGTAACATTATTTTCCCAGTACATATAGATCACCAAATGCTACCCTGAGATTCACTTTCTTGCAGTCATTCACAGAAGAACAAAGAAGTACAATAGAATCAATGAAAAACAACACACGGAGACTGATAAATAAGTACATACATAACATTGATAACATGAGTTGTAGAACCTTGAAAATGAGTCCATATGGTATGTTCAATGATCAGTCTGGTGCTGTGGTCAGTGAAGATGTTCACATTGGTTCAGGAGCCTGATGGTTGAAGGATAATCTGGAAGAAGGACAACAGGTAACCTGGTAAAAGTGTGGTAGGTGATGAGGGACTGAGCTACAAGTGAAGATCAATACTGCAGCTGTTAGTAAAGAGCACAAGCACTGCAACTCAGGAAAGTAAGTTGGCATCTTCTGGTCCGTCGTGCACTTTGCAAAGTGCCGAGCTGCATAGGTTTGACAGTTATTTAAAACAAAACAAAGCAAAATAAAATGGAGTGAATAATTACTCCTGTGAATTCAGGTCACCCCTTGGAAATTCTTCAGATTGTTAGGCAAATGTCACTGCTGTAGCTGTTCTGGAGCAGTTTGGCCAAGGGAACATCAAGTTCTAGAGCACTAGTCTTCAGTACAATTTCTGGAATTTGTCAGGCCCCTTAGTCTTTGCCGTATGCAAGAGCTTTAGCCATTGCTTGATATCACGTGGTGTGAATTGGTGTGAATTGAATTTGCTGAAGACTGGCACTTATCATGCTGGGAACCAACGGAGGGGCAGGCATGGATTGTCCAACTGGCACTTCTAGCTGAAGGTGCTTGTAAAAACTTCAGTTTTTTCTTTTGCGCAGATATTCTGAGTTTTCCCATCTTTGAGAATGGGGTCACTTGTGGAGCCTATTCCCCCAGTGAGATGTTAACTTGCCCATTATCATTCATAACTTGATGTGATAAGACTGCTGAGCTTAGAGCTGATCAGTTGGTTGTGGGATTGCTTTGTTCTGTTTATTGCATTCAGTTTACGTTGTCTGTCGCTCAGGAAGTCTGTCTTGTAACTTCACCAGGCTGATTCCTCTTTCTGAGGTATGCCTGGTGTTGAGCCTGGCATGCCCTCCTGTACTCTTCATTAAACTGGAGTTGATCCGTCGATGGTGATGGGAGCATAGGAGAGATGCTGAGCCATGAGTTTGCAGATTGTGGTTGAGAGCAGTTCCAGTGCTTCTGATGGCTCACAGCACATCAAGGATGATCATATTGCTAGATCTGCTTGCATTCTGCCTCATTTAGTATAGTGGCGGTGCAGAGCAACACCATGAAGTGTATGTACTTTGGCTCTGAAGATGGGATTTCATTACCACAAGGATTGTGTGTTGGTCACTTCTACCGATACTGTTGAGTTCAGGTGTATTTAAGACAAGTAGATTGGTGAGGATGAAATAGCTTTTTCCCCCTTCTGGTAGGTTATCTTACTACCTGCCGCAGACCCAATCTACTAACAATGGCTTTTAGCACTCACCCAGCGTAGTCAGTAGTGGTGCCATTGAGTCACTTTTGTTAATGGACGTTGAACTCTCCTAAAAATTGAAAGTCAAATATTTAATAATAATATTTAATAATAACTCCCAAACATAAGGTGATGTGATAGAGGGATAATGTTTACCCCTGCAAAATAGAATAATTTTACCTTCCTCTCCACTTCCATTAGCTGATGTTGAGCTGCACTGAGTGTATGTTCGTGGTCTTCTGCTACAGTCTGAGAGACATAGCGAGAGAGTCAGCTCCTACAAAGACTTGGACCTGCTGCATTTTGCCTATTGCCACAACTGGTCTACAGCAGATGCGATCTCACTGCTCTCCACACAGCCTGGGATCACCTGGACAACAGCAATACTTACTACAGGCTGCTCGTTATGGATTACAGCTCAGTGCTCAACATTATCATGCGGTCAGTACGAATTAACAAGCTCCAAATGGACAATATGCTACCTCACTATTTACTTTACCCTCTTTTCACACTACTTATTTAATTATTTATACATATTTGTATATGTGTATATATTTCTTATTGTAATTTATAGCTTTTTATTATTATGCACTACACTTTACTGCTGCTGCAAATCAGCAAATTTCATGACATAAGCCAGTAATGTTAAGCCTGGTTCTGATTCAGACATTTTTGACAGCATTAGGAAATATAGCCTGCATATTTATAATTATTATACTGGAGTACATTCACTAGTGCCTTTCAGAAAGTTGGCTCATCTGTTAAATTTAGTAAGTATAATATTGTATGGTTAAAAAGAAAGGACAAATACAATAATAGATAAAGTACTCCTCACAGAGTTCAGGTTGCAATATTAAAATTACAGCTAAGCACACTAAGCTTTAAATTTACTCCAACAAATGTGATGATGAAAGTCTTAAAAGATTGTGCTTGACTTTTATTGAGTCTCAGAGGATATGCATGTGTCCAGTAGAATAGGCTGTTGAAATGCTACAGTGACCGAACCCTGCTCTTTTTATCCCAGAGGCTACCTCACCTTCAGCACTTTTGGAAAGAAGCATTTGTTTTGCTCCACCCACTTCCTTTTCCATGTCAGTGATATCCCATGATTCAATTCTATTATCCCCATCAACAAATAACTCCTTTAGGCTTTCTGATTACAGATTAGGCTACTCCTTCAGACAGTGTCCATACCCCTGTTTCTTTTCCAACTGCCTAAGCAGCCAGAGCTGATGCTATTTAATGTGATTATTTTGATATTCTGTTTTCAGTGACTTTAATATTCACTAATTTTAAAATATATTGAAAATAAAATAACAAAAAAAATTTTAAAACAAAAGGAATGTATGTGTTTTAATGAAATTCCTGTAGGTAATTTTCAAATAAGGATTAATATTAGAGAAGTAATTGATAATTTGACATTTGCTTGTATGTGTATGTGCACAGACAGTGCGTGCTCACATTATACACATACTTCCTCAAATTACATAGGAAGTCATTCCTCTAAACCCAGATAACTTACTCTTCTCTCAAAATGTCACAGTTCATTACAGCTACAGATTTCCTTATCAGAGTAACTTGTGAAAAGGCTGTACTCCATGTGTATGTATTTTACATTTCAATCACAGATTTCCTGACCATCTCTAACCTGGTGGTGAGCAATGACCAGAAACCAAACTGGGGTAACAAGAGCTGTTCAGAAACTAAGAATTCTTCTACAAAGTAAAACCATGTTGCAATAAGGTTTCACTCCAGATGACCTCAATGCCTTTTATACCCACTTTGACCAACAAAACATGGAGGCAACTTCACGAACTCTCACAGTAGCCAACGACCCTGTAATCTAAGTCTCGGAGGCCGACATGAGAGCATCCTTCAGGAAGGCAAACCCACAGAAAGCGTACGGCTTAGATGGGGTGCCTGGCCAAAAACTGAAGACCTGTGCTGTTCAATTGGCTGGAGTGTTCACTGATATCTTTAACCTTTTGCTTCGGCAGATTGAAGTAACCACCTGCTTCAAGCAAGCTTCAATTATCCCTGTGCCCAAGAAGAATGTGGTATCCTGCCTGACTGGCTATCATCCAGTAGCATTTACAGCCACTGTGATGAAGTGCTTTGAAAGGTTGATAATGAAACATATCAACTCCTGCCTGAGGAGCAACTGGGATCTGCTGCAGTGTACCTGCTGCCACAACAGGTCGACAGCAGATGCCATTTCATTGGCTCTTCACGCAACATTGGAACATCTGGGCAGTGAAGATGCATATACCAGGATGCTCTTTATAGACTACAGCTCAACATTCAGTTCTATCATCTCCTCAAAACTAATCAATAAGCTCCAAGACCTAGGCCTCAATACCTCCTTGTGCAACCCCAATCCTGATTGCCTCACTTCCAAACCTCAGACAGTTCTGATTAGCAACAACATCTTGTCTACCATCGTCATTAGTACAGGTGCAACACAATGCTATGTGTTTAGTCCCCTGCTCTACGTGCTTTATACATATGATTGTGAGGCTAATCACAACTCTAATGCCATATTTACATTGTTTACTGTCAACACCACTGTCACTAGCCAAATCAAAGATGGTGACGTATCAGCATATAGCAGGGAGATTGCAAATCCGGCTGAGTGGTGCCACAACAACAACCTCTCACTCAATGTCACCAAGACCAAGGAGCTGATTATTGACTTCAGGAGGAGAAAATTGGAGTTCCATGAGCCAGTCCTCATCAGGTCAGAGGTGGAGCAGGTCAGCAACTTTAAATTTCTTTGTGTTGTCATTTCAGATGATCTGTCCTGAGTCCATCACGTAAGTGCCATTACAAAGAAAGCGCAGCAGCACTTCTGCTTACTTAAAACTTTGCCAAGATTCGGCACGTCATCTAAAACTTTGACAAACTTCTACAGATGTGCAGTGGAGACTATACTGACTGGTTGCATTATAACCTGGTATGGAAACACCAATGTCCTTGAATGGAAAAGCCTTCGAAATGTATTGGATATTGCTCAGTTCATCATGGGTAAATCCCTCCCTACCATTGACACGGAGTGGTGTCGCAGGAAAGCAACATCTATCATCAAGGACGCCCACCATCCAGGTCATTCTCGCTACTTGCTGTTCCACCAGGAAGGAGTTACAGGGACTTCAGGACTGACACCACCAAATTCGAGAATAGTTATCACCCCCCTACCATCATGCTCTTGAACCAGAGAGGATAACTTCACTCACCCATCACTAACCAATTCCAAAAACCTATGGACTCACTTTCAAGGACTCTTCATCTCATGTTCTCGGTATTATTTATTTATTATTATTATTACTACAGGTATTTATATATTTCTATTTGCAGTTTGTTGTCTTTTGCACATGGGTCGTTTGTCTGTTTTGTTGTGTATGGCTTTTCATTCTTTGTATCTACTGTAAATGCCCACAAGAAAACAAATCTCAGGGTTGGTTATGGTGAGATAAATGTACTTTGATAATAAATTTACTTTGAACTTTGAAGAACCTTGTGATGAGTTACTCACCTGATAACAATGTTAAAGGGTGGATTCCCTCACCTGAATTCATTGCCCCAACCCATCCCTGCCTTTGCTTAGCTCAGGAGTTCCCAATCTGTGGTCCTTGGACCCCTCAGTTAATAGTAAGGGTCCACGGCATAAAATAGGTTAGGACCCCCTGGGTCAGCTGAACCAGATGTGTCGTGACGGGATCGGTGAGGTTACTGTCACACTGGTCCTCTACACCCTATCCAATGTGTGATATTGATTGTGATATGGTAATGAGGAGGCTCCATTCCTAAAATTGTCTGAAAAGCTGTTGATAGATTGCAAAGCTACTATTGTGCCTTGCCATTTGTAAAAACTGTTAATAGACCTTAATAAGTTCCAAATGTCTTTGTTATCCTGAAAATTATTAAATTGATATTATTTTAAATGTTTTTATTAAAACATTTTGAAAGCTTAAGTAAATAATGTAAATGAAACAACTTAAAATACATACTGTAAATATTTAATATTAATTAAAGTGAAATAACCTCTTCTCCATGTCTTTCTGTGGCCTCCTCTACTGCCATAATGAGGCCAAATTCCAGATGGAGAAACAACACCTCATATTACGTCCAGGTAGCCTTCAACCTGATGGCATTAACATCAATTTCTCCAACTTCTGGTAATTCCTAACCCTTTACTCCTTTTTTTATCATTCCCAATTCAGGTTACACTCTCACCCATTCTCTTCTCCTCAGCTTCCCATCACCTCCTTCTGGTTTGCCTTCTACTTCCCTTTCTTCCATAGTCAACTGTATTCTCCTAGCAGATTCCTTCTTCTGCAGCCCTTTACCTCAAACACCTATCCCCTCCCAGCTTGCAACTTCATCCTCCCTCCCCCACCCAGCTACTTGCCCTCCTCACCTGATCTCACCTATCACCTGTCAGCTTGTATTCCCACCCCTCCCCCACCTTCTCAATCTGGCTTCTGTCCCCCTCCTTCCTGGTCCTGATGAAAGGTTTCAGCCAGCAACATTGACAATTTAACTCCTCCATTGACGCTACCTGACTTGCTGATTTCCTCTGGCAATGTTGTTATGTGTTGCTAATATATTTTCCAAAGCTTTTGCCCTCCAATCTTCATTGAAATCGATTATTTTTTGAAAACTGCACCAATCTATATCGTTATGATCTTGCATTTTGTTGTCTACCTGCGCTGGATGTTCTCTATAGCTGTTAAAAGTTTGTTCTGCATTCTGTTTTTGTTTTATCCTATTCTAACTCCATGTACCATATAATAATTTGGTCTGTATGTACAGTATGCAAGTTGAGCTTTTCACTGTACCTTGGTACATGTGACAATAATTCCAGTTCCAACTCAAGACTAGTCCGAGGCAATTCCCTATTGCTAGTGTAGAGGATACCTGTGACCAACTATTGAACTCTAACCTAGCCTTATTGACATGCACGGTGTAAACTATTTATCTGGTTGACCACTGGTAATGAAAACTGCTAGCAAAACTCAGTAGCACCCTGCAATGCTTTTGTTTGATGACTCATCATTAGAATTGGGAATGTTGCTCATAATCATGAAATTAAGAACAAAAGGGGAGACCTGAGGTAAGATGGCAAGTGGGGCGTATTTCTTTGTAAAAACAGATTAAAGAGGATAAAGGAAAATGCATTGTTCACTGAGCTAAGGAAAGGTATATCTTTTGATTAGTGATACCATGGGCCTTGAAGCACAACAGTGATTTCAACAGTTTCAGAAAATCACGTCTCCAGTACAATTATTTTGAAATTCCTGTAACCACTTACTATTATTTCAGTTATTTTGGATAATTATGAGAATTTGCACCTTCTTCAGTCTGACCTTTAATTCCCTGCTTGCTTGCGAACCTTGCACTATCAACCCCTCTGTCACTGAACCACTGCAGCCTCCCATCCATCACAGATAGTTCCTTTTCTATTCTCTCTCCTTTCTTTTTATGCATCTTAAAGCCTGCTTTATCCACCTGTGAAGTAAGGTTGTTGAACTGCAATGCTCATTTTGCATCTCTCTCTCTATTAATGGTTCCCGATGTGTTGACTACTCCAAGCAATTTTGATTTGTATTACGGTTTCAGCACCTGTCGTAACAGGCTTTTGTACTGTTTGCTTTCTTCACTGACCTTGTCTCCCAGTGTAGTAATGCCTCATCTTTAAACTTTCTTGGCATAAATTGCTCTGCACCTTCGTTCTTCCCAATCTTTGTAATTTCCTCAATTCCCACAGCAATCCAACAAATCTGCTTTCTTAAAGTTCTATACAATCAATCCTCTGCTTAATTACTCCATAATTGGAAACCTACTGAATATGCTTAGTTATTTCTTTACTCCTTTGAAACACCTCTTAAAACCTGCTCTGAATAAAAATTTCATCATCAATAATAACACCTTACAGATCTGAATCTGATAATGTTTTAGTGAAGCACCATGAGATATCATATCAGCAATAAATGATGTTGCTTATACTGGCCAGCTGACTTTGACTTATAGAGTTTGTTCAAAGCTTGTGAGCTTGAAAAAAAGGTTTCCGATACATGGCTCCCCAGGTTTTTAGTTACCTTCAAAGTAAATTTATATTCAAAGTATGTGTATGCTACCATATACTACCTTGAAGTTCATTTTCTTGCAGGCGCTTAGATGAAAAATAAAGAAATACAATAGGATCTACAAAAAAACCCCATAAATAAACGAAGACTGGCAAACACCCACTGTACCGTGGAAGACAGTGAAATACAGTATCAGGAAGTGTAGGGTCATGCACTTTGATTGAAGAAAGGAAAGGGTTGAGTATTTTCAAAATGCAGAGAAAATACAAATAACAGAGGTGCAGAGGGACTTGGGAGCTCTTGTGCAGGATTCCCTAAAGGTTAATTTGCAGGTTGATTCTGTGCTGAGGAAGGTAAATGCAATGTCAACATTCATTTCAGGAGGACTAGAATATAAAAGCAAGGATGTAATGTCGCAACTTTATAAAGCACTGGTGAGGCCTCATTTGGAGTATTGTGAGTAGTTTTAGGCCCCTTATCTTAGAAAGGTTGTGCTGAAACTGGGGAGGTTTCAAAGGAGGTTCATGAAAATGATTCCAGGATTGAATGGCTTGTCATATGAAGCATGTTTGATGGCTCTGGGCCTGTATTCACTAGAACTCAGAAAAATGAGGGGTGACCTCATTGAAACATATTGAACGGTGAAAGACTTTGATAGAGTGGATGTAGAGAGGATGTTCTCTATGGTGGAAGAGTCTAAGATCAAAGGACAACACTTCAAATAGAGGGGCATCCTTTTAGAATGGAGATGAGGAGGAATTTCTTTAGCTAGAGAGTGGTGAATCTGTGGAAAACCTTTCCACAGGCAGCTGAGGAGGCCAAATCTTTATGTATATTTAAGGCAGAGGTTGATAGGTTCTTGATTGGTCAGGGCATGAGGGATACGGGAAGAGGGCAGGAGATAGGGGCTGAGTAGAAAATTGGATCAGCCACGATGAAATCACAGAGCAGACTTGATGGGCCAAATAGCCTAATTCTGCTCCTATATCTTATGGAAGTCAAAGTTCAAAGTACATTTATTATCTAAGTATGCATACTGTATACAACCTTGAGATTCATCTCCTTCCAGGCAGCCACTAAACAAAGAAATCTAATAGAACCTATTAAAAAAGAAGACTGTCAAACACCCAATGTGCAGAAAATAAAACAGATCATGCACCGGATCTCTGTTATTTTCAGTCCCAGGTTCTCTTAGGAGTTCAGGAATGAGCGAGAAACTTTGATCTTCATGATCATTTGATTTAAAGTTTAAACAAAGATACAGAGTACTTGAGGAGCTGAGAAGCAAAACAGAGATTCAATAAAGGAAGTTTGCACCTTTGAAAAATCTACCACCTTATACTCAAGATAACAGGAATTCTTCAGATAGAAATAATCTAGTTAATAGGCTGAATAATTAAAACAATTTTAACAAGGGCAAAATGTGCTAATTCTTACCCAATTAAAAATGAAAAGATAATGTAACTGCTATACCACCTTCTGCCAATAAGTGGGAATGAACCACCATACTGAGAAAAATACATGAGTGTGTTAAAATACAAGTTATGTCAGTAAAAAACAATGATTAAAACTACCATTTTAGTTTTGCTTTAATTCAACTAATATGTAATAAAAATATAAAAACCCAACTGATTTTAACACATGCAAACAATAAAAGTAAGTAAATAACATTTAGAGCTGAAGTTCACAGAAGTGAATCCACAGCCGTGAAGCCAGTCATCTCGCTGCAGCCAAAACAGGAGCCCGTTAGTTGCAGGCCACAGCCTCGGATCAGCACAGAGATAAATAAACCCCATGGAACAATGAGCTGAAGTAGCCTATCCCTCACATCCTGCCTAGACACCCTGACCTTTGCAATCTGGCCCAGCACATAAATCGTCCCAATCCTGGGTTATTCATTGCTCTAGGACCTGGGTTGTACCCAAACTTTTCAATTCGGCCTGGCACTTATAAGTATCAAACCTCGGGTTTTCTCAGTTTAGGGCCTGGGCCCAGTCTCCGCCACCTCGACTCTGTCTCGCCTCCACTCGCCTCAGCTTGGTTCTGTCACATCAAATCACCCCCAAGTCCACTCCAGCAATGGTTAAGCTTCTGCTCAATCCCTGCTCTTGGGCCTAGCCCTGCCGCCTTGTTCAGCATAAACACGCCACAATGCAACTGTCTTGCACCTCGACATGTCAGTCCACACCTCAAAAATGCCAGATTGTACAGGTGGTTCAAAAACTCATCTCTGAAAGGGAAGTGACAGGCTATCGATTGCAGCTATCGTTTACCAGAAAAGGTGTGTTTAATAAAGTGATTAATAGTTTTGATTGTTATCAGCAAGTGGTCGCTGTGCTTCATCAATGGCATTTTAAACTGGAAAAATACCTTCAAAATGCAAATAAAAAAGTACTCTGAAAATGAGTTGTAAAGAGTGCTTAGGTTGTAGGCTCACTTCAGAGCTGTAGTGAGTGAAGGATATGAGTGATAATGGATGCTGCTTTCTTGTGGTAGAACTCCTTGAAAATGTACTCAATGGTGGGGAGGACATTGTCTGTGTTGTACTGGGCTGTATCTGCCACTTTCTGTAGCCTTTTCCATTCCTGGACATTGGTGTTTCCATACCAGACTGCATGCAACCAGGATGTTCACAGCTATGCATTTATAGAAATTTGTTAAAAATTTTGTTGGCATGCCAAATCTACACAAACTTCTCAAAAAGTAGCGGTGCTATTGTGCTTTTGTTGTGATGGTGTTTACCTGCTGCTCGGAGGACAGATCCTTTGATATGTTAACACCAAGGAATTTAAAGCTACTGACTGTCTCCATCTCCGATCCCCTAATGAGGACTGGCTTATGGACCTCTGGCTTCTGTTTGCGGAAACTGATAATCAGCTCTTTGGCTCTGCTGATGTTGATTGTGAGGTTGTTGTGGCAGCATTCAACCAGATTTTCAATCTCTTTCTTTTATGATTCAGCAAACAACGATGGTGTTAGAAAACTTAAGTATTGCATTGGAGCTGTACTTATCCCCAATTGAAGTGAGTAAAGCAAAAAAAGCACCAAGCCTTGCTGTGCACTGGTGCTGATCGTGAGTGTGGGGATATGTTGTTGCCAATGCATACTACCTGGGGTCTGCTGGTGAGGAATCTGAAGATCCAGTTGCAACGAGTTGAAGTCCATGAACTGGAATTTAGTGATTAGTTTTGAAGGGATGATAGTGTTACATGCTGAGTTACAGTCAATACAGCGCATCCTGACTATGCATCTTCAGAATCAGAATCAGGTTTATTATCGCTGGCATGTGTCATGAAATTTGTTAACTTAGCAGCAGCAGCTCAATGCAATACATGAAAAATAAAAAGAAAGAAAAACGTAAGTAAATCAATTACAGTAACTACTTGGCACGTGGCCAAGTGGTTAAGGCGTTTGTCTAGTGATTTGAAGATCACTAGTTTGAGCCTTGGCTGAGGCAGCGTGCGTGTCCTTGAGCAAGGCACTTAACCACACATTGCTCTGCGACAACACTGGTGCCAAGCTGTATGGGTCCTAATGCCCTTCCCTTGGACAATATCGGTGGCGTGGAGAGGGGAGTCTTGCAGCATGGGCAACTGCTGATCTTCCATACAACCTTGCCTAGCCTTGAGCCCTAGAAACTTTCCAAGGCACAAATCCATGGTCTCATGAGACTAACAGATGCCTATAAGTGTGTGTGTGTATATGTGTATATATATATATATATAATAGATTAAAAATAGCACAAAAACAGAAATAATATATTTTTTAAAAAGTGAGGTAGTATTCATGGGTTCAATGTCCATTTAGGAATCATATGGCAGAGGGGGAGAAGCTGTTCCTGAATCGCTGAGTGGGTGCCTTCAGGCTTTTGTACCTCCTTTCTGACAGTAACAATGAGAAGAGGGCATGCCCTGGGATATCACTTTTCTGAGGCACCGCTCCTTGAAGATGTCTTGGATACTACTGATGCTAGTACCCAAGAAGGATCTGACTAATTTTACAACTTTATGTAGCTTCTTCCCTTCCTGTGCAGTAGCCCCCTCCCCCACACCAGTGATGCAGCCTGTCAGAATGCTCTCCACAGTACATCTATGGAAGTTTTCGAGTGTTTTAGTTGACAATCCAAATATCCAGTTGACCTTCATTCACCATGTGTTTCAGAGCTGAGTGAAGAGCCAATAAAATGGGACCTGTTTTGACGGTAGGCAAACTGGAGTGGAGTCCGGTTACTTCTCAGGCAGGAGGTAATATGTTTCATGACCACTTCTCAAAGGATTTCATTGAATGTAAAAGGTGAATGTAAGTGTTACGAGTGATAGTCACTGAGGCAGTTTAACTTGTTCTTGGGCGCCAGTACAGTATAATTGAACTGATGGGTACCTCAGACTGCTGAAGTGAGAGGGTGACGATGTCAGTAAACACTCCAGCCAGCTGAATAGCCCAGATCTTCTGTTTGTGTCCAGTACACCACCTGGGCTAGATGTTTTCTGGGGATTCACCCTCCTGATGTTCTCATATCAGCCTGAGAAACTGAGATCATGGAGTCATCGGGGGCTGTGGAAGCGTGTAAAGTAGCCTCAGTTTCTGTTGGTCAAAGTGAGTATAAAGAGAACTGAGCTCCTCTGGGAGTGAAAATTTGTTCTCATTTATGTTGTTTAGTTTTGCTTTGTTGGAGGCAATGGCATTCAAACCCTGCCGCAGTTATCGAGCATCCCGCTGTGATTCAAGTTTAGTCTGGAATTGCTACTTTGCATGTGAAATGGCTTCCTGGAGGTCATGCCTGGACTGCTTGTACTTTCCTGGATTGCTAGTCATTAATTTTACCAATCTAGCCCTCAGCAGATTTTGAATCTCCTTGCTCATCTTGGGCTTCTGGCTGTGGAAGACTCTAAATGATTTTATTGGGACATACTCGTCCATGAGTGTCTTTATATAGTCCTTAAAGTCTTTATAGTTTTTATAAACCTTATAAAGACTTTATAAAGTCTATACATTGAGAATAGAGAGTCAAAGAGTCATACAGCACAAAAATAGACCCATTAACCCACCAAGTCCGTGCTGACCATCAAACACAAATTTACAATATCCCTAAACTAATCCTCTTTTTATCTCCTCACATTCTCTCAACTACTCTGAGATTCTACAACAGCCTTTCTCAAACTTTTTGCCCTGGAGGAACCCTTAAAAGAATTTTCAGGTCTCAGGGAATCCCTGCATAAAAATCATTATATCTACAGCTCATGGTACATTAGTGTGATCAGTAAGTTGTAGATGTAGTAATCCAAAAATAATTGTCAATGGTCTTTTGAGTAGAGAATTAATTTTAGCCAATATTTCTTGGAAAAAACGGGTAGTTAAGCTTAGCTTAACTTTCTTGAAATTAATCTTTCTTTTCCTTTCATAGATTTTTAAAATTCTGAAGGCAAACATAATAAATTTCTGTTTTCAATAAAACTCAAGATGTTCTGATATCCTTCCTCACTCTCAAGCCCAAGTAGCAGTGAAAACATTTCAAAATTTCCTTTTGCAACATGATTTTTTCCAAAGATTCAATTTCCTTTCAAATCCAAGAATCTTGTCATTTGAAGTCATAACATTTTCTGCAAGGCCTTGCACAGACCTGTTCAACTGGTCCGTATGATGAAGGATATCTGCTAAGTAGGTGAGTTTCTGCAGCCATTCTTCCTCTTCAAAGCACTCAGCAAAATCTGGCCTACTATTTTCTTGAAAGTGCTCCTGCAATTCGTCTTTCAGCTCAAACACCCTGTTGAGGATTCTTCTTCTGCTAACCCACCGGATTTCTGTACGTAGCAGGAGATTGGTGTGCTTTTTGTCCAGGTTTTCACATAGTTTTTTAAAACATTCTCAAGTGAACTGGTCTTTGTTTAATAAAGTTAACCATTTTTGTAGCATCATCCAGAACTTTTCTTTCTTCTCCAAGAGTTTTAGACATCAATACCTCTCTATGAAGAAAGCAGTGTGTGTTTGACCATGGCAGGAATTTTTTTTTAACAAGAGAAACAAAGCCTCTCATGGAGCCAACCTTTGATGGTGCACCACCAATACAGATGCCAACACAGTTCCTCCAAGACAGATCTTTTGTTTCCAGATATGAAGACAAAACATTAATCTTAACCTTTGCTTGTTTCGGGCAGCTGTTTGCAGCAGAAAAAACTTCCTTGAATTTCACCATCATTTACAAATCTTACAAATGCTACAACATAACATTTATTGGTAAAATCTGTTGAATTATCAACCTAGATAGAGAAGCTGATGTTTTTCAGTTCATCACACAAAACCACTTCAGCATTATGTGACGTCACTGATGTCACATCAGTATATCAACTTATCACACTGTTTGAGTGTGCAACAGTTTCTTGTACTGCATGTTGTCTTAACACAGGGGTTAACAAAATACAAAAAGAGAACTGCATAATAAATGACTAAAAGAGAAAACTGCAAAAAATACAAAAACTCCACAACACAATTCACTTCTAATCCACACAATCCATCTTTTGCAATGGTTACAACAGCAATGTGGCAGGCCAGCAGCTGTGTCATGGTAAAAACTCCTTCCTTAGAATGAAAATTTCCCTCCAATTTTCTACTACACTGATAGGATTTGTTTGTTCCCGTTAGTCAGTTGGTGGCACGTAAGGGGAAACTGAGGGAAGTAATTCAGGAGGGAGAGGCTGCCGTCACAGACCACGTTATCCATTCAGTGCTCAGAAAACGCACTGCACGCTCCTCATCAGCCTTCTGTCCTCCCGTTTGTGCAGTACAGCGCTCAACAGTTATCAATGGCCTTCCCTATCTCGTCTCAAAAACTGAGAATGGACTTGACCAAATAAACACAGTCCTACAGCGCACTGCCACACTGGGCTGAGAGATCTCTAACGAGATTGCTAACAGGGTTGCCCAATCACTGCCCACCACTGCGAGTGCTAACATCATGTGTTGCGTGGAGTTCTAAAAGCAATGTTTATTTTTTAAAATCACAATCTCTCACGGAACCCTGGCCATGGGGGAAACATGCTTACTTCATGCAGGCAGCACCAGAGTTGAGGATTGATCCCGGGTCCCTGGAACTATGAGCCAACAGGTCTACAACCTGTACTGTTATGCTGCTCTTTTTGTGGACTGAGTTAGTGAAAGTTAATTTTTACTGATCAGTCAATGGAACAAGATGAGAAGATGCAAGATTGTACAGATAACTCCTGGGTTAATACCCAAGCAGAGGTGATTCAGCTTGGCTAGACCATGACGGTGTTTACGGTCTACTCACACTTCTTCCAATCATTCCTCATCTAAACTTATCAGTGTAAGACCCTATTCCCCCCTCCTTCATACACTGTTGTAGAAACCATAGAGTGCAGGTATCAGTATGTTGCCTGGATTAGAAAACTTTATTTACAGGGAGAGGTTAGATCAGCTAGGTGTTTTCCCTGAGGCAAAGGAGGCCAAGTGGTGACCAATAAAATTCTATAAAACTAAGAGAAACATAAATGGAATAAATAGTCATAAACTTTTTCTAATGGTAGGGTTGCCAAAAACAAGAGGATATTGGTTTATGGTGGATGAAAGGAATTTTAAAGGGGATAGTTGTTTTTTTTTTACGCAGTATGAAGTTGGTATCTGGAATGTGCTGCCAGAAGAGGTGGTGGAATCAAAAGCAATCTCTATGTTTAAATGGAAAGAAAGAATGAAGGTCTATGTGGGAGGGAAGGGTTAGATTGGTCTTTGTTAAAGGGCTGACACAACATCAGGAGACAAAAGGCCTGTACCGTGCTCTGCTGTTTTATGTTCTCTATTTAAGAGACTGTTTGACAGCTTAAATAGGCAAGGCATAAAAAGATGTGGTTCTGAAATGGGCAAAATTGGTTTTGTGTAGAAGGGCAAGAAATTGACATGGACAAGGTGAGCTGAAAGGTTGTTTTCTGTGCTGTACAACTCTATGATGTGCTCAGTGTCTCCTTAACTGATGCTAATGTATTTACCTTAGTCCCTCCCTGTGGTAGCATGTTCAACATTCTCATATTCAATTGCTCCATTTAGTATCAGAGGATGTATACAGTAAACAACCAGAAATTCTTACTCTTCGTACACATCCACAAAAACAGAAGAGAACCCCAAAGAATGAATGACAGTAAAACATGAGAACCCCAAAGTCCCCACCCCACCCTCCCATGCACAAGCAGCAGCAAAGCATCAACCCTCCCCTCATCCCCTTCCTCCATTTATTTCAGCAGGGAGAGAGGGAGAGGGAGGGAGGGGGAAGGACAGGGAGGGGAAGGGAGGAGGGGAGGGAGTGGGTGAATGGGAGGGGGAGGAAGGGGAGGAGGGGGAGATAGAGAAAGCTATCACCTGAGTACAGAGGCCTTCGACAGCTGAATGGCTGTTTGCGGTGTTCTGTTTCTTCCGCGATACCTCAGTCGGTGACACCAGCATAGAATTGGTTTATCCACAGGGCCACAGGGCCTTAATCTGAAGGTGCACGTCTTCCTTGGGAGATCAAAAAACAGCCGATTGGTAATTTTTGGTATCAACTTTGTAAATATAGCGCACCTCATGGATGGGTGCCTTTGCCTACTGCCAAACTCTCTCTACACCAATGACTGTGCGGCTTGGTCCAGCTAAAAATGCCATCTATAAACTGGCTGACAACACAACTATTGTTGACAAAATTGCAGATGGTGCTGAGAAGTCATACAGGAGCAAGATAGGTCAGCTGGTTGAGTGGGGTCACAGCAACCACCTTGCACTTAACATCAGTAAGACTAGAGAATTAAATATGGATTCAGAGAGGGTGAGATGAGGGAACACATACCAGTCCTCACTGAGGAATCAGAAATGGAAAGGGTGAGCACTTTTAAGTTCCTGGGTGTCACTGCTCTGATGATCTATCCTGGGCCCAACATATTGATGCAGTCACAAAGAAGCACAGCAGTGACTTTATTTCATTAAGAGGTTGAGGAGATTTGGTATGTCACCAAAGACACTCAGAAATATCTGCAGATGTACCATGGAGAACATTTTAACTGGATGCATCACTGTCTGGCATGGGGCCCAATGCACAGGATTGAAATAAGCTGCAGAAAGTTGTCAACTCAGTTAACTCCATCATGGACACTACCCTCCTCAGCACCCAGGACACCTTCAAGGAGTGATGCCTCAAAATGGTGGCAGCCATCATTAAGGACCTCCCTCACCCAGGACATGCCCTCTTTTCATTGCTACCATCAGGGATGAGGCACAGGAGCCTGAAGGCACACACTCAATGATTCAGGAATAGCTTCTTCCCCTCTGCCATCAGATCTCTGAATGGACAATGAACCATTGAACCCAGGAACACTAACTACCTTGTTATTTTTTCCCTCTTTTTCCATTACTTAATTAACTTTAAAAAAAAGACAAAAAACACACACAGACACATACTGTAATTTACAATAAAAAGTGTTTTTATTATGTATTGCAAGATACTTCTGCAACAAAGACAACAAATTTTACGACGTATGCCAGTGATACTGAACATGATTCTGATTGTGAAATTTCCTCTGCATCACTTTCAATCATTCAACATGATTTTTATAACACTGTGACTATTATGGTAACATTTCAATAAATTGAAACCAAGAATTAAACTGTCAAAATACTTAATATTTATACTTTACCCTTAGAAATCCTTAGAAAGAGGTGACATTAGATTGTAAGGTATAGAATTGTTGTGGGTAGAGTTAAGAAACTGCAAGGGTAAAGAGTCCCTGATGGGAACTATATACAGGCCTCTGAACAGTAGTAAAACTGTGGGCTACAAATTACATCAGGAGATAGAAAAGGCATATCAAAAGAGCAATATTATTGTAGTCATGGGGAGATTTCAATATTCAGTTAGATTGGGAAAATCAGTTTGGTGCTGCATTCTGTGAGGGGGAGCTGTAGAATGTTACAGATGGCTTTTTAGAGCAGCTCATGGTCGAACCCACTATGGGATCAGCTGTTCTTGAATATAAGAACATAAGAAATAAGAGCAGGAGTAGGCCATCTGGCCTGTAAAGCCTGCTCTGCCATTCAATAAAATCATGGCTGATCTGGCCATGGACTCATCTCCACCTACCTGCTTTTTCCCCATAACCTTTAATCCCCCTACTATGCAAAAATCTACCTAGCCTTGTCTAAATATATTTACTAAGGTAGCCTCCACTGCTTCATTGGGCAGAGAATTCTACAGATTCACCACACTCTGGGAAAAGCAGTTCCACCTCATCTCCATCCTAAATCTACTCTCCAGAATCTTGAGGCTATGTCCCCTAGTTCTAGTCTTACCTACCAGTGGAAACAACTTTCTTGCCTCAATCTTATCTATCCCTTTCAAAATTTTATATGTTTCTATAAGATCTCCTCTTATTCTTCTGAATTCCAGCGAGTACAGTCTCTGGACTCAATCTCTCCTCATAGTCTAACCCCCTCTTCTCTGGTGAACCTGGTGAACATCCTCTGCACCCACTCCACAGTCAGTATATCCTTCCTTAAGTAAGGAGACCAGAACTGCAGTACTCCAGGTGCAGCCTAACCAGTACCCTGTACAATTGCAGCATAACCTCCCTGCTCTTAAATTCAATCCCTCTAGCAATGAAGGCCAACATTTCATTTGCCTTCTCGATAGTCTGCTGCATGTGCAAACTAACCTTTTGTGATTTCTGCACAAGTACTCCCAAGTCCCTCTGCACAGCAGCATGCTGCAATTTTTTTACCATTTAAATAATAATCTGCATCTTCACTTTTCCTTCCAAAGTGGATAACTTCACATTTACCAACATTGTACTCCATCTGCCAGACTCTTGGCCACCCCACTCACTTAACCTATCTATATCTCTTGATTGTTGTTTTCCTTTTTGTGCATTTTTTCCATTTGCATAGCATTTGACTGTTTTTTAAAAAGCCAAATTGTTAGCTTGATGCTCAACCTAGTGTAGATGGAAAGCGTGGAAGGAGTCATCTAGATGCGAACTTGGGACCATTTGCCTTGAAGTCTGGTGATGCAAGTTCATCACCTTGTTCTTAATTGGGTGTTGTGCAATGAACCAGAATTGATTAGAGAGCTTAAGGTAAAAGGAACCCTTAGGAGCCAGTGATATGATAGAGTTCACCCTGCAATTTGAGAGGGATAATTGAAAGTCAGATGTATCAGTATTTGCAGTAGGTAAAGGGAACTACAGAAGCAAGAGAGAGGAGCTGGCCAAAGTTCTTTGGTCTAGGACTCTAGTAGGGATGATGACAGAACAGCAGTGGCTGGAGTTTCTGGGAGCAATTTGGAAGGTGCAGGATCGATGCATCCCAAAAAAGATATATTCTAAAGGTAGGACGATGCAACCATGGTTGACAAGGGAACTCAAAGCAAATATAAAAGCCAAAGTGAGGGCATATAAAAGAGCAAAAATTAGTGGGAAGTTAGAGGATTGGAAAGCTTTTGAAAACCAACAGCAGGCAACTAAAAAAGTCATAAGGGGGGAAAAGATAGAATAGGAAGTTAAATTAGTCAATAATATTAAAGAAGATATCAAACATTTCTTCAGATATATAAAGAGTAAAAGAGAGGTGAGAGAAGATATTGGATTATTGGAAAATGATGCGAGGGAGGTAGTAATGGGGGAAAAGGAAATGGTGGAGGAACTGAATAAATATTTTGCATCAGTCTTCACTGAGGAAGACACCAGCAGAACGCTGGAAGTTTGTGAGAGTCAGGGGCAGAAGTGAGTGAATTTGCTATTTCTAGGGAGAAATTGTTTGGGAAGCTGAATGGTCTGAAGGTAGATTGATCACTTGTACACCCCAAGGTTGTAAAAGAGCTAGCTTAAGAGATTGTGGGGCATCAGTAAGATCTTTCAAGGATGAATAGATTCCAACATGGTTCTGGAGGACTGGAGAGTGGCAAATGTCACTCCACTCTTCAAGAAGGGAGAGAGTCAGAAGAAAGGAATTGATAGGCCAGCTAGTCTGACGTCAGTGGTTGAGAAAACGTTGGAGTCAATGGTTAAGGATGTGGTTTCAGGGTACCTGGAGGGACATGATAAAATAGGCCAAAATCTGCATGGTTTCCTTAAGGGAAAATCTTGCCTGACAAATCTGTTGGAACTCTTTGAGGAAATAACAAACAGGATGGACAAAGAAGAATCAGTGGATGTTGTCTACTTGGATTTTCAGAAGATCTTTGATAAGGTGCCACACATGAGGCTGCTTAACAAGTTAAGAGCCCGTGGTATTACAGGAAAGACACTAGCATGGATAGAGCATTGGGTGATTGGCAGGAGGCAAAGAGTGGGGATAAAGGGAGCTTTTTCTGGAAGGCTGCTGGGGACTAGTGGTGTTGCACAGGGGTCTGTGTTGGGACTGCTTCTTTTTACACTATGTGTCACTATTTATTTAATTTAACTATTTAATATATATACTCGGAGTAATACATGTTTCATTCTATTATTATGTATTACATTGTACTGTTGCCATAAAGACAAGTTTCACGACATACTGCATGCCAGTGATAGTAAACCTGAATCTGATTTTGAAGCACTGTTTATTGAAGAGGTGTTACTCAGTATGTTGCCTTAAGAAAAGAAATCCTTGCAGCTACCTAAACCAAAGGAGATCTTCTGCAGCCACCATTTCTCTTTACACTCTAATGTACAAACAACTTCTGAGATCAATGGAAAGGAGCTTTAGGTTCATCAAAACTGTCAAAATCTGCAGGTTTGTGTCTCACCTTCCCAGCAACTTGTGATGTTCACCTGTGAGAGGAAAAAATGAAAGAGAAAAAACATTACAGTTAATTAGAGTATCTTAGGGGAATTCCTTTTTGATTTCCTTAGGCAATCAATATGCCTTTGATGTATTACAGAATAGTTTTATGACTGTTTGGCAAGCTGAATTATATAAAGTCCCCTCTTTGTAAATTCATTACTATACATTACTTATGAGTCTTAATTGGGGATTTGAATCTGTTTTGACTGCTGTGAAGTTGGCACTGTTGTGAGTTATTTACCCTGGGTTTGATGGTATAGTATCTCGCTGAAACAAGATACTGTGTAGCAGTGGGGTACACAGACCTTGTTGAGAGAATTGCAGAAGCTTTGTGGCTAATTTGGTGTCATTAGCTATCATAATTTTACTCAATTTGGTCTGATTCTTCGTCTTGTAATTTTTCACTGTTCTGGCATGATATCACTATGCAATGCAGCCAGTGGGCAAAGAAGTGGCAGACAGAATATAGTGTAGGGAAACGTATGGTCATGCATTAGTAGAAGGAATAAAGGCATTGACTATTTTATAAACAGGAAGTGAATTCATAAATTGGAGGTGCAAAGGGATTTGAGCGTTCTGGTGCAGTTTTCCCTAAAGGTTAACTTGCAAGTTGAGTCCATTGTAAGAAAGACAAATATACTTCATTAGGATTTTGAAGGGATTTGGTATGTCAACAAAAACACTCAAAAACCTCTATAGATGTAACATGGAGAGCATTCTGACAGGCTGTGTCACCGTCTAGTATGGGGGGGTGGGGGGGGAGAGGTGGTGGTGCTACTGCACAGGACCAAAAGAAGCTGCAGATTTAGTCTGCTCTATCTTGGGTACTAAATTTAGTCTGCTCCATCTTGGGTATTAGCCTACAAAATACCCAGGACGTCTTCAAGGAATGGTGCTTCAGAAAGGTAGTGTCCATTATTAAAGACCCCTGCATCCAGGGCATGTCTTTTTCTCACTGTCACCATCAAGTAGAAGGTACAGAAGCCCGAAAGCACACACTCAGCGATTCAGGAACAGCTTCTTCCCTTTTGCCATCCGATTCCTAAATGGACATTGATCCCATGAACACTACCTCACATTTTTAATATATATCATTTCTGTTTTTGCACAATTTTTAATCTATTCACTATACGTATACTGTAATTTATTTATTATTAATTTTATTTCTACTTCTTCTATATTATGCATGGTATTGAACTGCTGCTGCTAAATTAACAAATTTCATGTCACATGCTGGTGATAATAAAGCTGAATCCGATAATGTTAACATTCATTTTGAGAGGACTAGAATATAAAAGTAAAGATGTAATGTTAAGGTTTTATAAACCACTGGTGTTCAACTTTATTGTTATCTGACTCTATGTATAGTATATATAACCAAATGAAACAATGTCCCTCTGAAACATGGGGCACCCTCAAAACATATTTCATACACAGCACATAAAACAAAAGCTTTACCATAAGTAAATTAAAATACAATTCAAAATTGCATGTAGTGCACAGCACAAGTAAACATTAAACAATAGACAATACAGTAAACAGTAAACAGCTTGCTGTCCTATTGAGGAGACCTCAGTGGTGGCACGGTATTCACTAGTTCCCAGTCTGAGGGAAGAATATGTTACCCACTCTGGCAGTCCTAGTCCTGATCTCCTGTACCTCCTTCCTGATGGTTGATGTCAAAGAGATTGTGGGAAGGGTGGAAGGAATCCTCAACAATAATTTGGGCCCTTCATCTACAATGCTCAGAGTGAATATAAATTTCAATGGTAAGGAGAAAAGGCATGTAAAAAGGGCAATGTTACGATAGTCCTAGGGGCTTTCAAAATGCAGATAGATTGGGAAAATTAGGTTGGTGCTGGATTCCAAGAGAGGAAATTTGTAGAATCCCCATGAGATGTCATTTTACAGCAGCTTATAGTTGATAGAATTCATTCTGCAGTTTGAGATGGAGAAGCTAAGGTTAGATCTATCAGCATTATAGTGGAGTAAAATGAATTGGAGAGGCATGACAGAGGAGGTGGCCAAAGTTAATTGGAAGGGGACACTAGCAGGGATAATGGAGGAATGGCAATGACTGGAGTTTCTGTGAGCAATTCAGAATGTGCAGGATGGACACATCCCAAAGATGAAGAATTAATCCAAAGGGAGGTTGAGGCAACTGTGCCTGACAAGGGAAGTGACAGACAGCATAAAAGCAAAATTGGGCAGATAAAATAGCAAAAATTAAAAAGAAATTAGAGGATTGGGAAGCTTTTAAAACCAACAGAAGGTAACTAAAAAAAATCCATAAGGAGAGAAAGGCTGAAAAATGTAAGCTAGCTAATAATATAAAAGGGGACAGCAAATTTTTTTTCGGATGTATAGTGTAAAAGAGAGGCATGAATGAAAAATGACAATGGAGAGGTAATAATGGGGGACAAAGAAAATGGCGGATGAACTTACTAAGTATTTTGCATCAGTTTTCACTGTGGTAGAACTAGCAATATGCCAGAAATTCAAGAGTGCCAGGGTCAGAAGTAAGTGTAATTGCTATTTCAAAGGAGTATATGTTTGGGAAGCTTACAGGTTTGAAGGTAATGTAGATAAGTCACCTGGACCAGACGGACTGTACCCAAGGGTTCTGAAAGAGGTAGCTGAAGAGATTTGTGGAGGTATTAGTAATGATCTTTCAAGAATTACAAGATTCTGAAATAGTTCTGGAGGACTGGAAAGTTGTAAATGTCACTCCACTGTTTAAGAAGGAAGGGAGGCAGAAGAAAGGAAATTATAGGCCAGTTATCCTGGCTTCAGTGGTTGTGAAAATGTTGGAGACCATTATTAAGGATGCATTAAGTTTAGAGATATTTTGATAAAATAGGCGAATGTCAGCATGGTTTCCTTAAAGGGAAATCTTGCCTGACAAATCTTTTGGAATTATTTGAGGAAATAGCAAGCAGGATAGACAAAGGAGAGTCAGTGGATGTTGTTTACTTGGATTTTCAGAAGGCCTTTGATAGAAAATAATGATGTGGCTTGAGCTGGATATGGCAGTGTATTCATGAGTCAGCAGCATGAACAGCAGTGGGCTGAGCACACAACACCAGTGCTTAGTGTGATGGAGCTGGAGATGTTGCTGCCAACTCGGACTGACTGGGGTCTTTCCATCAAGTAGTCCAAGATCCAGTTACAGAGAGGGGTAATGAGTCTCAATGAGGAGAATTTACCTGTCAGCCTCTGAGGGATGATCATGTTAAAAGCAGAGCTGAAGTTGACAAATAATGTTCTGCTGCATAAGGCATTGTTTTCTAGGTGGAACAGGACAGAGTGGAGGGCCAAGTCTATGGCATCATCAGTGGATCGGTTTGAATGGTAGGTGAACAGGAAAGGGTCCAATCTCACAGGGAAGTGGGATTTTCTAACACTGTAAGACTGCATTTGGAATATTGTGAGCAGTTTTAGACCCCATATCTATGAAAGGATGTGCTGGCATTGGAGAGGGTCCAGAGGAAGTTTATGAGAATGATCCAGGAATTGAAAAGGTGAACTAATGAGGAGAGTTTGATTGTTCTGGCCGGTACTCGCTGGAGTTTAGACGAATGAGAGGATATCTCATTGAAATTTACCGAATGTTGAAGGCCTAGGTACAGTGGATGTGGAGTGGATGTTTCTAATAGTGGGAGAGTCTAGAACCAGAGGACACAACCTCAGAATAGAAGAATGTCCCTTTGGGTCAGAGATGAGAAGGAATTTCTTCATCCAGAGAATCATAATCTCTGGAATGTATTGCCACAGATGGTTGTGGAGGTTATGTATTGGGTATATTTAAAATGGGGGTTGATAGATTCTTGGTAGGTAAGGACATCAGTTATTGGAAGAAGGCAGGAGAATGAGGCTGAGAGGGAAAATAAATTAGGTATGATGGAATGGCTAATTCTGCTGTTTTGTCTTATAATCTCATGATCTTATGGTCTGATTCAAAAGTGTACAACACACTTTGTTTCTGATAAAGGATCTTTGACTTGAAACATCAACTCTTTCCACAAATGAGCAGTTCCAGCATTTTTTGTTTTAGTGTCAGGTAGCCAGCATCTGTGATATTTTAATTTGCCACTTTTTAATGTTTGGTGGCAATACCAGTTTTTTTTAAATTGACTACTGTATTGTTTTATTTTGCATTTTTCATTATACATCTACAGGGTTCACAGACTTTCTAGCACCACTGTAGATTGAGGTTTGCAATTATGTGCTTGCTTGCGAGGCTTTTGTTTCCTGCTTTGCATTTTAAAGCATTTGATGCTTCACTTGTAGCAACCAAACTCGATATTGTCTTGGATGCTCTAGAATTTGGGGTAGTACAGCTGCTGTCTGGAAAAGAAAACAAGATGGATCTAGACATTCTGTTGCAGATGGCAACAATTATGTACAATACACAGGTGAGTTTTGTGAGATATCATTTACCAAGGACAACTTTAGGTTACTCCACACTCCATTACACCCACAATTTTCTTTCTGGGTCATCCATGTGCATATTGCAAGTTTGCATGTTGTTTTAATAAGGCTTGTGAATAAAATCCTCATCTGTCATGCACCAATTCTTCAATGCATCTGCCCAAGCACTGTGAAATTTTACCGCTGCAATACTTATTTTACATTCTTTGACTACATAATTGACCTATGCAGAAACTACCTCTAACATGTGATATAATTTGATACAGATTCTTCAGAAAATGAAATCTTGACATTGTCATGTACTCTGGAGGTAGTTGATACAGTAAATGTCCCTCCAGTGGGTATGTTTGTGCTTTAAACTGCCAGATAATTCCAGATCACCACTGGTGATGGTCCACTAAGGGACCAAACAAGTGGCAGAATCCTTGCTTGCAGCGGGCTGCAATATTCCTGGTGGCATTGAGGTGTCAGAGTGATCTGGCTCCAACATTTCCTGGGTATCAGGCTTCCCACGTTTCAGATGGCAGAAACCTATTTATCCTCAGTGGAAAAAGACTGCAAACGGGTGGTTCAAGAAGATTTAGGTGCACTCTAACACAACATAGAATTCTGCAGCTCACGATGTTATGCCAAATTCAGCAAACGATATCCAATCCCTTCTGCTTACATATGGCCATATCCCCCAGTTCTCTGCACATTCATGTACATGTCTAAGAGCCTAGATGTGGCCTAGCAAGAGTTTAATAAACCTGCAATATAACTTTCTGACTCTTAAACTCAATAAGTCAATGCCTTAACTAATAAAAGCAAGCATGCCAAATGCCATCTTTACCATTCTATCGACTTGCGTAGCCACCCACTCTCAGGTAACTATGAACTTGGACCTCAAGATCCCTTTGCACATCAACACTGTTTAGGGTCTTACCGTTAACAGTGTATTGCCCCTCATATTTCTTCTACCAAAGAACCACACCTCACAGTTACCCAGATTAAATTCTATCTGCCACTTCTCCACCCATATCTACCACTAATTTGTCCCTCTGTATCCTTGAGCAACATTCTAGATATCCTCAAAGTCACCCATGTTTGTGTCATTTGCAATAAATTATTGAATACAAGTAGACCTATCCAGCAGAAATCAACCAACAACTGGTTGGAGCATATCTGGTTTTTTAAAACTTATTTGACAGTGTGATATGAAAAAAAAGGGTATAGGCTGGAGGGCTGAGAAACAACACAGAGTTTAGTGACTTAACTGATATGTTTGTTCTGTATTGGGTTGCTTTTCTCTACAAATTTCACCATGCCTTTGCACTTTCCTAGCTCTGTAATTTCATCTAGTAGTTTCAATTCTGTGTGTTCAATCATCACAAAGCTTCATTGCTCCATAATCCAGCAGTATGGTGGTGCAGCTGGTGGAGCCACCACCTCACTGTGCCAGAGTCGTGGGCTTGATCCTGACCCCTGGTGCTCACCGTGTGGAGTTTGCACGTTCTCCATGTGACCACTCAGATTTCTTCTGGGTGATGTGCTTTCCACCCTAATCCCAATGAAGAGTGAGTTGGAAGATCCATTATCCACTGCAAATTGCCCTGCAGCATGTAGGTAAGTGGTGGAATCTGGGGTTGATGAGAATAAAAGATAAGATTAATATAAGATTAGTGTCAATGAGTGGCTGATGGTTGGTGTGGACCAGATGAAGTGAAGAGCTCGTACTTTGTACTGTTTCTCACTGTGACTCTGTTTGAACATCATGTCTTCAACTGCCCATGACCCAATCTCCAGAATTCTCTGTTAAATCCATATGCCAGCATTTTTCCTTGCTTAAGACACACCTCAAAACCTACCTCTGACTAAACGTTCCATCGTCTATAATAATATCTCCTTCCACATCTCAGTATAAAGTTTTGTTGATCACGTTACTGTGTAACACTTTGAGACCTTTGCTAATGACAAAGTGGTTATACAAATGCAAGATGCCTTTAAGATCTTGGATAATTTGTCTGTTTAGGGAGATCTCATATGTTGGAGTTCCTTTTGACTTAGAGCTCATCCAGAGTTTCTGAGTTAGAGGAATTGTTTCCTGAAATGTGTCCCCTAGATCGTTAGTCCCTTTATAGATACAGAGTCATGGATTAATGGAATCATGCATCATGAACCAGGCCCTTTGTCCCAGATAGAATCATAGAAAAATACAGCACAGAAGCAGGCCCTTTGGCCCATCTAGTCCATGACAAACCATTTTAACTGCCTGGTCCCATCGACCTGCATCTGGACCATAGCCCTCCATACTTCTCCCATCCATGTACTTATCCAAACTTCTCTTAAATGTTGAACGCAAACAACAGGAATTCTGCAGATGCTGGAAATTCAAACAACACACATCAAAGTTGCTGGTGAAAGCAGCAGGCCAGGCAGCATCTCTAGGAAGAGGTACAGTCGACGTTTCAGGCCGAGACCCTTCGTCAGGACTAACTGAAGGAAGAGTTAGTAAGAGATTTGAAAGTGGGAGGGGGAGGGGGAGATCCAAAATGATAGGAGAAGACAGGAGGGGGAGGGATGAAGCCAAGAGCTGGACAGGTGATTGGCAAAGGGGATATGAGAGGATCATGGGACAGGAGGCCCAGTCTACGTCGGGTCAGCCTTCTATATATTAGCGAGACCCGACGCAGACTGGGAGACCACTTTGCTGAACACCTATGCTCTGTCCGCCAGAGAAGGCAGGATCTCCCAGTGGCCACACTGGGTAGCCTCCAACCTGATGGCATGAACATTGACTTCTCTAACTTCCGCTAATGCCCCGCCTCCCCCTCGTAACCCATCCGTTATTTATTTTTATACACACATTCTTTCTCTCACTCTCCTTTTTCTCCCTCTGTCCCTCTGACTATATTCTTTGCCCATCCTCTGGGTCCCCCCACCTTTCTTTCTCCCCAGACCTCCTGTCCCATGATCCTCTCATTTCCCCTTTGCCAATCACCTGTCCAGCACTTGGCTCCATCCCTCCCCCTCCTGTCTTCTCCTATCGTTTTGGATCTCCCCCTCCCCCTCTCAAATCTCTTACTAGCTCTTCCTTCAGTTAGTCCTGACGAAGGGTCTCGGCCTGAAACGTTGACTATACCTCTTCCTAGAGATGCTGCCTGGCCTGCTGCGTTCACCAGCAACTTTGATGTGTGTTGCTTAAATGTTGAAATTGAGGTCGCATGCAGTCCTTGCTCTGACAGCTCATTCCACACCTTCATAACCCTCTGAGTGAAAATGTTTTCCCTCATGTTCCCCTTAAACATTTCATTTTCCACCATCAACCCATGTAAGCTGTACAAGCACTGATAAAGCATTTTTCTGCAGTTTGTAAATAGGACAAATGCTTATTCATTGGATGCTTTTGTGTTCCCCAGCAGCACCTACAATTCTCCAACAAAGACTGTTACTGATCCGAAATTTCACACCCAGTGAGTTTAGACAATTCAATGCTGAACAAGGGCTGAAACAGAATAGTTGCTGGCTTTGGATCTTTAAAATCAATAATTATAGAGCACACATAAACTGTAACAGAAGAAAAGAATGGTTTGAATTTGCTGCCTGAATCCCAGGTAATTTTGTAAGACTTAAACGGTCTTCATCAGAATTTTAGCTTTGGTTTGCTTAGGCAATTGCATTGAAATCACATCACAAACTTCCAGCATTAATACTACATCAGTCTAAATGCACAGAAGCATAGTAGTTAGTGCAGCAGTTAGTGTAATGCTTTACAGCACTAGCAATCTCCAACTGGGGTTCAATTCATGCCCCTGTTTGTAAGGGGTTTGTATGTTCTTCCCGTGACAATGTGGGTCTGATTTTTTTTCCTCACTAGTACCGAAGGTAAATATTCCCTAGATATTCCCAACTGTTTCCTGCGGCTCAAGAGATAGGCAGGCCTGCTGATTTCTAAGGGTATTTTCTCTCTCCTTAGCAACCTTTTACTCATAATATAACTGTAGAAATTCTTGGAATTTTCCTGCAAGATCATCTCATACACTCTTCCAGTCTTTCAGATTTCCCTCCTAAGAGTATTCCTAAATGACAATAAATGGGGACTGAGTGTCCTCATAATCTAATCTAATCTTAAACTTTTTATAGTCATCAAGAGATTTGATTGATCCCAACCTCGTAGACCCCATGCATACTTCCTTCTTTTCATTGACTAGAGCAGGGGTCGGCAACCTTTTTGCCTCTGTGGGCCAGATCGCGTATTAATGAGTGGACGGTGGGCCAGATAAATGCCATAAAAAAAACTTGAAATATGGAAATTATCCATTTAAATACATCTAGTTATGTTTTGCCTCAAATTAATGAATAACGCTAGAAAATCATTTGTGCTTAACCAAGGATGCCTATTAGTAATCGAAGAACTCAGTTTAGTTTTTCTTTCCCACCATTGCTGGTGCCCCATCAGTTGTGATGCCAATTAGCTTCGACACATTAAGTTTAACTTCTGACATCATTTTCAACAAAGCTTCAAAAATGTCTGCTCCAGTAACCGTGTCCTTCATAGGAATTAATTGAATAAACTCTTTAAAAATTTGAAAAGTTGAGGTCACTCCTTGCACAAACACTGCAAGTTGAGCAGTGTCTCTCAAGTCTGTGCTCTCATCAAGCGCAATTGAAAAAAAATGCAATTCGTTGCAGGCATCCCTTAAACAACTTTTAACATCTGCTGACATTTCTTCAACTCGCCGTGTGATTGTTCTTGCTGACAGGCTGATAGATGCAAGTAAAGATTTCTTTTCAGGACAAACAATATCCACTACTGCCAGTGAACATACTTTGACAAACTCTCCATCTGTGAAAGGCTTTATCTTTTCTGCAGTATATTTTGCAACTTCGTAGCTGGCATGGGTATTTCCTTCATTTTCACTGCTTTTTTGGCACTCAGCGTCTACCTTCCTGCGCTTTGCACTCATTGCCATTGGAATTTTTTTCTTTCATTTTATTTCAAAACGCGAGTTATTGAACAAGTATCGTATCACATGTAAGTATCAGGATATTTAGCGTGGATTTCTTGTTAAAACACAGTGACGCTGTTTCTGTTTACAAATTTGAACGATCCCATCTGAAAATCTGCACGTGCACGGAGAGTATCTAATACATATTAATAAGGTAGTCTTCCTTCCTGTCATTCATATATACCAGTGTCTGGTTTGGAACACAATGGAACCTGGGGCTAGAGGAACAAGACACCATACATGTCCATCAGTGTGGTCGCGTGAAACACTCAGAATAAGGAAAAATCGCTCGCGGGCTGAATAAGCATAGTATCCCAATATTTGCTCACAGGCCCGTCAAAATACCTTCGTGGGCCAGATCTGGCCCGCAGGCCATAGGTTGCCTACCCCTGGACTACAGCCTTAATATTATTCATCAGCCTAAGTTCCCTAAACTTGACAGGTTACCCTTCACCCTAACAGGAGCACGTTGCATCTGGAGACTTGATATCATATTCTTAAAAGCCTCCCACTTGCCATTTGTTCCTCACCCATTTGACCTCTGCTAGGTCCTACCTAATTCCCTGAAGTTAGCCCTATTCCAGTTTAGGACCCTAATCTGCGAACCAGTCTTATCCTTTTCCATCACTATCTTTATTAGAATTATGGGCAATAGAGGCAAAGTGCTCCATGACTACCATTTCAATTACCTGCCCTGTCTCATTCCTTCTGAGGATGTCCAGTATTGCATCCTCCCAAACAGGGGCCTCTATACATTCAGTGGCCACTTTATTAGATACATCTGTACATCTGCTCATTAATGCAAATATCTAATCAGCCGATCATGGGCACCAATGCATAAATGCATGCAGACAGAGTCAAGACATCCCATTGTTGTTCAGATCAAACATCAGAATGGGGAAAGAGATGTCATCTATGTGACATTGACTGTGTAATGATTGTTGGTGCCAAGCTAGTTAGTTTGATTATCTCAGAAACTGCTGATGTCCTAGGATTTTCACACACAACAGTCTCTAGAGTTTATAGAGAATGGTGTGAAAATCCAGCGAGCGGCAGTCCTGTTGGTGGGCAAAAATGCCCTATTATTGAGGGAGTTTGGAGGAGAATGGCCAGACTGATTCAAACTGACAGGAAGGTGACAGTAACTCAAATAGCCATAATTAAAAACAAATTGCAGAGCAGCATCTCTGAACACAGATTGTAGTGGAAAAGGGCTGCAGCAGCAGAAGACCACAAACATGCCCTTAGTGGCCACTTTATTAGGTACAGGAGGCTCCTAATAAAGTGACCTCTGACTGCATATTGGCTCAAGAAACTTGCTTGGTCATACTTCACAAATTCCATCCCATCCGGCCATAAGCATTCTAGGTCTCCTAATCACTACAGGGAAATTAAAATCTCCCAGTGATGAAGCCCTATTATTATTATTACAACTATGAGCAATTGTTCTCCACATCTGCTCCACAAGTTCTCACTGACTAGTAGGGGGAGGCTCTATAATGCAGACACACGAGAGAGATCATCCCCTCCTTTTTGCTAAGTTTTACCATATGGCCTCGCTGGACAACATCCCCCACCCCTGCCAGAATGTCATCTCTAATCACTGCTGTTACATCCTACCTTATCAATAAGGCTGCATCTCCTCCATGTTACCCTGTAGCTCTGTAATGCCTGCAGCAGTTGTATGCTGGATGGTGTCGTCACCTGCATTTCCTCCTTTTCAAAGGTGGGGGAGTAGTGGAAGATTAAAAGGGGCCTATTCTGGTTGGCTGCTGATGTCTGGTCATGTTCCGCAGGAGTCAGTATTGGGACCACTTCTTTTCACACTATATGTCAACGAATTAGATGATGGAATTGATGGCTTTGTGGCCAAGTTTGCAGAAAATACAAAGATGGGAAAAGGAGCAGGTAATGGTGAAGGAGAAGGGAGTCTGCAGAAGGACCTGGGCAGTTTGGGAGAATGGGCAAAGAGGTGGCAGATGGGATATATTGCGGAGAGGTGTATGGCCATGCACTTTGATGGAAGGAATAAAGGTGTAGATTAGTTTCTAAACAAAGAGAAGAATTAAAAATCAGAGGTACAAAGGGACTTGGGAGTCCTTGTGTAGGATTCCCTAAAGGTTAACTTGCAGGTTGAACTGGTGATAAGGAAGGCAAATGCAATGTTAGCATTCATTTTGAGAGGATTACAATACAAGAGAGAAAGGGTGTTATACTAAGGCTTTCTGAGCATTGGTCAGACTGCACTTGGAGAACTGTGAGCAGTTTTGGGCACCTTATCTCAGAAGAGATGTGTTGGTATTGAAAGGGTTCAGAGCAGGTTCATGAGAATGATTTCAGGATTGAAAGGGTAAATGTATGAGGCTCTGGGCCTGTAATTGCTGGAGTTTAGAAGAATCATTGAAACCTATCAAACATTGAAAGACCTAGGTAGAGAGGATGTGGAGAGATGAGTCTAGGGCCAGAGGGCACAGCCTCAGAATAGAGGGATGTCCATTTAGAACAGATGAGAAGGAATTTCTTTAGTCAGAGGGTGGTGAATTTGTGGAATTCATTGCCATGAATGGCTGTGGAGGCCAAGTCATTGAGTATATTTAAAGCAGAGGTTGATATATTCTTGGTTAGTCAGGGTATCAAAGGTTATGGTGAGAAGGCAGGAGAATGGGGTTGAGAGAGCAAATAAATCAGCCATGATGGAATGGTGGAGCAGACTTGATGGGCCGAGTGGCCTAATTCTGTACCTCCTGAAGAATCATTACATTGACACCTCAGTGCAGAAGGGTAGGATATTAGAGGTTCCAGGGTGCTTAGAGCATACAGGAGTGATCACTCAGTTGATCAGAGAAGCATGGGAAGTCAGGGGAAATCTCTCCATGATCTGACTGGGCCTCACAAATATGTATGGTTCAGTGCCCAATAAGCTGGTTGATGTCACCCTGGAGCGCCACCATGTCCCAATCAGGATCAGGGAACTCATTCTGGACTACTACAGTAATTTCAATCTAAGGGTCAGCTCTGATTGGCATTGTCTTGAGAAGGGGATCATAACAGGAGGTACAGTGTCTGCAATCATCTTCTCCTTGGCGATGAACATGTTGGCCAAATCGGCAGAGGTAGAGTGTATCGGCCCGTTGTACAGGTCTAGTGTCTGCCAACCACCTATAAGAGCACTCAATGATGACCTGACTGTAACAGCAATGTCAGTGCCAGGATGCAGGAGGATCCTCCAGGGTGAGATGCTTACTGCTTGGGCAAGGATGAGCTTCAATCCTAGAAAATGCAGACCCTTAGTACTTAAGAGAGGAAGAGTCGTTAACAATGACTACTTTAACCCGAGAGGTACCCAAATTCCAAGCCTATCAGAGAAGCCAGTGAAGAGCCTTGGCAAGGTGTTTAACAACTCATGGTAGGAGACAGCGTACATCAAAGCATCCAGGGAACAGCTGCTCCATCCGGGGTTTTCTGCGGTGGACGTCTGGGCTGCTGGATAAAGTCAAGGCTTGGATTTACCAGCAGGCTATTCTCCCTTGGATCCTCTGGCCTTTGCTAGTCTATGATGTCCTACTATCAATGGCTGAGATCTTTGAGAGAAAAATCAGCTAGCACCGACATAGGTGGCTGGGTTTGCCTCGGAGCCTAAGTAACATGGCCTTGTGTGGGAAGGAAAACAGACTGAAACTCCCCAGCAGCAATGTGAGTGAGGAGTTCATGGTCACCCGTACAAGAGGCATGCTGCAATACAGAGAGTCCAGCGACCCGAAGGTCTCACTCGCTGGCATTGAGGTGAGGACGGGCAGGAGGTGGAGGGCACAGGATGCAGTTGAACACGCCGAAGCACGGCTGTGCCATAGGGTGCTGGTGGGCCCAGTGGCATCGGGATGGGCAGGCTTGGGTTGCTTCCCATCAGTCCGCTACGATAAGGTGCAAGGAAGAGCGAGGCGCCAGTTGGTCCAGTGGAAGGTGCGAGCTGCTGCGGAGGAGCTACGTGCCAGCAAGATTGCTGGCATGTGGTAACAAGGTGTGTGGACAAGGTCGGATCAGGTAATGGTGTGCAACATCGCGTGGGGAGACATTTGTCGAGCTGAACCCCACCGCATCAAGCTCCTGATCCAGTCGGTCTATGACGTCTTGCCAAGCCCAGCGAACCTTTTCTGCAGGGACAAGTTTAAGGGAAGGGGACACTGGAGCACATCCTCAGCTACTGCCCAAAAGCCCAGGGGGAGGGGCGTTATCGCTGGCACCACGACAGGTGCCGAAGACAGTGGCTGAGACCTTGTGCACAGCCATCACCCAGACGGAACACCATCACCCAGTAAAGCAAGCAATTGCTTTTATCCAGGCAGGGAAGAAGGCTCAAACCCGATCCAAGAAGCATGCCGGCCTTTGAGGAACAGCAAAGGGATGGCAATTGAGAGTCGATCTAGGGAAACAGCTCAGATTTCCTGAGCACATCTCCTTGACCATGCTTAGGCCAGACCTAGTGCTGCTGTCAGAGTCACCTAGACAGGTGGCCATGTTTGAGCAGACTGTTCCCTGGGAAAATAGGATGGATGAGGCCCATGAAAGGAAAAAGGCAAAGTACTGAGACTTGGTGGAGGAGTGTCGCAGCAAGGGGTGGCAGGCATGTTGTATACCCCTAGAGGTGGGCTGCAGGGGGTTTGTTGGCCAATAACTCTGCCAAGTCTACAGTCAGATGGGCATCTCAGGAGCCCAGAAGAGGAAAGCCATCGGGAACACCGCAGAGGCAGCAGAGCAAGCCTCGAGGTGGCTGTGGATCAGGAGAAGTGATCAGTGGCAGAATGCTACTCAGAGACAAGCTGGGGCTTGATTAACCCTGTCTGGGTCGCCTGGGCAACGGTGACTGATGTTGAAAGACCTGAAACATCCTGTGACCCCAGGTTACATCACTGATGATGTGTCAGTGCATCGCAAGATGCATCATTCTATCCACACTCACAGCAACTTCGCGCCACCTCGGCAAGGATAGAGCTCATCTTGTTCTTACCTACCCCCCATGAGATATGCATCCAACATATCATTCTCCACAACTTCTGCATCTTCAACGGGACCTTACCGCTAAATGCATCTTTACCTCCTCCTCCCTCTCACTCTCCACATTCCGCAGGCATCGCTCCCTCCGTGACTCCCTTGTGCATTCGTCCCTTCCCACTAACCTCCCACTGGGCACTTATACTTGCGCATCGATTTCGCTAACTTCTGGTATTTTTTTTCCCTCTCCGCCTTCCCTCTTCATCAATTTCCCACTCTGGCACCCCTCTTACCACTTCTCCTCACTTGCCTAACACCTCTCTTTGACGCCCCTCCTCCTTTCTTTTCTCCTGTGGTCCACTCTCCGATCAGATTCCTTCTTCTCCAGCCCTTTACCCTTTCCACCCATCACCCGCCAGCTTCTTACTTCATCCCTTTTCCCCACCCACATGGCTTCACCTATCACCATCCAGCTTGTTCTCCTTCCTCACCCTCTTATTCTGGCATCTTCCCCCTTCCTTTCTAGTCCTGACGAAGGGTCTCGGCCCAAAACACTGACTGTTTATAGATACTACCTGACCGGCTGATATCCTCCTGCGTTTTGTATGTGTTGCTCTGGATTTCCAGGATGTACAGACTCTGTTGTGGTAGCCCGGAATATGGATTTATCCCATGACCTGCTCCTACCTGAAGCTCCCCCCCACCCCCAGTTTAAACCTTGCCGTGTAGCACCAGCAAGCGTCTCTGCAATGATGTTGATCTATCTTGGTTCAAACACAACGTGTCCCTCTTGTATTGGTCACCTCACCCAATATCCCTGATAGTGTGCGATCCCCCTGTGACTGGTGGATGGATGGTAAGCATCCACAAGACTGACTCACACATCCGTCGCAGCTGCAAGATCAAGTACATTTATAACAATGCCAATCCACAACATATACCTGTCCATTTCAGCTACAGATAGGCACCTCTGGTTACTCAAGTGAATGGGCAGCCAATTTGAACATAGAACGTAAAACAATGTTGTAACGATCTTTTAACTTATTTCAAGATCAGTCTAACGCTTCCCTCCTCCATTTTTCTTTCATCCATGTGCCAATCTAAGAGTCATTAAAGACCCCTAATATATCTGCCTCTACCACTGCCCTTGGCAGCATCTTCAATGCACCCACCACTCCGTGTAAAAAGCCTACTTCTGATTTCCCCCTTCTTCCAATCACCTTAAAATTATGCCCTTTCGTCTTAGCCATTGTCACCCTGCGAAGGAGGCACTGGTTGTCCACTTGATCAATGGCTCTCATCATTTTATACACCCTCTAGCAAGTCACCTCTCATTCTCCTTCACTCCAAAGAGGAAAGCCCTAGCTCATTCAAACTTTCCCCATAAAACATGCTCTTTAATACAGCCTGCATCGTGGTTAATCTCCTCTGTACTGTCTAAAGTTTCCACATTCTTCCTCTAATGAGGCATCATTTGGAAGCTGAAAATCTTGTTACTCCTCAGGATTTAAGATGAAAATCACTTTATCAAAAATAATAAGTCCACTTTAAGATAATTTTTCCTTATCCTTTCCTCCCATTATCAAATAACATTTTAGCATGCATTGTATTTATGCAAATACATCAACTTCCTTAGCATTTGAATGTTAAAGCTACCCAAAATAGTTAATGCTTCAGCAAGAATACTTACAAAATTAGGGTTGGAGAGAACACAAGAAACAAAAGCTCTTCAGGAAGGTTCCCTAAAATCTTGTTTTAAAAAATGTGAGCATTACAGTGGTTTTTAAGTGGTAGTAAAAGACTTTTGAATATCTCCTGGCTGCGAAAATCTGCTTTAAATGCAGCTTATGCTTTATTTTATTGAGAAATTATGAGAAGTTGATCAAAAGTAAACTAAGCTGTAAAATTTGAAAACCTGAAGCTGAAACACAAAATTTATGCAATGTTCAGCAGGTCAGTTGCAACTATGGAGACGGAAACAGAATTAACATATCATGTTCACGACAATCGGTAAAAGATGATTTTGGTGATATCTGTGAATATATACTGGGAGAAAGCTAGTTTGGAAGAAAGAAATGCACATCTGGCTTGCAGATGTTTTCTCTAATTCACTTGGATGAACCTTTGATACAATCACTAAAGCTTATTTTTACATTAATTTTCACCTACTTTTAAAGCTTCTCATCTTCTGTGTAATAAAATATTAGTGGTGGTGAAAGTATCTGCTCACATATTTAAATATAACTGCAGGTAAATTAAAATAGGTATGTTTTAAGTAAGTAAATTCCTGAATTCTTCTAGAAAGTTAAAATAAAACTGTGCACTTGGAAAGTCATTAATTGCTCAAATACTGCTGTCCTATGGAGTAAGTGTGTCTGATAAAATGGTAGAAGTATCCTTGGTTTTACATTTCAAAGATCAGATGATAAAAGGGTTTAGATAAACAGACAACTTGCACATGGTAAACAGAAAGCTGAGCAACAGAAAACAAAGAACCTTTTGGTCTGCTTGAACTGACAGTTCTCTTATATCAAAGGCAAGATGATCCAGTAAAACATAAAAAGATTTATCTTTTAGAAGGTAGGGAGATGAGGGTTACTTCTAGAATTAGTGAAACCTCACAATGCAGAACAAATACATGGCATAAGTTTATCATCTTAATGCAGGTAGCAAGAACCATTTGCAAAAACTCTTTAAATGAAAACATCTTTCTTATTTCATTTTGATCATTCTGAGTTAAGAGCTACTGTAGTAATCTTTCAAGTGTATCTCATAAAGTTTTGTGTTGCTTCAGAGAGTTTGTTTAAAATTGCATAAGCATAACAATGGTTTTGATGAGGGTGATATTTCTCTTCCAGTTTTTTTTTGGCATGGGTTATGTGCTCAGTCTTCCATGGGTCGAAATACCAATTTATAAATGATCGTGTTTTTACATGATTGCAATCAAATACCATAGAAGCACAAATTATAAATAATGTTAATTTTCCTTTGTCTATCTTCTTACTGGATTTGTTTCCCTGAAAGTACTTATATTTTCAGAAAATAGACAACTGCAGACTTCTGGTGAGAGGGGAAAAATGATTATGCTTTCTTGCCATGTGTAGAATAATTACTGAAAGTATAATTTATCCGACCTAGGGTAGAATTCCGTAAGTTTAATGGGTTAATCAGAACATCTTGAAATCCTCCAACCCTAGATGAGGTATTTCTGTTTTTTGTCAAATATACAGGATTTGTTTGTAATCTCTCCATACCCTTAAACTTCACTACTGACATGTTCAGCACAACAGTTACAGCCGATGCCTCACAACCTGGCCACCCGGATTCAATCCTGACCATTGGTATGGCCTACATACAGTTTATGTATTCTTCCTGTAACTGTTGCAGGAACAACACCTTCTATTCCGTCTGGGTAGCCTCCAACCTGATGGTATGAACATAGACTTCTCTAAGTTCCGTTAATGCCCCACCTCCCCCTCGTACCCCATCCATTATTTCTCTCTCTCTTTTTCTCCCTCTGTCTCTCTCACTATACTCCTTGCCCATCTTCTGGGCTTCCCCCCTTCCCCTTTCTTTCTCACTAGGCCTCCCATCCCATGATCCTCTCATATCCTTTTTGCCAATCAACTTTCCAGCTCTTAGCTCCATCCCTCCACCTCCTGTCTTCTCCTATCATTTCAGATCTCCCCCTCCCCCTCTCAAATCTCTTACTATCTCCTCTTTCAGTTAGTCCTGACGAAGGGTCTCGGCCCAAAAGGTTGACTGTACCTCTTCCTATATTCTTATGTGTGTTGCTTGAAATTCCAGCATCTGCAGATTTCCTCGTGTTTGCGCTTCCTGTAACTGTGTGGGTTTCCTTTGGGTGCTCTGGCTTCTTCTCACATCCCAAAGATAAGTAGGTTGGTAGGTTAATTGGACCATGAAAATTACCCCTAGCGTGTAGGTGAGTGGTAGAATCTGAGGGAGAATAAAATGGGGTTTGGTGTTGGATTGGTGTAACCAAACCCCATTTTATTCTTACCCTATGGTGTAGCACAAGTGGAGGATTTGCAGGCAGATTTTGTTTGAAATCTGTTAAAAGGTATGTGGAGGTTACATTAAGACTTGTGTGGATGAGTGTGTGCCTTCAAGAACATATCAGACATACCCAAGCCAAACGCTGTAGATGAGCCAGGAGATTTGCAGTCTGCTGAGGGCTAGATCTGTGGCATTCAAGAGTGCTGATCCAGAACTAGTCCAGGTATGATCTACAGAAGGCTATTTTAAGGGCAGAAAAACATTTCTAATTGAAATTACAGACAGAATTGGATGCACGCCAGCTCTGGGAGGTTTTGCAGGCCATTGCATCCTACAAGGCGAAACCCAACGTCATGATGGCTGCGATGCATCACTCCCAGATGAGCTCTATGCACAGTTCGAATGGGAGAATTAAACTACTCCTGTGCAAACCCCTGCAGCATCTGGTGACCTTCTGGTCTCTGTCTCAGAGGCAGATATCAGAACACCTTTCATTAGATTATTAGATTAGATTATGAGGACATGCAGTCCTCTTTTATTGTCATTTAGTAATGCATGCATTAAGAAATGATACAATATTCCTCCGGTGTGACATCACAGAAACACAGGACAGACCAAGACTGAAAAACTAACAAAATCCACATAATTATAACATATAGTTACAACAGTGCAACAATACCATAACTTGATGAAGAACAGGCTATGGGCACAGTAAAAATGTTCAAAGTCTCTCGAAAGTCCCACATCTCACACAGACGGGAGAAGGAAGAAAACTCTCCCTGCCATGCCTGACCACAGTCCGACTCTGAGTCGTCTGAAAACTCCAAGCCTCCGACCAGCCCTCTGACATTGAGTACCGAGCACCATCTCTGCCAAATGCTTCAACCCCAGCCTCGGTCACCAGCAGCAGGCAAAGCCGGGGATTTTGGGGCCTTCCCTCCGGAGATCCTTGATCGCACAGTAGCAGCGGGAGTGAACCGGGCATTTCAGAAGTTTTCTCCAGATGTTCTTCTGCTTCTCACGTCTGTCTCCATCAAATCAGAATTGTGCACGGCATCCTACTTACAAATATGATATCATTTCACCGGAGAGCTGCGCACGCTGCATCACGCCGCCATCTTCTCCTCCCGCCTCCTGCATTTCATGAGGGTAAATCCTCACAAGGCATCAGACCCTGATGGTGTACTTGGTAGGGCACTGAAAACCTGTGGCCAGCTGCAATTTGCCTATTGCCACAATAGGTCTACAGTGGATGAAATCTCACTGGCTCTCTACTTGGCCTTGGACTACCTGGACAACACCAATCCCTATGTTAGGCTGCTGTTTATTGAATACAGCTTAGTATTGAACACTATCATCCCCTCAGTACGTAGAAATAAGCTGCAAAACATGAGCCTCTTTACCTCCCTCTGTAAATGATCCATCGGGAGACCATAGTCAGTGCGGATTGGGAATAACATCTCTTCCTCCATAATAGTAAACCTCAAGAACATGTGCTTTGTCCACTGCTCTACTCTCTCTACACCTATGACCATGTGGCTCGGCACCGCTGAAATGCCATCTGTAAATTTGCCGATGACACAACTGTTGGCAGAATCTCAGATGGTGATAAGGTGGTGAGCAGGAGTGGGAAAGTGAGAAAGACCAAGAAAGTGATAGTGGACTTCAGGAAGTGGAAGTTGAGGGAAAACACACCATACCCCTTCAAGCAGATAGTAGTGGATAGGGTGAGTGGTTTCAAATTCCTGGGTGCAACATCTCTGAAGATATATCCTTGGCCCAACATATTTATGCAATTACCAAAAAAAGTATGGCATCAACTATATTTCATTAGTAGTTTGAGGAGATCTGGTACGTCATAAAAGACTCTCAAAAATTTCCACAAATGTACCATGGAGAGCACTCTAACTGGTTGCATCACAGTATCTTATATGGAGGGGCCACTGCACAGGATCGGAAAAAGCTGAAGTTTGCAAACTTAGCCAGCTCTATCATGGGGACTAGACTTCCTGGCACGGAGGACATCTTAAGAAGGCGATGCCTCAAAAAAAGCGGCATCCATTATTAAGGACACACATCATCATCCAGGACATGCCATCTTTTCATTGCTACTATCAGGGAGGAGGTACAGGAGCCTGAGATATACACTTTGCTTTAGGAACATCTTCTTTCCCTCTGCCATCAGATCTCTGAATGGACAAGGAACCAACTTATGAAGAATACCTCAGTTTTTATTGCTCTATTTTTGCACTACTTTAATTTAATTTTGATAATCTATTTCTTTTAGTAAGTTACAGATTTTTTTAATGTTCTGTACTGCTGCTGTAATATAATTAATTTCCCAACACATGACAGTGATAATAAACTTGATACTGAATTTAGCAGGTTAATGCTCCTGGACTCTGATGAGTCCAGTACTGGAGAGTCATTCAGAAATTGCTTGTTGATTTTATCTGTTGAGCTCAAGTCTTTCAGATTCATGTGACTATTCCAAACCTGCAGAATGGTCCGAACTCCCCAGGAGGTTCAACCTGAGAACTTGTGTTAACAGGATAGACTGTCATTGGACAATTTATCATCCCCACAGCTAATAAATCTCAAGTAGTTCTTGCTCAGTTTTTGGCATATCGGAGCCTTCTCATTGTCCAGCAGAGAATTCCAATGGGAGCATATCCGACGCAGAGCTTCTGTACTGAAATGCTCTAGGACAAGACTAAAACAATTCTCAGCTGATAATTGTAATTCTGCACATCTCCCTCTTTGAAAAAGCTTATTTCTGAAGCAAACTTTGACTCATCTTTCCTAATATTGCCTTGAAACATCTTGGGACAATTTCTGCTTTATATAAATGTAAATTGTGGCTGCAATAATTACAGAATATTAATTAACACAGCACTATAATGAAAGCACTATAATTCGATGAACTATATTGGAGTTAAAATGATTAAATATGAAATTAAGAAAATGTGCATGTAATTTTGTAACAGGTTGAATATACATCCAATTAATTTGGAATATAATTTGATTAATTTAAATTGCTACTCTTTCTGTATTGGCCTAATTTCAGTCTTTTAGTGCATCAGCAAAAATAGCCAATCAATTTTCCTTGAGTACATTGTTGAATATAAAGAAGCAATATACAAAGATTTAAGGATTACTGTTAACTTGGAATCTTCCCTATCCATTGCCTATTTAGGAAAGTATAAAAATAGTAATACAGAATAGACAATTAAGATCTATTTGCATCTGGGGAATACTGCATCCCACAATACTTCTAGTTCTATGTTTCCAAATGTCCCTCCAGGGTTCATTCAAACTGCTTAACAATACTGATTCAATCAACTCCTATTGGTTCCCTTGTGAGTTCATTCCATGCAGTTATCTAACATAACTATGCAATGTATTACCAATTCTCTTGCAGCTTTAAGATTAATTTCCTTTGTTGAATCTTTATGTTGAGTATATCAAGCACAAAAAACTTTCCACAAGCTGTCAAGTACAAATAATTACCAAAATATTACTTCCACACCTATCTTTCACCCAGCATTCATACTTGGATGTCTCAGAAGCCATCTTCACCAGTACCACTTCACAGGACAGCCTGTCAGACAGTAATTTCATTTGGTACACAATTCACTTTTTTATTGATACTTTAAATGAATATGGATGTTTTTCACTTTTTTATTGATACTTTAAATGAATATGGATGTTACTTGCAGTTCCAATATTTATTGTTCACATTTAGCTGAGGAGCTGGTTATGAATCAACAATATTTGTGAATATACATTTAGGCCAGACCTAGTAAGGAAGTAGATTTCCTTTGCTGAAGGGCATAGTGAATGAGAAGGTTTTTTTTAAAAATGACAATCTGTACTTTTATGGTTACTATTATTGAGAATACTATTACGGACTCTGCAATATTTAAATATTTTATATTTAATATTTTAATGTAACTTTAATATTTAATATTTTAATGTAACTTTAATATTGCATGTTTAATTATTTGAATGAGCTATAGTCATCCAGCACAGAAACAGTTCCTTCATCCCACATATCCATGCTGACCATCATTTATCCATCTCACTTACCAGAACAACACACAAGATGCTAGAGGAATTCTTCAGATCAGGCAGCATCTTTGGGGGGGAATAGGCAGTGCAGGGTTGGGGTCAGGACCCTTTATCTGGACTGGGGCTCTTTAACCAGGGCTCCATCCATATCCACGTATCCTTGTCTCCAACCAATCCAGCATCATGGTTCATCCATTGTAGGTTTTTCCAAGGACCAAGATGTCCTATAGACAAAGTTAACCACAGAGGGTTTGGATTATTTTAAAATTGTCATCTTTTGCACCACACATGCAAATAATATGTATTCTCTAACTTAACAATACTGGATATCAGGCCCCCCTGGTGAAAATGTTTGGAGGTTGCTTCAGCTGATGCAAAGGAATGGACGTCATATGAACCAATGTGGCCAACTTGTTCTGGAAATTGAAATGACCCCATTTCCATAATGTGAGATGGGCATTTATGTCTTTGCCATTCGGGCACAACTGGACTGACCTTACATATTTTTGGTAGCAGAGATAGTTCAGCAGAACTTTAGCACTTGCAAATTTAAACACTCCCATTTCCATCTGAGAACCAATATCAGAATTCATTCATCTTTAACTTCTGTGTTATGGCATTACATATATTTTTAGTGTTGGTCACTATTTTATATCTCCTGCACCATCTGGTAGATGATTCCAAATAGTCAACACCTGTCATGGTGGACATTATATTTTCTACAGCGGTAGCGTAAGTAATGGACTATGACACACTTGGGTGAAGTACTGAGCAGCACTCGATGAGATCTACTTGACTTTAAAGACCCTGAGCATCACCCGAACACACTGAAGGTTGGGTATGCAAAACTAGACATGGCATTCAGCATTAAAAGGCAGCTGTGGGAAATAGAGTGATTTACTTATGGCAGCTAGACTCTTGAGTAGATCAAGGAATAGCTCTACTTCCATTTGGAAAATACACTGGTTTAGTTAAAGTCCTTTTTAGTGCAGTGTGATAGGTAGCAACAAATACATCTGTTATGGTTTCAAACAGAAGCAAATCATAACATACTGATTTTACAGGGGAAAGTACTATTAAATGTCAGATCCTTTGCAGATGGCAATTAGATTTGACGAGGCAGAAACAAAGTCAAATTTTTTTTACAACAGAGGACATAGAAAATGCTGCTGGTTTGCAGTGAGGCCCATCTTGGAAGAGAATACTTCTGATCCAGCGATGTATGGATTGAAAAATCTTTGGAGTTGCTCCCACTTCACTGGCGAACCATTATTGCAACTGAAGCAAAGGACTTCATTTTACAGGTACAAGCAAGTTTTCTGGCCCACATCCAGCTACATCATAACAGCAGAGCAGCACCAGCTCCAAGAAATAACTTGTCAACTTTACGCAGCTTTCAACTTTATCTTTGCATCTGTGCAATACTGATAGCCAGTTTAATACATAAAAATCATAGTAGCAATATTTGATTGTATCAATGAGGCTATTGAGCACCATCATTTTTTATTTCCTTTTAATGCAGAAACTAGCTATGCTGTACAGAGAAGAAAAAGATACCTGTCTGTAGGTCAATGCTTATTGGCTTAAAGTTTAACATGGGAGTGTAGTAAAGTTGGTAAATAGAAAAAGTGTGGCAAAAAGGCAATGTTATAATAATCATGCGAGATTTTAACATGCAGATAGATTGGGAAAATCAGGTTGGCAATGAATCTCAAGAGAGTGAATTTGTTGAATGCCTACAAAATGGCTTTTTAGAGTAGTTTGTCATCAAGCCTACTAGGGGATCAGCTATACTGGATTGTGTGTGATGTAATGAACAGGAGGCAATTAGGGAGCTTAAGCTAAAGGAACCCTTAGGATACAGTGATCACAATATGATTGAGTTCAACCTGAAATTTGATAGGGAGAAGGTAAAGTCTGATATAGCAGTATTTCAGTGGAATAAAGGAAATTACAGTAGTATGTGAGAGGAGTTGATCAAAGTAAATTGGAAGGAGCTGCTGGCAGGGATGACAGCAGAGCAGCAATGGCGTGAGTTTCTGGGAAAAATGAGGAAGGTGCAGGACAGATGTATTCCAAAAATGAAGCAATGCTCAATTGGCAAAATAGTAGAACTATGGGTGACAAGGAGAGTCAAAGCTAATGTAAAACAAAAGAGAAGGCAAAAGTGGGAAAATAGAGGATTGGGAAGTTTTTAAAAACCTACAGAGAGCAACCAAATGAATCAATAGAAGGGAAAAGATGAAATATTAAAGCAAGCTAGCAAACAATATCAAAATGGACAGTAAAAGCTTTTTCAAGTATGTAGAAAATAAAACAGATGAGAGTGGATATAGGACAGCTAGAAAGAGAGGCCGGAGAAATAATAACAGGGGTCAAGGAGATGGCAAATGAACAAAATGAGTATTTGGGTATTTTGCATCTGTTTTCACTATGGAAGACACTAGCAATGTGCCAGATATTGTAGTGTGTGAAGGAAGAGAAATGAGTGCAGTTACTATAAGAGAGAATGTGCTCAAAAAGCTGAAAGACCCAAGGGTAAATAAATCACTTGGACCAGATGAATTGCACCCTAGGTTCTGAAAGAGGTAGCATTAGAGATTGTGCTGGCATTAGAATGATCTTTCAAAAATCATTGGACTCTGGCATGGTGCCAGAGGACTGGAAAATTGCAATTAAACTGCGCTCTTTAAGAAAGCAGGAAGGCAGAGAAAGGAGATTATGGACCAGTTAGCCTGACCTCAGCAGTTGGGAAGATGTTGGAGTCATTTGTTACCAATGAGGTTATGGAGTACTTGGTGACACAGGACAAAAAAGGACAAAGTCAGCATGGTTTCCGTCAGGGAAAATCTTGTCTGACATATTTGTTGGAATTTTTTGTGGAGATTACAAGTAGGATAGATAAAAAGGATTCAGTGGATGTTGTATATCTGGACTTTCAGAAGGCCTTTGACAAGGTGCTGCACATGAGGCTGTTTACCAATTTAAGAGCCCATTGTATTACAGGAAAGTTCCTAACATGGTTAGAGCATTGGCTGATTGCTAGGAGGCTGCATGTGGGAATAAAAGGATTCTTTTCTGGTTGACTGCCAGTGAATAGTAGTGTTCCACAGGAGTTAGTGTTGGCACCTTTTAATGCTGTACATCAATGACTTAGATGATGAAATAGATGGCTTTGTTGCCAAGTTTGCAGATGATACGAAGTTTGGTGGAGGGGCAAATAGCATTGAGGAAACAGGCAGGCTGCAGAAGAATTTAGACAGATTAGGAGAATGGTCAGGGGAATGGCAAATGAAATACAATGTTGGAAAATACATATTCATGCACTCGGTAGTAGAAATAAATGTGCAGTCTATTTTCTAAATGGGGTGGGGAGAAAATCCAAAATCTGAGATGCAAAGGGACTTGGAAGTTGGTGGTAAGGAAGGCAAATGCAATGTTAGCATTCATTTCAAGAGATCATAGATCAGGGATGTGATGTTGAGGCCTCATCTTGAGTATTGTGAACAGTTTTGGGCTCCTCATCCAAGAAAGTATGTGCTGGCATTGGAGAGGGTGCAGAGACAGTTCACAAGAAAGATTCTGGGAATGAAAGGGATATCATATGAGGAATGTTTGATAGCTCTGGGTCTGTACACACTGCAATTTAGAGGATGAGGGGGGATCTCACTGAAACCTTTCACAAGTTGAAAGGCCTAGACAGAGTAGATGTGGAAAGGATATTTCCCATAGTGGAGTCGTCTTGGACAAGCCTCAGGATAGAGGGGCATCCATTTAAAACAGAGATGCAAAGAAATTCCTTCAGCCAGAGGGTGGTAAATTGTGGACATGCACTTCCAAATAAGAAGAAATTTTCCAAGGGAAGAAGGACACTACCGTGGCTGACAAGTGAAGTCAGAGCCAAAGTAAAAGCAAAAGCGAGGGCATACAAGGAAGCCAAAGCTAGTGGGAAGATAAAGGATTGGGAAGCTTTTAAAAACTTGCAGAAAGAAACTAAGAATGTCATTAGGAAGGAAAGCTGACGACTAAGGTCAAAGAAGATATTAAAAGCTTTTTTAAGCATATAAAAGGGTAAGAGAGTAGAGGGTAGATATAGAACCAATTGAAAACGACGCTGGAGATATTGTAATGAGAGATGCAGAGATGGCAGAGGAACTGAATGTGTATTTTGCATGTCTTCACAGTGGAAAACGTCTACAGTATACCAGACATTCAAGAGTATCAGGGAAGTTAATTTTGTGCAGTGAAAATTACAATTGAGAAGGTGCTCAGGAAGCTTAATGGTCTGAGAGTGGATAAATCTCCTGGACCTGATGGAATGTACCCTTGGGTTCTGAAGGAAGTAGCTGGAGAGATTGCTGAGGCATTAATGATGATCTTTCAAGAATCGATAGATTCTGGCATTGAACCGGATGACTGGAAAATTGCAAATGTTACTCTGCTACTTAAGAAGCATGGGAGGCAGCAGAAAGGAAACTATAGACCTGTTAGCCTGACATCAGTGGTTGGGAAATTGATGGAATCAGTTGTTAGGGATGAGATTACGGAGTACCTGGAGGCACATGACAAGATAGGCCAAAGCTAGCATGGTTTCCTGGAAGGAAAATCCTGCCTGACAAACCTACTGCAATTCCTTGAGGAAACTACAAGCAGCGTAGACAAAGGAGATGTAGTAGATGTGGTGTACTTGGATTTTCAGAAGGCCTTTGCCAAGGTGCTGCACATGAGGCTGCTTAGCAAGAGAAGAGCCCATGGAATTACAGGGAAGTTACTAGTATGGGTAGAGCATTGGCTGGTCAGCAGAGATGCAAAGGGACTTTGGAGTCCTTGTGCAAGATACCCTAAAAGTTAACCTCCAGGATGGGTCGGTTGTGAAGAAGGTGAATGCAATGTTGGCATTCATTTCTAGAGGTATAGAATATACAAGCAGGGATGTGATGTTGAGGCACTATAAGGCACTCGTGAGACCACACTTGGAGTACTGTGTGCAGTTTTGGGCTCCTTATTTTAGAAAGGATATACTGACATTGGAGAGGGTTCAGAGAAGATCAACGAGAATGATTCCAGGAATGAAAGGGTTACCATATGAGGAACGCCTGGCAGCTCCTGGGCTGAATTCCCTGGAGTTCAGGTGAATGAGAGGGGATCTCATAGAAACATTCCGAATGTTAGAAGGCCTGAACAGATTAGATATGGCAAAGTTATTTCCCATGGTAGGGGATTCTAGGACAAAAGGGCACGACTTCAGGATTGAAGGAGGTCCATTTAGAACTGAGATGCGGAGAAATTACTTTAGTCAGAGGGTGGTAAATCTGTGGAACTTGTTGCCACGAGTGTCTGTGGAGGCCAAGTCATTGGGTGTATTTAAGGCAGAGATAGATAGGTTCTTGATTAGCCAGGGCATCAAAGGGTATGGGGAGAAGGCAGGGGAGTGGGGATGACTGGAAGAATTGGATCAGCCCATGATTGAATGGTGGAGCAGACTCGATGAGCTGAATGGCCTACTCCTGCTCCTATGTCTTATGGCCTTAGGCAGCTGTGGAGGCCAGGTCGTTGGGTGTTTTTAAGGCAGAGGTTAATAGGTTCTTGATTGTCCATGGCATCAAAAGTTATGGGAGAAGGCTGGGGATTGGGGCTGAGGAGGGGATAAAAATAGTCAGCTATGATTGAATGGTAGAGCAGACTTGATGGGCCAAATGGCATAATTTTGCTCCTATGTCTTATGGAGTAAGAGATCTGTTTTTAAAGGAGCTCAAGCAGAGATTAATCTCTTGTGCAGAAGTCAAATTATGGTTTTACACCATAGAAATAGACCCTAGCACCTGGGATATTCATGCCCCTATCTATACTAATCCTATGAATAGCCTAATGTATTCCTGGTTATAACAATCCTCGATATGAAACAGATTCCTCAGGTTGCTTCAAAATCTCCTACTCCTCACCTATACCCTCTTGTTTTAGACATCTCTGCCATCGTGAAAGGTAGCATACCATCTATCCTTTCTATGCCTATCCTAATTTAATATACCTGCATCAGGTTTTCCCTCCGCCTCCTCTGCCCCATAGAATTCAAACGCAGCCTATTCAGACTTACCTCATAAGTGAAATGCTCCATCGCAGGCAACATCCTGATGAAACGTCTTTTCTCCCTCTCCAGTGTAACTACATCATTCCTGTCAGGTGGAGAACATAACTGCCTACAGTATTCCAGCTGTGGCCTAACTATTGTTTTCTAAAGTAGTACCAAGACCTCTTTGCTCAGCTAGTTTAAGCTAATGTACTGTACGATTTCTTCACTGCTCTATTCTTTGTGAACAAGGCAAATGCTGCTTTTGAAGCTTCAATGGTTTTTCGTGGCATTTGAACAAAATTTCAACCTAACCAGACCAACCCAGTTTCCTTAATTATGTCACAATATTTTAATTTCTGTTTATCAATGCAATGTGTAGCACAAAACTAGTCATGCCTTAAAATGCTAAGTAGCAGTTAGCATTCTCTCAGACATAATATATATTCTGCAACATAATTTATTTTTTAAAAAAATCCTGTCCGAATGTTGCACATACAAAACACTGGAGGAACTCAACAGGTCAGGCAACATCTATGGAGAGGATTTGATGTTTCGTGCCGAGACCTTTATGTTGCAGTATACCGTGAGTCATTACATTTTCTTCATTCAATCACTCTGCTTTCCTGGTCATTGTCAAAACTCCATACTAATGCAAAACCCAGAAGACAAAATTGAAAGCAATTTTGAACTGCACCAGAATTGCTAGACCATGGTTTATCTGGTAATTATTACAGGGCTTTCCAATGAGTGAACTTCCAATGGATGTAATACATGCTGCCATGATTGTTTTATTGGGTTTATAAACTAGAACCCTAATTGAATGTTCCAGAGGTTAGCAGTTGGAAATTTTCAATGAAATAAAATGAAATGAATTAATTAGATAAATCAGAAGTGAAATGCTAAAATCAGTAAAGGTGTTGAAAATACTGGATAGGTTAAAGTAATCTTGTTTATTCATATTCTTTAGGGATTTGTCAGTTCAAGGACAATTGAGATGGAGGTTTAAAGCTCGCACCAATGTCATAATCTCATTAATTAATGAATAAATTAAATGGGCATGTGATATGTGCTCAGAGAGATTTCTAATGTTATCCAGTTTGCTGGCTGTGATTTTGTTTGGATCACTGTTGATGGCCATCGCCACCACCCTCCACCTGGCCCTCACCCACCTGGATAAAAAAGACACAAACGTTCGAATGCCGTTCATAGATTTCATTTCAGCATTCAACACAATCATTCCTCAGCCCTTGATCGGAAAGCTGAGCCTGCTGGGCCTGAGCACCTCTCTCTGCAACTGGATTCCAGACTTCCTGACTGGGAGACCTCAGTCAGTCCAGATCGAGTGCAGCATCTCCAACACTACCACACTGAGCACGGGGGCCCCCATGCTGAATGTGAATGTGAACAAAACAAAAGAGATGGTTGTTGACTTCAGGAGGACATGGAGTGACCACTCTCTGCTGAACATTGACGGCTCCTTTGTAGAGATCGTTAAGAGCACCAAATTTCTTGGTGTTGACCTGGCGGAGAATCTCACCTGGTCCATCAACACCAGCTCCATAGCCAAGAAAGCCCAGCAGTGTCTATTTTCTGTAAAGGCTGAAAAAAGTCCATTTTCCACCCCCCATCCTCACCACATTCTACAGAGGATGTATCGAGAGTATCCTGAGCAGCTGCATTACTGCCTGGTTCAGAAATTGCACCGTCTCAGATCGCAAGACCCTGCAGCGGATAGTGAGGTCAGCTGAAGGGATGATCAGAATCTCTCTTCCCGCCACTACAGACCAAGTCAAGTCAAGTCGCTTTTTATTGTCATTTCAACATAAACTGCTGGTACAGTACACAGTAAAAATGAAACAATGTTCCTCCAGGACCATAGTGCTACATGAAAGAACACAAAACTATACTAGACTACATGAGATAACTCAAGGCTACACTAGACTACGTAAAACAACACAAAAACTACTCTAGACTACAGATCTACAGAGGACTACATAAAGTGCACAAAACAGTGCAGGGCAGTACAATAATTAATAAATAGTTAATAAAAAAGACAATAGATACAGTAGAGGACCATTTCAATAATATAATAAATGATGTAGATGTCAGTCTAGACTCTGGGTATTGAGGAGTCTGATGGCTTGGGGGAAGAAACTGTTGCACAGTCTGGTCGTGAGAGCCCGAATGCTTCAGTACCTTTTGCCAGATGGCAGGAGGGAGAAGAGTCTGTATGAGGGGTACGTGGGGTCCTTCACAATGCTGTTAGTTTTTAGACATCTACTGTACACCACACGCTGCATCTGCAAAACTTTATGCAGTCCCGTGTAGGCCTGAAGTCTAATGTAGTTTTGTGTTGTTTCACATAGTCTAGTGTAGTTTTGTATTGTTTCAGGTAGTCTTGAGTAGTTTTGTGTTGTTTCAGGTAGCACCATGGCCATGGAGGATTGTTGTTTCGTTTTTACTGTGTACTGTACCAGCAGTTATGGTTGAAATGACAATGAAAGCAACTTGACTTGTATACATGCAAACACTTAAATCTCATATTGGTCAACTATAGTTTACTGTTGTCCAATACTTATAAGGGAATATGAAAAATTCTTAACTATTTTGTAAATTTGTATTTCACACATATGATTCTGAAGTCTATTCTTGATGATAGTAGCAACATGTTCTTCTGAGTAAAGTGGTTTTCTATTTTAATAATTATTTCCTGATTTGTACTTGAAACATGATACAAACTCTAAGCAGCGCTTGAGTGGAATTTCTTGCAATATCTACAGTCACTTTTTGTTAATATGTGCTAGATAATATTAGGTGTGCTAATATTACGATTTTCAGATGCAGAATTAAGAGCTTAAGCAACAAAGTCAAGCTGTTAACACACAGAAGTTAAGATTTTTTGTGTTAGATTGGATGCATCAGCCCAAAACTGCTCACAATACTCCCAGTGCAGTCTGACAAAAGCCGTATAATGCCTTAGCATTATATTCTTGCATTTATATTCCAATCCCTCTTGAAATTAAGGTGCTTGGAAGTAGGTACAGAGGAGATGTCAGGTAAGTTTTTTTTTAAAAACACGCAGAGTGGTGAGTGCGTGGAATGGGCTGCTGGCGACGGTGGTGAAGGTGGATACAATAGGGTCTTTTAAGAGACTCCTGGATTAGTACATGGAGTTTAGAAAAATAGAAGGCTATGAGTAACTCTAGGTAATTTCTAAATTAAGTACATGTTCAGCACAGCATTGTGGGCTGAAGGGCCTGTATTGTGCTGTATGTTTTCTATGTTTCTATGTTTCTAAATGTTAACATTATATTTGCCTTTCTTACCGCCAACTCAACCTGCAAATTAACCTTTCGGGAATCATGCATGAAGACTCCCAAGTCTCTTTGCGCCTCTGATTTTTGAATTTTCTCCTCATTTAGAAAATAGTCTATGCCTTAATTCCTTCTATGAAAGTGCACAACCATACACTTCCCTACTTTGTCAGGAAATGTAAAGGAAGCTTGATCCAAAAGCAGAGCAGGAGGGATAATGTAGCAATAAACAATACTTTACTAAAAAACTGTAAAAGAACAAGCCACAAGGAGCCACAAAACAAAAGAGAACAGATACTTAACATGACAAGACAACAAGGTAACTGAAAGCTCAGTGCAACTGGCTGAGGGTAGCTAGTAAAATGGATGAACAAAGGACCATGAATGTGAGCTGGGTTTAAGTAGGCCGCAGATGATGTATTGGAAACAAGTGGCAGGAGCCTCCTATTAGTTGGGTGGAGACTGGGAGGTGCCTGCCTGTACAGCCCTGACATACACAATCTGCCACTTCTTTGCCATTCTCCTAATCTGTCCAAGCCCATCTGTAAACTCCCTGCTTTCTCAACACTGTCTAACTCTTCACCCATTTTCATATTGTCTGCAGTCTAAGAAACCCACTTGCTTCAAGCAGACTTAAATTATACCAGTGTCTAAGAAGAATGTGGTAACCTGCTTCAAAGACTATGTTCAGTAGCACTTCCATCCATAGTAATAAAGTGTTTTGAAAGGTTGGTGATGAAACATCAACTCCTGCCTGAGAAGTGACTTGGATCCAGTCCACTTTGTCTACCAGAACAACAGGTCCACAGCAGATGCCATTTCATTGGCCCTTCACTCAATCCTGAAACATCGGCACAGCAAAGATGTATACATACATCAGGATGCTCCTTACCAACTACAGCTCGACATTCAATACCATCATCCCCTCAAAACTAATCAATAAGCCTCAATACCTCCTTGTGCAATTGGACCCTCATTTTCCTCACTTGCAGACTCCAGTCAGTTCAGATTGACAACAACATCTCCTTCACAATCTCCATCGGCACAGGTGCACCACAAGGCTATGAACTTATCCCCCTGCTCTACTTGTTTTATGCTTAAGACTGTACGGCTATGCACAACTCCAATGCCATATTCTTTGCTGATGACACCACTGACATAGAAACCATAGAAAAACTACAGCACAGAAACAGGCCTTTTGGCCCTTCTTGGCTGTGCCGAACCATTTTCTGCCTAGTCCCACTGACCTGCACACGGACCATATCCCTCCATACACCTCCCATCCATGTATCTGTCCAATTTATTCTTAAATGTTAAAACAGAACCCGCGTTTACGACCTCGCCTGGCAGCTCATTCCATACTCCCATGAATCTCTGTGTGAAGAAGCCCTCCTGATGTTCCCTTTAAACTTTCCCGCCCCCTCACCCTTAACCCATGTCCTCTGGTTTTTTTCTCCCCTTGCCTCAGTGGGCATTGACCGAATCAAAGGTGGTGATGAATTAGCATATAGGATGGCATATGAAAATCTGGCTGAGTGGTGTCACAGCAATAACCTCTTCCTCAATGTCAGCAAGACCAAGGAAAGGATTATTGATTTCAAAAGGAGAAAGGAGAGGTCCATGAGCCGGTCCTCATAAGAGGATCAGAGGTGGAGAGGATTAGCAATGTTAAATTCTTTGATGTTATTATTTTGGAGGACCTGTTCCAGGCCCAGCATGCACGTACAATTACGAAGAAAGCACCACAGCACCTCTACTTCCTCGGGGGTTTGCGAAGCTTCAGCATAACATCTAAAACTCTGACAAACTTATGTAGATGGATGGTAGAGAGTATATTAACTGGCTGTATTACAGCTTTCCCTTGAATGGAAAATCCTAAAAAATGTAGTGGATATGTAAAGCCCACTCCATCATTGAGCACATCTACATGAAGCATTGTTGCAGATAAGCAGCATCAATCATCAGGGATCCCCACCATTCAAATCATGCTCTCTTCTCGCCTCTGCCATCATGAAGAAAGTACAGGTGCCTTAGGACTCACATCACCAGGTTCAGGTACAGTTATTAACTCTTATCCATCAAGGACTTGAACCAAAGGGGATAACTTCACTCGCCACACCATTGCTATGTTCCCACAACCTGTGGAATCATTTTCAAGTATTCTTCACCTCACGTTCTTGATTTTTATTGCATACCTATTTTTCTATTTGCACAGTTTGTTGTCTTTTGCACACGGGATGAACACCAAAGCTGGTGCAGTCTTTCATTGATTCTCTTATGAATATTATTCCATTATATATTTATCGCATATGTCCACAAGAAAATGAATCTCAGTTTGACATATATGTACTTTGATAATAAATTTACTTTGAACTTTGAAACTTGGCCACAAAGCCATCAAATTTGTCATCCAAATCATTGACAGAAAACTTTTCTTATACTCTATGCTTTCATTTATAAAACACAGCAACATCTTGCAGCCAGCAGAATGCAATATTAAGTTCAACAATTTTCAGAAAACTTGCTTTTCCTGATTGTATCAGATCTGGAAAATTCTTTGCAATGTTATCCATCTGTAATATTAACTTAGTTGTTCTCTCTCCACAGATACCGTTGGGCATTTCCAGTATCCTTTTTGTGGTTTCAAGTTTCGGCAACAACTTTGACTTTTAACATCCATTTGTTTGTTTTCTCTCTAAATTCCCTCAGTAATCTATAAAACATATGGCTCTTTATAACAATGCAACACTTGCATCAGTCCATCAAAAATCAGAGAGTCACAGAGTTAATACAACATGAAAACAAGTCCTTCAAATCCTTCAGCCTAACTAATCCATGCTGACCAAGATACTCCTTCCAAGCTAGTCCCATTACTCAGCATTTAGCAAATCACCTTTCCAATCCACATACCTGTCTAAATGTATTTTAAAAGTTGTTCTTGCACTTGCCTCCACCACTTCCCCTGGCAGCTCATTCCACATTGGTTCCATCCTTCGTGTAAAAAAAAACAGTTGCCCTCAGACTCCTATTAAATCTTCCCACTTTCACCTTAAACCTATGCTCTCCAGTACTTGATTCCCTTGCACTGGAATAAAGGTTGAGTGAACTCAACCTATCTATGACCCACACAATTGTATACCTCTCCATAAGATCACTCCTCAGTTTCTTACATTCTAAGAAATAAAGTCCAAGCCTTCCCAACCTTTCCCTTTAACTCAATCCCTCAAATCCTAGCAACATCCTTGTATACCTTTTCTGCGCTCATTTCAGTGCAATAACATCTTTCCTATAGCAGGGCGACCAAAACTGAAAACAATACTCCAGGTGTGGCCCTGACAGCATCCTGTACAGATGCACCATGCCCTCCCAGTTTACCACTACCACTCCCTGGCTTCTCTCGCAAAGGCAATGTCTAATTCAATTTACTACTTCATCTTGAATGCCAAGTAACTGAACCTTCTTGACCAACCTCCCATGCAGGGTCTTGTCAAATGCCTTGCTGAAGTCCATGTAGACAACATTCACTGCCTTGCTTTCAACAACTTTCCGGTGGCTTCCTTGGAAGACTATAAGATTGGTTAAACATGACCTACCATACACAGAGCTATGCTGACTATCCTTAATCAGCCCCTATATATCCAAATACTCATCTATCTGGTCTCTTAGAATAACTTCCAATAACATTCCCACCACTGATCACAGGCTAACCAACCTTAAAATTTCCTGGTTTATTCTTAGAGTCTTTCTTAAACAGCAGAAGAACTTTAGCTAGCTTCTGGCCATTAGGCTCTATAATGAGTCAACCTATAGCTGGGGAAGTGATGACACCCTCCTGTTAGACTGTCTGAGGTAACATTTTTTACTCTTTCTATTTCTTTTACTAATATTTGTATCTGTGCACTTGTAATGCTACTGTGTGACACTGTAATTTCCTTTGGGATCAATAAAATCTCTCTCTCTCTCTCTCTCTCTCTCTCTCTCGATAATTTAAATATCTCTCCTTGGTCCCCCTGCATTTTCTGCACTTGCCTCCCATAGGGTCCAAGGGTACACCTTGTCAGGCCCTGGGGATTTGTCCACCCTAATTTGCCTCAAGATAGCAAACACCTCCTCCTCTGTAATCTGTATAGGGCCCATAACCTCACTGCTGCTTTGCCTCACTTCTATAGATCCTGTATCCATCTCCCAAGTAAATACAGATGCAAAAAATGCATTTAAGATCTCTCCCATCTCTTCTGGCTCCAAGCATAGATTACCATTCTGATCTTCCAGAGGATCAATTTTGTCCCATGCAATCATTTTGCTCTTAACAGATCCATAGAATACCTTAGGATTCTCATTCACCTTGTCTGCTAGGGCAACCTCATGCCTTCTTTTAGCCCTCCTGATTTCTTTCTTAAGTGTTCTCTTGCATTTCTTATTCTCCTCAAGTACCTCATTTGTTCCTACCTGCCTATAGCTGCTATGTGTCTCCATTACTTTCTCTTAAGCATTCCCTCAATATCTCTAAAACACCAAGGTTCCCTAAACCAGTTATTCTGACAGGCTCATACAAGCTTTGTACTCTCAAAATTTCACTTCTGAAGGCTTCTCATTTACCAAGTACACTTTTTCCAGAAAACAGCCTGTCCCAATCCACACTTGCCAGATCTTTTCTGATACCATCAAAATTGGCCTTTCTCCAATTTATAATCTCAACCCACATACGAGACCTATAGTATCTTTTTGCATATTTACTTTGAAACTAATGGCATTATGATTCTTAGATGCAAAGTGTTCCCCTACATGTCTATGAAGGTTCTCAGTCAACGAGGTCATTGTATACCAAGCTGTAGTAAATCAAGGCAACTGGACTTACTATGTTGTCTGCAAGACATTTCACCACTCATCCAACAGGCCTCTTCCGTTCTGATCCATGGTGGGTAGTTTTCCAGTTTATAAACTCTGTGAAGTGTCTAAAGGTATAGAATCACTTGAGAGTCATTAAGAGTTGTAGAGATAATGAGAGGGTCATTAGTCTTGTCTTTGCGTAAATGGAGGTGTGAACTGTTGTGGAGATGCTCGGACTACATTGTAAGTAGCTGATGTTGTACACCAGCCCACTGTTCAGGAATGGGTTTTCCAGTTTGACAAAGATGGCTTTGTTAACCCTTCCTTCAAACCAAACGTACACAGCAATATTGTAGATGCTATCCAATGCAATGAGAACTGCACAGGCCTGTACTTTTGATGATGCACATGGGCACATTTTGAACAGGGAGGGCAGGTGGTTTGAAAGTGGTGTTAAAGAAGCCATCTTTGTCAAATTGGAAAACCCATCCCTGAACAGCGGGGGTGGGGAATGACACCACCTATCAGCTACTTACAATGCGGTCCCAATATCTTAACCCCAGCATCTCCACAACAGTCCAAATCTCCATTCATGCAAAGATAAGACTAATGACCTTCTCATTACCTCTATGACTCTTAACAACCCTCATGTGATTGCTATACCTTTAAGCAACTCACAGAGTTCGTAAGTTGGAAAACTACCCATCATCAATCAGAAGAAGCCTCTTGGATAAGTAGTGAAATGTCTTCTAGACAACACAGCAAGTCTATTTGCCTTGGTTTACTACTACTTTATGTTCCCCTATACAAACTTGTCCCCTGCCCAGGCTCAGTTCTAATTGGAGATCGAGTACTGTCCACGCTCTCATTGGGACTTCTATGAACTGATTAAGCAAACCTTCTTGATCATACCTGACCAACTCTATCTCATCTTGTCCTTTTACAGTATGGATTCCCAGTCAATATGTGGAAAGTTAAAATCACCTACTATCACAACCTTATGTTTCTGGCAACAACCTGCGATCTCTCTGCAAATTTGTTCCTCCAAATCCTGTGGACAGTTGGGTAATCTATAATATACCCCCATTAATGTGGTGATACCTTTCTTATTCCTCAGTTCCACTTATAAAACCTCGCTAGACAGGTTCTCCAGTCTGTCCTGACTAAGCACTGCTGTGACATTTTCCTTGGCTGGCAGTACAACTCCCCAATCTCTCCTGCTCTATCATGCCTAAAAGAACGGAAACCCGGAACACTCAGTTCCATTCCTGCCCCTCCTGCAACCAAATCTCACTAATGGCTACAATATCATAATTCCATGTATCGATCCATGCCCTGAACTCATCTGCCTTTCCTACATTGAATATATGGAAGCCAGAACATTAGTCCCACTGTGCTCAATCTTTTGTTTCTTCAGTTTGTCTGGGGTCTTAAAAACATCTGTCTCCACAACCACTCCACTATCTGTACTGACACTCTGGTTTCCAGCCCCCTGTGACTCTACTTTAAACCTCCCTGCTAGGATATTAGTCCTCCTCCAGTTTAGATGCAAACCATCTCTTCTGTACAGGTTCCACTTTTCCTGAAAGAGAGCCTAATGATCCAAAATGTATTTATATATCCATTGTCCAGATTCATGAAATCCAGTATGCCAACAACCTTCTTCACCATTCTCTCTATCTATGACTTCACTTTCAATGGACCACGTACTTATTTTCCAAGGTCCCTTTGTTCTACAACACTGTCCATGGTCGTGCTATTCACTGCAAAAGTCATACATTGATTTAACTTTCTATAATGCAACACCTCACACTAATCTGAATTAAACTCCATTTGCCATTTCTTCTTCTACTTACTCAGCTGATCAAGACTGCCTGTAATTTTTGATAATTTTCTTCATTGTCCTCTGTTTTACATATTTTAGTGTCATTTAACTGTGCCCTGTACTTTTTTATCCAAATCGTTGACATAGATGAAAAACAAAAATGGGCCTGACACTGATTCCTGATGCATACCATGGTCACATGCCTCCAGTCTGAGGAACAACCTTCCACCATTACCCTCTACGTGTGTACCCAATTAGCCAGCTCGTCCTGGATTCCAAGTGGTCTAACCTTCCAGAGCAGCCTTCCATGTGGAACCTTGTCAAAGGCCTTACTAAGATCTATATAAATCACATCTACTACTCTGCCCTCATCAATTTTCTTGGTTGCATTATTAAAAATCTCAGTCAAGTTTCTTAGACTTGATATCCCTTGCAAGCCATGCTGACTATTCCTAATTAAACCCCATCTTTCCAGATATATATGATTATCTTAGACCATAAGACATAGGAGCAGAATTAGGCCATTCAGCCCATTGAGTCTGCTCTTCCATTCCATCATGGCTGACCCCGGATCCCACTCAACCCTATACATCTGCCTTCTCGCCATAGTCTTTGATGCCCTGACTGGTCAGGAAAGGATCAACTTCCGCCTTAAATATACCCACAGTATTTACCTCCACCCCAGTCTGTGGCAAAGCATTTTACCAGATTCACTACTCTCTGGCTAAAAAAATTCCTCCTTACCTCTATTCTAAAAAGTCGCTCCTCAATTTTGAGGCTGTGCCCTCTAGTTTTGGATACCCCCACCATTGGAAACATCCTCTCCACATCCACCCTATCTAGTCCTTTCAACATTCAGAAGGCTTCAATGAGATCTCCACACATTCTTCTAAATTCCAGGGAGTACAGGCCCAAAGCTGCCAAATACTCCTTATATGTTAACCCCTTCATTCCTGGAATCATCCTTGTGAACCTCCTCTGGACTCTTTCCAATGACAACACATCTTTTCTGCAATATGGGGCCCAAAACTGTTGACAAAACTCCAAGTGTAGCCTGACTAATGACTTATAAAGGCTCAGCGTTATCTCCTTGCTTTTTTATTCTATTCCCTTTGAAATAAATGGAAACATTACATTTGCCTTCTTTACTACAACTCAGCCTGTAAATTAACCTTCTGAGAGTCTCACATGAGGACTCCTAAGTCCGTCTGTACCTGTGATGTTTCAGCCTTCTCCCCATTTAGATAATAGTCTGCACTATTGTTCCTTTTACCAAAATGCATTATCATATATTTCCCAACACTGTATTCCATATTCCATATCTTACTCCTTGAAATCCTCTCCAGTAACTTCCCTTCTACAGATGCTTTACTTACTGGAATATAGCTCCCAGGTTTTTCTTTTCTGTCCTTCTTAAGGGTAAAGCATTCACTGCTATCCTGTGTACCAACACCCTACAGAGGCTAGTGATAATATAAATATGTTAGGTATTCCTTTTGTCCTATCTATTCCTTCTGCAACACTCTGCAATGTAAAACTAGCATCTTCTCACGTTCCCAGTTCTGATAAAGGGTGCTCAGCCTGAAAAGTTATCTCTGTTTCTCTTTCTGCAGATTCTGCTTCTGTAAATTCCACTGATTGTTTGCAGCATTTTCTCTTTTTATTCCTTGATCCCCCATGCCTTTTTAACTACTCTCTTGTCCCGCCTTTCTATTTTGAAAGGTTTATGTATGTGTAACTCCCTGTCTCTCTGTCAGCTGCCCTCATAAAACTGTGCTCTCGAGTGAACACTACAGAGAATACCTGTCAGAAACATACAGAATCTGCAGTTGAAGATGTCGATCTATGCAGAGAACAGACTTGACATTGAAGCAGCTATATTGTGTTCTAGTGCTGCAGGTAATGCCCTCTCTTAATGCTATATAGCTGAACATGTGCTCAGAAATGAGAAGGACCTCACCACCAATGTTATTTCAAAGGAACTTCAGTGACCCTCGGGCTAACTGCTGATCAATTTCAGCTGGCTGTTGCTCTTTTTCCACAAGTGTCTGGTGCTTTCTACAGTTCTTTAAAGTTGTAGTGTCTACAAGGAGAGGTGTGGCTGAAGGACTTTGCCCTGACTTGAAGAGCTCTACGCAAACCTGCTTCTCTTAGGCAGGAGTGGTCCACTAGACATTCCCCGTGGATAAAGTATGGCTGGAGGGGGGACAAATAGAGAGAGAGACATATTGCTGGAACAGGGACAAATAGAGGAGAAGAAGGGCTCTTACGTGAGGTGGCACCTGTCCAGTGTATTCAGTGTGCAATTCTCTGTCACTAACCTCATTGAAGAACAGTGTATGAGATGTCTCCACTTTAATTAGAACAGCCTCACTAAATCTGCCACAAAAGTGACCTTCGCACGAGGTGGGTATCACATCATCACTGGCCATCTGCGGCTATTGCAGCACCTGGGTACTCCGATTATTGTGTGACGTGTAGAACAAACTCATCAAGCCTTAAGGGCTTCAACAAACATGACCATTTATTCCAACTGCTTCCTCACACTGCATGGATAATTTCATTCACCACAGCTCTGAACTGATTCTACGAACTGTGGCAATGCACACAAAAAGCTGGAGGAATTCAGCATCTATGGAGAAGAATTAAAGTGGCAGCCTGAATTGTTGACTGTTTACTCTTTTCCAGATTGTAGATGCTGTCTGGCCTGCTGAGTTCCTCCCACATTTTGTGTGTCTTACTTTAGATTTTCAGCATCTGCAGATTTTCTTGTGTCCATGATATGCAGACTCACTTTCAAGGACTCTTTACAACTTATGGTTTCCGTATTATTTTCATTTGCACAGTTCGTCTTCTTTTGCACATTGGGGGTTTGTCAGTCTCTGTCTGTTTATTTATTTCTTATTTAGAGATACAGCATAGCAACAAGCCGCTCAAGCCAAAGAAACCTGCACTGCCTAATTACACCCATGTGACTAGTTAACCTACTAAACCGTCATTAGTAGGTTAATTTGTACATTAATTAATATTCTTTACATCAGAATTCTAGAGGACTTGCGCCTCTAGATGTCCTGTACTGAAGAATAGTCTTATACACTGTATGTACTAACAGTAGGTTAATTAATATTCCAAGAACTAATCCATACAGCTTTGGAATGTGGGTCTAGTTTAGCTGGATACCTTGGTTGGTATGGATGAGTTGGGCTGAGAAGTCTGTTTTACTTCTGTACCACTTCTACAACTCTATTGTTCTAAATTCTGCGGTGCGGAGTACAAAAACAAATGAGTAATGTATAATAAAACACTGATTGCATTCATTCTAGGCATTATACTTGAAGAAAGATGTCATGGTTTTAAATATGGTGTGTAAGAGATTTCTTTGAATTATACCAGAAACAGGGAATCCAGTTACATGAAGGGACTGGAGATGCCGAGGAAGAGGAAATATTGAAGAAAACATTTGATTAAGATTTTCTAAGTTCATGAAGAGATTTTATAGAACTGAAAAAGTAGGATCTGTTCCTAGCAGAAGTATTGATAAACAAAATATACAACTTTTGTAATGCAACCAAAGATGTCATAAGAAATAAATATTTTTTGCACAGCAAATTTTGACCTAGAATGGACTGTCTGAAAGTAGCATGGTAGCCAATTTAATAGTAAGTGTTAGAAAGGAATTGAATAAATACTTGAAGGAAGATGCAGGGGAGAGAGATTAATTAGATAGCTTTACCAATGTTAGTCCCAGTCCCTCATTTATTCACCTGGTATTATCCATTTCCTTTGTGAAGATGAGGTGGTCCATGTAGCCTGTTATTGTGGTACAAATAAGATTAATATCCATATATAATTAAGCTCTTGTGCATGCCAAATCAAATATTGCAAACATCTTATAGTGTTCCTAATGAAAAAATGTATATGTATTGGAAAAGTTTAATTATTAGTAGGAGATTTACACAGGTAAAACATTTATAATGGAAAAGGTGACAAATAAGATAATTCAAAATGTTTTTTAGAAATACTTGGCCATCTTAGCCAACACCACTTCTGTTGCATTTGAGCGTGTAAGCAATTTTTAATTATGTATTTCAAAAGAAAATGATCAAATGCACTTTTTAAAAATGTCTTGATTAGTAACTTTACTTGAAAGGCTCTCCTACTTAAAAGCTTGGCTTGGATTTTTGGTGTGCTTATCAGTTAAAGACTATCAGCTGAAGTCTGAGCATGTATAATATGAAAAATTTCCCAAATGATTGAAACTTTCTCTTTCACTATCTGATAAAAGAAGCCCAGTTGGTTTCAAAACTTATTTGAAGAAAAGCCAGTGAACTGATTTCAAAAGCTTTATTCAAGTACTTTTGAAAGTACTTTTGAAGTACATTGAGTACTTTTTTTTTAAGAAACACGAAGAGTCTGCATGTGTGTGTGTATTTGTGTGTTTGTGTTTGTCTGTGTATTGGTGTATGTGCATGAAAATGTATACGTTTGTTTTTGTGTGAGTGCTTACTTCTTATTTGCGATCTACATGGTAGGACATGGTCGTGAGCTCATTTTCTATTTTCCTTACAGGGAGATTGGTCTGCCTATCTCTTCTTTAGCACATGAATGTGAGAATTCAGGGTTTGACAGCACACCGGATCAAACTGCCAAGGAATTATGTTCAAGCTTTCATTGGTATAGGTAATTTATCTTAGCTGACAGATGGGTTAGAATGGAGATACTGGGTGAATCAGCAAAAAAATCCAAGCCAAGAATCTTGTTATCATCCTTGTTTAGGCTTTTTTCTGAAAAATGTCACTTGTGGAAAACAGAGAACTTTGAACTGATATCAGTGTCTTGTTATTGATAGAGAATTCTGATTACTGTTATATGATGGATGGAGAGAAAGACTTCCCTGGAATATCCACCGTGATTTTGTGAAAGGCTTTTGCATCTTCCATTAACGTCATAGCAAACAATACCTCACAGAAATGGTTCAGAATTCTATCAATGAATTCCCATTTTCCTTCATTCTGCAGCTTTCAATATGTACCAGTCAGGTTGCAAAATTTCAGCTTTTTTATTCCACAGGTCTTCTCTGTCAAGATTTCTCATTGAATGGCGTTCCTTTAAAATATCAAATACCAGTCACCATAATAGAGCTCCAGAAAACGTAAGGACAATATTTATGCTTACATTCATTGGTTGAGGCTGAAATATTGGCCAATGCAAACTGAGGCTGAGGTTTGATAAAATTCAGCAATCCAGCATTAACCATCAACCAAGACTGTACATTCCAAGTTTTGGTATAAGAAGAAAGAGTTTAAGAAGGAAGAGTACAATCTTGGGGCATCACAACTGAAAGCAGTAGTTTGAGAGGAGTTGGGACACAGGGGTTATGGCTCTTTAACTTATAAAAGATGGACAGCTTTTCATTTCTCATTAAGAACACCACATATATAGAGGCAATGATAATTTTATTATACAATATATTAATGCTTTAATACAATTCATTTTCTATTTTGTTCATTAATAATACAATTATATTCCACAAACTATACAAAGTAATACACTCAGTGGCCACTGTATTAGGCACACCTGTATGTCTACTTATTAATGCAAATATATAATCAGCCAATCACGTGGCAGCAACTCAATGCATTAAAGCATGCAGACATGATCAAGAAGTTTGGTTGTTGTTCAGATTAAGCAGCAGTATGGGAAAGATATGTGATCCATTTGACTTTGAATTTGGAATTATTGTTGGTGCCAGATGGGGTGGTTGAGTATCTTAGAATTGCTTATAATCTGGATTTTCACACACATCAGTCTCTAGAGTTTACAGAGAATGGTGTGAGAAACAAAAAAAACCTTTCAGTGAGTGGCATTTCTGTGGGTGAAAATGCCTTGTTAATCAGAGAGGTCAGAGAAGAATAGCCAGACTGGTTCAAACTGACAAGAAGGTGACAATAACCACATATTAAAATAATGCTATGCATTGGAGCATCTCTGAACACATAACACATTGAACCTTAAAGTGGATGAGCTACAACAGCAGAAGACCACAAACGTACATTCAGTGGTCACTTTATTAGGAACTGGGGGTACCTAATAAAGTGGCCACTGTACCAGGGGTGATTGATAAGTTCATGGCCTAATGTAGAAGGAGTCAATTTTAGAAAACCTAGTACATTTACTTTTCCTACATTTACACACTTAGTCCAGTGGTCATGGAGCATACGGATCCCTTCTTTGTAGGAGTCGGCATCTTGGACCTCCAGAAAGTGGCCCATAGCAGGGGTGATTGATAAGTTCGTGACCTAAAGTAGAAGGAAATGAGGAGAAACTTCAAACTTGCTGCATTTTCACTCAAAGAGTTGAACAGCACGTGTATGTAACGAGAGCTGTATAACTCATCTCCTTCTACCTTAGGCCACGAACTTATCAATTACCCCTGCTGTGGACCACCTGGAGGTCCAAGACACTCTCGTTACATGCACGTGCAGTTCAACTCTTGGAGTGATAATGCAGAAAGTCTGAAGTTAATAACATCTCCTTCTACCTTAGGCCACAAACTTATAAATCACCCCTGCCGTGGACCACTTCTACAAAGAAGCAATCCATATGCTCCATGACCGCTGGACTAAGTGTGTACATGTAGAAGGGGACTATGTTGAAAAATAAATGTGCTGGTTTTTCTAAAATTGACTCCTTCTACCTTAGGCCACAAACTTATCAATCACCCCTCATATGTATACCTCTGGCAATGTGCATTGGTATTCCATTCCTATCTATTCTTCCTATTTCACTTTGCTCTCAAGCTCACTCATCAACCTTTCTCATAACTTCTCCACCCCAATCTAATAAAGGTTTAGTGATCCTTAGTGAGACATCTGACATTTAAAAAAAATTGTACTTATCATGTAAATTAATTAAGATGATAAAAGTACGAAGGTAACTCTAAATTTTGACACACTTGTCCCTGTTGCCATGATTCGCTTTTATTGTTCTAAAATTTCATCCAAATTGGAAGCTGTCGTGTCTTGCAGATTTTAAAAAGGCGAATGGTATGCTGGCATTCAAAAAAGGCGAATGGTATGCTGGCATTCATAGCAAGAGGATTCGAGTACAGGAGCAGGGAGGTACTACTGCAGTTGTACAAGGCCTTGGTGAGACCACACCTGGAGTATTGTGTGCAGTTTTGGTCCCCTAATCTGAGGAAAGACATTCTTGCCATAGAAGGGGTACAAAGAAAGTTCACCAGATTGATTCCTGGGATGGCAGGACTTTCATATGATGAAAGACTGGATCGACTAGGCTTATACTCTCTGGAATTTAGAAAATTGGGGGGGGGGATCTGATTGAAACGTATAAAATTCTAAAGGGATTGGACAGGCTAGATGCAGGAAGATTGTTCCCGATGTTGGGGAAGTCCAGAACGAGGGGTCACAGTTTGAGGATAAAGGGGAAGCCTTTTAGGACCAAGATTAGGAAAAACTTCTTCACACAGAGAGTGATGAATCTGTGGAATTCTCTGCCACAGGAAACAGTTGAGGCCAGTTCATTGGCTATATTTAAGAGGGAGTTCGATAAGGCCCTTGTGGCTAAAGGGATCAGGGCGTATGGAGAGAAGGCAGGTATAGGGTTCTGAGTTGGATGATCAGCCATGATCATACTGAATGGCGGTGCAGGCTTGAAGGGCCGAACAGCCTACTTCTGCACCTATTTTCTATGTTTCTATGTTGTAGTTCCAGAGAATTGGAGTGTAAACCAGTGCCTGATGGACAAAAACTAAACAAAATGTTTGAAAAAGAATTGGCAGTCTCTTGCCTGTTTCTGCTTTGTTACCTTGCGACATGAATTGTTTATGTAGAATTTCATAGGAACAGTAACTTCATAGGAGTGAAAGTGAACTATCACTGTTTGTTGCACTTAGATTTTGTCCAGGGGAGGTGGAAGGAAACAATGCCAAACTTCCGGTGAAACATTCCATTTTGGGAATGTTCGGTATCAAGTGTCCAACTCCAGGAACAGGTACTACTTCTGCTTTGTGAGTTCCTGCTTTGGATAAATTTAATAGATTAGACAGATAGAACTAGCTATTCATTGCTGCTGAAATTTCTCTGGAAGTTTATGATGAGTAGCCCTTTTAAATGCTGACTGGACAAACATGATAGATTTAATAGTTTACCTATGACATTGAAAGGTGAAAAACCAAGATTATCCTTTCTAAGTTCTTAATGCAACTACAACTTAACAAAGTTTAGCCAAGAAAGTAAATACTACAACTATTTTGAAAAGGTGACACTTGTCATAGGGATAGTGCTTTAGCTTTTGAAATGTGCCCACTCACTATAGGCACAAGACCTTTAATATGAGGTCAATGAGAAAAACATCTCCAGAATGATCATACAACTTACTTTGGCCCTGCATATAAATCATCTGTTCTCATTTTACACTGCTTTCAAGCTGAAATGTCTGGTTTAGCAGGATTTGGTTCACTGCCCTAGAATGTACATAGGAATGATCTGTTACATCAAAGCATTTATGTTGGAAATTCCCATTGGTATTGAAATGGGTCTTTTTAGTCCACAGGCACTGTTTAAATTAAGGCAAAATTATTTTGCAAAATTCTTGTGCATTGATTTTATATGTGGTCTTTTTAACTGCAAACAGTGCAATTATGTTATTCAACAATTTATGGATGAGGCTATAAACAGAATATGGTTTCTGAGTATAGATCTATGCGAAAATCGACATTGTTGCTCAGGTGAAACAACACCCTGATTCTGAGGTGAAAAAAAATCCTAGGTCTGCAGAAACTATTTTGAGATACTGTGACCAGCTGCTTGGGCTGTCCCATGTGATGTTAGCTCCACCATAACAATAACCCAACACTACAATACAATCTAAAAGTTTACAGTCTGAGAAAATTGTTTCAGATTTTATAACGTTTTCCTACTTCGGGAGAGAAAAAGCTTCTCACCATCTTTCAACAGTAAAATCTGTTGCAGACTATTTATGAAGTAAATTATCTTAGGGATTTGTACATACCACAATGAATTCGGGGAACAACATAATAATGAATAAAAAAGTCGGCTTTCTGACGTAGGTCTCAAAAAGTAAATGGAGTATTGCTGAACTCCATTCCAAACTGTATCACTGAGCAGTTTAAAGTAGTGGCATTATTTTGACCTATTAATCCCCAAATTCATCAGAGACTCTACAATGTGCAATAACTGCATTAATGAAGACCTTAGTTTTCTTGATCATATTTCCGTAATTTGGGAGGAAACATTATTTTGTCACCTGATTTTCTTCTTTGTAAAAACTTTTAAAGTGGATAAATTCCACCAAAGGCCCTCAGAATATTTGGAAGCATAATAAAAAAATAGGACAATCCTCTTTGCAGAAACTGAAATAAAATTAAATATACTAAAAAACCAAATACAAGTTGCCAATATAATATGCCATACAATGTTAAAATGCTGCTTGAATTGGATGCATGTCAGGAACTTTGCCTGGGCTTGTTAAAAAAAAATCTGTGGAAATAGATGCGTTTTCTAGTCATTTTTTGAAGTACTTACAACAAAGTAACTGTGGCTTGAGGTTTGCTTCCTAAAGCATGTAATAAAGTAACTAAAAACATATCAGCTCACAAGTTCCTCCAGCTGACTTTGCTGCTGATATTCAAGTAACTTCAAACTGCAGTCTGTGCCAACTATGCAGTACAACATAGAGAAGCCTTTGGGGTAAAACATGAGGGCTCTGAGTGCTAACTTGACTGTTCCATGTTTAAATTTTGTCAAAAACATACAGGCACCATGATCCACCAGTCTTTATTTTCCACTCATGTGGCCAGGTGTTGATCCACCTAACCATGATTCCTAGCCACAAACTACTTCTGCACTATTGAGTCCACAGGGTTGCAATGGAGAACATGATCATCACTGCATTGCCTACCTAATTATATTATCATCAACCCCCTCTCTCAAGCAAGTATATTTCTTAATCTTTTGTATTGCCCCATTTGGGATCCTAATCTGTTTGCCAACGGATCTCAAAGCATCTAACCAACCCAACCCCAAGCTCTGATCCTAACTCTCCAGGAAAGCCATGGACCAAATAATAGTACAAGGGGGTTAAAAAGGACCAATAAAATGCAGGTATCAGAGTTAAAGAGCATTTCTCCTTGTTTATTTCTTACTTTCCACATTTTACATGCAATTTATGGATAAAGGTGGTTTGCTCCATGCTAGGTGGCTCTAGCAACAATTTTCTAGTGAAATAGAGCCTGTCAGGTGACTGGAACAGACAACTTTTGTTTACAATAGTGTGTCTGATATTTTTCCACAATTCACACAATGCCCATTTCCACCCTTTCGCAATAGAGAAATTGGAGCTCTTGACCGTTAATGAGCAGTTATTGTACAGGTAGGGGTTACTAATGTTGTTCTACTTTACAGTGGACAGGAAATGTTTTCTTTTACATTAAGCTGCTGAAGTAATTAAGCAATGAATGCCTTGGTGGTGGCACCATAGATCACTTTACCAGAGATAGTGTTAGGGCAATAAACACCTCAGGGTTGAAGGCTAAGACCTGTGTGTCAGTTCAAATCACCTTGTCGGAGGATCTTCAGACACCACCTCTTACGTGGAGAAGTCTGATGAACAATTAATTTTCAAGGTGGTGCTAAGCTGCAATGTCCGTGAGGTTTGTGGTCCATACTTAGGTTTTTTTGCTTCATAGGTATGGGTTTTGGGAACAGTGTTGGAAATTAGCGGTCAGGTTAGAGGTAGGGACAGGGATCAGGAAAATGAGAGGCCAGAGGCAGTGAATGAAGAGTTAGGGAAAGGAGTTGGAGGATGGAGTTCAGGTCAGAGGCCATCAATTCCTGAGGACATAGGTCCGAAGTCCAAGGTCTGAATGAGAGCCGGTGATCCGAGAGGTCAGCTAGTCCTGAGGTTAGAGACGTGAGATAATTGAGTCCTAGGATTGGAGGCCCAAGTTTGGTTGCCAGGTCCTGAAGTCAGAGGACTCTGATTGGCAAGTCCGGGGTTTAAGCCCAGAGGTTGGTGAGTCTGCAGGTCGAAGTCTGAGATTGGTGAGTCCAGAGATCAAAGCCCAAAGTCCCTAGGCTGGGAAGACCGGAGATTGCGGACCCAGAGGTGGTCTGCCAGGATTTGGAGGTCTGTCTGTGTGTGAGGTGGGGTAGAGGAATGGAAAGGGATTTGCTTTGCTATTGTTGTATGCTGTTCTGCTGAACACTGTGGCATTCTATGTTGGTGCCAGAATGTGTGGTAACACTTGTGGGCTGCCTGTAGCACGTCCTCAGATTGTGTTGGTTAACACAAACAACACATTTCACTGTATGTTTTGACATACGTGTGATTAATAAATAAACCAGCAGGCAATCAAATGAATAAATAAATATGCATTTACTGGCTCAAAGTTCCAAAATTATTGTCATTAAGATATATGAAATGTACTGCCAAAACCTATGGCCTCAATTGCTTTCTCTGTGGAGATCAAGATTATTTTGACTTTCAACTTACTATGATACCAAAATTCTCGTTCCAGTATAAATTGGGGTACCTGGCACTACACACCCTGAAAATGCAGAGCTTTCACTGCTATACAAGCCAGCAATTTAAATAGAGCACCATACCGTGGGTGATGTCTCCCAGACACTGTATTCACTGTTTTCCAATTTAAATAGGGAACAGGTGACATCCCAGATGGTGGAAACTGTTTGCATTGGAGACTTTCTACAATAGTAGATGGCTGTTGACTACACCTCAAGCTTTCCATCAGCTTCCCAAAGAGCTTCACACGATAAAATGGCAGTTTTTTGGGTGGGTGAATGCCCCATCATTGGGAAAAACACATGTATACTTACTCTCAGGAAGAGTGAACTGCTGGATGGAATGGACTCTCCATTTCCTTGCCTCTTCGTACCAGTCGTCTCACAACTACTGAGAAATATGATAATGAAAGTCACAGAGGTACAAGATTCATTGCAGAAATCACTTTTCTAGAGCCAGTATACATTGTGGCCTTTCGCTACATGTCCTGCAAGTGCAGAGACTGCTCTACTAACCAATGGTCTAGAGACAGCAGATCACCAGTGCTGGAGGAGAGAGCAGCATGCAGAACCTGATCCTGAAGGCCATGAGACAAACTAGGAGTATAATGAGCAGGAGATGTGGAAGATAACTAAAGACAGTACCAGCAGAACACCATCAGCAAAGTGAAGGAGGAAGAAGTTGACATTAAGAGCATCCAGTTGCACTCACATCTATGATGATGAAATGCTTTGAGAGGTTGGTTATGGCTAGAATGAACTTCTGCCTAAGCAAGGACCTAGACCCACTGCAATTTGCCTAACATCACAGTAGGTCCCCAGCAGATATGATCTTGTTGGCTCTTCACTCAGCCTTGGATCTCCTGACAATACTAATGCATATGTCAGGCTGCTGTTTATTGACTACAGCTCAGTGTTTAACACAATCATTCCTACAGTTCCAAAACATGGCCCTTTGCACCTCCCTCTGCAACTGGATCCTCGACTTCTTCACCAAAGGACCTCAGTCTTTGTGGGTCAGAAATGACAACTCCACCTCACTGATAACCAAAACTGATTCACCTCAAGGATGTGTGCTTAGCCCACTTCTCTACTTTCTCTACACCCATGACTGTGTGGCTAGGCACAGCTCAAATGCCATCTATAAATTTGCTGACGACCTACCTATTGGCAGATTTTCAGATGGTGACAAGAGGGCATACAGGAGGGAGATAGATCAGCTAGTTGAGTGGTGTTGTAATAATAAACTTGCACTCAAGACCAAAGTATTGATTGTGGACTTCAGAAAAGGTAAGACAATGGGACAAACACCACTCCTCACTGAGGGATCAGAAGTGGAAAGGGTGAGAAATTTCAAGTTCCTGGATGACAACATCTCTGAGGATCTACCCTGGGAAGAACATTCCAGTGCAGTTACAGAGAAGGCATGACTGCAGCTATGTTTCATTAGAAGTTTGAAGAGACTTAATCTGTCACCAAATACACTTGCAGATTTCTACAGATGTACTGTGGAGAGCATTTGAACTGGTGGTATCACCATCTGGTACGAGGGGAGACACTGCACAGGATCAGAATAAGCTGCAGTAAGTTGTGAACTCAGTCATCTCCAACATGGGCACTTGCCTCCCCAGCATCCAAGACGTCTTCGAGAGGTGATGTGTCAGAAAGGTGACATCCATCATTAAGAACTCCCAACACACAGGACATGCTCTCTTCTCAGTGCTACCATCGGGGAGGAGAGACCAGAGCCTGAAGGCACACCTTCAATGATTCAGGAACAGCCTCTTCCCCTCTATCATCAGATATCTGAATGGATATTGAACCCATGAACCCTACCTCATTACTTCTTTTCTCTCTCGTTTTGCACTACTTATTTAATTTAACTTTTAAAATACTTATATATATATACTGCTGCTGCATAACAACAAATTTCATGACATATGTTGGTGATATTAAACTTGATTCTGATCTGATGCTGAATTATTGTCTGCAGTCCTGTAAAGTATGATCATCGCCAAACTCTAGCCCTTAATTAATCAGCCAAATGGGTCCACGCAACAAATAATAACACTGGACAACAAATTTTTTCAAAAGTGTTGCTTCCTCAGAATTTTTTTTGTTTATGATAGACTGCTTGAAGATGAACACAAATATAATTTCAGACTACTTGTATCACACAGAAATTTGGAGAAACAACAAATTAACTTTTATTGAATATAATGTGTTTAATTGCATAATGGTACTGATTCTTTGCAATAGTTCAACTAAGTTAAAAATATTTTGTTAATGATTTTCATTTGTACTCAGTGTCTGAGGCTTCTCGCTTAAGTGTCCCACAATAATTCGCTAGCATTGATGGATTCCAGTTGCCCTGGTATCTTTTCTCCATGACCGCAATGTCCTGGTGAAAGCTTTCACCATACTCATCACTAACAGCACCAAGATTTGCAGGGAAGAAGTCTAAATGGGAATGCAGGAAATGAATCTTTAGTGACATGTTGCATTTCATGGTTTTATATGCTTGAAGCATGCTTTCAATCAGCTGCCTATAGTTTGGTGCTATGTAGATGCCGAGAAAAATTTCAACAACTTCTTTGAATGCCTTCCATGTAATTTTCTCCAGTCCCACTAGAAATTCTTCAAATTGCCTTTTATTGATGACCTGTTTGATTTGTGGACCAACAAAAATTCTTTCCTTAATCTTGGCATCAGTTATTCTGGGAAGCATCTGTTTCAAATATCAAAATCCTTCGTAGAAATTTTTGTGCCTGGTGATAGCAAATTCCATCCTTACAGTCCTGAACCCAATAATTATTACTAAAACCTGTCCTGCCATGCAGCAGCCGTGCCGCCTAAGCATGTCCAGGCACGCCTGGACAAGATAGGAAACTTTCCAGCTTACATTGTAGGCAACATTTTAATTGACTTGAATTATGAATTGAAATAATAAACATAAGTGATTTCAAAAAATGGTGTGTGATAGGGAAATTTCATGGTGATCTTCATGATCAGTAGCCCAAAATTCATAAGATACACCTAAGGGTATTCAGGAAGCAAAGGATATTATATTGAAGCAGCAAGGATATTATAGACTAGTTAGCCTGACCTCAGTGGTTGTGAAGATGTTGGAGTTAATTGTTAAGAACGAGGTTATGGAGTACTTGGTGACGCAGTACAAGATAGGACAAAGTCAGCATGGTTTCCTTAAGGGTTAATCTTACCTGATGAACCTGTTGGAATTCTTTGTGGAGTTTACAAGTAGGATAGATAATGGGGATGGAATGGATGTTGTATGTTTGTATTTTCAGAAGTCCTTTGTCAAGGTACCACACATGAGGCTGCTTATGAAGTTAAGAACCCATGGTATTACAGGAAAGTTACTTGCATGGTTAGAGCATAGAGCAGGGATGTGAAGCTGAGGTTTTATAAGACACTGGTGAGGCATCACTTTGATTACTGTGAACAGTTATGGGCTTCTTATCTAAGAAAGGCTGTGCTGGCATTGGAGAGCGTTCAGAAGAGGTTCACAAGGTTGATTCCGGGAACAAAAGGATTATCATACGAGGAACGTTTAATGGCTCTGGCCTGTACACTGAAATTTAGAAGGACCTTGTTGAAGTCTTTCAAACTTTGAAAGGCCTAGACAGAGTAGATGTGGAAAGGATGTTTCTCATGCTGGGGGAATGTAGGACAAGAGGAGGGGTGTCCATTTAAAGCAGAGATGCTGAGAAATATCTTTAGCCAGCGAGTGGTGAATTTGTGGAATTTATTACCACAGCAACCATGGAGGCTTGGTCATTGGGTGTGTTTAAAGCAGAGATTGATAGGTTATTGATTGGCCACAGCATCAAAGGTTACGGAGAGAAGGCCAGGGAGTGGGGTGGAGGAGGGGACAATATGATCAGCCATGATTGAATGGCAGAGCAGACTCATTGGGCCCAATCACTTAATTCTGCTCCTACCCCTTATGGTCTTCACATTCTCCCTTGTAAGACCATTGGAGCTTATTATCATATGTTAACCAAAGAATCCCTGACCCAAATGCTGAAATGGCTTGCTACAACTGTGTGTGTTGATGGGCATAAGAAATGTTTATTGCTTTCTTGAATGAATGGGGGATTCTCGCTCCTGGAAGAAACAGATATGGCCAGTTCATGTCAGGCCCTAGCAGTTCTTCTGGCTTTCCTGAAAGTCAATAACTCATTGATGAACATACTGTGATATACTGTAAATATACTGATTCCTTTTGTCTGCCTTGCAAGCTCTCTCTCTGCCGTGGCATCCTAAGAATGTATCATTTATGTCAGCCTGCCAAGTGCACTGCACTTTTAAGGACCGGTGCTCCCCTCAGATTGGTGCATAACAAAAAGTCAGAAGCTACACTGAATTGGGTGTGGTCCTGTTTTAACACATTACTGAGTGTAATCCCTAAAACTGTTTCAAGTGTCTCTTTGGGCCCTTTCCAGAATCTAGGACACATAAAGGGCACTTGCTCTACACATAGCACCTGTACAGTATGTTTAAAGAAAATTGTCAAAACTATTTTCTAAGATTAAACCGTTCCGATACTTTGGCCATTCAGAGTTAAAGTTATTTAGCCAAACACAGTGCTACTTTTCAGTAATCAGGCTGAAGAATTTCAGGAAGCCATGAAAAGCATTGGCAGCAAGGCATATATGATTCTGTTTTAAATAATTTATGTTTTGCCATTTTACTTTATACTTTATTGTCGCCAAACAATTGATACTAGAATGTACAATCATCACAGCGATATTTGATTCTACGCTTCCCGCTCCCTGGATTAAAATTCGATAGTAAATATTAAACATTTAAATTATAAATCATAAATAGAAAATTGAAAAATGGAAAGTAAGGTAGTGCAAAAAAAAACCGAGAGGCAGGTCCGGATATTTGGAGGGTACGGCCCAGATCCGGGTCAGGATCTGTTCAGCAGTCTTATCACAGTTGGAAAGAAGCTGTTCCCAAATCTGGCTGTAGGAGTCTTCAAGCTCCTGAGCCTACTCCCGGAGGGAAGAGGGACGAAAAGTGTGTTGGCTGGGTGGGTCGTGTCCTTGATTGTCCTGGCAGCACTGCTCTGACAACGTGTGGTGTAAAGTGAGTCCATGGATGGAAGATTGGTTTGTGTGATGTGCTGCGCTGAGTTTACAATCTTCTGCAGCTTCTTCCAATCTTGGACAGGACAACTTCCATACCAGGTTGTGATGCACCCTAGAAGAATGCCTTCTACTGTGTATCTATAAAAATTAGCGAGGGTTTTAGGGGACAGGCCAAATTTCTTCAGTTTTCTCAGGAAGTAAAGGCATTGGTGGGCCTTTCTGGCAGTGGATTCTGCTTGGCTGGACCAAGTCAGGTCATTTGTGATATTGACCCTGAGGAACTTAAAGCTTTTGACCTGTTCCACTTGCGCACCACCGATGTAAATTGGGTCGTGTGGTCCGCTACTCCTTCTGGGGGTAGGGTACTGACATGGATAGAAAATTGGTTGGCAGACAGGAAACAAGGAGTAGGGATTAATAGGTCCTTTTCGGAATGGAAGGCAGTGACCAGTGGGGTACCACAAGGCTCGGGACTGGGACCGCAGCTATTTACAATATACATTAATGATTTAGATGAAGGGATTAAAAGTAACATCAGCAAATTTGCAGATGACACAAAGCTGGGTGGCAATGTGAAATGTGAGGAGGATGTTATGAGAATGCAGTGTGACTTGGACAGGTTGGGTGAGTGGGCAGATGCATGGCAGATGCAGTTTAATGTGGATAAATGAGAGGTTATCCACTTTGGTGGCAAGAACAGGAAGGCAGATTACTATCTGAATGGTGTCAAGTTAGGAAAAGGGGAAGCACAACAAGATCTAGGTGTCCTTGTTCATCAGTCACTGAAAGTAAGCATGCAGGTACAGCAGGCAGTGAAGAAAGCTAATTGGCTAATTGGCCTTCATAACAAGGGGAATTGAGTATAGGAGCAAAGAGGTCCTTCTTCAGTTGTACAGGGCCCTGGTGAGACCACACCTGGAATATTGTGTACAGTTTTAGTCTCCAAATTTGAGGAAGGACATTCTAGCTATTGAGGGAGTGCAGCGTAGGTTCACGAGGTTAATTCCCAGGATGGCGGGTCTGTCATATGTTGAAAGATAGGAGTAACTGGGGTTGTATACACTGGAATTTAGAAGGATGAAAGGGGATCTGATTGAAACATATAAGATTATTAAGGGATTGGACACACTAGAGGCAGGAAACATGTTCCTGATGTTGGGGGAGTCCAGAACCAGAGGCCACAGTTTGAGAATAACGGGTAGACAATTTAGAACGAAGTTGAGGGAAAACTTTTTCACTCAGAGGGTTGTGGTTCTGTGGAATGCTCTGCCTCAGAGAGCAGTGGAGGCTAATTCTCTGGATTCTTTCAAAAAAGCGTTAGATAGAGCTCTTAAAGATAACGGAGTGAAGGGATATGGGGAGAAGGCAGGAAAAGGGTACTGATTGTGGATGATCAGCCATGATCACAGTGAATGATGGTTCTGGCTCAAAGGGCTGAATGGCCTACTCCTGCACCTATTGTCTATTGAAGTCAACAACCAATTCCTTCGTCTTGCTGACATTGAGGGATAGGTTATTGTCTTCGCACCATGCCACCAAGTTCTTAATTTCCTCTCTGTACTCAAAATCATCATTACCTGAGATACGGCCTACAATTGCAGTGTCATCAGCAAACTTATATATTGAGTTTTATATTTTAAAGGGAATATACAGTATACCATGCAAAACCCAGGTCTCTTAGATTCTGTATTTGCTTTTACTTTGTTTTTTTAAAATCTTTTCTTATTTTTCTTAACGATAGGAATCATTTCACATTGATTTGCTTTAAACTTAATCTGTCAAATGCTAGCAATTTCATCAACAAATAACTTGCTGGAGAAATTCAGTGGGTTGAGCAGATAACTTTGAGGGGAAAGGAATTGTTGACAATTTGGGTTTAAACCCCTGCACCCTTCTTAAATCCTGATGTTGAACATGACCCTAAATTTCAACAACCTCTATACCCTCACAGAGGGTGCTCTGTTAGTCCCTCCAGCACATTATTGCTTCAGATTCCAACATCTGCAGAATCTTATATCTGAAGTTTTATCAGTCTATGCGACAGTTATTGTTTTCCTGACTGCTTACTACATTTATGAGTTTCACATTATCAGCAAACATTAAAATTACTATATGCCATATTCACACATGCACATCATTCATACATCAGAAACAGCAGTGGCGTCTACAACAATTCGGAGGATGCCAACAGAAATATCCTTGAGTGAAAAAACAATTGCTTACCTCTGGTCAGCCAACCACATATACACAAAGTCATGGCCTCTTTAATCCTAGTGTTTATCACTGCTGTGAACTAAACTCGAAACTTGTTTTATATAAAAGCACCCAGGAGTCAAAAGTCAAAGTCAGTCAAGTTTGCCATATGCTTAGATGCATACAGTAAATGCATTGGTGTAAAGAAAATCGTACTTGCTGCAGCAACATAGACACATAACCTCATAAAAGCCATATTCACAGGACAAACACCAATTAAACATAAAATAGAGACAGATTTTACAAAAGAACACAATTAGAACAAAAATAAATCAATCAACACACATAAAAGTTGCTGGTGAACACAACACGCCAGGCAGCATCCATAGGAAGACTGTATCTCTTCCTAAAGATGCTGCCTGGCGTGTTGCATTCACCAGCAACTTTTATGTGTGTCGCTTGAAATTCCAGCATCTGCAGATTTCCTCGTGTTTGCGTTTTTAAAAATAAATCAATGTCTACTTTAATGTGAAGTGATCAAAGTGGTCAGAGTGATGCTGTACCGAGGCAGTGATTAGGGTTGCACAGGTTGCTTCAAGAACTAGATGACTGAAGGGAATTCTTGAATTTTGTAGTGTGGAATTTCAGGCTTCAGTAGCTCCTGCCCAATGGTTGCTGTGAAAAGATAGACTGGTCTAGATGATGGGCATCCTTGGTGATGGATGTTGCCAACTTAAGGCAGTGTCTCCAGTACATACGATCAATAGTGGGAAGGGATGTGGCCATGATGTATTTGACAGAATCCACTATTCTCCAGCTTTTTACATTGCTGTACATTTGAAATTGCCATGATGCAACCAGTCTGGACATTTTCAACCGTACATCTGTGAAAGTTCTTTGGAATGTTCAATATCAAGCTGAATCTCCTTATTTTTCGTGAGAAAGTAACAAGTTAGCATGCTTTTCTGATGATTGCTTCAAAGTGTTGGGTCCAGGACAGGTCATCTGATATGTTAGGGCCCCAGAATTTAATGCTGCTGACTCTCTTCTCTGCACTGTTTAAACCGCTGTGCACTACAGTTTATGGGATCCATGTGAAGAGATAATTAGGTTATTGGATATGTTATATTATACACTTCGTTTCAGTACGTATATTTATCTCTTATCAAGCTGAAAAGGGCAGAGTTAACTAGGAGAGGTAGATTTCAGGTGTTCTGAAGACTGGAGGAACGCAATTGCTACAACTTGCTCTGAGAGCCAGGAAAGGACTCCAGCTCCCCCAATAGCACCAGAAAAGTATTTATCTGCTGGATCTCACAACTCCTAATGTCAAAACATCTCTGGTCAGAAGCATGTACCAAACTTTAAGTTACCATGTCATGAATACATGTTCACGTTATTATTTCCATGAGCAAAATGGCTTGTGTGCGCCCCTGACTACACATTTCTTATATATTATTACAAGAGCGAGATATACCAGTTAGCTGAGTTCTATTGCAGCAACTACTTTGCAATCAGCATCAGCAAGACCAAAGAGCTGATAGTGAACTTCAGAAAGAATAAGATCAGGGAACACAAACAGAGGGATCAGAAGTGGAGAGAGAGAGCAACTTCAATACCTCTGAGGACCTATCCTGGATACAACATATTGATGCAGCTATACAGAAGGCAAGACAGCAGCTCTATTTCATTAGGAGTTTGAGGAGATTTGATTTCTCGACCAAAATACTCTAAACCTCTTACAAATGCACTGTGGAAAGTATTCTGACTGGCTGCATCACCATCTGGTATGGGGGTGCGGTGTTTACTGCACAAGATCAAAGTAATTTGTAGAAACTTGTAAAATTAGTTAGCTCCACCATTGGTACTAGCTTTCGTAGTACCCAAGACATCTTCAAGGAGCAGTGCCTTAGGAAGGTAGCGTCCATCTTTAAGGATCCCCACTGCTCAGGATATGCTCCCTTCTCATTTTTACCATTGGGAAGGAGGTGCAGAAATCTGAAGGCATATATTTAGTCATTCAGGAACAAATTCTTCCCTTCTGCCATCCGATTTCTAAATGGACGTTGAAAACGTGAACTCTACCTCATTACTTTTTTATTTGTTTCTTTTGGCAATACTTATTTTAACTTAACTATTTAAACAGTCAATGCTTTGGGCCCAGACCCTTCATCAGGACTGGAAAGCAAAGAGGAAGATGCCAGAGTGAGAAGCTGGGTACAAGCTTTAAGGTGATAGGAGGGTAAGGGAGGGAGGATAAAGAAAGAAGCTGGGAGGTGATGGGTGGAAAAGGTAAAGAGGTGGAGAGAAAAGAATTGGATAGGAGAGGAGAGTGGACCATTGGAGAAAGGGAAGGAGGTGGGGCACCAGGGAAGATGATAAGCAGGTGAAGAGAAGAGGTAAGAGGCCAGAATTGGGGGTTGAAGAGGAGTGAAGCTGGAAGTGAAAAAATACCTACAGGAACTTGGGGAAATCGATGTTCCTGCTGTCAGGTAGCAGACTACCCAGAAAGAACATGAGGTGCTGTTTCTCCAACCTAAGAGTGGCCTCAGCTCGGCAGACGAGGAGGCCATGGACTGACATGTCGGAATGGGATTCTGGTCCTCTACCTTTTCCACCTATTACCTCCCAACTTCTTACTTCATCCCCCCTCCCCCACCCACCTGGCTTCACCTATTACTTTTTAGCTTGTATTCCTTCCTCTCCCTCACATTCTTATTCTGTCATCTTCCCCTGCCCTTTCCCGTTCTGACGGAGGGTTTTGGCCTGAAATGTTGACTGCTTATTCCTTTCCATAGATGCTGCCAGACCTGCTGAGATCCTAGAGAGAATGTGAATACCTCTGCTCAATGTCCAATTATATTTCTCCCAACTTCTATCCAGTAGATAGCAAGGATCACTTAAAAATGTGAGTTTTAATATCCTTACTAAGAAACTGTGAAGAACTTGTTTTGAATGTTTACAGAAGGTCATTGCTATTGCAAGTGAACTCTCCTATGGGTAAATTGCAAAAGGCATTATGTTGCCATTTCACAATGGGCAAGACTCCTGCCAAAGCTCATTGCTTCATAACATATGCAAAATACATTTTTACATGGTTTACATTTGAAGACTTTTTTTCTGTCAAGCCCCTTTCTTGGCATAGATGATAAATTCCTTTTGATTTATACCTAAGTCTATTGTTAATCAGACCACAAATGAACCAGTAAAATAACTACTATATTTACGAAAACAGGTAAGAGGCTTACCACTGTATGACTAATTATTTACCTATGTCTCCAAGCAGACTTACACCATTACATGGCAAGTCAGTTGTATTGTGAGTAATCTTGATTAGACTGGATGAGTCAATAGTAAAGCAGCTTGATAACCTCCATTCGAATCTGAGGGCTTTGTTGATATTCTGTTGGGCCCGGGATATTTTCCCTTTCCACCACTGGTGGACCCTGACTGCAGTGTATGTTTTCCATAAAATGCATCACAGCTCATCTTTTTACAGTCTATATCATCCTTCTCAGTAGGCGCACCTATAGTTACCCATGTCCATTCAGTGGAACTTTAGACATTCAGTACAAAGAATGCTTCTTCTGTTCTTTGCTGAGGAAACATTAGGAAGTTGATATGGTCAGGTCATGTGCAGCATGAAGCCTTGGTGAGTCAAGAAACTAATTTTAACATAGTTGAGAGATGAGAGACTACAGTGGTTGGAATCTGGAGCAATAAGTAATCTGCTGGAAGAACGCAATGGGTCATGTACCATCTGTATGAGAGGTGAATTGTTGTTGGATCAGATCCTGCATCAAGACCAATGCTAATCTTGATCAGAAACTTCAGTAATTTGTTTCCCCCAACAGAGGCTGTGAGACACTTTGAGTTTCTCCATCCGAATATTTGTTCCTCTGACAATACGGATATGCAACGAATCATAAATGGTCAAAGGTGGAGGGTTCAATATCTCTTGTTAACTTCTATCATGGAAAAAGTCGTTACTATAGAATGCATCTGGTGATTCAACATGATGTGAATGTAAGGTCAACCACAAACCCAACATGATGAGGAATTATTCCTTTTGATAAGGTCTTGAAATTTTCTACTTGATATGGATATTTGCTCTATACCAGAGTATGAGAAAACTGATTGGAAATATTGAAGGTATCTTAGTCCTGATTTTAGCCTAAGATGAGTGTGGAACTTGAGCTGTTTAAGTTATAAATTACACATTCCATTCCATAGTGGGGATCGTGGTGTGAGATGCAAACTGTTTTAACTGCAGGGTTTAACATAAATAAAGCAGATCAATTCCAGGAACAGTTTTATGGACTAATTGTAAGACTGATTAGCAGAATCTGGTCAAATGGCCTTGTACATCACAATCACATGGTAATAGCTTAAAGCTATTACTGAACAAGTCTGGCAGACTTGAGAGACAGATGCAAAACCGGGGTTGGGAAGATCCCAGAACTCCTTGTGGTGTCTTCAAGGAACCACTCCGAAACCTCCTGGCCAAAATAATTTAGTCACAGTCTCTTCTAACCACAGGTCCTACTTGTCAGGATTTAACATTTGGGAATGGCATCGTGATGACTATCTAAAAGCTTTGGGCCTTAATGATAACATTGGAATAATGCCTTTACTTGCTTGATGCTGGAGGTATAGCACACCTTGAAATCTCTGAAGGTATAATTGAATGGAAGCACTGGAGCCCCATGTTGATAAGTAGACTATTCTGAACCTTTTCGGTGAACCACCTTTGCTGGACATTAACACTGACCCCCTAGCACCTATAAAATTAATACAATATACCTGTATTCTTAAGGACATGAATGAGCCATGTTAAAACTGTCTTTCTCTCCTGTAAATATTGCTCCCTATAATATGAGAACATTTGAATAAAATTATTTTCCAGGTTATTTTTAAATGTGTGATGAAATTGATGGGTGTTCATTGCTACTTCTTCCCCTAAAAGTGTTTTAACAACATAATCCAATATACCAACAGAGTTTAACAGGGAAAATAAAACATTTTCATGTTCTGAAGTGTTCTGAGGTACATTTTAGCTGACTTATCGTTGTGAGGAAGTTGTTGTGAGGTGTAAATAAATTCATTCATTTACTCATCAGGGATTAAAGATCTGGTGTAAAGCAAACCTAGGTAAGAACACTCTGCTACCTAAAGAAGAAAATAAACACTTGTTCAAAGCACAGACATTTTATCTGTTTGCATGGACCTCTCTATAGGCAGAAAATCCATTCTCTTGTCTTCATGGATATAATGGATCATATTCAGCTGTTTTTATTTGATATCATTGTTTTAACTTGAAGTATTTACTGGATAAATTTCACATCATCTATGATATCTAAACATACAACAAAATCAGAATACAATTTATATTTTTAAAGAGAAGTCTTCTATTGCTTTTTTTGAATATACCTGTAGTCAGTTTATCAGATACAGGAGAGTTTGTTGCAGTGATATTACCATTTGGAAAGGGATCGAATTTCTTATAATTTGTTTTGGTTCAGTTGTGACTTGAAGTAGACCATAAGACATAGAAGCAAAATTAGGCCATTTGGCCCATCGAGAATGATTGACTATTTCTGGATTAAACAGAGAAAATTTTTGGTCACCTCCTCCTACAGCAGCCAAAATCAGCCCTTATCTTGTGTTGGAAAAGCCTGACCTCAGTGATTGGAAAGATGTTGGAGTTGATTGTTAAGGGTGTGGTTTCAGTCAAATTGGAATCTCATGATGAAACAAGCCAACATCAGCATGGTTTCCTTGAGGGAAAATCTTGCTTGACAAATCTCTTAGACTACTTCGACAAAATAACAAGCAAGATACAAGTGGATGTGGTGTACTTGAATTTTCAGAAGGCCTTTGACAGGGTGCCACACATGAGACTGCTTAACAAGATAAGAGCCCATGGTATTACAAGAGAGATGCTAGCATGGATAGAGCATTTGATGATTGGCAGGAGGCAAAGAGTGGGAATAAAGGGAGCCTTTTCTGATTGGCTGCCAGTGACTAGAGGTGTTCTGCAGGGGTCGGTGTGGGGACTGCTTCTTTTTATGTTGTACTTCAATGACTTGGATGATGGAATTGATGGCTCTGTGGCCAAGTTTGTGGATGATACAAAGATAGGTAGAGGGGCATGGAGGATGCAGAAGGACTTGGTCAGATTAGGAGAATCAGTAAAGAACTGGAAAATGGACTTTGGTAGAAAGAATAATGGCATAGACTATTTTCTAAATGAGAAAGTTTTAAAAATCCAAGGTGCAAAGGGACTTGGGAGTCCTTGTGCAGGATTCTCTAAAGGTTAATTTACAGGTTGAGTTGGTGGTGAGGAAGGCAAATGCAATGTTAGCATTCATTTTGAGAAGACTAGAATATAAAAGAAAGGATGTAATTCTGAGGCTTTATAATGTACTGGTGAGGCCTCGGAGCATTGTCAGCAGTTTTGGGCACCTTATTTAAAAAAGGATATGCTGACATTGGAGAGGGTTCAGAGGATGTTCATGAGAATGCATCCGGGAATGAAAGGCTTATCGTATGAGGAGTGATTGATAGCTCTGGGCCTTTACTTGCTGGAATTTAAAACCTATTGAGTATTGAAAAGCCTAGATAGAGTGGATGTCGGGAGGATGTTTCCTATAGTGGGGGAGTATAGGACCAGAGGGCACAATCTCAGAACAGAGGGATGTCCATTTAGAATGGAGATGAGCAGGAATTATTTTAGCCAGAAGGTGGTAAATCTGTGGAATTCATTGCCACAGGTGGTAGTGGAGGCCAAATGATTGGGTGTATTTAAGACAGAGGTTGATACACTCAGTTCTTGATTAGTCAGGGGACTAGGCAAGAGTATAGGGTTGAGAGGGAAATGGATCAGCCAAGATCAAATGGCAGAGCAGAGTTGATGGGCCAAATTGCCTAATTTTGCTCCGATGTATTATGGTCTTATGGAATTGTAGTTATTGTTAGAACATTCACTATTACTCCAATTCTCCACATGACCTTGGGTATTGAAAACTATAACAATTTAGGACAAGACTTAGTTATGCATCCTCAACATTAGTCCTCAAAGGCCATGATTCAGAGTTTGAATGTAACCAAGACCAAGAACAGTATTGACCAAGACCAAGAGCAGTATTGTCCAAGCTTTCCTTTGAATTATAAACCATGTAGGTCTATATGTTGCTTATGCATTATTGTTGAGTTAACATAGAATTGTCTACCTATCAGCATTGTAAGGCTATTGACATCAGAAGAATTGTAATTCAAGGGGAATACCTGCTATCATTTTATCAGGTCAGTAGAATAAGGCACAACCATACTTTCCTGTTATTGTTTATGTATATTTTTAAATATTACCTTAATCTTAGACAACCTACTTTTCAATCATTATCTGTTGTAACTAAAATTTAGAATTGGCTCCTTGCTAGATTAAATAATATTGATTCAGGAACTTGTCTCACATCTGAAGTAACAACTAATTTACAACAGATTTGTCTGGCGATTCTTTGAGGTTCTGCCACTGATGTTTAGCATTAGCTTGTTTACATGTCACCGGCAAGCTCACAGGACTTTGTTAAGAGTCTGTTGACATAGGATAATCCACCTTGTCTGCTCTCATGACTTGGACTCTGGAATCCAGAGAGCTGATAGCTACTCAGGGCTGTCTGTGTTTGGCTAGAAATCCCCTGAATCCGATGTTAGATCCTTAAAAACACGAGAGGGCACAGTTTTAAGGCGCTTGGAAGTAGGTACAGAGGAGATGTCATGGGGTAAGCTCTTTTACACAGAGAGTGGTGACTGTGTGGAATAGGCTGCCGGCGACAATGGTAGAGGTGGATATGATAGGGTCTTTTAAGAGACTCCTGGATAGGTACATGGAGCTTAGAAAAATGGAGGGCTATAGGTAACCCTAGGTAATTTCTAAAGTAAGTACATGTTCAACACAGCATTGTGGGCTGAGGGGCCTGTACTGTGCTGTAGGTTTTCTATGTTTCTATATCCTTATTGGAGTAATAACAGATGAATGTATTGATTATTATCTCCCCAAAGGAGTTGGAATCCGCCAGTGAAATACCCTTATTTAAAAAGTATTTGGAGTGAAACAGTGAAACTATGCCCAAATTAGCATAGTATCTACCTTTTGAAAATATATATTAGAATCTGTTATTAAGGATGTATTAGCAGAACATTTAGAAGTCATAATCTGAGTCAGTATGACTTCTTGATGGAAAGTCATGCCTGACAATTTTTTTTGAAGAAGTATCAACTAGAATAGATAAAGTGTAAATCCCCTTCAGAAGGGATTAATAGCATCTATTTATGATATAATTATGAAATTACAGCCAGATTTATCTGATAAAATTAAAAATGAATGGGAAAGGGAACTTCAACTCTGCCTACCTATAGAGACATGGGATAACATTCTTCAATTAGTTAATTCTTCCTCTATATGTACCAAACATCCGCTAATACAATTTAAAGTAGTGCATAGGGCCCATATGTCTAAAGATAAATTAGCCCATTTTTTATTCCCATATATACACTATTTGTGAGAGATGTCACTCTGAGGTGGCTTCCTTAACCCATATGTTTTGGTCCTGTCCTCTTTTGGAAAAATTCTGGAAAGATATTTTTGATATTATCTCAACAGTTTTACGCTTTGATTTACAACCCCATCCTATTACGGCAATTTTTGGTTTGCCAATGGTAGAACATAGATTTTTATCCCCTTCAGCCTGTCGGATGATCGCATTTGTTACTTTAATGGCCAGAAGATCCATTTTATTGAACTGGAAGGAGACCAATCCTCCTACCACATTTCAATGGTTTTCCCAAACTATATCATGTTTAAATTTAGAAAAAATCAGAAGTGACATTTTTGATCCTTCGGTTAAATTTGAAGAGACTTGGAAACCATTTATTCAACATTTTCATATGATGTAATTTGACCTTTCCAAATCCTTCTTATTAACTTAAAATATATGAATAGAGGAGTGGAGTTGACGACATTATTGAATGTGTTCGATTTAAGATATTGGCCTAGCCTTGTTTTGTTCCGTTTGCTTTTTTTTTGGTTTAGTATTTAGTTTTTTTTGTTTTTTTGGGGGGTTTTCTTTGTATTTTTTCTTTTTATTTCTTTTTTCTCTATGATTAATTATACTAAGAGTTTGGAAGTCTATTATACCTGTATTATTTGAAATCTTTTTTGTACATGCTTATCAACAATAAGATTATTCCAATCTCTCTGTATCAATATTGTTATTCTGTTTATAATAAACAGATTTAAAAAGAAAGAATAGATAAAGTGGTGAACCAGTAGATATAATACATGTGTTTCAAAAGGCCTTCAACATGTTCCACGCAACAAGTTACTTCTTGGGATAAGATTTATGGTGTTGGAGATGATACATTATCATGGTTAGAGGACTGGTTAACTGGCAGGAAACAATTATTAGGGATGGGGATGAGGGCATTTTCAGGTTAAAACTTGTAACCAGTGGGATTCCACACAGGGAACATGGGAATGCAAGTGTCCTGCAGCCAAGCTTGCTGATGATACAAAGGTTGTGTGAAAGCAGGTTGTAAGGGAGCTACAGATAGTTCACAGGTATATCAATAGGCTGTGTGCAGGCGAAAAAAGTCACAAATGGAATCTAATGTGAGAAGAATGATATATATAAAAAAAGCCTGTTATTTAAAAGAAAAAAGACCACAGAAAACCGTAGAACAAAAGGCAATTTGGGACTGCTTGTATAGAAAATACAAAAAGTGAGCATCCAGGTGCAGCAGGTAATCAGCAAAGCTAATGGAATGCTGGCTTTTATTTCAAGGGGTTTGGAGTACAAGAGAAGTCTTACTACAACAGTAGAAGGCATTAGTGAGACCAATTCTAGAGTATCGGGTTCAGTTTTGATCCCTTTATTTAAAAAAATATATATTATCATTGAAGACAGTTCAGAGAACCAACATGAGGTTGAAAGTTGAAGTTTGGTGGGTTTGTTTTGTAAGAAAAGATTGAACAGGTTTGCTTCATACTCACTGGAGTTTAGAAGAATGAGAGTGGGGTTTGATGGTATAAACACTTCCAGGATGTTTCCACTTGTGGGAGAATCTATAACCAGAGGACATACAGTAGTGTCAGGATAATTTAAAACTGAGATGAAGAAGCATTACCTCAGTAAAAAGATTGTGAATCTTTGGAATTCCTTGCTCTAGAAATCTATGGAGAGTTATGGATAGAGGGCAGGAAAGTGGATCTTATGGCACCACAGGCTAACAAGGCCAATAAGCCTACCCTTCCTCCAAGTTTGCATGGTCTTATAGTCTTATTCATTATTCTTCAGTTGAAACCTTTAGTTTCCTTTGCTGATTATAGGCAGTTCTACATTGCTGAGCTTATGTAATTATTTTAATTTACTTCCAGCTATATATCTTAGCTTGACTATTTGTATGCCTTCCTGATTTATATTGTAAAGATAAAATTCAGAAACTTACTGCAGTAATACTGTAAATATTATTACAGCTAAACAAGGATAAAGTTGAATTGGAGTCATTATATCATAAAGGTGTAATGTTAAAAGCATGCTTGAGCCTTACTGAATATTCACTAACATAATTGGAGGGCAATGTTGGAAGATATTCAAAAATGTTACTGTCTTTAATTTATAATCTCTCACGTTCACTAAATATGTCTTCCTGATTCATGGCTGCCTTGCATTTTTTATAGGTAATTGTGTAACTTCATGTTTGTACAAGACTTTATGATGTGCATGAGTAGTATCATGTGTGCACTGTGCAATTTAATGATGCATGTAAAAGCTATAATAATCACAATTTTTGGTTAGTGGCAAGTACCATCTCCAGAATGTTTACTTTCGCATAGACTTAATTATTTTTAACTAGCATATAGGAGTTGTCAGATGAAAGAAAGAAGAACTTAATGAAACATCAGGCCGATCCAGCAAAACTTGGCTTGGGTCCATTACAAATCCAAATGTTGGTGGTGGAACCAACAATGCTTGAAACTACTCACTGAAGACTGAGCTGAAAATGGACAGTGAACTTGATCTAAATGATAAATAAAAGTTGGTTGTGTATTTGACCTTCAGAGAGTGTTTATTTGAAGATACAGTTACAAATTTGGATATACACTCTTGCCAGTTTCAGTCCTTGGGTACATCCTGAAACTGAGAGTGTTGGGAGAACAAAGGGGGAGGGAACATTGACTCAGACCATGAGAGGCCTGCGTCGGGCATTTTCATGCCTTACAAGGCGCAGATTGGAAGTCTGTGTGGGGCGCCACTCCTTGCACAGACTAGAGCAATGTGTGATTAAATACCTTGCTCAAGGGCACAAACACGCTGCCACAGCTGAGGCTCAAACTAGCAACCTTGTGATAACTAGACAAACGCCTTAACCACTTGGCCACATGCCCAACACATAGTCATAGTCATACTTTATTGATCCCGAGGGCAATTGATTTTCATTACAGTTGCCCCAACCAAGAATAGAGTATAAATATAGCAATATAAAACCATAAATAATTAAATAGTAATATGTAAATTATGCCAGGAAATAAGTCCAGGAAGAAAATACTTGGACCAACAAAGGCATTCAGTAGTCCTGTAGATCTGCCTTTCCTTGTGCCAGCAAATGGTAGGCAAACAAGGAGAATATCTCTTACTTAAGCCATAGGAAGCCCTTCTAATATTGATCAACTCCTGTCTCCTGGAAATGATCGCAGTTTCTACTGAAACTCAATTTAAGTAATGACAATGAGTGGGGAACTCCCAAAGAAGATCATGCACAAGTTGCTGATGTGGAAAGGTGGTATGCTGATTCTGAATAACAATTCTGGAAATCTAATCAGAAGTTGACTTAGAAGCCGTAGTAAAATTGCCATGAAATACAACAGCCAGATTCTTTTTTCCTCCCATGGATTAACATTATTCTTTCCAAGACCATTATTATCCATTACTAACCTCTGACATGAATAGAAATGAACAGGAAACGATCACTGCCAACAATGTGTTCAGTAGTATGTATTTACAGGATGAAAAGCTTTTTATAAAGCAGATTTCTATTTACAGTTTCTCATGTGTCTTGCCAAAGTTGCTTATACTACAGTGTGATTTTTGTTTTGATCATTATTCTTCCATTTAATGATGTTATTTGAGTGGACAGTTGAAAAAAATTGATAAAAGATGATTATTTTTACAAATAGAAAGAAATTCATGCAGTGGCTTTTTGATCTATGGTGCCTTCAGCTTTGTTAGGCGGTGTTCAATTTCATAAACAAACTGTAACCACAAAGTGAATCTTTATAGTAAAACATCAAATCTTGCTTTAGATATTGCTTTCTGTAGTTTTAAACAGAATGCCCACTGCTGCTATTGTAATATACTTCTGTGAATCTTTGTTTGAAATTGGCTTTTTAGCTGAATATGGGATTAAAATCTACAGCTTTTTGGAACAACAAACAAAGGTGCAATCTTAAGCAAAACACACATAAAGGTGATGCTTCCTGTTCTTATTTCATTAATTGTAAATAGATACGAAGATAGAGCAACCAAGAGTAGCTCTACAACGCAAGATTTTTGTTTTGCTTTTTTGGTAGCCATGTGATCTACCTTATTATTAGTGGTAACTGGTAAGTTACTGCCATGCAGCATACTGATACTGGTTAGGAACATAATTATCATTTTTACTCGAGAGGAAGAGAGTAGGAATTCAGTCCTAGCTCCTTATTATGGAGTTGGCTGTAACAAAGGAATATTCTGTGTATTTATTTCAAGTTCCATATAACATAGAATAGTACAGCACATTACAGGCCCTTCAGCCCACAATATTTTTCTGACCCTCAAACCCTGCCTCCCATATAACCCCCCCCACCTTAAATTCCTCCATATACCTGTCTAGTAGTCTCTTAAACATCACGAGTGTATCTGCCTCCACCACTGACTCAGGCAGTGCATTCCACGCACCAACCACTCTCTGATTAAAAAACCTTCCTCTAACATCCCCCTTGAACTTCCCACCCCTTACCTTAAAGCCATGTCCTCTTGTATTGAGCAGTGGTGCCCTGGGGAAGAGGTGTTGGCTATCCACTCTATCTATTCCTCTTATTATCTTGTACACCTCTATCATGTCTCCTCTCATCCTCCTTCTCTCCAAAGAGTAAAGCCCTAGCTCTCTTAATCTCTGATCATAATGCATACTCTCTAAACCAGGCAGCATCCTGGTAAATCTCCTCTGTACCCTTTCCAATGCTTCCACATCCTTCCTATAGTGAGGCAACCAGAACTGGACACAGTACTCCAATTGTGGCCTAACCAGAGTTTTATAGAGCTGCACCATTACATCGCAACTCTTAAACTTTATCCCTCGACTTATAGAAGCTAACGCCCAACCCCATAAGCTTTCTTAACTACCCTATCTATCTGTGAGGCAACTTTCAGGGATCTGTGGACATGTACCCCGAGATCCCTCTGCTCCTCCACACTACCAAGTATCCTGCCATTTACTTTGTACTCTGCCTTGGAGTTTGTCCTTCCAAAGTGTACCACCTCACCCTTCTCTGGGTTGAACTCCATCTGCCACTTCTCAGCCCACTTCTGCATCCTATCAATGTCTCTCTGCAAACTTTGACAGTTCTCTACACTATCCACAACACCACCAACCTTTGTGTTGTCTGCAAGCTTACCAACCCACCCTTCTACCCCCACATCCAGGTCGTTAATAAAAATCACAAGAAGTAGAGGTCCCAGAACAGATCCTTGTAGGACACCACTCGTCACAATCCCCTAATCTGAATGTACTCCCTCCACCACCACCCTCTGCCTTCTGCAGGCAAGCCAATTCTGAATCCATCTGGCCAAACTTCCCTGGATCCCATGCCTTCTGACTTTCTGAATAAGCCTATCATGTGGAACCTCGTCAAATGTCTTACTAAAATCCATATAGATCACATCCACTGCACTACCCTCATCTCTATGCCTGGTCACCTACTCAAAGAACTCTATCAGTCTTGTTAGACACGAACTGCCCTTCACAAAGCCATGCTGACTGTCCCTGATCAGACCATGATTCTCTAAATGCCCAGAGATCCTATCTCTAAGAATCTTTTCCAACAGCTTTCCCACCACAGACGTAAGGCTCACTGGTCTATAATTACCCGGACTCTTCCCTACTACCTTTTTTGAACAAGGGGACAACATTCGCCTCCCTCCAATCCTCTGGTACCATTCCCATAGTCAACGAGGACATAAAGATCCTAACCAAAGGCTCAGCAATCTCTTCCATCGCCTCATGGAGCAGCCTGAGGAATATTCCGTCAGGCCCCAGGGACTTATCCGTCCTAATGTATTTTAACAACTCCAACACCTGCTCTCCCTTAATATCAACATGCTCCAGAACATCAACCTCACTCATATTGTCCTCACCGTCATCAAGTTCCTTCTCATTGGTGAACACAGTACCGAAGAGAAGTATTCATTGAGGACCTCACTCACTTCCACAGCTTCCAGGCACATCTTGCCACCTTTATCTCTAATTGGTCCTACCTTCACTCCTGTCATCCTTTTTTTTCTTCACATAATTGAAGAATTCCTTGGGGTTTTCCTTTACGCTACTCGCCAAGGCCTTCTCATGCCCCCTTCTTGCTCTTCTCAGCCCCTTCTTAAGCTCCTTTCTTGCTTCCCTATATTCCTCAATAGACCCATTTGATCCTTGCTTCCTAAATCTCATGTATGCTGCCTTCTTCCACCTGACTAGATTTTCCACCTCACTTGTCACCCAGGGTTCCTTCACCCTACCATTCTTTATCTTCCTCACTGGGACAAATTTATCCCTAACTTCCTGCAAGAGATCTCTAACAACTCCAACATAAATGTTTATTAAACAAATGATCTCACAGCTGTAGTTGTGTTCTCCTTTTCAATGTGGGCATAGAAGGTGTTGAGTTCATCTGGTAGTGAAGCATCGCTGCCATTCTGCTATTGGCTTTCGCTTTGTGGGAAGTGATGTCTTGCAAAACCTGCCAGACTTGTCGTGCATTCGATGTCACCTCCAACCTTGTTCGAAATTGTCTCTTTGCCCTTGAAATAGACCTCCGCAAATCATACCTGGTTTTCTGGTCCATTATTAAGGTCCTCCAGTACCCAGGGCATGCCCTTTTCTTGCTGTTGCCATCGGGTAGGAGGTACAGAATCCTGAAGGCACACACTCAGCGAACCAGGAACAGCTTTTTCCCCTCTGCCATCTGATTCCTAAATGGACATTGAACCCTTGGACACGACGTCACTTTTTTAATATATAGTATTTCTGATTTTTGCACGTTTTAATCTATTCAATATATGCATACCCTAATTGATTTAGTTATTTATTATTATTATATTTTGTTCTTTTTCTTCTATATTATGTATTGCATTGAACTGCTGCTGCTAAGTTAACAAATTTCATGTGACATGCTGGTGATAATAGTCCAGATTCTGATTCTGAGCAGATAGTATTCCCTGGAATCAAAATGGAGCAGGGGTTTTATTTTACCTGGAATGGATTGCTGCTTTCTTTAGATAAAATATGCAAGATAAAATGTCTGCTGTGCTTGAAATCAGTGAATCAGGATTTAAGGAGGTGGAAGCAATCTCAACTCTAGCTTCTAGTCCCTTTGTTGGTTGTTGATCTCTCTAATTTTATTTCATTCATCAACATTCATATTAGCGCTGGAAACTGAACATTCCTCTTTTTGCTTCTTTGTGAGGCAGGAGTATGAGAACAACGGTGCAAATTAGGCTCAGAACTCAACATTTTTCAGCCTCATTCTCCTTCCCACCTCTACTTGGGCATTGGCTTTAACTATCAGTATTCAATGAAGTCAAGTGCTATTAGAAATCCAGTGTCAGGTATGCTTGCAAATATAAGGCATAGTTTGGTTGCATCATCATCTGGTACAGAAATCCTAGTGTAAAAAGTTGTAGAGGGTAGTGGACTTTGCAAAATGCATTATGGACACCCTCTCCCAACTATCGGTTGTTTCTCTATGAGGCGTTGCCTCAAGAAGGCAACGTCTACCATCAAAGATGCCCACCATTCCATCCAGGCCATCTTCTCACAGGTAGAAGCTTGAAGACCCACACCACCAGATTCAAGAACAGCTATTGTACTTCCCTTCAGTTATTTTGCTCTTGACCAAATTATTACCTCAGCATAGTAACACCATGACTATTTTGACCATTTTGTACTAAAATAGATTTTGATTGCTTTTTTCTTTCACATTGTGTTCTTCCTTTCGCGTTGTGTTCTTTCTTGTAAAAATTGTGCATAATTTAATTGCGTATAATTAATTAATGCTTATGTTTTTCTTCTGAATGCTGCATATCTGATACCATGTGCCTGTGACGCTGTGGCAATTAAGTTTTCTTGTGGGTTACATGTGCTTGTGTCTATGACAACAAACTCAACTTTGACTTTGAGCAATCATAAGATCAGATGAACCAGAATATTTACCTGTAGCCAGCTTTCCTCTGTTTAAATAATGAGATGGAATCAGGGAGCTCCGTTGTAACTCGATTTTCTCGGTATTTGATGTGCCAGGATAATCCAGTAAGTTCAACAAACTTTTCATTAACATCCTCACCAACTTCAGATATACATCAGACTAAATTTAACATGTTTCAAGACTTGTGGAGGAGTAGCTGAATAAGTATGAGAAAAAGCATGGCAATCATTTATCCTGCAGATGTTCATAAGCTTTGTGCAACACACTTCAAAGTTGCTGGTGAACGCAGCAGGCCAGGCAGCATCTCCAGGAAGAGGTACAGTCGACGTTTTGGGCCGAGACCCTTCGTCAGGACTAACTGAAGGAAGAGCTAGTAAGAGATTTGAAGGTGGGAGGGGGAGATCCAAAATGATAGGAGAAGACAGGAGGGGGAGGGATGGAGCCAAGAGCTGGACGGGTGATTGGCAAAAGGGATATGAGAGGATCATGGGACAGGAGGCCCAGGGAGAAGGAAAGGGGGGAGGGGGGAAAACCCAGAGGATGGGCAAAGGGTATAGACAGAGGGAGAAAAAGGAGAGAGAGAGAGAAAGAATGTGTGTATAAAATAAATAACGGATGGGCTACGAGGGGGCGGAGGAGCATTAGTGGAAGTTAGAGAAGTTAATGTTCATGCCATCAGTTTGGAGTATTACGAATCTCTTACTAGCTCGTCCTTCAGTTAGTCCTGATGAAGGGTTTCGGCCCGAAATGTCGACTGTACCTCTTCCTGGAGATGCTGCCTGCCCTGCTGCGTTCACCAGCAACTTTGATGTGTGTTGCTTGAATTTCCAGCATCTGCAGAATTCCCTGTGTTTACGTTCATAAGCTTTGTGGTGATTTCATGTGATCACACCTCTGAAATGACCTCCTCATGCAGCTAGCATTTCTCACTCTGTTTATGGGTGACACAGACCAGCAGAGGTCTGATTTTGTGAATGTATAATGAAATTATAAAGGTGACCAGGACCTCTTAAATGTGCATTGTAGTTGTGGCAAGAGCTTATTGGAACTGAATGGGTGTTGCAAAACAATGTAAAATACCTGGACAGTTAAAGCAACAAGCACCAACATACTCAAGCATGGCACTGGAGAATACACGAGGTATGTATCTCCAGGTAGACAGCAAATCATCTAGATGCACATCAATGTAGTGAGAAGCAACAGCAGCAAAGGTCAACGCAAAGAATGTCCTTTATTCAATGCGGATGTAGAGCAGTAAAGAACAGTAAGATTTTGCCTGAGATTTAAGATGAGTTCTTATTGAACCACCTCATTGTAAAGACTAGCTTTATTTGTCACATGTACATCAAAACATACAGTGAAATGTCATTTATGTCTAATCAAATTAGCAAGGATTATGCTGAGCAGCCTGCAAATGTCACCCTGCTTCTGGCACCAACACAGCATGTCCACAACTTACTAACCCTAACCAAACATCTTTGGAATATGGGAGGAAAATGAAGCTATTAGAGGAAATCCATGCAGTCATGGAGAGAACTGTCAGGGTAATGGGGCAGGGATCCAATCGCAGACCCAGTACTGTGCACACAGTGATATTAATTGAGCAACAAATCCCGAGGTGCAAACAAAGTCAGTGTCAAAGTTCAGGCAGAGGTAAAAACATCCAGAGAAATCCAAAAACCAGAATTGGGAAACAGGCAGAGTTAATATTCAGACTGACAGAGTACAGATACAAATGCTGGAAAGGCTCAGGAAAATTCACTGGCACAATCTGGCAACAAATAGGTGAAAACACAGGACTAAAATACACGGAGCAATAAACAGAGAGGCAGATGATAGGTGGAGCACAATGAGACACAAGTGGCAGCAAAACAGGTAATAATGAGAAACAGGTGAGAGACAGAGTACTCAGTAATACAGGGGCTGGAGTAGAGCAGGAGTAGAGCAGGAGTGGAGACAGGAGCACATGGCAATGCAAAACCACAGACTGACAGCTAGGGGGAAACACACAAAAAAGACAGAGTTGAGCTGGAGTTACTGACATAGAACATACAAATTCCTTACAGACAGCAGAGGGAATCGAACCCCAATCTTTCAGCTGAGAATTTGTACTAAACTACACCACTATTTCTGCCCATCAGTCAGCTTGTTATCCTCTGCCACTCACCCAGTAGATGACTCAGCCCTAACATTCACATGGTTTACTTTTCCTCAAATACTATTGCAAGCTTCACGACCCACAACACACAGTTTGCACAAGATATTCAGCTCTGCCAGCTGTGCCACTCAATCACACCACAAGACATTCATTGTCACTTCCCTTTCTTATAGGAGAAGGTGGTGTAGAACAGGTGACAGGAATAAAATAAAAACAAAGGAAGACAAGCATACTTTAACAAATGTGTGATATCTACCATCATGCGGAAGGGTAAATGGTACACAAAGTATTTCCATGGAAAGACTATTCATCCCAGTTCTTCATCACATTTTGATAATCAAGCTTCAGAAGGTGTAGGCCCACACTTCTTACTTGCTATTTCCCCCCTCACCACAAAATGTTTCTTATTTGCTGTTTATACTTGATATCTAAGAACTAAATTTGTCCAGCTGTTGGTGGAGAAGCAATCAGGTGGGACGATAGGAGGCACTCTTAATTGACCTCGTGTGACTCCACCAGGTAAGATGCTGCCACTGTGTCATGGCATATGTTCGAGGAAGGTATAGCAGAGGTTTCTGCAGACACTGACCTCAAGAGCATGTGGACAACAGCTGGGAGAAAGGTTATTGGAGGGAAAGGTGTGGAAAGGCTAGCACAACTGCCAGCTTGCTGGAGGGCCAGGATACATGCTAGGTCTGCAGCAGAACAAGTAGGTAAGGATTTTGATGCAGTCATCAAAAGACAATGACTGTTCGGATTGTACAACCATCTGCTGTGTTTCTGTCAGGAAGCCTGCATTTAAGCTCAAGGAGCACAGATGTTTCAAGAGCTTGGGATCCATTTTTGGAAAGATGGACCTGCTTGAACTGGTAGGTCAGAATATCTGTTTCTCTGCTGTTCAATGCTGTGTATGTGTGGAACACCTATTGGTTCCAGCGTGGAACAATTTCCTATTGCCAATATCTTTGCTTTTTTTTTGCAGCTTCCACCAAAGGACCTTCTGGTGTTTTTCAACACTCTATCGACCTATCCTACAGCAATTGACCAGGATTGACAAGGTGCCATGTTTAGAGAGTGGCATTGGCTGCACAGGGAGAAAAAGAAATGTTAATTTTCATGTACTCATTTCTTCCACTCTCCAATGCCCTTGCTTCTGCCTGTCAGCTAGCCAAGCAAGAATGTAGCAGCTGAGACCTTGATGGTGCAACCAGAAGCCAAAACTCATTGGTCAAAAGCTTCTTGAAGTCACCTTCCAATACCATCTGCAGCCACTAAGACAAAGAGTCAGAATCTCCCACTAACCATTGTGCAACCACAGAATCAGAGTCAAAGTCAAAGTACATTTATTATCAATGCAGAAGGGAGGTTTGAAGTCCTTTTTTCCTTGGAGCGACAGAGAATGAGAGGTGACCTGATAGAGGGGTATAAGATGATGAGAGGCATTGATTGTGTGGATAGTCAGAGGCTTTTTCCCAGGGTGGAAATGGATAGCACGAGAGGGCATAGTTTTAAGGTGCTTGGAAGCAGGTACAGAGGACACGTCAGCGGTAAGTTTTTAACACAGAGAGTGGTGAGTGTGTGGAACGGGCTGCTGGTGACGGTGGTGGAGGCGGATACGATAGGGTCTTTTAAGAGACTCCAGGACATGTATATGGAGCTTCGAGAAATAGAGGGCTATGGGTAACCATAGGTAATTTCTCAGGTAAGGACATGTTCAGAACTGTTTTGTGGGCCGAATGGCCTGTATTGTGCTGTAGGTTTTCTATGTTTCTCTGTGTTTCTTTGTATGTATATGTCACCTTGGTTCCAAGGTTGTCAAGCCGAGGAGTGGTAGTGGGGAACAAGCTCCCACTACCTAAAAGTGCTCCTCGTGGCATGCGCCTCAAATAACCTCTGACAACCAAGTCCAACTCCTGGCCTTCTCATGTGGCTTAGCCTCTATGCCCAGCGGAACTGCTTCCACTGACAAGAGAAGGGGCGAAGGCGGGTCCTGGCGCCTTAAGACCAGTGCTTCGGGTAGATGGAGCTCGTCAGCCTGGGAAGGCAGTCCATCTAAGAGAGGGAAAACTCTGATTTCAAACCTCCGCTGCCTTGCGGCCATACCCACTCATGAGAAAGGCTTCGGGAGTAAACTCTGAGGACAAATCCAGAGCTGGAGTCCGTAAGGTTGTCCGACGTTGCCTTCAACCTCGTTCTGGCAACTCCTGCGACGACACTGGTGCCAAGCTGTATCGGCCCTTGCCCTTCCCTTGGACAACATCAGTGCCGTGGAGAGGGGAGACTTGCTGCATGGGCAACTGCCGGTCTTCCATATAACCCTGCCCAGGCCTGCGCCCTGGAGAGGACACTCCAGTGTCACCTCACCATGATGGCACAACACGGAAGACTTTCCAGGTGCAGATCCATGGTCTCGTGAGACTAATGGGAGCCACCACCAGATATGTCACCCATATATTAACTTGAGAATAAAGAAATACAGTGGAATTTATAAAAACTACATGGAAACAATGATTGATAAACTATCAATGTGCAAAGAAGACAAATTTTGCATATAAATAATCAACAAACAAGCAAATAAATAAATAATATGGAGAACATGATTTATAAAGTCCTTGAAAGCGAGTGCAGATTGTGGAGTTAGTTGGGGTGAGTGAAGTTATCTATAGCAGTTTAGGAGTCTGATAGTTTGTGGTAATAACTGTTTCTGAACCCAGTGGTGTGGGACCAAAGGCTCCTGTACCTCCTACGTGATGGTAGTAGTGAGAAGAGTGCCTGGCCTGTATGGTAAGGGTCTTCATGATGGATACTGCTTTCGTGTGGCTGCACTCCTTGTTAAAGTGCTCACTGGTTGGAAGGTCTTTGCCTGTGATAGGAAGGCTGAATCCACCACTTACTGTAGGCTTTTCCATTCCTGTGCATTGGTGGTTCTGTATCAGGCTGTGAAGCAACCAATCAAGATACTCTCCACTGTGCACTTATAGAAGTTTGTCAAAGTTTAGATGACATGCTGAATCTATGCAGATTTCTGAGGAAGTAGGAATTATCCATTCAGCGTTTATACAGACAAGGCACAGATAAGGCAGACAATAATGAAATTCTTGTTTCATTTCTTCCTCCTTCTCCATTTCCTCCTCTTCCTTCTCTTCTTCATGTTCCTGTTCTTCAACTTATGAACTGGTTTCCACATTGGCCAGTAAATGGGATAGCTGAAGGAATGAAAGAACTATAACACCAATCTGGATAACAGGCAGATGTGTAATATGTAGTTTGTGTTTACACATCAATTTCCCCATGAGAGAATGGAATAATTATGTTGAATAAATTTTGGAAGATGTACATTAGGGTCACTCCAACATGAAGGGTGCCCTTTATCAAGGGAAGCTCCTGCTTCTTGTCTTTGGCAGGAAGGAATGAAATGAAGCTGTGTTTCCATGAAAGGCACGGACTTCTAACCTCCCTTCTGCAGCAGACTATTGGATATAAAGATTTAAGGATTTAGTTTTATTTGTCACTTACATATTGAAACAAACAGTGAAGTGCGTTGTTTGTGTCAACAACCAATACAATTTGTGGATGTGCTGGGGGCAGCTTCCATGTTTCCAGCACCAACATAGCATGCCCAAAATTCACTAACTCTATTCCGTACGTCTTTGAAATGTGGGAGGAAAACAGAGCACCTAGAGAAAACCCACGCCGCCATGGGGAGAATGTTCAAGTTCCTAACAGACGGTGGTGGGAATTGAACCCCAATCACTGATGGCATAAGGATTGAGCGAGGTCCTTTCATAAAAAGTTACAGCCATGATCACTTTGACAGCACAAAAAATGTGTTCACTGTGGGTTTTGACCTTAAACTTGTGACTGGCAGTTTAGTATTTTCCAGTGAAGTGAAAGCATTTTATTCATTGACTCTCAAGGAAGTTTGGGTAAAAGAAACTGTCCCCTATTGACCCTGGGCAGATACACCCTCAAGCTGAGTGCCTTTCTCTCTGCACTCTCCCTCTTCCAGCCGCTTACCCTGTTGTGTTTGGTACCTGAGTACTAAACACTCAGAGAATCCGAACAACAAAAAAAAGACGTCAGGACCCAGATAGGGAACTTTCTGCAAACAAGTGAAAATTTAGACATGATTAGCAAGGATTTAAAATGTGTTACTGCCAAAATAAGTAATTCAGCAACTAGCCTGAGACAACTTTAACATTTTCCTGCCCAGTTCTCTTTCTCCATGGTGGGGCTCATCAGCAAAAATGATGAAACTATGTACAGGGAGGAGGTCAAACACCTAGAGAGCTGGTGCAGGGATAACAACTTGATGCTTAATATCACCAACCAAAACCAAGGAGATGATCGTCGATTTCAGACGGTCTCAGCCTGAGCACACACCCCTCAGCATCAGCAGCTCCACAGTGGAGAGAGTGGAAAACATCAAGTTCCTTGGGGTGCAGATCTCGGACAATCTCATCTGGTCCAGGAACACCACTGGGATTGTGAAACGGGCCCAGCAGAGATTGCACTTTCTGAGGAAGCTTAAACAAGCATCACTCCCCACTAGCATCCTAACTATATTCTACAGAGGCATGGTTGAGAGTGTGCTGACCTTTTGCATCACAACCTGGTACTCCAGTTGCAGTGCTGTTGACGAAAAAGCCTTGCAGAGGGTGGTTAGGGGAGCAGAGGAGGTTATTGGTGTCTCCCTACCTTCTGTCCAAGACCTCTTTCAGAGTCGATGCCTCCAGAAGACACGGTACATCATTAAAGACCCCTCACACCCTCTCCAGGAACTGTTTGTTCTTCTGCTATCAGGCAAATGTTACAGGAGCATCAAAACTAAAACCACAAGGCTACTAAACAGCTTCCTCCCACAGGCAGTCAGACTGCTAAATAGCTGCTCCACCTGACTCTGCTTTGGACACTTTTAACTTGCACTGGACACTTATAACTGATTTTAACTGACATGTGGCTGTTGTGTTTTACTATTTATTGTTATGTTTATTATTTAGTGTTGCGTTTGTTATGTTATGATTGCACTGCCCCTGAGAAATGCTGTCTCATTCTGCCCTGCACAGCTGATGTATGGTTAGAATGACAATAAAGTTTTTTGAATCTTGAATATGTCCAGTTGTCCAGGAGATGTTGTAGCAGTTGGAGCAGTGGAGGAGAGGGTGGTGTGGGTTTCATTTAAAAGGCAGCCTCAGATGTCCAGGATTGGCAGAAAGATGGGATTTCACAAAAATGGATCCAGTAGGACGATTAAAGATTTTAGAGTACTGAAAATTGGAGAGTTCAAGGGTGACTTACTGAGGAGTGCATAAGTTTATTTTTACATAGATTGTAAGATTCCCTGTTATGTTGATATAATGCATATTGCAAAAAGAAATATTATAACCATTATTTTCAATTCAGATTTTGAATTAATTTAACAATAAAAGCAATTTTTAATGGTGATAACTGTTCGTAAATTATTCCCATTTTAAGCAGAATCAGCATAAAGCATGATGGCCATCCAACTGTTGCGTGGGTTGAAAATGAAGATGGTTTAAGAGTCAAAGAAAATGCAGTTATTGTAGTACCATTTATCCTCCAGATCTTTACTTCATGAGAGCAATCTTTTGGTTTTATGCTTTGAAATTCCCTCCCTAAATGCCTATACCTCCCTCTCCCTCTCCCTCTCCCTCTCCCTCTCCCTCTCCGTCCATTTCACTTCTCTTAAGTTGCTGCTTAAAATCCACCTCAAGTTTGTCTTTAGTAATCAATTCTATCTTATACAATGTTTTTGGATGCTTTACTAAACTAAAGGCTCTGTATTTGTGCAAGTTGTTGCAGTTTTATTTGCAAAAGCTCAAGTCAGCTTTCTCACTTCCACTATAGACAGTCTTGTAGAACTATAGATTATGTGCATAAATGGGCTTCTGACAAATCTCCATTTAGGTTATGGTGATAGAGCAGGAAATGTTCAAAGGAAATTGCTGTTGAAAATTCAGGAAATGCTGCTGCACTATCTCAAAAAGTCAATGACTCATTCATGTTATTTACTGAGAGTAATCTGCTGTTCCGCCTAGTCTGGATGATCTGGAATTCCAGTCCCATTCATCCGATTGATTTTTAAAGTGATTCAGCTCACTTTTCACAGCTGTAATCTCCAGAAGAATATATATTACAAGACAACTGAGGAAGATATTGAAAAATATTAGCATACCACAAATAATTTTTGTTGGTTCTAATTGTGCACTTTCTTGTAGAAATTATGTGTAAATTATGTTTATGTTTTTCTTCTGAGTGTTGCTTATTGTGATGCTGTTGAAAGTAAGGCTTTCACTGCACATTCTAAACATTGACAGCAGATGCTTTCCAAGAACGGAACCATTGACAACCTTGTTTTTAGCATGTGGTTGCTTTACTGAGGGATTCCCTATATGATGTCAGAGCATAGAATTCTACTCTTCATTTTTGACTATATGACACATCTAGGGGCACCTTTTGCACCTCCAGTAAAGGTACAGATAGTTACTATCAGGGCTTGGATGGTGATGTTCCTTCCTCCTTAGAGAAGATTGCTGATTGATTGCATTGAGTATTAACAGGAGCTTCTGGAATCTCAGTTGTACCATTGGCTCTATATCCTTACAAACACGTTGATAATGAGTATGGTTCTGGATTAATCTAGAAGACATCCAATGCATTCAGTGATTTTATGCTCCAACTCCAGTTCAAGGCAAGAAATGCTTTGTAACTCCAGGGTTCCACAGCTTACCGGAAGACCATCCAGCTTCACTTACTATGGGCAGGAATGTCTGAACATGATACTTTTTGTCTCAGTGGTCCACTGAGTTGCCAGCTTTTGATGCCCCAACATTGTGGGTGCACCAGGAAGAAAGCCAAGATTACAAAGTACAGCACAATAATAGGAAAGGGAATCTCCTGGAAACATTACAACCATCAACTTTTGTGAACATTAAAGCAGGCATTGAAATTTCAGTTTATGTAGGTTTTAGTGTGGCTGCGGGAGCATTTGGTGGACTGAAGAGGAGTAGCCTGCCTACTGTCTACTTACTATGTTGGTTTGGTGAGCAAATGATTCATTATGGTACCAGAGGGACTTCTGAATTACCAACAGCCTTTACTTAAACTTAGTTAAGGTGCAGGTAATTGACATGAACTCATCATCTGATTAACGGACTGAAATAGCACATTAAAAATCTCTTTACTCACAAACTTTAATAGACAGAGACCCAAATCAGTTTTATGTGCAGTGTAAGTCCATTACGTGTTGCTACCTTTTGCAACTTTACTGTGTCATTGTAATTTTTCGGTAAGCTTAATGTCAAGATAAACCATTTCAAATAAATCAAATCAACAATCATATCTTCCTAGCTGCTGTCTGTATCCTAAACTTCACAAGTCCCGTTTACCCAACATTTTTCTATTTGCTTTTCTATATTAAATCAAAGTTCAAATTAAAATTTATTATCAGAGTACATACACGTTGCCACATATAACCCTTAGATTCTTTTTCTGCAGGCATACCTAGCAAATCTATCAATCAGTAACTGTAAACATCAGGAACTGTTAAATGTAAACAATCCGTGCAAATGCAGATATAAATAAATAGCAATAAATAATGAGCATTAAATAACAATATAACAGAGTACTTAAATGAGTGCAACTACCCTCTTTTGTTCAAGAGACTGATATTTGAGGGGTAGTAACCATTCTTGAATCCGGTGGTACAAGTCCTGAGGCACCAATACCTTCTACCTGATGGCAACTGTGAGGAAAGAACATTGCCTGGGTGGTGAGGATCTTTGATGATGGCTGCTGCTCTTCTACGGCATTGTTTCATGTAGATGTGCTCAAGGATTGGGAGGGTTTTACCCATGATGCACTGGGCCAAATCCAGTACCTTTTGTAGGATTTTCTGCTCAAAGGCATTAGTGTTCCCATACTAGGACGTAATGTAGTCAGTCCGAGCAAATTCTCCAGACATCTACAGAACTTTGCCAAGATTGTTTTATGACATGTGGAACCTCTGCAGACTCCTGAGGAAGTAGAAGTGCTGTCGTGCTTTCTTTGTAATAATGGTTATTTGCTGGGTCCAGGGCAGGTCCTCTGAGATAACTCTGGCTTAAAACCTGCATGCTGAGTTTCCCTTCATGGTCTTTTGCCTTCCTAAGTCTGCATTCTATTCCATTTATACAATGTTCCCTTGAAATAATTCTTCATTGTTCTAGCTTCTTGTAATTTTACCACCTCTTACCCACAACCAGTATCACCCTAGCACTGTCATTTGTGTCTTTAATCATTTAGACCCCTTGTTCTGGGATTTACTCCCTAAACCATTTCACTTTTTTTGCTTCAACCCCATTAGCCCCTCCTTAAAGTTCATCACTTTGACTAAGCTTTTGATTACCCCTCCTAATATCTCATTCTCCAGCTTGTATTTGACTATTAATTATATTTCTGTGAATAACATCTGAAGAATGCTGGATTTGGAATGTGTTTTAACCTTAAGGTGTTACTTAAATATAAGCTGCTTTTATTTTATTCGCTCACTATATGTGGAGCTACGAATTAATAATTCAAATTATTTATTTTATGTGTTTTCAAATTTCGTTCTGTCAATTGGAATGCAAATATTGAATAACATTAAGTAATTAACAATTACCTCATTATTCGTCACTGTGCTGCTGTTACAGAACAAAAGATTCCACGATATATGTCAGTGATGATAAACCCGATCTGGTTCAGTTAATAGTTAAATACTATGGAGATGTATTTGGTGATAATGGACTTATTTTTCAGAAAATTTTCAAACTCAGAAACAAATTCAAACTCCCGAGCAGAATCCAGAAAAAGGAACTAAATTCATTTCTAAAAAAAATACTAAGCAATAACCTTAGGAGGTTGCAAGGGAATGTTCAGTAACACTGAAGAAAAGTAAGTATGCCAAAAGCTCACCAGAAACTCAACAAAGAATAAAAAGCATTTAACAGTTACAGCTGGTTGCCAGTTTTACTGAAGCATGAATGACCTGTTACAAACAGATATTTGCAAACCCTGTGTTAAACAAGCAGTAACGAATTGGGAACAAATTAGTGCTGCTGAGCTGGGTCAAAACAATTATACTGTTTTTAAATGCGAGAAATGCTTGACTTCCTAGGATGAAAAGCAGGTGCTACTAACATCACTATAAGAATCATTGCACAAAGTAGCTCTTTGATTCACACTCAGTATGCACTAGCACTTTAATAGCCATGTTTCAACGTAAACAGACACTTAGGGATTTTTCCCATTTAGAATCAGACAAGGAAAGTTTTAATGAAAGAGAAAACTCAAATCAGCTCCAAGCAAAGTAAGTTGTTCTACACTGGATAGAAGAATATTGTATTGCATTATCCTGCACAATCTGGGCACCTGAGTAGTGAACAATGTGCTGCTTATCAACAGAACAAAAGATTCCTTTATTAGTTAAATGCTGGGAAAGACGACAGCTGCAAAATTAGGGCCTATGAGGACAGGTAGCATACCCAGGCCTAGCAGGAAATGGACTATTCAGACAGGCTTTAAAGTCTACTCTTATTTAATTCAGATAGAGTAAGATTAGCCTACATGGAAAGCTTGTAAATGTTTAATGGTAATACTAGATGACTTTAATGGTGGCCTGTCTAGTTTGGGAAGAAAAGAAGATAAATAAAGAACAGTTTTGTACAATATCATATGAATAGCCTCTTTTAAATTGTCTGCCATGTTTTATTTCAAAGTCCAAAGACAGAATTTCTAGTTTCTGATTAAAACAAATAGTTCTAATACGCAGCAGTTACCTCTTGAAAGTAATGACTGCAGCTGACGTAGGACCAACAAACTCAGGTTTTGTTTCAAGTTAGTTGTAGGTAAATTCTCATTTCATCTTCAGGTGATCAGGAACAACTCTGCAAAATGGTTATAAATGACATTTTTTCTTATTTTCCCATCATCATCAAGGTTTCATTAGGAAATGGGGAATCCATGTAGAAAAAGACTTTCCAAATTATTTTTAATTCATTTCATTGGCTGAAATGTACTGTACACAATCAAATCTTATTTTACATTTCTATTTTATTGAAAAACAACAGCATTGTTCTGTTTAAGAATAATTTGCTTAAATATCTGTAATATAGCTTATCATTAGTTCTGATCTAATGAACAAGGTTCTGCTAAAACTATTTCTAGTACCCAAATTCAAAAAATACTCATTAATTCCAGTGTAACATTCTCTGAATGTCAACACAGGCATAAAATTGCATCATCCTCACCATCAGAGTAAATTTGAATATCTGTGCATTACTTCATTGTGGATAGTTAAATTCATTATAAATTTAAACTGGTTCACATTCCAATTGATTATTGTTCTTTCTGGGAACTTACATGTGCAAGAATCTTTAGCCACAGATAACATAAAATCATTTCTGATACTTTATTCCAAAACTTATTGTTCTCTATTTATTCCTGTTGGTTAAAATAAGAAATTTAAAAATCTGTAATAATCCTTCAGATTAGATTAGGTATACATAGAACTGCAATATATGTAATTTCTGCTTTATTTTCTACTAAAGGTAGTAGAGGTTCTCAGATCCTGGTTCATTTTGATCAGGGTAGGAATTCGAACTGGTCGCGAAATGGGTGCAGGGCATCCACTGCTCGAGGATCTAGGAGAATGATGTAGAGTTGTAGCCAGCAACAAATACAAATATCTTTTTATGAAAATTCCAATCAATAAGCCTAGATCTAGTGCAGTCTATCTGACCATTGACGTTATAAATCCCCTTGGCACTACAGCTACCCTGGAAACATGAATGCCCATACAATTTTACAAACACTGAAGATTCTGCAGATGCTGGAAATCCTGAGCAATACATACAAAATTCTGGAGGAACTCAGCAGATCTGGCAGCATCTATCACTGTTTATTTCCCTTGATAAGATTATCTCTGACCTACTGTGTTCTTCCAGTATTTTGTGGGTATTGTACAGACAATTTTATTAGGGTACCAATTAATCCAAATACATGGCTGTGGATATTTACTTCTGATCCTTCAGTATCTCTTGGCCACTGCCTCAGTATTTCCCTTGTTCAGTATCAAAGACACTAGAAATAAGCAGCAATTTAAATAATCAGCAACCGTAGTTTATTAGTGAAGCAGTCTGCAGAGGCAGTCTTCATCCTTACAGACACTTCTATTCAAGTACCCTTCCTCTGGAACATTAACCAACAGTTAGTCACTTGAATCAATCTTTAGAGCCGTGACAGCACTTAAAGAATATCCAATTCTCACAATCCAATATTATATATGTTACATTGCCTCTTTATCTGTCTGTCTATGCATTTAGCTATTTAATTCTACAAAATTTTTCTGCATGATTTTTTGAAACAAAATCTCATCACTGTTGAAAATTAAGACTGTGATGAGGTTCTACTGTATTTCTTTCAGAGAGTTGTGAGTTTTTGTAATTCTTCTCCTCAAAGGGTAGAGCAAGTAGAATCTTTCAATATGTTTAAGGCAGAGGTAGAGCGATTCTTATTCAGCAAAGGATAGATAGGAATTGGAGTTGAAGTTAAAATCAGACCAGCTTGATCTTATTGAATCGAGAACTAAGCTAAAGGGGCTGAGTGGTCTACTGTCCCTAATATGTATCGTCAGAGGTTCAAGTGGGGAATGGTTGGCATCCACCTGTCTCGAAGGACAATGGGTGATGATAATCATCATCACAGACTGGGCAGAAGGTATGGAGATCCTGAGATGCCCAGTCGTCAAGAACCCCCTCTCTGCCTCACCAGTGTAGTCCTTATGAAGAGCTTATGGAGAGCTTATGAAGCAATACATTCAGCACCAGCTTTGCCACAGGAGCTGCCTGAGGATGTTCAATGATGTCCAGCTGCCTTAGGGGCTCCACTCCGGATATGGTGTCCGGGTTTACTACTGTAGCCTTCGTCTGTCCTGAGGCTGCCCGTAAGGCAGTGGGTTATTTACACATAGCTGGGGATCTGGTTCACGAGCACCAGGGCGTGTCCACACACCAGTGAGCCTGAGCACTACGTGTGCAGGGCCCAGACCTCCTTTGCGTCTTCTGCAGTTCACGCTGAATCTGAAAGGAGTTCAGTTTCCACGTGCCGCCAGCAAGGAGACACTACATGAGGTTTGCTGTTGGAGAGGCTATGTACCAGCAGGGAGAGACTTACACATTCAACTCTCCTTTTCACAAGTCTGCTCATCATTAGTGGAAGCTGAAAGTGAGAGCATCCCACTACATTACTACACTACCACACTAGACGCATCACATCGACACCAAATGTGGAATAGCAGAATGCTTAATAGGCTATGTCTTCTCTGTCTGAGCTTTACTGTTTATGATTCTATAAATGCAAACAGTTCCATTGTGTTCATGCCATAAGTTAACAAATACCAATAACAATCACACTTTGCCTTCATATATGCCGTAGTGGTAATGTCAATTAAAAAAAACTTATACTCCTTACTACTGTAATTTGCAGGCTGACTTGCAAACTGCAAAGCCTCTTGCAGACTTGAAATGGGTATAGAGCTGGAGGATTTAAACTGGAAGTTTCAGGTTCAAAAGAGAATAGGATATAGCATGAATTACTACCTGGATGGTCCATGACTTAAGTTGCCAACTCAGGAAAGGTACAAGCGAAAATTTAATTTTATAGTTTTGTAGGTGCAGTAAGAGAATAACTGGGATAACTTTCCACCTCTTTCATCAGGACCAACCTATCACTTGGTCTACTCTGTGACGGGCTGACTTCCTTCCGGATCACTGCCGCAAGATGCTCACTTAATGCCTAGTGCCAGACATCAACGCTTCCCTGAAGACTGAGTCAGAATAACACTCCTCAGAATGCTGCTTGTGAATATGTTTCATGGCAGCTCTGTCAAATTGATACACTTTTGAGATCTTTTCACTGTATTATTTAATTTTCTTTTGACAGATAATGGAGCTTCTTTGACACTCTCCTTCCACTCAGTGTAATTACCTACTGTATATCTACATGCGACACTAGTTTTGTAAGTATTTTAATTCTATGTGATTAATTCAGTTTCAGTGTGATGTTGCATCGAACTTTATAGTCAGCTTCAAATCAGGGTGCCTGGGTAGCGGTAGAGACAGATACATTAGATATTTTGAAGGAATATTTGGATTGGCTCACGAATGTGAGGAAAGTGGAAGGATGTCAACACGTGTCGTCAGAACACTTCAGTTTAGTTGGCCATTTGATTGGTTCGACACAACACTGTGGTTCCTGTGCTGTACTGTTTTATGTTCTAAGTGTAAGCTGTTAGAAATGTTACAACATGCATCCAACCGCGTCAGCTTCCGGGATTTACACGCTCTCACTCTCCCGAACATGGATAGCTGGCACAGCCCCTTTAACAATTCAGTTCTGCCATACTAATTGGCAGAATTAGTGCCAAGAATTGAGTACTTAAAGAGCTCCTGAACAGAGATTTGGTACTCAATGTAAACCCTACTAGTAATTTTGTCTAGCATTTGTTTTGTGCTCAGTTCTCAATCCAGTTTGATACCGTGTCTCAATCCTTGCTTCAGATACTCCAGCGTCTGGGTCCAAACCATTCTCGTCAAGGACTCTTGTCACAGTACAATTGAGCCAGAATGGACCCAGAGGGGTATCAGAGTCTCTTGTTCTCTGTGACCACCTACAGTGAAAATATCTCCAGACATGACCTCCAGGTACCATTGGTCAACTTTTGCGAGAAGGAAGCCAGAGTCACTCAAGCGAGCCTTTCAGTCCCATTTCCAACCCTGGAGACATTTGGCGGCTTTTGCCACGTCTTCCTCATTCAATGCTCATTAGTGCTCAAACTACAGCTTCCTGTTTCCCTCTGGAGTGCGGAGAGGTGGCCTTCATTATCTGGAAGAGCCATGGCCTAAGCGAATGCACATTGGGTGTGAAGGTCAGAGATTTGCTCGGATTTGGAGGAATTCATGGCTGCCAGGAGGGAGGCGTTCTGTCACCCTGCCGAAGTCAGCCGAGGCTCAGTCCATCTGATGGAATTCAACAGGGTGAACAGTCAGTGGCTGATTTCACGATCGGGTTTTGGACCTTGGCCCAAGAAAGTGGCAGGGATAGGGTGACCTTGGCCACTATATGCCACCCCTGACTCTGAGATGAACTGAAGGATGCTCTTGCCTTGAGTGAGCCAGCAGAGGACTCAGACATTTACCTCAATAATCGGCTGGCTGAGTGTGGGGGTTACATCAAGAGGTCGAAGAGGGCTATCCTGAGCCTGGCCTCAGCGCAACATAGCTCCACTTCCCGATCTTGGACCATGATCTGCCTGTCTTCTGCTCATCATCCTGTTGAGCCCATGCAAACTGGCCCCATAAAAATCTCCACCGATAAGACGTCCTGGCATTGGCGTCGAGGTTGTTGCTATTACCACGGGTGAGCAGGTCATTTGAGGGCCGAATGTTCAAACTTGCAGCCATCGGGAGAACTGTTAAGACTCTCTGGTGTCGGGAGGACTGTGACGGCAGCAGCCACCACCCCCCACCTCACAGATTTTGGTGTCAAACTGATGTTGGATTTCTGCTGGGGTATGAACTAATGAGAGGTGAATGCATTTTTGGAGTCTGGGCCTATGGGAAATTTCTTGGATTTGGGGACTGCCCGTTGACTCAACATACCACTGCAGGAGATGAGTCAACCCATGCCTGCAACTGTCTTGTTCGGCTGTCCGCTTGGTTCCAGGCAGATCCAGCAGCAGACATTGGTCTTGCGAATGAGGATAGAGGATCATGCGGAGGCCATTAGTTCCCATGTCACTGAGTGTCTTCACATAGCCCTGATCCTCAGGCACCCTAGGCTGTTGCGGCATGACCCTTCCATGAACAGGAAGGAAGGGAGGATCATTGCATGGTCCAGTTGCTGCAAGAATGTTTGTTTTTGGCTTGGTGTTCCAACCCCTAGTCTCTCCCGAGACCAGCGGTCGAGAAGGGTGAAGGCATCGGCTCTGGGTAACATGGAGCCTTCAGCAAACCCATTCCTACCTTCAAGGGAAGACAAGCCAGCTCAAGCCAATAGGCCCGTGTGACTCCAGACTCCGTCCAGTCAGGAATGTGCTGGAATTAGATCTCTAGTTCAGCAGCAAACCAAGGAGGTGTCCAAGCAGTATGAATCTCTAGCAGCTAAGCCAAAGGGCTCCAGCTGCCAGATATCATCTAAGGGGAAAGCTCCAAAATGGAGACCCTTGGAGCCTAGTTCCCGGAGCACGAAGTCTATTTGTCACACCTTGTTGCTGATGTATGAGGATATGGACCAAGACTTGGATTGTGATTTGGCTTCTGTTTTCACTAACGACTCTTGTGAACCTATGGAGGAGAATCTGGGGTCTGCCAAATCACTCACACCTCCTAAGGAGTCTCAGCAGTCATCCTCAGAAGGTGGTTTGGGGGTAATTGCAGCACCTAAGTTAGTAGAAATCCCTTCTGATTACAAGGATTTGGAAGATGTCTTCAGCAAAGTAAAAGCCTCAATTCTTCCACTGCACCGACCCTATGACTGTGCTTTCAATCCATTGCCTGGTACTTGTCCTCCGTGGAGTCTATTATATGTAATCTCAAGCCTGGAAAGAAGCACTATGAAGAAGTATGTGAAAGAGGCTCGCCCTAGGATTCATTTGGCCCTTCACCTCTCCAACCAGTGTTGGCTTCTTCTTCGTATAGAAAAAGGATGGGAGCCTGCGACCATGCATTGATTATAGAAGGCTGAATTGCATAACGGTCAAGAATCGTTATCCCCTTTCACTCAGGGATAATGCTTTCAAGATTCTACAAGAGCAAAAGTATTCTCGAAGCTAGATTTGCAGGGTGTGTATAGTGGTTCGCATAAAGGAGGGTGATAAATGGAAGGCGACATTCAACACACCGACGGGGTACCGTGTACCTGGTCAACTCTTTGGACTTGCGAACGTAGTTTTCCAGGCCTTTATAAATGACGTGCTCCCAGATGCTCTCCATAAGTACGCCTTTCATTACTTGGATGATATCCTAATTTTCTTGAGGTCCATGGAGGAGCTCGTCACTTACATCAGAGATATTTTAAAGAGGCTTCTTGATCATGGACTTTACATAAAGCTGGAGAAATCCAAATTTCACGTAACCACCATTTCATTTTTGGGCTTCATTGTCTTTAATGGTAATCTTAAGATGGACCCTAGTAAGGCACATGCAATTGGAGACTGGCCACAACTAATCCTTGCTTTGGATACTCCAGTATCTGGGTCCAAACCATCCTTGTCAAGGACTCTCATCAGAACAAATTGTCTCCTATTGGATCTCTGCATTATTATTTGTAAGTTTAATTGTTTACTTAAATGATAGAGACCGAATGTCTTAGTCTACCATACCAAATATATGTTGTCTTACCTACCACCACACCAGGTTTATAGTGGCTTTCCCCTCAGCCTTGGACTATTTTGACAACAGTAGTACCTGCAACAGGTTGCTGTTTATCCTTTTCAGCATGGTGTTCAACACTATCGTCCCCACCATACTAATGAATAAGCTTCAAAATCTAAGCCTCAGTACCTTGCTCTGCAACTGGATCCTTGATTTCCTCATTGGGAGACCACAGTCAGTGTGGATTTGTAATAACATCTCCTCCCTGCTGATAATCAGCGGGATCAGACCTCAAGATGTGTGCTTAGCTCACTGCTCTATTCTCTGTACATTCTTGACTGTGTAGCGAGGCACAGTTCTGCTATAAATTCATTGATGGCATCACTGTTGTTGGCAGAATCTCAGATGGAGACAAGAAAGCATACAGGTGTGAGATAGATCAGCTGTTTGAGTGTGTTGGAACAACAACCTTGCACTCAACTTCAGCAAGACCAAGGGATTTATTGCGGATTTCAGGAAGATGAAGTTGGGAGAATACACATTAGTGCTCATTGAAGTGCAAACACAAGAAAATCTGCAGATGCTGGAATTTCAAGCAACACACATAAAAGTTGCTGGTGAATGCAGCAGGCCAGGCAGCATCTCTAGGAAGAGGTACAGTCGACGTTTCAGGCCGAGATCCTTTGTCAGGACTAACTGAAAGAAGAACTAGTAAGAGATTTGAAACTGGGAGGGGGAGGGATGGAGCCAAGAGCTGGACAGTTGATTGGCAAAAGGGATATGACAGGATCATGAGACAGGAGGCCTAGGGAGAAAGAAAAGAGAGGGGGGGGGGAAAAGCCCAGAGGATGGGCAAGGGGTATAGTGAGAGGGACAGGGGGAGAAAAAGGAGAGAGAGAAAAAGAATGTGTGTATATAAATAAATAACGGATGGGGTACAAGGGGGAGGGGGGGCATTAGCGGAAGTTTGAGAAGTCAATGTTCATGCCATCAGGTTGGAGGCTACCCAGACGGAATATAAGGTGTTGTTCTTCCAACCTGAGCGTGGCTTCATTGTACAGTAGAGGAGGCCGTGGATAGACATGTCAGAATGGGAATGGAACATGGAATTAAAATGTGTGACCACTGGGAGATTCTGCTTTCTCATTGAAGGATCAGTATGAGAAAGAATGAGCAGCTTCAAGTTTCTGATTGTCATCATGTTAGATGATCTATCCTAGGTCAACATATTGGTGCAATCATGAAGAAGGCATGCCAGTAGCTATATCTCATCAGGATTTTGAGGAGATTTGGTATGTTACGAAAGATTCTTGCAAGTTTCTAGAGATGTACAGCGGAAAGCATTCTTGCTGGTTGCTCCCCGTTCTGGAATGGAGGCTCCAATGCATAGGATTTTAAGAGGCTGCAGTGTGTTGTAGATTTGGCCAACTCTGTTATGGGCACTAGCCTCTCTGTCAGCAAAGACATCTACAAAATGCAGTGCCTCATTAAGGCCATCACCATTGGAAAGGTAAGGTAGCCCGAAGATCCACACTGAACATTTTAGCAACACCTTCTTTCCTCTGCCATCAGTTTTCTGAACAGTTCATGAACCCATCAACACTACCTCTCTTGTGCTTTTTACTTAGTGATTTTGTATTATTACTTATAGTATAGTAATTTTTATGTCTTCCATTGTACTGCTGCCACAAAACAAGAAACAGGAATTCTTTACTACACAAGTCTGATTCTGACTCTGAATACATCCAGCATTCTTGTTTGTAGTTTGGTTTGGGGATCAAGGATGCCCTATTACCACTCTAGTTCTGTAGCTTCTTGGGTGATTGATGAAGTCAAACTCTAACATCGCGCTCTTTCTCCTATTACCAAGCCAGTTTTAAATCTAATTTACCAACTTGGCTTTGGTCCCCTGGACTCCAACTCTTTGATCATTTTCCAATGTGTAACCTTGTGAAATGCCTCACCGAAGCCTAGGTAGATGGCATTAAATGCATTACCCTCATTAATACACCACCTATCTCTTCAACAAGTCAATCTATTTGGTCAGACAGGATCTTCCACACTGAATATATTATCTGAATGAATGTTGGGATGGGATGAGTGAAAGCACATGAGATGGAAAGGTTAATATAATAGATTTGAATAAGAGTTGGGAAGTTTAGATGGGGAAAGAAAGAAGAGACCAATGCAGGAAAAAGAAAGGTAGGGCTCTCAGAGGAAATGGAGGACAATGCTTTAAGACAGAAGTCAAAATCATTAAAGATAGGTATTTCCTGGTGCAGAGATTGAAGAAGGAAATTGGTAGAAATATCTCAGTTGTAAGATATTTGTAATTCTGGTGTGTGAAATAAATATTTTAAGTAAGAGCAATAAACAGTTAGTTGGGATGAGATAGTTAAAGAAAAGCATGATAAAGTAGAGATAGTACACACCAAGATGTGATTTGATAAGTGCTACACTGCTACCTGGAGATCAACTGATCTCATTTAATGGGATGATGCCACTATAATCATTCAGAAAGAGAATGCCATCACCAACAATAAGTGCAAAGACAGAACAAGCCTTTTCTACATGGAAAAGAGCTCTGTGTGGTTATTTGGAGAAAAGGAACAAGCCTTTTCCACATGGAAAGGAGCTCTGTGTGGATATTTGGAAAAGAAGAAACAAGCCTTTTCCATATGGAAAGGAACTCTGTGTGGATATTTGGAGGAGTGAATGCAATGGTAGAAATAAATTGGAGGAGGGAGGAATTTCACAGTTTAAACCCCATCTCAGCCACTTTGACTAGAGAAATGGGTGGGGAAGTTTGCTTTGCTGATGTTAAGAGTTGTGAACATCTATTGGCTTCAGAGATACAATAATGGAACCAAGAGCTTTATTTGAAAGGATTCTCAGGGTTTAAGCCTAAAAATGAGTTAAAAGTCTAGGAAGGTAGACAAGGGTTAAACAAACTAAATTGAGGCTTTATTCGTGACTTCTCAAAGTTCTGTAAAGGCAATGAAATATGTTTTGAAATGAAGTGATAGTGAACTGTATGAAATGTGATAACCAAACGTACATAGCAAACTCCATAATCGGAAGTCTATAACCCATTGGTATGAGCATTGAAGATTCAGTTCCAAATAGTCCACATCTCAGATGTGTTACCCACCCCCATTCCCCCTCTCTCTCCTTCTGAGCCGTTTCCCATTTTTAAAATCTCCTTTCCCATACACAAACTTCCAGGTCATCATCATCCCCTTTCATCCAGCACCGTATCCTGGTTCCATTCCACTACTAACTACAGATTTCGCAAACCAGCTCCCCCTCCCCATCTGGTTCCCATCTGTCTGCTCTTCACCAATCCCCTAATGCTTCTAATTTAGTCTTCTTTACTCAGCAGATTGCAGCAAAGGTAGACCATGATGTACCTACTGATCATACACCAGCAGCTGTCTATGCTTCCCCCTCTCACCAACAGGCTCTATCAACCGTTTTTCTACCTGCCAATTTCTATCAATAACCTTCCCCTGTCTGCCAACTTTAACCCTTACATGACTCAGTCTACCCATTATTCTTCATCCCTTCTCTGTCTACTGATCACCTACGTGCCCTGTCTCACTATTTCCCCTTTTCCCTTTATACTGACTACCTTTCTCTCCACTCTTAAGTCTTGATAGAAGATTACAGGAAGTAATAGGCAGGTGAGAAGAGGTAAAAGGCCAGAGTGGGGAATAGAAGAATGAGAGGGAAGTTTTTTCACTGGAAAGAGAAATTGATATTCATTCCATCAGGTTGGACGCTACCCAGGCAGGATATGAGGTATTGCTCCTCCACCCTGAGGTGGCCTCATCTTGGAACAAGAGGAGCCCATGGACTGATATGCTGAAATGAGAATGGGAATGGGAATTAAAATGTTTGGCCACTGGTAAGTTCCAGTTTTGGCAGATGGAGCAGAGGTGCTCATACCAATGTTCGTACCATTGGGATGCAAACTCCCCAGGCACTATGAGTTGTTTTTTTCTCATTTTCCTTCTAGTTCAAACTTGGCCTCTTCCTAGCAGTGGTGAAAGCTGAGGACACACAGTTTGGTGTGGAAATGGGAAGGGGATCTGAAAAAAACATACAATCAAAATCTCAAAATGATCAGCATCGACGGAACACTTAGTCTATGTTTGGTCTTACAGAGGCAATTAGTGTGGAAGGTGAAGACCAAGGAAACTCTATCTTTGTTCTGTCTTGGGTGAGGCCAAGTGAGAGCAGAAGTCTGGGAAATGGAGATAATGTGAATGAGAAATCCAACAACCACAGTAGAAGGGAACCCACATTTCCTGAAAAAAGAAAACGTTTTAATTGTCCTGGAATGGAAAGTCACATCTTAAAAATGGATGCTGCAGAGATAGAGAAACGGAGAGAAAGGATAGCATCCGTACAAGAGACCAGGTGGATCCTGAGAAAAATGAATGTTTAATAATCATGCATAGTGAAAGGTCAACATTTTTGCATCCAGTCTTACTCTGCAACTTTCTAGCTCTGCCTTTCATTTTGACTAATCTAGTTTATTTTAAATATTGCACCTGTATAATTTTGTACATCAAAATGTTAAGGATATTAGGCAAGTAGCACTATAAATAAAAACTGATGACAAGGACTCCTCATGAGGTTATCATTCAATAATGTCAACATATTGGAGATGACCACTACAATGGCAATGACCCTCTTATAGATGTAATCCACTCACCAAGTTTAATGTACTTCATCGAGGCATAATGTTCATTGCCAGTATCTCAAGCAGCCTTTCATCTGTAAGGTGGAAGACCTCTGCTGCAAAGGTGGGGGGAGGAGGGTTGAGTTTGTGGGTTATTGCTTCATATCTGGAGAAAGTGGCAGGTCTAGTCAACTCAGCTGAAATCTAATACTGTCCTGAAAGTCAGAGCATTTAGCCTGCTACAATGCATCTGCTGTGTGCTTTATACTTGTTGGGAAATAATATTAGCAAACCAGTTATTATAGAGCAATTACATCTCTCAGAATTCTCCAGATCCTGATGAAAGCTAAACAATTTCATCTTATTTTCTTGAGAATAATGGAAACTATTTCTAGCAAATAATAGCAGTGGATAAAATGAGACAATAAACTTTTATTGCAGTAAGTGAATGTTACAATAGCAATGATGTGTCTTTTGTTCAATTTCTTCTAAAACAGTAAAATTTCTTCACATACTCTAGCTGTGAATACTACTTTTACAAAACATGAGCGCTCGTGGCTTGACTAGGAATATCTCTTTTCTTCACATCCTCTACTTTATTTACATATTCAATTTCACAGAACAATTATGTCAATTTACCACCACATCTTTGAGTGTTCAGTTAAAATTTTCTTATCTGCTGGAAGTAAGTATTTTTGATGAAGATAAAGCTCACGTTCTCAGCCTTAGCATTTTATCATGACATTCTGGCCTAATGACCCATTTGCAAATTGGCTATTAAATATATTACATTTCCCCCATCAAACTATAATTTACAATAAGAGTACATCATTTTCCATAAAATTAATCTAATGATGTTTACATCTATACCTAATTGCCTATGCTGCTTCTCCTGAATTGCAATTTGAAGATACTTTATGAATGGACAAGTCAATTTGACAAGAAAGCACTCTCAGCATGGGCGGGCTCATTACTGAACCCGGAGTGCCAGTGAGTTGTGAGCACCTGAGGTCAGTAAGTTCAACCACATTTGTTCCATTTATTATTTGAAGGGTTAAAATGCCAGTTAATTTTACATGACTAAGACATGATATATTTCTCGGTGTGAGAGTTAAGAGAAAAGATATGCACCACACAGCAGGGTAGTTAACTGAAAGCAATTCACCATCCAGACAAAACAAAGAGAGGGCACTGTTTAAAATAACCTAAGACAGTCAAGTTCATGTGGGATCTTGTCTGAATTTCAAAACTAATTGAATGCCTGCAGAAAATGTTTTTCTTTGGGTATATTATATATTGACATAATGCGACATGAATTGACTCACTCTAAGCATTACACTGCATTTCAAAAGAAGAAATGTGATTCTTATGTGCAGGTCTTTGATGTGTAAATAACATTGAGAGTTTTTGTTTTGCAAGGAGTGATTTTTCATGATCCTACATGGCCCATTGCTCTTCTAAGACCTACTTAGCATGACCTCATGTCATTTGTAGATAAATTAGGAGAGAGGAGGCATATAGGGGAGATGGTCTTCAGATTTGTTATAGAGCATTTATGCAGCAGTAAGTTACAAAATTATCTTTTGCTGAGATGTTTGAGATGGTTGTATTTCTGGTAATATATACTAAGTGGTGAATACATAATAAAGTTAAATATCTGGAATTTCACTCCATACCATGAGTTAAGGCTTTGAGAGTGGGAATAAACAGACATTTATACTGTTTCTTTGGGTCTGCATCAGCCCTTCTTCCAGGTTACAGCTGATGGTCTGGAGCACTCTGTAGAAACCTTACTGCCAAACCACATATTGAATTGTAAAAAGAAGTTTATTTTTACAAGGTACAAAATATTTTAGCCCATCTCAATGCTGACCCGCATTCCTATCATGATGGAATCTGTGCATTTTCAATGATCCCAGCATTTTCACATCATTACCTTTCTAAAAAAACTACCCAAGACATCAAGAAGTGTTTCTTGTCATCATTTTTACTGTCTCCTTGCCTCAGTCACTTTCTTGCAATATTCTATGCCTCTGCATGTAAAATCCAATTCAACCTTTTAAATTCCACTTTCTCCTTTTATTGCTCTTTGCTCCGCCATGTTTCCAACCCTAGCCTTTTCTGTTCCTCTGCTCTTTTGAGAATTTTTTGAAAAAAATACACTTCTTTTTTCTATATTCTTCTGAGGAAAGTCCTATATTTATAATCAACATTCCCTCTAACCTTTATTATAGCGGTGCGGATCAACCATTACTCTGAGCAGGAAATTTTTACATGGCCTGAAAACCATGTGGCACTTTAAATACAGTATATATTTTCGTAATATACACATTGAACAAATACAAACCTCAACTTACAACACAAATAAACGGTCTCAGGCAGTCAAAACAACTCACAAGCACAATGGCAAAAGTAAAATGTTTTGACTAGATGGCAGCAATGTCCGGAGGGTGGGCGGTTTATTAGCAATGAGGTTCTGACTTCCATTCTGAAACAAGGGAAAATCTGCAGATGCTGGAAATCCAAGTAACACACACAAGAAGGGTCTCAGCCCGAAATGTTGACTGTACTTTTTTTCATAGATGTTGGCTGGCCTGCTGAATTCTTCCAGCATTTTGTGTGTGTTGCTTGGATTTCCATTCTGTGTCTATTGTTACAATTTGTAACAGTGTTTTAACTTGAAACATTGACAATGTAAAGACTTTGAAACCCTAAATTGTTTCAAAGTGAAGTTTGTGGTACGTTTATTATTTAGAGAATTTATGGATTATATTCATTAACACATAATGTATTACAGAATATTTCACAATTATATTAACATAAATTTCAAAATTATATTAACATTATACCAAAGAAAACGTTGGCTGCACGGCAACAAAGGCTATGTGAGTGGGAACATTTCAGTTACAGCACGGCTGTGAATGCACACAGCTTAGAGGGAACAGTGTTTATAATGTTCTTTCATAAATTCAAAATGTCAGAAATTGCTACACATCAATATATATAAAAGTGAGCAATGATAGCCCCAGCAACAGAAAATTAAAATTTTCTCAAATTTCTGAATGATGTGTTTTCTCTTAATTAGTATTAAATGGCTATGTTTTTAAATCTGAAAAGCACGTTTATTTTTCTCCATAGATGCTGCCTAACCTGCTGGCTCCCTCCAGCATTTTGGATTGGTGGCACATGATCCCTGTCTTTGGTTCTAGATTCGCCATTCAAGTATCTGTCAATTACCTTGGTCCATGTTCCAGAGTGTCAATATAGGTAAAAGGAAAATACTCAGGAGTTGGAGACACAACAATGCCTGTCAGTGGGTAACCATTGCGTCCCAGGACACATTGCAAGTATTCCTCAGGAGATTCTTGGCCTCATATCCTTTGATATTGTGTTTATGTCATACAGTTAGCTACACATTTATTTTATTGTTCCTACCTCTCTGATAACATAGACAGGAATAAGATTTAAATTTGTCCTGATTGATGGAAGGCAACATATACCAACAAAAAAAAATCAAAGAACAGATTTCTGTAGAATCTTTTGACAGGCATTAAATGTGTGCTAAAACACATTAAAGGACTCAAAAGAAACATTGGGTTCATGGCCAAAGAAGAAGTACAAGGGGTTTGGGGATTGGGGGTATGAACGGATGTCAAGGTAGAAGGTATTTGAGATTACTTGGCTGCATAAGTGTAGGTAAATTTGAGTGAACTTGGCTGCTATATAGTCAAAGTCATAGTCATACTTTATTGATCCTGGGGGAAACTGGTTTTCCTTACAGTTGCACCATAAATAATAAATAGTAATAGAACCATGAATAATTAAATAGTAATATGTAAATTATGCCAGTAAATTATGAATAAGTCCAGGACCAGCCTATTGGCTCAGGGTGTCTGACCCTCCAAGGGTGGAGTTGTAAAGTTTGATGGCCACGGGCAGGAATAACTTCCTATGACGCTCTGTGTTACATCTCGGTGGAATGAGTCTCTGGCTGAATGTACTCCTGTGCCCGCCCAGTACATTATGTGGTGGATGGGAGACATTGACCAAGATGGCATGCAACTTAGACAGCATCCTCTTTTCAGACACCACTGTGAGAGAGTCCAGTTCCATCCCCACAATATCACTGGCCTTACGAATGAGTTTGTTGATTCTGTTGGTGTCTGCTACCCTCAGCCTGCTGCCCCAGTACACAACGGCAAACATAATAACACTGGCCACCACAGACTCGTAGAACATCCTCAGCATTAATTTGCCTATTAATGGCTGACTTAAAAGATCTATTGGTCTTTACCTGCCTAATGTTTTCAGAGCTTCTTATATTTGGAGCAGCTTTGGATTTCTAAGGGAATTGCAGCATTCAGTTTGAGTGACATAGTCATTTGAAGTGGGCTAAAAAACAAAGGGATGGAAAGACTCAGAATTGAGATTAATAAAAATATAGTCTTTTGTGGCCGGCATCCAAACCAGGTAAACAGGGTTCTGGATGAGAATGCATTTCTAACAGGTAGACCATGTGAAGCTGGTTAATAGAGACTTTATTAATTGAGCCCATAAATTTGAAAGACAAAGTTAATTTCAATTGTATACAGTTAAGGTATTGACAGAGACAAGGCATTTTATTTTGTTGGAAATAAACAGCATGTATGATGTAAGGGAACTGAGATTCCACATCACCTCCTAGCTTCTTACTTAAACCCCCTCTGGCACCCTCTTCCCCCTCAACTGGCTTCACCTATCACCTGCTAGTTTGTAGACCTTCCCTCCCCCATCTTCTTATACTGCCTTCTATCCTCTTCATTTCTAGTCCTGATGAAGGGTATGAGACTGAAACATGCATCTGCAGTATCTCTTCTGTTTATGAATTTATCACAACTATGTGGCTTGTTAATAAAGAAGAGAGAAGGGAATTTTGCATTCACCATCCATCACTTCCCCTAAAATGGAAGCACTAATGATGTAATGTATACCATCTACAAATTATTCTGTAATTACCCACTAAGTTTACTCTGATAGCTTTCCCCAAATCTGTTGACTTCTACTATGAAGAGGGACAAGATCAACAGCTGAACAACTGTAAGTTTTCTTCCAAGGACATACCATCCCCACTTAGACATATTTTTACATTTCTTCATTGCTACTCAATCAGAATCTTGGAAATTCCCTCTTAGCATACAATGGATGTACCTTCTCAAGGGCATTAGGAATGGGCCAAACATGTTGGCACGTCAGCTATCTCTACAAATGACTGTTGATTTTCTTTTGTCAAACCTCTATGATGAATCATTGAAAACCTCTTGAAATTAGAATAATAATCTGATAATTTGAAAACCTGTTGAAAGAAACTGTATAAAATTGGATCTCTTCCAGGTGCCAATTTATTTTCCTATATGGCATCCTTCCAATATTTATCTAGCTTTTATTCTCTAGTTGCTTCCTTTCAAGTCTGATGTATTTTGGATAAATTGCCAGATACCAAACTAAAGGCGATGGCTACCTTTATTATCTGTATAAACCTTTCTCTGTTAAAACTGTTTAAATATGATAAATTTTGACCTATTATCCAAAAAATGTGTTAAGTTGAAAAAATACATAACCTCTTATTACTGGTTTTATGTACTGGCTGTATTCCACTTTTAACTGCTTATTGATCCATTAAAAGATACCAGGAAGGTACCAAATATGATGGCAGAATATAGTATTAATGGTAAGGCTCTTGGAAGTGTGGAGGATCAGAGGGAACTTGGGGTCCGAGTCCATAAGACGCTTAAAACAGCTGCGCAGGTTGACTCTGTGGTTAAGAAGGCATACGGTGTATTGGCCTTCATCAATCGTGGAATTGAATTTAGGAGCTGAGAGGTAATGTTGCAGCTATATATGACCCTGGTCAGACCCCACTTGGAGTGCTGTGCTCAGTTCTGGTCGCCTGACTACAGGAAGGATGTGGAAACCATAGAAAGGGTGCAGAGGAGATTTACAAGGATGTTGCCTGGATTGGGGAGCATGCCTTATGAAAACTGGTTGAGTGAACTCGGCCTTTTCTCCTTGGAGTGACAGAGGATGAGAATGACCTGATAGAGGCATATAAGATGGTGAGAGCATTGATCGTGTGGATAGTCAGAGGCTTTTTCCCAGGGCTGAAATGGCTGCCACAAGTGGGCACAGGTTTAAGGTGCTTGGGAGTAGGTACAGAGGAGATGTCAGGGGTAAGTTTTTTTACGCAGAGAGTGGTGAGTGCGTGGAGTGGGCTGCAGTCAACAATGGTGGAGGTGGATACGATAGGGTCTTTTAAGAGACTTTTGGATAGGTACATGGAGCTTAGAAAAATAGAGGGCTATGGGTGACCCTAGTAATTTCTAAGGTAGGGACACGGTTGGCACAACTTTGTGGGCTGAAGGGCCTGTATTGTGCTGTAGGTTTTCTATGTTCCATGTTCTAAGAAGAAGTAGTTAACAAGAGAAACTGGATTGGGTAAGTATGTTTCAGTTAAAGCTATTAAAAGTAAAACATAATTGATAAAAATCAAATAGGCGTACATTACTTTAAAATATATGCAATTAGAGGACATTTAGGTCAAGCCATACTTTCCAGTCTGTTGCTTTTCTTTATAATATAGTAGTGAATTATGTTAAATGGGGAGTCAGAACAGGTTAGGTAAAATAAAAGCTCACTAACATATCATATATAAGGCATCCATTATTCTTGCGAGACCATGGATCTGTGCCTGGAAAGTATTCACTCTTCAGGGCGCAGGCCTGAGCAAGGTTGTATGGAAGACCAGCAGCTGCCCATGCTGCAAGTCTCCCCTCTCCACGACGCCAATGTTGTCCCAGGGAAGGGCATTAGGATCCATGCAGCTTGGCACCAGTGTCATCGCAGAGCAATGTGTGATTAAGTGCTTTGCTCAAGGACACAACATGTTCCCTCGGCTGCGGCTCGAACTCGCGACCTTCAGGTCGCTAGTCCAATGCTTTAACCACTTGGACATGTGCCCACAACATATATCCAATGGCAAACCATATAAATTTTGACCTGAAGATTAAAATTTCCATTCTCACTCAGTTCCTTCCTGTACAATCATAGAATCCTAGACAAAATTTAAATGGGATTAGTGCAGGTAAGTACAACAGCTTACATGCACATGGTTGGTTGAAAGGCTTGTTCTTATGCTGCATGACTCCATTACTATGGATAACATACTACTAACTCTTCGGCTCCTCGCTACTTGAAATTCCTGCATTTAATGCTGACAAGCTACAAAGTGCTCAGATGGAAGATAAGGTGATGTTCTATCTGCTTACATTATATCTTGTTAGATCAGTCCAGGTGATCACAGAGAATGAGTGGGATTCAGTGAGAGGATAACAAGTTCCACCAAGTAAATGAGTACTTTGGTGGAGGAGAAATAGTTTGTTCTCAGACCAAAGAAGAAGCAGGGGGTCTTCAGTCCTTCCTGGTGTGGGATGAAAGTGTAGAGTGATTGAGCATCCAGACATTTAATTGTTTTAAATCAAAATTTGTAAGTTAATTAAGATATCCCTTAAATTTCATCTCTTGTGACAGCACTAAAATGCTTAGCACTGAGGATACTCGGTTGCCGTGAGACTGTTTTCTGAGCTGAGGAATTATTGCTCGTGGAGTGGGTCAGGTGTATCTTGCCAGGCATTGGGTAGGGATGTTACTTGGAATATGGAAGAGGTTATTATGGAGAGCTGGCAAGTTTCTCTGGAAAAGAAGAGAAAAAAAAGAAACAAAGGCATTTAAAGATTTTACAAGCGTTCTAATCTTTCAAAGTTGGGCAATTACAGGAGCCATGCAATATTGAGTTGGGTGGACAAGTACTGAGGACTACGTGCCAGCAAAAGGATGAGATTTTTGGTGATGATTGAAATAGATTGGATTGGGTGTCAAAATCTGTAAGTCCTCTGGAGCTGATTGGCTCCTAAGCGGTTGAGATTGAGCCAAGTTTAGGATGGATTTTAGTTTTGGACTAAGGCGCACCTCAATACTGAAAATCAGTTTCAGCCCTCATATTTTCTATTTGCATAAGACATTCTGAAGTGAAATTGAATGAGAATAATTAAAAATAGGTAATAGATAATTGGAATAGTTGCTTTGAGTTTCTTCCCCATTTAATTTGACCTCATTTAATCACAAGATTATTGATTCACTGTTATCCTTTTGATGCTATTACTGAGCAGTTTTTCATGTTATAGAATATTAATGTAATATTGGATAGTTTCGATAGACATTGTCATAATTATTCTTTTGTTAGTGGATATTATTAGCAATAACACTTAGCATAAGAGAGAATACTTGCTCAATTATTTCCTCCCCAGACCTGGTGCTACAGTATGATGAAAATAATGGAAAAAAAACAGAAACTTATGGACCAAGCTAAGATCTGTTAATAACGGAGAACTATTGACAGAATCTCCATTAAGCCTTAATGGGCACTGAATTTTAAGATTTGCTGTCATGAGATAAAAATCAATGTAATGACAGATGATTTTTCTCTGTTTCTCATCATAATATCCACTCGTGAGCACCGGAGGGAAGAATGATTCCAATCTCATGTCTCAGGTTAAGGTTAGATTCTTAAATGGGTATTCTGTAGTGTGGTATACTGCATAATGACATTGATTTGTGAAGGATCTCGGGTGTTCAGTTGAAAATCCACAACAATAGTAAGTAACTTGAGGTCTATTAAGGAATATAACAATTCATTGTGATGATGTATCAAGTTTTCCTTATTGTTATGACCTGATTTTCTTTTACCTGTTTAGGGAATGTCAGCATCGATGCCCACCCTTAATTGTCACTAAAATATGAGGTTGCAGATAGATCATATGAGATAGGGATGACACATTTTCTTCCCTGAAGAAAATTAGTGAAACAAACAGGGTTTAAGACAGTGTGTTAATTACAATAATAAAACATGGCCATATTGTGAATCAATTCGGCTGATGCTCAAGTCCTAAAGGATAGCTCAATGATCTTCTGTATGGCTATAGGAAAATGGAACATAATGTGCAGTTTTTGATTCTTCTTTCAGCTTAGGAGTAATCATACTGGATTTTTGTTATTGACTTTAATGAATGTCAAAGTGAAAATTAAGTAATGAATAAGATTATTGGGATAAATTTACACAGATCATTTTGACATTACCAATAACAAGAAATAAATGAACTGGAGTGTTTTCAGTAAGGAAGAGATTTAATTTAATCTTTTAATTATTCAAGAGAATCATTATTGCAATTAGATGGATTTATGGTTGCAGAATTAGAAAACAACAACAAATGCAAACCAGCTGCAATGATCAAGATTCGTATCTCAGCACACTTTCTGGATTTAGGAATATCTACATATTTTGGGATTGACCATTTACAGTATACTTCAGGTAGGAAAGAGTAGAAAAATCAAATTTGTTGGTCAAAGTGGAATATTTCAACAATAATATTTTCTTCCTTCCAGAGTAGGAATTGAACTACACTCCCATTATAAAGCTAAACACCACCATTACCTCTCATTTCTTGAGTAAGTTATACCAAATGAACTATATATTTTGGTAATCAATATATTAAACCTCTAGTCAGTTTGGAACCAATGAGGTAGCTTCGATATGGATCTTTAAAGCTGATTATTTGCTGCTTGCAAGCTCTGTAGCCACACATTGAAGCTATTATGAAGACCAATCTTCAAACAAAGAAATCATTGCACATGGTTCAGTATGAAGGCTTAGGAATCATAGAGGGAGAACTTCAGGTGAGACGAAGAGCATGAGGCTCATGCAACACTATGTTCTGCATTCTGTTTTCTTTTTACTATCTTTGTGTAATTATGTTTGCCATGATTGATCTGGATGGCATACAAAACGATGGTTGTTACTCTATCTCAGTACAAGTAACAAGAATAAGTCAACACACACAAAATGCTGGAGGAACTCAGCAGGCCAGGCAGCATCTATGGAAATAAATAAATAGTCAAGAACCTTCATCAGGACTGGAAGAAAAGATGAGAAGTCAGAGTAAGAAGGTGGTGGGAGAAGAAGAAGAAGTAGTACAAGATGGTAGACAATTGGTGAAACTGGGAGAGGGAGACAGGGTGAAGTAAAGAGCTGGGAAGTTGATTGGTGAAAGAGATAAAGGGGAGGAGGAAGCTCATAGGAGAGGGTAGAAGACCATAAAGGAAAGGGAAGGAGTTGGAGCACCAGAGGGAGGTGATGGGCAGGTAAGAAGCTAAGAGAGGGAAAAGGAATGGGGAATCGTGAAGGTGGGGGGGGGGTGGACAGGAAATTACTGGAAGTTTGAGAAATCAATGTTCATACCTTCAGGTTTGAGGCAATCCATGGTCTTCTACCCTCTCCTATCAGATTCCCCCTCTTCCAGCCCTTTAAAAGAGAACTATTGGCAGAATTTCCATTAAGCCTTCATGGGCACTGAATTTTAAAATTTCTTGTCATGACATAAGAATTAATGCAATGACAAGTTCACAACTAATTTAGATATGATAAGTAGAGGGAAGATATAACCAGTTATAAATGGTTGAAGTACCAAGGGATGCAGACCTAAAATTTTGGTCAAAAGATGGAAGGGGGATGTGTGGGAAAATGTTTCACTCAGTAGGTACTTATGATTTAGAATGCACTATCAGAAAAGCTGGCAGAAATAGAATCAACTGATGACTTCAAGTGGTAATTGGAAAGGCACTTGAGAGAGAATAATTTGCAGAGCTTTGGGAAAGGTCATGGGATTATTCTGCTAGGAGCTGGCACAGACTCGAAAGGCTAAATTACCCAATTTAGTGTTACAATATTTCTATGAATCTACTCATCCACCTAATGTGGGTCTTTTATTATTTGCAATATTAACAAGTGTTATTGATTTTCATCCTGTTGTTGCATTAGTCACCAATGATTGTAGAAAAAGCCTAAAGTTCAGCAAACTTCAATAATTCTTTCTTAATCTTAAATAGACAATTGAAAATCCACAGGAAGAAATTTATAATTTGTGATACCAAAGTGATATGCCAGATTTGATATTATTAATATACTGTTTCCTGAAACACTCCAATGAACATAGCTTGAATCATTGCAGAGATATTAGCCAAGAAGTTATTTAAAAAAATGTCACAAATTAAGTGAGATAAAAAACACTTAACATGGATTTTATCTTGGTTCTTCAACTTCTGATGGGCAGGTATGCCTTGGGAAGCTATTAGCGTATACCCCCTTTTGATAACATTTTATACTCCATTTCTCAGGTTGGTTGATATTTGTTAATATCATCGAGTTGAATTTCCCTATCTAATCTGGACCATAAGGCTCAATTGAACTGCAGGGAATATCATGAACTACTTTTCAAGAACTAAATTAGTGCTTGGCATCCCGAGGAATGTATTTCCTCATTTCTAATTAAGACTCCCAGGCTACAATTTCCAGCCAGTGGGACAAAAGAACAAATACAGTATCTTCTATTTGTATTTAATGAGATTCAGAATCAAACATTCTTGACCTGAAAAGATTACCATATGTTTTCCTATCTCTGTTTGAACAAATTATTTTATTATCAAGCTCTGAGGAGAAATTTATAAAACAAGGTACTAAAATAAAATGATACAACTTAGCATCTTTTAAATACAGTATTATCTGGCTTATAATAAGTACAAAATGAAAATTGTTACCAAACCTCGAGAAATCTCAGCAGGAGTAGTACCACGTGGAGCCCAGTGGCAGAAGATCTAACAGACTTGACATTCCAAATCTATTAATAATTTTGGAACTTCTGCATCTGAATTGCATGGAAGTCAAGTCCTGTACTTGCTTCAGTTCAAATCAATAAATGGTGGGAATTCCATTTGGAACCGATGCACGTATCTACAGTATCTTGGCCAATAGCAGTAATGAAGCACAACTCCAATAAAATGAGTAATTACTGTATAAACCAACATTGACTAATGAGGTATAATTAGCAATGCATTAAATAGCATAACTAGAACATGCAAAAATGAAGCATTCATAAATATATATTACTGTAGATCATATAATTCATGTCGAAAGTATTTGGGATATACTTAGAGTGATGTTATGGTGCAGATTGTGCCTTTACAGATTTATGTAATTGCAGTTTCCACGTGCTCATAATTTTGGTCAGATAGTTAACCTGAGCTCAGGAGCAGTTCTCACATCATACATGTTGAGTGACCGGTTCGGGAGTTGATAGCTTATGAGGAGCATCAACTGCATGGTGGATTTCTCTTGTTGTATGAGCACTTTAGCAAACTGGGTGTCTATCTACAACTAACCACCCAATATATAAGTCGTAATTATAGTTACACAATCTATACCTTTCCAAATAGGGCTGCTGATTTTTTTTTTTAAGTTAAAATTAATGAGGTTTGTTTCTCACATTAGAGAAACTCTTTGTTATCTTAAAGAGTTTAACTGCTCATCTTTCCATGGTATTCTGATAAAATGATAAACTCGTTGCTGTGTAGGTTTGATTAGTTTGAATAAACTCATTGATTGTGTAGGTTAGAGTCTGTGGTGGCCAGTGCTGTCATGTTTGCTGTTGTGTGCTGGGGTAGCAGGCTGAGGGTAGCAGACACCAACAGAACCAACAAACTCATTTGTAAGGCCAGTGATGTTGTGGGTATGGAACTGGACTCTCTGACGGTGGTGTCTGAAAAGAGGATGCTGTCCAAGTTGCATGCCATCTTGGTCAATGTCTCCCATCCACTACATAATGTACTGGTTGGGCACAGGAGTACATTCAGCCAGAGACTCATTCCACCGAGATGCAACACAGAGCGTCATAGGAAGTCATTCCTGCCTGCGGCCATCAAACTTTACAACTCCTCCCTTGGAGGGTCAGACACCGTGAGCCGATAGACTGGTTCTGGACTTATTTCATGCCATAATTTACATATTACTATTTAACTATTTATGGTATTATTACTGTTTATTATTTATGGCGCAACTGTAACGAAAACCAATTTCCCCCGGGATCAATAAAGTATGACTATGACTATTATTACTAGGGTGGTGAATGCTCAACAGTACAGATGGAAGAAGTCAGAGACCCAGAAATGTGATCGACAGCCAGATGCTGCAGCGAATGGTGGCCCAGATAGTGGAGCACAGTGGTACCGCAGGTGGGGCAGCTGTCTCAAACTCCACTGATCTGTGTTCTGTCCTGGCCTCCAGTGTTGTCAGTGTGGAGTCTGCCGGTGACTCTATGCGTTTTGATCCAGCTTCTTCCCACATTTAGTCATTAGACTAATCACAGTTACGCTATCCCTGTACAGGTTGGTGAAAGGAGAACCATCAGGGGGTATTGGAGAGAGAAAAAACTCTTCAGGGGTGTAGACAACAGAATTAATGGGAATGCTCTGAAACCAGTCTTATATTCAATAGGTTGAATGATTTCCATCTATGTTGTAAGGACATATAAAAACAATACATGAAACAGGTGCTGCCGCAGTGCACAAATACTTTGTTCAGGATTTCCCACCATTTTCTGCAGTGCTGAAGCTGAAGTGTTGGAAGTAGGAAGGGAGTCTGTGTTGTTGTTGGAGTTGCAGGAAGGGATTAGTTCATGTATGCCAATGGTTTATGCTGTGGTTTAGGGGTAGGCATGAGGGAGAGGATTATTCTGGAGGGTGGGAATAGGAACAATATTGCTCTGTTCTGAGGATAAGTTGGTGTGAAATAAAGGACAAGTACCTTTATTTGCAGATCATGGATTCCCATTGTTAACAAAGGTTACCCCTTAGTAACAATAACCAGTTGGACACAGGGAGAATCTGTATTTAATGATAAGTACCATTTTGTCTCAAGTAACAGGGACATGAATTCATAAACACCTGCTCGGTTTCCCTGACTCTCCTGAATAGTCAAAGAATAGAAAAGGTAATAGGAGTTTCTGCTGGCCAAGCATTCCTCATAGTCCCAATCTACTCTCCACTTGTCCAGTGTGGGGTCACTCACACCCATATCTGTGATGCTTATACTCTGGAGTTGTCACTGCTTTGCATTCAAAACCTCTCCTTTTATACACTTTCCTTACCAGTTCAAATGTTGTCCTATCTCATTGGTTCAAGGTCATCTGACTGACCTGAATCATCTTCTTATTGGCTCTGGTCCAAGCCAGCATCTATTTATTGCCCTCTTCCACAAGTGACAACTGATAATTTATGGCTTTTTGTTCTAAATCTGTTACCAAACCAGTAAACAACTTAAATCATTCAGGGCCACCACAGACCCTGCTATTCACAAACCTGCATGTTATATCATACTAAAGAACACCTCACAAATAAGTTATTGGAGATGTCCAGCATATTACCTGGAGCATCATTGTCCTTAATTTAAAATACTGATTCAGCCAAGCAAAACCAGTTCACAAAATGGAAGATACAGAGCAGCTTCACAAAATGGCAGCCTCCATTCCTTTGACCTCATGGCAATAAAAAAGATTGTAAACTTCCACTGTTGTTGATTCATTTGAATATACTGATTTGCAGAATATAGTTCTTTTGGCCAAAACCATAAATTAGTGAAGAGAAGGCATGTTTGCAATAACAATGAAGCAATTTCTTTATTTCTTTGTGCATCCTTGGAATTTTTTGCAGGGATGGCACTCAGCATAACACACATCATTCAGAAGTCCAGTGTCCAATCATTGAGTCATACAGCAAAGAAAAATATCCTTTGGCCCATCATGTCAATGCCAACTAACAATTACCTATTTTATACTAATCTATACTAATTAGCACATGAATTTAAGGTGAAATGGGAACGATTCTGAAGTAACCTGAGGGAAAACCTTTTCACACAGTGGGCGTTGAGTATCTGGAATAACCTGCCAAAGGAAGTTATAGAGGTGAGTACAATTACAATAGTTAAAAGCCATTTGGATAGGTATGTGAAGAAAAGGCTTGCAGGATAAGGGCCTCATGCAGGCTAATGGGATTAGCTCAGATAAACATCTTGGTTAGTCTAGATGAGATGGGTTGAAAGCCCTGTTTCTGTGCTGTATCACACTATTATATAATGACTAATCCATTTTACCAACACTTGGTGCATAACCTTCATTGCCTTAGTGATTTAACAACTCATTTGCGGGAGTTGCTGCTTCTACTGCCCATTCATGGAGGCATTTCAAATTCCAAACACTCTCTGTGTTAAAATATTCTTTCTCAGATCCTATCTAAATCTTTTACTCATTATCCTAACCACATGTTATTTAGTTTTAGAAACCCCTTCTGTGGGGAGAAGTTTCCTACTATCAACCATTTCCATCCCCTTCCTAACCTTGAGTAGCTCTATTAGGTCCCCTTTTAGCTTCCTGTTCTCCAAGGCAAACAAGCCTAGTTTATCCAGATTATCCTCATTACTAACACACTCCAAACCAATCAACATCTGGTAAACCTCCTCTGCACCACATCCAGTATAATTGTGTACTTTTTATAATATAGGGACAAGAAGTGTAATTAAGGGCTATATAATCTTGAGGTCTGCACTGATTGCATGGTATGTTGCTATTGTGTATCACCAACAATCATTAACACAATGTGAAATTCTTTAGGATATCCTATGTCCATGAAATGTGGCAACTATTGACAATAGGAATTAGAGTCAGAATCAGTGACTGGCTTATATGATGTGAAAATTGATGTTGGCAGCAGAAGTACAATGCATAGACATAAAAATTACTAAAAAAATTGAAAACAAGTAAAAAATGCAAAGAAAAGAATAATAAAGTCATGTTCATAGTTTTAGAGACTGTTCAGAATTTGGATGGTTGAAGGGAAGAACCTGTTTCTAAGTTGTTGAGCGTGGGACGTCAGACTCCTGTCCCTTCTCCTTGATGATGCAAACTAGAAGAAAGGGTGTCCTGGGTGGTGAGCGTCCTTGGTGATGGCTATCTAATTTTTCAGGCATTAGGCCTTGAAGGATGCCCTTGACAGTAGGTGGGATGTGCCCATGATGGAGCTGGCTGAGCCGATAACCTTTTGCAGAGTGCCTTCTTTGTGACTGCATTAATGTGTTGACATCCAGGAACTTAAAGCTGCTAACCATATCCACTGCTGTACCCTCCAATGAGTACTGGTGTGTGTCCTGCTGACTTCACTTTCTTGAGTGTGAGGTTGTTGTCGTGATGACACTCAGCCCGCTGATCTATCTCGCTCCTGTAAGCCTCCTAGTTGCCATCTGAGATTTTACCAACAACAGTGGTGTCATCTGCAAATTTACTATAGGTGGTGTCTGAATTGTTCTTAGCCATAAGTGTGGAGAGAATAATGCAGTTTGCTAAGCATGCTTCCTTGAGGTGTGCCTGTGTTGATTGTCAGTGAGGAGGAGATGTCATTACTGATCCATACTGACAGTCATCTCTTGATAAGAAATCGAGGATCTATAGTTGCAGAGGGAGATACAGTTTTGAAGTTTCATGACTAATACTGAAGGGATGATGGTGTTAAACACAGCTGTAATCGATAAAAAAGTTCAAAATAAGTTTACTATCAAAGTACATGCACTGTATGTCACCATATACAATCATAGAGATACATTTTCTTGTGGGCATACTCTGTAAATCCAATAATCATAATATAATCAATGAAAGGCCACACCAAAGGACAACCAGTTTGCTAAAGACAGCAAACTGTGCAGATTCAAAGGAGAAAAAAATAAGTGAGCAATAGATATCGAGAAAATGTGATGAAAGTGAGTCCATAGGTTGTGGAAACAGTTCAGTGATGGGGAAAGTGAAGTTGAATGAAGTTAACCCGTCTGGCTGAGGGGTGATAACTGCTCCTGAACCTGGTGGCGTGAGTCCTGAGGCTCTTGTGTCTCCTTCCTGATGGCAGTAATGAGAAGAGTACATGGCCAGGGTGGAGGGGATCCCTGATGATAGATGCTGCTTTCCTGTGACAATGCTCCATGTAGATGTGCTCACTGGAGGGGGAGGCATTACTGTGATGGGCTAGGCCATATCCACTGCTTTTTGTAGGATTTTCCGTTCAAGGGCATTGGTGTTTCCATACCAGGCTGTGATGCAACTAGTCAATATACTCTCCGCCACACATACAAAGAAATCTGTCAAAGTATTAGATGTCATGTTGAATTTTCACAAACTCCTAAGCTAATAGAGGTGGCGCATGCTTTCTTTATAATTGCACTAACCTGTTGGGCCCAGGACAGGTCCTCTGAAATAATTACACCAAGGAATTTAAAGTTGCTGACCTTCTCCAACTTCGATCCCTCCGATGAGACCTGTTTCCTCTCTTGAAATCAATGATCAGCTCTTTGCCTTGCTGACACTGAGTGGGAAGGTTGGTACAGTGGCACCACTCAGCCAGATTTTCATTCGCCCTCCTATCTGCTGATGTGTCCCCATCTTTGATTGGCTGATGACAGTGGTGTTGTCAACAAACTTACAAATTGTATTGGAGCTGTGCTTAGCCTCATAGTCATACGTGTAAAGCGAGTAGCACAGGGGACTAAGTTCGTAGCCTTGTGGTGTACCTGTGCTGGTGGAGACTGTGGAGAAGATGTTGTTGTCAAGCAGAAGTTTTGCTTTTGTCCAGGTGCTTCCAAAGCTGAGTAGAGAGCCATTGAGATTGTGTACATTGTAGACCTGTTGCATCTGCAGGTGTATTACAGTGTATCCAGCTCCTTGCTCAGGAAAGATTTAATTCTAGTCCTATCCAAACTTTTGAAGCATATCATTGCTAAGATTTCATGATTCTCAATTTTTGCTTCCTTTTACAAAGTGATTATTTTGTCCAGCCTTTCTTCTCACATGCTGTATCCTGGGTTGAACTCGAAAATGCTTGAAATCTCACTAGTAATCAAAACTGTTTACTTTTGTTTGTAAAGTAAAACATCACTTCCTCTGCCACACCAGTACTTTGTTCCCAAAATCCGTGTCAGTACTGGTGCTGCCTGAAACTTAATTTCCTCCATTTTTGCTTAGCTGGCGTTCCACAAGAAATCCATTTTATTGGAGGTTTAGTTTCCTGAATCCCATATTGCTCCTTATCCTGTTTGACCCTAAATGATGAAGCCCATTAATCTCCTTCTTCCATTATACCATTACAGCTTTCACATTCACTTGTGCAGCTAGATAGAATAGAAACGTAGAAAACATATGAAAGAATCTGTCTCAATTAAAGCACAAAAAAACTATTTTATGTAAGGGGGTTTCGATTTTTATGTTACTGCAAAGGCTAATTAAAATGGCATTTTTGTTATATTAATCTGGGGAATGCGGCTTTGTTGTGCTTTAACGCTGAGAAAGTTTGCGCTAGCAGCTTATTGTGGTTTAGAGGGTGATAAGAGGGTGCTATTAACCAATTGGGATAGTTGTTATGGTTTTGGTGTATTTGAAGATACTGTATGCGCGGGGTTTTGGGGCAGAAGGCGGGAGAGCGAGACAGAGGATGGACCAGGTGCTGTGAGTCCGCTAACGGGGTCGGACCCCGAGCGGGACGTTCGGCGAGGAGACGGAGACGGACTCGGACTCGTGTGGAGCGTCTGGTCGACCACCGTTGATGGTCCCAGGCGGCCGGTCGAGGTGGTCCGAGGGGGTCGCAGGGTGAAGAAGAAGGTCCTTGAGCTCCAACGGTTTTTGTGCACGAAGAGATTGAACTTTGATAAGTGTGGTGCCTTTTATTTTCCTTTTATATTTTATTCTCTTTTAATTGTATAGTTCCAGTAATATCTATAAACTGTAAATCATTTAATTGCATCTGCTGTAATGTCTGTTATTTGGGCGGGGTGGGGTACCTCACACAGCATCCACACAAATGAATTACCCAGTTTGGCGGGGCCGAGGCTGTTTCCCTAGACGACAGCGAGCCGAGCGACCCTGAGGGTGGCCGGGGGGCTACATTTAAAAAAGCACTCTTTCAGCTTTTACTGGAATACTTTAAAAGTATTAATTATATTTTAATTGTTACTAGAGGTGCAAAATCAGCTTTGCAGTTACATAGCTGGGTAGATTATGATCTTTCTCCTGGGGTGTCCTTCTATGAAAGCATTTGGGCCTTCCTACGGGTTTCATTTCACATGGGACACTGTTCATTTGTTCTTACTCAATGTACTTGTATATTTTGCACCAAACAGAATAAGTAAAAAATATTATTGTAGCCTAATGCTACGAACATTTCTGAATTTGTATTCAGCCAAATTTCCATTTGAATTAAAAAGTCCTGAGGATGGGAGATTTGCTATACTTCTCAGGATAACTTAATTTACTTGGAGAAAAGTCTTTAGATATGCAGTGGAGGATAAATTTGATAAATAAACCCTAATGTTTGCATTGATTGAGATTGATATCAACCTCAGTTTCAGTTTATACTCCAATTCTTATTTAGAAAACTGCCTCAGCATACATAATGAGGTGTACTTTGTCTTTGAAAAGGCAACAAACTGTGGGAGATGACTGAAATGGAAATCAATACGGTAAGTTTTGAAGAAAATAACATTTAGGAGAAAATCTCACATGTAAGATAGTTGTGGAGACAGAGGTCATACATCGCTGGATTCAGTAAAAGGTCACAGATAATAGACCTGTTAATTAATTTTGAAGCATTGGTTGGAAGGTCAATGTTGGTCTAAACAGCTACATTTCTTTGCTATTCTGTAAATGATCCTCTGGAATTTCATCGGTAAAAACATATAATGTATTTGCTGAAGAACAGCCTTTCTGACAATGCAGCAGCATCTTCATTGATGAACTGAAGGAAATGAAGTACAGGCTCGCGATAAAAGGCAGCGCGCACCCCGAGCAGCCAAGCTCCTCCCCTGGAACTGCTTTCTCGTCGGTATTGCTTAAACACGTGCCTGTGAGCATCCGTTAGCCAGATGAGTTCTAAGGTATCGGAAAATCCTAAAAGAGCTCGTAAGGGTGTTACACTTAGTGTAAAACTAGACATAATTAAGTGTTTCGATCATGGTGAACGAAGTAAAGACAAAGTGAATTTGGCTTGTGGAAGTTGACGAAGATGGTGTTGAAGAGGTTTTGGTATCCCATGACCAAGAAATGATAGCTGAAGAGCTGATGCAATGGGAAGAGGAAAGGATAACAATTGAAACCGAATGCAGTAGCGAATGGACCGAAAGTGAAGTCGTCCAGCAACTGAACGTGAAGCAACTGCATGAGATGTTAGAAAAATGCGCGAGGATAAGCAGTCAAGTATACTGTCGTTTTTCAAGCCCTCCACATCAGCCACAGCAGACGACGAACCTCGACCTTCGACATCGAGGCAGGCAGACATAGAAGAAGATGACCTGCCTGCCCTGATGGAAAGAGACGACAATGAGATGACACCCCAGTGTCCCACCACTCCAATCCCTGGGCCGCGGACCGATACATTGTCATGAAGAACGCAGCGGTAGCCGGGACGCACCCAGCACATCTTTAAGAAAAAAGGCGAAATAAACAAACTAATTAATTACGTGCCACCTGGCACGTAATTAATTAGCTTGTTTATTTCAGCTTTTTTCTGAAAGATGTGCTGTGTGCCTCCTGGCTACCGCTGTACCTCTGCATTCTTCGCGGATCCGTATCAGTCGGCGGCCTGGAGGTTGGGGACCACTGCACCACCCCAGCCTCCGACGACTCAGCCTAACACACCACCATCAGTATGCTCGGTGCTGTCTTCCCAATTCCGGTAGGCGATACTACACTGTACATGCATTATTTCTACTTTATATAGGCTGTGTATTTTTATGTGTTATTTGGTACGATTTGGCAGCTTCATAGCTTAAAGATTACTGGAGAGCGCTTGCGCCGTGTTTCTGCCGAGAGCGTGTGTGTGAGATTTTTGCTACGGAGAACAGTGCGGTAATGATTGTAGAAAAGTATTTCTACTTTATATAGGCTGTGTATTTATCATATCATTCCTGCTTTTACTATATGTTACTGTTATTTTAGGTTTTATGTGTTATTTGGCATGATTTGGTAGGTTATTTTTTGGGTCTGTGAACACTCACAAGTTTTTCCCATATAAATAAATGGTAATTGCTTCTTCACTTGACAACATTCCGGCTTATGAACTGTTTCATGGGAATGCTGTACCTTCAGATGGCGGGGGAAACCTGTATTTTCCTAGTATTGTGTTCAAATTCGGAGGTTCAGGAGGGTCATCAGCAAGTGGACTGACCTAAGCTGGAACATTAGGATAAATATAAATACATAACATAATATGAGTCTGCATCTGTTTTTCGTGAAGTAAATTACTTTGAAATAAATTATTCAATACGAAATATAACGAAGTTAAGTTAAATTCATTTTGGAGTTTGAGAAAACAAAAAACATTTTCTCTGTGATGATATACCTCATGATGGGAAATAACAGCTTTATCTTGTAAATCAAGGCTGCCATGGCATTGGGTGGGTGGCACAGCTGGCAGAGCAGCTGGCTCACAGCTCCAGTGACCCAATTTCAGTCCCATCTCAGGGGCTATCTGTGTGGAGTTTGCATGCTCTCATTGTGATGACATGGATTCCCTTAGGGTGCTCCTACTGTGTGGTAAAATCTGGGTGGCTTTTGGGAATTTGGGGGGAAGGAAACGGAATTAAAGTTGGAAGAATGTAAATAGACACTTGCTGTTTGGCATGGACGGTGAGTTGATGACCTTTCCCTGTGCTCTGTGGTTCTATCTACATAATGGAGCAAGCACACACAGTCCTGCTGGTGTACAATCCACGCCATTTACTTGTTGCCATTTGAGTAATGGATTGTCGTTACAATTTAAACATGATTTAGAGGAGCAATGCTGAAATTGGCTTAATTCCTCTCAACTACTTTTTCTGACATTGGCACAATACACGGTTAACTGTGGTGGATATAATAAAGTGGCTGTATATGCTGAAAGATGAAGTGGAAGGGGAATGGAGCTGGTGTGGATGGAAGAAACACCAAAAGAATGCACCAAAAGGTGACTGGCTGGGTTGAATATTTATTACTTCCCAGAACTTCCTGCTCAGCAATTTTCAAATTTTTTAAGAAAGGGGATGCATATTTCGGAAGCTTCATTGAAGAAAAAGTGAGTGGTTGGTTTTCTTAAAAGTGGATTGAGGGTGAGGGAGAAAATCATGGTATTGTGAGTACATGCTTGATGTATTTCACTTCTGTTCTATGTGCAGCAAATGCTAAATAGACCATAAAATGCATCCCATGAGATACAGCTCTGGCATACTATCCTTCTTCATCGTGTTCGATCTCTCTGCAGCTCTTGACATGGTTGAGAACACCGACTTAATCCAATGCCTCTTCTGTGGTCAAGCTCACTGGAGTTTCCTCTGCTTGTTTCTCACCTTATCATCCAGTAGAAGTCAGAGAACAATGGGTTCTCTCCTGGTCGGCATGTGGAGTCTGTAGGTTTCCTTGCATTACTATTCTCTAAGGCAAGTAACAAGGATAGAGTAACCTTTATTAAAGCAAGTCAACTCTAACTAGCAGCAATATTTGGTAAAATATCAAACTACATGGTATACATAGCATTTAAGAGTATATCAGCTCATATACTGTATATATTGGTGTCAAAAATGGTTGTTGTGACACATCAGGTGTGGTAGTGTAGTGGGTAGTGCTTGCTGCTCTCGCTTTCAGTTTCCACTACTGGTTAGCAGTCTTGCGAAAAGGAGAGCTGAATGTGTAAGTTTCTCCCTGCTAGTACATAGCCTCTCCAACAGCAAACCTCATGTAGTGCCTCCTTTCTGGTGGCACATGGAAGCTGAGCTCCTTTCAGAGTCAGGCTGAACTGCAGGGAACGGGGAGGAGGTCTGGCCCCTGCACAAGTAGCACGCAGGCCCACCAGTTTGTGGCCAAGCCCTGGTGCTTGTGAACTAGATCTCCAGCTATGGGCAAATAGCCTCACTGCCTTGTAGGCAGCCTTGGGAGAGATGAAGTCTACGAGAGTAAACCCAGACAGCAAATCTGGAGTGGAGCCCCTAAGGCGGCTGGACATCATTGAACATCCTTCTGGCAATCCCTGCAGCCAAGCTGGTGCCAAAGGTATGACTTCATAACCTCTCCTTTGGACTACACTGGTGAGGCTGAGGAGGGGATCTTGATGAATGGGTATCTCAGGATCTCCATACCTTCTGCCCAGTCATGTGATGATGATTATCATCACTCATTGTCCTTCGGGAAAGGTGGATCCAACTTACCAACCAAAATAAATAAATAAATAACTAAATACTTTTCCACGAAATATAGTAAACCGTAAATGTATCTGAATGATGGACAGGCAACCCCAAATTTCTTCATCTGTCTTTTTAGTTAAACTGGTCTCAACACCGCGTCAGGTTTGAAAGCTGAAATTTTTAAAGCAGTAAGAAAACCATTCTTTGGGAAGGGATGAGAGGTGAAGAGGAAGATGAATTGCAGATGGAGGGGGTGCCCACAAAGACTGAGAAGTCAGTAGAAAGTATGTTGGGGAGGAAGTTATTGCTCTGTTTTAGTGATATTATCCAAAAGATTAGCTTTAGTTGGCACAAGGACTGAGGTTTTCTGGGAAGATGGAGTTAATGTTTGCCATGATCAGCCTCTCAAAGCATTGCTTGATGGCAGATGTTAGAACCACTGGGTGACAGTCATTAAGGCATGTTATCTTGTTTTTCTAAAGTACCCTTTTAAAGCAGATGGGAACCTCAGACTGAGGCAGGAAAAGGTTAAAAAGGTCTGAACATACCACACAAGCTGATCTGCATTGGATCTACGCATGCTGCCAGGGACACCTTCCAGCCAGCTGCTTTCCAATGGTTCACACTCTGGAAGACTGATCTACGTCTGTGAGGCTGACCGTGGGTTCAGGTGCATTGAAGGCAGCTGGGGTAGGTGGTAACATTCCAATCCCTTTCTGTTCAAAATATATATAGAATATCTCAATCTCTTTGGGAAGGAATACACTGCTTTTGGTGATGCTGACTGACTTTCTGTTTTGGCATGTAAGCCCTGCCACAACTGGCCTGCTTTTGAAATCACCACCAGGAAAATGCAATTTTAACTATCTACTGTATCCTATCAATGCCTCCCATAATCTATTACACTTCAAACACATTCCCTCTCATTGGGGAGTGTGATTGAACCGAATGTCCAAGCTTACACTTTGTATCGGAGGGAAAGGAAGGTCGGCAGAGGGGGAGGCGTGGCTCTGCTGGTAAAGAATGGCATCAAATCAGTAGAAATGTGTGACGTAGGATCGGAAGATGTTGAATCCTTGTGGGTTGGGTTAAGAAACTGCAAGTGTAAAAGAACCCTGATGGTAGTTATATACAGGCCTCCCAACAGTGGCTGGGAGGTGGACCGCAGATTACACCAGGAAATAGAAAAGGCATATCAAAAAGACAATGTTATGATAGTCATGGGAGATTTTAACATGCAGGTCGATTGGGAAAATCAGGTTGGTAATGGATCTCAAGAGAGCGAGTTGTTGAATTCCTAAGAGATGGCTTTTTAGAGCAGTTTGACATTGAGCCTACTAGAGGATCAGCTATACTTGATTGGGTGTTATGTAATGAACCAGAGGCGATTAGGGGGCTTAAGGTAAAAGAACCCTTAGGAACCAGTGATCACAATATGATTGAGTTCAAGTTGAAATTTGTAAGGGAGAAAGTAAAGTCTGACATAGCTGTATTTCAGTGGAGTAAGGGGAATTACAGTTGTATGAAAGAGGAGTTGGCCAAAGTAAAATGGAAGGAGCTTCTAGCAGGAATGTCAGCAGAGCAGCAATGGCGTGTACTTATGGGAAATTGAGGAAGGTGCAGGACATGTGTATTCCAAAAATGAAGAAATACTCAAATGGTAAAATAGTACAACCGTGGCTGATGAGGGAAGTCAAAGCTAATGTAAAAACAAAAGACGGCATACAACAAAGCAAAAATTAGTGGGAAGATAAAGGATTGGGAAGTTTTTAAAAACCTACAGAGAGCAACTAAAAGAATCATTAGAAGGGAAAAGATGAAATATGAAAGCAAGCTAGCAAATAATATCAAAGTGGATAGTAAAAGCTTTTTCAAGTATGTAAAAAATAAAAGAGATATGAGAGTGGATATAGGATCGCTAGAAAATGAGGCAGGAGAAATAATAATGAGGGACAAGGAGATGGCAGATGAACTAAATTAGTATTTTGCATCAGTCTTCACTGTGGAAGACACTAGCAGTATGCCAGATGTTGTAGTGTGTGAAGGAAGAGAAGTGGGTGCAGTTACTATTACAAGGGAGAAGGTGCTCAAAAAGCTGAAAGATCTAAAGGAACATAAGTTACCCAGACCAGATGAACTGCACATTAGGTTTCTGAAAGAAGTCACATTAGAGATTGTGGTGGCATTACAAATGACTTTTCAAAAATCATTGGACTCTGGCATGGAGCCAGAGGACTGGGAAATTGTAAATGTTCCTCCACTCTTTAAGAAAGGAGAAAGGCCTCAGAAAGGAAATTATAGACCAGTTAGCCTGACCTCAGTGGTTGGGAAGATGTTAGAGTCAATTGTTAAGGACAAGGTGATGTAGTACTTGGTGACCCTGGACAAGATAGTACAAGGTCACATGGTTTCTTTCAGGGAAAATCCTGCCTGACGAACCTGTTGGAATTCCTGGAGGAGATAACAAGTAGGATAGATAAAGGAGATGCAGTGGATGTTGTATATTTGGACTTTCCGAAGGCCTTTGACAAGTTGCCACACATGAGGCTGCCTACCAAGTTAAGAGCCCATGGTATTACCGGAAAGTTACTAACATGGTTAGAGCATTGGCTGATTGGAAGAAGGCAGCTAGTGGGAATAAAAGGATCTTTTTCTGGTTGGCTGCCAGTGGTATCAGCAGGGGTCAGTTTTGGGACCACTTCTTTTTATGCTGTATATAAATGATTTAGATGATGAAATAGATTGCTTTGTTGCCAAGTTTGTGGATGATAAGAAGACTGATGGAGGGCCAAGTAGTGTTGAGGAAACAGCTAGGATGCAGAAGGACTTAGACAGATTAGGAGAATGGACAAGAAAGTGGCAAATGAAATATAATGTTGGAAAATGCATGGTCATGCATTTTAGTAATAGAAGTAAATGTACAAACTATTTTCTAAATGGGGAGAAAATCCAAAAATCTGCGATGCAAAGGAACTTGGGAGTCCTTGTGCAGAACACCCGAAAGGTTAACTTGCTGGTTGAGTTGGTGGTAAGGAAGGTAAATGCAATGTTAGCATTCATTTCAAGAGGTTTAGAATACAAGAGCAGGGATGTGATGCTGAGGCTTTTTAAGGCACTGGTGAGGCCTCACCTTGAGTATTGTGTACAGTTTTGGGCTCCTCAGCTTAGAAGAGATGTGTTGGCACTGGAGAGGGTCCAGAGGAGGTTCACAAGGATGGTTCCAAGAATGAAAGGGTAATCATACAAGGGACGTTTGATGGCTCAGGGTCTGTACTTGCTGGAATTTAGAAGGATGAGGGGGTATCTCATTGAAACCTTTTGAATGTTGAAATGCCTAGACAGAGTAGATGTGGAAAGGATGTTTCCCATGTTGGGAGAGTCTAGGACAAGAGGGCACAGACTCCGGATAGAGGAGTGTCTATTCAAAACAGAGATGTGGAGAAATTTCTTCAGCCAATGAGTGGTGAATTTGTTGCCACATGCAGCTGTGGAGGTCAGGTCATTGGGTGTATTTAAGGCAGAGATTGATAGGTTCTTGATTGGACATGGCATCAAAGGTTATGGGGAGAAATCTGGGAAATGAGTTATAATTAATCAAGGACAGTCAGCCTGGATTTCTTAAGGCAAGGTTGTATTTGACTAATTTGACTGAAATTATTGGAAGGTAACAAAAAGAGTTAATGAGATCATAGATTTGATAATGTTGGTCTCAATTCTAGCAGTTGTTTAGCAAGCTCCCTGTGATATCTTCACCAATATTAAAAAAAATTGCTATTTATATGCCAAATAAGATGAGTTTACTTATAGGGCAGAAAACTTAACCAATTAATGCTTAAGTTTTTAAGTTCTGCTTTCAGTGGAATTGTTAGAGTTTTACAAAGCAAGCACACATGATTCTCCTGTCTGTAAATGCACAGAGAACATACTGTCCACATAAAGATTCTAAAGTTGTACATGGCAGACTAATCAAAAAAGATCTAAATTAAAGTGTCAATTTGGATTTCCAAAAGTACCACAGTGCAAGGGAATGAAAGAAAATTATTGAGAGGAATTTTAGTGACTAGAATCTGTTCTAGTGTTTGTAGGAGTTGGACAGGTATATTTTTCATTGGTGTTTTGCTGCAGTGTTTCATGGGTGGTTTGGTGCTAGATTCTTCAAAGTTCAGTTAGATAACAGCAAGAGTGAGGAGAAGGTCAACTAACCAGGGTGGCATGCCAAAGAAAAAATGGAGATGCAAAAGATGTAACAGAACTCTTAGCAAGAGCGAAGGCAGTAGTATTTGAACAAGACATCCCATCACTCAATTCAAGACACAAGATTGCTGGAAATCCTGAGTAATGCACAGAAAATGTTGCAGGAACTCAGTTTGTCAGGCAGCATCCACGAAGAGGAATAGACAGTCGACATTTTGGACCAAAACCTTTCATCAGGATTGGAGATATGGGAACCGAAACCAGAATAAGTAGGTTGGTGGAGGGAAAGGAGGACAATCCGGCAGGTGCTAGGCGCCAGGTGAGAGGTCAGATTGATGTGTGTCGGGGGGGGGGGGGATGAAGAAAGAACCTGGGAAGGCATAGGTGGAGAAGGTAAAGGGATGAAGAAGAAGGCATCTAATAGGAGAGGACTGTGAACCATAGAAGAAAGAGAAAGAGGAGGGGGACCAGAGAGAGGTGATGGGCAAATAAGGAGAAGAGAAGGAATGAGAGGGTAACCAGAATGGAGAAATGGAAAAATAGAGAAGGAAGCAAGAGTGAAAAATTATTGGATGTTAGATAAATCAATGTTCATGCCATCAAGTTGGATGCTACCCAGAGTGTGGCCTCATCATGGCAGTAGAGGAGGTCATGGACAGGCATGTCAGAATGAGAATGAGAAGTGAGTTAAAATAGGACCCTATATTTTGTGGTGGACAGAGTGAAGTTGCTGAACAAAGCAGTCTCCCAATCTGTGTTGGATCTTACTGATGTAGAGGAGGCCTTACTAGGATCACCAGATACAGTAGATAGCTCTGACAGACCAGCAGGTGAAGTGTCACCTTACCAGAAGTACCAAATACTCAGCAAGTTAGGCAGCATCTGTAGAGAAGCTGTTAACATTTCAGGTGCAGGGTCCTTTGTCAGAAATGAGGAAGAGAAAAAGCAGTTAGTTTTCAGTAGGAGAGAAAAGGGCAGGGAGATGGGTAGAATGAAGGAAATAGCACCAATAGGGTGATCACATAGATTAAGGAGCAGTTAAAAGCACATCATTGTCTGTGTAATGTGGTGTTTAATGGTGGTTTCTGAATCTTGGAATCTGGATGGACCATCATATCTACTACCCGGACACCTTTAAATTTTCTGCAAAGTGACAGAGCCAAGCTCTTTATAGACAATGATGTTCCTTTAAAAATGTACTGTTTGCTGCAAAATGTGTAAGACCACTTGTGCACAATATTTCATTCCTTGCTTTGTTTAACACAGCAAATTAGCTACATGGTGATGATCAGATAATCCGTATTAGGAATAATGTGGTTAAGGTATAAACAATAGTCCAGATAATAAAATATGTTAACACGAGGAAATCTGCAGTTGCTGGAATTTCAAGCAACACACATAAAAGTTGCTGGTAAATGCAGCAAGCCAGGCGGCATCTATAAGAAGAGGTACAGTTGACGTTTCGGGCCGAGACCCTTCGTCAGTCCTGATGAAGGGTCTCGGCCCAAAACGTCGACTGTACCTCTTCTTATAGATGCTGCCTGGCCTGCTGCATTCACCAATAAAGTATGTTCTCTGCTCCTCTTCACATAATAATTCTTCCTACAATTGTGTCCATCCACCGAAGACAGAAAGCATCGTAACTTCTTAATAGATAATGACTAAAGGGTGCATCTCTGCCAAGATTACACTAGAGCATCAGTTTAAATTAAATCAGTTACATGTCTGTCCAAATAACACTTGTTAAGGCTACTGCGCTGCTTCAAAGAATGCTATATGAGGTCATTCTTACCCTCGACCATTAGACTTCATAATGAGTCAACCTATAGCCGGAGAAGAGATGACCCCCTCCTGTTAGACTGTTTGAGGTAACTTATTTTTTTATTCTTCCTTACTTCTCTTCTAATATTTGTATATTTGCATATCTGTGCACTTGTAATGCTACTGAGACACTGTAATTTCCTTTGGGGTCAATAGTGTATCTATTTATCTAAATTGCGTGTGTTTGTGAGATCATCTTACATTATCTTATTCTTTTAATTGTGAGGACCTTAGAGCAAAGGGCAGAAATCTGGAAAATCTAGCTCGAGCTGGTTTTACAATATTCCATTCCTTCAACGTTGATTGTGTGTGAAGCATTTTCTTTTATATCAATCAGTTGTTTGCATGTTGACCAAGTGTGTAGATTAACAAAATTACTTTGATACGGTGCAGTTGTAAGAGCTTTGTAACATCCAGTTGCAAGCCCTAACTTCTGAGGCAGTTTTTAACCTGCCTTTAACTTGACTAATTTTTAACATTGTGCACACTGGGACTTTGAACAGCAGCTGAGTAGATGTCCCCCTGAGGAAGTATTTTGAATGGATTGATCAGAATATGCCCCTTGTTTACTATATGTTGTCAGCTGCAATATTACTTCTGTGCTGGGTTATTAACCTGCAGTATAATATTTTGTGTAACACAAAAAGGTTGCACCCTCTTAACAGTACCAGTATACCCAGTTATAATAGTTTAAAAACCTACATGGCTCCGTGCTTTGTGTTGAAATACAGAACTTTCCAATTAATTAAAATAAATGAACCATCAGATATTAATTATTTTATGACGTTGAGTAGGAGAAGATCATTGTTTTTGCACAAAACTTTTACACCTATAATATCACCATCTCAAGATTTATTAGGTAAGGTTAAGAAAAGTTTCTGTGTATAACCATACAGAATGTGTTATCGCTGAGTTTTAGCAGTCTTGCAAAAAGTGTTCTTAGGGATTTAGACTAACAGATTAAAATATATTCTGTGTTAAACAACCTAAGAGCTTGCAGTTCTGTAATGCTACAAGGGTTTTGCTTTTGTATGATGAACTACATTTCACCCAGAACTAACCTTTATTGTTAATGTTCAATAACTAAAATGGCACAGTAATGATGCAAAAGTGCCTTTGCTCTATATTCCTGCCCTTAACTGAATCTGCCCTAGTGGAAATTTGCGTGATGTATGCATTGTCAGATGTAAGTATCTGTATGAACAAAGAAGTCCTTTCTGGAGAGGGTGGGATAGAGGGAGGTTAAAAAGAGAAGAAATACTTGTTTCAAGAAGACTTCTGGACCTATTTTTCAAGGAAAAAAGAAGAAAATTGGATTGAAGATATTTCGTGTATGCTCTGTCTTCTTTCCCAATTGTCATGGTTTCTAAGGAAACTGATATTTGCTTAGCACTGCAGTTAAATTGTGTCTTTCATTTGCCTTACATTAGCAAAAATTTGCACTAATGAGCTGACAGGGCAAATTTTTGAGACGAGGCTGTTCTAGGAAGAACCTCAGTGTAACATTTATTTTTATATATTTTCTGAACTAATTAGAGTGTTCAGAAAAAGAACACACCAAAATGACATGTTTGATAACTGCGAGTTATCAATTCTACCAGTAGGCTAATGCTGAATGAATAGGTGAAAAAGGAATTAAACTCTTGGGAAAATTATGAACATAGGCAATTGTACATTTTTTATAGAGTTAAGTATAAAATGCAAGTTGTAAATAAAATGAAGGATCAAAGCAATATGATTAAAGGATGGGCCATGCCAAGTTAAAATGGGTGGTTCTTCCCTACATTCTAATTAACATGCTCAGCTTTGCTTAATTCACATATTCCTGAAGTCTTGCTGCTCAAGATCTCTCTTCACATTATTCCCTATCACTTCTGCCATCTCCAAAAGGATCCCACCACTAAACATATCTTCATCTCCCCCTACCCCCACTCTCTCTGCTTTCCATGGGGAATGCTGCCTTCGTGATTCCCTTGTCCATTCATCCCTCCCCACTAATCTCTCTCCCAGCACTTGTCCCTGCAAGAGGTCAATGTACTATGCTTGCCCATGTACCTCCTCCCTCACCTCCATTCAGGGTCCCAAACAGTCCTTCTGCGTGAGGCAACACTTCACCTATAAATCTTCTGGGGTTGTCTTTTGTATCCGGTGCACCAGATGAGGCCTCCTCTACATTGGTGAGACCTGTCGTAAATTGGGGGACCATTTCATTGAGCACCTCCACTTCATCCCCCAAAAGCGGAATGTCCTAGTGGCCAAACGTTTTAATTCCAATTCCCATTCTGACATGTCAGTTCATGGCCTCCTCTTTTTCCATGATCAGGGTGGTGGAGCAGCACCTTATTTTCTGTCTGAATAGTCTCCAACCTGATGGCATGAATATCAATTTCTCCTTCAGGTAAAATAACTTCCCTTCTACCTCCCCACTCTGACCTTTTACTTCATTTCACCTGCCTATTATCTCCCGCCCTTCCTCCTTCCCTTTCTCCTATGGTCCACTCTCCTCTCCTATCAGATTCCTTCCTTTTCAGCCCTTTACTTTTCCGTCCTACCTGACTTCACCCATCATTTTACAAATCTACCATCAGCTGGGAAATTTGTGAGCATGGAGGACCTACAGTATCAATGTTTTAATCAGTTTTTTTTTAAAGGGGAAATAATCTTAATTGCATTCTGACTGATCTAATAAATTTAATGAAGAAAGATAATGTTCTCAAAGTTATTGTTTTTGAATGGGGTGGGGGGGGGTCGTCAATATTGTTATAAGGATAAATTCTTGGCAAGTTATGCATAGCTGGATCCTGATTGGATCCCAATATACTCACATCTAATTTTAACCTGTGTTTGTTAGGTATCCAGTTCAATTCTATTGGTGCATCAGTCATTGAAATCTCATTTGAAGGCTTCATACCTCAATCTTATTAGGTTTCTTTTACCCACAGGAGCTCTGGAAACCATGTTGGATAAAAAGAGTTGAAAAGGTCTGGATTGACAACATAATTTTATTACAACCTCCTTTATGAACAAAGATGGACATTGTTTCTTCTAGATTCAATAAACAGTATTTTCCTCACCTAATCCATCAAGCTCCCCAACCTCACCTCCATACCCACTTGAGTGCTGACCTCCAATTATTTCTAACATCCAAGATCTAACCCCAATTTCCTTGACCTGCATAATCTGTCCCTCATATGTTCCACCACCTTGTGAAATATAAAAAGTAAGAATAATTAATTTAATCACTATGTGCAGAGGTATTCATTAAAATTTTTGTTGGAATACAAATTATGGTAAACAAGACAAGTATTCTAAACTGAATTAATAACATCTTAATACACAGCAACCAAAAAAGATCTAGGCCTGAAAACTGTAAATAGTAATCAAATCTGGGAATTCTCATCCTGGTGTGAAAATATTCAAAGGAGTTTCATTTCTATACCTAACATTATTTATTATACCTGACAACTATAAGGATATGTTTATGAGGTGCTGAAACAAAGTGAAGAAAGAATCAACATCTTAGAATGTATTAATTACCTAATAGATATCTACTTTTATAGCATACAGCATACTTTCATACTGTTGTTACCTGCATTTGAGGAAAATGAGAAAAATATTTAAGGGGTCTTGATATGAAAAATGACTACACCTTATGGTCCTGCCAGGTTTTGGTGTCAGTTTTGGAATCTGATATCCTTGAAATGTGGATCAAACAACATGAAGGTATGACAGGGTTTCACTTTTTGCAGCACCTCTGCTCTGATCATCGGACAGGCAGAGTTTGTATTTAGTTTGTGACTTAGTATAAGCTTTAATGCTCCTGGTACCTGTGTAGTCATGTTTGGTTCAATGTAAGAAAAGATTACCAGATTTAATGTACAGAAACTTGTAAATTGAACTTGGGTCTAATTCCAGCTTCTTGTTAACAGCTGAAAGTTCCGTATTAAGTAGATGCTGGACTAACACCCAAGTCATGTTCTGTGGCTTTTAGTAAAATGTTTGGTAAAACTACTGTCAACCATAACATAAATCATTATGTCTCATATATCAGTTACTGCAAAATGTCATAAAATGAATTAAAACAAAGCACAGCTAATCTTGAAATGAGTACTAATTAATTAAAGATAAAGCATCTTGTTCAAGATCTATTGGAGCTCAATAAATGCAATGGATTGATATGGGAGAGGTGTTTTATGATCAAATATACATTATTCTACCAATTTCTCAAAGTACATACTTTAAAAAGTTAATTTTACATTAAAACAAAGTGTCTCTTTTATTTTTATGTTTTGATCAACATATAAACTGACCACTTTCCATACACCAAATACTAAGGGCTTATAAACAGCTTATGAAAACATTTCTGATACACTATAATTTTGCTATGCCTTATCAAATATTTATGTCTAAGCTAATAATACATATAGACACTTTACTAAGCCATCCTGTTGGAAAACAAGTCTTCTCTATACATATTATAAACCTCCTTTTGCAAGAAACATTTCTGTAAGCATTCTGCTATGGTAAATAATTTACTTTTTTCTTAAATGCAAAATTCAAATTACATGTTACAAGTCAGGCATGATGGACGTGATATATACTTTCAAGAAAGCAATCTTTGTTGCACAAAGTTTATTGCATCCTAACTCCCAATGCTCAAACTGGTGGTAAGTAAACACTCAAGAAAGTGACATAGGACAAAGAAGGATTTGATAGAAACTTTTCATTGCAGTTAGCCCAAAAAGGTTTTTTTAAATAGCAATTAAATGTGCAATTTTAGACTTTTATAATATGTTGCAATTAAAACTCAGTTGCGTTGTGGAATATATGTTAAATCCTTCAGATTTCATACATTTTAAAGTAATTTACCTCTGTTAGCTCATTACCGAGCATCACTAATTATTTTGTTAATTATGCAATGTTTTGGATCTTTAATTTAGATCTGCATTTAGGTATTAACTTGAAATTATGGGTTTAGAAGAAATATTTTTTTACTGATTAATCAAAGGCAGCTGCAGAACAGTGTTGGCTATCAGACGGCATCTTGGTATCACTCTTCATGTCCCTTAACATTGCTATCCTGACAATGCTGGCCAAAGTCAACAACCAGCAAAGGTTTGAGTACATTTCGGCAACTATTTCTAGCCTGCTCTCTGATCTCCGCTATAAACATTTGTTCTTTCCACGTCCCATCTCCCAGTCAGCAAATGAGCCTACTTTCGTATAGCCTACTTTGGTTGCCTCTTTTTCATATAAAATTCTGAAGATTCACAAATCCCTAGGTGAATAAATTTCTTCTTACCTTTTATTTATTCTGAGACTTAACCTTTGGCTCTACATATTCCAATAAAAGTAATGGATCATCCCTGCATCCGCACTCTAAGGTTAGAGAGCTGGAACATTGTTGTATATTTCAATTAAATTGCTTTATGTTCTTCTAAAATTTAGAGAGCAAAATTCTGATCTGGTTAACCTTTCCTCATATAACAAACCTGCCATCTAAGTTTATATACAAACCTACATTTGTATAATCAACAACTTTGGAAATTTTATACTTGGTTCTCTCATTCAAATCTAATAATATAGTTTGTGAACAGCTGAGGATTTGACATTAGCCTCTGTGGCACCTCCCTCGTCATAGCCACCTTGTTTTCTGTCTATTAATTTATCCTCAGTCTAGTGTGGTAATACCGATCTGAAGAGCTCTAATTTTTTTTAGATTAGTTTATGGGGACACTCAGTCCTCGTTTATTGTCATTTGGAAATGCATGCACTAAGAAATGATACAATGTTCCTCCAGTATGATATCACAGAAACACAGGACAGACCAAGACTGAAACTGACAAAAAACACATAATTATAACATATAGTCACAACAGTGCAAAGCAGTACCGTAATTTGATAAAGAGCAGACCATTAGCACGGTAAAAAAAAGTCTCAAAGTCCCGATAGCCCCAACATCTCACACAGGCGGTAGAAGGGAGAAACTCTCCCTGCCATGAACCTCCAGCGCCACAAACTTGCCGATGCAGCACCCTGGAAGCACCCGACCACAGCCGACTCTGAGTCTGTCCGAAAACTTCGAGCCTCCGACCAGCCCTCTGACACTAAGAACCAAGCACCATCTCTGCCAAGCGCTTCGACTCTACCCCGGCCGCCAAGCAACAAGCAAAGCCGAGGACTCGGGACCTTCCCCTCCGGAGATTCAGGATCACACAGTAGCAGCAGTAGCAAAACAGGCATTTCAGAAGTTTCACCAGATGTTCCCCTGTGCTCTCACGTCTGTCTCCATCAAATCAGGATTTTGCACGGCACCCTACTTGACAGATAACAGATACTCATCACTGATATTCATCAGATATTGCATCGCGCCGCCATCTTCTCCTCTTCTCACCTCTTGTGTGGCACTTTACCAAAAGCCTTCTGGAAGTCCACCATATTTAGTGGTTTCTCTTTACTATTCTGCAACTCACAAACTAATAAAACACCACAGCAGCATAGCAGTTAGCATGATGTTATTACACCTCAGGGCATCAGAGTTTGGAGTTCAATTCCTGCGCCGTCCGTAAGGAGTTTGTATGTTCTCCCGTGACCACATCAGTTTCCTCCGGGTGCTCTGGTTTTCTCCCATAGTCCAAAGTCATACCAGTTAGTAGGTTAATTGGTCATTGTAAATTGTCCTGTGAGTAGACTAGTGTTAAATAGGTGTGTTGCTGTGCTGTGCAGCCTTGAAGGGCATTGCACACTGTATTTCTAAATAAAGGAAGTATGTCAAACATAATTCCGTTTCATAAACCCATGTTAATGCAGTCTAATCCCATTATGTTTTTCTAAATACCCTTCTTTAATAACAGAAATTAGGATCCCTATTACTAAGTCATTATTATAATTGGAGGATTATTCAATTATCCATACACAGATCTTTTCCTGTTTCCTTTGTTCAATATCCAACTCCTTAATTAATGCCAGTGACATGGGAAATTTACTTGGGAGGTGATAAACACTTCAGAAGATGACAAACATTTCTTGGCTAGATAATCATCATCATCATATGTGCTGTGTCATAAGATATGGGCAATCATGGCCTTTGGCCATGGTAGTTCTAGGTAATTCTTTTCTACATAAGTGGTTTGCCGTTGCCTTCTTCTGTACAGTGTCTTTACAAGATGGGTGAAACCAGCCATTATCAATACTCTTCAGAGATTGTCTGCCTGGCGTCAGTGGTTGCATAACCAGGGCTTGTGATATTCACCAGTTGCTCATAAGACCAGTCACCACCTGGTCCCATGGCTTCACATAAACCTGACTGGAGTGGGGGCAGGTGTTACACATTGCCCAAGGTGACCTTCAGGCTAGCGGAGAGAAGGAAAGCCTTCTACCTCCTTTGGTAGAGACGTACCCCCATGATCATCCAGTGAATATACAAATAAATATGAATATCGTCAGTGATATAGTTTTTTAAAATACTTAATTTGAGATAGAGAGAGAGAGAGACAGAGAGAGAGAGAGATGAATAAATGGGCAGTGCAATAATGTGGAAGGCATTATACTAATAGGGTTGCATAAACTGTATTTTTGCATGCCGAAGTTTATCAGAGCTCTTGATTATAGTCACAGTATTTTAGCAAATATATTGCTTGGCACTATTTCCTTCAGTGTCGTTTTTTTTTTTTGTCCTTTTTCAAGAAGACATTGGTAGAAAATGTTCCTGCCATGTCCTCCACCCAAGGTTATTTTTGACAGGCTCAAAGGTTGTGGACAATCTGCAACGCCGGTTACAAAACATGACTTTAAGACTGGAGACAAAAGAGACTTCAGATGATAGAATCTAGAACAAGAAAACAATCAAAAATGTCAACTATCCTTCTGCCTCCACAGGTACTCCTTTCTCAGCTGATCAAGCAGTATCTATGGAGGTAGAGGGATAGTTAACACTTTAGGTGGATACCCTGTATCAGACAGCTTTAAAACAACCTTTCCAGTGCATGTATTGTTAGAATATGTGTTAAAAGGTTGTCACTGTTGCTTCTCATCTTATTTCAGAGATTCATTTCATATTCCTACCATTAAAATATGAAATTGTCAATAAATTCTCCTTCCATTTGCTACCTCTATTTTCCAGGATGTTGCCTTTTATCTATTTGATCCAGTTTAGACTCTAATCTCAGTGCTAGCACCAACATCACTTTTTCATCTTGGGAAAATATGAAAGGTACAGAAAAGGGAATATAATATGACCCAGATAATATAACTAATGTCAGAAAGGATCATTAAAGGTGTTTCTTATGCTAATAGCTTGATATTATAATTAAAAATCTATGAAATTTTAGACAGTGGGTCTAATCTTAATCAGGTATATGCTTTCATTTTTCATCAAAGAATGATCAAGATATATTTCAATCAGAGTATGATCAAGCTTTCCATTACAGCCCAAAAAAAGGTGAAGGCAATCTCTTTAAATTCTCCTTTATGATAGAATTTATGGATAGTATTAAACCTTCCCTTCACCACGCTTTTACGTAACCAGCAGCCAACCCCATTCAATGCAGCTTTTGTGGAATAAATGCTTTAAAATATTTGTTCTCTGTACTGGGTTGCAGGTCATCGTACAACAAAATCTTCAAAGCAGTAACATAGTTCCCATCACCATACAGAAACATAAGAACATAAGAACGTAAGAAATAGGAGCAGGAGTAGGCCATCCAGCCCATTGAGCCTGCCCCACCATTCAATAAGATCATGTCTGATCTGTCCATAAACTCAGCTCCATCTACCTGCCTTTTCCCCATAATCCTTAATTCCCCTACTATGTAAAAACCTATTTAACTGTTTCTTAAATATATTTAGTGAGGAATCCGCAACTGCTTCCCTGGGCAGAGAATTCCACAGATTCACCACTCTCTGGGAAAAACAGTTTCTCCTCATCTCTGTCCTAATCTTCTCCCCTGAATCTTGAGGCAATGTCCCCTAGTTCTAGTCTCACCTACCAATGGAAACAACTTTCTTACTTCTATCTTATCTATCCCTTTCAAAATTGTGTATGTTTCTATAAGATCCCCTCTCATTCTTCTGATCTCCGGAGAGTATAGTCCCAGGCTACTAAATCTCTCCTCATAGGTTAACCCCTTCATCCCTGGAATCAACCTGGTGAACCTCCTCTGCACTGCCTCTAAAGCCAGTATATCCCTCTTCAAGTATGGAGACCAGAACTGCACACAGTACTCCAGGTGCAGCCTCACCAGTGCCCTGTATAGTTGCAGCATGACCTCCTGGCTCTTGAATTCAATCCTTCTAGCAATGAAGGCCAACATTCCGTTTGCCTTCTTAATAACCCGTTGTACCTGCAAGCCAACTTTTTGCAATTTATGAGCAAGCATTTGCCTAGCTTTTTTTATGCATAACTTACTTGGAAAAGAACTTCCACTCAGTAAGCTACTTCCACCCATGTGTTTTGGCAAGCCATTGTCTGCAGTGGTGTTCCCAATAACTCGTTCCTGTAGGAGAGACACCTCCCCTCATTGTCTTTCTTTCAGAAACAGCAAGTTGCCATCTGTCCTGTTTTTCTTAGCTCCAAAGGAAGATAAGAACAAACTTTGTAGGTACCGGAGACTTATTTAATTCTAATTCTTGCAAATTAACTATGCTGGAAAGATTTTCATGCAATTTGGCTGCTGACATTAGCTCCGAGGATCTGTATAGCTTCCCACCACTGATTTTGTCAAACATGTATGTTTAATTTGATAAATTGGTTAATTGATTTGTTGTCACATGTACTGAGGTACAATGAAAAAAATGGTCTTGTCACAAACTTTACCTGTATAAAAACTCTTTTGATCATTAATAAATAACATGTATTTTTGTCATGTTTCACATCACTGCACTCTAAATGGTTTGTCAAAGGCAAAAAACTATATTGAGAGAATATAATGATGGGGTCAACCTCTGATTTGCACAGAAAACTCCCTGTGGATTGCAGAAGATGCTTTACGCTGACATTAGATTTCTCATTACCCACTTCCTTCCACATTGAAATATCTTTGGTGCTGGTGAGGAGAAGGCAAGGAAAAAAAAATAAAAGAAACTAGCACATCCTTGCGTAATAATTTAAGAAAAAGTAAAATAAAATGTAATTGGTAAATTGATTTCTAGGCAAATTGGTTTATTATTGTCACATGTACTGAGGTATAGTGAGAAGTTTTTTGCACGCCTTTCATTCAGATCATTTCATCACATCTATATACTGATGTATTTCAAAGGAAAAGCAATAACAGAATACAAAATAATGCATTACAATTACAGGGTAAAAGCAGTGCAGGCAGACAATAAAGTACAAAGTCATAACAAGGTTGATTGTGAGGTCAAAAATCTTTTGTTAACTTTTCACTTCCTCTTGTGGGTTTCAAGCTTTGTCTCCCTAGATTACATTTGTGGAGGTAAGTTAAGATTCTTCACTGTGCTTCTCTTTGGCAGAACTGTCTTTGTGAATGTGCATTGATTTTCATCTGCCCTGGATCATACAAAAAACAGCTTTAAAGTGGCCTGCCCCGTCTGTGAAACCCAGAGGAGGTGTCAGTGAAGACAGCCACACCATGTCATTCTCTTTTATCTGTGGGGTAGGTTCAATTCAGTTCTTCTGGACAATTGGCCCCACTAAACTCCCACCCCTTGTTTGGACTGAATTGGCAAGTGGATTTTGCTGTACAGCCACACATTTTTAGGTCAATGATTTTCAATAAAACTGAAATACTGATGCTCACCTGGTTTGTTATAAAAACACTGCCACCACTTACATTGCCCTGACAATTTGGTGAAGGGGTGTTTCTAACAGTTCTTTTATAGTCAGTAAAATCTGTTTAAGATCTCATGAGACAACTTTGGAAATAAATACATATCTGATTGCAATTCAGTTTGATTACCCAAGGTATATGAAAAGAACATAGCAGCGTGAAATATTAGGAGTGATGTCTTCCCCTTTAAGACTGGTGTGACATTTCTGCAGCTAAAATGCTCTGAAAGGGGAGGTCTGGACCATGCATCCTTCAGCTGTTGTGGAACATCGGCCAGCTGTCCCATCATTCCATCATCGCTGCTGTCATCCTGATGCAGAGATGAAACAGAGCCAGGCCAATTGAGAAGAGAAATGATTTGCTCTGCACTCAAGACTCAGCACAAAAATGTTTCAGTCTTCAGGTAATTTGCTTGATTTTTGGTTCCTTTATAATCTACATCAAAGCTTCAGAAAAAAAAATGAAAGAGAGAAAAATGTCATTTAAGCTTGTGACAAGATAAGTACATCTCTGTTCTCATAAATATATCTGGGTCTGCAGATGGGCACTTCCTTATTTTATTCTCAGTTTTCTAACATTTATAAATATTCTTAAGATAATTTGTGAAACTGGGCAAATACAACTTAAAATCCATCCATTTTTGGTGAAATTGGCTCAAGTTAGAACATAAGCATTTTGTATATGATGTGTTTCCATTGCAGCTTCTATTCTGTCAAGTCTGGACAATAACAACTTGGTTCAATAGAACAATTTTTTAAACTGATGTGCAGGGCAAAGTTATATGGTTTTCAAAAATGTGTAACACACACTGCAGCATAACATATGTATTCATAAAGCTAATTATTGCCATAAACTTGCAATAGATTTCTCTGCAGGAATTAATGTGCTGAGAAATTATACATCAGTCAAGAGTGCCAAAGACGCAAGCTGAAAAGGTGGCGTGTGGTACTCTGCATTGGTGGAGTCTGGACTGTGGCTTGTGCTATGAAGTCCAGCATTTGGAGGTGGATGGAAGTAGGAGAGGACAGCTAGCAGTTGGTGTTGGAGGGGTGTGGAAAGACTGCATTTTACTGTTGGGAGGTTGGTTTCAGGAAGGGGAATGAGAAATTGTTAGTGTGTTGCAAGGTCAGAGATGGAATGTGGGGTCAAGGGCTGCAGATCAGAGTTCAGGGATTGGCTGGAGATGGAGAGAGCAGCATGCTGTGGAGGGTTAGTTCAGTTCGAGAAGAATAAGGATGTCACTGAGTAATTTACTTAACTGCAGGGCACTCCAGTCCAGCACACTTATCAAGGTGATATTGTGAGAGAGAGCTCAATAATAGGCAGCACAGTGGCTATATTAGCAGGTGCTGCCTCATAGCTCCAGTGGCCTCTGGTGGAGTCTGCACAGTTTCCCAATGACTGTGCGAGCTTCTTCCTGGCTCTCCAGTTTTCCAGTTCCCTCCCACTTCTCTACCCCTGTTTATTTATTGTTTTCCTTCTTTATATTTGCACAGTTAGAACATTAGGGGCCCCAGGCAGGATAGTTGAATGCTCCTCTTGCGGGATGTGGGAAGGCAGAGAGACCTCTAGTGTCCCTGACCACTACAACGGCGAGAAGTGCATCCAGCTACAGTTTCTAACAATCCACATTAAGGAGTGAGCTGGAACTGGATCATTCAGGAGGCTGACAGGGTGATAAACAGGACATGTAGAGAGGTAGTTACACCCAGGTGCAGGATACAGGAGACTGGGTGACAGTCAGGAAGGGGAAAGAGGTTAAACAGCCAGTACAGAGTCCCCCTGCGGCCATCTTTCTCAACAACAGACATACCACTTTGGATACTGTTGGTGGGGGGGGGTGTGTTCTCTGGCACTGAGTCTGGTTCTGTAACTCAGAAAGGAAAGAGGGAGAAGAAGTGAGTTATGGTGATAGGGGACTCATTTGTTAGGGAAATAGAATGGAGGTACTGTGACCGAGAACAAGATGGCTGGATGGTCTGTTGCTCCCTGAGTGCCAGGGTCCGGGACATCTCGGATCGTGTCCTCAGAATTCCTAAGAGGGAAAGTGAGCATCCAGAGGTCATGGTCCATGCACATAGGTACAAAGGACATGGGTAAGGAGAGTGACGAGGCTCTGCAAATTGAGTTCAGGGAGTCAGGTGCGAAGTTAAAACAGGATCTCCAGGGATGAGATCTCAGAATTGCTACCTGTGCCATGCACTAGCGAAGCCAGAAATAGGAAGATCATTCAGTTTAAAACATAGCTAAGTAGGTTGTGTAGGAGCGAGTGTATCAGGTTTTGTGATCATGGACTCTCTTCCAGGGAAGGTGGGACCTGTACAAAGGATGCATGTCAGTGCTGCATGGAGGGGGTTCATTTAAATTAGAAATGCAGAGGGAAAAGAACCAGAGTGCCAGGCCGGACAGTGGAGAGATTGTGGAGATAGATGTTGTTAAGGCCTCAGACAAAGCCAGGAATCAAGGGGTTGAGCATGCGGCAACTAGTGTCCTGAGTTGCGTATGTTTCAATGCAAGAAGTATTGTAGAAGAGGCAAATAAGCTGAGGGTATAGATCAACACCTGGAATTATGATATTGTACCCAGAAGTGAGACATGCAGGAAGGGCAGGACTGGTAGCTCAATATTCTGAGGTTCTGTTGTTTTGTATGCGACAGAGTTGGAGGGATTAAAAGAGGAAGGGTGGTGTACTCGTCAGGGAAAATGTCACAGTAGTGCCCAGTCATGCCATACTGGAGAACTCATCTAGTGAGGATTTATGGGTGGAGCTGAGGAATAAGAGTGGTATGATATATATTAATGGGGCTATATTATAGACTGCCCAACAGCTCCTATTATAGGTTATTTCAACTTTTTCATATTTACTGGGGCTCCCATACTGTAAAAGGACTAGGTGGGATAAAGTTTGTCAAAGGTGTTCAGGAAAGTTTCCTTAATCAGTACATAGAAGACCCAATAAAAGAGTGTGCGATGCTTGATCTCCTATTAGGGAGTGAGACAGAGCAGGTGACAGAACTTTGTGTAGGGGAACACTAATAGCTTTTAGTGATCATAATGCCATTAGTTTCAAAGCAGATATGGAAATTGATAGATTCGGTCTGTGGGTTGAGATTCTAAATTGAAGAAAGGCCAAATTGGATGATATCAGAAAGGATCTGGCATGTGTGAATTGGGACAGGCAGTTTCCTGACAAAGGTATACTTGATAAGTGGGAGGCCTTCAAAAGTGAAATTTGAGAGCACAAAGCTTGCATGCGCCTGTAAGAATGAAAGGTAAAGATAGCAGGTTTAGGGAACTTTGGTTTTCAAGAAATATTAAGGCCCTGGGTAAGGAAAAAAGGAAGAGCATAGCAGGCATAGGCAAGAAGGAATAAACGAGGGCCTTATGGAGTATACGAACACTTCAGTAAACAGGAGGGCTAGAATGCATGAAGTTGCCTTAGCAGACAAGGTGAAGGAGAATCCTAAGAAATTCTACAGATATGTTAAGAGCAAAATGATTGCAAGGGACAAAATTGGTCCTCTTGGAGATCAGAATGATAATCTATGTGTGGAGCCAAAAGAGAGGGGGGAGATCTTAAATGGATTTTTTGTATCATATTTAAGGCTGATTTATACTTGTGCATCAACTCGACGTCGTAACCTACTCAAGTGGCCTACGCGCATTGTGAGCATTTATACTTGTGTGTTGGTGTGTCTGCGTCGCTCTGCAACTCGGGCACGTCGCGCATGCGCACACACCTGCCCGCGCAAGGCTTCATGGTCATGGTAGTCTTTCTCGGAGTGAACAAGTTTAAAGCGAGCATCTTTACTCGTAAAAGCGAAATGTGTCCTCCATAATTTCGGAGGTCTGTAAAGCTTTATGGAAAGCATTGCAGCCAGAATTCCTTCCCTACCCTTCAGTTGGCCAATGGGAAGCTATTGCAGCGTGGGAGGAAATGCGATGCTACCAGGCGGACCAATCACACTTGTTGTGGTCTGCGTTGCTGCGACGCGTAGTTACATTTTGGGAGAGGTGCGCGTCAGGCTATGGCATAGGGATCCGCGTAGGCTCTGCGTAGGGTTCGCGGCGACGCTGTAACTATGGTGTCGAGATGACACACAAGTATAAATCAGCCTTTACTCAGTACATGGACACAGGGACTATAGAAGTGTGGCAAAGCAGTAATGAGGTGATAGACCCTATTCAGCTTATGGAGGTGGAGGTGCTTGCTGTCTTGAGGGTGGATAAATCCTCAGGGACTGACAAGGTGTTCCCTCGGACCCTGTGGGAGGCTAGTGAAGAGATTACAGGATCCTAGCAGAGATAAATCATTCTTAGCAACAGATGCAGTACGGCAGCGTTAGACGATAGCTAATGTTGTTTCACTGTTTATGAAAGGCCTTAAAAATGAACAAGGAAATTATAGACCAGTGAGCCAGGCAGCAGTAGAGGGAAAGTTATTGAAAGGTGTTCTAAGGGACTGGATATATGAGTATTTAGATAGACATGGAATAATTAGGAATAGTCAGCATGGCTGTGTGCATGGTAGGTCAATGTTTAACCAATCTTATAGAATTTTTTGAGGTTACCAGTAAAGTTCATAAAGGTGAAACAGTGGATGTTGTCTACTTGGACTTTAGAAAAGCATTTAACAAGATCCCACACAGAAGGTTGGTCAAGAAGGCACTTGGCATTGAAGACAAAGTGATAAATTGGATTAGACATTGGCTTTGTGGGAGCGGTCAGAGAGCAAGTATAGATGTTGTCTCTCTGACTGGAGGCCTGTGACTAGTGGTGTGCCACAGGGATCAGTACTGGGTCCGTTGTTGTTTGTCATCTACATCAATGATCTGGCTGATAATGTGGTTAACTGGATCAGTAAATTTTCAGATGATACCAAGACTGCGGGTGTAGTGGACAGTGAGGAAAGCTATCAGAGTTTGCAGTGGGATCTGGACCAGCTGGAAAAACGGGCTGAAAAATGGCAGATGGAAGTCAATGCAAACAAGTGCGAGTTGTTGCACCTTGGTGGGACCAATCAGAGTAAGACCATAAGATATAGGAGCAAAAGTAGGTCATTTGGCCCATTGAGTCTGCTCTGCCATTCAATCATGGGCTGATCCAATTATTCCAGTCATCCCCACTCCCTTGCCTTCCCCTCATACCCATTGATGCCCTGGCTAATCAAGATCCTATCTATCTCTGCCTTAAATGCACCTCTTACGCAGTGAATGGTAGGGCACTGAGACCTGTGGAAAAACAAAGGGATCTAGGAATATAGATCCATAACCTTACCAACCTGTAGTGGCACAAGTTGATAGGGTTGTAAAGAAACCTTTTGGCACATTGGCCTTTTTAAATCAATGTATTGAGTACAGGAGATGCGATGTTGAATTTGTATAGGACATAGATGAGGCCTAATTTGAAGTATTACCTGAATTATAGGAAGAGATTGAATAGGTCAGGACTTTATTCCTTGGAATGTAGAAAACTGAGGGGATATTTGATAGAGGTATATAAAATTATGAGGGGTATAGCTAAGGTAAATACAAGCAGGCTTTTTCTGCTGAGGTTGGGTGGTACTGCATCCCGAGGTCATGGGCTAAGGATGAACGGCCAAAAGTTTAAAGGGAACATGAGAGTAAATGTCTTCACTCAGAGGGTTGTGATGGTGTGGAACAAGCTGCCAGCGCATGTGGTGCATGTTAGCTTGATTTCAACATTGAACAGAAGTTTAGGTAGGTACATGGATGGTCGTGGTATGGAGGGCTGTTGTCTCGGTGCAGATTGATGGAAGTAGGCAGTTTAAATGATTTAGCACAGACTAGATGGGCTGAAGGACCTGTTTCTGTGCTGTACTTTTATATGATTCTATGACTCTAGATTGATACCTTAATTGCCTTTGTCTGAAGTGAGGGGATAAATCTGGTGATCAATGGGAGTGGGGTGGGGAGAGTGGGTAGAGAGTGGTGAGGAATGGGGGGTGATGAGAGTGCAGCAGAGGGGTAGTGGAAGTGGAGAGCATGTGGAGAGGGATGGGAGAGGGTTGGGGAGAGTGGGGGAAGAGAGGTGGGGAGAAATAGGGAAATGGGTAGGGAGGTAGAATGGGGGAGCGGGTAGAGGTGGGAGGGAGAGGGAGAATGGGGAGAGAGGGGGGAGGGGAGGGGGAGAGGGGAGGGAGAGGGTCTGGAGTTGATTAGAATGTGGCAGACTAAAATGCAGATAAAGGATAGTATTAGTGTAAAATACTTGATGATCAGCAAGAACTTGATAGGCTGAAGTAACTCTTTCCAGGTTGTATCTCTCTGTGACTTGATCTGAGATTGTAATTACAATCTGTAATCCTTATCAACGAGGTGTAAGGCTGCAGTGTTCCGAAAAAAATATGATTCCAAGTTCATGTACAGGTAAGCAGTAACAGGAAACAGTGAACAGCAGGCTCTCCTACAGATGAGGCCTTGATGGTGGCAGAGTGTTCATTAGTCTCACAGCCTGAGGGAGGAAGCTGTTACCCAGTCTGGCATTCCTAATGCTGATGATTCTGTACCTCCTTCCTGACGGTAGTGGGTCAAAGAGGTTGAGAGATGGGTGACAGGGATCCTCAACAATGCTTTGGGCCCTTCATTTTGCAGTACTCCCAGTAAATGTCATAAATAGGGGAGGGAACACCCAATATACCTTTTAGTTGATTTTATTATCTTTTATAGGGTCTTGTGGTCTGATGCCTTGCAGCTTCTGAACCACACAATGATGCAGCCAGTAAGGAAATACTTAATGGTGCTTCTGTAGAAAGTTGATAGAATGGGAGCAGTAAGCCTTCCATTCCTCAATCTCCTCAGGAAATTTAGATGCTGCTGTGCTTTCTTGACCCATGTGGAGATGTTGTGGGTCCATGTTAGATCGTCCATTATGTGCAGACCAAGAAACTTCGTGTTCTTCACTCTCTCCGTGGCAGCGCCATTGGTGTTCAAAGTTCAATGTAAAGATCTTTGCGACGGAGAGTGGTTGACCTGTGCCTTACTGAAGTCCGCAATCATCTCCTTTGTCTTGTCCACACTGAAACTGAGGTTTTTGTTTTCCCTCTATTTACCAAGTCTCTCTACTTCCTCTTTGTATCATGGTTGCTGATGAGGCCAACCACTGTAGTAGCATCAGAGATCTTGATGATTCAGCTTGAGCTGAATCTGCTAGTGCAGTCTTGAGTCAGCAGTGTGATCAGCAGCGGGCTGGGGTCTTTCCATCAAGAAGTCCAAGAACCAGTTACAGAGAGGGGTGTTGAGTCCCAGGACCACCAGTCTCTAAGAGATTATCATATTAAATGCTGATCTTATATCACCTCATGTGCACAATGAGTAAATTTCATCAGAATCATAAGAATAACTAATGCCAGGAAGTGCTTGGTTGAAGTTTTCTGGAAGTCTTTTCAATTATTTTTCTGGAAAAAGAACACTTGATTTCCAAGAAACAATTGATTTTGCATAACTCTGGAGGGAAAAATGGCTAGCCAAGTATTGAGTCACTCATGTTAATATTGCTTACCAGCTCCTCATCATTTGCCTTGTAGTTTTATGACTCCTCAGTTGCTCTTCCACCCATTTTTTAAAATGTGATGAAAATTTTTGGAAATTTAGTCTGTGAGTTTCAGGCTTGCAGTAATGTTCAGTGAAAAATATCCTCACCCACCTAATTCTTCTAATTTCAACCTTGATGACCCCAGCTACTTGCTTCTGTTGAGGGCAATAGACTTGAGAAATTGGACGTCACCCACTTATGGCATGTAAAACATACATTAAGAATTGGAAGTCATTAAAAATTGTGTACTTGGGGCAACTTTGCTTTAAGAGAATGTTTTAGTGATTTACTTCTTTTAAGCCTTCTTGCAGGCTGAACACATAGCTTCAGGAAAGGCAGATTGCAACTATTGCAGGATGCAAGTTCTGCTTCCTCTGCAGAGATGGTATGAAAAGGAGAAAATCCCTCAAAAAAGTGGGTGACAGAAAGGAACAAGGAGGATAGGGCACAATGTTGGATGGGTCACTTGGGAGACCACCTCTTAAGTACATATGAGTGTGAGATCAGGATTTTAATTTACAGCACAAACAAACAAATTGTGAAGGTCCAATACGTTCAGAGTGACGTACTCTCTGTTGACTGTGTTATAAATATGCATGCAATATTCATGCAATTGCAACTATTTGATACAATTTCAGCTAAAAAGTACACAATAGCTGTTTATGCTGGAAAATATGACAGAATAGGGTATTTTATCAGAGTGTTACCAATTTAATTTCCTTCTGAAAGGGACTTTTCCAGAAAATTTACGCAGGTACTGCAAAACAGGTTCAAAAGTGTTATATGCTTTATATAAGCAATAAAGTTGGACAAATGGATTTGCTCTAATCTACTTTCTATCCCTAGAACTCCTTTTTCTAGTTTGAGGCCATTCATAATTTTACACACCTCATCTAGTTCCCTCATCTGCCACTTTTTTTTTCCGTTGGGAAAGTAACCCAAATTAGTGACTCTCCCTTCTTGACTGAAAATTTCCAACTCTGGCAATGTCTTTGGAAACCTATTCCGTACTGTCACATTCACATGTAATAAATGACTACTACATGGCAGATGCCTGAAATTCCTGTGGACACTAGATACACTCAGTGGCTGCATTATTGGTTACACATGTATACCTGCTCAGAAGGTAACTAAAAAGGCAATACGCGGAGAGAAAATAAGGTACGAAGGTAAACCAGCCAAGAATATAAAGGAGGATAGTAAAAGTTTCTTTAGGTATGTGAAAAGGAAAAGAATTGTTAGGACCAAAATTGGACCCTTGAAGACAGAAGTGGGTGAATTCATTATGGGGAACAAGGAAATGGCAGACGAGTTGAACAGGTACTTTGGATCTGTCTTTACTAGGGAAGACACAAACAATCTCCCAGGTGTAATAGTGGCCAAAGGACCCAGGGTAATGGATGAATTGCAGGAAATTTATATTAGGCAGGAAATGGTGTTGGATAGGCTGTTGGGTCTGAAGGCTGAGAAGTCCCCGGGACCTGATGGTCTGCATCCCAGGGTACTTAAGAAGGCGGCTTTAGAAATCGTGGACGCATTGGTAAACATTTTCCAATGTTCTATATATTTAGGATCAGTTCCTGTGGATTGGAGGGTGGCTAATGTTGTCCCTCTCTTCAAGAAGGGAGGAAGAGAGAAAACAGGGAATTATAGACCGGTTAGCCTGACGTCGGTGGCGGGAAAGATGCTGGAGTCAATTATAAAAGATGAAATTACGACACATCTGGATAGTAGTAACAGGATTGGTCCGAGTCAGCATGGATTTGCCAAGGGGAAGTCATGCTTGACTAATCTTCTGGAATTTTTTGAGGATGTAACTATGAAAATTGACAAGGGAGAGCCAGTGGATGTGGTGTACCTGGACTTTCAGAAAGCCTTTGATAAAGTCCCACATAGGAGATTAGTGGGCAAAATTAGGGCACATGGTATTGTGGGCAGAGTACTAACATGGATTGAAAATTGGCTGGCTGACAGAAAACAAAGAGTAGCGATTAACGGATCCCTTTCGGAATGGCAGGCGGTGACCAGTAGGGTACCAGTGGGATTCAGTGCTGGGACCGCAGCTGTTTACAATATATATTAATGATTTAGATGAGGGAATTAAAAGTAACATTAGCAAATTTGCCAATGATGCAAAGCTGGGAGGTAGTGTGAAATGTGAGGAGGATGTTATGAGAATGCAGGGTGACTTGGACAGGCTGGGTGAGTGGGCGGATGCATGGCAGATGCAGTTTAATGTGGATAAATGTGAGGTTATCCACTTTGGTGGTAAGAACAGGAAGGCAGATTATTATCTAAATGGAGTCAAGTTAAAAAAAGGGGAAGCACAATGAGATCTAGGTGTTCTTGTACATCAGTCACTGAAAGCAAGCATGCAAGTACAGCAGGCAGTGAAAAAAGCTAATGGCATGCTGGCCTTCATAATAAGGGGAATTGAGTATAAGAGCAAAGAGGTCCTCCTGCAGCTGTACAGGGCCCTGGTGAGACCACACCTGGAGTACTGTGCGCAGTTTTGGTCTCCAAATTTGAGGAAGGATATTCTTGCTATTGAGGGAGTGCAGCGTAGAAGGCTGAGAGGGGATCTTATTGAAACGTATAAGATTATTAAGGGATTGGACACGCTGCAGGCAGAAAGCATATTCCAGCTGATGGGTGAGTCCAGAACCAGAGGCCACAGTTTAAGAATTAGGGGTAGGCCATTTAGAACAGAGTTGAGGGAAAACTTTTTCACCCAGAGAGTGGTGGATATATGGAATGCTCTGCCCCAGAAGGCTGTGGAGGCCAAGTCTCTGGATGCTTTCAAAAAAGAGATGGATAGAGCCCTTAAAGATAGTGGAATCAAAGGTTATGGGGATAGGGTAGGAACTGGATACTGATAGTGGATGATCAACCATGATCACAGTGAATGGCGGTGCTGGTTCGAAGGGCCAAATGGCCTACTCCTGCACCTATTGTCTATTGCCTATTGCTCATTGCAAATATCTAATCAGTTCATAATGTGGCAGCAACTCAATGCATAAAATCATTGGAGGTTTAGTTGTTGTTTAGACCAAGCATTAGAATGGGCAAGAAATGTGATCTAGGTGACTTTGATTATGGAATGATTGTAGGTGCCAGATAGGGTGGTTTGAGTATTTTAGAAACTGCTGATCTCCTGGGATTTTCATGCACATTGGATTCTAGAGTTTATAGAAAATGGAGCAAAAAACAAAATACACCCAATGAGCTTTAGCTATGTGGATAAAAATGCCTTGTTTAAATCTTGTTAGTGAGAGCGTTCAGAGGAGAATGACCTCCTGCCTTGTACGATCTGATAAGAAGGCAACTGCAACTGAAGTAACCACTCGTTACAACAGTGGTGTGCAAAAGAGCATCTCTGAATGTACATCATGTCAAATCTTGAAGTGGATGAGCTACAGCAGAAGAAGACCATGTACATTGAGGGGCCACTTTATTAAGTACAGGAGGCACCTACTAAAATGGCCACTGAGTGTATGCTGGTGACTACAGTATCAGTAGGGAGAGATTATAGTTTTGTTTTTATCTTGGCTGAAGCCTTTGCATTAAATGGGTTTAAAATTGGCAGAAGTCAGAAAATAATAAAATCATCATTTCAAGAAAAGAGGCCAGCAGAAACAAAAAAGATCAGTTTCATAATTCCTTAATTATCTATGAATTAATACATTGGAGAGATAAATTTTGCAATTGAAAAATACTGTAACTTTGATTTCTTCTTTGAACATTCATATACATTAATCTACAAAATATTGAATAGCTGAAGAATGGTTACAGAATCTTCAACAAGCCAAAACAATAATGTGTCCATAAACGTATTTGATTAAAAACCAGTGATTAAAGGCAAATTGACCAAATATGCAAAATTCCTCTCCATTACATTGAAATTGAAGAGTTTTGTTTATGTTTTTGGATTATTTTCTGTAATTTCGGTGGATAATTTGAATGTGCCCTTCAGAAAGCTTAGATGGTAGGTACTTACTCTCACCTTTTACAAGACCTGTGCATGTGTATGACAAATATAGCTACATTTTTGGAGGTGTGGGATGGGGAAGAGAAATTTGAAAGGTATTGTAATAGTTCTATTGAAGTAAGCAGGAGTAATTCTGGAGCGGGAGTAACAGGTGCTCCGATCTGGACAGCATACGGTTACACTCTGGCACCCGCAACTCATCTGATTAATTCTAAATTTTCTTTGAAGAAATCCGTAAGTACAATATTTCCGTTTTGAAGCAATGTGCTCAGAAACGTTTGCTGTTTTCTCCCTTTTCTGGGCGCCGACATTTGCTGATCCACAACGCACTTTGAGTAACATGCAGCTGGTGTGCATTCTTACAAAGCTGCAGCTGCATGGCATTACTGGTCCTTCTGCCTCTCAGAGGCAAAGTCAATTCCGCCCAAAATGAAAAGCATTGAATCAGAATCAGGTTTATTATCACCGGCATGTGACGTGAAATTTGTTAACTTAGCAGCAGCAGTGCAATGCAATACATAATCTAGCACGAGAGAAAAAAATAATAATAATAAATAAAATGAAACATAATAATAAATAAACAAGTAAATCAATTACGTATATTGAATAGATTACCGTAAGTTCCGGTGTATAAGCCGAGAATTTGGCCTTAAATTTTTTCCTAAAATTAGGGGGTCGGCTTATACAGAGGGTGCCAACTTTGGAAAAACGAATACACAGAAGACAGGTTGTATTTATTGGCTGTTTTTGAGTCAAGTTCATTCCACTGTCGACGCATGAATTCTTTGAATGGTTTGTTTAAACTCACATCTAGTGGTTGGAGCACGGGCATCAAACCACCGGGGATAACTGTAATGTCTGTATTTTCAGCTTTCAATTCTGCTTTTGTCTCACCTGACAAGTGCGCTTTGAACATGTCCCGGTCAAGTAGCGGCTTTTCCTTCCCGAAACCTTCGGGACGTTGACGCCACACCTCTTTAACCCACTTCAAGCACCCCCGCTTCGTCCATCCAGCGGTGTTTTTGGACGTTAACAACACCCTGCGGGAATTTTCTGAGCAATCTTTGTTTTTTGTCTCAACACAAGATCATGTCTATTCATAAATTGGATGCACCAACTTCGCATAGCTTTGAAATTTTCGCTGACCTCACGGTGTTTTTTGGCTCATTTCAACGCTTGAACTCGAATCATTTCTCTGGTAACAATGTATCCAGACGATTGCTGGTGATTCACCCACTCTAAAACTTTTTCTTTCAGTTCTGGCCACTGGTATGTTTTCCCGCAGTTTGCACATTTCGTCTTTGGCATTTCCCTTAGCGTGTCCTCTGCCTTTCTCCACTCTCTCACTTGTTTCTCGTTTACACTAAACTTCTTAACAGCTGCAGAATTATTCATTCCTTTAGCAAAATCAACAACCTTCAGCTTGAAGCCAGCATCGTATCACATTTGTTTTAATCTTTTGTACATGGTGGTCACAAGCTCAATACTGAGTACAAGTACTGATCCCACCACCCTGTGTTATGTTTTAATGAGATTATGATGGGCGCTAAATGGTTTCACGGGGGTTACATTCCAGAGGATTCTTTACCATTGGAGACCTAATCCAAAATTTCCCTCCCTGATTTATTTATTAAGAATTCACTTATAACGCTCAACAATGTGTAGGCCTGTTTTCTTAGCAGGTACTGGTTCACAAAATTTCCAGGTTCTGGATCCGGCAAAGCTGAGGACCGGCATGTGAGATCTTGTGATCTTTGCTGGTTAAATCAAAAACCTCTACAAAAGGGGTCGGCTTATACAAAGGTAAGATGAAAAAGTCACTTTTTTAACCTTGAAAATGGGGGGCTCAACTTATACTCCAGAATATATGGTATTACAAAATGTGCAAAAACAGAAATACTGTATATTAAAAAAGTGAGGTAGTGTCCAAGGGTTCAAAGTCCATTTAGGAATCGGATGGCAGAGGGGAGACAGAAAAAAAAACACTTAAACCTTTCTACAATCTTCAGTAATAGTTCCTCAGCTTTTTTTTTCTAGGTTGTAAAGTCAAATTAAAACACAATTGCCAGTCTTAAGAGATACTGGTGATAATGTTTCTTGTCATGTTCTGGATCCAGGCATAGCTTATGGGTACTCCAACAGCTCTATTCCCAGTATTTCAGTAACTCACAGTTGTCCTATTGACTGTGCACCTAGAAGCCCAGGCCACGATGGTGATACCTGATCAGCCCCTGAATGAGAAACAAATACCAGTATAGGCTCTTGAGCAAGTGAATTAAGGGCAGGTGTAGGACACTCAGCCCCACAATGGTTGATCTGATTGTAATCTCAGACTACACCTCTTGATTAAACCTGGAATCAAGGAAGGTAAATTTGAGCCACAACCGGTATGCAACAGTGCTGCTATTTTCCAAATTTTTTTTAGGTTACTAGAGCAGCAGATATGAAAGTTCCAGTTAAATTAATTTACCATTGAGAGTATTCTAACTGATTGCATCACCTTCTGGTATTGAGAGGCCACTGCAGAAGATTGGAAAAATCTGCCAGAGGGTTGCAAACTCAGTCAGCTCCATCATGGGTACCAATCTCCCCAGCATCAAAGATATCTTCAAAAGGTAATGGCTGAAAAAGGCAGCACCTACCATTAAGAAATCCCATCACCCAGAATGTGCTCTATTCTCATTGCTACCATCAGGGAGGGAGTAAAGGAGCCTGCAGATCACACTCAACATTTTAGGAACAGCTTCTACTCCTCCTCCATCAGATTTCTGAATGAACGATGAGCACTACCTCACTATTTTTGCTCTTCTTTTGTATTACATATTTAATCTAATTTTAAAAGAGTTTTTTGTTGTAATTTATAGCATTTTAATGTATTGCACTGTATTGCCTCCACAAAATGACAAATTTCACAGCGTAATGTATGTCCATGGTGTCAAACCTGATTCTGATTCTGATTTTGATTTCAGCTGCTGTGTGAAGCACTAAGGAGGAATCTTCAATTTGGGCTCATTATACCTGGTGCGTTGAATAGAGTACAAGGAATGGGAAACAAATAAAACCACAGATGCTGGAATTGGAAGCAAGGACATAATACTGGAAGAACTTAGCCACTCAAGCAGCATCCGTAGAACAACAAAACAGTTAATGTTTGGGTCAGTGAGCCTTTTTCAGACTACAGTAATGAATGGATTATCTGGCCTCTTGTGTATTTTTGTTTGCTCTCAGTCATATGAGGAATTTATTTATCGCGTTATACCTCATCTATAGTGCCTGACTACTTGGTGGAGTTGTGAGTATCTTCTTGGTTCAGGAAGTGCATGTTCATTCTCAGTTTTGTAAAAGGTCCAATTTGGATTTATGAAAAGGTAAATTAAATATCCAAAGAAATATGAATTCTCACAAACCTGTAATGGCTGAATTATTTTTCATTTACCTTTTTCTGACTGTTGCAAACTCTACAAAATGCTTTGGTTTATATTTTCATCATAGTGCATACAGAATGATGTTTGCAACATGACTTTTGTATTTGAATATCTGAAATCACTGATTTAGTTGGTCTGCAAATTATCACCTTTTCCCTCTCTATTCATCAAATTACCCTGAAAACATGACTATTTACTTTCAGCCCTCATCAAACTGACAGATACTGTGGAAATCTGAACTTACAATAATGTTCTTGTTGTTTCTTTACAATTAACATGAGGCTTTCTCAAACTACATCCCAAGTACTATGTAGGAAAGAGGGGCAATAAGACAGGGAAATGAATCCATTATTAACATACTTGTTATATCACCTCAAAATGGATTCCCTTCTGCCAATTGCCTCTCTGTTGAGTACTAAAATTATTTTAATGCCTGTAAGATGATGTAGAAATTATGTTAATAGTAATATCAATCAATATTTCTCAAATGAAAAAAATCTGAATGCTGGACTTCTTTGCTTCACTTCATTTAAAAGGTTTTCTTTTCTGTTGCTGTTACTGTATATAACTCTTATTGTGTTTAATTTTATTGGGTTTTGATCTCCAAACAAAGTAAATGCAATTGACACTGAAAGATACTTTCACGAAACTAGCTTCGAAGGTAATGAGGTACTGGCTCCCCCTACTGACGTAGCTTTGTCAGTCCATGTGGCCGAAGTGGAAATTGAACCTGTGGAATGGGACTAAAAGCATAATGAGCAGAAAAAGAAACCCGGCATAAAATGGTGGAAGTTGTGCAACACCTGACACTCTGTCAGGCATCTCCGGCTCCATCAATGGAGAATCTGAGTTTCCTAAGTTGATCCCATCAGTCACATCAGAACCCACAAAATCAGAGTGAGAACAAGTCATTCACTACCTTGAGGGACTGCCTAAAAAGAAGAATTCATTATGTCGTATTCTTGCTTTGTTATTAAATGAGAAGCTCATACAATGTTACTTTGGTAGTACTTGTTTCAGGCTTGGGAGCAGGACAAAAGGCCTTTAAAACTATGATATGTAAATCCAGAATCAGAATCACGTTTATTATCACCGGCATGTGACGTGGAATTTGTTAACTTAACAGCAGCAGTTCAATGCAATACATTCTCTAGCAGAAGAAGAAGAAAATAACAAATAAATAAGTAAACTAATTACAGTATACGTATATTGAATATGTTTAAAAAAAGTGCAAAAAAGCAGAAATACTGTATATTAAAAAAGTGAGGTATTGTCCAAGGGTTCGATGTCCATTTAGGAATCGGATGGCAGAGGGGAAGAAGCTGTTCCTGAATCGCTGACTGTGTGCCTTCAGGCTTCTGTACCTCCTACCTGATGGTAATAGTGAGAAAAGGGCATGCCCTGGGTGCTGGAGGTCTTTATTAATGGACACTGCCTTTCTGAGACACTGCTCCCTGAAAATGTCCTGGGTACTTTGTATCAAGAATCAACAGATTCTGGCATGGTTCCAGAAGAATGGAAAATTACAAGCGTCACTTCGCTCTTCAAGAACAGAAGGAGGCAGAAGAAAGGAAATTATAGGTCAAATAGCCTGACCTCAGTGGTTGAGAAGATGTTGGAGTCGATTGTTTCAGAGTACATGGTAAAATAGACCAAAGTCAGCATGGTTTCCATAAGGAATTCTTTTGAGGAAATAACAAGCAGCAAAGACAAAGGTGAATCACTGACAGTTGGATTTTCAGAAGGCATTTGACATGGTGCCACTCATGAGGTTGCCTAGCAGATCAGAGCATGTGGTATTACAGGAAAGATACTAGCATGGATATAGCATTGGCTGAATGGCAGGATGCAGAGTGGGAATAAAGGGAGTGTTTTCAGATTGGCTGCCAATGACTAGTGGTATTCTGCATTAGGGTTAGGGTTCCCTGCAGGGTTCATTTCTTTTTACATTGGATAATTGAACTGGTAGCTTTGTGTCCAGGTTTGCAGATGATATGAAGATGGGTGGAGGGACAGGTAGTGTTAAAGCAGTGAGGCTGCAAAAGCACAATAGACAATAGGTGCAGGAGTAGACCATTCGGCCCTTCGAGCCAGCACCGCCATTCACTGTGATCATGGCTGATCATCCACAATCAGTATCCAGTTCCTGGCTTATCCCCATAACCTTTGATTCCACTATCTTTAAGAGCTCTATCCATCTCTTTCTTGAAAGCATCCAGAGACTTGGCCTCCACAGCCTTCTGGGGCAGAACATTCCATATATCCACCACTCTCTGGGTGAAAAAGTTTTTCCTCAACTCCGTTCTAAATGACCTACCCCTTATTCTTAAACTGTGGCCTCTGGTTCTGTACTCACCCATCAGCGGGAACATGCTTCCTGCCGCCAGCGTGTCCAATCCCTTAATAATCTTATATGTTTCAATAAGATCCTCTCTCAGCCTTCTAAATTTCAGAGTATACAAGCCCAGTCGCTCCAATCTTTCAACATACGACAGTCCCGCCATCCCGGGAATTAACCTTGTAAACCTACGCTGCACTCCCTCAATAGCAAGAATGTCCTTCCTCAAATTTGGAGACCAAAACTGCACACAGTACTCCAGGTGTGGTCTCACCGGGGCCCTGTACAGCTCCAGATGTGTCGCAATTTCATCTTTTATAATTGACTCCAGCATCTTTCCCACCATCGATGTCAGACTAACTGGTCTATAATTTCCTGTTTTCTCTCTTCCTCCCTTCTTGAAGAGAGGGACAACATTAACAACCCTCCAATCCACAGGAACTGATCCTGAATCTATAGAACATTGGAAAATGATTACCAATGCATCCACGATTTCTAAAGCCACCTCCTTAAGTACCCTGGGATGCAGACCATCAGGTCCTGGGGACTTATCAGCCTTCAGACCCATCAGCCTATCCAACACCATTTCCTGCCTAATATAAATTTCCTTCAGTTCGTCCATTACCCTAGGTCCTTTGGCCACTATTATATCTGGGAGATTGTTTGTGTCTTCCCTAGTGAAGTACCTGTTCAACTTGTCTGCCATTTCCTTGTTCCCCATAATAAACTAACCCGTTTCTGTCTTCAGGGGCCCAATTTTGGTCTTAACTATTTTTTTCCTTTTTGCATACCTAAAGAAGCTTTTACTATCCTCCTTTATATTCTTGGCTAGTTTACCTTCCTACCTCATTTTTTCTCCGCGTATTGCCTTTTTAGTTACCTTCTGTTGCTCTTTAAAAGTTTCCCAATCCTCCGGCTTCCCACTCGTCTTTGCTATGACATACTTCTTCTCTTTTATTTTTATGCTGTCCATTACTTCCCTTGTCAGCCACGGCCTCCCCTTACTCCTCTTAGGATCTTTCTTCCTCTTTGGAACGAACAGATCCTTCACCTTCCGCATTATTTCCAGAAACACTTGCCATTGCTGTTCCACTGTCATCCCTGCTAGGGTATTGTTCCATTGAACTTTGGTCACCTCCTCCCTCATAGCACCATAGTTCCCTTTGTTCAACTGTAATACTGACACTTCCAAGTTTCCCTTCTCCCTCTCAAATTGTAGATTAAAACTTATCATATTATGGTCACTACCTCCTAATGGCTCCTTTACCTCGAGGTCCCTGATCAAATCCAGTTCATTGCACAACACTAAATCTAGAACTGCATTCTCTCTCGTAGGCTCCAGTACAAGCTGTTCTAAGAATCCATCTCGGAGGGACTCCACAAATTTCCTTTCTTGGGTCCAGTACAACCTGATTCCTCCAGTCTACCTGCATGTTGAAGTCCCCCATAACAACTGTAGCATTACCTTTGCGACATGCCAATTTTAACTCTTGATTCAACTTACACCCTACATCCAGACTACTGTTTGGGGGCCTGTGGATAACTCCCATTAGGGTCTTTCTACCCTTAGAATTTCTCAGTTCTATCCATACTGACTCTACGTCTCCTGATTCTATGCCCCCCCTTGCAAGGGACTGAATAAGGACTTAGATAGATTAGGAAAATAGGCAAAAAAATGACAGATGGAATACAGTGTCAGGAGGTATATGGTCATGCACCTTGGTAGAAGGAATAAAAGTGTAGACCATTTTGTAATGGGGAGAAAATTCAAATAGGTGTCAAGAGACTTGTGAGTCCTCGTGCAGGGTTTTTTAAAGATTAATTTGTAGGTTAAATCTGTGGTGAATATGGCAAACACAATGTTAGCATCTACTTTGAGAGGACTAGAATATAAAAGCAAGGATGTATTGCTGCGGTTTATAGAGGACTGGTAAGGCCTCACTTGGAGAATTGTGAGCAGTTTTGTGCCCCTGATCTAAGAAAGGACGTGCTGACATTGGAGAAGGTTCAAAGGAAGTTCACGAAAATGATTCTGGGATTGAAAGGATTATCATATGAGGAGCTTTTGATGGCTCTGGGCCTCTACTCACTGGAATTTAGAAGTATAATATGGGATCTCATTGAAACCTTTCAAATGTTGAAAGGCCTAGATGGAGTGGATGTGGAGAGGATATTTCCTATGTGGGGGAATCTAAGACCATAAAGCACAACCTCAGAATAGAAGGATGTCAATTTAGAATGGAGATGAGGGGGGATTGATTTAGTGAAAGGGAGATGAATCTGTGGAATTCATTGCTAAAGGGGGCTGTGCAGGCCAAGTCACTGAGTATATTTAAGGCAGAGGTTGATAGATTCTTGATAAGTCAGAGTGTGAAAGATTGCGAGAAGGCAGAAGGATGGTGTTGAGAGGGAAATGGAACAATCATGATCAAATGCCAGAACAAACTTGATTGGCCAAACGGCCTAATTCTGTACCTATGTCTTACGGTCTTACGGTCACTTCTTGAATATTATGTCTGAAAATTCTATGCCCTTGAGCATTGAGTTGAAGACTTGTTCTTATTTTGTTGTGTCTCTGTGATAGCGGTGATATCTCCTTCCCCTGTGATTCAAATTCGTTGCATTAAAATAATTAAAATAGATGTAATTTAGATTTGCATTCTTCCCATTCTGCTTTCTGACATGCTTTAGTTTACTTTCTATATTGGGTTGGATTGAACTGTCTACTGCATGTCCCATTCCCATGCCAAATTAATTTAATCCCTGATGAAGGTCCTTGACTTGAAACATTGACTATTTACTCCCCTCTATAGATGCTGCCTGACTTGCTGAGCTCCTCTAGCATTTTGTCCGTGTTGCTCAATATTTACAGCAACTGTACAATCTCTTGTGTTTATAGTTTAAATCTTTCCTAACAGCATTACTAAATCCCCCTGGAAGAATGTTGGAGCCAATCTGCTTCAGCTGTACCTTGTCCCATTTTGAATGGGTTCTATTTCCCCCCAGAAATAGTTCCAGTGATCCAGAAATCTAAACCCTCCCTCCAACACCATCCATTCAGCTATATGTTTATTTGACTTATCCTAAACTCACTAACATAAAGAGTATCACCAGAAATAACCCAGAAATCACCACCTTTGAGGACTTGTTCTTTAATCTACAAACCAGTTTCCTAATTTCATGTTGCAGGACCAAACCCTTCTAATAACATTGACACTTAATTCCTTGCTGGTTGGTTGTTATTTGAAGTTTGCCATTTGAGATGAGAAAATTCCTACTGAGGTTTTATTTTCTCACCTCAAACAGCAAGCTTCAATTAAAAATCACTCTGTAAATAATTAACAGTTTTGGTTACTAGCTTTGAATTATGATTCAGGATGAACTTACTGAAATAATCTACACTGGTCCTCACTTGTCAAGTTTTGCCCTTTGATACCTCTGCATTGCGAGTTATTTTGTGCAAAGCCATGTTGAAGTTTCTCAACTATTTTTATATACAATTAAACTACTCTAGTCCTTTTGGCTGAAGTTAACTCTCGGCTCTGTTGACTATGTTGGAGTTGAGGACTGGCGTACGGGGAGCACGACTGGGCTGTTGTCTTTGATATAGCAAGTTTCTATTCAATAAGATCTTTATTTGCTATCAGGGACTCCCTTATCACTTGCGTAGTCAATACCGTTCTCCACTGTTCTGTTAGGTGATGAGGATGATAGTCTTCTGCTGGTACATCCTCTTCTAAACTCAAAGCTTCTCTGAAAAAAGTTCAATCAAGATTTAATGTCACTTCCAGTACACAAGTGTAAGGAGAATGAAATAAATTGTTACTCCAGGTCTGATGCAGCACAAAAATAATGCAAAAAATGAAGAGCACAATAATAACACTAAAACCATAATAAATACATAAGATAGCTTATATACACAGCTTGATTGTTTGTCTATAAAGTGACTCTAGGCTGTACATAAAAACAGAGAAACATTTAGAAAGGGGTGGTTCCATTAGACAGACACAGCATGTATTCAGAAAAGGCAGGTCCTGTTTGACAAACTTACTGGAGTTTTTTGAGGACATAATGAGTGCAGTGGATAGAGGGGAAAAGGTGGATGTCGTATACTTGGATTTCCAGAAGGCATTCGATAAGGTGCCACACAGGAGACTTATAAATAAGATACAGATGCATGGAGTCGGAGGAAGTGTATTGGAATGGATAGTGGATTTGTTTAATCAATAGAAGGCAAAGAGTTGGTATAAATGGGTGTTTCTCAGATTGGCCATTGGTGATGAGTGGGGTGCTGCAGGTGTTGGTGCTGGACCTGCAGCTGTTTACCATTTACATTGATGATTTGGAAGAGGGGACTGAGTGTAGCGTAGCAAAATATGCTGATGACACTAAACTGAGTGGAAAAGCAAATTGTACAGAGGATGTGGAGAATCTGAAGAGGGATATAGATAGGTTAAGTGAGTGGACCAAGGTCTGGCAGTTGGAGTACAACATTGGTAAATGTGAGATCATCCACTTTGGAAGGAATAATAGAGAGCAGATTATTATTTAAATCGTGAAAGATTGCAGCATGCTGTTTTGCAGAGGGACTTGGGAGTGCTTGTCCATGAATCACAAAAGGTTGGCTTACAGGTACAACGGGTTATTAAGAAGGCAAACAGAATGTTGGCCTTCATTGCTAGAAGGATTGAATTCAAGAGCAGGGAGGTCATGCTGCAACTATATAGGGTACTGGTGAGGCCGCACATGGAGTACTGTGTGCAGTTCTGGTCTCCATACTTGAGGAAGGATATACTGGCTTTGGAGGCAGTGAAGAGGAATTTCACCAGGTTGATTCCAGGGATGAAGAGGTTAAGCAATGAGGACAAATTTAGTCACTTGGGACTATACCCTCTGGAGTTCAGAAGAATAAGAGGGGGTCTTATAGAAACATACAAAATTTTGAAAGGGATAGATACGATAGAAGTAGGAAAGTTGTTTCCATTGGTAGGTGAGACTAGATCTAGGGGACATTGCCTCAAGATTCAGGGGAGAAGATTTAGGACAGAGATGAGGAGAAATTGTTTTTCCCAGAGAGTGGTGAATCTGTGGAATTCTCTGCCCACGGAAGCAGTTGAGGCTTCTTCACTTAATATATTTAAGAAACAGTTAGATAGGTTTTAACATAGTAAGGGGATTAAGGGTTATGGGGAAAAGGCAGGTAGATGGAGCTGAGTTTACGGACAGATCAGCCATGATCTTATTGAATGGCGGGGCAGGCTCGATGGGCCAGATAGCCTACTCTGCTCCTATTTCTTATGTTCTTACAAGATGACTGATGGGAAATAATCAAGTAGCGGTGGAGTTAGTGGGTGGAGGTGTTGATCAGTCCTACTGTTGGGAAAAGTAACAAGTTTTGAGTCTGGTGGTTGTGGTGTGAATGCTATGCAGCCTCCTCCCTGATAGGAGTGAAACAAACACTGCATGATCAAGGTGTGTGTGGGATCCTTCATGATGTTACTGGCCATTTTCCGGCACCTTTGGAAGCACATCAGTATTTAAATCTATTGTGTTTATTCATTTTCTCTATTTTTCACCGAACTGCCAACTACCATTGCCTTTTAATTTCTATTGCCTGAGTGCTTAACTAACTCAGCATTAGTAAGCCTTTGACATGGGCTTGCTAACTCACTGATCACTAATAATGGGCATTTTCTTATCACCAGTTTTCAGGCCATGATCTCTGGTAGCTTCTCCAAGATGGGTATTATCTTTCATGTTGTAGATGTGCATTGAGTGCAATGGACTGCAGCCCATTGGGAGGTGATCTGTGTGCCACTATTTTAAAGTTGCCATTTGTTGGATTTGATCAAGTATAGAAACCACCAGGAGTTTCAGAGCATGTGCGATTCTTCATTAAAGTCTAATAGTAACCTTCGCTTACATTAATGTCATGTGTACACACGACTTATTAACATACCTACACAACAATATGCTGTTTATCACAAGGTCTTTTCCCAAAACAATCCAATACACTATGTTCCTTCTTTTGATGAGTGTAAACCACTTTGGAAACTCCTGGAATTATGAAAGGAATTTCATAAATGTGGACTCCTTCTTTACTTGTTTACATGCTCATGGGCTTTCCTGATGGTACTATAGAAGAGTAACATTTCTTGTAGTAACATAGCACTGATTGTAATTATTCTGGTGGCCACTTGGTGTCCCCAGCATTCATTGCCTCATATATAATGGATTTTGTTGGAAGTGTTAAAATAAGTACAAGTTACTAAGATCTTTAATGCAATATTGCATTAGTGCACTAATCAAATCTTAATGTATTACTGTAACTTCTCTGGAATTTTAGAGCTGTAACAAGCATTAAGGATGTTGGCCACAAGGTGTAACAATGATTAAAATCTAATTTATCCCTTGAGTATTATTTAAACAGAGAAACAAGGTAAGGCTCCAATCCTTTGTTGTTATAATGATAATAAACTGAAATGCCTTGGTGTTCTTTCCTTTCTTTTGATCAGTCCTGATATTAATTTTACTCTGTACATGGCAATATTTAGAACAGTATATGTGAAAAAAACCTAACATGGACATGAGCAAACAGGATGCCACATTGAATTAATTATTTTTACTTCTGACCTGTTGGGGGTGAGACCTTTCCTTCTGGTTACTTTTATTCTTAATGAAATAATTTAGAGATGAATCCTCTATGGACCTGACTAAAATGTGACTGAAGAGAAGACTGACTGGATACAATAACAAAAATGTTATGTCAGCTGAGAATTAATGTTCAGGATTCTCTTTGTTTTTTTTATTTTTCATTTTGTACAATGAAGGAAATATTTAATATTTATGGAAGCAAGAATATGGCCATTGTGTGAGTGGGCCAGTGTGAGAGTGTGGAGGCTTTGGCTTCAGTTCATCTGGCTTTGGCAAGCTAAGTATCGAGTAAGTTTCTTCTTCTTCTTCTTTATTCTTCATTCCTCACCTGAGACTGCTAGAGAGCAATTAGTGCAGTGAAAATTGCTCCAGCAGTTGTGTTGTGTTCTTTGTGTGAGATGTGGGAATTCTGGGAGACCTCTAGCCCTCTGGAGAACAACATCTGCATCAGGTGCACAGAGCTGCAGCTCCTCAGAGAACATGTGAAGGAGCAGGAGCTGCGGCTCAGTAATCAATGGCTCATACAGGAGACTGAGGAAGTGATAGACAATAGCCACGGGAAGGTAGTCACCCCTGCAGGAGGCAGGTAACCGGGTGACTGACAGGAGAAGCAAGGGAAATGGGCAGCCATTCCCTTAATAATAGGTATTCTGTTTTAGGTACCATCGAGGGAGATGACTTGCTGGGGAGAGCAACAGTAACCAGGTTTCTGGCACTGAGTCAGGCACTGTGGCTCAGAAGAGAAGGCAGGTGAAGAGGACTGCAGCAGTGATAAGAGATTCCACAGTCAGAGGAACAGAGACATGATTATGGAACGCAATAGAAACACCCGGGCGGTATGTTGCCTCCCAGGTGCCAGGGGCAGAGATGTCTCATTTTGAGCCCACAGCATTCTAAAGAAGGTGGTTGAGCAGCCAGAAGTCTCGATACATTTTGGCACCAATGACATAGGTAGACAAGACAAAGCGGTCCTGAATAGAGATCTTAGGCAGCTAGCTAGAAAGCTGAAAAGCAGGATCTCCAGGGCGGTAATCGCTGGATTGCTGCCTGTGCCATCCACCAGTGAGGGTAAGAGTAGGAACATTTGACAGATAAGTGGCTGAAGAACTGATGCAAGGGGCAGGGGGTCAGATTTCTGAATGTGGGGAAGGTACGACCTGTACAAAAGGGATGGGTTACACCTGAACCCGAGGGGGACCAATATCCTTGCAGGCAGGTTTGCGGCTGGAGAGGGTTTGCACTAATTTGTCAGGGGGATGGGAACCAGAGTGGTAGGCTGAGGATGGAGCAATTGGTTTACAAGCAGAGGCAGTATGTAGTGAGACTGGGAGTAGGTACGAGTTGATGATAGGGCAAAATTGTAGTCAACAGGATGAGTTGCAATGTAACAAGCAGACATGATTGAAAAGGGTGATGAGTACCAGACTGAAGGTGTTATATTAGAATGCACACAGTGTACGGAATAAGGTGGATGAATGTGTGGCACAGTTAGATATTGCCATATATAATGCTGTGCGCATCACTGAATCTTGGCTAAAAGAAGATCATAGCTGGAAGCTTAACAACTGAAGATACCAAATGTATCAAAAGGACAAAATAAATTTAAATCCTTAGAAAGAGGTGACATGGGATTGGTAGGTGTAGAATTGTTGTGGGTAGATCAATAAAACTGCAAGGGTAAAAGATCCTGATGGGAGTATATACAGATCTCCAAGCAGTAGCAAAGATGTAGGCTGGAAGGTACAATGGGAGATAGGAAATGCATGTCAAAAGGCAATGATACGATAATTATGGGGAATTCAATATGCAGGTAGATTGGGAAAATCAAGTTGGTGCTGGAGGAATTTGTAGAATGCCTTTAAGATTGTTCATTAGAGCAGCTCGTGGTTGAGCTACTGGGGGACCATCTATAACACAAAATAATCTGCAGATGCTGGGGTCAAAGCAACATTCACAACTCGCTGGAGGAACTCAGCAGGTTGGGCAGCATCTGTGGAAAAGATCGGTCGACGTTTTGGGCTGGAACCGTTCGTCAGGACTGTAGGGGGAAGGGGCAGAAGCCCTATAAAGTAAGGTGGGGGGGAGGGTGGGAAGGAGAAGGCTGGTAGGTTCCAGGTGAAAAACCAGTAAGGGGAGAGAAAAGGGGGTGGGGAAAGGGAGGCAGGGAGGTGATAGGCAGGAAAGGTGAAGAAAGAACAGGGGAAAACACAATGGATAGTAGAAGGAGGCGGAACCAAGAGGGAGTCAGGATGTGGTCGAAGAGTCGGAGAGAGGCGGAGATCACAGAGGGGGAGCAGTGAAAGAGAGAGCAAAAATTAGCGTGAAGTTAGAGGATTGGGAAGCTTTAAAAAACCAATGGGAGGCAACTAAAGAGTCATAAGGAGGGAAAATATACTGTAGAATATGAATGTAAGCTAACTAATAATATTAAAGGAGACACCAAAAGTTTCTTCAGGTTTATAAAGAGTAAAAGAGAGGCAAGAGAGGATATTGGACCGCTGGAAAATGAATCTGGAGAGGTAGTACTGGGGGATAAGGAAATGGTGGATAAACTGAATAAGCTTTCCCCATCAGTCTTCACTGTGAAAACACCAACAGTAGGCTGGAAGCTCATGAATGTCAGGGTAAAAAATGAGTGCAGTTGCCATTACTAGAGAAATAGTGCTTGGGGAGCTGAAAGGTCTGAAGATAGGTAAATCACCTGCACAGGATGGTCTGGCACCCCAGAGTCCTGAAAGAGGTGGTTCAAGAGACTGTAAAGGCAGTAATAATCATCTTTCATGAGTCAACACACATAAAAGTTGCTGGTGAACGCAGCAGGCCAGGCAGCATCTCTAGGAAGAGGTCCAGTCAACGTTTCGGGCCGAGACCCTGCGTCAAGACTAACTGAAAGAAGAGCTAGTAAGAGATTTGAAAGTGGGAGGGGGAGGGGTGATCCAAAATGATAGGAGAAGACAGGAGGGGGAGGGTTGGAGCCAAGAGCTGGACAGGTGATAGGCAAAAGGGATATGAGAGGATCATGGGACAGGAGGCCTAGGGAGAAAGAAAAGGACGAGGGGGGAAAAGCGCCGAGAATGGGCAAGGGGTATAGTCAGAGGGACAGAGGGAGAAAAAGGAGAGAGAGAAAAAGAATGTGTGTATATAAATAAATAACGGATGGGGTATGAGGGGGAGGTGGGGCATTAGCGGAAGTTAGAGAAGTCAATGTTCATGCCATCAGGTTGGAGGCTACCCAGACGGAATATAAAGCGTTGTTCCTCCAACCTGAGTGTGGCTTCATCTTTACAGTAGAGGAGGCTGTGGATAGACATGTCAGAATGGGAATGGAATGTGGAATTAAAATGTGTGGTCACTGGGAGATCCTGCTTTCTCTGGCGGACAGAGCGTAGGTGTTCAGCGAAATGATCTCCTAGTCTGCATCGGGTTTTGCCAATGTATAGAAGGCCACATCGGGAGCACCGGATGCAGTATATCACCCCAGCCGACTCACAGGTGAAGTGTCGCCTCATCTGGAAGGACTGTCTGGGGCCCTGAATGATGGTGAGGGAGGAAGTGTAAGGGCATGTGTAGCACTTGTTCCACTTACAAGGATAAATGCCAGGAGGGAGATCGGTGTGGAGGGATGGGGGGGATGAATGGACAAGGGAGTCGTGTAGGGAGCGATCCCTGTGGAAGAGAGAGGGGGGTGGGAAAGATGTGCTTAGTGGTGGGATCCCATTGGAGGTGGCGGAAGTTACGGAGAATTATATTTTGGACCCAGAGGCTGGTGAGATGGTAGGTGAGGACCAGGGGAACCCTATTCCTAGTGGGGTGGCGGGAGGATGGAGTGAGAGCAGATGTGTGTGAAATGGGGGAGATGCATTTGAGAGCAGAGTTGATGGTGGAGGAAGGGAAGCCCCTTTCTTTAAAAAAGGAGGACATCTCCCTCGTCCTGGAATGAAAAGCCTCATCCTGAGAGCAGATGTGGCGGAGACGGAGGAATTGCGAGAAGGGGATGGCATTTTTGCAAGAGACAGGGTGAGAAGAGGAATAGTCCAGATAGCTGTGAGAGTCAGTAAGCTTATAGTAGACATCAGTAGATAAGCTGTCTCCAGAGATAGAGAGAGAAAGATCTAGAAAGGGGAAGGAGGTGTCGGAAATGGACCGGGTAAACTTGAGGGCAGGGTGAAAGTTGGAGGCAAAGTTAATGAAGTCAACGAGCTCAGCATACGTGCAGGAAGCAGCGCCAATGCAGTCATCGATGTAGCGAAGGAAAAGTGAGGGGCAGATACCAGAATAGGTTTGGAACATAGATTGTCCCACAAAGCCAACAAAAAGGCAGGCATAGCTAGGACCCATACGGGTGCCCATGGCTACACCTTTAGTTTGGAGGAAGTGGGAGGAGCCAAAGGAGAAATTATTAAGAGTAAGGACTAATTCCGCTAGACGGAGCAGTGTGGTGGTAGAGGGGAACTGGTTAGGTCTGGAATCCAAAAAGAAGTGGAGAGCTTTGAGACCTTCCTGATGGGGGATGGAAGTATATAGGGACTGGACATCCATGGTGAAAATAAAGCGGTGGGGGCCAGGGAACTTAAAATCATCGAAAAGTTTCCGAGCGTGAGAAGTGTCACGAACACAGGTAGGAAGGGATTGAACAAGGGGGATAAAACCATGTCGAGGTATGCAGAAATTAGTTTGATGGGGCAGGAGTAAGCTGAGACAATAGGTCGGCCAGGACAGGCAGGTTTGTGGATCTTGGGTAGGAGGTAGAAACGGGAAGTGCGGGGTGTGGGAACTATAAGGTTGGTAGCAGTGGATGGGAGATCCCCTGAGCGGATAAAGTCGGTGATGGTGTGGGAGACAATGGCCTAGTGCTCCTTAGTGGGGTCACGATCGACGGGTAAATAAGAGGAGATATCCGCGAGTTGTCGCTGAGCCTCGGCAAGGTAGAGGTCAGTACGCCAGACTACAACAGCACCCCCTTTATTGGTGGGTTTTCTAGTAAGGTTAGGACTAGTGCAGAGGGAGTGGAGAGCAGAGCATTTGGAAGGAGTGAGGTTGGAATGGGAACAAGGTGCGTTGAAGTCGAGACGGTTGATGTCCCATCGGCAGTTAGCAATAATGAGATCCAGAGCAGGCAGAAGACCCGAGCGGGGTGTCCATGAAGAGGAGGAGGGTTAAAGATGGGTGAAGGGGTCATTGGTGGGGGTGGGAGAGTCCTTGCCGAAGAACTAGGCTTGGAGATGGAGCCGGCGGAAGAAGAGTTCAGCATCATGGCAAAAGCGGAACTCGCTGAGGTGTGGGTGAAGGAGGACAAAGGTAATGCCCTTGCTGAGGACAGAGCGCTCTGCCTCAGAGAGTTGAAGGTCAGAGGGGATGGTAAAGACCCGGCACAGATGAGAGCTGGGATTGGGGTGGGGGGGGAGGGGGAGGCTGGTGGTGTCAGGAGGGTCTGAGGGCCCAGGACCTGATGGTGGGATCTGAGGGAGACGGGGTTGCAGAGTGGTGTTGGAGAAAGTGGAGACAGGAGTCACAATAGCAGCACATAAAGACTTGGCCTGGAGTTCAAGGCTGGAGTCGCATTTGGTGGTCCATGGTCGTTGATGGAGTTTGGGTTTTGAATATGCCCTGGGTTGTTGGAGCTGACATGATCAATGGGAGGGGCCGCAATCTGAAGTTCATGCCTGCTAGCGTCAGGGCCAGCAGGCTCTGGCGTTTGCAGATGTGAGATCTTGCGATCCTTGCCTAACATGACAAAGTCAAAAAAACGGCAATTACAAGCATGGATCCGACGGAGGATGAAATAACAGGCAGGTCCACTACAGACGGCGAAGAAAGTGTCCCGAAGGTGTGGAAGGTCTGGGATAGGGACGCCAAATACCTCCTTATGAGTCAATAGGTGCTGGCATGATTCGGGAGGACTGGAAAATTGCAAATGCCACTCTACTCTTCAAGAACAGAAGGAGGCAGAAGAAAGGAAATTATAGGCTAATTAGCCTGATCTCAGTGATTGGGAGAATGTTGGAGTCAATTGTTAAGGGTGAGGTTTCAAGGTACTTGGAGGCACATGATAAAATAGGCCATAGTCAGCATGGTTTTCCAAAGGGAAAATCTTGACTGATAAAACTGTTGGAATTCGTTGAAGAAATAACTAGCAGGATAGACAAAAGAGAATTGGTGGATTTTGTTTTCTTGGATTTTCAAGAGGCCTTTGGCAAGGTGCCACACATGAAGCAGCTTAACAAGGTAAGAGCCAATGGCATTACAGGAAAGATGCTAGCGTGGATAGAGCATTAACTTATTGGCAAGAGCCAGGAGTGGGAATAAATGGAACCTTTCCTGGTTGACTGTTGGTAATTAGTGGCGTTCCATAAGACCATAAGATATAGATGCAGAATTAGGCCAGTTTTCCCATTGAGTCTGCTCTGCCATTTCATCATGGCTGATCCAAACTTCCTCTCAGCCCCAATCTCCTGCCTTCTTCCTTTATCCCTTCATACCCTGCCCAATCAAGAATCTATCAACCTCTGCCTTAAATGTACATAAAGATTTGGCCTCCACAGCTGCATGTGGCAAAGAAGTCCACAGATCCACCCCTCTCTGGCTAAAGAAATTCCTCCTCATCTCCATTGTTATAGGATGCTTCTCTATTCTGAGCCTGTGTCCTCTGGTCTTAGACTCTCCCACCATAGAAAATATCCTCTCTACAACCATTCCATCAAGGCCTTTCACCATTTGATAAGTTTCAATGAGGTCAGCGATCACTCTTTTAAATTCTAGTAAATACAGGCCCAGAGCCATCAAGCGCTCTTCATATGACAAGCTATTCAATCCTGGAATTATTTTGTGAATATTCTTTGAACCTGCTCTAGTTTCAGCACATCCTTTCTAAGATTAGGGGCCTAAAAATGCCTACAATACTCCCAAGTGAGGCCTCACCAGTGCTTTATGAAGTCTCAATGTTGCATCCTTGCTTTTATATTCTAGTCCTCTTGAAATGAATGCTAACATCCCATTTGCCTTCCTCACACCAGACTCAACCTACAAATTAACCTTTAGGGAATCCTATACAAGGACTCCCAAGTTCCTTTGCGCCTCAGTTTTTTGTGTTTTCTCTACATTTAGAAAATAGTCAACCCTTTCATTTCTTTGACCAAAGTGCATTATCATACACTTCCTGACTTTGCATTCCACCGGCCATTTCTTTGCCCATTTCCCTAATCTAATTCCTTCAGTAGCTTCTCTACTTCCTCAAAACTACAAGCTGCTCCACCTATCTTCATGCAAACTTTGCAACAAAGCCATCAATTACATCACTCAAATTATTGACATATAACGTAAAAAGATTCTGTGGAACACAACTAATCACTGGCAGCCAGCCAGAATAGGCTCCCGTTATTCCCAATCTCTGTCTCCTGAGAATCAGCCACTGCTTTATCCATGCTAGAATCTTTCCTGTAATACTATGTGCTCATCACTTGTTAAGCAGCCTTATATGTGGCACCTTGTTAAAGGCCTTCTTAAAATCCGAATACACAGCATCTACCTATTCTCCTTTGTCTATCCAGCTTGTTATTTTTTCAAAGAATTCCAACAGATATGTCAGGCAAGATTTTCCCTTGATGAAACCATGCTGTCTGCGGTCTATTTTATTATGGGCCTCCAAGTACCCTGAGACTTCATCCTTAATATTCAACTCCACCATCTTCCTGAGGTCAGACTAACTGGCCAAGAGTTTCCTTTCTTCTGCCCCTCTCCCTTCCTGAAGAGTGGATTGATCGGGAGATCGCTTCACCGAGCATCTATGCTCTGTCCGCCAGAACAAGCGGGATCTCCCAGTGACCACCCATTTTAATTCCACTTCCCATTCCCATTCCGAAACATGACCATCCATAGCCTCCTCCACTGTTGGGATAAGGAAAAACACCGTGTATTCCATTTAGGTAGCCTCCAACCTGATGGCATTAACAGCAATTTCTCAAACTTCCAGTAATGCATCCGCCCCCCCAAAACTTGTCCCTATCTTATGTTTTCTCCTTGCCTGTTCATCACCTCCTCTGGAGCTTCCCCCCCCCCCCCACGCCCGCTTTTCTTCTTTCTTCAATGGCCTTCTGTCTCTTTCACGAATCAACTTCCTAGCTCTTTACTTCATCCTTCCCCCTCCAAGTTTCACCTATCTTCTGGTGTTTCTGTCTCCCTCCCCCCCCCCCCCACCTTTCAAATCTATTCCTCAGCATCTTTTCTCCAGCCTTGTTGAAGGGTTTCAGCCCAAAACGTTGACTGTACTTTTTCCATAGATGCTGCCTTGCCTGCTGAGTCCCTCCAGCATTTTGTGTGTGTTACTGACATTTGCAACTTTCCAGTCTTCCAGAACCATTCCAGAATCAATTGATCTTGAAAGATCATTACTAATGCCTCTATAATCTCTTCAGCCACCTCTTTCAGAACTCTGGGATGTACACCATCTGGTCCAGTTGACTTATCGACATTCAGACCTTTCAGTTTCCCAAGAACCTTATCTCTAGTTATGGTAACTTCACACACTTTGTGAGCCCTGACACCTGGAACTTCTATCATAGTGATAGTGTCTTCCACCCTAAAGACTGAGGCAAAATACTTATTCAGTTTGACCACCATTTTGTTGTCCCTCATTGCTACCTCTTCAGCATCATTTTTCCTGCAGTCCGATATCCACTCTCACCTCTCTTTTACTCTTTATGTGTCTGAAGAAACTTTTGGTATCCTCTTTAATATTATTGGCTAGCTTCCTTTACCTTAATGACTTTCTTAATTGTTTTGTTGGATTTTAAAAACTTCCCAATCCTCTGAGCTCCCACTAATTTTTGCTGTATTATATGCCCTCTCTTTGGCTTTTATGTTGGCTTTGACTTCTCTTGTTAGCCACGGTTGTGTCATCTTTCCTTTAGAATACTTCTTCCTCATTGGGATGTGTATATCCTCTGCCTTCTAAATTGCTTCCAGAAATTCCAGCCATTACTTCTCTGCCATCATCCCTGCCAGTGTTCTTTCCCAATCAATTCTGGCCAACTCCTTTTTCATGCCTCTGTAATTCCCTTTATTCCACTGTAATACTGATACAACTGACTTTAGCTTCACCTTCTCAAATTTCAGAGTGAATTCGATCATATTATAAGCACCTGTCCCACAGGGTTTTTTTACCTTAAGCTCTCTAATCAGTTTTGGTTCATTGCACCTCACCTAATCCAGAATAGCAGATCATTTAGTGAGCTCAACCTTGAGCTGTTCTAAAAAGTCATCTTGTAGAAACACTAGAAATTCCCACTCCTGGAGTCGAACACCAACCTAATTTTCCCAATCTACCTGAATTTTGAAGTCCCTCATGACTAATGCAACATTGCCCTTTTGGCATGTATTTTCTATCTATTGTAATTTGTAGGCTACATCTTTACTACTGTTTGAGGGTCTGTATACAACTCCCACCAGGGTCTTTTTACCCTTGCAGTTTCTTAGCTCTATCCACAATGATTCAAAACCTTCTGACCCTATGTCAACTCTTTCTAATGATTTGATTTCATTTTTTACCAATAGAGCAACACCACCCCCTATGCCCTCTTGTCTGCCCTTTCGATACAATGTGTATCTTTGGACAATAAGCTCCTAGCTTTAATCTTTTTTCTGCTATGATTCAGTGATGCCCACAACATCATACCTGCCCATCTGTAACTGTGCTGCAAATTTATCTATCGTATTCCGTGTACTGTGCACATTCAAATACAACACCTTTAGTCCTGTATTCTCCCTTTTCAATTTTGTCTGCCTTTTGTGTTGCAACTCATCCTGTTGACTGGAATGTTGCCCTATCAACAGCCTCTCCTCACTACACATTGCCTCTGTTTGTAAACCACCTACTTCATCTTCAGCACTATTATTCTCCTTTCCAATGATACTTCCACAGGAATTGCTTCCTTTTACGTTATATGTCAATGATTTTGAGATGGAATTGATGACTTTGTCGCCAAGATTGCAGACAATATGAAGATAGGTGGAGGGGCAGATTGTGTTGAGGAAGCAGAGAGACTGTGAAGGAGACTGCAATAGATTTTGGACAACAGGCAAAGAAGTGGCAGTTGGAATGCAATGTCAGGAAGTAATGGTCATGCACTTTGGTAGAAGAAATAAACATGTAGACTATTTTCTAAATAGAGAGAAAACTCAAAAATCTAAGGCACAAAGGGACTAGGGAGTCCTCATGCAGGTTCCCTAAAGGTTAATTTGCAGGTTGAGTCAGTGGTGAGAAAGGCAAATGCAATCTTATCATTCATTCGAGAACGCTGGAATATTAAAGCATGGATATAATATTGAGGCTTTATAAGGCACTTAGTGAGGCCTCATTTGGAGTATTGTGAGCAGTTTTGGGCCTCTGATCTACGAAGGGATGTGCTGATATTGGACCTTGTTCACAGGAGGTTTATGAAAATGATTCCAGGACTGAACAGCTTATCATATGAAGAACATTTGAGAGCTCTGGGCCAGTACTCATTGGAATTCAGAAGAATTTGGGAGATTTCATTGAAATCTATCAAGTGTTGGAAGGTCTTGATAAAGTGGATGTGGAGAGGATGTTTCCTGTGGTGGGGGAAGCTACAACCAGAGGACACAGTCTTAGAATAGAGGGATGTCTATTTAGAATGGAGGTGAGTAGGAATTTCTTTAGCCAGAGAGTGGTGAATTTGTGGAATTCGTTGCCACAGTCGGCTGCGGAGGCCAAGTTACTGGGTATATTTAAGGGAGAGATTGATAGACTCTTTATTAGTCAGGGCATGAAGGCAGGAGATTGGGGCTGAGAGGGAAATGGATCAGTCATGATGAAATGGCGGAGCAGACTTGGTAGGCTAATTGTCCCAATTCTGCTCCTATATCTTATGGTCTTATGGTCTAATACATCATATTTCTCATGGCCCATAAAACAGAATGGTAATTGAAGGGAGAGAATGGCAGGTTCTATAATGGATGAAATGCCAGCCCTAGTTGCCTCTACATATCCCCTCTCCAAGATGTGTGAAATTTAACTGTGAGTAGAAATATGTTAACACTTGGCCTTATGCAAGCTGGCAAAAATGCCTTGTAAGTAGGCAGCTGTTTGCTCTGATGCAGCAACAATAAAGAGCAATTAAATTTACAAATGCAAAGATACAAATTTATTTCATTGATGCATCATAGTAAAATGGGTAAAAACCGAATGCACTTGAAAATGACAGTTTTATAATCTGCCAGTTAATATGTTGGCATGAGATTTACACAAGTATCAGAGCATGGTAAATATAAATTGTATTTATATGGACAGGATCACAGTACAGCAGGAATAGTTTGAGTCAATTGCTGCTGGCAAAGAGAAACATGCCCTGCCTCCTTTATGTCAGCCTCCAGGGAGAACTTCGGCAAGGGCTACACAATTGAAATATTAATTGTTCATTTCCAGCAATATTTTTATCTGGAGCAACCAGCTATTTCATGCAACACTACACTTATGAGTTACCTTTAAGCTGCAAGCTGACTCAAATGGATTATTCTATATTCTAATATGCATCTGCATATAATAATTAAATTGTCAGAAGGAAATACAAGGTAAAAATCTAGGTCATAAACTTTCAGGCGATTACTCTCAGTCTTCCACGGGGAATAAAAAACTTCTCTTAGAATTCCAAGTCTTTCTGCTCACTACCTTAGTGGAAGAAAATTGTACAGCAACACAAATTCACCAGATAGCGAGCTTTGATTCGCTTGACGATGTCCGGCTTGTTTCTCCGATTGTCATTTCCAGTGGCAATTGTCCAATAGTGGTAAACATGATCAACTATTTTCCAGTTTCTGCTCCATGAGCCTCAGGGTGCTGGCTATGAATTGACTAGAACAGAACAATTAAGTCAGCTTGATGCATAGTTTAAGAGCATAACCTGGGATGTTGGTCTATTTTGTTTAAATTAATAAATATAATGAAGAAATATAAATGCACTTGTATTTATATTGTGCTCTTTTGTCACAAGGATAGTTCAAAATATTTAACATCCAATGAAATCCCTTTAAAGTACAGTCACTCCACTAGGAAAATACCGGCTACATTTTATTCAATATTTTGCAGTCATTAATAGCATTAATACATTAACTCATAGTTTGGCACTAGGTATTGCCAGCTGAAATTCCTGTTAATGACTATGAGTGTTGTTGGACGTTTTCGTAATAAGATCCAACTCGTTGTAGTTGTTATTATTGTAACAATGCTCAAGATGCATAAAATGTCATATATACTCTACATATCTTTCCATTCTGTGTGTTGTTAGTTAAATAAGCCAATTTCTAACTTTAATGAAAGTGAGTATTTTAAACTAACACACACACTAAATGCTGGAGGAACTCAGCAGGCCAGGCAGCATCTATGGAAGTAGTAAACAGTCCTGATGAAGGGTCTCGGCCTGAAACATCAACTGTTTACTCTTTTCCATAGATGCTGCCTGACTTGCTGAGTTCCTCCAACATTTTGTGTGTTTTGCTTGGATTTCCAGCGTCCGCAAATTTTCTCTTGTTTGTGAGTATTTTAAAATTAAGTTAAAAAAACTATTTGCAGAAAAGATAGAAAAGAAAATTTAATGGTTGATTTACAGTATTAAAACATAAAATATCATTCAAATTAATTTTACTCTATTTGGAATATATGAGTTAAATAATAATTTCTTTCGAGTCACCCCGTGTGATTGTGACATTGAGATGACAAACTAAACTAATGCTGGCTCAGATTGTCAGCTGCTTTTGGCAGATGTTGTCTCTTACACGGACCAGGAATGGGATGCAGTTGGAAGCAAGTAGCTTGGCGACTAGCTAAAATAACCAGGCTGAAAATAATTAGAGATGGAAAGCGATAACTTTTAACAATTGTGTTAAATGTATTAGAGCCAGGCAGAAGGTAAATGTTAAAACCTTAAAACCAGAACCCAACCTATGTTGAACCTGACATATTCTGATTTTTTTCATAATGGAGACTAGCGCTGGCATGCAGACTTGGTCAAAAGATTCTGTTGTTGTTTAGACTAAACATTAGAATGGGGAAGAAATGTATTCTAAGTGACTTTGACAGTGGAATGATTGTTGGTGCCAGACAGGGTGGTTTGAGTATCTCAGAAATTGCTGATCTCCTGGGATTTTAATGCACAGCAGTCCCTAGAGTCTACAGTGAATGGTGTGAAAAACTGAAAAACATCTAGTAAGTGGCAGGTCTGTGGGCAAAAACGCCTTGCTAATGAGAGAGGCCAGACTGGTTCAAGCTGGCAGGAAGGTGACAGTACCACAATTAACCATGTGTTACAACAGAGGTGTGCAGAAGAGCATCTCTGAACTTGAACCTTGAAGTGGATGGACTACAGCAGTAGAAGCCCATGAACATACACTCAGTGGCAACTTTATTAAGTACAGGAGGTACAGTACCTAATAAATAGGCTATTGGGTGTAGTTCTATCTGCTTACGGCTAGTTTGCTGCTTACTGCCTCATTCACACAGCCCTCCTCAGTCTCCTTAGTCAGTTTTATACTTAGCTTGTGCATGGTGTCTGAGTATTTACTTATCCATTTGGTTGGTATGAAGTGGGTTAGAAAGGTGGAGCTTCTGTGATGTTTAAATGATTGAATCAAATGAAGTATTATTTGTCTTCACAAACATTGGAAGCAGGGTTAGATACTTTTGCAGAATGTCTAATTCTGCAAAATGTCAGGAGGCTCAGGATTCACACCAACAGGCTCAGGAAAAATTATTACATCTCAACCATCAGACCCTTGAACCAAAGGGAATAACTTAACTCAACTTCAGTTGCCCCATCACTGAACTGTTCCCTCAACCTATGGACTCACTTTCAAGGGCTCCTCATGTCATGGATATGGCCTTTTTTTGATTCTATTGTGTTTCTTGTATTTACTATGTTTGCCCGTAAGAAAATGAATTTCAGGGTTGTAGATGGTGACATATATTTTCTTTAATAATGAAATAACTTTGAAATTTGGGGAGGAAGGGTGCATGGGCAAGTGAGTGTAGGCATCCTCTTTTTCAAAAGTCTGATGGGTTCTGGGATAGTAACTGTTCTTGAACCTGGTAGTTGTCCTGAGGCTCTTGTATCTTCCTGAATGCAGCAGTGAGAAAAGAGCATGGACTGGATGGTGAGGATCTCTGATGATGGATGCTGCTTTCCTCCGAAAGTGTTTCATGTAGATGTGCTTAATGGTTGGAAGGGCTTTACCTGTGATATATAGGGCTGAATTTACCAACCCTTGTAGGATTTTCTGTTCAAAAACATTGGAATTTCCATACCAGGCCATAATGCAGCCAGTGAATACACTCTCCATTACACATCTAAAGAAGTTTGTCAAAGTTTTAGTTGTCATGCTGAACTTTCACAGACTCCTAAGGAAGTAGAGGTGCTACCGTGCTTTCTTTGCAATTGCACTTAGGTGCTGGGTCCAGGACAGATCCTCTGAAATAGTAACACCCAGGAATTTAAAGTTGATAGCCCTCTCTATTTCTGATCCTCTGATGTTGACTGGCTCATTGACCGCTGGCTTCCCTCTCCTGACGTCTATAATCAGTTTCTAGGTCTTGCTGACATTGAGTGAGAGGTTGTTGTTTGCCACCCCTCAGCCATATTTTCAATCTCTCTCCTGTATGCCGATTCATCACCACCTTTGATTTGGTCTACAACAGTGGTGTCATCAGCAAACTTGAATATGGTATTGGAGCCGGGCTTAGCCATACAATCACAAGTGATAGGTGTTTAAAGCGAGTAGAACAGGGGGTTAAGCACACATCTCTGTCATGTGCCTGTACTGATGGAGATCATGGAAGAGATGTTGTTGCCAATCTGAACCGACTGGGGTCTACAAGTGAGGAAATCCAGGGTCCAATTGCACAAGGAGGTACTGAGGCCAAAGTATTGGAGCATATTGATCAGTTTTGAGAGGATGATGGTATTAAATGCTGAGCTATAGTCAATAAAGAGCATCCTGATGTTTGCATCTTTGCTGTTTAGATGTTCCAGGATTGAGTGAAGAGCCATTGAGAAGACATCTTCTGTTGCTTTGGTCAGCAAATTAGAGAGGAGCTAAGTCACCTCTCAGACAGGAGCTGGTATGTTTCGCCACTGGTCTTTCAAAACACTTGATCATTGTGGATGTAAGTGCAACTGGGCGATAGTCACTGAGGCCAGTCAACGCACTCTTCTTGGACACCGGAATAACTGAAGCCTTCTTGAAACATTCTTTCTTAATGCCAATATGTTTCAACATATTAGCCTGTTCATTGCCGCCTTCACATTTTTCAAGGTTCCTTTCACTTGTGAATTCAGAAGAAAGTATTCATTAAGGACCTTACCCACCTCCTCTGACTCCAGGCACATGTTTCGTCTTTCATCCCGGATTGGTACTAACTTTATGCTAGTTGTCCTCCAGTTCTTCACATACATGTAGAATGACTTGAAGTTTCCCTTAATCCTACTCACCTATGTCCCCTTCTAGCTCTCCTAAGTCCATTCTTAAGCTCCTTCCTGGTGACTTCATAACTCCCCAGAGCCCTCTCTGATCCTTGCTTCCTAAACCTTAAGCATGCTTCCTTCTTCCTCTGGGCTAGATTGTCTCTTGTCAACCAAGGTTCCTTCACCCTACTATCCTTACCCTGCTGCAATGGAACAAACCTATTCATCCAAATATTTTTAATGACAGCTAGTACTTAATTTGCTTGAAACCAAGTCTCTATAATAGCTACAGCTATGTAGTTACCTGTGCTGATCCATACTCTAAGTTCACAACCCTTGCTCTCAATACTTCAATTATCCACAAATCTGAAACCCTGCCCCCTGAATTAATTTTTCAGCCACACATTCAACTGCCATATAATCCTATTCTTACCCTCAATGGTGCATGGCACGGGCAGCAATCCAGAGATCACTACCCTTGAGGTCCTGCTTTCAGCTTCCTCTCTGTGTTCTCTCTTCAGAATCTCATCCCAGTTCCTAGCTGTGTTGTTGGTATCAATATGTATCATGATACTTGGCTGCTCACCCTCTCCCTTTAGAATTCAGTGGACTCAAACTAAAACATCCCCAAACCATGGAAGGTAAAGTACCACCAGTAAGTCTCATACATATCCACAGAATCTCCTGCCTATTCCTCTAACTATTGAATCCCTTATCACCACCATTCTCCTCTTTTCCCCACTTCCCTTCTGAGCCACTGAGCCAGACTCAGTGCCGGAGATGTGGCTTTCCAGTGGTAGGTTGTTTCTCCCCCAACGGTATCCAAAGTAGTAAAATTGTTACTGAAAGGAACAGACGCAAGGGTACTCTGCACTGTCCACCTATTCCCCTTTCCTCTTCTGATAGTCACCCAGCTACCTTCCTCGGTGTGACTGTCCCACTGTGGCTCCTATCTATCAACTCCTCATTCTCCTGAATGGTCCACAGGTAATCTAGCTTCTGCTCCAGTTTCCTAATATAGCCTATGAAGAGCAGCAGCCAGATGCACTTGTCACAGACGGGCCTTCCAGATCGCCCACATCTTGCAAGAAGAGGGAACCACTTCCCTGGGATCCATTCCCACTACTCTAACTGGAGACAAATAAAGAAAGAAACAGAATCTTGACAGAAACCTCACCCTGGCCTCCACTCCTTCTTACTGAAGCCTCACCTCCTCACTCTAACTTGTCCTACTTGCACTACAGCTGTGCCGCTAAAACCTAACTTATTTTTACTGGCTCTTACGAACAACATTTCCTCTGAGCTTTTTTTACAGCTGCATGGACCAACCATTGCTCTGGGCAGGAAATTTTTAGATGGCCTGAAACTACGTGACTCTTTAAATATTTATTTTGTAATATGCATACTATGAACATTTAGAATTAACATTTAAAAATGTCACAGATTTTTGATTTTATTTATTAATTGAAGGGTATAATGAATATAACTTCCACATTTTGTAAAATTTTCTGACTTGTCTTTATTACAAATCCATTGTCAATAAACGCTGTCCAGACAAATTTGACATCTAGATCATTAAGTCATCCTCATTAAGCCATCCATAGGTTTCACTTCTACTCTGCTTCTGGATTTACATTTGACTGAATTGATAAGGGTTAATTGACATTCGCAGTCAGGACTAGAAGTTTGAAATGTTCCAACGATGTCAACAAGAATTGATAGTTCTTCAAATTCTTTGTTTCCAAGCATATAGTTCAACATATCTGGGTAATTTCCTTCAATGGCTGGGTAAGTTCCTTTAATTAATTAGATTAACTTAGGAGTAGGCAATGGAGGCAGCAGTTAGGGTAGTCAAGTGCTCTGTATGCAGTATGTGGGAAGTCAGGGACAGCACAATTGTCCCTGATGACTACACCTGTAAAAGGTGCATCCAGCTGCAGCTCCTGACAAACTGAGTTTGGGAACTGGAGCTGGAGCTGGATGAACTTCAGATCATTTGTGAGGCAGAGGCAGAAATAGACAGGAGTTTCAGGGAGACAGTCACCCCTAAAAGTCAGGAGGCAGGTAACTGGGTGACTGTCAGGAGAGGGAAGGGGAATGGACAGAAAGAGCAGAGCACCCCTGTGGCCGTTCCCATCAACAATAAGTATACTGTTTTGGATACTGTTGGTGGAGATGACCTACCAGGGACAAGTTGTAGCGGTCGCGTCTCTGGCACCGAGACTGGACCCTCAGCTCAGAAAGGAAGGAGGGAAAAGAGGAGAGCAGTAGTGATAGGGGATTCGATAATTAGGGGGACAGATAAGAGGTTCTGTGGGAGAGATCGAGAATCCTGGATGGTCTGTTGCCTCCCTTGTGCCAGGGTCCACAATATCTCGGAACGAGTTCTCTGTATTCTCAGGAAGGATGGTGAGCAGCCAGATGTTGTGGTCCATGTAGGGACCAATTATGTGGATAAGAAGGAGGGGGAGGTCCTGCAAAGAGAGTTTAGGGAGTTAGGTGCAAAGTTGAAGGACAGGACATCTAGGGTTGTGATCTCAGGATTGCTACCCATGCCATGTGCTAGTGAGGCTAGAAACAGGAAGATGAGGGCTTCATGTTTCTGGACAACTGGGCTTTGTTCCAGGGAAGGTGGGACCTCTTCCAATGGGGCAGTTTGCACCTGAACTGGAGGGGGACTAACATCCTTGAGGGTAGATTTGCTAGTGCTGCTCCGGGGGGTTTAAATTAGATTTGAGGGGGAGGGGAACCAGAGTGTTAGAGCAGATAGTGAGGTGCAGGAGGATAAAGGTCATGCGAGGACTACTTGTATAGACAGAAATCAATGGTTTGTACGTGATAGAAATGTTCTCAGGTGCATCTATTTCAATGCAAGGAGTATTGTGGGTAAAGCAGATGAGATTAGGGCGTAGATTGGCACGTGGGATTACGACATTGTTGCTATTAGTGAGACTTGGTTGCAGGAAGGACAGGACTGGCAGCTTAATGTTCCGGGGTTCCGTTATTTCAGATGTGACAGAGAGGGAGGGATGAAAGGGGGAGGAGTGGCATTACTAGTCAGGGAAAATATCACAGCTATGTGCAGACACGACAGCCTGGAGGACTCGTCTACAGAGGCCATATGGGTGGAGCTGAGGAACGAGAAAGCTGTGACCACACTAATAGGGTTGTATTATAGACTGCCCAATAGTCAGAGAGAATTGGAGGATCAAATCTGTAGAGAGATAGCAGGCCGATGTAAGAAACAGAAAGTTGTAATAGTTGTAATATGTGGGATTTTAACTTCCCACATATTGACTGGGACTCCCACACTGAGGAAGGGCTAGGTGTCTTGGAGTTTGTCAAATGTGTTCAGGAAAGTTTTCTAAATCAATATATATATAGGTACCTACGAGAGAGGATGCAATACTTGATTTCCTATTAGGGAACCAAACAGGTCAGGTGACAGAAGTATGTGTAGGCGAACATTTTGGGTCCAGTGACCATAATGTCATTAGTTTCAAGTTCATTATGGATAAGGATAGGTCTGGTCCTTGAGTTAAGCTCTTTCCTGCTAGCCTTATAATCTGCTAGATTCATATCATTACCTAGTTTTTTGAACCTTTCGTAAGCTCTTCTTTTCTTCTTGACTAGATTTACAACAGCCGTTGTGCACCACGGATCTTGTACAAGCAGATGCAAGCAGATCGTTCATCTTGTCATTGCAATAAACAGTATCACCAAAATATTGTGACCATAACTTGTTCATTTTTGTCTTTGCATATTTAACACACTAATTCACATTTTTATTGTTATGCTGTAAGTATTTTCATTTAGCAGTTCTATAAGAGTAGTCTGTTCTGATTTCAGCCTGTTTGGGTTATTGTTGAAGATAAGGGATGATGAGGAATATAGGCCATCAAATAGGATGGTGGAACTGGGGGAAGGGTGAGGGACACTAAGGTTGGGTTTGGGGCTTTTGTTTGGTGGGAGATGAAGAGAGAAGACACTGGAGAGAACAGGCCGTAGTATTCGACCCAGTGCGGGACCATGATTCGATGAAGCCAGGTGCTGAGTTCGATTGAGGATTGGTGAATATGGTGAAACATTGAGCTCCAACTTGTGCTACTCAATATTGTGGATTGGTCAAAATCTTCAGATAGCAGTTACTGATTAGATTGTTATATTAATTAACTTGCTCTTTGGAATACTAGATCAAAACTTTGTAATTCCTTATTAAAGCAATAACAGTAAAATGTCTTGTCAGCAACTTACTTCGTTTCGTGGTCTAGATGACAAAACATCACATTGTTTGACATTAGTTAATTCTTTTAGCTATCTTTTTTTAACTGACAACATTGTTTAAACTATTCATAACAGTCTTCCTATATCCTGCGTAATTAATACTTCTTTTCATGAGCAGTCTAATCCCAGGTCTTCTCTGTCTATGATGCAATGTTACTTAGATGCTCTATATTTCTCATCAAAAAATTGCTGGCATACTATTTATTCTTTCCAAGGATAACATTTGCTGTGTAGGATGTAAACATCAGAATCTTTTGAATCTCAAGTTCGTTGTTGATATCATTTTTCTTGATTCAGCATTAGTGATACTGTCACATGTAATTAGTTTCAAAATACCCACTAAACCAGTTTTATAGGAAGTTTCATTTTCCAATTGAAACTTAAAATACTAAATTAACATTTTCCGTACAGAAATGTCTCTACTTTTGTCAGCAGTTAATGTATAGAAAGCAGATTTCTGCAATTCTTTCATTATCTGTTTCTGAAACACATAGCTGATGCACTGAACAAATTCAAACATAAAGTTCTTGCTGCACTAACTCTGGTAGATTTACATATTTGGCCACGTGCATGAATTTCTTGCACAGAATGCATAGAAGCATTACCTTTAAATGCTAAGATAATGTTTTCAATTAACACTGATGATATCAAAGTGAGACTTCTTTTCTGAATCTTGTTTCTCTCTTGCTTTACATGTGCAAAATTCCACATTTCTTTTGGTTATGTGATTTGGTAACTGCATCTATATGAATTGTCTGGTTCAGCTGAAGTCTTAAGTTACCTAACTTCTTCCCATTTTTTCCATTACTGAACTCACCCCAGCTTTCACTTCTGTGCAAATGGTGCCTACATCACCAATATTGCCAATTTTTACTTTTTACTCTAGATGCAAAGATATTCATTCAGTATCTACAAATTGCAAATGTCATTCTACCTTAAATTTTGCACAGCCTTCATCCTCCAAAGCATTTAACTCTTCTACTTTTCTCTTTAATATCTTTAGGATATTAAAAATATTATAAATTGTTTGAGAATATGAAAAATAACAGTTATTATTATTTGAAAAAATTAACAAGGCAAGTCAAACAATTTATAATTTTGATGCAAACAAACATAGAGAAATTACAGTATTATTTTTACCTTGTTCGAAAAGTTTTTAATTTAAAAATTCTTATTAGATTATGATTTTTTCGATAGATTAAAAGTACAAAATTCAAAGTAAGTTTACTGTTGAATTACATGTGTGTCACCATATACAACCTTTGAGATTCATTTTCTTGCTGGCATACTTAATAAATCCATAATAGGATAAGAACCATAATAGAATCAAGCACCAATTTGGGCATTCAAAAAAAACTGTGCAAATACAAAAAGAAAGAGATAAATAAAAAAGCAATAAATGTTAAGAACATGAGATGAAGAGTCTTTGAAAGTAAATCCATCAGTTTGGGAACATTTCAATGATGAAGCAAGAGAAGTTAAGAGAAGTTCAAGAGCCTTATGCTTGAAGGGTAACATCTGTTCCTGAACCTGCTGGTGTGAGACCTGAGGCTCCTGTACCATCTTACTGATGGCAGCAGTGAGAAGAGAACATAACCTAGGTGGTGTGGGTCCCTGACAATGCATGCTGATTTCTGGCAATAATGTTTCATGTAGATATACTCAATGGTGGGAAGGCTTTAACTGTGTTTAACTGGGTCATACCCATTACTACTTTGTTGCATTTTCCATTCAAGGGCTTTGGTGTTTCCATGCCAGGGTGTGATGCAGCCAGTGAATATACTTTCCTCCATACACCTATAGAAGTTTGTCAAAGTTTTAGATGTCATGCTGAATCTTCTCAAACTCTTAATGAAGTAGAGGCGCCGCCTTGCTTACTTCATAATTACACTTGCGTGCTGAGCCCAGGACAGGTTCTTAAATTGATAACACTGAGGTATTTGAAGGCACTGACCCTCTCCACCCCTGATCCCCCAATGATTACGTACCAAAAAAAGTCAATACAGAATTTTTCACATCAAAAATTCACAAACTGCAGCTCACAACACAAGTAAATGATGACAGACAATCAAAACAACAGACAGGCACAACGATTTAAAAGTAAAGTGTTTTGATTAGACGTCATTGACATTCAGCGGGCTGGCAGGTTATTGAAATGAGCTACTGACTGCTGTTCTGTGTTTATTGTTACAATTTGTTACCGTGTTGTGACCTGAAATACCGACAATGTAAATATACTGAAGCTCTAAAATGTTTCAAAGTTAATGTTATGGTATGTTTAATTAGAAAGTGTATGGATTATATTCATTTACAAACATTTAATTACTGTATTTCACAATTACATTTGTATATTAATATAGATTTTAAAATTATTCAATATTATTAAATTGTATAATAGAAAATTTCAACTGTGTGGCAACAAAGGCTTTTCATTTACTGCATGGCCTTGCACCTATGCAGCTTAGAAGGATCAATGCTTCCCAAGTGTCTTATAACCCAAATGGTGTTAAGCTCTGCGGGAAGTCCCAACATTCCCCCACTTGCTTTTTAAATCTGGGTTGTTTGAGTTTTAAGCTTTGGTTAGCATGAATGGGTTAAATCAGATTAAATTATGATAATTATGAAAAATTATCAAATTACCCCACTAATCTATGCCAACTCTGACCAGATAAACACAGAAATGCATGAATGCAAACACCTGATTAAAAGTGGGACAGGTAGATTCCCTAACTGTGTAATGAGACAGGTATGATTAATGATCTTGTAGTCAGGGATCCTCTTGGAAAGAGTGATCATAGTATGATTGAATTTCGCATTCAGATAGAGGATGAAATAGTTAGATCTAAAACTAATGTATTACACTTTAACAAGGGAGACTACAATGGGATGAAGGAGGAGCTGGCTAATGTGGATTGGGAGCTCAGGCTGTTTGGTAGTACAGTAGAGAAACAGTGGTATACTTTCAAAGAGATTTTTCATAGTGTTCAACAAAAGTATATTCCAGTCAAAAGTCAGGACAGAAAGTGTGGGGAGAGCCAGCCTTGGGTAACTAAGGAAATAAAAGATAGCATCAAATTAAAAGCTCGTGTGTACAAAGTTGCTAAGAGTAGTGGGAGACTGGAGAATTGAGAAAACTTTAAAAAAAAAACAGAGAACAACTAAACAAGAAATAAGGAAAGGGAAGATAGAGTATGCAAGTAAATTAGCACAAAATATAAAAACAGATAGCAAAAGTTTTTATAAATATATAAAGCAGATGAGGGTGGCTAAAGGCAACGTAGGTCCCTTGGAAGACAAAAAGGGGAAATTGATATTGGGTGATAAGGAAATGGCTGAGGCATTGAACGACTATTTTCTGTCGGTTTTCATGGTAGAGGACACGTCCAATATGCCAAAGAAGGATGTTATGGATGAAATGGGAGGTGTGAGGACCTCGATAAAATCACTATCACTAAAGAGATAGTGATGAGCATATTAGAAGGTAGATAAGTCCCCTGGTCCTGATGGGATGCATCTTAGGGTGCTGAAGGAATTGGCGGAGGTTATAGTGGATGCGTTGATAATTATTTATCAAAACTCTCTAGACTCTGGGCAGGTCTCGGCGGATTGGAAGACAGCAAATGTCACGCTGTTTTTTAAAAAAGAATTTAGGCAACAAATGGGCAACTATAAGCCGGTTAGCTTAACATCAATATTCGGGAAAATGCTTGAAGCTGTCATTAAGGAAGAAATAGTGAAACATTTAGAAAGGAGTGGTTCCATCAGACAGACGCAGTATGGATTCAGAAAAGGCAGGTCCTGTTTGACAAACTTATTGGAGATCTTTGAGGACATAATGAGTGCAGTGGATAGAGGGGAACAGATGGATGTTATTATACTTGGATTTCCAGAAGGCGTTCGATAGGGTGCCACACAGGAGACTTATAAATAAGATACAGATGCATGGAGTCGGAGGAAGTGTATTGGAATGGATAGTGGATTGGTTAACCAATAGAAGGCAGAGAGCTGGTATAAATGAGTGTTTCTCCGGTTGGCAGTCTGTGGTGAGTGGGGTGCTGCAGGTGTCGGTGCTGAGTCCGCAGCTGTTTACCATTTACATTGATGATTTGGAAGAGGGGACTGAGTGTAACATAGCAAAATTTGCTGATGACACTAAACTGAGTGGAAAAGCAAATTGTGCAGAGGATGTGGTAAGTCTGCAAAGGGATATAGATAAGTTCAGTGAGTGGGCCAAGGTCTGGCAGATGGAATACAACATTGGTAAATGCAAGATCATCCACTTTGGAAGGAATAATAGAAGAGCAGATTATTATTTAAATGGTGAAAGATTGCAGCATGCTGTTGTGCAGAGGGACTTGGGAGTGCTTGTTCATGAATCGCAAAAAGTTGGCTTGCAGGTACAACAGGTTATTAAGAAGGCAAATGGAATGTTGGCCTTCATTGCTTGAGGGATTGAATTCAAGAGCAGGGAAGTCATGCTGCAACTATACAGGGCACTGGTGAGGCTGCACCTGGAGTACTGTGTGCAGCTGTGGTCTCCATACTTGAGGAAGGATATACTGGCTTTGGAGGCAGTGCAGAGGAGGTTCACCAGGTTGATTCCAGGGATGAAGGGGTTAACCTATGAGGAGAAATTGAGTCCCCTGGGACTATACTGTCTGGAATTCAGAAGAATGAGAGGGGATCTTATAGAAACATACAAAATTTTGAATGGAACACACATCAAATTTGCTGGTGAACGCAGCAGGCCAGGCAGCATCTCTAGGAAGAGGTACAGTCGACGTTTCAGGCCGAGACCCTTCGTCAGGACTAGCTGAAGGAAGAGTGAGTAAGAGATTTGAAAGGGATAGATAAGACAGAAGTACAAAAGTTGTTTCCATTGGTAGGTGAGTCTAGAACTAGGGGTCGTTGCCTCAAGATTCAGGGGAGAAGATTTAGGATGGAGATGAGGAGAAACTGTTTTTCCCAGGGAGTGGTCAATCTGTGGAATTCTCTGCCCAGGGAATCAGTTGAGGTTTCCTCACTAAATATATTTGAGATAGAGTTGGATAGGTTTTTACGTAGTAAGGGAATTTAGGTTATGAGGAAAAGGCAGGTAGATGGAGCTGAGTTTACGGACAGATCAGCCATGATCTTATTGAATGGTGGGGCAGGCTCGATGGGCCAGATGGCCTACTCCTGCTCTTATTTCTTATGTTACTATGTTCTTATGTATCAATGCAATGTAAATGTTGAAGGATTCCTACTTCAATGGGTCATTTGTCTGGACAAACAGAACTCATGGAAAACTTTGGAATGATGTGATTATTTTTCTATTTCAGTTATTTGTTAAAAAGAAAGTGTGGCAGAGGTGGTAGCTCAGAAATCTATTAATGTGGCAATTTTTTTTGCAATGAATGGAAGGATGTTACTAAAGATTTGTTCATGAGACCTGCTCAGTTATATTCTACAGTGGTAGCAGACATTTAGATTTTTCATTTGGTTCTTCCATACCTGTCAAGTGTAGATATATGGATGTTGCTTCAATAAAACAGAGACATCAATGGAGTTTGGCATTTTTTCTGTACATACCAAAATACGAACAGAGTGTGGGTCTGACCTACCGAGGCAGATTTAGCATGGAGATTTGAGGCACGCTGCAGTGTTAGGTAAAGTGTTCAGTCTTGCCTGAGACATTGCTGGCAGCATGTGGGTTCCTTCTTCAATTCTTCAATTCATTACTCATCAGCCACGTTTAGACATGCTGCTGTGCTTAAGCTTTCCCCTGTCAACCCTCTTGAACACCACTTACCTTGCTCTAACCAATCACCCCCCAGAGCTCTAAGTATTTATTTTCAGTCTTGCAATGGCCATTATCTGGAAGTTCATCTCATGTTATCAAATAAGACAAATTCCCAGCATCAGGCAATGATGTGCTTTATTTGTTGAAGCCTTTTGCACACAATTACAACCAATAGTGAAAGTAGCCAATTGGAATTTAATTAAGCTTATCTACACATGTCCACAGATACAATCTAAGTTTACAAATTATGGAGCTATTCAAATACTATTCAAAAAGGACACTTTTCCAGCATCTTACAGAGATCTTTTTTTTCCCTTAAAGTGACATCGCAAGTTAACACATAAATCGCTTTGTGCTAATGGCTTAGGGGCACAAGCAGCAGGAGGAGAAGTTGTATAGCTTACATAAGAATATAAAAAATAGCAGTGGGATCATGCCATCTGATCTTTTGAGCCTGCTCTGGCATTCATCAAGATCATGGGCAATCTTTCTTTTTTTGCACTGGCCACTTAACTCTTGATTCTCTTGATCACCAGAAATCTGTTGATGTTTAGAATATAGAACATAGCAAAATTACAAACCTTTGGCCCAAAATGTGCCAAAATTTTAACCTCCTCCACAATCAACCTAACCGTTCCCTCCTATATAGCCCATAACCCTCCATTTTTCTTTTATTCCTGTGTGCATTGAAAGTGTCTCTCTTAAATGTCTCTAGTGTATCAGCCTCTACCACCACTCCCAGAAGTGCATTCCAGGCACTTATCACTTTCTGTGTAAAAGACCTATCTCTGACATCTCCCTTAAACTTTCCTCCATTCACCTTAAAAGGGAGTCCTCAGTCCAGGTTTCCCCCGCCATCCGAAGGTAGAGCGTTCCTATGAAAGGATTCGTAAGCCAGAATGTCGTAAAGTGAAGAAGCTATTACCATTTATTTATATGGGAAAAATTTGTGAGTGTTCGCAGACCCAAAAAATAACTTACCAAATCATGCCGGCAAGTAAATGTCGGCCCAGATCAGAGGCAATGCAATCGGCAATCGCCTCTCATCTGGGCTGACATTTACGTGCCTGGCGGCACCTAATTAATTAGATTGTTTATTTCAGCTTTTTCCTTAAAGATGTATTAGGTGCGTCCCGGCTACCGCTGCAATCTCTGCAGCAATGTATCAGTCCGTGGCGCGGGGGTTGGGGTGGTGGGACACTGGGGTGTCATCTCATCATCATCTGTTTCCATCAGGACAGGCAGGTCATCTTCTTCTATGTCTGCCTGCCTCGATGTCGAAGTTTAAGGTTCGTCATCTGCTGTGGCTGATGTGGAAGGCTTGAAAAACGACAATATGCTTGACTGCTTAGCCTCGTGCATTTTTCTATCATACAGTTCTTTGTAAGCACTCAGACCATCTTGCAAATATGCCCTAAACCTATGTACCCTTTCAAAATTGAAGTCGTACTTTTCTGCAATTATTGCAGCGAAAATCTCATGCAGTTGCTTCACGATCAGTTCCTGGACGACTTCACTTTCGGTCCATTCACTTCTGCATTCGGTTTCAATTGTTATCCTTTCCTCTTCCAATTGCTTCAGCTCTTCATCTATCAGTTCTTGGTCATGGGATGCCAAAACCTCTTCGACATCATCTTCGTCAGCTTCCACAAGCCAAACTCACTTTGTCCTTACCTCATTCACCACGAGCGAAACACTTAATAATGTCTAATTTTATGCTAAGTGTAACACCCTTACGAGCTCTTTTAGGCTTTTTCGATACCTTAGAACTCATCTGGCTAACGACTGCTCAAAGGCACGTGTTTAAGCAGTGCTGGCTAGAATGCAGTTCCGGGGGAGGAGCTTGGCTGCTTGGGGCGCACACTGCCTTTTATCGCGCGCTGCTATTTTCACACGCTGCCTTTTTTCCTAACAGTGAAAACACCTTCTGTTAGCGAAAACAGGTAACTAATGTAGGTCTTTTGTAACAGCAAGGTTTCGTAAAGCGAACATTGGAAAAGCAGGGGACACCTGTATTAGCCTTTGCCATCCTGGGAAAAAAATGCTGGCTGTCCACTTTGACTATGTCTATTGAGCGGCCTATCAGTCTTCTCTGTTCAAAAGAGAAAAGCACTAGCTTACTCAATCTTTCCTCGTAAGGCATGTTCTCTAAACCAGGCAGTTTCCTGGTGAATCTCCTCTGGATATCCTCTAAAGCTTCCGCATCCTTCTTATAATGACTAGAACTGATCACAGAATTCCAAGTGTGATCGAACTGAAACATAACCACACAGCTCTGGAATTCAATCTCCTGTCACAACACGTACCTTCTTAACCACCCTATCAATGATTGGAAGCTTTGCTGGATCTATGAACCCTCTGTTCCTTTACACTGCTAAGAATCCTATCATTAACCTTGTACTCTGCCTCCAAGCTTGATTTCAGTGATTTTAATAGTTTGTCATGCTAGATACTTCCAAAGATTTGCCCCATTGAAGTGAAGATATTTCCCTTTATCTCAGTCCTAAACAGTCTAGTTCTTATTTTGAGTATCTCATCCCTGATTCTCTCCGTATCTAGGGGATACATTTTCTCTGCACCTTGCCTTTAAAGCCCAGTAATAACTTTGTATGTTTCAATGTGATCTCCACTCATTCCTCTGAACTTTACGGAATGGAAACTGGATCTACTTAATCTCTGTACATGCAATAAACCAGGTATCTCTGGAATTTAGTACTTTCTCTATGGCCAGTACATCTTTTCTTAGGCAAGGAGACCAATATAAATGCAACATAGTCTTACTAAGGCCAAATACACTTGCAGTAAGATTTCTTTACTACTGTATTCATATCCTCTTGTAATAAAAACTGACATACCATTTGCCTTCCTAATTGCACCACTTAAAAGATTTTGTGTTTTCTGTTTATCGGCTTTATAATCCATATTCATAAATTATGTTATACTGTAAAAGCATAAAACTGTTTGATTAGAGTTTGCTGCTCTGTCAGTTTTTTAAAAAAATCCTATTTAATTTTAATTTGGGAAAAAAAGTCTTTTCAGGCTTCACGATGTAGCTCCAGCCCAGTTCTTAACAGATGCAGTCACAGAAGCATAGATAACTACCGAATGACATTCTCCAAACACTCTGGTGATGGGATGAAATGTGAATAGATTCACACTGTGTAGATTGCCGTGCTTTTCTAACATTGAGAAGAAGGGACGTTTTATGGTAGCAGTGTAACAGAATGTTTTGGACTTCTCAGTATTTTGGTTAGTAACCTGCTGAATGTAAGGATATCACAGGGAAGGAAGCCTGAAATCTGAAACCTGAGTGTACTGGGGAAATAAATTTACTGCTTTTTTTTAATCATAATTTAATCATGTTGAAAGATTGTAAAGTAAAATTTGCAACAATTCAAAAATATGTAAAATGGATTTGGGTGAACTCAATATGCAATTAGATGCAGAAAATAGACAAAAGAACATAAAATACCATAAAATGTTAAAGAAATATAGACTTTAAACCCTAACATCTTTAAGATACAAAGGAGAGAAATTCCATGTGTATAATAATCAGTTTTCAGTAAAAGAACGATGATTAATCAAAATTAGTACCACACTTTTTTTTAGAAAATATGCTTGGACACCAAATCATCCTTAAAATGACTCACATTTTAGGCACAATTTGTTACTTATCTTCCATGCAACTAACTCTGTACATTCAACAGGAAAGAAAATTGTTGGAAAGAAAATTGTTGGAAACTCTTTCTCAAAGCCAATGGCATGAAAATTCATTTTGGACTATATATTTCAGGATATCCTTGTTTGGCTGTGCAGCTGCTCTTTGGTTTAACTTCCTGCACAATTTGGGCATAAGCAATAGTTAGTAAACCATTGTTAATTTGTATTTGACAGTGGGATTACTGATAATTGTAATGCTCAATGCTATCATCGACTTATGACATCAGGGATAAATAATTCTATTCTTTAATTAAACTGGCAAAGTATTCTAGTGGCTTCTCTGCAAGACCAGTGGAGGGCTCTGAGTAGCAGTGTTATGGTGCCAGCATTTTGCATACATGTGGACACTCTGTCGGCCATATGCAGAGGTTGCTACACGAAGGATGGTACAACCCCAAAATATTGTTTGGGAGCTAGACAACCTGCTCCTGGCTTGTCAGAAATTTAAATCAAAAGTAGATTAACGTTTTTTTTCTAATTACCACATGATAACGAGCTCTCATTTGTTCCTCAAGCCTTCAGCAAATATTTATGTGTGTGTCACAGGGATCCCAGTTTACAAATGATATAGTTGTCATGACAAACAATTGAATATTCCACCCTATTGTCATAAACCACTTCAAAACTGATCATATTCAGAATGCCTGCTCAAGTGGAACAAAATTCAACACTATAGTTAAGCATCTGATTCTAAAATTTGCAAGTCAGGCCAATTTCAAATTGCATTCCCCATCTTAAAAAAAGAGAATGAATGAAAATAAAATGTAATGTGTAGACATAATCCTAGTCTTCAGAACGAATTGTTCTACTTTTTATAGAGGCCAGCAGGGGATATAGTATCCACAATCATCTCTTAAACCCCGGGGTTGCATTTTTCTTGGTATTACACTTCTTTGATGACGTTAATCATATTATAGTGGTATAACCTTTTACATACTGAGGTTTGTAAAAGTAGCTGACCTAACTGTGAAACAATGTTGAGTTTGATGAGGCTAGGTTATAGGTTATACCACTATAATATGATTAACGTCATCAAAAAAGTGTAATACCGAGAAAAATGCAACTCCAGGGAATGTTAGAGTACATCTCAATTTTATATTAAGTATTGTACAATTTTAAAAAAAGCACTGCATTGCTGTCCAAAAATATTGTCTGACTTGTTCTAGAAATCCTGAGGGAAACTTATGATGAATGTTTTAATTAATCCTTCAGTAAGATATGAAGAAACCTGCCCAAATAGTCACAAGAGAAATTAATTTAAATCGAAGAATTTTTCGACTACTATTAACATTATTTTGTAAAGACAACATTGTGGAAGATGGTTAGTGATCTGAATTTTTATTCTGTGAGTACAGAGAAGATTTACATTTCAAAAATTATAACATTAGACCAAGTGAACACTAATCCAATTTCATGCTGGAAACAAATAATATCAAACTTTCATTTACACTCTGAAAGTGTAATTCGCTTCAACTTAGGGTCAGTGTAGGACATAATTTTACATAGTTAAACAAAATAGAGTTCAGGTGGTATGTAATTCAGACTGCACAGAAATCCATACCAACTGGTTTATTCCTTCTCAGTCTTTCTCCTTCCAGAACCCTTGGAACTACTAGACATGAACTCCAATTGATCTGCAACTTCATTGTGCAAATTGAATGCTGCATTGTGTCCATCTTATGTCAATTCAATTTTAAAGACCTCTACTGTCTTTCCATACATCCTGATTTAATTCTTATCCTTGTTTACAGATTTCACTGTACTTGTCTTTAATCCACCTTTGTAATCCTATGATTACACTACAGATTTTACACTCCATGTGTAAAAAAAAAGTAAGAACACTTTTTTTGCTCTTGCGTGACTGCTGTTAATTTTCCAAATCTCCTTTTCTAGAAATATTTTCTGAAGTTTTTCCATTATCTACACCTTTTTCACCTCAGAATTGGATCATGCAATTATATAATTTTAATGTAGACTCTTTGCTCTTTGCATCAAATTCATTAAAACATTCAAGATATGGTAGGCTTAAATTTTGGTTTGGATTTTTAATCATCTTGCATCAAAGTACAATATTCTTAATGTTAATTTACAGGAATGCCCTTTCCATTTCTGAGGCTTTCCATTCAGTGCTCCTAAGAATGCTAAACTGAATCTTTGTCTTGATCATCACCAAATAACCTATCAGCTCCTTATATCACTAGCCTGGTGTATTGTGGTTGATCAACTCATTGCTATTAATTGCTTTCTTCATCATTTTAGTGGACTGATATCATTTGCTGGCACACACTAGATTGGATTTTACTTCCTTCAATTTAATATTGCAGCGCAGATAGATATTTAAGCCTAAGTGATGCCACACTGGGTGATTTAGCTCTGTAATAATAAAATAGCTGTCACAAAGTAAATGGAACCATGCAGCTTTGTGTTCATTATTGTTCTAAATGGCAATCCAAGGCACTAATAAGTTTCAAGAAGCTAATGAATTATTAAGGCTGTTTTGGACTTCAAAAAATATATTTTGCAAGGTTAGAATAAATGTTGTCTTCAGCTTATGTACACGTGTCGGGAACGTGACAATATGAAATGTCATAGAGAAGGCTTAACCTGGCTGCACTGGAAAGAACACGGCAAATTAATTGCAAAATCTTCACGTTTATCCTTAAAGGAGGACGAGCTGCATGGCTCAAAGCAGGATAAACAAAGAGCAGGGGGTAAGTGGGCAGGAGATATTCCTCTGTGGGAAGAGGTTGCACAGGAGTTTTGTGAGTTGCAAGATATTCCAAAGCGTAAAGAAAAAAATACATCTTTTCTTGACGATTAATATGCCCATTATGAGTCCTTTTTCCATGCACACCTTTCCAGCACATTTGTTTTCAGAATGTATTATATATATTTTATCATACTTGGTTCTAAAACAGTCTGCATGAAGCAGGGTCACTGGCTTGGAAGAGAATGGCTCTGCTTGTGACTTTGGTTTTTGATTAGGAAGAAGCCTGACAGGACGTAAGATATAAATTTAGGTTTTTTGAAGTGAGGCCTGAAATAACAGCTTTGAACAAAGTAGTGATATCACTAAAGTAGAGAAAATACTTTGCCCAGATAGCAGGACTGCAAGTTAAAGTGGGAAACTAGATAGTAAGCAAGCAGCAATGCTGACATTTACTGATGTGCTTTCCACCATCGTCCCTTTCATGGGATATATTAAACCGAGTATATCCACATGAAACTGGGCATCCACGAGTTGCTGTGGGGTATCCTTCTTTACTGAAATACTTGATGACCTGCAGCTTGGTCATCTCTGAGGCTGAAGTACGCAGGTGTTCCAACGAGTGGACAGTCGCAAGGCTACGGGACTGGTCGACATCCCAGGGTGGGTACTCAGGTTGTGCGTGGCACAACTGGCAGAGTGTTTAATCTTTCCCTCTTCCAGTGTAGAGTGTCCCCCTACTTCAAACATCCACCATTGTCCCTATACCTAAACGACTGAATGACTGAATGACTGGCACCCTGTCACACTCACCTCAATAATAAGCAAATGCGTTGTGTGGCTGGTCAAGGACTACATCTGCAGCTTGCTACCACCCACACTGGGTCCCCTGCAATTCATCTACCGACACAACTGATCGACAGATGATGCAATAGCCATTGTTCAACACACCGTCCTTACAGATCTGGAGAAGAGGGATGCTTATGTGAGAATGCTGTTCTTGGACTACAGTTCAGCATTCAACACCATAATTCCCTCAAGGCTTGAAAGAAGCTCAGGGACGTAGTCCTTCACCCTGCCTTACGTAGCTGGATCCTGGACTTCCTGTCAGATTGCTGGCAAGTGGTATGAGTGGGCTCCCTCACCTCTGCCCCTCTGACCCTCAACACATGTGCCCCTCAGGGCTGTGTACTAAGCCCCCTCCTTTACTCTCTGTATACCCATGACTGTGTCACCACTCACTGCTCCAATCTGCTAATTAAATTTGCTGATGACACTACACTGATTGGTCTACTCTCAAATAATAATGAGGCAGCCTATAGAAAGGAAGTCATCACCCTGACACAGTGGTGTCAAGACAACTTCTCCCTCAATGTTGCAAAAACCAAGGAGCTGTTTGTGGACTACAGGAGGAATGGAGACAGGCTAGCCCCTATTGGTATCAATGAATCTGCTGTTGAGAGAGTGAACAGCTTTAAGTTCCTCGGCATAAACATCACAGAGGATCTCATGTGGTCTGTACACACTGGCTGTGTGGTAAAGAAGGCACAACAGCACCTCTTTCACCTCAGATGGTTGAAGAAGTTTGTTATGGTCCCCAGATCCTAAGAACTTTCTGTACGGGAACAATTGAGAGCATCCTGACTGGCTGCATCACAGTCTGATTTGGGATCTGTACTTCTCTCAATCACAGGACTCTGCATAGAGTGGTGCGGACAGCCCAGCACATCTGTAGATGTGAACTTCCCACTATTCAGGACATTTACAAAGACAGGTGTATGAAAAGGGTGGAAAGGATCACTGGGGACCTGAGTCACCTCAATCACAAACTGTTCCAGTTGCAACCATCCCGGAAACAACACTGCAGTATAAAAGCCAGGACCAACAGGCTCTGCGACAGCTTCTTCCACCAGGTCACCAGACTGCTTAACTCATGCTGACACGGCTGCATTTCTATGTTATATTGACTTTCCTGTTGTACATACTATTTATTATAAATTACTATAAATTGCACATTGCACATTTAGATGGAGACGTAACGTAAAGATTTTTACTATGTATATGAAGGATATAAGTAATAAAGTCAATTCAATTCACTTAGCAGCCATATAATCAAAAGGAAAACATCAGTGGATTCTGGAAATATGAAATAATAATTGCTGGAAACTCTGAATGGGTCAAGCAGCATACGTGGAGAGAGAAACAAGGTCACCGCTATTCCATCAATTCTCTGAGGTTCAGGTTCTTGCTACAGGAAACATTATCTTTTTTTCTTTCTCTGCAGTTTGCTGTGCTGACTATTTCCAGCATTTTCTGTATTTATTTTAGTCAGGTAACCAATCATCATTTTAAACTTCTACTCTGCCTCCAGTTCATCATGGCTGCTCTGCTCTGTGTAAAACCTATATCATACAATCCAGCAATTTGTCAAAGCTTCTTTAAAAGCAAACATCAATCTCCGCCACCTGTATAAATAAAAGAAGCAGCCACATGATATGGTACCACTTCATCATTTCCCACTAAATCTCCCTGACTCTTGAGCAAATATCACTATCCTTTCACTATCACTGGGTTAAAATCCTGGAAACTCGACAACTTCCCCTCCCCTCCACCACCATCACACCTTTACAGTAAGGACATTGATGGTTCAAGGAAGTCCTCAAGGATAACTGGGGTTAGGTGATGATAAATAAGAACCTTGGGACTTGGATTTGAATTGGTTTATTATTCTCACATGTACTTAGGTTTAGTGAAAACCTTTTGTCTGCATGTAATCCAGGCAGATCATGTGATGCATGAGTACACTGCGGTACCAAAAAGAGAAACAGAATGTAGAATCGAGTAACACACACAAAATATGCTGGAGGAACTTTTCCCATTGAGACTCTTCTGCAGGTCCTGCTGAATGGTCTTGGCTCGAAACGACAACTGTACTTTTCTCCATAGATGCTGCCTGGCCTGCTGACTTCCTCCAGCATTTTGTGTGTGTTGCTTGGATTTCCAGCATCTGCAGATTTTCTCTTGTTTATGTAGAATAGAGTGTCGCAGTTACAGAGAAGGTGCAGTGCAGGTAGACAAATAAAGTGCATGGGCCACAGTGAGGTAGGCTGGAAGATCAAGAGCTCATATTGTAGTGCATGAGAAGTCCATTCAAGATTCTGATAACAGTAGGATAGGACAGCGGTGCCCAACCACCGGGCCGCGGACCGGTACCGGGTCGCAAAGCATGCGCTACCGGGCCGTGGCGAAACGATATGATTTGGTGATATGAGTCCGCTGCACCTTTCCTCATTCCCAGTCACGCCCTCTGTTGAGCCATTACGCACGCGAGGTCATTACCTGCGCGTCATCCATGTCAGCACGGGAAGGAGATCAACTCCTCGAGCTTGCAAGTGACGGTGGGCTGAGAAGTATGTTTGACATAACATCTCTGCCGGCATTCTGGATCAAAGTCAAGGCTGAATATCCTGAGATAGCCACAAAAGCACTGAAAACGTTGCTTCTACTTCCAACATACCTCTGCAATGAATGCAACAAAAACTAAATTGCAGAATAGACTGGACATAAGGAACCTCCTTCGAGTATCGCTGTCTCCCATCACCCCTCGATAGGACCGTGTTGTTGCAGGGAAACAAGTATTCAGCCCAGGGTTCCCACTGATTCAGTGATATTGGTGCGTTGCAATGATTTTATATGTTCATATGAGGAAAATATGCGCTGTATGTTTAATATCCAAACGTTACTTAAAATGTTATGATGCTATTATAAGTGACTTATATAACCATATAACAATTACAGCATGGAAATAGGCCATCTCTGCCCTTCTAGTCTGTGCCAAAAGCTACTCTCACCTAGTCTCACCGACCTGCACTCAGCCCATACCCCTCCATTCCTTTCCTGTCCATATATCTATCCGATTTAACTTTAAATGATAATATCGAACCTGCCTCTACCACTTCTACTGGAAGTTCTTTCAACACTTACTTCAAGCTCCCCGTCCTCCCCTGATGATTGACTTATCACTATATTCATGCGAGGAAAATAAGCGCTGTGTGTTTAATATTAAATTTGTTAGATAAACCCTTTTAGAAACAAAAATTGAGTGTATTAGCCACTTATTACCAATATTCCGGTCGTGATTAACACGCCCCCACCCCCAAACAGAATTGCCAAAAACGGTTTGCAGGGAATATCGGCAGGTACACGCATGCGCAGTCACGCATGCGCACTGGTGCCCACGCAAGGCTTCATGGTCACTGTAGTCTTTCTCGGGGCAAACACTACTCTTGTCCATTGGCAAACCTACCCCCCCCCCACCCCCGGTTGGCTGGTCCACAAGAATATTGTTAATCTTAAACCGGTCCGCAGCACAAAAAAGTTGAGGACCCCTGGGATAGGAGATGTCCTTGAGTTTGGTGGTATATTCTCTTAAGATAGGATGGTTTCTTTGGTGCATCTATAAAAACTAGTGAGGATTACCGAATATATACAGAATTTCTTTGGCCTTCTGTGTCATGGTCCGGATCGAGGTCCCTTTAAATTTAGCTTGTTTATGTTACGATCCGGACCGTTGATTCCCTGTTTTCCGGTGCCCCTCGACTTTGGTGATTAGAGGCAATTAACACTCGGCTGAACCGGTAGTTTATAGTCTCCGGCTTTCAGCCGTTCGGTGCAGGAGCGTCTGCAAGGTCATCTAAGGTATGGTATGCCGATGTCTTCTGGCCGGATCAAGCCTAGTCTCTGCTGAAGCAAGTGCCGGTAATTCACCCTTCCTCACCGGAGCAACCCTGTCCAGTTACCTCGCCAAAGTGAGCCCGCAAAGTTCCCTCACCGAGGTGGGTCCGTCAGTTAACCCGTCGGAAGGAATCAAGAACCGCTGTCTACTGTTCCTGGGCCAAGTCGAGAGCTCGCCACTACCCGGAGGCTCCAAGTCAAGTCCTGGCTCCGGTGGCATTCAAGCACCAAGTAAAGTCCTGGCCCTGGCGGCTTTTCCCAGTTCTGAGTCAAGTCCTGGCCCTGGCGGTCTGTGATTCCTGTCCTACCCCCCTGTCTGAATCCCTTCTCTGCCCCTCTCGCCTCTAGCCCTCATCTGCAGCCCTTGCCTGCCCTTCGGTCTAGTTCTATCGCCGGAGCTAGATAGGTATTGTCTGGTGCGCTTTCGTGTAGGTCTTGTCCTGTCCTTGCCTCTGTGGGGTAAGTCACGCCGTCTTCCCGTTGCCCCGCGGAGAGTTATGTCTTGTCTTGTCTTGTCTTCGCCTCTGTGGGGTAAGTCAGGCCGTCTTGTTGTTGCCCCGCGGGGGGTCATGAGTCCCGGCCCTATGTCCTGTACCCAAGGAGGGGTCCTGACTCTGTGTTCTGTGTATGTGTCCATGGTTCCATGTACCTGCTCTCCCGGGACCGAGACTCTGTTTTCCATGTTCCTCCTCTCCCTAGCCCATGTCATGTCCATGCCTGGTTCTGGGATCCGAGCCCGAGGCAAGACTCAGGTACTGGGTCCTTGCCCAGTCTCGGGCTCAGAGTCCATACCCTAGCCTCTTCATGTCTCCTCTAGTTCTGGGAGCCGATTCCGAGTCCTAGCCCAGACCCTTGGTCCCAGCCTAGTCGTAGTCCTCAGTCCTTGTCCAGTTCGCTATTTCCTGCTCCTGCCTAGCTCTCCTGATATCGAACAATAAACTAAATTTAATTAACCTCACAAGATGTGTCTTGCATTTGGGTCCACCCTTGCTCTCTATGCCCCAGCCAATGTGACATTCTGAGGATGTAGAGTCAGTGCTGTGTTTTTATGACCACATATGGATGGAGCATGACAGATTGTTGGGGATATTTCCACCTAGGAGCATGAAGCTCTCAACTATCTCCACCTTCATTTTGCTGCCACTGAGACTGTAGTCTTGACAACATGCTACTGGGCTATCTATCTCCTTGCTGCAATGTACATGTCTCGCAAATAAATTTATAATTATGAAACTTTTGAGTATGGAAGTAGGGAGTAGTAAGATGTATTGGGGACATAATAAGGCAGATGAATGTTGAAATTGAAAAGAATGGCTGGAAAGGTCAGTTCAGCTTGAATTGTACAAAGAAATCCATGAAGTGCTCAAATAAGAATGCCCAACATGCACAAAATGCTGGAGGAACAAACGGCAGGTCTTGGTTGAAACCAGGCGGGTGGGTGGGAAAGGTTGATAAAGTAAGAAGCTGGGAGGTGATAGGTGGAAGAGGACCAAACAAGAAGGAATCTGATAGGACAGGACAGTGCACTATGGAAGGCAGGGATGGAGGAGGTTATGTTCAGGTAAGCAGGAGAGAAGGGAAGGAGGGGAAAGGAGGATATTGCCAGGAGGTAGAGAAATTGACACTTATGACTCCAAGTTAGAGACCACCCGAACGGAATATGAGGTGTTGCTCTTCCAATCTCAGTGTAGCTGTAGAGGAGGCATTCGACCAACATGTAGGAATGGGAATAGGGAGTCAAATTCAAATGGACGTTCTCTGGAAAATTCCAGCTTTATGTGGTGGAAAGAGCAAAGATGCTAGATAAAGCGGTCCCCCAATCTACATTGAGTCTCATGGACACAGAGGAAGCCGCTCTGGGAGCATCGGATACAATAGGTGACAATAACAGACTCACAGGTGAAGAGTCACCCCACCTGGAAGGACTATTCCTGTCCTAAATGGTGGCGAGGAAACAGATGTAGCATTTGTCATGTTTGCAGGGATACGTGCCAAAAGAAAGATCATGGAGGCTTCCCTTCCTCCACCATCCTCTCAGGATGAGACTTTTCATTCCAGGACGAGGGAGATGTCCTCCTTTTTTAAAGAAAGGGGCTTCCCTTCCTCCACCATCAACTCGGCTCTCAAACGCATCTCCCCATTTCATGCACATCTGCTCTCACTCCATCCTCCCGCCACCCCGCTAGGAATAGGGCTCCCCTAGTCCTCACCTACCACCCCACCAGCCTCCGGGTCCAACATATTATTCTCCGTAACTTCGGCCACCTCCAATGGGATCCCACCACTAAGCACATCTTTCCCTCCCCCCCCTCTGCTTTCCGCAGGGATCGCTCCCTACACGACTCCCTTGTCCATTCGTCCCCCCCATCCTTCCCTACTGATCTCCCTCCTGGCACTTATCCGTGTAAGCGGAACAAGTGCTACACATGTCCTTACACTTCCTCCCTTACCACCGTTCAGGGCCCCAGACAGTCCTTCCAGGTGAGGCGACACTTCACCTGTGAGTCGGCTGGGGTGATATACTGCGTCCGGTGCTCCCGATGTGGCCTTCTATATATTGGTGAGACCCGACGCAGACTGGGAGACCGTTTTGGTGAACACCTATGCTCTGTCTGCCAGAGAAAGCAGGATCTCCCAGTGGCCACACATTTTAATTCTACATCCCATTCCCATTCTGACATGTCTATCCACGGCCTCCTCTACTGTAAGGATGAAGCCACACTCAGGTTGGAGGAACAACACCTTACATTCCGTCTGGGTAGCCTCCAATCTGATGGCATGAACATTGACTTCTCTAACTTCCGCTAATGCCCCACCTCCCCCTCGTACCCCATCCGTTATTTATTTATATACACACATTCTTTTTCTCTCTCTCCTTTTTCTCCCTCTGTCCCTCTGACTATACCCCTTGCCCATCCTCTGTTCCCCCCCCCCCCGTCATTCTCCCCGGACCTCCTGTCCCATGATCCTCTCATATCCCCTTTGCCAATCACCTGTCCAGCTCTTGGCTCCATCCCTCCCCCTCCTGTCTTCTCCTATCATTTTGGATCTCTCCCTCCCCCTCCCACTTTCAAATCTCTCACTAACTCTTCCTTCAGTTACTCCTGATGAAGAGTCTTGGCCTGAAATGTCAACTGTACCTCTTCCTAGAGATGCTGCCTGGCCTGCTGCATTCACCAGCAACCTTGATGGGGAGTGACAAGTGGAAAAGGGAATCATATAGAGAGTGATCCCTATGGAATGCAGAGAGTGGTTGGGGAGGGAAAGGTAAGTTTAGTGGTAGTATCCTACTGTAGATGGCAAAAGCTACAGAGAAAGTACTCGATATGAAGGCTCATGGATTGATAAGTAAAGACAAGGGCAATTTTATCTCTATTATGGAGTTGGAAAGATTGGGTGAGAGCAGATATGTGGGAAATAGAGGAGATGCCTCAAAAGTGGTTGAGGGGAAACTCTGTTCTTCGAAAAAGGAGGACATCTCTGAGATTCGAAAATGGAAAGTTTCATCCTGGGAACAGATGTGGCAGAGACAGAAGAACTGAGAAAAAGGAATTCAAAATTCAAGATTATCTAATGACATTTCATGTACACAAGTATAAGGAAAACAAAATACTATTAACTCTGGATCCAATATAGAACAAAAAACACAAAAAAAATAATAATAGTAAAATATACAATAAATATAAATACATAAGATAGCTTATATATATATATATAGATTTATTGTATGTCCATCAAGTGATACTGGGCTGTAAAGAAGGTGACTGACAGGGAATAATAAGGTAGATATGGAGTTAGTGGTTGGAGATGCAGATCAGTCTTATTGCTTAGGGTTAGTGTTAGGGTTACTGCCAGTTAGGCCAATGGCATTTAGGGAAGCAATGAGGGTTCTCCGTCTCTTTCTGTTCTTGGCCATCTTTTGGCCATGTTCAGGGCTTCCTTCATCATGCCAGTAGCCTCCTCTCAATTTTCACTTCTGTCAAACGTCCACGTCCCAGGTGGAGACTCAGGAATACTGTCACACACAGATGTAATGGATCCTTCATTGCTGTTTCTGTAACAGTTTTGTTTGACCAGTCGAGGTGGTTAGCCCTGAGCTGAACCCCCAATCTTGGAGAACCAGTGGACCACTCTTAGTATGGCTTCTGCCCTTTGAGCTGTTTGGCATGGGTGACCCCAGCAAAAGCTGAAGCATAAGGCCTTGACTCCAGCCAACACAGATCTCTGGGTCATTGAGGCACATAAGCCTACAACCCATGACAAAGTTGTGATTCTCTTAAAGGACTGCTTGGGGAAAGTAACTGTTTTTAGTCATAGTCATACTTTATTGATCCCGGGGGAAATTGGTTTTCGTTACAGTTGCACCATAAATAATAAATAGTAATAGAACCATAAATAGTTAAATAGTAATATGTAAATTATGCCAGTAAATTATGAAATAAGTCCAGGACCAGTCTATTGGCTCAGGATGTCTGACCCTCCATGGGAGGAGTTGTAAAGTTTGATGGCTTCCTATGACGCTCTGTGCTGCATCTCGGTGGAATGAATCTCTGGCTGAATGTACTCCTGTGCCCACCCAATACATTATGTAGTGGATGGGAGACATTGACCAAGATGGCATGCAACTTAGACAGCATCCTCTTTTCAGACACCACCGTCAGAGAGTGCAGTTCCATCCCCACAACATCACTGGCCTTACGAATGAGTTTGTTGATTCTGTTGGTGTCTGCTACCCTCAGCCTGCTGCCCCAGCACACAACAGCAAACATGATAGCACTGGCCACCACAGACGCGTAGAAAATCCTCAGCATCATCTGGCAGATGTTAAAGGACCTCAGTCTCCTCAGGAAATAGAGATGGCTCTGACCCTTCTTGTAGACAGCCTCAGTGTTCTTTGACCAGTCCTGTTTTGAGTCGGATAGTGCTGGCATTAATGCTTCTTAGCCTCCTCCCTGTGCAACTGGCTGTTGGACTTCCTAATGAACAGTCAGGATGCACAACTGCTCCTCCTTCCCCATCATCCTCAACACGGATGCCCCCCTGCACTGTGTGCTGAGCCCATTCTGTACACTGTGCTCCCACGTGACTGCACGGCCAAACACCCGAGTAATCACACTGTCAAGTTTGCTGATGACATGATAGTGGTGGGGCTCATCACCAAAAATGATGAGGTGGTCTACAGAAGAGCTTGAGGACTGGTGTCAGGAAAATAACCTCCACCTTAATGTCAACAAGATAATGGAGATGGTTAATAGCTTCAGGAAAACGCACACCACTCACAGCTCTCTTTACATCGACAGCAAAGAAGAGGAGACTGCAAGCAGTCTCAGACTCCTGGGAGGGCACATCACACACAACCTTTCATGGTCCCAGAACACATCCTACACAGTCAATAAAACTCACCAATGCCTCAACTTTCTGGGGAGGCTGAAGAGAGATGGACTTTGTGTCGTTCTACAGGTGTGCAATAGAGAGCATCCTGACAAGCTGCATCACTGCTTGGTACGGAAACTGCACAGTGGAGGACAGGGAGGCTGTCCAACAGGTAGTCAAAATGTATCACTGGCACCACCCTACCTTCCATCAAGGCCATATATACAGAATGGTGCTGAAAAAAAAACCAGTAATATCATGAAGGATCCCATACTCCCTGCTGATGGACTGTCTTAAATCTAGTGTTTTTCCCAGTGCAGGGTGGGAAGAGATATGGTCAAGCTAACTGTGAGAATCAGTGGGTTTGTCCTGATGCCAAGCTCAAAGTCTAAATCAAGGTAAGATTATCAAAGTATATAAATGACACCATATATCACCTTGAGATTCAGCTTCTTGCAGGCATTTACATGAAAATAAAGACATACAATAGAATTTGCTATTCAAGCTATTAAAGGGAACACTGGGGGGGGGGCTTCTTCACACAGAGAGTGGTGGGAGTATGGAATGAGCTGCCAGACGAGGTGGTAAATGTGGGTTCCTTTTTAACATTTAAGAATAAATTGGACAGATACATGGATGGGAGGTGTATGGAGGGATATGGTCCGTGTGCAGGACAATGGGACTAGGCAGAAAATGGTTTGGCACAGCCAAGAAGGGCCAAAAGGCCTGTTTCTGTGCTGTAGTTTTTCTATGGTTTCTATGATTTCTTTTCTAAATTGTGAAAAAACTATACATAAGCAAAGACTGACAAACAAACAATGTGCAAAAGAAGTTAAATTGTGCAAATATAAAAAAATAAGTAAGTAAATAATTAATACTGAGAACATGAGTTGTAGAGTCCTTGAAAGGGAGTCTATAGGTTGTGGAATCTGCTCACAGCTGAGCTGAGTGAAGTTATTCGTGCAGGTTCTGGAGCTGATGATTGTAAGATAATAACTGTTCCTAAGGTTGTCATTGCTGGGGGTGGTAGTGGGAATAAGCTCCCACTACCTGTAAGGTGCTCCAAATGGCGTGTGAGTCTAACAGCCTCTACAACCAAGTCCAACTCTTGGCCTTCATGTGTGCTTTGCTACTAGGCCCAGTGGAACTGTTTCTACTGACACAAGAAGGGGCAAAGACGGACCACTGGCACTTCAAAACCAGTTGCTTCGAGCAGGTGGGGTGTGTCAGCCTTGGACGGTAGCCCGCCTAGGTGAGGGAGAATTCTGGAAGCTTCTGCGATGACACTGGTGTCAAGCTGTATCAGCGCTTGCCCTTCCCTTGGACTAGGGCTGTGGAGGAGTGGGATCTCACTGCATGGGCAACAAACGGTTCTTCAAATCTTCCTGCCAAGGCTTGAGCCCTGGAGAAGACACAGTCCGCCAGAAGTGCAGACCCATGATCCCCTGAGATTGATGGCTGCCTACTACTAAACTGTTATTGAACATGGTGGTGTGAGACTTAGGGCTTCTGCACCTCCTGGGGCCCGTAAATGGATGCTATTTCTTGTGGCAGAGCTCCTTGTAAACGTGCTCCATTGTGGCGAGGAGTTTGCCTGAGATTGAGCTCTTCTTCTGATGATTTTGATCTTTTGGCCCAAAGCATCAACTGTTTATTCCCCTCCATGGATGCTGCTTGACCTGCTGAGTTCCTTCAACATTTTGTGCGTGTTGCTCATGACTTTCAGCATCTTCAGAACCTCTTGTGTTTAAAATAAGAGTGGCCAATGCGTTAGATGGGTCATGGAGAGGATGTGCTGCAGCAGGAAACAAGATTTTTGGCTTATTACTGCTCAGCAGTGTGATGCTGGACTGGTGTGTGAGCAGAGCTGAGAAAAGAATATGGTGGTGCAGTAGACATTGAAGGCTGTTTTGAAGTTGCAGCTGCCCTGCTGCATTTACATTCTCCCAATCAACATGCTGGCTGAAAGGAGTGTAATTACTGCTGGCAGCACATCTATTCAGTGTTAACGAGACCCAATCATGAAATGTGATTGGGCTACTTGCCAAATGCATTGAGTGGGTGAAACAGACGTCCTACCCTCCGCCCACCCCACACACACATCAAACACAAAAAATCCATCATGTTTTATTGGTAAATTTCAATTAAAATGTTACCAGCCACAGGTACCACTTCATTTATTCTTCGCTACTGTCAAAGACCGTGCCATTATTCATTGTTAATTTCATATAATTTTTGGTCATTTTATGTATCAGCTTGTCCAAAAATAATATTGAGCACATCCTAGAAAATGAGCCTAATGCTAAGTTAACTGTTGTTCATAACCTTATTTTCAATAATAATTAACATACTGACATGTTCAGTTAATATACATTGGAAACACTGTAAAATGCACAGACTATGCAATAAATCTTAATGTAGTTTGACCAGTGCTTAACCCTCTGTTAAAGTTGGCTACACAGGTACATTTGCCATTTATTAGCACAAGGGGGCCTTCTTAATCCACCATTATGGGGAAACCAGAAAATAAGCAAAACATAACAAAAATATAAACCATAACATATGCACTCTCCCATACAAGATCTACATGATGTTTATAGATTTTGATTCACAGACTACACAATTTGTTTGAGGGTTTATTAAACAATGAACATTTATTAGAATGGAATTTGCAGTAGAAGTGATAGTGTTCCACCATTATTATGCCCTCATAGCATTTCCTAATGCTTAGTTCAACACAAAAATGCAAAAGTTTCTTCTGATGATACCCTGCCTCACAAATGATATCAATGCAGAACAAGTTGACATGAGGAAAAGACCAGAGATGAGGTGTGGGGTCATGAACAACTTCATCTCGAGGCGGCGAGGAAGAAGCTTCGAGGCGAATGTTGGATGGATCAGCGATGGCTCCCAACAGCAGCCGGATCAGCACGTTTAACCTGCTGGTTTTAGACCCAGGCCGGCGATCACTCTTTACAGAAGGACTGAGTCTCTGTGGCTGCTCTCCTCGTATGCAGACAGAAAGACATTTCCCATATTCTGAGATTTATGTGATTATTGGGCTGTACTTTATATTGGTTTCCTTCAGTTTATCTGTGTTTTCTTTCTTGTAGATGATTGGTGGGTGGCTGATCTGTTAATTTTTTGTGAGTAATAAGAGGGGGTTGGGGGCTTGGTGCTACTATCACTATACTTCTCTATGAGTGAGGAGGGTCAGGGATTGTTATACGTAGGGGGTTGTTGATCGATATTGTTGCTTCAGGTAAGGAGGGGGGAGTTTTGGGGTCTGCAAGTTTTGTTTATTTTTTTTGTGCCAGTTGTTGGGGGGGGGGAGCTGATCTCTTTTCTTTCATCAACTCCCATGGTCTTTCTGTATTTAATGGCTCTCTGGAGTAGACAAATATCAGAGTTGTATTATACATGCCTACTTTGATACTAAAATGAACCTTTGAACCTTTGAGTTGAAGTGAACCTATTTGTTTTTCGACCATTGTATGGAAAAATATTGAAAATGCCATGCTTTGTTTAATGAGATGTAACTAAGATTTGGAAATTATACTGAACTGAAATTATTGAGGGTACTTTGCTGAAAAAAAAACTCAAATAAACTAATTTTAAATATATGAAGACTACTCTTTCAGAATATTTATTTTCAAAACTTTATGGGTTTTAAAATTTAAAAAAATATTTTAATTGCTTCTAAAGTTTTAGCTTTGATATTAAACTCATCTGTGTGTCCAAATCTTAACTTAAAACAAATTGCTAAAATGTTAGTAAAATAGACCCATTACTTCCTGGCTTGCTGAATATCAGAATCCCTCAGCCTTTGGCTATTTTGCCAACCTAAAGGAAGCTGTGTTGTTTGTTGGGTGTCACAAATCCTTTCTTGGAGGAATCTGGCAACAATTCATTTGAGAACAATAAACAAAATTTCACACAGAGCATACTTAATCATGCAGGCAAATTTCTTCACAGTTAATAGTGAGTACCATCCTTGCATTCCTCATCAAGTCAAGTCATTTTTATTGTCATTTCAACATAACTGCTGGTACAGTACACAGTAAAAACGAAACAATGATCTTCCAGGGCCATGGTGCGATATTAAACAACACAAAACTACACTAGACTACCTGAAACAACACAAAACTACACTAGACTATGTGAAACAACACAAAACTTCAGGCCTACACAGGATTACATAAAGTGCACAAAACAATGCAAGACAGTACAATAATCAATAAACAAGACAATAGGCACAACAAAGGACAAATTACAATATAATAATAAATGTAAATGTAAACAATGTAACCAATGTTTTAACAGGAATTGAGAAAGAAATGAGCAAAAATTGCAAAGAGTGGAGTGGTGTTCAGTTGTGTGTGTGTGTGTGTGTGTGTGTGTGTGTGTGTGTGTAGGTTGGTGTCAGACTAGACTCTGGGAATTGAGGAGTCTAATGGCTTGGGGGAAGAAACCGTTACGCAGTCTGGTCGTGAGAGCCCGAATGCATCGGTATCTTTTGCCAGATGGGAGGAGGGAGAAGGGTTTGTATGAGGGTTTGTATGAGTTTGTGTGAGGGATGCGTGGGTTCCCTCACAATGCTGTTAGCTTTGTGGGTGCAGCGTGTGGTGTAAGTGTCTGTTATGGCGGGAAGAGAGACCCCAATGATCCCTTCAGCTGACCTCACTATCTGCTGCAAGGTCTTGTGATCCGAGACGGTGCAATTTCCAAAATGTCCAGTGAGGGGGGCAGCAGGATCTTGATGTGCCTCATGACGAGCCTCTCAAAACACTTCATGATGATGGATGTGAGTGCAATGGGACGGTAGTCGTTGAGGCAGGGCTCTGAAGACTTCTTCGGCATGGTAACGATGGTGGTGGCCTTGAAGCACGTTGGAATGACGGCGCTGCTCAGAGAGATGTTGAAGATGTCAGTGAGAACATCTGCCAGCTGGTCTGCACATCCTCTGAATACATCAAATTGTAAGACCGTGTTTTATGGAGTTAATCCTTTCAGGTAATTTCAAGGGGCTGCAATGAGGTATTCTTGTAAAAAGTGTTAGATGGGATCAACCAAACCAAGCCAAAGTAATAATGATAAAAAATACAATCCTATAGATATTCCAGTCTACTCTCAGCCACATGCCAGCAGGAAATGTGAAGAACCAAACAGTCCCTGCTTTCAGGATGGGACTTTTCATTTCCAAAACTAATGAGATGACCTCCTTCTTCAAAGGAAAGGGCTTTCTTTCCTCCACCTTCAACACTGCCCTCACCCGCATCTCTTCCATTTCGTACACGTCTGCCCTCACCCCGTCCAACTGCCACCCCACCAGGGATAGGGTTCCTCTTGTCCTCACTTATCATTCCACTAGCCTCCGTGTCCAACACATAATTCTCCATAACTTCTGCCATCTCCAACATGACTCCACCATCAAGCATATTTTTCCCTCCTCCCCACTTTCTGCTTTCCACAGAGATTGCTACCTATGCAACCCCCTTGTCTATTCGTCCCTCTCTACTGATCTCCCTCCTGGTACTTATCCTTGCAAGTGGAACAAATGCCCCACCTGTCTCTGCACCTCCTTTCTCACTACCACTCAGGGCCCCAGACGGTCCTTCCATGTGATGTGACACTTCACCTATGAGTCTGCTGGGGTCATCTACTACATCCAGTCCTCCCGGTGTGGCCTCCTGTATATCAGTGAGACCCAATGTAGATTGATAGACTGCTTCACTAAACGCCTACTCTCCATTTGCCAGAAAAAGTGGGATCTCCTGGTGGCCACCCATTTCAATTATACTTCCCATTCCCATTCCGACATGTCAGTCCATGGTCTCCTCTATTGCCGTGATGAGACCACACTCTGGTTGGAGGGATAACACCTTATATTCAGTCTGAATAGCCTCCAACCTGATGGCACAAACACGGATTTCTCGAATGTCTGGTAATTGCACCTCCCTTCACTATTACCCCATTCCTGTTTGCTTCTTTCACCTTATCTCCTTACCTGCCCATCACCTCCCTCTCATGCTCCTCCCCTTCCCTTTCTTCCATGGTCTTCTACCTTCTCCTATCAGATTTTCCCTTCTCTTTCACCAATCAACTTCCCAACTCTTTACTTCACTTCCCCTTCCAGTTTCACCTATCACCTACCACCTTGTGCTTCTTCCTCCCCTCCCATCACCTTCTTGCTATGACTTCTCATCTTTTTTCTCCAGTATTGATGAAGGGTCTCAGCCCAAAACGTTGACAGTCTACTCTTTCCCATAGATGCTACCTGTCCTGCTGAGTTCCTCCAGCATTTTGAGTGTGCAGCGTTGAATAGGCTCTTCTGACCCTTTGAGCTGTGTTGTTCAGCAATCTTTGATTTAACCCTAACCTAATCATGGGACAATTTACAACTACCAATTAACCTACCAACTGGCACATCTTTAGATTGTGGGAGGAAACCGGAGCACCCGGAGGAAACCCATGTGGTCAAGGGGAAAACGTACAATCTCCTTAAACACAGCAGCGGAAATGTTTGACAAATACATGACATTTTTGTTCTCAGGCAATTTAGATGGATCCCTACATTCTGATAAATTCATTGACCTATGAGTAACTGATTTGTTACGGATGCAGGCAAAAGTTCTAACTATTATTATTATTTATTATTATTATTATTTATACTTTATTGTCACCAAACACTTGATACTAGAATGGACAATCATCACAGCGATATTTGATTCTGTGCTTCCCGCTCCCTGGATTACAAATATTAAATACTAAAAATATTAAAACTGGTAAAAATTAGTAAATATTAAAAAATTAAATTATAAATCATAAATAGAAAATAGAAAAATGGAAAGTAAGGTAGTGCAAAAAAACCGAGAGGCAGGTCCAGATATTTGGAGGGTACGGCCCAGATCCGGGTCAGGATCTGTTTAGCAGTTTTATCACAGTTGGAAAGAAGCTGTTCCCAAATCTGGCCGTACGAGTCTTCAAGCTCCTGAGCCTTCTCCCGGAGGGAAGAGGGACAAAAAGTGTGTTGGCTGGGTGGGTCGTGTCCTTATAGTCATAATTATATGAACTGCTAGACCATAGGTTGCATCAGAAAATAAAACTTCAGGATAATTCTTAAATTCATTTCACAAGCTGAACTGGGTAAAGTAGGTTGCCTTAGGATATTGTGAGTGAAGTAGTAAATTTAGCCATGGTACATAAATTGAAACTCCTCTATTACCAATAGAGTGATTTCTCTGTATTTTCAATGGTTGGCCGTTCCTTTCATTTGATGATGGCATGCATGGAAGATGTCAGCTTGCATTTTGGTTGACGTTATAAAATGGTGCAAACAAGCAGTTCCTGAGGATCTCTGGATCATTATTTAAGGGTAAATCCACTTTTTAGTATTACATTGTTGAGGGATTTGACAGCACAAAGTTGAAAAAAATACTTTGAAAGTGATGTGTACCTAAGAAAGAATTCTCACTTGCTGTGAAGCAGTTCTATCAAATGTGCATAGATTTGGATTAACATATGATCAAAGTATAATGTCTATGGCAGCATAGAACTTCCTCAACCCTGCACCAGCATGTCAGATTAGATTTTTTATGCTCAAGTCTCTAGAACAGGACTTGACCCCACAACCTTGCCAGAAAGCTATCAAATGAGCTCGAAGGTGCCATCTTAAAATGTAAAATTACTTACTGTAACTATCAGGCAGAAGAGCACTGAAGGCAGAACATCTTGGAATAGCAGTTCATTATTTACTGTGGCTTGCAAAAAGTACTGTGGCAGGAACATCATACAAGATAATTATTCAAGATTTAATGTAGGGGAGGAGGTGATCTGTGTACTGCCATCCTCCTTGGGTTACACAAGACACCTTCCCAAATGTCTTACTTAGAGGCCAAAACAGACATTTCAGCAACCATGTGAAAGGCCAACACAGACATTTTAGCAACGATGTGAAAGGCCAAAACAGACATCTTATCAACCATGTGAAATAACAGAGATACATCTAGTCTTTGTTTAATAAGAAACTGTCCAGGGGATCAGCAAGGGCCACCTGTATGTGTTGAATGAGTTTCTTAATCCTAACAATAGTGGCCACCCTTTCAAAATGTGTGCCTGATATGTGGCTTGGTTATATTTCTCAGTAGGAAAGGGTCGTAAATGATTTTATTTTGAATTCCTTCCTATTGCCCAAGATGAGGAGGGGAGACTTGTTGGCAATGTATGGTGTGCCAAATTTGCATCAAAAACTCACTATCCACTTTATATGGTCTGGACTTAAATATAAGAGTCATTATCAAAAAACTTGCACATGATAGTAAAATTGGCAGTGAATGAAAAATGTGTGGCTTTAGAAAGATTCCAAAGGACTGATCAGGCAACCACAGATGTGGCAAATGGAATTCATTCAGGAGATAAAATCTCTGTATGGCAAACAAGTCAAGAGAAATCATGGAACTACAGAGGTACCGAGAGTTTGCAATGCATCTCTACTTGTTTTATTGATTAAAAAAAGTGCAGAACAGGCTTTTCTGGCCCAATGAGCCTCACCACCCAGCAACACACAGATTTTAATCCTAACCTAATCACAGAATTTACAATGACAAATTAACCTCCTACCCAGTATGTCTTTGAAGTGTGGGAGCACCCAGAGGAAACTCACGCACTCATGGGAAAGACAAATAAACTTATTACAGACATCTTCAGAATTAAACTCTGAACTCCGATGCCTCGAGCTATAATAGCATTGCATTAACCACTACACTAGCTTGGCACCCATTGCTTGAGGACAGCTGGCTGTAAGCTATATAACCAAACGAGTCATGTTAGAACTGCATAAAACATCAGTTACTGTGTACAATTCTGGCCATTGAACGGTACGAAAGATTTAGGAACCTGGATTGGGTTGCAGAGGAGGCTTATGAGGATATTGGGAGGACTTAATCACAATTTAGGCAAATACAAAATATTATTTTAAATAACAATTCATCAGGCTTTATGATTATTTTTCAGTTGCTAATTGATCAGTTAGTTCAGTATATATATAAAATTAACTTTAACAAATATTATGGGGAAGGGTTCACACAGGATCTCTGGAGTAACTGCACACACTCTCACAGCTAGATGCTTTGAACTGTCAAGGGCATATTTGAAGGGAACTGCAATTATCAAGGGAGATTTTCAGCTACATATTTATTAGTTCAACCAGACTACCTCAAAATTCGTCAAAGTAGAAATTGTGAACTGCATGAGGGATTGCTTTTTAGAGCAGTATGTGCAGAGGCTACTCAGGAATGGGATATTTTAGATTTGCCTTACGGAATGAGGCAGGAATAATAATGGATTTTTGTTTGAATAGATTAAAGTATGGCTGTCTCAAGAAAATTATGTTGGAATAATTGAGTTATTTTTAGACAGGTAGGCGGTAACTTGCAAAGTACCTCAAGGATCAGTTCTTGGCCTGCAGTTATCAACTACTTGCATTAGTAACCTGGTGAAAGAAACAATATGTAATAAATTAAATAACACACACAAAAAATGGTGGTGAACGCAGAAGGCTAGGCAGCATTTTTTGTGTGTGTTGCTTGAATTTCCAGCATCTGCAGATTTCCTCGTGTAATATTTTTAAGTTTACCAGGATATAAAAATAGACACTGTGATTCTGCAACTGAGAGATAGGTAGATTAATTTAATGAACAAAAGACAAGCAAATGAAGTTTAATGTGGAGAAGTGTGAGGTTATTCAATTTGGGTAAGAGGATTCAAAGTGAAGATTATTATCTAATTTGCAAGGGGCTGCAAATCACTGACTGTCAGCTGGATCTAGGTGTTATAATCCATGACTCACAAACAGCTAGCAGGCAAGTCCAATAAGAATGTAGTTAACAAGGCAAACAGCCTTTTGGCTTTCATTTCTCAATGATTGGAGCTCTAAAAATAAGGAGGTTTTGTTGCAATTGTATAGCATGTTGTTGAGGCCTCACAAGGAATACTGTGTACATTTTGGAGCACTTACCCAAAAAAAGTTATTGTAATATTGGAAGCTAAACAAAAGAGATTCACCAGGCTAATTCCTGGGATGAAAGAGTTGGCCTATCAATAGGATTGTACTGCCAAATAGTTCCCTTGACGTTTACCTTGACAAGGCAAATATTGGGATGTTCTCAATAGTGGGAGAGTCTCAAACAAGAGACATAATTACAAGATAAGGAGCTGGTCATTCAAAACTGATGTACTGTACATAGAAATGTCTTCTCACAAGAGGGTGGTGATTCTCTGGAATGATCTGCCCCAGTCTGTGGTGAAAGCTAGATGAGTAGAATTATTTAAAGTCAAAATGGATAAACATTTGATAGAACATAGAACACAGAACATAGAAATCTACAGCGTTGTGCCGACAATGTAATTTACTCCAGAAACTGCCTAGAGTTACCCTGCCACACAGCCCTCTATTTTTCTAAGTTCCATGTACCTATCTAACAGTCTCTTAAAAGACCCTATTGCATCCGCCTCCACAACCGTTGCCGGCAGTGCAGTTCATGCACCCACCAGTCTCTGTGTGAAAAAATTATCCCTGACATCCCCTCCGTATCTACTTCCAAATGCCTTAAACTATGCCCCCTCACGTTAGCCATTTCAGCCCTGGAAAATAAACCTCTGACTATCCACATGACCAATGCCTCTCATCAACTTATACACCTCTATCAAGTCACCATTCATTCAAAGATTCAAAGATTCAAAGATTCAAAAAACTTTATTGTCATTCTAACCGTGCATCAGCTCTGCAGGGTAGAATGAGACAACGTTTCCCAGAATAAGTGCAATCATAACATAACAAACGCAACACTAAATAATAAACATAACAATAAATAGTAAAACACAACAGCCACATGTCAGTTAAAATCAAGTTATAAGTGTCCAGTGCAAGTTAAAATTGTCCAAAGCAGAGTCAGGTGGAGCAGCTATTTAGCAGTCTGACTGCCTGTGGGAGGAAGCTGTTTAGTAGCCTTGTGGTTTTAGTTTTGATGCTCCTGTAACGTTTGCCTGATGGCAGAAGAACAAACAGTTCATGGAGAGGGTGTGAGAGGTCTTTAATGATGTACCGTGTCTTCTGGAGGCATCGACTCTGAAAGAGGTCTTGGACAGAAGGTAGGGAGACACCAATAACCTTCTCTGCTCCCCTAACCACCCTCTGCAAGGCTTTTTTGTCAACAGCACTGCAGCTGGAGTACCAGGTTGTGATGCTAAAGGTCAGCACACTCTCAACCATGCCTCTGTAGAATGTAGTTAAGATGTTGGTGGGGAGCGATGCTTGTTTAAGCTTCCTCAGAAAGTGCAATCTCTGCTGGGCCCGTTTTACAATCCCAGTGGTGTTCCTGGACCAGGTGAGGTTGTCTGAGATCTGCACCCCAAGGATCTTGATGTTTTCCACTCTCTCCACTGTGGAGCCGCTGATGCTGAGGGGTGTGAGCTCGATTGTCCGTTGTTTCTAGGAGAAAAGGCCAAGTTCACTCAACCTATTCTCATAAGGCACATTCTCCAACAGATAACATCCTTGTAAATCTCTCCTGCACTTTTTCTATAGTATCCACATCCTTCCAGTAGTGCAGTCGACGTTTCAGGCCGAGACCCTTCGTCAGGACTAACTGAAGGAAGAGTGAGTAAGGAATTTGAAAGTTGGAGGGGGAGGGGGAGATCCAAAATGATAGGAGAAGACAGGAGGGGGAGGGATGGAGCCAAGAGCTGGACAGGTGATTGGCAAAAGGGATACGAGAGGATCATGGGACAGGAGGTCCAGGAAGAAAGACGGGGGGGGGGACCCAGAGGATGGGCAAGGGGTACATTCAGAGGGACAGAGGGAGAAAAAGGAGAGTGAGAGGAAGAATGTGTGTATAAAAATAAGTAACAGATAGGGTACGAGGGGGAGGTGGGGCATTAGCGGAAGTTAGAGAAGTCGATGTTCATGCCATCAGGTTGGAGGCTACCCAGACGGAATATAAGGTGTTGTTCCTCCAACCTGAGTATGGCTTCATCTTTACAGTAGAGGAGGTCGTGGATAGACATGTCAGAATGGGAATGGGATGTGGAATTAAAATGTGTGGCCACTGGGAGATCCTGCTTTCTCTGGCGGACAGAGTGTAGGTGTTCAGCAAAGCGGTCTCCCAGTCTGCGTCGGGTCTCGCCAATATATAAAAGGCCACATCGGGAGCACCGGACGCAGTATATCACCCCAGCCGACTCACAGGTGAAGTGTTGCCTCACCTGGAAGGACTGTTTGGGGCCCTGAATGGTGGTAAGGGAGGAAGTGTAAGGGCATGTGTAGCACTTGTTCCGCTTACACGGATAAGTGCCAGGAGGGAGATCAGTGGGGAGGGATGGGGGGGACGAATGGACAAGGGAGTGTTTCCCTCCCCCCCTCTCTCTGCATTCCGCAGGGATCGCTCCCTACGCAACTCCCTTGTGGGAAAGGTGATATATAAATCAATAATATCAAAGAGGATAACAAAAGATTCTTCAGATATATAAAGAGTAAAGGAAAGGTGAGAGTAGATATCGAACCAGTGGAAAATGATGCTGGAAGACACAAGCAACATGCTGGATGTCTGAGAGTATCGGCGGTAGAAGTGACTGCAGTTGCTATTACTAGGCAGGAGGTGCTTGGGAAACTTAAAGGTCTGGAGGTAGATAGGTCACCTGGACCAGATGGACTACACCCCAGGGGTCTGAAAAAGGTGGCCGAAGAGTTTGTGGAGGCTTTAGTAAAGATCTCTCAAGAATCACTAGATCCTGGAATGGTTCTGGAGGACTGTAAAATTGCAAATGTCACTCCACTGTTCAAGAAAGGGGAGAGGAAGAAGAAAGGAAATTGTAGCTCAGTTAGCCTGAACTCAGTGAATGGGAAGATGCTCGATTGTTAAGGGTGTGGTTTCAGGGTACTTCAAAGCACATGATAAATGGGCCAAAGTCAGCATAGTTTCCTTAAGGGAAATTCTTGCGTGGCAAATCTGTTCAATGTCTTTGAGGAAATAAGAAGCAGCACAGAAAAAGGAGAATTGGTGGATGTTGTGTACATGGATTTTCAGAATGCTTTCTACAAAGCGCCACACATGAAGCTTCGTATCATGATAAGAGCCCATGGTATTACAAGAAAGATACTAGCATGGATAGAGCATTGGTTGATAGACAAGAGGAAAAGAGTGGGAATAAAGGGACTGTGTCGTGGTGTATTAAATTTTATAAAAATATTAGATGAAAACCTGGAAGATTCCATGTAACACTTTAGCTCTTTGTGAGCTCACAGCATGTAAGGTGTTGGTACAAATTAGATACTGTAGTTTGTTAAATGTTCGTTAATAGCGGCTGTACTCTTAACCTACAGGATTGATAAATGTTTGCTAATAGCCTCTGTACTCTTTCTTAGCCTCAAGGTACCAGGGGCATGAGAACTAAAGGCCAAAGTGTTTATCTGTCTCTATGGCTACGTTCTCACTAGACCGGATAATTTTGAAAATGCCGCTTTCGAGTAAAAATGACAGGCGTCCACACAGGCGTTTTTCAAAATATCTCTGTCCACACTAAAACAGATATTTGGGCGAATCTCCTCTTACTGGGCATGCACAGACACATCTACAGAAAACAAGCGAAGAGGAAACGGTATAAAATTTATGTTTCTGTGGCGGTGTTGTGTTATTTCCATTGGTCAAAAACTAGAGTACCTACAACAACAGCGAAAGAAAGTTTTCAAAAATGTCTTTGAGGAATACAAAGAAAACCTCCGCTGGAGAAAGCAGACCGGACTTCTTTGATTAGACAGACAATGAAGTCGAGCTGTTTGTGCAAGTTACAAATGACTACAAAGTCAGCAAAGCAGTGGAGGTTTAATTCCAAACAAGCTATTAACGTAGACATTAAAGTAAACAACACATGCATGAAGCCGTCCTTTACCCAAGATCAACATGATCAACAATTACAAAATGTTAAATGGTCAACTCGATATAGACTACCAATCCCACATCAAACCCAAACCTCGTAGGAGCAGAAGAGGGCACGCAACTCAAGTTGAAATACTAACTACCAAGCCAGATGTATACAGCAATTCATTTTTCCCCCGCACAATTAAAGCATGGAATAATCTTAATCCTAACACAGTCACACAACCAAACCCAATTAAATTTAAGGCAGCTTTTCTTCTTCAAAAATCTACTTCTTAAGCCCACCCTCTGTCACCTCGAGTTTAAATTCCATGTGGAATATTTTGGAGGATCAAGAACCAAGAGAGTGGAATCTTCTGCTGCCAGACCTGTGCAGTATTTCTGACATTAATATTTCTAAAGATAGATTCAATCAAATCAATGTAGGGGATCTAGTCAGAAAAGCTCACTGTACAATTTAACTCTCACGCTGTTCACACCGACTGCGCGTTATAACAGTGGTGGTCAGTCAGCGACAGTGCCAGCTTGGAGACCCCGGGGTACAGGAGATCAAGGGTATGACCACCGCAGACTGGGAGACCAGAGGGTACGGGCAGAAGAACAGAGGATGCAAACAGAGAAACCGAGGGAACCAGCTTGAAAGCCACCCCCAGTTTAAATTCTATGCGGAATATTTTGGAGAACCAAGAACCAAGAACCAAGAACAGCTGTCTGGCAGTGCTTACGCAGTTCCAAGCAGAAGCAGAAAAAGCATTGTTGTTGTGGTGTTGTCATGACAATGTTTTTAAATCTCTCCGTTTACCCTGCTCACGCTACAACGCGAAACAATCGTTTTCAAATTTACACACTCTGGAGAGTGTTTTTGAAAATCTCCGTTTTCAGGAGATGCAAACGCTGTTTCAGTGTGGACGGCAGGTCAAAATGAAGAGAAAAAGCTTTGTTTTCAAAATTATCCAGCATAGTGTGGACATAGCCTATGTGTCTTGCTATGCTTGTGGATTGAGCCCCTATTTAATGAGTCGGCTTTCGCTTGGCTCTTGGGACTTCACCTAGATCAAGGATTTGCGATCAATCGGTGACTAGAATGGTCCCAGGGTGATTTCACAAGTTGGAATTCAGAGTTCAATTGACAACAGCAGCAATCAAGTCCCCTGATAAAGGCAACAAATGAGTGGTGACTAAGAATTGTGAGTCCTGAAATATTTGTAACTTACAACATCGTATTTAGTGTGGCTTATTTGTGCTTTTTGTTTTATGATAATAAATTAAGCTTAATTTACTTTGTTGTGTTTATTACCACATTTCCTGGACACTCGAACTGGTTCGAGTCTTTTGGGTCTGATCAAACCAACCTATTACAGAGAGCCTTTTCTGGTTGGCTGTCGGTGACTGGTGGCGTTCCACAGGGACCACCTCTTTTCATGTTATAAGCCAGTGATTTGGATGATGGAATTGTTGGCATGGTGGCAAAGTTTGCAGACGATATGAAGATGGGGTAGAAGAGCAGTAATGTGAGAAAGCAGTGAGGCTGCAGAAGGAATGAGACAGATTAGGAGACTGGCAAAGAAGTGGCAAGTGGAATACAGTGTCGGGGCGTGTGTTGTGATGCACTTTGGTAGAAGGAATAAAAGGATAGTCTATTTTTAAAATAGAGAGAAAATTCAAAATTATGAGGTGCAAAAGGACTTGAGAGTCCTCATGCAGGATACCCTAAAGGTTAATATTTCAGTTTGAGCTGTATAGATAAGCGAGTACAGGCCACAGAGCCTGTGGTCAGAATGTCCCATAGTTTCTTCTGGTTCACAAGGTGCAGATGGTTAAGGTTTTCAGCTCTTAACTCTTCCTCACCCCTTCCCATCATCCCATGTTTGTGCCCTATCAGCTGAGCAACAAGAAACAAAAGGAGACATACTGTTTTTGATTTGGCAGTCCAACACTAGCTCAAATATTGACACTCAGTTTACTGTTGGAAATTGTTTGGGTGTGGGACATGTATATGGTGAATAACGGGTTCTATGGGTTTAGAAGAATGAGCGGTGACCTCACTGAGACACTCAGAATATCTAGAGGGTTCAACAGAATAGGTGTTGTCAGGATATTTCCACTGGATAAGGAAGCTGAATTTAAGGATCACAGGCCCTTTATTACTGAAGTAAGGAGAAATTTCTTCACCCAGGGACACTGAACCTTTGAAATTTTCTACACTGGCGAATTGTTCACAGAGAACCTTGTCTTCATCAACTTTCCCCTTGAGGATCCTTCTCTGCCTCTACCTTTTCTTTCTGTTCTTCCAACTGTCTATGTACATAGTGGACGCAGTGTACAACAAACATCTCTGAATGCCATTAGACTGAGCCACCAGACTAGTCTAATATTGAAAAACTTTATTTCAGCATGTTAATGGACAGTGTGGCTTCCACTCTAACCTGTGTGGCTCCATTTCTCTAATCATAACGGTGTCCCTTTCTTGTATTCTTTCCCCCCCCCCATTTGTATATCAATCTCAAGCTTCAAAGGAAATAGTCAAAACAGGTCAGTAGGAATGGGGGTAAACCATTTTTTCTTTCCACTGAATTAGATTTCAGCTGATCTTGTGCAAAATTTAATTGCCTGCCATACAACTCCTGATCTCCTCATCTGATTGACATTTGTCAGTTGGGGATTCGAAAAGCTTATTGATCTGTCATTTGGGTGCAAAATATAATTCCTGCCTTCACTTCCATGTGGCCAACTTTATGTCTCCTTACTTCTAGTGTACATTACAGACTATGGCTTTTTTTCACTCACCATGAACTTCTTTTAAACATCTCAACTCTTTTTTAAGATCCTGTTAGAATAAGGCTGAATTCTTCTCCAATTTATTTCTGTCCATACTTTTACCCATTATCATTGATGTAGAGCTTGAATGGGACTTGGAGGTGATATTAGGGATTTATTTAAACTCTTGAATGTGTACCACAGCTGAGAATATTACTAAGAATGAGACAGATAAAAGAAGTGAAGTAGTTCAAAAAGTAATTATTAATTGATGTTGTGCTTGAACTGTACAGGCTTCATTGATGCAAGAGCAGGAATTACAGTTCTACAGTTCTGAGGTATTGAGAGAGGGGCTTTCGAAGAATGATCATGACACTGCGATGAAATAGAAAAGGAAAAATGGGACAGCAAAGTAGAGCAAAATTCAGAACAAAAGATGACATTGATCCTTACTGTTAACTGATTCATTATCTTAAAATATTAAGTTCGAGACAGACAGAAACTTTATTAAAGTATGTAGGCTGAGAAATATGAAAGATGAAACTTTATTAATAATTCTTTCCAGGTGGGAAATAAGTACATTTTGAGAGCGTTGAGTGGAATTGTTAACAAAATAATGTGTGGAAATGAATGTTAGGCAAAGATTATTATTAAAATGAAATTGGAACAAAAAGCTTTAAATGGCAGAGTCCTGGTCTAATAGAAAAAGAGTCAGTAATAACTGAACAGCAACATAGATATATCCCAGATATTTTATATCTGAGTGACATGCAGTAGTAGGTCTTAGATTCGATCTGTGTAGTTTCCCTCACTCCCATTTTCTAAATGGGTTCCAAAAGCTTTTGTAGTAACAAGGTATAATATAAGCTTACCCTTATTTCATCTATTTTTAACACTAATGGTAGGGAAGGCTATATAGATGATAGCACGTTGTATGGAAATATGAACGGGGACCTCAATCAGGCCTGTTTGAAGAAATCTCTGCCCAGTTGCCTGCAGCAGCAAGGGTCCTTACACACTAGATCACTGCTGCACAACAATAAGGAATGCCTATCAATCTTGCTCAGACCGCATTTCAGGAGCTCTGATCACTTGGCATACAGGCAGTGGCTAAAGAGCAAGGCTGCAGAGATAAGGACAACATAGGGGTGTTTATGGGAGTGGCTAGGGGATTGCTTCAAGTCGGTGGACTGGGCCGTGTTCAAAGACTCATTGGAGGATCTGCACGAATGCACCACAGTAGTCACAGACTTTATCAGAACAGTCATATGAGTGTTTCCCCAGAGAATCATCCAGAGTCTTCCCCAAACAGAAGCTTTGGATGAACCGTAAGATCCGCAATCTACTGAGGGCAACATCATTGGCATTCAGACCTTACAACCAACATGAGGTCCAGGCACAATCTCTGGAGAGCCTTTTCATGGGTGGTGGCAATACTGGACTAAACTTGAATCACTGAAGGTTGCTTGACAGCTGTGGCAGGGCCTGAATGCTATCATCTCCTACAAAGTGAAACCAAGAAACATAGATGACAACAAGGCTTTGTTTCGAGATATGCTCGATGATTTCTATGCTCACTTTAACCATCAAAACAAGGAGGAACTTTCATGAACTCCCACAGCCCCCAATGACATTGTGATTTCAGTCACTGAGGCTGACGTGAGAGCATCCTTCAGTAGTGTGAAGTCAAGGAAAGCACCCAGCCTGGATAGGACACCTGGCCGAGTACTGAAGACTTGTGTCCATCAGCTGGCTGGAATACTCACTGATATCTTTAACCTCTCAGTTCAGCAGCCTGAGGTACCCACCAGCTTCAAGCAGGCTTCAATTAGACCAGCGCCTAAGAAGAATGTGGTAACCTGCCTCAATCACTATTGTCCAGTACCACCTACATCCAAATGTGCTGAAGTGTTTTGAGAGGCTGGTGATGCAACATATCTACTCCTGCCTGGGAAGTGACTTGGACTGGCTCCAGTTTGCATATGGGAGCAACAGATCCACAGCAAATGCATTTTTGTTAGCTCTTCATTCTCCCTGGAGCAGCTGGACAGCAAAGATGCATACATCAGTCTGCTTGTTATTGACTACAGCTCACATTCAATATTATCATCCCTTAAAACGAATCAATAAGCTTCAAGACCTCGGGGTCAATACCTTCTTGTACAATTGGATCCTTAATTTCCTCACTTTTAGTCCCCAGTCAGTTCAGACTGCCAAAAACATTTCCTCCAAAATCTCCATCAGCACAGGAGCACCACAAGGCCGTGTGCTTCCTATATAAGTATACTAACTGTATACTTATGAATGTGAGGCAAATCCCTGCTCCAATATCATATTTAAATTTTAATTTCACCATTGTCATAGACCAAACGAAAGGTGGTGATGAATTAGCATATAGGAGGGAGATTGAAAATCTGGCTGAGTGGTGCCACAACAACAACCTCTCACTCAATGTCAGTAAGACCATGAGGAGGAATCTGGAGATCCATGAGCCAGTGCTCACCGGTGGATCAGAGATGGAGAGCATCAGGAACTTTAAATTCCATGGTGTCATCATTTCAGTGGATCTGTCCTGGGATCTGTAAGCGCAATTATGAAAAAAGCATGGCAGTGCCTCTACTTCCTGTTTATCAGTTACAGCTTGGTGTTCAACACCATCATTCCCTCAGTACTAATCGCCAAGCTTCAACACTTGGGCTTCTGTCCCTCCCTCTGCAATTGGATCCTTGACTTCTTTACAGGGAGACCAGTTTTAGTGCAGAACAATAATAACATCTCCTCCTCACTATCAACACAGGTGTACTTCAAGGATGCATACTTAGTCCATTGCTCTACTCTCTCTGCATTCATGACTATGTGGCTAAGCACATCTCAACTGCCATTTATTCATTAACGATACTGCTGTGGTTGGTAGGATCTCAGATGACAACAAGGAGACATACAGCTGTGAGATAGGTCAGCTGGTTGAGTGGTGTCACAAAGCAATTCATTCACAAGAGACCGCTTACTGCTCTTTATCAACTTGTTTATGTCACCAAGGTAAAATCAGCACAACACAGCAAATTAATACTTCTGGCATAGAACAACTTAATTATACACCAATAAACTGGGTAGGACCAGCAAGGTTGTAGATATCATTGGGAGGGGCCCAGATTTATAGATGTTTCAAATTACAATATAAAAGCAAGATACCTCAGAAGGAAGCTTCTGGGAGTTTGAGGTAAGACTCCAGAGGATTTTTGTATCTTAGAAGGTAGTGGAGGTCATTTCAGTGACCCACATTGTACTGAAATAACTGCTTAAACATGTAGAATAATGTCTATTGATTTCAGATTGTTGGCCAGTTTCAGTCAAGATATTTTTCTTCTTAAAATCTCATGGGAATATTATATTAATTGAGATCCTACTTACTTTTCTTCTAATACACTGTAAAGATAGCAGGAAAACTACGCTCGGTTGTTACATAGTTAGGTATCTCTTGTATCTGATAAAGTGGCCACTGATCGTATGTTTGTGATTTTCTGCTGCTGTAGCCTACCCACTTCAATGTTTGGTGTGTTGTGCATTCAGAAATGCTCTTGTGCATCTTGTGCATGGTTGCAACAGGGGGTTATTTGTAGTATTGTCACCTTCCTGTAAACTTGAGCCAGTCTGGTCATTTTCCTCTAACGTCTCCCATTAACAAGACATTTTCGCCCACAGAACTGCCACTCACTGAATGTTCTTTTTTTCTGTTTTTAGCACCCTTCTCTGTTATCTCTAGAAATTGTTGTGCGTGAAAAACCCAGGAGATCAGCAGTTCCTGAGATATCAATTCAGTCCGTCTGGCACCAACAATCATGCCACGGTCAAAGGCACTTAGATCACTTTTCTTCCCCATTCTTATGTTTGTTTGGAACAACAACTGAACCTCTTGACCATCTCCGTATGCATTGACTGCTGCTGCATGATTGACTAATCAGATATTTGCATTAACAAGCAGGTTTTACAGGTGTACCTAATAAAGTGGCCACTGGATGTATTTTGCTCACATAGAATATCTGGAACAAATAAAGCTCAAAATTAAAGCTGCCAATATCAATTTAGACTAAAAAGTTGTATAATATTTTCAGAGCATCGAAGAATTTATTCCATCTGCTTCAATGGATGTGAATATCAGCCAGACAGAGAGAGACAGAGATATAAAGTATAAAATATTAATATATATTGAATTAAATACCACTGCCTGGAGAAGAGGGCATCTGTTATAAGGAAAGGTTGGACAAACTTGAGTTGTTTTCTCTGGAGCTGTGGAGGCTGAATGGAGATCTGTTAGAAGTTTATAAGATTATGAGAAGCATAGACAGAGTTGACAGCTAGTATCTTTATCCCGTGGTTGAAATGATAAGTACAAGAGAGCATACATTTAAGATGAGAGGGGTAAAGTTCAAAGGAGAGTGCTTTTTCACACAGACAGTGGTAAGTTCCGGGAATGCACTGCTTGTTGTGGTGGAGGCAGATATAATAGAGACATTCAAAAGGCTTTTAGATGGGCACCTACATGTACAGCAAATGGAAGGATATTGGCATTGGCACAACAATGTGGGCTGAAGGACCAGTTTCTCTGTGTATAGTTCTATGTTCTATGTTCTACTGACCAGAATTTAAATTTCTAATCAGTAAGAATTCATATTATAACCAATTACAAGGCACCTTGTTGATCTTACAAGAGGGGTTACATTTAAATAACATTATCTTAATTGAATGGATATAAGTCCATAAGATATAGGAACAGAATTAGGGTATTTAGCCCATCGACTCTGCTCCACGATTTCATCATGGCTGATCCATTTTCCCTCTCAGCCCCAATCTCATTGTATCCCTTTATGCCCTGACCAATCAACAATTTATCAACCTCTGCCTTAAATATACCCAATGACTTGGCCTCCACATCCTCTTGTAGCAGGTTCACCACTCCCTGGCTAAAGAAATTCCTCCTCATCTCCATTCTAAATGGACGTCCCTCTATTCTGAGGCAGTATCCTCTAGTCCTAGACTCCCTCACCACAGGAAACATCCTCTCTACATCCACTATAATGAAGCCTTTCAACATTCAATATGTTTCAATGAGGTCATCCCTCATTCTACTAAATTCCAGTGAATAGAGGCCCAGAGCTATCAAACACTCCTCATATGATGTCTTTCAATCCCAGAATAATTTGTGCGAACCTCCTTTGAACTCTCCCAATTTCAGCACAAAACTGCTCACACTACTCCAAATGAGGTCTCACCAGTGTTTTATAAAGCCTCAACATTATATCCTTGCTTTTATATTCTAGGCCTCTCAAATGAATGCTAGGATTGCATTTTCTTTCGCCACCACCGATTTAACCTGCAAATGCAACTTTTGGGAATCCTGCATAAGGACTCTCTGTTTCTCTCTGTTTAAAAATAGTCTACGCTTTTATTTCTTCTATCAAAGTGCATGACCATACACTTCCCGACACTATATTTCATCTGTCACATCTTTGCCCATTCTCCTAATCTGTCTAAGTCCTTCTGTAGCTTCTCTCCTTTTTCAAAACTACCTTCCCCTCTACCTATCTTTGTATTGTCTGCAAACTGGCCACAAAGTCATCAATTCTGTCGTCCAAGTCATTGACATGTAACTTAAAAAGAAGCGGTCCCAGCAGTGACTTTTGTGGAACACCATCAGTTACCACCAGCTGACCAGAAAAGGCTCCTTTTTTCCCACTCTTTGCCTCCTGCCAATCAGCCACTGCATTATCCATGCTAGTACAGGTTTCCTCTGCCATCCGAAGGTAGAGCGTTCCTATGAAACGGTTCGTAAGCCGGAATGTCATAAAGTGAAGAAGCAATTACCATTTATTTATATGGGAAAAATTTGAGAGCGTTCACAGACCCAGGAAATAACCTACCAAATCATGCCAAGTAACACATAAAACCTAAAATAACAGTAACATATAGTAAAAGCAGGAATGATATGATAAATACACAGCCTATATTAAATAGAAATACTTATCTACAATCATTGCTGCACTGTTCTCCGTAGCGAAAATCTCACGCAAGCGCTCTGGGCGGAAACACCCTCTCCAGTAACCTTTAAGCTATGAAGCTGCCAAATCATACCAAATGACACATAAAAGTACACAGCCTATATAAAGTAGAAATAATGTATGTAGAGTGTAGTATCACTTACCGGAATCGGAAAGACAGCGCCGAGCACACTGACGATAGTGTGTTAGGCTGAGTCGTCGGAGGTTGGGGTGGTGCAGTGGTCCCCAACCTCCGGGCTGCCAACCAATGCTGATCTGCGAAGCACGCAGTGGTGCAGAGGTGGCCGGGATGCACGCAGCACACCTTTAAGAAAAAAGCTGAAATAAACAAGCTACTTAATTAGGTGCCGCCTGGGAATGTCAATGTCGGCCCAGATCAGAGGCGACGCAATCGGCAATCACCTCAGATCTGGGCCGACATTTCGGCTTTTATCTTAAAGATGTGTTGGCTGTGTCCTGGCTACTGCTGCATTCTCCACGGCAATGTATCGGTCCACGGCCCGGGGGTTGGGGTGGTGGGACACTGGGGTGTCATCTCATCGTTGTCTGTTTCCATCAGGGCAAACAGGTCATCTTCTATGTCTGCCTGCCTCGATGTTGAAGGTCGAGGTTCGTCGTCTGCTGTGGCTGATGTGGAAGGCTTGCTTGACTACTTAGCCTCGTGTATTTTTCTATCATCTCATGCAGTTGCTTCATGTCCAGTTCCTGGACGACTTCACTTTTGGTCTGTTCGCTACTGCATTCGGTTTCGATAGTTATCCTTTCCTCTTCCAATTGCATCAGCTCTTCATCCATCAGTTTTTGGTCATGGGATGCCAAAACCCCTTCAGCATTATCTTTGTCAACTTCCACGAGCCAAACTCACTTTTTCCTTACTTCGTTCACCACGATCGAAATGCTTAATTATGTCTAGTTTTACGCTAAGTGTAATACCCTTACAAGGTCTTTTAGGCTTTTCCGATACCTTAGAACTCATCTTGCTAACGGCTGCTGACAGGCACGTATTTAAGCAAGCCAGGCAGCATCTCTAGGAAGAAGTACAGTCGACATTTCAGGCCGAGACCCTTCATCAGGACAAACTGAAGGGAGAGTCTACTTCAGTCTACTCTCCCTTCAGTTAGTCCTGACGAAAGGTCTCGGCCTGAAACGTCGACTGTACCTCTTCCTAGAGATGCTGCCTGGCCTGCTGCGTTCACCAGCAACTTTGATGTGTGTTGCTTGATTTTCCAGCATCTGCAGAATTCCTGTTGTTTATGTGTTTAAGCAATGCCGGCTAGAATGCAGTTCGGGGGAGGAGCTTGGCTGCTTGGGGCGCGCGCTGCTTTTTATCATGCTCTGCTTATTTCACGCGTTGCCTTTTTTTGTAACAGTGAAAACACCTTCTGTTAGCGAAAATAGGTAACTAATGTAGGTCTTTCGTAACAGCAAGGTTTTGTAAAGCGAATGTTCGAAAAGCGGGGGACACCTGTATATTTCCTGTAATACCAAGGGCTCTTAACTTGTTGAGCAGCCTCATGGTACCTCATCAAAAGCCTTTAGAAAATTCAAGAACACAACATGCACCGATTCTCCTTTATTGATTCTGTTTATTTATTTCTTCAAAGAATACTAATAGATTTGTCAGGCAAGATTTTCCATTCTGGCCTATCTTATCTTGTGCCAAAACAACATCCTTAAAAATTGACTCCAGTATCTTCTCAGTCATGAGGTCAGACTAACTGGCCTATAATTTCCTTTCTTATGCCTCTCTCCCTTCTTGAAGAGTGGGGTGACATTTGCAAACTTCCATTCCTCTGGAACCATACTAAAAACAATTGATTATTGAAAGATTATTACTAATGCCACCTCTTTCAGAACTCTGGGGTGTGGTCTAATTGGTCCAGGTGTCTTATCTACCTTCACACCTTTCAGTTTCCCAAGAACCTTCTCTCTAGTAATGGCAACTTCACACACTTCTGCCTGCTGACACTCTCGAACTTCTGGCATACTGCTAATGTCTTCCACAGTGAAGACTGATGCAAAATACTTATTCAATTCATCCACCATTTCCTTGTCTCCCATCACTACCTCCCCAGCATCATTTTCCAGCGGTCTGATATTTACACTCGCCTTTTTTTACAGTTATATATCTGAAGAAACTTTTGGTATCCTCTTTAATATTGTTGGCTAGCTTATCTTTGTATTCCATTTTTCATTCTTTACAACTTTTTAAGTTGCCATATGTCGGTTTTTAAAAGCTTCCCAATCCTCTAGCTTCCCACTATTTTTTTTTTTGCTTTCTTATATGCCCAGTCTTTGGCTTTTATGTTGGCTTTAACTTCTCTTGTCAGCCATGGTTGTGTCACCCTGCCTTTAGAATACTTCTTCCTCCTTGGGATGTATATATCCTGCAACTTCCAAATTATTGGCAGAAATTCCAGCCAGTGCTGTTCTGCCGTCTTCCCTGCCAGTGTTATTTTTCTATCAAGTTTGGCCAACTCTTCTCTCATGACTCTATAATTCCTTTTACTCCATTGTAGTACTGATACATCTGAGATTTTGGCTTCTCCTTCTCAAATTGCAGGACAAATTGTATCATGTTATGATCACTGGCCCCTAAGGGTTCCTTTCTATTAAGCTCTCTAATCAATTTCACTTCATAGCACAATAGTCAATCCAGAATAACGGATCCCCTAGTGGGCTCAACCATGAACTCCTCTAAAAAGCCATCTCATAGAAATTCCTCCTCTTTGGATCCAGCACCAACCTAATTTTCCAAATCCACCTGTATATTGAAATTCCCCATGACCATTATAACATAGCCCTTTTGACGTGCATTTTCTATGTCGCATTGTAACTTGCAGACCATATATTTACTACTATTTGTGTGTCTGTATATAACTCCCATTAGGGAGCTTTTAACCTTTCAGTTCCTTAGCTCTACCCATGATGATTCAACACCTTCCCACCTAATGTCACCTCTTCCTAATGATTTGATTTCATTTTTTACCAACAGAGCCATGCCAACCCTTCTGCCTACCTGGCTGTCCTTTTGAGACAACGTGTGACCTTTGTTGTTAGGGTGTAATCTTTTTTCAGCCATGATGCAGTGATGCCCAGAACATCATACATGTCAATCTGTAACTGTGTTGGAAGTTCATCTACTTAATCTGTATTCAATACAACACTTTCGGTCCTGTATTCACCCTTTTGATTTTGTCTGTCTTTTACATTGAAACTCATCCTGTTGACTGCAATTTTGCCCTGTCATCAGCCTCTCCTTGCTAGCAGTCTCACTACATACTCCCTCTGTTTGTAAACCAACTAGCTCATCCTCAGAGCTTTCACTCCAGTTCCCAGCCCCCTGACAAATTAGCTTAAACCCTGTCAAACAGCTTTAACAAAACTGTCTGCAAGGATATCGGCCCCCATAGGTTCAGGTGTAATCTGTCTCTTTTGTACACATTGTACCTTTCCCAAGAGAGATCCCAATGATTCAGAAATTTGAACCCATGCCCCCTGCAGCAGTTCCTCAAGCACTCAGTCATCTGCTAAATCATCTTTTTCTTACCCTCAGAGGTGCATGACATGGGCAGCAACCCAGAGATTATTAAATTGGAGGTCCTGTTTTTCAACTTTTTACCTAGCTCCCTAACATCCTTCTTCAGGACTTCCTCACCTTTCCTATCTATGTCATTGGTCTTTAGGATGTCCTCATCTTTCCTACCTTGTTGTGGAATCCACACAATTTTCATTAAGGCTCACAACCACTCGTATGAAGCATGCTAGCAATTTCTGTCCCAGGAAGTTTTGGACTTTTGCTTAAGCATGTGTGCTTCTTGAAGTTTATCAAGTGTCCTCATGGATGATTTTATGGCTGTGCTCCGACACTGAAATTCTTAATAAGATCCCCTGCACCCCAATTATAAGAATATGGTGCTGTACTGGTAGACATTATGACTAAGGCTATGGCTGATGAACCCATATCAGTGACTATATTTCAACGAAACAGAATATCTGTAGGCTGAAGAATAAAATTTCAGGTAATTTACAACCATTTGAATATATCCATTGAAATAAAATATATAGTATTTTTAACAGCTTTCAGTGTATTAAGTGCCTTAGATTTTAAGTTAGCCATTTGCATGAATAATATTCTAAATATCATCTAAGTCAGGAGTTGTGGAGGGGTGGCGGTGGTCGGCGTAGTTAGATGTCAACACAATGGAAATTTTGTTCTTGCTAACCTTGTTAGAAATGTTACTATTAAGAAGATTGTTACTAAGTTCCTGTTCCAAGTAAATATAAAGCAATAGCCAATGAAGAGGCAGGTGTGGATGGTTTGTCAGTGGCAGGAAATTCTAGGCTAACAAGACATCCAAATTACATGATATAAATGGTGTTACATTGAACTATAAATATGACCTTTGCTAAAAATGTATATCAATTGTGTTGGCTCTAGAAATAATTAACATATTTGAATCTTTTTCAGTTAACTTGACCTGGCTGTCTTAGCTTCATGAAAATCTCAGCCCCATCCATTATGCAAACATCAAAACAATATAAGGTTCTTCCTGAAAGAAACACTTTTTTGCACTTCAGCAATTGCTTGGACATACATATAGTAAATGTCTCTAATCCTGTGAAATGTCTTATGATCCCCCACATTGTCAAACCAAAATTTTACACAGTTTGGCAGAAAGAAATATCAGCCCAGATAAATAAAGTTTTAGGTAATTTCTAAAAGATAGATATTGATAAGTAGAGGACAGAAATATTTATGTAAAGAATTATGGCATACAAAATCATAACAGCAGAAAGTATGGTCACTAGTGCTGGAACAATTGAAAGCAGGAAAGTGCCAGGGGTCAGTACTTGAGGAGAGCAGAGATCCAGGCTGTGGGATCGAAGGTATTGTATTTAGCCTGTAGAATGTCACTGTGGTTCACCTGCACTACCTTGTCGATGAGCCAGTACTCATCGGGGAACAGAGCTGGAGAGGGTCAGCAACTTTACATTCCTCAGTTTTAACATTTCAGAGGACCTTTCCTGGGCCCAGCGTGTAAGTGCAATTACAAAGAAAGCACAGCAGTGTCTCTACTTCCTTAAGTCTTCAAACATTTGGCATGATATAACTTTGACTAACTTCTATAGATGTGTGATGGAGAGTATATCGACTGGCTGCATCACAGCCTGGTATAGAAACGTCAATGCCCTTGAATGGAAAATCCAACAAGAGATAGTGGATACGGCCCAGTCTATTACAGGTAAAGCCCTCACCACCATTGAACACATCTACATGGAGTGTTATTGCAGAAAAGCAGCATCCATCATCAGGGACCTCCATGATCCAGGTCATGCTTCCTTCTTTGCTGCTGCCATCAGGGAGAAGGTACAGGAGCCTCAGGACTCACACATCCAGGTTCGGGAACAGTTATTACCCCTCAACCATCAGACTCCTGAACCAGAGGGGATAACTTCACTCAACTTCACTTACCCCATCATTGAAATGTTCACACAACCAACGGACGCACTTTAAAGGACTCTACATCTCATCCTCTCAATATTTATTGCCTATTTATTTATTATTATTATTATTAAATTTTTTCTTTCTTTTTGTATTTGCACAGTTTGTTGTCTTTTGCAATTTGGATGTCTGTCCTTTTGGTGCAATCTGTCATTGATTCTTTTTTGGTTATTGGTTGTATTGAGTATGCCGGTAAGGAAATGAGTCTCAGGGCTGTATTTGGTGACATACAGTGCTTACAAAAAGTATTCACCCCTCTTGGAAGTTTTCATGTTTTATTGCTTTACAACATTGATTCACAGTGGATTTAATTTGGCTTTTTTGACATCGATCAACAGAAAAGGGGTCTTTCATGTCAAAGTGAAAACAGATCTCTACAAAGTGACCTGAATAAATTACAAGTATAAAACACTGAATAATTGATTACATAAGTATTCACCCCCTTCAAGTCAGTATCAGTAGATGCACCTTTGGTAGCAATTACAGCCTTGAGTCTATATGAATAAGTCTATCAGCTTTGCACACGTGGACACTGCAATTTTTCTCCATTCTTCTTTACAAGACTGCTCAAACTCTGTCAGATTGCATGGAGATCATGTGTGAACAATGCCTTTCAAGTCTAACCACAAATTTTCAATTGGATTGAGGTCTGGACTCTGACTTGGTCACTACAGGACATTAACTTTGTTGTTTTTAAGCCATTCTTGTTTAGATTTGGCTGTATGTTTTGGGTCATTGTCTTGACAGAAAACAGATCTCCTCCCAAGTCACAGTTCTCTTGCAGACTGTATCAGGTTTTCCTCTAGGATTTCCCTGTATTTGGTGTATTTTGGTGAAGCATCCCCACTGCATGATGCAGCCGTCACCATGCTACACGGCAGGGATGGCATGTTTTTGATGATATGCATAGAGTTCAGTCTGATGGCCACAAAGCTCAATTTTGGTTCCATCAGACCATAGAACCTTCTTCCAGCTGACTTCAGAGTCTTTCACATGCTTTTGGCACACTCTAGCTGAGATTTCATGTGAGCTTTTTTCAACAGTGGCTTTCTCTTTGCCACTTTCCCATAAAGCTGAGACTGGTGAAGCACCCGGGCAACAGTTGTTGTAAACAACAGAAAGTCTGCAGATGCTGGAAATCCAAGCAACACATACAAAATGCTGGACCAGGCAGCATCTATGGAAAAGACTACAGAATACAGTTGTTGTATGTGCAGTCTCTCCCATCTCAGCCAATGAAGCTTGTAACTTATCCAGAGTTGTCAGAGATCTCTTGGTGACCTCCCTCACCAGTCCCCTTCTTGCAAGGTCACTCAGTTTTTGAGGATGGCTTATTCTAGGCAGATTTACCGCTGTGCCATATTCTTTCCTTTTCTTAATGATTGACTTAACTGTATTCCAAGGGATATTCAGTGATTTGGAAATTGTCTTGTATTCATCTCCTGACTTCAGCTTTTCAATAACCTTTTCGTGGAGTTGCTTGGAGTTTTCTTTTGTCTTCATGTGTAGTTTTTGCCAGGATACTGACTCACCAGCATTTGGACCTTCCAGATACAGGTGTATTTTTACTACAATAAATTGAAACACCTTGACTACACACAGGTCTCCAAAAATACAGATCTCCATTTAACTATACGACTTCTAAAACCAATCTGCTGCACCAGTGATGATTTGTTGTGTCATATTAAAGGGATGTGAATATTTATACAATCGATTAGTTTGTGCTTTATATTTGTAATTAATTTAGGTCACTTTGTAGAGATCTCTTTTCACTTTGACACAAAGGAGACTTTTTCTGTTGCAGTGTCAAAAAAGCCAAATTAAATCCACTGTGATTCAATGTTGTAAAACAATAAAACATGAGAACTTTCAAGGGGGATGAATACTTTTTATAGGCATTGTATATGTACTTTAATAATAAATGTACTTTTAACCTTGAATTTTGGACTTTGGAAGAGGTGGTAGAGATTTGGATAGTGATTTGCATTTTGTAGGGCTTACAAAATGTGGAGAAGAATATTAAAAATTTAGCTAATGTCAGAGTAAGGAGCAATTCAGATTAGCATTTATATTAATCATATGGAAGAGAATGTAGCTGGCACGATTAGTAAATTTAGTGGGCAGGGAAGCTAAATCAAATGGACAGTGGGCAGAGGAATGAGTAATGGAATTTAACTCTGACAAGTGCAAAATGAGGCATCTTGCAAAGTTAAAACAGGATAGGAGATACACAGTTAATGGTAGGGAACTGGGGAATATTACTGAACGACAAGTACGTAGTCCCCTGAAAGTGGTGATACAGGTTGGTAGAATAGTGAAGATGTATGGCTGAGTCAATGAGGGTAGGAGCTGGGATGTCACGTTACAGTTGTACAAGTCTATGATTTGGCCACAGGTTCAACATTGTGTTCAGTTTTGGTCCCCATCATATAGGAAAGATATGATTAAACTATAGAAGATGCAACAAGTTTTACAGGAATTCAGCCTGGGCTGCAGAGCGTGAGATATAACGAGATGTTGGATAGGGTGACTGCTTTCGTTGAGAGAAGCAGGTTAAGGGGTGACCATTCAGAGGGGTATAGATAGAGTAAATAGTTAACAGTCCTGAGGGGCAATTTGTCACAATGTACGCAGGCAATATTGGAACCCAAGTGCAGAGTAAAGCCAGAATTTTGATGTAGAAATGACGACGAGAGCTCATTGATAATAATTCCAAAAGAACATCGATGACTTGGCCAATCAATACTGCAAGAAGTAACATTTTCAAAACCAAGGTCCTGTGATTAGCACTAATTGAGCATCTGCTTAAATAATACTAGTAACATGGAATCCCTGAGCCTATCAAAATAAACTGAACAAGCTTAAACAGAAAGCACTAGGAGATCGTATTACAAAGTGCAAGTTACTCGAAAAAAGTGATAGGACTCTGAAGGCTGGGAATCCAGGTACTTGTGACTTGAACAGCTCAAACAGAGACAGGAAAAACTCAGAACATTGACTAGAGAAGCGCAGAACATGCACTGATAACATAGATTTTGGACACTTGGAACATAGGCTAGACAAGTTTGGAACGTACACTCAGAACAAAGATTCGGGAGACTCGGAACATAGACTCAGGACATGTGCTGAGAATAGAAGATGCCCTCGCCTCCAGCCACTGATGTCAAAACGCTGCTGGGTCTATTACTTGGCAGGGTCCTTCTGTTACAATGTGTGCTAACAATATTGGAACCCAAATGCAGTGGAAAGACAGAACTCTGATGTAAAGATGGTCACCAAGAGTTTATTGATAATAATTCTGAAAGAAGATTGGTGGCTTGGCCAAGCAACACCTTGAGAAGTAACATTTTCAAAGCTAGGACTCCATGATTAGCACTAATCAGGCAGTTGCTTAAGTAATCCAAGCAACATGGAATCCTGAGCCTATCAAAATAAACTTAACAAGCTTAAAAAGAAGGCACCAGCAGATTGAACTACAACATGCAAATTGCTCGAGTAAACCATAAGGAACTCTAAACGATTAATGGCTGTCATTAAACAACAATAAACCAATTCAGATACTGTAAAATCCTTGGAGCCCACTGCTCTCCAGCACCCTGCACAGGATCAAAGAACTCATTACACAATCTTTCGAACAAAAGGTGCTAGGTGTAAGGAATGAGTTGCTGCAGGAGGTGATAGAGGCAGATACAATTACAACATTTCAAATTCATTTGGGCAGATATTTGGAGAGGAAGTGTTCAGAGGGATGTGGAGGGGATGTTCTGAAGGGCTTGATTCTGTGTTATATAATTTGATATTAAAAGATCATACTGTTTGATATGGTCCATGCAAGTTTGGTGATACATGTGTAATGCCCTGGTTCACATCTTCACTGTTATGCTGTAGGTATTTCATTTAGCAGTTCTGTAAAAGCTGTTGCTCTGCTTTCAGCCTGTTTGGGTTATTGTTGAAGATGAGGGATAATGTGGAATGTGTGCCATCCAATTAGCAGCAGATTTTCTTGGTGAAGGACAATAAGATTGGACTTGGAGCTTTTGTTTGAGAGAAGACGCTGGGGAGAACTGGTCGTAGCATACGATCCGGTGGGAGACCTGTTTGTTTGAGATGGATTGCAAGCGACGTTCAGAAGGTGGTGTGTCCTTTCACGATGACCGAAGGCCCAGCGCTTGAGTGACTGAAGTTCAGGATGAGCTCCAACTTGTGCACATTTGACTGTTTAATTAGAATGGGCCTTTTTCTTTTTCTTATTCTTTAATAACCCTTCAGTTAAGATTCATAAATACAATTCCTTTAGTTGTATGCAATGTACTGTCCATTATTTCGTAGCATTAATTTGTAACAGGGTAGAAAATTACACAGCATCCACACAAACCGAGGACTGGGGTGGGATCAAGCATGCCTTAATCGCATGATGTTTGGTGGGGCTGGAGGTTGTCTTCTCTAGACTTACACAGATAAGGAAGCCAAGGTGGTTTCACATGTTAAAAAGCAAAAGGAAAGGCACATCAGGGAGAATAGCCATGCTGGAGAGAGTACCGATTTTAATTCAGGCAAAGACGTAACAAGTAATATGGAAGGTCTGCCTTGGGAGGTTGATAGCTGTTGAAGTATCAAGATGAATAGTGGGGAATCTGAAAATTAGAAGATTCATAGCTGAGTATTTAATAGAAACAAAAACAAGTGGGCTTAGGAGAGAAATATACTCTTGGAGCAGATCAATATAATAAGGTAAGTAGAAATTGCCATATCAGTGGGTGACACAGCTAAGAGAGCAAGGCCATTGGAAATGTGAAGATTGAAAAGGTGGCTGTGGTGAAAGGAAGTAATGGTTTTATGTAAGTAAACAGGAAATTGAATGGCGTTTTGGAGGATGTCAATGGAGGCTCTGAGGCAAGTTATCCAAGAGGGAGTCACGTGTGGGAAGGCAGCAAAATATTAAGGATAGTGACAAGAGCTGTAAGTTTTTGATTTGAACAAGGTCTTTGGAATTATATGAAACAGTGGAAGAAAATCTGAGATGGAGGATGAAATTATTCATAATGTGTTGTTTAGACAGTGTAGGATGTAAGAAATAATATTATATCATCTCTTAGTGAATAAACTTATCATCTTTAAAATTTGCTAAGATTTTAGGACCTGGAGTATCTGTATGCTTTGTATTGTTGTTTCTAAATAAGCAGAACATTCTTTACTAAATGTAATAAATCTTAACTACAAAGCAGTGTCTGGCAAAACAAGCCTTTTCATGTGGTATATGCTGCTCCTAAAGGCATCCTGACACCCACATATACTACAAAGCTTACTGGAAGCTTTAAGGCTGTTGAAGAAGCATGTCCACTTTTACACACATTTATATAGGCGGGATTACGACCTTTTAGTATTCATGGAGAATCCATGGAGAATGCTGAAAGGACTCATGCAGGAACTGTAGAGAGAGAAAAATAATTAACATTGGAATAAAATGCCAATAAAATACGTGATCCAGGATGGATACATAGAGACAGAATTCAAACCTGTCATGGAAGGCAGCTAAGAGGTTTCAATGGAAATTTGCTGTGATACTTGGAGGGCAGACAATAGGGAAGAAGAGAGATGAAGTGGAGGGAATAGCAGGATGTACTAATAGGAGGAGTTACTAGAGGATAAGGAAGCAGTTAAAGGTGTGACATGGATTAAGGGACTAAATAACACTGTGGCAATTTGAACGGGGCCTGTGGTGGAAATTATTGCCAGGTCCAAAACTTGATTTGTGTGAAATATTTTAAAACTTTAACTGTATTTGTCATGCACAATATGACAATGTGATCAACAACAAGCTAATGGATTGCACGTGCTTTATTCAGCAAATGAATGTATATTTTGTTGGCTGGTGGAGTGGTACATGATAGCCAGCTGGTTCCATCCAAAGTTTCAGTGTTGGGGGCAGTCGGTGGAGTATGGAGGTGGTTGATATAATTTGCCTTGGCTAATGGCCTCAGACAGGTGAGATGCTGAAAGGAAAGAGTTAAGTTACAGACATTAGCAGCTGCAGCAACACAGAGTCATTCAGCATGCAAACAGGCGCTTTGTCCATGTTGATTGGGTTGCCTAGAGCTTGCCCATAATTCTTTGAATCTCCCTTATCCACATGGTTTTCTAAACGGCTTTGATGTATTGCTAATATACCCAGTTGAACCACTATTTCTGGTAGCTCAGCCTTTGTGTGAAAAAGTTTCTCCTGATGTCTCTTGTGAATTTCTCATCTGAAACCTATGCACTCTTGTTTTTAGTATCCCCTCCCTAGGAGAAAGACTATGATCTCTCACCCTGTCCATACCCCTCATGATCCATATACCTCTATCATGTCACCCCTCAATCTCTTATATTCCAGGGAATAAGTCTCTGTTCATGCAACATCTCTTTGTGGCAGATGTTCGGATATGGCCCAAGTGCACAGAGGGAGAGGGAGAGGGAGGGAGGGAGGGAGGGAGGGAGAAAGAAAAAAGTGGGTCAATAGTTCACTGACTTTAATGAGAACTTGCAGAATTTAAAGGAAAAGAAAACTTTTAAGCACAAGACCAACAGGGCTGTTAACTAAAACTCGCAAACTGAAGGTTAAATGCCAACACCGTGTCTGGAAATTAACACTAAATACTAAATGAATAGTGCTCCTATGCAGCATTTGTTGAAAAAGTAGTCCTCTTTCCTAAACAAGGACGAGGGTAAGCAGGGAGTGTAAATGTTGTTGTGCTTTTGGTCAAGGTTCGACAAGACTAGAACAAAATGGAGGGAGTTAAATACCACCATAATGAAACAGTAACTAGCTGGAACATGCATACTCATGAAAGCAATTGCTGTACCTATTGCACAGTCTACCTGTGGGTGTGTGTAGACCCTGCTGCAGAGTCCATGGTTGTGACACTTCGTAACTCAAGCCTCTAAGTCCAGGCAAACATCTTGGTAAGTCTTTTCTGCACTCTTTCTAGTTTAATAACATCTTTCCTACAGCAGGTTGAACACATTTATACAGAATATACCATGTCTCACTAATCCTCATCAACGTCATTAATACTGTAACTGCAACATAACTTCTCAACTCCTATTCTCAATGCCCTGATTGATGAAAGTAAGTGTGCAAATGCCTTTTTCACCATCTGATCTACCAGTGATGCTACTTTCAGTGAACTGAGCACTTGCTCTTCTAAGTCCCTCTGTTCCATAATGCTCATTCCAAGAAATTTCCAAAGGACTATGCACTGCATAGCATATACCTCTTTCTTTTCATTAACTAGCACCTCAATATTGCTTGTCAACCATGGTTCCTGAAACCTGACAGATCAATCCTTCGTCCTAACAGGAATTTATGGGTCCTGAACACTTCACATCGCTCTTTCAAAGACTCCCAACTGGCAGATGCTCCTTCCTGTTAAAAGTCTCATCCAATCAACCTCTGCAAGTTTCACCTAATGACTCTTAACATTTGCTCTGCCCCAGTTCAGGAGCTTAACCTGTGAAACAGTCTTATCCTTTACAATAATTATTTTAAAGCTAATAGAAATATGGTCGCTGAACCCAGGATGCTCACTGACAGACACGTCCGCCTCATTTCCCAGGAGGAGGTCTCATATTGTACCCTCTCTAGTAGGTGCTTCTATATATTGATAATAGAAGCTATTTTTTGAACAAATTTCACAAATTTTACTCTTTTCAAGCCTTTTACTCTATGATTGGCCCAGACAATATCTGGGATGCTATAATCTCCAAGTGATAGCACCCTATTATGTTTACAATTAGCTGTAGCATCTCTATGTATCTGTTCCTCCAATTCTCATTGACTGATGGGTGCCTATAATACAGTCACATTAGAATGAACATGCCCTTCTTGTTTCTAAGTTCTACCCATATGGCCTCAATGGATGATCCCCAAGAATATCCCTTCTAATGACCATTGTTATGTCTTTCACCAAGAAGGAAACACCCCCCGTCTTACCTGCACCCCTGAATATTAACTGCCAATCCTGCCCTTCGCTCAGCCACATTTCTGTTAAGGCTCTGATATCCCAGTTCCCAGTGCTAATCCAAGCCCTGAGCTCATCCGCTTTACCTGTCAAGACTCTTGCATTAAGATAAATACAGTTTAAACCAACACTTTCTTCTTTCTTTACGTTTTTTCTGTCTATTCTGGTGACTAAATTTGCTCTCATTAGCTATAATCCCCTGATTTCTCATCAGCCACTCTGTTTTCATACTGAATGGTCTTTTGGAAGATGCCAATAGGGAAGTTGTAAGATTAAGCCTGGAAGGGCTACAAAATAGTAAGGGTAGTGGCAAGTGCAAGAAGTTTCTGATGTGTGATGGGAGAGCATCAAAAGGTGAGAAAGTAACTATTCCAGCATGATGGAAATGTTAGTCATAGTCATAGTCATAGTCATACTTTATTGATCCCGGGGGAAATTGGTTTTCGTTACAGTTGCACCATAAATAATAAATAGTAATAAAACCATAAATAGTTAAATAGTAATATGTAAATTATGCCAGTAAATTATGAAATAAGTCCAGGACCAGCCTATTGGCTCAGGGTGTCTGACCGTCCAAGGGAGGAGTTGTAAAGTTTGATGGCCACAGGCAGGAGTGACTTCCTATGACGCTCTGTGTTGCATCTAGGTGGAATGAGTCTCCAGCTGAATGTACTCCTGTGCCCACCCAGTACATTATGTAGTGGATGGGAGACATATATTAATATGTTATGATATCAATGGAAGGTTCTGTTGCTAATAATATTTTTAATACCATTTCTCTCTTGCTGAGTCCATTGTAAAGCAAGCAAGGTGTTGACTCTTGATTCTGCAACTAAACATAATACTTAGTGTATGTATAAAGCAATTATTAATATTGGAATCAGCTTGTTTTGTAATGCACAAATATGCTCAGCATCCTTATTATTTAATCAATGGACTAGATCATAGATTTCACAGCTGTGGTCGCACCTCCACTAGGGAACACTCAACATTATCCGGCCATGATCCCCATCACCAGAATGCCCAGCATGTGATGGTTAGGTGACCCTGTGCATTGTCATGAATGAGTGTCCATTAGGTGCATAGCTATTCCACATATCTTTTATGAATTTAACATATCCCCTTCTGCATCTTTTATCTGTGAAACCAATTTCATTTCCACACCTGGGTAGAGTTTGGAAATAATTGGAAGTGAAATGTAATAAATTTAATTCCCATCACAAAATTGCTCTCCATTTATTTTTCACCCAACTGTTAACCCATTTCACGTTATAACTTATAGATGTGTTAGTATTTTTTATCTCTAATGTTTCTGCTGCTTTCCTAGTGGCCAGACCAAAGCTGGAAAGTTGCTGTTGCTTACACTGGGAAACTTGAAATGCTCTCAGTCTATGAGATCTGGGCCTGGAGCCTGTAAGGTCTACCTCTAAAATGCTGCAAATAGCTTCTCTTCCATTTATATAGCTGAGGTAATCCTAGAATCAAGATCAATACTAATTGAGGCTTGACATGGAGAACGTACACACTGATATTCAGAGAGGTCAATGTATGATGGTCCCATAATACATTTTTACTTAACTTTCGCAATATACTTTATTAAAAAAATATTTATAATACAGAATATTCAAATAATTATTTTAATCATTTTATATTATTTGATTATTATATACTGTATATTTGTATATAATTTACATGCAAATTACAACATTTACAGTATATTTCATGGTGTTTTAACTGAGTCCAGGTACCAAGGGAAACTATACCAGTTACGACGGGAGAGTCTTATACTATGGCCTTTCCCATAAGGCCTTAGCAGTGACTGCACACTGATTCAGTGCAACTCTCAACATCATAATATCACTGAAATTTCTATCAGGCTGTAGATGATTTATTCTAATATTCTTTAAACTTCCATTCATTTCCACCTATCATTCATGTGATAGTAAATTAAGGATAATAAATTTGGCTTAGTAAGATGAACTTTGCAAACCTCAAATGGCACAAGGCACAGGCTCATACTTCTGGCTTAAAGTGTTAACTGACTGTAATATACTTCCTTATATGTAAATGCTGCAAATTTATTGGATGTGATGTACCTGCCTTGCAGCAGTAAAGTAACTGGGTTAGGTTGGAGGAAGAGTTTTTAGGAGTAATGTGTTAAGCATTCGTTCCAGTTTATAAGCCTTTATTATTTGATATTCATTGAGTACATCTGTGTATGTTAGCAGTACATGAAAAAAAAAGACTTTATGGATCAGATTGGATTATATGGGGTTGGAGGGCAAATAACACATCTTTCTGGGTTAAGTAGAAGTTTTACAGTAAGTAAAGATGGTGTAATTGCAATCTTAGGGAGTGACGCAGGTCAGCTGAAGGTGAAGAGCTGCAGCCAGTACAGTCAGAGTGCTACCTGGCACAATCTTCTTGTGGCAGGGTTAGGGCCAAACGTAGTCCATGACTGTGGAATATGTTTGCCTCAAACACTGTCACAATGAGATTGTGCCAGAGTTTCTCATGGCAGTCTACAAGATGGATGAAGCTCCTGTAATATGGTAACAATGTTAAAAAAATGTTATTTTTTAATTCTTTCATCATACAGCCAATGTGCCAACAGTCCATAAAACAGCAAGAAAACTTTGCATGTATGCCAGTGACCTCATCACTTTGACAACAATGAAATCTGAAGAAGTAGTCAAAATAGCTATTTTATTTCTTCATACTGGAAAGATAGAACATTTCAACAATGACTTAGAGTCTCTTATATTGTGTGCACAGAGATGGTTTTTAGGGTCCCTGGTATCTTAGAATTTAGATTAAAGTGCAGGGAATGACGATGTACTCAACAAGGCAATTCAAGAGAAGTAAAAGCAATCGGCTTGACTAGAGGTATACAACTAATTTACTGACACATCAAAAAGAAATGGATATGTCCTTTGTAGGCATCACAAAGAAACCAAAGGAGCACTTCAATCTTACGCCTTTTAGAGATCACTGAGAGCTACACTTAAATTGTGGCTTTGGAGAATGTTAACAATGTCCTTAGGGAGAGCTAGTTTCTGTATTGACTGATGAAAGGATCCAATCAAGTTTACTCAGTGTGCCCAAGCTTGCTTTTCAGAAAACCTATCAGATAACAATTTCAGTGGAGCTGGTGGTCTTAAATGTAAAAGAGCTTTGTAAATCCCAACAGGCTGCTGCTATAAATTGCACTATAGACCAGGCTACTGGGTCCAAGCAGAGAGAAGGATACTCCTAGAAAATTTATTTGTGGTAATAGCAAGTGCCCTGAACGAATAGTTCTGCTTATTATCAGAAGAACCCTAAAAGAATGAATGACGGAAAAATGTTAGAACCCCAAAGCTCCCTCATGCAAGTAGCAGCAAAGCTTCAACCTGCCACCATCTCCCCCACCCATTTCAGCAAGAAGTGTCAGCACATACCAACCAACAGCAAAGCACTTAAAGAGGGACCATCATCTCCCGTCAACAAAAACTATTGTTTACCCAACATTTCGACATGCCACAGCCTCTCTCTCCCACTAACAAGGGACAGAGAGATGTCACCCATTTCAGCGAAAGGGGAGACCAACAACAGTCGTTGTTATGACATTACAGTCTGCTACATTGCTTTTTATTCTAAGATTCTAGCACTCGAGAATCGGCAGCAAACCCTCCCTACCATTGAGAGAAAGAGAGAAAGTGAGCGATTGCTCAAGTACAGAGACCTCCATTCGCATATTCAGCACCGTAAAATCCTGATGTTCCTTCTCCCACGACGTCTCAATTGGTGGCACCAGCCGGGAATCAGTCGTCGGCAGAGCTGCACCCCAGCATCTTCCATGCCGCGCCTGGAAAATGGCGGAAAACAGCCTGTCGGTCCGTGAGCTCCAAGAACAGGAACTCATTGCCATGAGAAAAACTGCAGTTTGAGTGCCATCGCAGATCAGGGACCTTGACAGAACCTCAGCCACTATGAAAAGGAAAAAAAAAGAGACATTAAAGAGAGGAATTTGAACTGTTTCCACAGATAAGCTTGAAGAGGCAACCATGTAGCATCATCTTAACTCTGCCTCCCCCAGCAATGCAAGATCAAGATAACAATCTTTTGTAAATGCCAACATGGGAATAAAAATCAAAGTAAAATTCATTATCACACGCAGGTGCGTCTAGGCACAGATGCAATTAAAAACTTGAAGTAGCAACACAGGCACACAGCAGTGTTGATGAGCAGAGAGATCTTGGGGTCCAAGATCGTAGCTCCTTGAAAATGGCAACTTCACTTGTATTTGAGTAAAATTGTAAATATATTGTTTGATCAAGTATTCTTGTTCATATAAAAATTTGTTATGCGTTATATGTAAAAATAAGTGAAAGTGAATTGTATACGTCGTGATGCTACCAAGTGATATATGTGCACCTTGTTTAAAGTAAACACGAACTAAGACTCACAGCTCTTGGTTCTCTTGTTTTCCTTTGAATTAGTTTAATGATTTGGAGTTACAAAACATAACAGTGTCGATGAGGTATTGTTAAAATGAGCCTGAGATGACTACCAACCTGTCGATGCGCAGTGAGACTTTTGAGTTAAAAGAAACATTGCAGAGCATATTCTTCAGAAGGGAAGACATGGTCAAGTAAAAAAAAGGCAGAAAATGGAAAAATTCATGGGTTCATAAACAGTGAGTAGAGGGTGATAATAATCAAAAATAAAAAGAGCAGAAATGGCCGGCTACATTGGAAAGATTGATGCATTTGATTACAAAACAGATAACTGGGTTTCAGATTCTGAAATAATTGAGCAGTATTTTTAAGCAAATGGAATAGCCAATGAGAAATAAGTGCCAGTTTTGCTGAGTGCATTGAATTTAAAGATACACAGTTTGCTAAGAAGTTTGATCGCTTCAACCAAACCAGCAGAAATTAGCTTTGTTGATATCATGAAAGTGCTGCAGAAGCATTTAGAATCAAAACCATTGTTGATTGCAGAACCTTTTAGGTTTCATAAATGGAATCAAAAGGTAGGGAAGTCCATTTCAATGTACGTGGACGAATTGAAGAGACTGTCTGAGCATTATCAGTTGGGTTGAGGGATTGTTTCATTTGTGGAATTTTACAAGAAAGCATTCAAAAATGGTTCCTAATTGAAGTACAACTTACATTTGAAAGAGCAATTGAAATTGATGTTTGAATGGAAACCACAGACAGAGACACAATGTTGCAATCAGAAATGAAAGTGAGCGTGAACAAAATTGCAACGTCTATACAGAAAACATCCTAGCCAAACAAATTGTGTTACCATTGTGGCAGGGGATAATATACACCAGACAATGCAGATTTAAAGGTGAACCTTGCAGAAAATGCAACAAAATAGGCAATAAGTAAGGAGTATGTCAGGCAGACAAAAAAATGGACTGTACAGAGAGGAGAAAATGATAAAAAGTCAAATTGCAGTTTTAAAAAGAGAACTAAACTGCATGCTGTTGATGAAAAATAGATGAGAGTGACAGAGGACTTTATAGCATTGAGATTTATGATCTGAAAACTAACAATAAACAAACAATATAGCTTACATCTGAAGTGAATGGTAAATTAATTAAAATGGAATTGGATACTGATTCAACTGTTTCAGTCGTTTCACAAAATGAGTTCGAACTGCATTTCAGTGATACTAAACTGAAGCCTACAGATATCCAGCTAAGAACTTATACTGGAGAAAAGATAACTCCTGTGTGAATGACATTAGTAACAGCGAAATACAACAACTGACAAGCTACATTGGTTAAAACAGGAGGGCCAGCGTTGATGGGGCTATGATTAGCCAGAACAACTACAACTTTATTGGAGATCTATCCACTATTTGCATGCTACATCACCTGTAATAGAGTTAATTGAAAGTGAATTAGGAAAGGTACTGGATGATGCCACAACTGTGTCCATGCTGCACACCATAAACTGTTGCCCAACAGAGGTCAAACAGGTGTTGGTACCAACCTCTATGCCTCTGGTTGGAAAGCATATTGGACCAAGGAAGGGCCATGTTGTTCAGAGGAATCATGGAAGTGATGAAAGGAGTCATCCAACTACAAGTTTTTGAAGACAAAATATCTAAGAAAGCTTCTGATATACTAATAAGACAGTTAGTTATGAAATGTGGCTTGGTTTTGAGCTGGAAGAGAGTTCAAGGAGCTTCAGGAAAGTTGAAAGCATTCAGCTTTTGTGAGTATAAAGAATCAGAATCCACTCTGTGCACATTAAGGTTATTGCATGAACTTCAAGTGGGAGACAAAAAGCTGCTTGTAAAAGTAGATGCAAAGACCAAAGCCCAGCTGGGTGAATGGAATGCCAAAAAGGAAGGAGTCAAAGGGGATACAAAAACAGAGGATTTGTCAGATGGTGTCGTGGATGAGGAAAACAAGAGGAAAGATAAGATTGTAAAAGGAGCAATAGAAGGATTAATAACAGAATACTCCAGTGGACTAAATGAGCGTTCCCAAGATCAAGATCACAAACTAGAAAAAAGAAAAAGAAAGATGTTCATGCCTTCAGATTGGAGGCTACCCAAATGGAATATAGGATGTTCCTCCAACCTTAGTGTGGCCTCATCTCGACAGTGGAGGAGGCCATGGATGGACATATTGGAATGGGAATAGGAAGTGGAATTAAAATGTGTGGCCACCAGGCAATCCTGCTTGTTCTGGCAGACAGAGCGTAGATGATTGGTGAAGTGGTCTCCCAAACTACCCTGGGCCTCATCCACATACAAAAGGCCACAAATATATCATTTGATTAAACATTCTTGTTCATTGCAGAAACAAGTTTGTTATCACTGGCAACACACATCAAAGTTGCTGGTGAACGCAGCAGGCCAGGCAGCATCTCTAGGAAGAGGTACAGTCGACGTTTCCTGATGAAGGGTCTTGGCCTGAAACATCGACTGTACCTCTTCCTAGAGGTGCTGCCTGGCCTGCTACGTTCACCAGCAACTTTGATGTGTGTTGCTTGAATTTCCAGCATCTGCAGAATTCCTGTTATTATCACTGGCATGTGATTTGAAATTTGTTAACTTAGCAGCAGCAGTTCGATGCAATACATAATTTAGCAGAGAGAGAGAGAAAAAAAACATAATAATAAATAAACAAGTAAATAAATTATGTATATTGAATATATTCTAAAAATGTGCAAAAACAGAAATACTGTATATTAAAAAAAGTGAAGTAGTGTCCAAAGATTCAATGTCCATTTAGGAACCGGATGGCAGAGGGGAACAAGCTGTTCCTGAATCTCTGAGTGTGTGCCTTCAGGCTTCTGTACCTCCTACCTGATGGTAACAGTGAGAAAAGGGCATGCCCTGGGTGCTGGAGGTCCTTAATAATGGACGCTTCCATTCTGAGATACCGCTCCCTGAAGGTGTCCTGGATACTTTGTAGGCTAGTGTCCAAGATGGAGCTGACTAGATTTACAACCATTTGCAGCTTCTTTTGGTCCTGTGCAGTAGCCCCTCCATACTAGACAGTGATGCAGCCTGTCAGAATGCTGTCCACGGTACAACTACAGAAGTTTTCGAGTGTATTTGTTGACAAACCAAATCTCTTCAAACTCCTGATGAAGTAAAGCTGCTGTCTTTCCTTCTTTATGACGACATCGATATGTTTGGACCAGTTTAGATCCTCAGAGATCTTCACACCCAGGAATTTGAAACTGTTCACTCTCTCCACTTCTGATCCCTCTGTGAGGATTGGTATGTGTTCCTTCATCTTACCCTTCCTGAAGTCCACAATCAACTCTTTTGTCTTACTGACGTTGAGTGCCAGGTTGTTGCTGCGGCACCACTCCACTAGTTGGCATATCTCACTCCTGTACGCCCTCTCATCTCCACCTGAGATTCTACCAACAATGGCTGTATTGTCAGCAATTTTATAGATGGTATTTGAGCTATGCCTAGCCGAATAGTCATGTGTATACAGAGAGTAGAGCAGTTACAGGTTATATGCAAAAATAAGTGAATTGCATTGTTATGATGTTACCATGTGATATGTGCACACCTCACTAATAGTAAGCATGACTTAAGACTTGCATCACTCGACTCTCTTGCTTCCATTTGAACTAGTTTAATGCTTTAGGGTTGATAGTGTGGTTAAGAAAGAAAATTGCAGCTTTATAAAACTCTAGTTAGGCTGCAACTGGGGAATTGCGTACAGTTCTGATCACCACAGTGTTGGAAGGATGTCAACACTTTGGAGACGGTGTAGAGAGGTTTACCTGGATGCTGCCTGGATTAGAGGGCAGGTACTGTAACAGGAGGTTGGACGAATTTGGGTTGTTTTCTTTGGAGCGACCGAGGCTGAGGAGAGATCTACTAGAGTTTTATAAGATTTAGAAGCATTAGTAAATTAGACTGACAGTATCTGAAATGCTAAATACCAGAGAGCGTGCATTTAAGGCGAGAGGGGGTAATTTTATAGGGGATCTGAAAGGAAAGTTTCTTTTATACACAGACAAGAGAAAATCTGCAGATGCTGGAAATCCGAGCAATACACACAAAATGCTGGAGGAATATAGCAGGCCAGGCAGCATTTAGGATCCTGCCAAAGAGTCTCGTCCGGAAACGTCGACTGTACGCTTTTCCCAGATGCTGCCTGGCCTGCTGAGTTCCTCCAGCATTTTGTGGTTTATACACAGAGTCAACACCAACAATCATAATGGAGGAGGCCCTAGAACATCCAGAGAGTTAATTCATATGGTTTCCTTCCATTTTATGTTATGTAAATGTGAGTTGATGGTTGTTGTTTTTTCTTCTTTTATATACATAGATGATTGTAAGACGTATTGCTCCAGGAGTTGGTTCCTAATGTTTTTTTTTTCCTTTTGTAATTAGTGGGTTTTTTTTAGTTAGTTGGGTTCTCTTTTTTTCCTTCTTATATAAATTCTTTTCATTAGCATATGTTTTTTTCAGCTTTATTAATTATATATATACTAATTTGTTGGACTTTTGTATTTTATAGCTGTAGAACATTATATATCAATGAAAAGATTTTAAGAATGAAAATGAGAGTGGTGGCTGTCTGGAATGCACTGTCCATGGTGGTGGTAGCGGGCAGATATATTAGGGAATTTTAGGAGATATTCAGATAGGCATATAAATAAGAGGAAAATGGAGATATATAGACATTGTGTGGGGATACAGTTTAGTTGGCCATTTGATTATTAGTTTATTTGGTTTGGCACAACATTGTGGGATGAAGGGCCTGTTCCTGTGCTGTACTGTAAATTTAATTTAAAGTGAATTTATTATGAAGGTACATATGTTACCATACTTTACCTTGAGATTCCTTTTGTTGCAGGCCTTCACAGGGAAAAAAGAAATACAATTGTAACAAGGCGTGGCTGCCCAGGCTAGCTTGAACCAGGATAGTTATAGTGAAGGGCATAGATCAAGTGGACCCAAGTGAACAGGAGACCGTAACCAAGAGGATGCACACAAACAGTGGGTAGACTCAAGACTGAGCAAAGAGAATAAAACAGAGAGAACTGAAACAAAACAAGGCAGAGGTGTTCTGAAATGAGACACATGTGGAACTAAAACTACTAAACAGGGAAGGAGGAATGTCAGCGCCTGGAGAGCTCTAGCACCCCCTAGTGATCAGTCTGAAGGATGACAGCCCACTCCCCCCTCACACCCCCTCCCCACCACAGCTGGCACCTGACCACCCAGGACGATCCGGGTGGTGACAGTGGAGGTCTCTGATCAGATCTGGTTTCAGGATGTCATGGAAGGCAACCTACGACCTTTCCTCTGGGCTGTAAGTATTGGAGCCAGCCACGAACCAGACGGGAGTCCCGAATCTGACAGATTGTATACACCTACTACCTGTCGATGATGTGAGCTACAGTGGGCGGTCTTGGTTCAGGCATCAGTAGAATGCATAGAAGGGTTTTAAGATGGGAGACAAGGATAGAGGGATTTATACTCATAGCATGAGACAACTGAAGATGGTAGGTGACTGGGTTGATCCAATGGAGAACATTTTAGTTGTCCAAATGTCATGTGGCACCAGTTTCCAAGACTCAACCCACAAAGGAAGATATTTGGTGAAGTGCCGGACTCTTTCGCCAGGAGAGAACGAAGGCCTGAGCCACCTTCAATAGTTGGCATGCCACTGTTTTGGCAGAGAGGCCTTCAGCAGGGCTGCCTGAGCTTTCTTCCACTTTTGCCAGCAATGATGGACCAACTGTTCAGCAGATAAGACTCCCAGCTCAGACTCCGACTTGGGAAACAGAGGGGATGCCAAACCAAACTGAGATTTTAAGGGAGACATACCCATAGAAGAATGGCATAGCGTGTTATGAGGCAACTGCTCAGAGCAGGTGATTACTCTAAGTGGATGGGTTGCCTGATCCTAGACACATCAGGATCTTCTCCAGGTCCTGGCTGATTCTTTCTGTCTGCCCATTGGACTGGGGGTGAAATCCCAATAAGATGTTCACCATAGCTTCAATGAGCCTACAGAAGGCCTTTCAGAACTGGCGGGTAAACTGAGAGCCTCAGTCAACAATATTCCGGAGAAACTGTGCTTTTTCAGCATAATTTGGCCGTCTCCTGAGCTGAGAGAAGCTTGGGTAGACCTTGGAGAACCAGTCCACCACTTCCATAATCACGGAGACATGGAAGATGGGACAGAAAAGGAATGGGCAGTGGGTGTAGTAGTCCCTGTGGATGTGATCTGGGTTCCTTGTTCTGGGTGCAGATGCAACAGGCTGCTACGTGTTATTTAACATCTCCATCTATGCCTGGCTATCAGAACTGCTTCGTGAAAATATCCACTGTTCGAGCAATTCCTGGAAGTCCTGTGATACATGATGCAAGCCACCCCCTGTAGCACATCTGAAAGGACAGAATTAGGAATGAAAAGGCAACCCGGTGGGCCATTCACTGAGTCTGCCTCTTGCTGTTGTACTCTTTTGTGATGGTCTCAACCTCCCAACAGCATGGACCTCGGAAAGATGGGTTCTGACCAGTTCTTGTTGTTTAAACAGCCTGAAGAGTGTGTTCTGCTTCTTATTCCAAATAATATCAAAATAGTTAAAAAAAAGAGAGTCCGCCAAACCTGGCGTAAGTTCAACCACTTTGCCTCTTGAATATAGGACAGGTACTTGTGATTGATTCAGACCACAAATGGATATTTGGCTCCCTCCAGCCAATGTCTCCACTCATCCAGGGATAATTTTCCTGCCACAGCTCTCTATTTCCTATGTCATAATTCCTCTCTGAAGGAGAGAACCGCTGGGAGAAGAAAGTGCATGGATGTAGTTTCTGATCAGATGGAAGTTGTTGTGAAAGAACAGCCCCAACAGCTCTGTCTGAGGCGTCTACTTCAATGATAAATGAAAGCTCTAGGTCAGGAAGGACAAAGGTGTGAGCCCTTGTGAAGTGACAGTTAAATTCCTGGAAAGCTTCTGGGGTCTAATGAGGTGGTCCAAAGGTTTCCTCTGTCATTTGTTCCCTCAAGTTATTTCATCTTTCACATTTGTATGAGCTGCATAGTTTATAATTGCAATTGTAGTAAGTAATTGAAAAGCAGGTAAAGGTTCATAGTTAGTTTATTACTCTGATAAGAGTTCTGAAGAGGTGAGAAACCCATTGTTTCCACAATAGTCCATTGTCATGTGCTATTCCCAAAGCAGAACGAGAGAGTCACTGTAAATGTTTCTAGCAGCACCAGTGCAAAGATATAGGCTTTAGTTAAGGTAAAAAGGTTCAGCTGCTTGAGCAGAACAGGAGGGAAGGTAGCTGTGCCACTTCAGTTGCTATATGATGTGTACATACCACATTTCCACTAAAAGTTCTTCCTAGTATCAGATCAGGAGGAAAAGCCATCAAAGAAAGCATTCATCAGATGGCATTTTACAATGGATAGAATTAAAACTGTGCAGATTCTGAAGTACAGTTTGGGGATGGATTATTTAAACTGTATAGTCTATCATACTGGTGGCGTTGGAGGCAGAAACTGTTATCCAAGTTGCCTTGGCCCAAGGGTATTTTTGAGCCCATTGTCCAGGCTGTCTGCAAACAAAAGCATACCCCCGTAGACATCCCCATGCTTACCCTATGAGAGAATGTGCGATACTGGATCTTCTATTGGTGAATGTGACAGGGCAGGCGACAGAGGTATGTGTAGAGGCATCCAGTGCCACAATGCCATTAGTTTCAAAGTAAGTATGCAAGAAGATAGGTCTAGTCCGCGAGTTGAGATTCTAAATTGGAGTAAGGCCAATTTTGATGGTATCAGAAATGATCTGGCAAATGTGGATTGGGACAGGCTGTTTTCTGACAAAGGTGTACTTGCTAAGTGGGAAGCCTTCAAAAGTGAAATTTTAAGAGTACAAAGCTTGTATGTGCCTGTCAGAATAAAAGGTAAAGATAATAAGTGTAGGGAACCTTGGTTTTCAAGACATATTGAAGCACTGGTTAAGAAAAAGAAGGAGGTGTATAGCAGGTATAGGCAAGCAGGAATATATGAGGAGCTTATGGAGTATAAGAAATACAAGAGAACACTTAAGAAAGAAATCAGGAAGGTTAAAAGAAGGCATGAAGTTGCTCCAGCAGACAAGGTGAAGAGACGTCCTAGGGGACTCTACAGATATGTTAAGAGTAAAATGATTGCAAGGGACAAAATTGGTCCTCTGGAAGACCAGAATGATAATCTATGTGTGGAGACCAAACAGATGGGGGAGATCTTACATGAATTCCTTGCATCTGTATTTACTCAGGAGATAGACACAGTCTATCGAAGTAAGGCAAAGCAGCATCAACTTCATGTACCCTGTGCAGATTACAGAGGGGGAGGTGTTTGGTATCCCAAGGCAAATCAGGGGTGATAAATTCCCAGAGTCTGACAAGGTGTTCTCTTGGATCCTAGGGGAGGCAGAAATTGCCAGGGCCCTGGTACAGATATTTAAAACATCCTTAGCAATGGGAGAGGTACCAGAGCATTGGAGGACAGCCAATAGGCTGGTAAGTCTGAATCAGTTGAGGGAAACCTAATGGTAAGTATTCAAAGGGACCAGATATATATACATATTTGAGTAGACACAGTCTGATTAAAGATAGACAGCATGACGTGGCAAGTCATGTCTAACCAACCTTACAGAGTTTTTTGAGGAAGTTGCCAGGAAAATTGATGAAGATAAGGTAGTGGATTATGTCTACATGGACTTTAGTAAGGCACTTGACAAGGTCCCACATGGGAGGCTGGTCAGGAAGGTTCAACCACTCAGCAATCAAGATGAGGTAGTAAACTAGATTAGACATTAGCTTTGTGGGAGAAGCCAGAGAGTGGTAGTAGAGAGTGACCTCTCTGACTGGAGGTCTGTGATTAGTAGAATGCCACAAGAATCTGTGCTGGGTCCTTTGTTGTGAGTCATCTATATCAATGATCTGGATGATAATTATTTAACTGAATCAGCAGATTTGTGGATGAGACCAAGACTAGGGTGGTAGACTGTGAGGAAGGCTGTCATGGCTATCAGAGAGATCTGCATCAAGTGGAAAAGTGGGGCTGAAAAATGACAGATGGAATTTAATGCAGACAAGTGCGAGGCTTTGCACCTCAGTCGGATCAACCAGGATAGGTCTTACACAGTCAATGGTGAGGCACTGAGGTGTGTGGTAGAACAAAGGGATCTGGGAATCATCATCATCATCAGGTGCCATGCCCAGTCTAAGCTTTGACTGCCATAGCCCACACACTACCGTTTCTGGTCAAGTGGATCAATTCATTGGTATTCATTTCCAGTTCTCTGGCTGCTGTCTCCATCATCATTTGTCTTTGCCTTCCTTTTGCTTTCTTCCCTTCAATCTTTCCCATAGTTACCGTGCATTCTAACTCCTCTTTGCTAATCACATGTCCAATGAAGTTACGTTGCCTTTTCATGATCTCATACTTTATTTCTCTTTTTGTGCTTGCTCTGTTCATGACATCTTCGTTAGATATTCGTTTCGTCCATGATATTCTTTGCATCTGGGAATACAAGTCAATAATTCATTGAAAGAGCCATCACAGATAGATAGGGTAGTAAAGAAAGCTTTTGGCACATTGACCTTCATAAATCTATGTATTGAGTACAGGAGATGGGATGTTATGTTGAAGTTGTATAAGATGTTGGTGAGGCCTAATTTGGAGTATTGTGTGCAGTTTTGGTCACTGACCTACAGGAAAGATATCAATAAGAAAATTTATAGGGTTGTTGTCAGGTGTGGCGGATCTGAATTATAAAGAAAGATTGAATAGGCTAGGACTGTATTCTTCAGACGTAGAAGATTGAGAGGAAATTTGATAGAGGTAAACAAATTTATGAGGGGTATAAACAGGATTATTGTAAGCAGGCTTTTTCCCCTGAGGTTGCATGGGACTACAACCAGAAGTCATGGGTTAAGGGTTGAAGGTGAAAAGTTTAAGGGGAACACGAGTGGAAACTTCTTCAATTAGAGGGTCGTGAGGATGTGGAACAAAATGCGAGCAAAACTGGAGCATGCAAAGTTGATTTTGATGTTTAAGAGAAGTTTGGATAGGTACATGGATAGTAGGGGTATGGAGGGCTATGGTCCTACTGCAGGTCGATGGAAGTGCGCAGTCTAAATGGACTGAAAGGCTTGTCCATCTGTTGTACTTCTCTATTAACTCTCTGACTCTATGTATATAAGCAATCTTATATAATTATATTTATTGTGTTCGTTATCTTATTGTTTTTTTGTGTGGCATTGAATCCAGAGTAAAAATTATTTTGTCCCCCTTTACACTTGCGTTCTGGAAATGACATTAAACAATCCTGAATCTGATGTCTACCTTGCCATATTTTGGCTACACAGCATTGACTTATGTTAATAGGCCGACAGTTACTGTGATGATCTGAAGGGATCTTCAGAGCATGGTGGCACAACTGAGCCCCCGCACTAGCGCAGCCAGTAGAAATGCTGTCTCACAGCTCCAGTGACCCAGGTTCAATCCGCACCTCTGCCGTTGCCAGTGTGGGGTTCATATATTTTATCTCTGATTTCATTGATTCCTTTCGGGTGCTTAAGATAGGTTGGTTGGGAGGGGAAGTGCTCACTGTAAATTGCCACTAGTATGTAGCTGAGTTTCACAATCTGGGAGTTATTGAGGGGAAATAAAATGGGATTACACTAATGAGTATTGATAATCAATACAGATTCAATCACTGAAGAGTCAATTCCATGTTGTGTAACTCTGTGACTTTATGAACATTTGAACTGCCTTCACAGTATCATGCAATGCTTGAATAAATCATCTAACTCTTTCTGTGCTTGATTCAGTCTATACAGCAGTTCTGCGAATAACAGAAGTCTTGAAAACACCCAGATTTCCTGAAGTTGCAAACTCATCTTCAGCAGTATTGTGTGTGGCAAACTAAAGTCGGTGTTACCTTGTTGCACCATTCCATGTTGATGCTTTTGTTCTTCACCTTGTTTGTAATTACATATAGTGGCACAGCAGTTGTCTTGAAAATCCCATGAACTGATGTTCTCATACTGTTCAAACAGATTACAAGGTTCTTCCTCTAAACTGCTTAGAGTTTTGTGAATTGTCTCATTGCTTTAAGATTGCTACTATACTGTTCAAGTGATGCCTGTGACTTTGGCAATTGTAGTCTATTGTATTTCAGTGGGTCTGATCTCAGAACATCTCTCAGTCTGGGCCATCTCACCTTGGTGAGAGTCTTTGATTCATTAGTTCATTTGCTTTGCAGGTCTGCTTCTCAACCTTAGCCTGCTGCGTTCACCAGCAACTTTTATGTGTGTTTCTCAACCTTGTGCTGGGTTCTGCAGGTGCTCTTCTATCAACTCCTTCTATCTTAAGATCTTGCCGCCATTCTGATAAAAGTCTGCTTCATTTGCTAATACTCAGTGAAAATACACAGACCTTACTGATAGAAACACAACTTGTTAGTATTGTGAATAGGTGAGTTTCAAAGAAATTCTTGCATTTTTTTGGAGTCTGAAGATGATGTAATCTGGAGCAAAATCAAGCAGCTGGAGACACTCAGCATGGGCACCATCTATGGATGTTGAAGTTTCAGGACAAGACATATCAGGATGAGAGTGCAGAATGGAGATAACTAGTATAAAAAGAGACATAGTAGTTAATTTATTATTTCCTCATATTAACATTGATATCTAACAATTAAAGAGAGATTTAAAGATTAGCTATATTTGTCACTTGTATATCAGAACATCAAAACTTACAGTGAAATGCATTATTTTTGCATCAATGACCAATGGATGTGCTGGAAGGAGCTCACAAGTGTTGCCTAGCTTCTGGCACCAACATTGTCCCTTCAAGAAACCCACAGGGTTATGGGAAGAATGTACACAGTCCTTACTGAAGTGGTGGGAATGGAGCCCTGAACACGATTGCAAGATTACTGATGCTGTCAAACATTCCTCCGTGCTGCTATGCTCCCGTGTGGCAGATGTTAGTATAAAACAGAATTTAAGAATGTGCAATAGGGTGTCTTCATTGTTATGAAGACAATTATTTTGAAGGAGCAATTGCTCCTCCTTCTGATTTCAAATTCCATCTCTGTAATGTTGGCTACTCTACATTGTTACTTAAATGGCATATCCAGAGCACCTAATAGTTTTGCCTGAATACTCTCATTGCCCATTATACACTAAGGAATTCTAGAGTTTAAGAGATCTGGAAATTGTACTTTTTGCTAGTCTTGAGCCTGATTGTGTTTTCTCCACCAGTTTCCTCTGCTTCTTGGTTGCATCTGCCAAACTTATACCTCTCTTTGTTCTTGATTCCTTCTTCTTTGTTCTCCCACAGGACTTCAAAAATATCGTTTGCTCTCTTGAGCATATTCTGTTCTTCCATAATGCAAAGCAAATGACTGAGTCTATTCATATATCTTGAGCTTGTCAATTCATCCAAAGTGCCCAGGGTCTGCCGTCATTACTTAGAGAAGGCTGTTCTTTATTTGCTTCATTCAGAATTGCTACGCAGTTGCTACCTCAAGCTGCAACATCTCATCTTTACCTGTCTGTACTTTATAGCAGCTACCTCTTGAGATTTTAACATTATTTCCTGCAGCAACATTGAGGTTCAATATCCTAACAAAATCAATGCACACAATCCCAATAGGACATATTAATTATACCTAATAATATTATACATGGCTAGCCTTTATCCATTCTAAAATATTAATTGTGAAATTGTTAGTACAGACCACAAACCAGCATTTTAGTGCAGCTATTTTTAATAATACTGCAAAACAGAATTTATCACATTACAAGCATCCAGAATATTGATGAACACATGTTGAAAATAACAGTGGGATAAAAATCCAAATTCCTAACATGGTAGCCATAGAAACAGATACATATTTTATTAGTCTGCATAAATTGCAATTCAGTTCTGCAGAAAATTAAATGTACACATATTTATCAATACATCAGAGTCTTATTAAAATGCCTGTGTAGTATTATTAAAATATTCAAAATAAATGTTCTTATATTGAGGACTCTATGATTAATGATGAAAAGCTTATCATCACAGTAATGTCCTTAAATACAGTATCTCAGTTGCACATTTTAATGCTTCAAAGATTTAGTTTAATTATAGACAACCAATAAGTGAGGTAGTGCAAACATTTCAATAAGATTATTAACAATGGCCTTAACACAAACTCAAATGGTTTATGTCTATCTACCAAGCAAAATAAATATAGCGTGCAAGGTTATTACATTTGTATTCTAGGCTTATGCACTCAGTGGCCACTTTATTAGTACCAGATGGGGTGGTTTGAGTATCTCAGAAACTGTGGGTCTTCAGGGATTTTAATGCACAACAGTCTCTAGAGTTTACAAAGAATGGAGCAAAAAAAGCAAAAAAAAAATCATGTGAGTGGCAGTTCTGTGGGTGAAAACACCTTGCTTATGACAATGCCTTGTTAATGAGAGAGGTCAGAGGAGAAAGGCCAGATAGGAATGGTTTAAGCTGACAGGAAGGTGACAGTAGCTCAAGGAACCATGTGTTACCACAGTGATGTGCAGAAGAGTACTTCTGAAGGCACAACGTTTTGAACTTTGAAGTAGATGGGCTACAGTAGCAGAAGACCACAAATATGCACTTAGTGGCCACTTTGCTAGCTCCAGGAGGTACTGAGGCCACTGGGTGTATGCCCGGGTATTACCAAGAGATTCCTGCTTATGTATGAGATGAGAAAAAGATCTGATAGCACCATTCTGGAAAGGAGCAGAGAAATGATCCCTTATATCTCGGGTAACATTTATCCCTCAAAGTAAAACACACAAAATGCTGGAGGAACTCAGCAGGCCAGGCAGCTTCTATGGAATCTAACAATCGACAGCCTGAGCCAAGACTCTTCATCAGGACTTTGGTTTCTCCCTCAGCTAGGATCACCACAGAAAATATTTCTGAGCCTCATCACACTTACTGTTTATGGGAGCTCATGAGCAAAGTGAGAGTTGTGTTTCTGACCCAAAAAACAGGAATTACTCTTCTAAATACTTCAATGGGCGTAAAGGACATGTGGAAGGGGATCTAGAGGTGTAGCACTTCTACATATCATCTTTCAATGCAGGAAGTCAGGCAGCATCTATGGAGGGGAATTAAACATTGATATTTCAGGCTGAAACCCTTCATCAGGACTGGAAGGAAAGGGGTAGAGGCTACAATAAGAAGGTGAGGGGAGGAAAAGGGGTACAATCTGGCAAGTGATTGGTGAGACCAGATGAGGGGGGAAGGTGGGACGATAGGGGAGTGAAGATGAAGTAAGAAGCTGAGAGGGGATAGTGCAAAAGGTAAAGGCTGAAGATGAAGGAATTTAATAGGAGAGGACAGTGGACTGTGGACAAAAAGGGAAGGAATTGGCAACCAGAGGGAGGTGATGAGCAGGTGTGGAGGCAAGAAAGGGTAATCTGAATGAGGAACAGAAAAAGAGAGAAGGAAGGAAGGGGAAAACTTACTGCAATTTAGAGAAATGTTCACGCCATCTGGTTGAAAACTACCAAGATGGAATATGAGGTGTTGCTCTTCCAGCCTGAGTTTGGCCTGATCGTGAACACTAAGGATAGACATGTCAGAATGGGAATAAGAAATAGAATTGAAGTGGATAGTCACTGGGAGATCCTGCCTTTTGCAGTGGACAGAACAAAGGTTCCATGAACTCTTTGGGCAAGCGCAGTGTGTCAGACAGCATTAGGTCTTGGTGCTCCAATGCACCTGAACATCATTGATTTGTTCTAACTAGACTTGTTAAGTGACTGGTTTAGTTGCTAAGTTTTCCTTGTGCTTTTCATGCTGCTTTTTTTTGAATGTTGGTTCCTTGTGCATCCTGTTTTTACTTTATTGAGTTTTGATTTTGATATGCATGGGTTTCCCAAGCTATTTGCACTATTTATCTTCGTCACAACTATCGTTTATCACTGAGTCCTGAATTTGGGTTCCGAGCGAACTAAAGTCCTGTGTACTCTAGCCCTGCTGTGTAAGAATGTTTGAATCATTTGTTATTCCCCTGTTATGTTCTTTGAATAAATCCTCATTGTTACTTTCTACCTTTGAGTCTCTGGTTTATTCTGCACCTTGGTTCATTTGCCTGAAAATCTCACTACAGAAGATGCTCGACAAAGCGATCTCCAAATCTGTGTTGGATATTAGTCCAAAGCATAGAGTGTTTATCCCCCTCCATAGATGCTGCCTTGGATTGCTGAATTCCTCCAGAAATTTGTTTGTATGCAGAATAACAAGGAAATGTTCATATCTACTCATTAGAAAGCCAAGAAGATTATTCATTCTTTTCACTTCATTTGTTTTTATATTCATTTTTGTCTATATTTGCAGTTCCCAAGTTGTCAATACCAGAGTCTAAAATATTCTTTCTTAATCTGTTATTATGGCATTTGGTCCCTAAAGTAGTTTAATTTTACTATTTGAATGCTGTTAAGTGGAAGATTTAGAGTAATTTGCAACAACTGAATTGTCAATCAGAGTGCTTTCAGTTCGAGTAAATTGCAGAAGATGAAAATACAGTTAGCGTTTTAAAATGGTGAAAGAAACAGGAATGAAGATTAGAATCTGGGTGTTACAATATGAAGTTCCTGGTAGGATTGATAATTTCATCCAGATTAATCTCATTTTTGTTCAAACTCCTGGCCATCCAGAAGAAAGAAACGTGATGCATTTGTGTCTGATTGCTAGCTATTTATTGTGAGGTAGTAAATAGTGCTTTATTAATCATTAGATTAGAGTGAGATAGAGCTTTACCTGCTTGAGAGCTATTACCATCATGATTTCTGCGTCGCCTAGTCGGTCTACATTATTTAAAAGGGAAATGGGAAGGGTGAGTATATTGCTGAATTCAACATTGAGTACCAAAGGCTGAAAATGACCTAAACTAAAATATGGTGCTGTTTCTTGAGCTTGGGTTCAATGTTGCTGAAGGAGAGGAGGAGGATATAGACAGGGAAATTGTAGTGGGAGAGAGATTGAAAATTAAAATGACATGTGACTAGAAGCTCAGGGTTACTCTTGTATATTCAAGATATTCTGCTACATGGTCACTTAATCTTAATTTTTTTGCCCAAAGTATTGAAAAGTGCCCTTGACCCAAAATGTTAACTCCCTTTCTCGCTCACCAGCTGCTGTCAGACTTGCTGAATACTTCCAATACTACACGTTTTCTTTCAGATTTCTAACTTCAGAATTCTTTTATCCTGCTTTTCAAGGGATATTGAAGGGAAATTGCAGAGATGTGAGAAGCCATAGAGTACTTTAATAGGTAATCTCAACTATCTAAATTTAGACCAGGATACCAATAACAAAGTGGTATAAAGATTTTGAGTGCATTTAGGAGAATTTCTTAATCTGTACAATTAGTGAAGAAGGTGGTAAGAACAAGAACATAAAAGACTGGAAGCACTCAGCAGATCAGTCAGTAGCTGTGGAAAGAGAATGAGTTATCTGCAGAATGTGCACAAAAAGAAGAGATGTAGCTGAGATCCTGGATGGACTGAAATCTGATAGAGAGAAGGTATTGGAATGGCTGGCTGAACGGCAAATGGACAAAATACCTGGTCTGGACTGGGTACATCCATGGCTGTTGAGAAAAGATAAGGAAGAAACTATAGATGACTTGGTCATAATTTTCCAAACCTCTAGTGATTGAGGAGCAGTGGCTGAGGATTAGAAACTTGCAAGTGTAATAACCATGTTCAAAAAGCACAATAACTAAAGGCATCATCAACTTAATCTTGATAATGGGGACACTTATAAAAACAATAATCAGTGACAAAGACAGATGTGTAGATTAATTAGAGAAAACCAGTATGGCTTTGTTAACAGCAATGGTGTCCAACTAATTTATTAGAATCTTTTTGATAAAGAAACATAGGCTTGCTATGGTCAATTTAGTTGTTGTAATATATATGGACTACCATTAGCCATTTGACAGATGTCACTATTAGCTCATCATCAGGACTGATGACATTGGAATAAACAAAGCTGTAGTAGCATGATAGATAACAGACTAAGGGAAACAGAGCAGTGTAGCAAATGGTTCTTTTTGGATTGTGGGAGTTGGTACAGTGGCTTTACTGATGGGTCAGTACCAGGACCGGTGATTTTCATAATAGATGTCCATGACTAACCTGGATGTACAGGCCACAATTTACAAATCTGCAGATGAAACGAGACTTTCAGGCATTATAAGTAGCAAGAATAATAATAATAGAATCCAAGGAGATGGAACAGGCTGTTGGAAAGGGCAGATGGACATCAGATGAAGTTTAATGCCAAGGAAAGCAAAGTATTAGAATTTTTGATCAGAACAATGAAAATATGTAATATCAGAATCAGAATCTGAATCAGAATCAGGTATATTATCACCGGCACATGATGTGAAATTTGTTAACTTAGCAGCAGCAATTCAATGCAATACATAATCTAGCAGAGAGCGAAAAAAAGATAACAATAAATAAATAAACCAATAAATAAAATAAAAAGATAATATTAATAAACAAGTAAATCAATTACGTCCATTGAATAGATTTAAAAAACACGCAAAAACAGTAATACTGTATATTAAAAAAAGTGAGGTAGTGTCCAAAGCTTCGATGTAAATTTAGGAATTGGATGGCAGAGGGGAAGAAGCTGGACCTGAATTGTTGAGTGTGTGCCTTCACTGGTAACAGTGAGAAAAGGGCATGCCCTGGGTGCTGGAGGTCCTTAATAATGGAGACACCGTTCCCCAGTGATGTCCTGGGTACTTTGTAGGCTCATACCCAAGATGGAGCTGACTAGATTTACAACCTTCTGCAGTTTCTTTCAATCCTGTGCAGTCGCCCCTCCATACCTGACAGTGATGTAGCCTGTCAGAATGCCCTCCATGGTACAACTATAGAAGTGTTTGAGTCTATTTGTTGACATGCCAAATCTCTTCAAACTTCTAATAAAGTATAGCTGCTGCCTTGTCTTCTTTATAACTACATCGATATGTTGGCACCAGGTTAGATTCTCAGAGATCTTGACGCCCAAGAACTTGAAACTGTTTATTCTCTCCACTTCTGATCCCTCTATGATGATTGGTATGTGTTCCTTTGTCTTACCCTTTCTGAAGTCCACAATCACCTCTTTCGTCTTACTGACGTTGAGTACGTTTTTATTGCAGTACCATTCCACTAGTTGGCATATCTCCTGTACTCCCTCTCGTCACCACCTCAAGGGCATAATTCCAGAGTCAAATTCCAGATTCTCAAAAGGACTAATATGCAGATACGTTTGCAAATATTCCTTAAAAAGGTAAAGCAAGTTGATGAAGTGGTTGAAAAAGATATTAGGTTTAATAAATAAAGGAATAAAATGCTAAAGTGCAAAAAAGTTGTAACAAGTAATGGGTATCACACTGTTAGAAAGTTATAAAGACTACAAAGAAGGTGCAGAAGAAATTTATTGGTGGCTCCTGTGGTGAATAGACTGGCGAAACTGTTGTTTGTGGAACAGGGGCTGTTGCAGGAGAATCTGATTAAAGCACTGAAAACCATGAACACTATAGACAAATTAGATGGAAATAAAGTGGTCTGTTAATGGAGGAATCAAGAAGAAAGGGCCATGTAATAAATGTTATTGATATGAAACAAACATAGCATGAGAAAAAATAAGTTTAAAGCAACGAGTGGCTGAGGTCTTGAATGCACGGTGGGGCACAGAGCTGTGGAGGCAGGTTCAGTGGCAGCAAAAGGTGCTGAATAGGTAAATGAAAGGAAAGAATTTGCAAGGCTATGGGGAATGGGGGGAGGAGTAGAACTGGCTAGATTATGAACTTTTCCATAAGAATGGATACAGCAAATTGAATGGCATACCATTCTATAACAATCCTTTTATGCCATGGATATGAAAACTGTAAATAGTAAGCAGGAAATATTTTAGGCTTTGTTTTGTTTTCATACTTAAATAATCATATTGTACAATTAGGAAGTGTATTGGTGGGAACCATGTTGATAACAGTACAGCCCTGCCTTGAGGTGTGGTGGGTAAAGTGAAAAAGCAGTGTTCTACACTTTATCATATCTCAGTGAATTTACTAAAATGGTTACATTTTCATTTTCACGTTTTTCTGTGTGACATTTTGTCATTTAATTATTGAATGTGATTTGTGAACACATGGGGGGCTTCAATGATATAGGCAGAATACCTAGGATATTTCATATAATTTGCCAAGGATAGCAGTTGTGAAAAACAATAACCTCAAATGAATTATTATATTTAAACAAATGCAGGTTTTTGCATGCTCTGTTCTATTAATCTACAAATATTACTTTAAATATTAGAATCTGAATGACACTTTCATTACATAACAATTGCACTGGTCTATTGTTTTCTTCTGAAATATCACAGTGTTAATTAGGAGGAGCTATTTATAACATCACAGTGGTTTTCCACCACACCATAAATGAATGATTTCTTCTGTTTTTAGGAATAGTTCTATTCCAACTATCATCTGGGCAAATAATGCTAATCATTGGAACTCTCAACCATTAAAGGTTTCATCCTTCAAAGAAGTACATTTCGTTGATAACAGAAATCGAGTATATTTTGCTTAGATTTACCTTATCAAGATCAGTATAGTTATATGGTATCACCAAACTATGTATTTTATTTTCAGTATGAAATCTGTGCAGAGAGCATTCGTGAGAGTAGAAAAAATGTTCCTGAATTTATTTATTTATCAATTATTATTTATTTATCTGTCTATTTATTTATTTAGTGATGCAGAGTGGGATATGGTCTTTCAGCTCTTTGAGCTACATTGCGTAGCAAACCCTGGCAACCCTGGTTTAACCCTAACCCGATCACAAGACAATTTATAATGACCAATTAACCTACCCAATTGTTCCTTAGACTATGGGGGGGAAACAGAAGACCTGGGGAGAACCCACACATTCCACGGGCAGGATGGATAAACTCCTTACAGAGGATGCTGGGATTGAACTCCAAACTCTGATGCTCCAAGCTGTAATAGCGTCGCAATAGCGTCGCACTAACCGCTACTCTACCGTGGTGCCATTTGGGAGACTATATGCAGCAAGTATGAGATGCAATATGATTCTAATCTCATTTTGTTTTACATTTCCTAAATGCATTAATTTTCTGAATTTCAGTCATAACAGATTTTAAACAGCCTTATACTAATTGCCTTCTTCCTCATAATACAAAGACAATCTTAAATCATTTTTTTACTGCTGAATTTGTTTTATTAATCAGGGGTAGTCAGCCTGGATTTGTTTAGAAATATCCTGTTTTTCCAATTTTTAAGGAGATAACAAGGAAGGTCAATGAGGATAGTATGTTTAACAGAATTCCGCAAAATGTTTGTCAAAGTCCCACTTAAGCAGGCTGGTCAGAAGTGTAAAAGTACATGAAATCTGAAAGCGAGTGGTAAACTGGATCCACAATTGGACTCAATAGCAGGATGCAAAGGGTGATGTGACAATAAACTGGACTGGTCAAAGAACACTGAGGCTGTCTACAAGAAGGGTCAGAGCCGTCTCTATTTCCTGAGGAGACTGAGGTCCTTTAACATCTGCCGGATGATGCTGAGGATGTTCTACGAGTCTGTGGTGGCCAGTGCTATCACGTTTGCTGTTGTGTGCTAGGGCAACAGGCTGAGGGTAGCAGACACCAACAGAATCAACAAACTCATTCGTAAGGCCAGTGATGTTGTAGGGATGGAACTGGACTCTCTCAAGGTGGTGTCTGAAAAGAGGATGCTGTCTAAGTTGCATGCCATCTTGGTCAATGTCTCCCATCCACTACATAATGTACTGCGTGGGCACAGGAGTACATATAGCCAGAGACTCGTTCCACCGAGATGCAGCACAGAACATCATAGGAAGTCATTCCTGCCTGTGGCCATCAAACTTTACAACTCCTCCCTTGGAGGGTCAGACACCGTGAGCCGATAGGCTGGTCCTGGACTTATTTCATAATTTACTGGCATAATTTACATATTATTATTTAACTATTTATGGTCTATTACTATTTAGTATTTATGGTGCAACTGTAATGAAAACCAATTTCCCCTGGGATCAATAAAGTATGACTATGACTATGACTATGACTATGACTAAGACTAAGGTTCTATATAAGTCAGTATTTGCATAGTTGACAGACCAAAAATAATGGAGATAGACTGAAAGTAATTGTCAGGAATAATAATTAGAGTGGAAATGGAGGGGAAGTACTGTATTTTCATTCAGAGTGTGACATAGGTCTGAAATACAATACCTGAAAGAAACTCTGAAGAAAATTAAATAATACAGTGAAGTGTATTTGAAGAGCAGTGACCTAGAGGGTTTTGGACCTAAAGCTAGAAGGTGGGATTAGGGTAGAACTTACTTTATTTGTCGGCACCGACAATATTGATTGAATAGGTATCTTTTGTATTGCACATTTTCTACAGTTCTATTATTCTGCAATGAATACCACAGTAACCAGGCCCCAGTCATTAATCTATGTTTAAATATCAATCTAATTCTAACTCTCAGCTCAATCTTTACTCTTTGATTAAACCAAGGTTCTATTGCCCAGACCTAAAGTAAGAGGTTTTCTAAGCTCTGGGTGAAAATCCAGAGAGAGGGATTACATGGTTGGTGAGAGCAACAAGTGAGGACAACCACAAAGCGTCTGGAGATGATACAAGATGTAAGGATCTAGCAACGAGAACACCAAGATATTCAGGAGTCTAATTAAAATGTTACAAATATAAATATATCCCCACTGATAACAGTTTGCTGCAAGAGTTCATAGATTATTTTATATTTTAGAATGAAGCAAATAAACTAAATTATTCTCTTAATTTCATGAAATTGTACAGCAATAGAAATGATTTTAGAGCAAAAGACATTTGCCTCTCACTATTTGAAATAAGTATTGTGTGATAACATCAAGAATTTGAGAATGTGGAGAGGCAAGAGGTTGAAAGATGAATTGGCATTCTTTAACCCATTCTCTTGAGCAACTACAGTATGTGCGGTAGTTGTCATCCTGATTCACCTCTTCACCTTAGGGCGGTGGCACATGGCTGGGTATACTCTAAAATCAGAAGTAGATGCCTATATATTATTAGTGGAATCTAGTGCAGTTTGGCTGCTGAATTATCTAATTGCATTGATCAGCAATCAAACTTTAAACCTTTTCAACCTGTGTAGATCACTGTTATACAAAACAATCTATTGACTGTGTGTTGACCTTTGATTAGATGTGACACTCACAGTTCTGAGTCAGAACACTGTAGGCTTAAACTTTCTTCTAGTGATTTGAGCATATAAACCAGTCTTGCAGCTCAGCATGACATTGATAGAGTGCTGCACATTTAAGGGCACTCTCCATAGCATGCAATGGAGGAGAATGTTAACCTGAAGTACAGTCATAGAAAAGTACAGTGGAGAAGCAGGCCCTTTGGCCCATCTAGTCTGTGTTGAACTATTTAAATTTCCTAGTCCCATCAACATGCACCCCGGCCATACCCCTAGTATTCATATATCTGTCCAAACTTCTCTTAAATGTTGAAATCAAGCTTGCATGCACCACTTTCACTGGCAGCTCGTTCTACATTCTCACGACCCTCTGAGTGACAAAGTTTCCCCTCATGTTCCCCTTAAACTTTTCACCTTTCACCCTTAAGCCATGACCTCTGGTTGTAGGCCCACCTAAACTCAATGGAAAAATCCTCTTTGCATTTACCCTATCTATACCACTCATAATTTTGTATACCTCTGTCAAATCTCCATTCAATCTTCAACTTTCCTTTTTTTTTTGGGCATGTGTCTGCATGCGTGCGAGTCTGTGCATGTGCGTCTGCGTGTGTGTGTGTGTGCGCGTCTGTGCATGTGCGTCTGCGTATCCGTGTGTGCGTCCATGATGATGTCTTTTTCATGGCTTTTACAAGGTGCGGAGCGAGAGAGAGACTGTATGGCACGCCACTCCCCACACAGACATTTTAGCAGTATTTTCCCTTTATTTTTTACGAGGTCCAGTTGCGATCTCGACACTCAACCCAGCATGGATGGAAAGCGTACTCGGGAGCAGACTCGACTAGTTTCAAACCCGGGAACCTCTGCTCCCGGGTCCAGCGCCGATGTCGTTGCGCCACCAGCTGGCCCTAATCAATCTTCTACTTTCCAAGGAATAAAGTCCTAACCTATTCAATCTTTCCTTATAACTCAGGTCCTCCAGTCCTGGCAACATCCTTGTAAATTTTCTCTGTAATTCCATACAAAGAACAATATCGCCCTTGTGTTCTTTGTTTCCTACATCTACGGACTCCAGAGCCTGCTGGCCATGAAACTAGCAGCCATGAACCTCAGATTGCCTCTGCCATTGATCTCGCCGGCTCCAACACCTCAGGGCATATTCAAAACCCGTACTTCAGCAACGACCATGAACACCTTCAAAGTGATTGCGCAACCACCAACTGCGACTCCAGCCTTGAACTCTAGGCCGGGTCTTTATGTGTTGCTATTGTGGCTCCCGTCTCCCCTTCCCCCACCACCACTCTGCAATCCCATCTCCTTCAGATCCCATCGTCAGCTCCTGGGTCCTCAGAGGCTCCATCTTCCTCTCACCCCAACCCTCCCCTCTCCATTGACAACCCCAGCCTCCCCCCTCCCCCCCCGATCCCAGCTCTCATCCATGCCGGGTCTTTACCATCCCCTCCGACCTTCAACTGTTGGACGCAGAATACTCTGTCCTCAGTAAGGGCCTCACCTTTGTCCCCCTTCGCCCACACCTCAGCGAGTTCCGTGTTCGCCATGATGTGGAACTTTTCTTCCGCCGTCTCCGTCTCTGAGCCTACTTCTTCGGCAAGGACTCTTCCACCCCCACCAATGACCCCTTCTCCCATCTTCAACCCTCCTCCTCTTCATGGACACCGCGCTCTGGTCTTCTGCCTGCTCTGGATCTCTTTATCGCTAACTGCCGACGGGACATCAACTGTCTCGACTTCACCGCACCTTGTCCCCATTCCAGCCTCACTCCTTCCGAACGCTCTGCTCTCCACTCCCTCCGTACTAATCCTAACCTTATTATTAAACCCGCCGATAAGGGGGTGCTGTTGTAGTCTGGCGTACTGACCTCTACCTTGCCGAGACACAGCGACAACTCACGGATTCCTCCTCTTATTTACCCCTCGATCGTGACCCCACTAAGGAGCACCAGGCCATTGTCTCCCACACCATCACCGACTTTATCCGCTCAGGGGATCTCCCATCCACTGCTACCAACCTTATAGTTCCCACACCCCGCACTTCCCGTTTCTACCTCCTACCCAAGATCCACAAACCTGCCTGTCCAGGTAGACCCATTGTCTCAGCTTGCTCCTGCCCCACTGAACTCGTTTCTGCATACCTCGACACGGTTTTATCCCCCCTTGTTCAATCCCTTCCTACCTATGTTCGTGACACTTCTCACGCTCTTAAACTTTTCGATGATTTTAAGTTCCCTGGCCCCCACCGCTTTATTTTCACCATGGATGTCCAGCCCTTATATACTTCCATCCCCCATCAGGAAGGTCTCAAAGCCCTACGCTTCTTTTTGGATTCCAGACCTAATCAGTTCCCCTCTACCACCATTCTGCTCCGTCTAGCGGAATTAGTACTTACTCTTAATAATTTCTTCTTTGGCTCCTCCAACTTCATCCAAACTAAAGGTGTAGCTATGGGCACCCGTATGGGTCCTAGCTATGCCTGCCTTTTTGTTGGGTTTGTGGAACAATCTATGTTCCGTGCCTATTCTGGTATCTGTCCCCCACTTTTCCTTCGCTACATCGACGACTGCATTGGCGCTGCTTCCTGCACGCATGCAGAACTCGTTGACTTTATTAACTTTACCTCCAACTTTCACCCTGCCCTCAAGTTTACCTGGTCTATTTCCGACACCTCCCTCCCCTTTCTAGATCTTTCTGTCTCTGTCTCTGGAGACAGCTTATCCACTGATGTCCACTATAAGCCTACTGACTCTCACAGCTATCTGGACTATTCCTCTTCTCACCCTGTCTCTTGCAAAAATGCCATCCCCATCTCACAATTCCTCCGTCTCCGCCGCATCTGCTCTCAGGATGAGGCTTTTCATTCTAGGACGAGGGAGATGTCTTCCTTTTTTAAAGAAAGGCGCTTCCCTTCCTCCACTATCAACTCTGCTCTTAAACGCATCTCCCCCATTTCACGCACATCTGCTCTCACTCCAGCCTCCCGCCACCCCACTAGGAATAGGGTTCCCCTGGTCCTCACCTACCACCCCACCAGCCTCCGGGTCCAACATATTATTCTCCGTAACTTCCGCCACCTCCAACGGGATCCCACCACTAAGCACATCTTTCCCTCCCCCCCCGTCTGCATTCCACAGGGATCGCTCCCTACGCGATTCCCTTGTCCATTCGTCCACCCCATCCCTCCCCACTGATCTCCCTCCTGGCACTTATCCTTGTAAGCGGAACAAGTGCTACACATGCCCTTACACTTCCTCCCTTACTACCATTCGGGGACCCAAACAGTCCTTCCAGGTGAGGCGACACTTCACCTGTGAGTCGGCTGGGGTGATATACTGCGTCGGTGCTCCCGATGTGGCCTTTTATTTATTGGCGAGACCCGATGCAGACTGGAAGACCGCTTTGCTGAACACCTACGCTCTGTCCGCCAGAGAAAGCAGGATCTCCCAGTGGCCACACATTTTAATTCCACATCCCATTCCCATTCTGACATGTCTATCCATGGCCTCCTCTACTGTAAAGATGAAGCCACACTCAGGTTGGAGGAACAACACCTTATATTCCGTCTGGGTAGCCTCCAACCTGATGGCATGAACATCGACTTCTCTAACTTCCGCTAATGCCCCACCTCCCCCTCGTACCCCATCTGTTACTTATTTTTATACATACATTCTTTCTCTCACTCTCCTTATTCTCCCTCTGTCCCTCTGAAAATACCTCTTGCCCATCCTCTGGGTCCCCCCCCCGTCTCTCTTCCCAGACCTCCTGTCCCATGATCCTCTCGTATCCCTTTTGCCTATCACCTGTCCAGCTATCTGTCTCCTATCGTTTTGGATCTCCCCCTCCAACTTTCAAATCCCTTACTCACTCTTCCTTCAGTTAGTCCTGATGAAGGGTCTCGGCCTGAAACGTCGACTGCACCTCTTCCTAGAGATGCTGCCTGGCCTGCTATGTTCACCAGCAACTTTTATGTGTGTTGCTTGAATTTCCAGCATCTGCAGAATTCCTGTTGCTTGTGTTCTAGTTAGTATTTATAATGTAAACAGTGATATTTATGATAATTATCCATCTCATTACTATTTGTAGGATCCTATTGTGTCCCATTTTGCACTAAATTTTCCCAAAGGAATGTATTTCAAATGACTTGATTGATTGTCATACAGTTGTGAAAAGCACAACCCAGAATATAAACAACAGGAATTCTGCAAATGCTGGAAATTCAAGCAACACAAATAAAAGTTGCTGGTGAACGCAGCAGGCCAGGCAGCATCTCTAGGAAGAGGTGCAGTCGATGTTTCAGGCTGAGACCCTTCGTCAGGACTAACTGAAGGAAGAGTGAGTAAGGGATTTGAAAGTTGGAGGGGGAAGGGAGATCCAAAATGATAGGAGAAGACAGGAGGGGGAGGGATTCAGCCAAGAGCTGGACAGGTGATTGGCAGAAGGGATACGAGAGGATCATGGGACAGGAGGTCCGGGAAGAAAGACAAGGAGGGCGGGGGGGGGGGGTACTCAGAGGATGGGCAAGGGGTATATTCAGAGGGACAGAGGGAGAAAAAGGAGAGTGAGAGAAAGAATGTGTGTATAAAAATAAGTAACAGATGGGGTACGAGGGGGAGGTGGGGCATTAGCGGAAGTTAGAGAAGTTGATGTTCATGCCATCAGGTTGGAGGCTACCCAGACGGAATATAAGGTGTTGTTCCTCCAACCTGAGTGTGACTTCATCTTTAAAGTAGAGGAAGCCGTGGATAGACATGTCAGAATGGGAATGGGATGTGGAATTAAAATGTGTGGCCATGGGGAGATCCTGCTTTCTCTGGTGGACAGAGCGTAGGTGTTCAGCAAAGCGGTCTCCCAGTCTGCGTCGGGTCTCGCCAATATATAAAAGGCCACATCGGGAGCACCGGACGCAGTAGATCACCCCAGCCGACTCACAGGTGAAGTGTTACCCAGAATATAAGTTTGTTCTTATTTCACACTGAGAATTATAGAAGCACCATCATAAAAACTGTCATGAATGAATAAGTTCTCTGGGTGTGTTGATGCTGGAAAAATTCAAAATGATTCTTGTTCCTGGTCCTTCTCCAAATTGAGATAAAGTGCCACATAGAGGGCTAATATGGAATGTTAGCTCGCATGAGATCAAGGGGGAGCTAGCTAATTGGATCCATAATTGGCTTGATGGTAGGAAACAGAGGGTGATGGGGGAAGATTGTTTTTCAAACTGGAGGCCTGTGACTAGTGATGTGCCACAGGGACTGGCATTGGGCCTATTGTTGTTCAACATTTATATAGATCATTTGGATGGGAATGCTAAGGCATGTAAGCTTGCTAATGACACTAAAATAATGTCATCATCGTCAGTGAAGAAGGCTATCAAAAATGAAGGGGAATCTTGTTTAATGGGCTGAGGAATGGCAAATGCTGTTCAATCCAGATAAGTATGATGCCTTGTATTTTGGGAAGTCAACCAGAATCAGACTTTCACAGTGAATAGTCAGGCTTTGGAAAGTGTTATAAAAAAATAAATCTGGTGGTAGAAGTATACATCTTGCTTAAGGTGGTGTCACAGATAGACAGTGTGGCAAAGGTGATTGATATATTGACCTTCATTAGTTTTTAATGTACTGTGCTGCAAAGGGTGAATGATAGCATTTTTGCCCTGAATTCTGGCCTCCAGAGCTGCAGTTTCTTTTGTTTGAACATCACTTCCTGTATGTAAGCTTTCTTTATATAATGTCCTGCAGGGGTTAATTTTGATTCAATTTAAAGCACATAGTGGAAAGACATCCATCTCCATCCTTTCTTTATTGCCCCTTGAAAGAACAATATCTGTAAGTTTGAAGTTTTTGTTGGTATTTGTAAAGATTTAGTGGACACATTTTGAAGGAGGTATTAGGTTTGTCATTTATTGTTATTAACTATCATTGCGTCAAGAGCTTATTCTTTTTTACATGGCATAGTTATAGAGTGTTGCATGTGTGCATTGCCTTGGTTAAACTCAGTTGTGAGAATAATCAACAGTATTAGAATATTCACACACAAAATGATTTTGTATTGAGTTTAATATATATTTACTTAACTTTCTGCAGTTTCAGAAGTAACTTATTTAAAAACTCTGAAGGAAGTTTCTGTCTCAGGTGATCTTTAAAAAGGCATTTAGCTCACTGTGTAGCTTTCTACATATGTGCTGCAAGGGCAGTTAATTCTGTGTATGTATGACTATAAACTTGAATCGGGGCATTGACTGTAGGAGTTGGGATGCTAATTTGCAGTTGTTCAAGTTGTTGGTGAGGCTACATTTGGTGTGTTGCATACAGTTCTGAAAAGTTGTAGGAAAGATGTCATAAACACAAGATATTCTGCAGACGCTGGAAATCCAGCAGAACCCACAAAATACTAGAGGAACTCAGCAGGTCAAGACCCTCTATGGAAATGAATAAACAGTCAATGTTTCAGGCTGAGACCCTTCTTCAAGACAAAAGAAGGATGAAAGGTGTCAATAGGCAGGAACGAGTGCAAAGAAGATTTACAAGGATATTGCCTGGACTTGAAGAGAGAGTTTAGGCAGGCTGGGACTTCATCCCTTGGAAGATAGGATATTTGGGATGTTCTCACAGAGCTGCGTTAATATATGAGGATGCAGTGAATGCAGTCATCTTCTCAGGGAGTGGGAATGAAAAACTAGAAGGCATAGATTTAACTTGAGAGAAGAAAGATTTAAAAGGGACTTAAGGGGCAACTTTTTCGCAAAGTGGATGGCGTGTAAAGGAACAAGCTGCCAAGGTAAGTGGTTGAGGCAAGTACAATAACAACATTTAAAGGAGATTTGGACAGGTACATGGATAGGAAAGTTTTAGTGATATTGGCAAATGGGACTAACTTAAGTGGACATCTTGGTCGGCATGGATGAATTGACCTGAAGGGCCTGTTTTTGTGTTATATTGCTGTATAAATCTGTAAAGAAGTAATTCAGCAAAGGTTCATCTGATAGATAGGCAGTAACAGGAGAGTAAGATTTCAGGGCCTATACACTTTAGAGTTTAGAAGAATGAGAGATAATCTCATTGAAACATACAAAATTCCTTTGGGAATTGGAGATTATATTTTCCCTGGCTGGGCTATTTAGATCCAGGGATCACAGTTCCAGATTTAGATGCTGGCCATTTGGGACAGAGTTGGGAAGAAATAATTCACCAGCGAATAGTAAATCTTTAGAATTCTCTATCTAAGAAGGCTATGGAAACTGAGTGGATGATCATTTTTAGGATCTTAGGACATTAGGGAAAATTGATGGATTTAGGGTTACTGCTACAAGAAGAGTCAAAGTCAAAAGGTCAGCCATTATTTTATTGAGTGGTGGAGTAGCCACAAGGAAAGACTTACTGCTGCTCATACATTTTCTGTTCTTAATTTGTTGTAGCCACATTATCTGCAAATTGCAAACCCAACCCCATTTGTTCTGTAAGGTGGTCTGATAGCTGTTACATTACAGGAGAATTTAGGGTTTCCTGGGTTTCAGTCAAATGGTAATTGAATGCCAAGGGTAGCTACATTTTCCTCTCTTCTAACATTCAAGTCTTGCATCCATGTCTTGATCGAGGCTGTAATGTGTATGGGACTGAACTGCATGGCAAAACTCCAACTGTGGACAAGTGAACAAGTTACTGGTGCGTCATTGTCACCTACAGTGATGCTTCTATTTTACTGACCAGTGTGAGGATGTTGATAATTTTGACATGGATGGGATTTTCCAAAAGACATTTTATTTTGAACAGAAAAAAGACTATCGTAGTATGTGTAATGAAAATGCTGAGATCGAGGATTGGCTAGTTTGGTGAACAAGTCTTCACTCTGCAGTGCAGGTGAGATGCTGTCAAGGCTCGTATTATTTGCAGTGCTCCCATTAACCTCCTAATGTTATATGATTGACTCAGTTTGTCTGGGCACTGGCAATTATACTGATTAGAACTTCAGCTGGTCTGTAATTTTCAATTTCCATGTGCCCAACATGAAATCTATGCTGACCTGCAGGTATCAGTTTGCTTACTGCTAGAACTGAAATTGGAAGTTATCTACAAGGTATTTATGTTTGCTAGTCCTGATCCTTCAATGCAAACGCTGCTCCCTTATACTCATAATTTCCATAATTACCTTCATTACCTCTACACTACTAATGTCTTTCATGTTCTTTCATCTAATTTCTTCTTACAGTTCTTCCACTTGTATTATTTGTGCTATATTATTGAGAACTTCCTCTCTGGGTTTAAATTTGATTTAAAAATTTTTGTGGGTTGAGCTTCAAAATGTGTTCTACTTCTGTCATCATCCAGTAAAGTACATATCTCAGTTTTAAATTTTTCTTATTCCAAACCTACTTTCAAATCCTTTCCTCCTATTAAGGTGCAAATTTGCTCCATTGGAATCAGTTTTAATATCACTGGCATATCTCATTAAATTTGTTGTTTTGTGACAGCAGTACATTGCAATACATAATCAAAAATAATGATAAATTACAATAAGAAAAAGATATATAAAATTAAATTAAATAAGTACTGTTTATTCAGAAATCTGATGGCAGAGGGGAACAAGCCATTCCTAAACCACTGTGTGTGGGTCTTCAGGCTCCTGTACTTCTTCCTTGGTGGAAGCAATAAGAAGAGGAAAAGTCCTGAGTGATGGAGATCCTTAATGATGGATGCTACCTTTTTGAGTCATCACCTTTTGAAGATGTTCTCGATGCTGGGGAGGCTCGTGCCCATGATGCAGCTGGTGAATTTGCAACCTTCTGCAGCTTTTTGCAATCCTGTGCAGTAGCCCCTCCATACCAGATGTTGATGCAATGTTGGTGTGCTCTCCACGATACAGCTGTAGAAGTTTATGAGAGTCTTTGGCGACATAAATCTTTTCAAACTCCTAATGAAATATAGCCACTGTCGTGACTGTTTTTGTAATTGCATCATTATTTTGGGCCCAGGATAGATCTGTAGAAATGTTGACACTCAGGAATCTGAAACTGCTCACATTTTCCACTGCGGATCCCTTAATGAAGACTGGCGTGTATTCCCTCAACTTATCCTTTTTGATGTCCACAATCAGTTCCTTGGTCTCACTGATGTTGGGTGCAAGGTTGTTGCTGCGACACCACTCAACAAGCTGATCTATCTCACCCCTGTACACCTCCTTGTCAGCGTCTGAAAGTCTGCCAACAATAGTTGTGTCAACGGCATATTTATAGATGGCACTTGAGCTGTGCCGAGCCACACAAACATGGTAGTAGAGAGAGAAGTGCAGTTCCCTAATTATTTCACTTTTCCTTATTAATTATTAAACAAACAATCCAGAATCAAATTCGTTTATTTAACACATTTAAATCAAAACATACAGTGAAATGCGTTATTTGTGTTAAGAGACATTACATAAGGATGTGTAGGCGGCAGCCTGCAAGTGTTGCCATACATTCTGACAGCAACAGAGCATACTCACAATTTTCATAGACCAAACAAAACAAGCAACAACAACACCAACAGAATAACAGGAAGACAGCAATTAAATAACAACAGTAAAATAAGTTCAGTTTCTCCCTCCCACCCACCAACCTGCACACAGACTCCAACTCCAGGACAGGCTGTCTCTGGTTTCCAGATTCCAGATTCCAGCCTCCAGAGGACTTGTGGGTTCGCAGACATTGGACCTTTGTCTTCCCCATACAGACCTCAGCCCTAGGGCTCTGCCCAGCAGGCCTTGACTTTTGAACTTCACAGGACTCTCCAGTGATGATGACTGAGGACACTGAAATCTTTGCCTCAAACTCTGGACTCTCAAATAACTGCAACCCCAAATACTAAGCCTTGAACTTTGGTCTTGCCAACTCATGTACCTAGGAGATACTGGTCCTTGTATTGCTTGCCTGCATGGAACTCAAATTCTAGAACCCAATGATGACTCATTGACTTGGGGGATCCACTAGCCCTATGTCTCATTGCCCTGTCAACTCGACACCCAATCATGGATGTCATTCATGCCACATCCATATTGCTGGCCTTTGAGCATGGAGCAGAGGCCTAAACTCTGACATGACCTCTAACTCTTCCATATCCCTGTTCCTAAAACCTAATCCTGAACAACATGCAGTATATGCAGTATTCTTTCTCTTTATGTAAAAAAAAAATGATTCTTATGATTAACTGTTCATTTCTGATGTGGCATAATAAGCAGAGGAATAGAGCTGAGATAGTTGGTTCACAAACAGAGGCATTGTGTAGTGAGACTGCTGGCAAGGAGAGGCTGATGATTCGGCAAAATTGCAGTCAATGGGATGAGCTGCAATGTAAAAGGCAGATAAAATTAAAAAGGGTGAATATAGGACTGAAGGCACACAGAATACGGAATAAGGTAGATGAACCTGTAGCACAGTTCAAGATTGGTATGTATGATGTTTTCAGCAGCACTAAAATGTAGATGAAAGAAGATGATAGCTGGGAGTTTAACATCCAAAGACACATATTGTATTGAAAGGACAAGTGGGTAGGCAGAGTGGGTGGTAAGGCTCTGTTGGTAAAAAATGAAATCAAATCATTGGAATGAGGTGACATGGGATTGGAAAGTGTGGAATTGTTGTAGATAGAGCTAAGGAACTGTAAGGGTAAAAAAAAAACCTGATGGGAGTTGTATATGACCCCAAACAATAGTAATGATATGATCTACAAATTATAATATAAAATAGAAGATGCATGTCAAGGGGGCAATGTTACGATAGACATGGAAGGTTTAAATATGCAGATATATTGGGAAAGTCACATTGGTGTTGGGTCCCAAGAGAGGGAATTTCCAGAATACCTATGAGATGGCTTTTTAGAGCAGCTCATGATTGAATCCACAAGGGAAGCAGCTATTCTGGATTGGGTGTTGTGCAATGAAGTGGAAATGATTAGAGAGCTCAAGGTAAAGGAACATTTAGGGAAAAGTGATCATAATATGATAGAATTCATAATGCCATTTGAGAAGGCGAAACTACAGTCAGATGTATCAGCTTTACAGTGGTGTATGGGGAATTACAGACACATGAGACAGAAGCTGGCCAAAATTGATTAGAAAAGAACATGAGCAGGGATGATGGCAGAGCAGCAATGGCTGGAATTTTCGGGAGCAATTCGGAAGGCGCAGAGTAGTTACATCACAAAAAAGTAGTATCCTAAAGGCAGGATGGCACAAACATGGCTGACAAGAGAAGTCAAAGCCAAAGAGAGGGCATTTAGTAAAGCAAAAAATAGTGGGATGTTAGAGGATTGGGAAGCTTAGAAACATAGAAAACCTGCAGCACAATATAGGCCCTTTGGCCCACAAAGCTGTGCCAAACATATCCTTACCTTAGAAATTACCAAGGATTACACATAGCCCTCTATTTTTCTAAGCTCCATGTACCTATCCAGGAGTCTCTTAAAAGACCCTATCGTATCTGCCTCCACCACCATCGCCAGCAGCCTGTTCCATGCACTCACCACTCTCTGTGTAAAACAACTTAACCCCTGCCAACTCCTCTGTACCTACTTCCAAACACCTTAAAACTGTGCCCTTTCGTGCTAGCCATATCTCCAAAATGCCCTCCCACTGAGAAATCTGACACCTGACCAGGTTCATTTCCTAATACCAGATCAAGTACAGCCTCTCCTCTTGTAGGCTTAGCTATATGTTGTGTCAAGAAACCCTCTTGAACACACTTAAACCCCTCTAAACCCCTCGCTCTAGGGGCATGCCAATTGAAATTTGGGAAATTAAAATCTCCAACCACGACAACACTGTTATTATTACACCTTTCCAGAATCTGTCTCCGTATCTGCTCCTCGATGTCCCTGTTACTATTGGGTGGTCTATAGAAGATGCCCTGTAGAGTTATTAACCCCTTCCTGTTCCTAACTTCCACCCATAGACAATCCCTCCATGATTTCCTCCTTTTCTGCAGCCGTGACACTATCTCTGATCAGCAGTGCCACGCCCCCACCTCTTTCGCTTCCCTCCCTGTCCTTTCTGAAACACCTAAAGACTGGCACTCAAAGTAGCCATTCCTGGCCCTGAGCCACCCAAATCTCTGTAATGGCCACAATAACATAACTCCGTTTACTGATCCACGCTCTATGCTCATCTGCTTTGTTCATAATATTCCTTGCATTAAAATGGACACATCTCAAACCATCGGTCTAAGCACGTCCCCTCTCTATCACCTGCCTATCCTCCTTCTCGGACTAAAAATTGTCGGCGCATGAAGGGATAAGGGGAGAAGGCAGTAAATTCGAACTGAGAGAGAAAATGGATCAGCCATGATGAAATGGCAGAGCAGACTCAATGGGCTGAATGGCCTAATTCTTCTCCTATATCTTATGGTCTTGTAATGCTTGCAAAATCTCAACCTACCATTGCTATACAGAGCACCCCACAAAGGAGCAGAAGCAAATAACAGGCAGTATCTATGGAGGGAAATAAACAACCAATATATCAGTTCAAGGTCCTTCATCAGGATGGGAAAGAAAGAGGGAAGATAACCAGTGTAAAGTGGTGGGGTGGAGTGGAGCAAGAGCTTGTGCGTGAAAGATGGATCTAGTTGAGGGGAAGTGATAAGTAGGAGAGGGATGAGGAGAGTGGGAATGATGTAAGAAGCTGGGAGGTGATTAGTGGAAGTGATTGAGGGCTGAAGTAGATGGAATTTGATCGGAGAGGACAATGGATCATAGAATAAAGGGAGGGGAACCAGTGGGAGAGCTGCTCAAAAGATACACTAACATGTTGCTTCAATTTTTTTTTCTAATTTCAAATAGGGATGTATTGCAATTTATGAGAATAAAGCAAAAAGCAATCTATTTTATTGTCCTTTTAATTAACTTTATTATAGGTTTTAATTAAAGGTTTGAAAAATTGTTTTAAGAAAAGTTATACGTGTAAATGGCTTCTCATATGGTACTTTGGAAGCAGTTATCAACATGGGAAATTTGCTAATTGCTGGCCTTGAATGTTAAACTGCAAAATCTCAAATACTCACTGGATGCTTATTTACCAGCACCTGCTTAAAATTTGCAGGTTTTGGCTCAGGCATTCTATCTGTAACATCCCAAAAGCATTGCCAAATACATCACTAATACAGCTGTGCTACATTACATGGTAAGGTTCATTTGAATTATTTATTTAGTTGATTTTACAGACAGTCTGATCTAGTTCTAAGTGGATGTAGGCTAGGAATCAATATCTTCTATCAGCAGATGTTCCATGTGGACTATGAGCTGGATATTTCACAGCCTCCAATACTGAGTGCCGAATCTCTCACTGCCTGTTATGAATTCCCTCATTTTACTTTCTTGCAAACAGTCTGTGGGGATATCGGCTTAGACAATTTTAATTTGAGTTTATTTAGAAGTAACTTATAGTTCTGTAACAGCCTTAATTTATCTACTGTACTGGAGAATTTTTAGTCAGAACAGTTAGCATTGAAAACATCTTGTGTTAATCCTACCTATCACTATTAGAATCATTAATTTTCGCTGTTATTATATTTTATCAGTATTTCTAAACTGGTTATCCAAAGTTGAGAGAGATGATGATGTCAGTGTATTTCAGACTGAGCAGCACCTTACTGGGCTGTTACTAGCATCCTGTTATTATGTAGAGTGCTGTGCAAAAGTCTTGGGCACATACAGTACATATATATTTAAGCCAGGGTGCCTAAGACTTTAGCATAGTTCTTTATTTGTCAATATGGAGTGGAGAATGAGTTTTTAAATCTGGCAGGAGTAAAAGATTTTGCGAATGGCGAGGTTAGAGCACAGTGGGAGGGGTGTGGGACAGGTGGCAGAGAAGGAGTGCCAGGGGAGACGGGTGGTGGTGGCGTGGGTGCAGAACACCCAACCCTGAGACACCAGGCAAGGTCATTTCAGTCCATACAATTGGTTTATTGATCATTACAGAATTTCCCTCTGGTGCTTCCTGCTCCCTCCCCACTCCCTTCCTCCTTTCCCAACCATGATTCCCCTCTTCCTGCCCCATTTCCACTCTAATCCACAACAGAGACCCATATCAAAGTCAGGCTTATCATCACTTAGATATGTCATGAAGTGATTTTTTTTTGTGGCAGCAGTACATAAAATTACTACAGTATTATGCAAGTCTTAGGATATATATAATATACACACACCTAAGATCTTTGCACAATACTGAAAATTCAAAAATGTGACTTGTGTTTGCTTTCTTTGCTAACGTTCATCCATGAAGGATGGCAGGTTGGTAGGTTCAGCCAATACATGCAGATCTTGGATCGTAATGTGGAGAATGTTAAAATCATTAGAAAGCACCAAAAATCACTATAGGTAACATCAGTAATAAAAGTTTATGAAGGTTTGAAGCTGTATTAATAAATAGTAAATGGTTCATGGTGAAGGCATTTAAAATGTTGGATATGATGGTCATAAGTGTGTTTGATTATGAGGATAGTTCTACTCTTTTGGCAGATATCCATAGTAGGCACAGAAATGGTAAATTGAATTCAATCAAGAGAAGTTAGAGGTGGAGTATTTGAGAATGACAAACAAAGGGAGGAAATACATAAGAATAAAATCAATGTTACTATAAGTACAGAGGAACAGATATGATAGGGTCTTTTAAGAAACTCCTGGATAGGTACATGGAGCTTAGAAAAATAGAGGGTAACACTCGGTAATTTCTAAGGTAAGGACATGTTCGGCAGAGCTTTGTGGGCCGAAGGGCCTGTATTGAGCTGTAAGTTTTCTATGCTTCTAACAGAGGGATCTTCAAGTATATGTCCACTTACTTTTGTGAGGCTAAACTAGAATGTGAGGACAAGAGGTCATGCTAGGACTTCATAAATCATTAGCTTTGACCAGGATTGTGTACAGTTCTGGAGAACACTTTGCTGGAAGCAGGTGATATCACAGCGATGGTCCAGTGGATATTTATAAAGATTTTGTCAAGGCTGAGGAATTTTAGTTCTGAGGTGAAATGATCATTCTTGGGTTTGATTCTTTGGAACAAGGTATATTTAGGTGATTTAATTGGTGATTAAAAGTAGGCGAGATCTACACAGGCTAAAAGCAGAGAGGCATATTTCCATTAGCAGAGACATCAGTAATTAAAAGGCATTTTTTTTATTGCAACATAGACCATTTGGCCCATCAAGTCTATGTCATCTCAGACATTCTCATCAATCCATTCGCTCAGTTCCTTCCCTATAATCTATTCTCTCCAACAGGCCATTGACATGCTTTCTCCTCAATTTTCCTGCCAAACAGTAGGGACAATTTGTCGTTGATAATAACTTACCAGGAAGGCACCTAAAGCATTCAGGGTAAATTTGCATAGTTACAGCCAGCATCAGAGGTCTGTGATCCATCAGAAATTACTAGAGTTGTACCACAGAAACACTAACTGCTAAACTGCTGTGCCACCATTAATTAGTGGAAGGATTTAGAGGGAGTTCAGAAGAAGTATTTCATCCAGTGGGTGGTGAGGGTTGAACTCTCTACTTGAGAAAAACATTGGAGGCAAAAGTGCTCCCCACATTCAAAAGAAAACATCTGCATGAGTACTTGAAAATCTATGGGTACGACCTCCAAAGCTTTGGATCCAGAGGTAGAAAGTGGGATTAAAACATAAAACATAATGGTCATTTATTGCCATCGTGGATATGATGGGCTGGCTGACTTCCTTCTATACTATAAATCTGTGATAATGATGCACCATCAATAACTCCAAAAGACTGGAAGTAGAGTAAATACTGAAAGGCTTTTATTAACAGTAAAATGTGACCTCCACCATGCTGAGTATCTGCCCCTGGACTGAGAGGAGGAGCAATGGTGCAATTGCCTTTATTCAGGGTTCTGTGGGAGGAGCCACAGGAGCAGTCAGCAGAGGGGCGTGTCCAGACAGGTAACCCAGTTACAACATATACATATGGTTTACCACAGATAAGGGGGAAAATTAACTTCAGTTACAACTTCTTAACACATGCTTTGTCAGGTGATTGTATCAGCCTTGCATGTTCAGTTCTATTGACTTCAAAGGGGCTGAATATGTGAATGTGAATCAACCAGCAACGGATAACTCTCACCCAAAATGGAAGAAAGACGCTTGACTGAGAACCATTAATCAACCAGTCAAGAAATGAAAAACTTTCTTCATTTTATCATGACATGTTGCGTAACCAGTTGCAAAAGTTGTGCAGAGAACAATGCGATTGAAGCAAACTGCTGTGTTGTGGCCACTTTAGTGGACAATGAAAATTTGCAACCTAGAGCTGGAGAAGCAGGAACATTTACATTCGAATCTTACAAATCTTTATTTCCACTTGTGATAATATTATAAATGGGATATTGAATATTGCATTAAAATACGAAACTATAGTCTAAATTAGAAAACAACATTTTAGTGAGCAAGCTTCTGTTCTGACTTCCCCTGATTTGAAATCGATATTTTCTTCTATGAAAAGGAGTTTTTGTTAAGCCATTGTCTAATTAAATGAAGGGACAATTCATGGGAGAGCTTCAACATCAATGGTAACTACTTAGGATTTTGAAATAATGGTCAACTTGGAATGCACTGAAAAGCAAAGTACAGTATATATACTGTAACCCTCTTCAAGTTGAGGCTTCTTTTTTGCATGCAACTGGAGGTATAAACAAATTAGTAGATTCCAGTCAGTTTTGTGTTTTTTATTTTTCAAATCTCTTTGCATTTTTTCCAAGGCTTCACTCCTCTGGTATCCATCAACAATTATGTGACTTTCCATTTAACTGAACATGTTCACTGTGCATGCCTGCATGTCAAGTATGTAGGAAAGTACTAAGAAACAAGCTTCCTAGCACACGACAGTAAAGCTGAGTGAATATATTTTCACGATCCTGTGAATTTTGTGAATTTGAAGTATAGCTGGGTCTCTGAAGGATAAGGCATCATTTATCATCTTCTCAATGCAATGGCATCAAAATAGTGACACAGGAGAACACTTCCCTGAGGATACCAGCCAAATGAATAAACCTCTCATCCATGCTGTACCCTTCCCTGTCAATCATGTACTGCACACACCATCCACGATGACGTGAATCCATCAGACAGTGAACCGTGCACACTGCGTGTTCTTTGACCATTCCAGGATCTTGAGGTGCTGGCTCAGATGGGTTGAGTGGTCCATGGATAACGGGCTTGAGGCAGGACACACAGAAGGTAAGTGTGATCCTGAGGGATGGTGACAGCTGAAGATGGTTCGTGATTGGATTGATGCACTGGGTAACTTTGAAGGGACCACTGAACTGGGATGACAGATTTCAAGCATTGGTGCGGAGAAGCAGATCTCGGATGGACAGCCAGACATGGTCCACAGGCCGAAGCAGTCTGGCTGGGTGCCGCCGATGGTTGGCCTGGCGGCAGTTGATGCACTTGGCAGCTAGGATGCTCATCTGTGCCCTCTTCCAAGCATTCTGGCGGTGGCAAACCAGTGTCCTGGCAGGTGGGACCTCCACTGTGGCTCCTCTGTGTAGAACAATGGAGGTTGGTAATCATGATGCACTTCAAAACTGATACATTTGTGGCAGAGGAGGTGTGAGAATTGTGGGACAACTCGGCCCAAAGCAAATACTTCCTCCATGTGGAACAGTTAGATGTGGTGAACATCACAGATGGTTGACTTTTCTGGCTATCCATTGGTCTGCGGATGATAGCCAGAGGACAAACTCAATAAGGTACGGAGGAGGGAGCAGAAAGCTCGTCAAAAGTGGGAGGCAAGTTGTGGGCACCGGTCTGACACAATCTCCTTGGGGGAAGCGTGTTGGAGAACCAAGTCCTCTGACTCAGTGGCTGACAGAAGTTTGGGGAGAGCAATGAAATGGGCCACCTTGGAGAACCAGTCCACCACTGTGTTGATCACTGTGGTCCTGTTGGAAGATGGCAAGTCCATGATGATATCCATGGGTGTCGAGAGACCAGGAGGGGCCGCGTGAGCCCAGAGGGCAGCTGGCTGGAGGAACTGGACTGGACACATTGAGAGCAGGCAGCAATGAACTGACGTAGATCTGTGAACATGGTGGGCCAACAGAATCAGTATCCAGGAAATTCAGAATCCACCGGGTTTCTAGATACCCAGATTTGGGAGAGCAGTGGGCTGCTGGAATGTTTCAGAGTGCACAGCTCTGTCGGGTGATTGCACATGTGACTGACAGGAGTGTTGGCTGAAGCAAACGTGCTTGGTGGATCTGGTTCTCAAGGTCTTAGATGATTGGGACAAGGATCTGGGAGGATGGAATGATGGGCTGAGGGTCAACATCTGTTTCAGTTGGGTCAAACTATCATGACAGGACATCCACCATAGGGTTCTTGGAGCCGGGTCGGTAGGAAATAGTGAATTTGAAGAAGAGGGCCCCGTGAGCCTGACATGGTGGTCTGTAGGGCGAAAGTTCTATGGTCAATCGGGAAGGGCTTGGTGTTTGCCTTCAGCCAATGTCCTTATTCCTTCAAGGCCCATTTGATGGTGAGTAGTCCCTGTCTCCTACCCCATAATGGCACTGTGCGGAGTTGAAATTACTGGTCTTCAAAGAAAATGCAGCAGGATAATTAGGACTTATAATTTTGTACTTATTGATCTGCCCACTTCAGCTTGGCACAAGAGCTTTTGTTGAGTCAGTCCAGCCTTATAGGTCAGTGTGGGATGGCTGCCATTGACAAGCCTTGATTGTATGACAGAGCACAGATGGTGAGCACAGAGGATGGGTTGGATCAAACACCAGCCGGCTTATTGAAGGAGCAATGAAAAAGATTTGCATAGAATCTAAGAAAATTAACACAGGGATTCTGGCTATGTATATGAATGAGTTATGCACTGCGGAGGTTATTCCTCTGTTTTGCAGAGTGTTCTTGAGATGTATGGGGGTGGTAGAATTTTGGCAGCTACCCCAAAGAAACATAATAATTGGCTGTTTTCAGCTGTTTACACTGCTTCCCTGAGCCTCTGTCAATCTTTCACTGAATTACAGCAGTAAATCAGGCGAACCTTGTGAAAATTCTTGTAAATACTTTGACATTGTAAATTGCATGGCCTTGCATGCTGATGATAAAGCTGTCAATATTGGATATAGAAAAAAATCTTTTATTAAATTGTGAGCAAAAATTAGAATATTCCAGCAAGAGGCCATGTGTATCATGCTGATTACAACACTGCAAGAAGAAAATTTCCATATACCTCATTGGATTTGTTGATGTGGAAGTTGTTATGGTTAACAGGTATCAGGCATCAATGGTTACTATTTAGTTAGTCACTTGAAGTAGATTTATATCTCTGGTCAAATCTTTCACCAAATATAAAAAATGTTATCCCCTGTATTAGTTTGTTTGGCTTTTGTAACAGTGCAACAAAATATTTTTTAAACAGGAAAGATCCAACAAACTATATTTAAATAATATGAAGCATTTTTCAAATCTCTTTGAAATTGTATATCAGTTCTCCTTAGGCTACATTACCCTTTGCCATATATTTCAATCAACTGTTCAAGCAGATGATAAACTTCTGTGTAAATAGAAGCACAGATTCCTAATGCAACTGTGCAATGGTGTTACATTTGGAAATATGGTTTATAATACTACAACACTGACCAATATCATTTTAATGTGTAACACAGAGGAGAAGGCCAAATTTTTCATCAAATAACGGGCTGCTCCAGTTGCTCGGGATTCATGCCTATGGGCTCTCTATTGTTCTGAATGCTGTTTGTTTACTTTGGTGTTGAAGTTTCTGGAGCAAAATTGGCAACGAACCAACACATCAGGCAGATTGTACAATAAATTATTGATGTGATATTGACCGCTTTCTGTGATCATTCCTGATTTTATGTACACTAAGTTCTCATTGCTTACGAGAGAAAGGATTATAGATGGCAAAAATCCTGGGTACTAATTAGGCTGCTCATCCTAACTCTGTGACTGCAGTAACATACAAAGGTTAACTCCAGCAGAATTGTGCAAGCACTTGAACTTTGGTTCTGGACCCAGACCTATCCGCATTCCTGATCCATGGTGCGCCTGACTCCCTCCTTGCAACAGGCTGCACACACAGCTCACGTTGCAAGTGTGCAGAGGCAATCCTCTATTCGCCAGCATAACACATCAAATGCAAATGATCTCATGACAAATAGGATTCACCAGGCACCTCAGGACAGGGCTCAGGAAGAACATACTGTAGTTACTCACATGGATGACTGTGTGTGCATGGAGATCCACTGATAGTGAGTCAGCAGCTAATCAGGACTTATCATAATTTATGGCAATGCAGGTGACCGTTAAGTGCAAGTGACTACTCATATGAGTAAACACGAGGAATTCTGCAGATGCTGGAAATTCAAGCAACACACATCAAAGTTGCTGGTGAACGCAGCAGACCAGGCAGCATCTCTAGGAAGAGGTACAGTCGACGTTTCGGGCCGAGACCCTTCATCAGGACTAACTGAAGGAAGAGCTAGTAAGAGATTTGAAAGTGGGAGGGGGAGGGATGGAGCCAAGAGCTGGACGGGTGATGGGCAAAAAGGATATGAGAGGATCATGGGACAGGAGGCCCAGGGAGAAGGTAAAGGGGGAGGGGGGAGGGAAAAAATAACCCAGAGGATGGGCAAGGGGTATAGTCAGAGGGAGAAAAAGGAGAGAGAGAGAGAGAAAGAATGTGTGTATATAAATAAATAACAGATGGGGTACGAGGGGGAGGTGGGGCATTAGCCGGAAGTTAGAGAAATCAATGTTCATGCCATCAGATTGGAGGCTACGTAACTTCCTTTTCAGGTTCAGGCATTTCTACAAAGTGGATTCAGTAACTAGACAGAAAACAAACTGCATAACTTACTCTGCTATTATAAAATGTACAAATATCCTTTTGTTTCTTCAGTGACCTGGACTGTTGAAGAGTTGAGTTCAAGTAATTTGACTCACAGTCTGTGTTCAAACAGAGATGAGGAGAGAATCGATGATCCTTCTCAGGTAAAATATCAAAGTGAAAGTGGAGGTTTTAGTTATCACTCTGATGACAGATTGAAGTGGCCGGAGAATTTTTTTTTTAAGTTCAAGAAGCCAAATGTCTGTGTGCTGCTTCATTACAGCATGCATGAATTAATTAATTCGTTCATTCATTCAGGGCAAGGTGGGTGTATATGGAGCCTTGTGACAAATTAAGTATTTTACCAATATAAAATCCTTTAATTCCACCCTAATAAGGCAATGTTGATGAGAACAAGGGACAGTATAAATAAAAAGCAAAAAATTTTACTTTACATGCCTGTTTCAAAGGTACATTTAATGTCAGAGAAATGTATACAATATACATCCTGAAATGCCTTTTCTTTGCAACCATCCACGAAAACAGGAGTGTCCCCAAAGAATGAACGACAGTTAAATGTTAGAACCCCAAAGTCCACCCCCCAGCTCCCCTCCCTCCTGCGCATGTGCGACAGCAAGCAACAATCTCCCACTCCCCCCTACCAGCAAAAAAAAGCATCGGCACCCACCACTGAGAACTAAAGCATGCAGCAAAGCAATAGCAAAGACACAGATTTGCAGTACTCTAAAGACTACTCATTCACCTGGTAGTCGACATACCACAGGCTCTGTCTCTCCCTAATAAAGGAGAAAAAGATGTCTCTGTTTCACAGCGAGAGGGGAGGCATAACAAGCAGCTCACTGGTTTACAACGTTAAGAGTCCGTTGTGTCACTTTTTCTGAGCTCTGTTCCCAAAGATCTCAGGTCTTTGGGCACACAGCTGTAGATCTTCCAACTCCCATGACGACACATCAATCTCCTGTCGTGACACCAACCTTCGATCCGCCCGTCTCCAGAGCTACGAAACCTCGGACCTCCGTAGGTGAGAGAAGCTCTTATACTGCGCCCTTGGCGTGTCGAATAATAGCCAGTCGTGAAACCCCGAGAGCCAGTCCGATTCCCACAAGGAACTGAAGTCAGTGTGTAACTCCTGGTCAGGGTTTTCAAAAGCACCCTGAAAGGGAAAAATAGAGACATTAAAGATAGAAATAGAGCTGTTTCCGAAGATGCAAGCAAAGGAGTTGCCGTTTTACAGGAACTTCAGTGGCCAAAGTCTTTGCCAGAGACCCAGTCTGAAACTTCCCTTCCTCCACTATCAACTCTGCTCTCAAATGCATCTCCCCCATTTCACGTACATCTGCTCTCACTCCATCCTCCCGCCGCCCCACTAGGAATAGGGTTCCCCTGGTCCTCACCTACCACCCCACCAGCCTCCGGGTCCAACATATTATTCTCCATAACTTCCGCCACCTCCAACGGGATCCCACCACTAAACACATCTTTCCCTCCCCCCCTCTCTCTGCTTTCCGCAGGGATCGCTCCCTACGCGACTCCCTTGTCCATTCGTCCCCCCCATCCCTCCCCACTGATCTCCCTCCTGGCACTTATCCTTGTAAGCGGAACAAGTGCTACACATGCCCTTACACTTCCTCCCTTATCACCATTCAAGGCCCCAGACAGTCCTTCCAGGTGAGGCGACACGTCACCTGTGAGTCGGCTGGGGTGATATACTGCATCCGGTGCTCCCGATGTGGCCTTCTATATATTGGCGAGACCCGACGCAGACTGGGAGACCGCTTTGCTGAACACCTACGCTCTGTCCGCCAGAGAAAGCAGGATCTCCCAGTGGCCACACATTTTAATTCCACATCCCATTCCCATTCTGACATGTCTATCCACGGCCTCCTCTACCGTAAGGATGAAGCCACACTCAGGTTTGAGGAACAACACCTTATATTCTGTCTGGGTAGCCTCCAACCTGATGGCATGAACATCGACTTCTCTAACTTCCGCTAATGCCCCACCTCCCCCTCGTACCCCATCCGTTATTTATTTTTATACACACATTCTTTCTCTCACTCTCCTTTTTCTCCCTCTGTCCCTCTGACTATACCCCTTGCCCATCCTCTGGGTTTCCTCCCGCCCTTGTCTTTCTCCCCGGACTTCCTGTCCCATGATCCTCTTATATCCCCTTTGCCAATCACCTGTCCAGCTCTTGGCTCCATCCCTCCCCCTCCTGTCTTCTCATATCATTTTGGATCTCCCCCTCCCCCTCCCACTTTCAAATCTCTTACTAACTCTTCCTTCAGTTAGTCCTGACGAAGGGTCTCAGCCTGAAACGTCGACTGTACCTCTTCCTAGAGATGCTGCCTGGTCTGCTGCGTTCACCAGCAACTTTGATGTGTGTTGCTGAAACTGGGTTATTATTTTTTGCCTAAAACTGCCTAAAATAGGCATCAGGTTTTGTTCACTTTGTAAATGAGAAATCTATTCCCTGTTTGAGGTATTTTATTTTTTACCTATCTCCTCCCCAAAAGTACTTCAAGTATTCAGCCTGCCTATCATTGAAATGTTTAAGACATTTTGCAGCCTAGCTAGAAGCCCCCAGCAGATGTTCTGTTTCTCTCCTTGACAACCTTTCTCAAAGGATACTGCTGTGAAGCCAGAATGACTACCTGAAGGTCACACAGTTCACCACTACTGTACAGAAAAAGTAGCAAGTTGAAGGCCTGGATAGAGCAGTCCTGGGGAGTTGTGTTTATTTTAGAGGAAGCATCTAGAAAGTAGGAGCATAATCTCAGAAAAAAGGCATGGCTCTTTAAAACTGAGATTAGGAGGAATGTCTTCAGCCAGAAGATAGTTAATCGATGGAAATTGTTGCACGGAGAACCTGTAAATGTCTGTGTTAAATACACTCAAGTCACATGGTGTACTTAAGGCAGAGTTGGAAATGGTTTTGATTGGTAAGTAGGTTAAGGGTTATGAGGAGAAGACTTGAGAAAAAAATCAGGCATGATTGAATAGTGGAGCAGAATTGATTGGCTGAATGGCCTAATTCTGCTCCTAAGAAGGTGCCAAGGTAGCGTTGTGGTTTGTGCAACACTATTATGGCTCGGGGCAGTCTGGAATTCAGAGTTCAATTCCGGCACCATCTGTAAAGAGTTTGTACGTTCTTCCTGTGAGTGTGTGGGTTTCCTCCAGGTGCTCCAGTTTCCTCTCACTTTACAAAGACAGACCAGTTTGTTGGTTAATTAGTCATTGAAAATTGCTCTGTGATTAGGATGGTATTAAATAGATGAGTTGCTAGGCAGTGCGGCTTGTTGAGCCAAAAGGACCTGTTCTGTGCTGTTTCTCTAAATAAATAAGAATACTGTATGGTCTTGTGATCTTAAAGTAAGTAGTCTGATAACAGGACCACTATTAATGGATGTAGAAGCTTTATGATTTCTACTGCCTTCTGCTTCATTTGAGTGAGCTGTTGATGCTGAATGCTCCCACTCGAGTTCCATGTCCTTGCTTTTGATATCATGGAAGAAATCTAGTTTTACTGAGTGGTGACTGTGAAGGGTAGGACACCTACAATATGTTCAGCTTCTGGAAAAATTCATGTACTGAGAGACGGAGCAAGAAGCACGCAAGATTAGATGATATGTAATGGACTATAAAGCATTGAAGCGGAGTCCTTGAGACTGTGGTGTGGTATACTCTGCAACTTATAAAGGAATACTATGGAAAAATAGAACGAAACAGGAGATTAACCATGAACAGCAGAGCAGTTTTGAAGAACCAGAGAACCTACATCTTAGTCTTATGATTTTAAACACATCCCTTCCATTACCTTGATCTTTCTAAGAGAATTTCCAAAGTTAATCAACCAATCCTCAGTGGTTCTATGACATTTTTAAAAGTAAATTCTTGGTATGATATGCCAAGTGAGCATTTACTGCCTACCTGTGATAGGTCAAGGAATGTGGTCACAAACCTAGATTCTGTGTTAGCATAGCATCTGCAATGTAGTGAAGCATGATAATCCAGCATTTTACAGAGACTTTGAAGGAATGCTGATATGTCTAAGTGAAAGTGGTGAGTGCATTAGAGTGGACTCAAAGGTAAAAATAATTCCATGCACCTCCTGGCCACGATATTGTGGCTAATGAAGTCCTGCTTGACAAGCATTGAAGGGCTACTGCACAGAATTCCATTGTCTTACTTAAAATTCAGCAGCAGCTGATGCATATTTTATTATCACATTTGAATGGATCAGCTCAGCTGATGCTGGGGAATATTTGACAGTTGCAAAATATCCTGTTTCATTGTGTCTGGGATTCCTTGAAACACCTGCCATCACAGGCACAGCAGTTTTACCAGAATGGCACCGCTCATCAAAGCTCTCTGCATCAGGGATGAATTTTAATAAAATTAGTGCAGTTGCAATAATTTCCATTATAATTCAATAATTTTCCATTCCTATTCCAATTAATACTTACAGTATCTCAACCAGACCAATGTTACCAGCATACACTATTGTTTCGTTTCAACACTCTCCCCAATCACAAAATCCAACTCACGACTTTGTAGGCAATTCTGCAGGTTTATTAGGTACAAAAATGCTTTGTTAAAAGATTAGCAGCCAGTAATGCTTTCTTGTTGGGGAAACATAAACCACATTATTCAATGTTTATTTGTTACTAGATTTCCCCCCCAAGCTTATTTTAGAAGAGGTGATCACAATTTTCTGAAGGAGGAAGATATTTTAGCAAAAATACAGGACAACTAATCATTGTCGGTCATATGGGGGGTGGAGAGGATCTCAAGAGATATCTGCCCCTACAATCAGCTCCTGGAAGATATTATTTTAGATTGAAAAATACCGTCCCATCTTTTTTGATTCATATAGCTGAACTCTTAAATATCTTAATTCATGACGATAATTGTCAGTTTTGTAATTTGTTCACTGCTAAAGCAACATGCAGATGATTTTCTAAGCTAGAACCAGAAACAGAATTGGAGTCAAAGTCGGAATCACAGACAGATTGGTTGTTTTGTAGCAGCAGTACAATGCAAAACATGAAAATTACTATAGGTCACAAAAATGCATAAATAGTGGAAAAAGGAATACCAAGGCAGTGTTCAAGTGTTCATGGACTATTCAGATATCTGATGGTGGTGGAGGAAAAGAAGCTGTTCCTAAAATATTGAGTGTGGGTTTTCTGGCTCCTGTATCTCCTTTCCAATGACAGTAACAAGAAAAAGGCATGTCCAGGATGGTGAGGGTCCTCAATAACGGATACTACTTTCTTGAGGCATGGCCTCTTGAAGATATCCTCAATGATGGGGAGGGCTGTACCTGTGATGGAGCTTGCTGAATCTACAAGACTCTGCAGCCTTTTGCAACTCTGTGCATTGGAACGCCCAAAGCAGGCTGTGATGTAACCAGTTGGAAGTTCTCCACAGTCTGTCTGTAGAAATTTGCAAAGTCTTTGTGACATGCCAAATCTGCTCAACCTCCTTATGAAGTACAGTGGCTGACATGCTTTCTTGGTGATTGCATCAATGTGTTGAGCCCAAAATAGAACTTCTGAGATGCTGACAGTCAGGAATTTGAAGTTGCTTACCCTTTTCACTGATCCCTCAGTGAGGACTGGTGTTGTTCTCCCAACTTCTTCCTGAAGCTATAGTTGAGCTGGCATAGGCTGAAATAATTTTTTTTTAAGATAATGTAAGTGGGTGTTCCTTATTTCCCTGTGAAATAAGAGGATTGCTTTTACTGAGACTTTTCTCCTAGATTTGGACCATATTAAACTGCTGCCAACGGCTTAGAATTTCATAGTCCACCAGTCCAAGTTAGTGTAGGAATTGGACAATGTAGCCTTTATCTGCCTCTCCATCCCAATCTCTTTCTTTCTGTGCCATTGCTTGGTCTCCAACTAGTTTTCTCAAAATAAAACAAAATCCATAGATGCTTGAAATCTGAAATAAAATATAGAAACTGCTGTAAACACTCAGTAGGTCAGGTGGGATCTGTGGTATAAGGCTTTGAAGTGCCAGATTAACTGTTTCTCTTTCCACAGATGCTGCCTAACATGCTAAGTGCTTTCAGGCAACACAGACAAAATGCTGGAGGGACTCAGCAGGCCAGGCAGCAGCTACATTTCAGGGCCGAGAACCTTCATCAGGACGGGTGAAGGGTGAGGTCCCGATGAAGGGTCTCGGGCTGGGAGGTCAACTGTACTGCTTTTCCATAGATGCTGCCTGGTCTGCTGAGTTCCTCCAGTATTTTCTGTGGTTTGCTTGCATTTCCTGCATCTGTTGATGCAGTATCTCTTCTAAGTGCTTACAGCATTTTTTTTGTTGTTATTCCAATAAGTTGTTATTTCTCTCCCGCTAGATTTAGTGGAGCTGCGAGAATTGGAGGCCTGGTTTCCCAACGACTTCCCTCCATGTAAACACCGCTACTTGGGACATGCAAACATTTCATCCAATCTAAAATATAAGGATAGATCTTTAATCCTGTCATAAAGAAGAAAATGCAGGTCCTGGTGTGAATCTATCCCTGGAGATGTTTCAGCTATGATCGGATTGGTAAGAGTGGGGGGAAAAAAAAACAAGGGTGATTACACAGGACTAGCCAATAGAGAAGAATAATTAGAAACATAGAAAACCTACAGCACAATACAGGTCCTTCAGCCCACAAAGCTGTGCCGAACATGTCCTTACCTTAGAACTATCTAAGCTTACTCATAGCCCTCTATTTTTCTAAGCTCCACGTATCCATCCAGGATTCTCTTAAGAGACCCTATCGCTTCCGCCTCCACCACTGCCGCCGGCAGCCCATTCCATGCACTCATCACTCTCAGTGCTTTTTTAAAAAAAAACTTAGCCTGACATCTTTCCTGTACCTACTTCCAAGCACCTTAAAACTATCCCCTCTCGTACTAGCCATTTCAGCCCTGGGAAAAAGCCTCTGACTATCCACACGATCAATGCCTTTCATTATCTTGTACACCTCTGTCAGGTCACCTCTCATCCTCCGTCGCTCCAAGGAGAAAAGGTCGAGTTCACTCAACCTATTCTCAGAAGGCATGCTCCCCAATCCAGGCAACAACCTTGTAAATCTCCTTTGCACCCTTTCTATGCTTTCTACGTCCTTCCTGTCATGAGGTGACCAGAATTGAGCACAATACTCCAAGTGGGGTCTGACCAGGGTCCTATATAGCTGCAACACTACCTCTCGACTCTTAAACTCAATCCCATGGTTGATGAAGGCCAATGCACCGTATGCCTTCTTAACCAGAGTCAAACTGCGTAGCAGCTTTGAGTGTCCTATGGACTTGGACCCCAAGATCCCTCTGATCCTCCACACTGCCAAGAGTTTTGCCATTAATGCTATATTCTGCCATCATATTTGACCTACCAAAATGAAACACCTCACACTTATCTGGGTTGAACTCCATCTGCCACTTCTCAGCCCAGTTTTGCATCCTATCAATGTCCCACTATAACCTCTGACAGCCCTCCACACTATCCACAACACCCAAAACCTTTGAGTCATCAGCAAATTCACTAATCCATCCCTCCACTTCCTAATCCAGGGCATTTATAAAAATCACAAATAGTAGGGGTCTCAGAACAGATCCCTGAGGCACACCACTGGTCACTGGCCTCCAAGCAGAATATGAGCCATCTAGAACCATTCTTTGCCTTCTGTGGACAAGCCACTTCTGGATCCACAAAGCAATGTCCCCTTTGATCCCATGCCTCCTTACTTTCTCAATAAGCCTTTCATGGGGTACCTTATCAAATGCCTTGCTGAAATCCATATACACTACACCTACAGCTCTACCTTCATCAATGTGTTTAGTCACATCATCAAAAAAATTCAGTTAGGCTCATAAGGCATGACCTGCCTTTGACAAAGCCATGCTGACTATTTCTAATCATATTATGCCTCTCTAGATGTTCACCAATCCTGCCTCTCAGGATCTTCTCCATCAACTTACCAACCACTGAAGTAAGACTCGCTGGTCTATAATTTCCTGGGCTATCCCTAATCCCTTTCTTGAATAAGAGAACAACATCCGTAACACTCCAATCCTCTGGAACCTCTCCTGTCTTCATTGATGATGCAAAGATCATCACCAGAGGCTCAGCAATCTCCTCCCTCAGTTCCCACAGTAGCCTGGGGTACATCTCATCTCATCCCGGTGACTTATCCAACTTGATGCTTTCCAAAAGCTCCAGCACATCTTCTTCCTTAATATCTACATTCTCAAGCTTTTCAGTCCGCTGCAAGTCATCCCTACGATCACCAAGATCCTTTTCCGTAGTGAAAACTGAAACAAAGTATTCATTAAGTACCTCTGCCATCTCTCCAGTACCCCATATTTTTCCACTGTCACACTTGATTGGTCCTGTGCTCTCATGTCCTATCCTCTTGCTCTTCACATACTTGTAGAATGCCTTGGTGTTTTCCTTTCATTGTGTCTGCCAAAAACTTCTCATGGCCCCTTCTGGCTCTCCTAATTTTATTCTTAAAGTTCCTTCTTGCTAGCCTTATAATCTTCTAGATCTTTATCATTACCGAGTTTTTGGAACCTTTCGTAAGCTCTTCTTTTCATCTTGACTAGATTTACAACAGCCTTTGTACACTACGGTTCCTGTACCCTACCATCCTTTCCCTGTCTCATTGGAACGTATCTACGCAGAACCCCACGCAAATTATTCCCTGAGCATCTGCTACATCTTTTCCATATGTTTCCCTGAGAACTTATATTTCCAATTTATGCTTCCAAGGTCCTGCCTGATAGCCTCATATTTCCCCTTACTCTAATTAAATAGTTCCTAACTTATTTGTTTCTATCCCTCTCCAGTGCTATGGTAAAGGAGATAGAATTGTGATCACTATCTCCAAGTTGAAAGATCTTGAGACCTACGCGGTAGTAGCAGAGAGAAACTGAGGTAATTTGCAACAATCAAAGCCACAGAGAACGGCATCTGCAACTTTGGTCAGCACTCTTCCAGTCCTGTGACATCAGAGACAGAGTGGTTGAAAAGATCCAAATATGGAATGATTGGTGAAATGCTGGTATTCTGAGAAGGATGTTTCATAAATTAGAATAGGCAACCTCTTACAATTTTAGCTGGTATGAAAATCAGGAAGAGGTTAGGGGTAGAGTGATGGCCAGGGATGAGGTCAGCCAGAGTCCTAGTAACAGGTTGATGAAAAGGATGAGCCCAAAAAGGAGGTGAAGAGATAAACAAGGAAGTAATGTGGTATTATGGGTAGAACAGGCAATTGGAAGCAAATGAATGAAGGAGTGCGGCCTGTACATGGTGAGCATGAGTCAGAGATGCAGTAATGTTCCCTTTCCAGTGTGCAGCACCCAGAAAGTTCTAGGAAAAGTCTTGCTCATACCCCACCCATCTGACATATCTGCCTCCACTGCCCACTGCACCTTTTGATTATTTCACACACTTTTTGTTCTTTGAAACTGAATTCAAACTTCAATGTCACACCAGTACAGTTTGAAGTAACCTGGAAGATGTTTTATTTAAGCTGAACTACACTGCCTATGTATAATTCAAATGCTGTCCACATTAAATTCTGTAGAAAAAAATGACATCAAAGAACACTGGAGATAGCAGCTGCACACACAATGCACAACCACTTTTGATGCACTGCTATAATGCTGTGTGATTATAGTTGTTTTTTTGATTTTAAAATTGTTGGGTTCTTAACTGTGATTGACTGAGAAAAATAATTTAAATCAACAATGAGAATAGAAAAGCTTTTTCCATTTTCCTGAATTATTGTTGATGGAATAATAATCTATTTATGATACTATTACATTACACCTGGCCTGTTTCAAAAATACCAAAGTGGTGTTCTTCAGCATGGTATTAAAGGAAAAAAAAAGTAATTTTCCTTCCTAACAGAGGCTGTTGTAAAATTTCACAAAGCTCATCACCACCCAAGCGATCATGGTGACACCAGAGACTGATTTAGTAGAGAAGGAATTAAATTTCTTCACTTAAGTGTTTATTGTCTTTATTTTCTACATTATAACAGAGACTGCACTTTCGAAATTCTCATTGGATCTGAAATCCTTCTGCATATCCTGAGGCCACGAAAGGCAAAACAATCACCTATTTTTTATTCGTGGGAGGTAAAGAAGCATTTCTGAATCCATCATTTATATTAAATAGCATGGTCAGATAAAACAATGGCCTTCACTATGAATGAGGAATAGTAGGCTATTTCGCTCTTTCAACCTGCTCCAACATTTAGTGAGATTGTGATTTTAACTGTAAATCCACTTTCCCATCTACCCCATCCCCTTACTTATCAAGCATCCATCTGCCTCTGACTTAAACATATGCAAAGCCATCTTCTACCACCCTCTGAGAATGTGACTTCCAAAGACTCATGATCTTTTGAAAGAAAATAATATTCCTCGTCTCTATTTTAAGTGGCTCTTGATCTGAGATTCTTGCACAAAAGCAAAACTTCATTTCCACATCCCTGTCATGATCATCAGACCTTTATTTGACTCGAATAGACTTCATTTAAATCACTTATCATTCTTCTGAACTCCAGCAGACACAAACATTGCTCATCCATGGCAACCCACCCATTCTCTGAAAAATAAAACAAATGATACCACAGATGCTGGAATTTGAAAGAAAAACAGAAATGCTGGAAGAAGAAGCCAATCAAGTAGAATTTATAGAAAGAAAAACAGCCAACGTTTTAGGTTGGCAACGTTTCCCCAGAAATAGCAGAAGAACCTACACTGGTAACACTCCATTACTTTTTCTATGCTACACTGACAACTGCATTGGTGCTGCTTCCTGCACCCATGCTGAGCTTGTCAAATTCATTAGGTTTGCCTTCAATTTCAGCCCACCCTCAAATTTACTTGGTTGACCTGACACCTCTCTCTCATTTTTTAATCTCTGTCTCCATCTCTTGAGATAGACCATCTACTGATATCTTTTACAAACCTACTGACCCTCACAGTTATCTTGATTATATCTTTTCTTACCCTGTCATCTGTAAAATTGTTATTCCCTTTCCTCAATTTCTCCGTCTCCACCACATCTGTTCCCAGGATGACGCTTTCCATCTGGAACATCTGAGATGTCCTCCTTTTTCAAAGAATGAGGTTCCCCTTCCGCCCCCATCAATGCTACTCTCAACGGCATATCCTCTATTTCGCACACATCTGCTTTCATCCCATCTTCCCATTGTCATAACATGGATTAGGGATCCTCCTGCCCTTTCCTACCACCCCAGAAGTCTCTGCGTCCAGCATATCACTCTAGGTAACCTCTGCCACCTCCAACGGGATTCGATCATTGAGCTTACCTTTCTCTACCCCACCCCGCCAACTCTCTGCTTTCTGTAGAGATCGCTCTCAGTCGCCCCTCCCCAAACGGGGCGTCAATGTCCTTCCAGGTGAGGTGACACTTAATCTGCGAGTTTGTTGTAGTCATCTATTGTACCAGTGTTCCTGGTGTAGCCTCCTCTATATTAGTGAGACCCAATGTAGATAGGGGAACCTTTGCTCCATCTGCCGCAAAATGCATGATTCCCAGTATCAACCATTTGAATTTGACTTACCTTTTCCATTCTGGTATATCTAGTCCAGGGTCTCCACTTCTACTGCAGTGTGACCACCCTCAGGTTGGAGGAGTAACACCTCATGTTCCATCTGGGTAGCCTCTAACCTGATAGTACGAGCATCAATTTCTCTACCCCTCCCCTCTCTCTTTTTCCATTCCTCATTCTGGTTCCCCTCTCACCCTTTCTCACTTGCCCATCTCTTTCCTCAAAAACCCCTCCTCCTTCCCTTTCTACCATGGTCCACTGTTCTCTTCTAATAGATTCCTTCAAATTCAGCCCTTTACTTTTTTCACCTACTCTAGTTCTTCACTATTCCCCTCCCTCACTGACCTAATTTCCCCCTCACCTGGTCTCACCTGCCATTTGTGCCTCCTCCCACAAAGACTTCTTCGTGAATGATAAATGAACTCGGCCTGACATATCTCCTGGAGATATTCTTGGTTTATATCCCCTCTGAGTGACCAGGGTCACTAACCTGCACTGAGGAACAGATACTGTCATCAATATGGGTATGAAACAAATCAACTAATAGCTGCTAAAACACAACAACAGACAATCATCCTTATTAGATTGTACTCTCCATATCAATCATCACCTTTTTAATAATTGTTCTGGTACCGAACAGATTTCCAAAGTTAATAACAGGATGGGAGAGGAATAATTATTATAATTCCGCAAGGAGCAATGGCTCACAAAGCAAAGGAGAAAGCCTATATTCATATGTAAATATTATGTTACGTAGATTTTCTGTGTGCTTGTATGTGTGAATTGAATGCTGATGTAAATTTTTAAATGGAGCAGTGAAATATTCATTAAAGTGAAATATTGTTTTGGGCTTTTGTAGCTTATTTGCAGTTAGCTTGAACATGTTTAATTTTTGTTTTAATATTTTGAATTTATTTTATGTTAAATCAGTGTTAGCAAATGAAAAATGTTGCCATTTTTGCCAGCTTCAGATGAAGCTGGAGTTAATAAAGCTCATCCATTGATCCTTAAATCCTAACTTTGGATGCATGTGACTCCTTTTCTGTTTACACATGTGGTTTTTGAGAATGCATTCCAGAGTGAATTGAGAGCAATTTCTCAAAAAAATATCTTATTAATACTCTATTCAACATTCTTTAAATCTATCTTTATTTAATTTCACTTTCTGTGCCTATTCAGCATCCCCTTCAATGCCTTTATTCTATTCATCTCAACACACACCTGTTATAATGAGATACATATTGTCACCAACCTCTCCAAAAGCAGTTTGAAGTTAGTTTTCCATCTGATATCATGTGAATATCTTACATTCTAGACATTTAATGTCATTATGGAAACAATGGAAGAATTGGTTGTCATGGTGACAGGTGCTAAATGTGGGATGCAGTTGATTACCAAATTTCTGTTCCAATACTATCGTTTTCTTACTTCTTTCTTTAGCTCTTCACAGAATTCAGTAAAATGAGTCAATCAAGATTTATCCCTTTCCAATTTATTGTAGGATTTTTGATTTAGAGTCACAGAGTGATAGAAAACTACATCACAGAAACAGGACCTCAGTCTATTAATCTATGTTGAACCATTTAAACTGCCTAGTCTAATCTCCCAGCACCTGGACCAAAGCCCTTCATAACCCTCCCATCCATGTACCCATCCAACATTGAAATAAAAATCGCATCCACCAGTTGCTTGTTCCATACTTTCATCACTCTCTGAGTAAAGTTTCACCTCACGTTCCCCTTAAACATTTCACACTTTACCTTTAACCCATAACCTCTAGTTGTAATCTCACCCAACCTCAATGGAAAAAGCCTGGCTGCATTTACCCTATTTATACGCCTCATAATTCTGTATACCTCATTCAAATCACCCCAGAATCTCCTACATTCTAGGGAATAAGGTTCTAACTTATTCAATCTTTTCTTGTAATTCAGGCCCTCCAGTCCCAGCAACACCCCTGTAGATTTTCTCTGTACTCTTATTACATCTTTCCTTTAGGTCGGTGACCAAAGCTGCAAACAAGACTCAAAATTGGGCCTCACAAATGTCTTGTACAACTTCAACATAACATCCCATCTCCTGTACTCAATACTTTGATCTATGAATAACAATGTGCCAAAAATTTTCTTAACAAGCCTATCTACCTGTGAAACCACTTACAGTGAATTATGGACGTATGGTCCCTGATCCCTTTGCTCTACTGTACTCGTCAATGCCTTACCACTCACTGTGTAAGATCTACCCTGGATGGTCCGCCAAGATACAGCACCACACACTTGTCTGCATTAAATTCCATCTGCCTTTTTTCCAGCTGGTCCAGATCCCACTCTGATGGTCTTCCTTGCTGTCCACTACACCCCGAATCTTGGCATCATCTGCAAATTTGCTGATCCAGTTAATCAATTATCATCCAGCTTGTTGATATAGCTGACAAACAACAATGGACACGGCACCAGTCCCTGTGGCACACCACTGGTCACAGGCCTCCAGCCAGATAGGTAACCATCTACTACTACTCTCTGGCTTCTCCCGCAAAGCCAATACGTAATCTAATTTACTACTTTATCTTGAACTTTTTTGATTAACCTTCCATGCGGGACCTTGTTAAATTCCTTGCTGAAGTCCATGTAGACAACATCCACTGCCTTGCCTTCATCAACTTTCTTGGTAACTTCCTCAAAAAACTGTAAGATTGGTTAGACGTGACCTACCACATACAAAGTCATGTTGACTATCCCTAATCAGTCCCTGTCTATTCAAATACTCATATATCCGTCCCTTAGAATACCTTCCAATAACTTTTCCACTATTGATGTCAGGCTCACTGGCCTATAATTTTCTGGTTTACTCTGAGAACCTTTCTTAAACAGTGGAACAACATTAGCTATCCTCCAATCCTTCAAGATCTCACCTGTGCTAAGGTTGATTTAAATATCTTTACCAGGGACGCTGCAATTTCTGCGCGTGCCCCCCATAGGATCTGAGAGAACACCTTGTCAGATCCTGGGATTTGTCCATACTAATTTGCCTCAAGGCACCAAACAATTCCTCCTTTGTAATCTGTATAGTGTCCATGACATCACCGCTGATTTGCCTCAGTTCTATAGACTCTGTGTTAATCTTCCAAGTAAATGCAGATGCAAAAAATCTATTTAAGATCTTTCCACCTCCCTTGACTCCATGTGTAATTACCATTCTGATATTCCGGTTTTATCCCTTGCAATCCCTTTGCTCTTAACATAGCTGTAAAAGCCTTTAGTATTCTCCTTCACCTTGTCTACCAGAGCAACCTCATGCCCTCTTTTAACTCTACTGATTTATTTCTTAAGTGTTCTCTTGCATTTCTTGTATTCCTTAAATAGTTCATTGTTCCTACCTGTCTATGCCTGCCATGCACCTCCTTTTGTTTTCTTAGTCAGGGCTTCAATACCTCTCAAAAACCAAAGATCCCTAAACCTGTTACCCTTACCTCTTATTTTTACTGGCACATACAAGCTTTGTACTCTCAAAAATTCATTTTTGAAGGCCTCTCACCAAGTAAACCTTTGCCAGAAAACAGCTCGTTCCCATCTATACTTGCCAGATCCTTTCTGATACCATCAAAATTGGCCTTTTTTTCAATTTAGAAACGTAATCTGAATACTAGACCGATCCGTTTTCATAATTACATTGAAACCAATGGCAATATGGTCATCAGATGCAAAATGTTCCTCTACACAAACCTCTGTCACCTGCTCTGTCTCGTTCCCTAATAGGAGATCAAGTATTACACACACTGTCATTTGGACTTCGATTTAATAAATAAGGAAACTACCCTAAACACATTTGACAAACTGTATCCTGTCTACAAATAAACTCTTCTTGGGCTTCCAGCCGGGTACAGATAACGATTTTAACTGACATTTCGATGACAAACTCTGCCACCTTCATCATGGATGATGCCTGGGAATGTGCAGTCTGGTGGTATATATACCCCTGTCAACCGTCCTTCCTGATCAGTTAGTCCTCATCCAATCAGGTTTCCGCTGTCCCACCTTGTTTACAATCAAATTCCAGTTCTTAATTAGAGTGAGACTTTTGTTTTTGTTAAAATTCTTTTCCTTTAGTTTTATTTCAATTGCTTTCTTCACCAGGCAGCCCCAAAAGTCAATACAGTAGTGCGGTACAGTAGTTTTGTGTTGTTGAAGTTAATCCAATGGCTTTTGCGAATGCAATGTTCTGCTACTGCCGATTTCTCAAGGTAACCCAAAATGATACACCTCCTGTGCTCCATAATGTGGGTTTCCAACGTGCATTCCATCTGGCTGATACATGCTGCACTGCATTCACAGAGAGTCCTGTAAACACGAGCCCTGCTGTGGCCCAGGTCATCTTTGACTTGCGTAAGCTGTGATTTGAGCTTCCTTATGGGTTTGTGAATGGTATTAATCCGGTATCTCTTCAGGATCCTGGTGATCCTTCCAGAAACTGTGGAAATATAGGGAAGACAGGTGGTAGTGACTGTTTTCTTCTCATTGTTGGTTTTCCTAGTTTTACCATTGGCCCTTTTAAGGACTGATTGAATTGCTTCACCTTGTAGCCATTCTGTAGGAACGTTGTGTGTAATCACCTTATTTCTTCATGGAAACTATTTCATGCTCAGAGATAGTTTTCGCACGGTTGATCAAAGTAGAAAGAACCACTCTAATTCCGGAGATAATAGCCACCATCACACCTCCCAACGTAAAGCAGTTCTTTCTACTTTGATTAGCCATGCAAAAACTATTTTTGGGGGAATATATATCACCAGACTAGGCATGACTAGGCATCATCTCTGATGAAACTGACAAAAAAACATCAGTTAAAATCGATACCTGTAGCTGGCTGGAAGCCTGGGAAGAGCTTAATCGTCACATACACGGGGAAAACACTAGATCCTTTTTTACTATCCCTTCCAGTCCTTTTGTAGTACGGGAGTCCCAGTCAATATGTGGAAAGTTAAGATGATCTACTGTCACAACCTTATGTTGACTGTAATAGTCTGTGATCACACTACATATTGTTCCTCTAAATTCTATGGACTGTTGCATGGTCTATATTATAGTCCTACTAAAACGGTGATACCTTTCTTATTCCTTATCCCCCATACAAAGCACTAGATGAGTTCTCCAGTCTGTCCTGACTGAACATTGCCATAATGTTTTCCCTGCCGTCCTTTAATACCTCCCACTCTATCACGTCTAAAACAATGGAACCCCAAACTATTGAGCTGCCATTTCTGTCCCTCCTGCAACTGTAACACACTAATGGCTACAGTATCATAATTCCAGGTGTTGATCCATGCCCTGAGCTCATCTGTCTTTTCGACAATACTTCTTTCTTTGAAATATATGCAACTCAGAATATTAGTCCCACCATGCTGAACCTTTTGACTGCTTACTTTCTCTGAGGCCTTAACATCTGTCTGCACAACCACTCTACTATCTGTTCTGGCACTCTCATTCCCACCCCCCTGCAACTCTAGTTTAAATCTCCCCTCATGCATCACTACAAACCTTCCTGCTAAGCTATAAGCCCCCTTCAGTTTAGGTGTCCCCATCTCTTCTGTACTGGTCCATCTTCCCTCCCTCTTCCACCAACTTCTTAGCCACATGTTTCTAAATACTCTTTCTATTTTCACTCAGATTGTTGATTAAAAATACATTTACCCTTAGGCACCCATGAGATTTTGCAGATGGAGGGAAATAAACAGTTTATGTTTCAGGCCAAGACCCCTCCTGTTTATTTCCCTCCATAGCTGCTGCCTCACCCACTGAGATCTTCCAACACTTCGATCAAACCATTCAGTTTGAATTTACAAGCCATCAATCTGCCAACTTAGCACTACAGTGTTCATATCAAAGTTCTAAAGATGAGATTCTGAAACTGCTGGAAGTCAAGAGTAATGCACAAGAAATGCTGGAGGAACTCAGCACGTCAGGCAACATCAATGGAAAGGAATAAAGCGTTGACGTTTCAGCCTGAGACCCTTCATCAGAACTGGAAAGGAAGGGAGTAGAAGCCAAAATAAGAGAGTGTGGATGGAGGGGAGGAGAAGAAGTACAAGCTAGAAGGTGATTATTGAGGCTAGGTGAGGGGAAGGTAGGTAAATGGAGGAGGGGGATGGTAAGAAGCTGTGAGGTGCTTGATGGAAAAGATAAAGGGCTGAAGAAGAAGAAATCTGATAGGAGAGAAGAGTGGACCATGGGAGAAAGGGAATAAAGAGAGTAACCCAGAGGAGATGATAGGCAGATGAGGAGAAGAGAAGGGGTAAGAGAGGGGCCAGAATGGGGAATGGAAAAAGAAATGAGGGTGAGAGGGAAGAAATAGATGTTCATGCTGTCAGGTTGGAGGCTATCCACATGGAATATGAAGTGTTTTCATCCAACCTGACAGTGGCCTCATCATGGTGGTAGAGGAAGCCATAGACATTTTGGAATGGGAATGAGCAATGGAATTAAAATGGCTGGCTACCGGGAAATACTGCATTTTGAGGATGGAGTGAAGGTGCTCAACAAGGCAGACCCCCATTCTATGTCAGGTCTCACCAATGTAGACAAGGCTGCGCTGGGAACACCAGATACTGTAGTGACCCTAACAGGCTCGCAGGTTGAAGTGTTGCGGACGTAGTATTTCAGCTTGCAGGGATAAATGCCAGGAGAGGGATCAGTAGGGGAGGGATGAAAGGTCAAGGGAATCACAGAAGGAGCAATCCATGCAGAAAGTGGAGGGGAGAAGTAAAGTTGTGTTGAGGGCTTAGGAGCCATTAAAGATGGCAGAAGTTGTGGAGAATGATGTGTTGGATACACATTGACAGCTTAGCAGCAAAAACCAATCGAAAATCAAAATAAAATAATTGCTGCTAGCCTGTGATCACCACGGTTTTGTTATTCTTACATGATGCAGTCTCCGTTCCAATGAAATGATTGTTCCAAAGAGTTGAATTCAGTATTTTGATCCTTTATTAGCAATCAACAAACATACAATCTTGAAGCGATATGTGATCAGCAAAGATATGACCTCTGCCAGTCCCAAGCCATGAAATGCCGCGAAATGAACAAGAACACGTAACTTATTCCCTTTGCTTTTGCTATGCCCTCACTCATGTGACCAGTGACCATAATAAACATAATAAATGTGTAACACAGAGTACAAAGCAGATAGAGAACAGATGCATGGCTCCTACAGGGTGGCAGGTGAAGGCAAGAGGAACTCTGACCCTGTTAAAGCATATCAAGTTCTCTCAATTAAGCATCTTAACTGCTAGCATAAAAGGAAACATTCAGCCGGGTAGGCTGCATGATTAGGGAGAGAAGCAAAGTTATTATTGTTGTTTAGAAAACTTAATTTTTACAGTCACAGACATTCACTTCTTTCCGTCCCCTTCTCTCTTTGCAATTTCAGACGCACCTTTAATTTTTCAGTACATAAGCAGTCCTTGACCTGAACTATCAACACTGATTTACTCCCCACTAATGCTGCCTAACCTGATAAGTGTTCCCTGCAATCCCTGGTTTTGTTCTGTTTTCTTTGCTGCCTTTCTATTGTTTGGTGCATGATGACCTATGATTCCCTTGATCGTGTTTTCAGAAAATTGAATTTAGCTTTCAGGCTATGGATAATATAAATCTTATTCCTAATAAGATTTTTGTCAACAAGAAGAAATAAGTTTACAATACTCTATCATTCAAAACTTTATCACTGCTGTTAAAGTTCTACATGTAAAGTTTTAACAGAAACTTCAACTGTCAATATTGTCACCATCTCTTTCTCTGCTAAACCCATTTTCTCTGTAATCATCACTTCAGGTAAGTTCCATTTTTCCATTCTAGGTCTCTTATTTTAACTGTCAAAAATAGTATGAACGTAGGGAGATCCAGACATATTCTCATTCTATCTAAGCGATATTAATAATGATTCTTGTCCTTTGAGAATTTTATCAGCAGAAATACAAGTCCTGTCATGACAAACCAATACACCTGATTACACTTGATCAGTATTTCAGAACCATTGGTTAATTCACATTGTGAAGGTTAAGAGATGTGTTAGGATGTAAAGTGTACTACTTACAAAAAAAAAGACCTTTAATGTGTCAAATAATAGAGAGCACTGAATATATAGCGCCTTTAAGATAAGATGTTACACAGAACAGCAAACAGATTGAAATTCTTGACTTGTTCTATTCCCACACAGAAAATTCCTCATTGTGGTGGATATCATTGACATTATCAGCAGATAGTATTTACGTATTATATACTGAAACTTAGAAAAAGTTTTGCTTCAAACACTACTATAATAAACACATATGCAGCCAGACAGAATGATTCATAGATTTTAAAGATCTGCTCCTGACAGAGTCAAATATAATTCACAATAATGTTAATATTTTTTCCACAAAAAAATCATTCCTTCATTGAATAAAAAACATGGCACACTGTTTTACTTATTTTCTTACGTTATTTCATTGTCATGGTGTAACATATGGAATTTATAGAGTAATGATTGAATATCTCTCAGGTAGGACGACAACTTAACTCTTTCTGAGCATGTGGGGTCTGTAGATCTGTTAGTGAGAATGTGTGTTCGTGGTTTGAGAGTTGGATTATTTCAGAATTTGGGCTTATATGTAAACTTTAATATACTGTGAAAACCCAAGAAATGTGTGTCATGGACATTGTGAGATTAAGGAATGAGATAACAATCAGTGACCATTAAAATGTCTACTTGATTTATGGAACTGTGTTAATGGGCAAGAACGAAGGATTTGTCTGTCTCTTGATGACTGTGCTTGTGAAACTTGTATAAATGCAATAAGTTTCCTAAATTTATTGGAATTTCACCCAGACCGGAATTGTGATTGATGCCTGCGATCAAGGGGTGGTTTCATGAGTCGGATTTGGAGTTTTCCTGATAACCACCAAGTGGAGACTAGGAATCATGAGCCCAGAAGTCTCTGTGACTTGCTATGTAGTATTTTATGTGGTTTATTTGTGCTTTCTGTTCAACAGTAAACATGGTGAAGCAGCTTTTAATTCTATACTCCACATACCTGGAGTAACCTTTGAGAGGATCTGAAGTCTGACCCAACTTTAAGCTCTTTTAAATCGAGGCTTAAAACATTTCTTTTTGCTGTCACTTTTAATTAGAATTTCCTGAACTGTAATTTTTATTCCTTTTTAATCTATTTATCATATCTATTGTTCGTGTGATTTTATTCTTTTAAACTGTCTGAAATTTGATGTTTGATTTTTATATCTTGTTCTGTATAAAGCACTTTGAACTGCCTTGTGTTTGAAAAAATAAACTTGCCTTACCTCTCTATTTGATGACAATAAACTAGGCTTAAGTTGTTACTTTGTAGTGCTTGTACACTCACTACCACATCTCCTGCACACTTGAATGATTGAGTCTGATCAACCCACCCTGCTATACATGCACAGTATGTGATAATTGAATCCCTTCAGAAATTTGCTGTAGAAAGTTACATGTTACGCACAAGGATACAGAAGTGCCAGACATTTATGCTAGTTAGAAAGAGACTTAGTTTCAATGTCTAAGAACGAGATAATTTCGATTCTGATTCTAACCTCAAATCTGACGGACATTAACACATTGAACAGCTTTGTCCTCAGAACTGTTTCTGCTCCATTGTAAATGAAATACAGCAGAAACCCATTTCGTTTGTGTAAATAACTTTTCCACACAACTGGGAGTTGGAATGGGATCAACTTTAAACAACTTCCAATGTTATTATTCCAAAGCTACAAAAGATAGGTCAGTGAGATAAAGAAAAAAAAAACATACAAGAGCATCTTTAATCTTTTGACTTTCAAGCTCCAAACACAGGTCACGTTCTTCTTATCACTTACAACATCAAGGTTAAAATTAAAGCACCAAGCCTTTCCATTTGATCCATTTAAAACATCCATAAAGGAGTTCCATCAGAGCTTTGGAGAATTTCAGAGCTAATTTTTCCTTGAGGTTTTTATCTGTATGATTTTTGAATTGAATTGAATTGAATTTACTTTCTTACTTAATCTTTCATATACATGAGTAAAAATCTTTACATTACGTCTCTATTCAAATGTGCAATGTGCAGTTATAGTAATCGATAATAAACATTATGTACAACAGGATAGTCAATAGAACATAGATATACAGTTGCATCAGCATGAATTAAGTATGGAAGAAGCTGTCGCAGAGCCTGTTGGTCCTGGCTTTTATGCTGCGGTACCTTTTCTCGAATAGTAGCAGCTGGAACGGTTTGTGATTGGGGTGACATGGGTCTCCAGTGATCCTTTGGGCCCTTTTTACACACCTATCTTTGCAAATGTCCTGAATAGTGGAAAATTAATATCTATAGATGCGCTGGGCTGTCGGCACCACTCTGCAAAGTCCTGCGATTGAGGGAAGTACAGTTCCCATACCAGGCAGTGATGCAGCCAGTCAGGATGCTCTCCATTATGCCCCTATAGAAAGTTCTTAGAATTTCAGGGGCATATCAAACTTCTTCAACCGTCTGAGGTGAAAGAGGCATTGTTGTATCTTTTTCACCACAGAGCCAGTATATACAGACCACATGAGATCCTTGGTGATGTTTATGTCAAGGAACTTAAAGCTGTTCACCCTCTCAACCCCAGATCCATTGATGTCAATAGGGGTTAGCCTGTCTTCAACCCTCCTGTAGTCCACAACCAGCTCCTTTGTTTTTGCGATGTTGAGGGAGAGGTTGTTTTCTTGAAACTACTGTGTTAGGGTGATGATTTCCTCTCCATAGGCTGCCACATTATTATTTGAGATTAGAAAAATCAGTGTAGTGTCGTCAGTAAATTTAATTAGTAGATTGGAGCTGTGGGTGGTGATATGGTCATGGGTATACAGAGAGTAAAAGAGGTGGCTTAGTACACAGCCCTGAGGGGCAGCTATGTTGAGGGTCAGAGGGGCAGAGGTGAGGCAGCCCACTCTTACCACTTGCCGGCGATCTGACAGGAAGTCCTGGATCCAGCTACACAAGGCAGGATGAAGGCTGAAGTCTCTGAGCTTCTTGTTGAGCCTTGAGGGAATTGTGGTGTTGAATGCTGAACTGTAGTCCAAGAACAGCATTCTCACATAAGCTTCCTTCTCAAGATGTGTAAAGACAGTGTGTAGAGCTGTGGCTATTACTTTGTCTGTCAATCGGTTGTGTTGGTAGGCGAATTGTAAGAGGTCCAATGTGGGTGGCAGCATGCTGTAGATGTAATCCTTGACCAGCCTCTCAAAGCATTTGCTTACTATTGAGGTAAGTGTGACAGGACACCAGTCATTCAGACATGTTACCTTGTTCTTTTTAGGTACAGGGACAATGGTGGATGTTCTGAAGCAGGAGGGCATTCTACATTGGGAAAGGGAGAAATTTGAAATGTCTGTAAACACACCTGCCAGTTGTGCCGCACACATCCTGAGTACTTGCCCTTGGACGCCGTCCGGTCCCGCAGCCTTGCGACAGTCCACCTGTTGGAAACACTTGCGTATTTCAGCCTCAGAGATGACCAAGCTGCTGGTCACATCATCTGTAGGTCTCCTCAGGGGCTCAATTGTATCGAGTGTAAAAAAGATTTAGCTCGTCTTAGCCTTCTAGACATTTTCCAATTATCAATTTATCTTATTTGAAGGTTTTGATTCTTTCCTTCTAGCTATTAAAGTAAGAAATGCAATCATCCTTCGTGATGAAGAGGTTAAATTATTTGAGTCTATCATTGGTAATCCAAAGATAGCAGTAATTGGATGAGGTTGTAAGTCTAGATTTAGGACCGTTGAAATAATATCAAAAATATCTTTCCAATATTTCTCCAACAAGGGACATGACCAAAACATGTGAGTTAAAGAAGCAATCTCAGACTGGCATCTGTCACATATTGGATTAATATAAGAGTAATAACGAGATAGTTTATCTTTGGACATATGAGCCCTGTGAACTACTTTAAACTGTATCAACCTATGCTTAGCACATACAGAGGATGAATTCACCAACTGAAGAATTTTTTCCCATTTTTCAGTCGGTATATTAATCTCAAGTTCTCTTTCCCAGTCAGCTTTAATTTTATTAGAGGCATCAGGACATAAATTCATAATTATATTATATACAATTGCTATTACACCTTTCTGAGAAAGATTTAAGTCTAAGATTTTTTCCAACGTGTCCATTGGATATGGGTGTGGAAAATTAGGAGAGACAGTAATTAAAAAGTTTCTAATCTGTAAATATCTAAAAAAGTGAGATCTGGGTAAGTTATATTTATTAGAGAGTTGATCAAAAGACATAAAACAGCTATCCAAGAATAAATCACGAAAAGATATTATACCTTTGGTTTTCCAATCAAAGTAAGCTTGATCCATCATGGAAGGTTGAAAAAGAAAATTTGATATAATGGGACTTGCTAGAATGAATTGATTAAACCCAAAAAATCTTCGGAATTGAAACCATGTACCATATGAAAGAGATCAACCCTCCTACAGTATTTCATTGGTTTTCACAAACTATGGTGTGTCTGAATTTGGAGAAAATTAGAAGTGCAGTTTATGACCCTTCTATTAAGTTTGAAAAAATTTGGAGGCCATTTATTCAGCATTTTCATTTGATGTAATCTGATCATTTCCAAACTGGTTTTATTTCTCTGTACTGTTGTTGGAGGGGAATGGAGGCGTCGACGCTGAGGTTTTCTTCTTTTCCATTTTTAAGTTGTTAGTTTTGCCCAAGTCTTTTAGTTTAGTTTAGTTGTTTTTTTTTCTTTTGGGATGGGTTTTTTTTTCTTTTTTTTGTCTTTTTCTTTTTTTTTTGCTCTATATTATCCGTGATCAGTTCTACATGTATGGGAGTTTTGGTAATGTCCACTATTTGGTTTTGCAAATACTCTTTTTTTTAAATGTAACAATACATCTCATATTATCTGTATTATTGCTATGTTTTGTTTCTATATTTTGAAATTAATAAAAAGATTGAAAAAGAAAGATTCTTTCCTGATATCTCTATAATTTCTAAATGCAATATCATTGCTTGAAGCTAACTTCATTTTTGTACTTCCTCTGAAAACATAATGAAAAACTACCAAAACTTTCTAGATAAAGTGCCTCAAAAAAGTATTCAGCCCCCACAACAATTTTCACATTTCACTGTCTGATTTTCTATATTTAAAATATATTGAAGTAGCATTTTTAAGAATCATGTCAAACGAAAAGAAAAATTCAACAATTAACTAAAAATTAAAAAAACAAAATTGTGAGGCTGAAAAGGTATTCATTCCCTTCGTAACTACTACACCACATTGACTTTTCTCAGTAGCAAGATATTAACTTACCAACTGGCCCAGTTTGGTGTTAATCTATTACTGCACATCAGCCAGGTGATACCATTCTTACTGTAAAGTATGGTATAGGTAGCATCATTTTATGGGGATGCTTTTCAGCTGCGTGGCCTGGAAATTTGGTCAGGGTTGATGGGAGGATGAATGCAGCTAAATACAGAGAGTTCCTGGATAAAAACTTGCTTGCCTCTGCCAGAAAGCTTAAACTGGGGAAGAAGTTCATCTTTCAGCAGAGCAACAACCCAAAGCATTTTGCCAGGGTAACCATGAAGAAATGAAGAAAATTGATGTCCTTAATGGCCCAGTCAGAGTCCTGACCATAACCGGAATGAGCATCTCTATCAAGACCTCAAGATTGCTGTCCACCATTGCTCCCCAACTGACCTGGCACAGCTTGAGCATTTTGCAAGGAGGAATGGGCAAATCTTGGTCAATCACATTGTGCAAAGAGAATAAAGAATTATCCGAAAAGCCTACTGGCATAATAGCTGAAAGAGGTGGTTCAGCTAATTAAGCAAAGGGGGATGAACAGCTGACTTTTCCAGTTTTTGAATTTTTAGCTTTTCACGCTTTAGCTTTTTTTGAGCTCTACTGTGACAAAAGGAGCATGTGATTCGCAAATAAAAAATCTCAGTTAAATTGATCAAACTACCTGGTTGTAATACTCATTTATGTGAACAAAGGGCTGAATACATTTTTGAGGGACTGTGTATTATAAAATGACTTTTTTGATTAGCAAGTGAAAGGTTTGCATTATTTTCTCAATATATAATTACTGTCCAAACCATAATTTCAATGCCTAAGCACTGGATATCAAAAGATAGGTTTAAGCTAAGATGAATTGCCATACTTAAGTAAATGTATAACATTAGAAAATTGTCAATGCAAAATTATCTTGGGATGTACTAGCATTGCTGCTAATTGCACATAAATACTAATCTAATGTCAATAATGTCATTTCTATATTTAACCTGTTCTGCCAAGGTCTGTAGTCAGAATCTAGATGTGACAACTGCCTCAGGATTTGGTAAATTATGACAAAGTGACTAGCTGTCAATATGTCACAGTGCAGCCTCTTAGAGGTTTATTATACACAAAGTGATGCATACCTATTTAGTGTCTTGTTGATAATCTCACTTTGTCATTGGCCGATAGAACTCTACATTTGCTTATACAAATGGAAACTGGTAATTACACTTCAGTACCTTTCTGAGTTAATGCAAAGGCTGAATCCAAAGTAAGATGTTAGTCACTCAAAATAATATGGAAGTTGGAATATATTTAACCATACTATTATAATTACAAGCTTCTAACCAATAAAACAGATGGATACAAGCAGAGAATGCAGTTGTTTGAGTTAATTCATTGTGTTTTCGATGGTAGGTTTTGATTTGAACCTGAACTTTTGTTCTACCTTGCTCATCGTCATATGTGATTTTTTTCTGTTCATTATTTTTTTTAATTATACATTTGAATTACATTTTCATCTTTTTTGGCTCAGTGCTAATGGGACAGCAGCATTCAAACAATAGAGACTGTTGCAGAGGAGCTGAGGTTACATTGTGAACTGAAGATAGAACTGCAGACTTTCTGCAGTTATATTTGCTCAGATCTACTGCCAGACTTTTGAACTGCAAATCCCTTATGGCAGAATTATCATCCATTTATGTTTTTCACCTAGCAATTAAGGACTGACAATAATGGGCATCACCACTATCATTAAAAGGAAATTAAAGCTATGCCAATTAAGGAAAATTGTGATGATGTCAATGCATTTTTTCTTTCCACTATTTTCAATAACATTCTGACTTTAGTAAATGTAAAAACCTTCTCATTGGATTAGATGTCAGAAAAGCCTCTCCTGTGAGTTTGCAAATTATGTGAAAGCTTCATTATTTCAAATGGGTTTTTCAGCTTACAAGTAATTAATTCAAATATCATTTGGCAACATGAATAGTCATTCACAATTTTCAAATTGCTCTTCATTCTTATTTTCAACATAAATATGTTCACCTTTGTTAAGTAGATCCATCCCAATTAATCACATCTAACAAGAAGTACTATTTAAAATAATTTTTATTTGTGATCCACTGAGAATGGTCAGGAGCACTTGCAAGCAATGTTTGTGCCTCACAACTCCAGGAATCTGGAATTGATCCCAACCCTACCTTGGATCATCTCCTTGCAAACATGTGGGTTTTCCCCTGGTATATCGATTTCTTCTCACATGTCACAGATGTGCTACTGAACTAATTGGCCACTGAAAATTACCATAAGTGATAGGTACCAGGGGAATTGGGAAAGGAGAAGCTGGTGGTTGATTGACATCTGAGCAAATTCAAAAGAAAATAATTGATGCAATGGAATCGATGTGATGCATCCAAGAGATGACATGGACTTCATGGATTGACTGATGTCCACCTATGTTATAAGAAAGTATGAAATATGTTCTCTGGTGTTTTGGGGTGGAAATGCTGTAAGATTGATATTTTGCTTGCCCAAAAATAATGAAAGATAATTTTGGAAAACATTATAACTGTTTCTTTGTTTAATGAAATTTTAAAAGAATTTTAATTACCCTACAAAAAGAATGGACAAGTGACTCAATGGAATGAGTATGAGATTAAACAGAAGCAACTTAAAAATGGATCAAAAAATCAAAGTGGTACCAAAGAAAAAGACATAATGACAACATGTAATTTGAAATGGTAACTTACTTACATGAATACTATGAAAACAAAATATTGAGGAAAAGATATTAAAGAAGAAAATAAGATTAAAGTTGGGTACAATATAGAACATACAAAAAGTGAAAAAAATTCATTAAATCACTTTCGATATAATTAAATCTACTAGAATATGATTCTGGATGTTGGAGAGAAATGAGATTCGTGTGGCAGTTGGGATACTAAAAAGAAATACATAAGGTTTGACTCAATTTGTAAAATAAAGGTAAGAAGTGAAAGTGGAAATAGAGACAATGTTGACTCCATCAATCTTGGTTGATTTGATCGTGGTGTCAACCTTACTGCCCAGACATTGCAATCTCTAACTCCTCTATAGATCAAGAGTATTTCAGCACTAATCTTATTTAATCACTATTTGAATCAAAACAATAAACATTAAAAAAATTCAAGCTAACACTCTGTCTTGCTATGGAGTACTATATTAGTATGGGCAGTGGCAGACAGGTTTTGTGAGAACGGAAATGTTATTTCAATGAATTTTAAATTATGACACGAAAGAGTATTCCAAAGGCCAATGGCTCATTGACAGGAGTTCCATTTCAATGGGCAACCTCTTTTTCAAGTTCAGTTAAACAATTTACCTCCCAATGTTTCTGAACAGGAGGCTAGGTAATCCTTGATATCATAGGACTTTGAGTTTTATCAGTACTAACCAATAATCTTCAAATCCTGGGCCTGTGTAACTCCCTCTGCAACTAGATCCTTGACTTCTGCATCGGGGACCACAGTTAATCCAGGTCAGAAAATACATCTCCTTTTTGCTGACAATCAACACAAGCACACCTCAAGGATGCGTGCTTAGCCCACTGCTCTGGTCTCTCTACACTCATGACTGTGTGGTTAGGCACAGCTCAAATGCCATCTATAAATTCACCAATGACACAAATGTTGTTGACAGAATCTCAGATGGTGACGAGGAGGTATTCAGGAGTGAGTTAGATCACTGGTTGAGTGGTGTCACAACAACAACTTGAACTCAATGTCATTAAAACCAAGGAATTGGTAGTGGGCTTCAGGAAGGGGAACACATACATGTCAGAATCAGAATCAGGTTTATTATCACTGGCATATGACATGAAATTTGTTAACTGAGCAGCAGCGGTTCAATACAATACATAATCTAGCAGAGAGAATAAAATAATAGATAAAATAAAACATAATAATAATAAACAAACAAGTAAATCAATTACATATATTGAATAGATTTTTAAAAACATGCAAAAACAGAAATACTGTATAATAAATAGAAGTGAGGTAGTGTCCAAAGATTCAATGTCCAGTTAGGAATCGGATGGCAGAGGGGAAGAAGCTCTTCCTGAATCGTTGAATATGTACCTTCAGGCTTCTGTACCTCCTTCCTGATGGTAACAGTGAGAAAAGGGCATGCCCTGGTTGCTGGAGGTCCTTAATAATGGACACTGCCTTTCTGAGACACGGCTCCCTAAAGATGGATGTCCTGGGTACTTTGTAGGCTAGTACCCAAGATGGAGCTGACTAAATTTACAACCGCCTGCAGCTTTGTTTGGTCCTGTGCAGTAGCCCCTCCATACCAGACAGTGATGCAGCCTGTCAGAATGCTGCACGGAACACCTATAGAAGTTTTTGAGTGTATTTGTTGACATGCCAAATCTCTTCAAACTCCTAATAGAGTATAGCTGCTGTCTTGACTTCTTTATAACTACATCAATATGTTGGGACCAGGTAAGATCCTTAGAGATCTTGACACCCAGGAACTTGAAGCTGATAACTGTCTATGAGGATTGGTATGTGTTCCTTCATCTTACCCTTCCTGAAGTCCACAATCAGCTCTTTCATCTTACTGACGTTGAGTGCCAGGTTGTTGCTGTGGAACCACTCCACTAGTTGGCATATCTCACTCCTGTACACCCTCTCATCACCACCTGAGATTCTACCAACAATGGTTGTATCATCAGCAAATTTGTAGATGGTACTTGAGCTATGCCTAGCCACACAGTCATGTGTATATACAGAGTAGAGCAGTGGGCTAAGCACACACCCCTGAGGTGCACCAGTGTTGATCGCCAGCGAGGAGGATATGTTATCACCAATCTGCACAGATTGTAGTCTTCCGGTTTTGAAGTCAAGGATCCAATTGCACAGGGAGGTACAGAGGCCCAGGTTCTGCAACTTCTCAATCAGGATTGTGGGAATGATGGTATTAAATGCTGAGCTATAGTCGATGAACAGCATCCTGACGTAGGTGTTTGTGTTGTCCAGGTGGTCTAAAGCTGTGTGGAGAACCATTGAGACTGTATCTGCCGTTGACCTATTGTGGCGATAGGCAAATTGCAATGGGTTCAGGTCCTTGCTGAGGCAGGAGCTCAGTCTAGTCATGACCAACCTCAAAGCATTTTATCACTGCTGATGTGAGTGCTACTGGGCGATAGTCATTAACGCAGCCCACATTATTCTTCTTAGGCATTGGTATAATTGTTGCCTTTTTGAAGCAAGTGAGAATTTCTGCCCATAGCAATGAGAGGTTGAAAATATCCTTGAATACTCCCGCTAGTTGGCTGGCACAGGTTTTCAGAGCCTTACCAGGTACTCCATCGGGACCGTCTGCCTTGCGAGGGTTCACTCTCTTTAAAGACAGCCTAACATCGGCCTCTGGGACAGAGAGCACAGGGTCATCAGGTGCAGCAGAGATCTTCACAGCTGTAGTTGTGCTCTCCCTTTCAAAGTGTACATAGAGGGCGTTGAGTTCATCTAGTAGTGAAGCATTGCTACCATTCATGTTATTGGGTTTCGTTTTGTAGGAAGCAACATTTTGCAGGCTCTGCCAGAGTTGCAGTGCATCCAATGTCGCCTCCAACCTTATTTGAAATTGTCTCTTTGCCCTTGAAATAGCCCTCCACAAATCATACCTGGTTTTCTACCTACCATACATGTCCTCATTGAAGGGTCAGCAGTGGGAAGAGTGAGCAGCTTCAAGTTCTGGGATCTTTCCTGCGCCCAATATTTTGATGCAGTCATGAAGAAGACACTCCAGTGGCTATACCTCAATCCGGCATTTGAGGAGATTTGGTATATCTCCAAAGAGAAGGAAAAATCTACAGATGTATTGTGGAGAGCATTCTGACTGGTTGCATCACTGCCTGGTATGGAGGTTGCAATGCACAGGATCAAAGAAAGCTGCAGGGAATTGTCAAGTCAGCCTGATCCAGCAATGGCACTAACCTCCCCACCATCACGGACATTTTCAAGAGATAATTCCTCAGAAAGGTGGCATCCATCATTCAGGACCCCCATCATCCAGAACTCTCAATCTTCTCATTACTACCATCATGGAGGAGGTACATAAGCCTGAAGAAGCACACTCAATGTTTTATAAACTGCTTTACCATCAGATTTATGAATAGTCCATAAACCCATGAACACTTTCTCACTATTTATTTTGTTATTCTGTTTATCTTTATATTTCTTATTGTAACCTATAGCAATATTTTATATAGTACATTATACTGCTGCTGCAAAACAACAAAGTTCATGGCAAACTCTCATGAACATAATTGTCCGGTAAGTGGCAGTTCTGTGGGTAAAAATACCTTTTTAATGAGAGAGATCAGAGGAGAATGGCCAGACTGGTTCAAGCTGACAGAAAGGCAATAGTAATTCAAACAACCACACATTGCAACCCTGATGTGCAGAAGAGCATTTCTGAATGCACAGAACACCAAACTTTGAAGTGGATGGGCTACAGCAGAAAAAGACCACAAACATACAGTACACTCAATAGCCACTTTATTAGGTACAGGTTAGTGATAACAAAACCGATTATGAATTCTGATTGTGTTTCTTAACAAGGAGCTTGCCTGCCAGATGAAGACAGTAAAAAAATTATTTATGGCCAAAAGATGCATCATAGGCAGGATTTCTTTGCAGTATGTGCAGGATCTACAATGGTATGAGCACTTCTTACAGAATGAGAACAAACTACTTTCTTTCTAGAATAATCTGCTGAAATATTGAGTTTCCTTCTCCATGACAAGTGTTGCCAATGCAAAATTACAAAGACATCAAATCCATAAATGTAACAGAAAACAGTTTCTTATATTGTCATCCCAATCAGTTCAATTCTGTTACACATCATGAAGGTGTAATGATTTTGTTTAGGTGTTGGAATTTAGTAGCTTCCAAACATTGTAGTGGAAGCAGGCCAGTTTTCTAGATCTAACTAATCATTATGACAACTTTTTGCTTTTTACATATGTGTGCTCTTTGACAAGACTCTTCAATATGAGTTAGGAATTTTTTGGAGCCAAATCAAAACTATTATAATTCTGAAAGAAGACGTAACTTACAATGACACTCTGTGAGAATCTATTAGTGGGTCTAAACATGCTCATTCTTTTGTTGGCAGGCAGTTATATTGAAGTCTGCAGGTGGAAATCAGCTTGTCTCAGACTTCAGTGCCTTGCAATCAAGATCAAGGGGAGCTAGAGGTCAGATGTCAGCACGTCTGACCTGCTGCTCTGACTCAGAAAAGTGACAGACAAGAAATGCCCAGTATTGGTGCCCAGTATTTTATACCTGTTCTCATTTTAAAACCAGACATGAAGGAGATGCTGACCTTAGTCGAGGTGGTTGATTGTTTATTCAGTTTCTTTATTTTCCTTTATTGTTGTAGATTTAATTACTTTTCAATATGCTACAATTGTATTACTTTATTATTTTATTATTGTATTAATTATTATTTTAATATTTTTGATTATTTGTAACAATTTAAAATGTTCAATTTTTTTAATATAGGCACTTTAGAATTGTATAAAGGTGTTTGACAAGAGGGAACTTCATAAGGTCTTCAATATGAGCTATATGATAGACTACCTTAAACACAAGAGATTCTGCAGATGCTGGAAATCCAGAGCAACACATACAAAATGCTGGAGAAATTCAGCAGGTCAGGCAGCATCTAAGGAATGGAATAAACAGTCAATGTTTTGGGCTGAAATCATTCGTCAGGACTGGATAGGAGGGGGGAAGATCCCAAAATAAAGTGGTGGGCTGTGTGTGTTGCTCTGACAGATTACCTGCATTCTGGGAATGGGTTGGCTGCTGGTTTCTTAATTTATGACTGTTAGACCTGGAATTTGTGAGTTTGGAGTGCATTTCCAGGCAGACTAGAGATGGGGAAAGCTTTAACATCTTACTCAATCCTGGCCCATAAGTTTTTGGAGGTTAAAGTTCATTCTTATGTCCTTTGTATGTTTGAAATAGGAAAATTGTGAGCACTAGAAACTGTTTATTGACCTTATCATTTGATTTATTAGAACATAGAACAGTACAGGTCCTTTGTTCCACTACTTTATGCCAACATTTTAACCTATTCTATGATCAATCTAACCCTTCCCTCCCATATTGTCCCCATTTTTCTTTCATCACACTTAAGAAATCTAACCCCAAGGTGCTGCTGTCTGAAGAAATTTATTTATTGTCAAGGAAGTTTTCACTGTTGGAGCCCTGTTGACTGCCTGACTGGTGAATTAGCTTATTTTATACTAAGAATAAATGAACCTGACATGCACAGTTGGAATGCTGTACACTCCAGGTTCATTTGTTCTTGAGGGACAGAAATCTGAATTGCGAGCTGTTAGAAACAACAAAGAGAACTGGTAATTGGATGGCAGGTTCCTATTACAGATTACCTCCTGTTGACTGCAAAGCACTTTTATCCTACCATTTATAGCACTGCAAGATTTTCAGTAATACTGAGACTAATACTATATTTTATTTATCTGGTATTTAGGGATTGACCAAAGAAAACTGAGGCTATCATCCAAGAAAGAGTAATACTATCCACCCCTTCCAGTTGTAAATATTTAATAAAGGTAACAATTGTTTGCAAAGTAGACTCAAAATGCAATGTATACATATGAATTCTAAGGCTGCAGAATTGTTCCAAACACGTCGCTGGCATTTAGGGCGGTAAGTAGGTATCTTAATGATCATAAAACCAGATGATCATAAGACATAGAAGCAGAATAAGACCATTTGTTTCATGAATCTGCTCTGCCATTGGATCATTGCTGTGTTAACCATTCATCAATGGAACTAGTTTAGGAAACTCACTGCGCAACTCGTAATTAATCAAAACTTGCACTTTGTTGTCTCTGCACAAACAGCAACATAACAATGTTGATCCATGGGCTTCGACGTCGATTCAGGCCTAGGGGGCCGGCGTCGGGCACGATGACGGACTCTCCACTTCTCCCTCTCCCACATCAGTGTGTTCAGTTCATCTACATTAGCTGCGCCGCTGTCTTCTAGGAGCGTGTTGACCATAGTCTTGGGAGGACGCCCAGGGTTCATCCTCCTGTGCTTGGCTCCCATATGATGACAAGGCTGGCAGGTAGCTCGGGGTGGCGTAGACAGTGCCGCTAGTTGCAGTCTTCTCACCTCGATTTTAGTGGTGAACATCGGTAGGTTGTCATAGAGCTCGACGTTCGTCATGTGCTGTTACAAACTCATGTCAAGAGCCATCCGGAGCATTCGTGTATAGCAACCATCGAGAGACTTTCGCATAGTCTTGGTGAGTGTCCACGTCTCGCATCCGTATATGAGAATGGACTCTATGACTGCTATGAAGATCCTCTTTTTAAGCCCTCTGGTCAGGTTCGACTTCCAGATTTCCTTCATGTTGTTCATAGCCCTCCACGCCAGCACCTTCCATATCTTTATGTCCTTCTCTGAACTCATCATTCTTAACACGAGGCACTTGTAGTCAAAGACTATCTTAATGGTATCATTCTTGATCCATGGGCTAACAACTTAAAACATGAATTCTGCTGTTCTCCTTGTTCCAATACTCACTCAGACCACTTTTCTAATTTATAACACCAAAATAGGGGATAGCAGTTGGTCAGCTGATCAATCCTTTCTTCTCCCAGCCCCTGGCATGTAGGTTCTTCCTTTTGACAGTGAGTCTCTGGAGAGGGTTATCATGGTCTTGTATCTGAAAACCTCCGCTTTATTACTCATTCCTTATCAGTTCAAGTGTTACCTTTCAGTGTTATTGGCTATGGGTCATCTGACTGGCCTTTACCTCCTTCTTATAGGCTGTGGTCCAAGCCAGCACCTATTTATTGCCCTTTTTCCACAAGTAACAACTGACAACGGGTAATTTATGGCTCTTTGTTTAAAATCAGTTACAAAACCAGTAACCAGTTTGAATCACTCAGAACCAACACAGACTCGAACAATCAAAAACCAGCATGTTATATCTAACCAAGAATATTTCACAAATAACCCCTTATTTGGAAATTATCTCTAGTCCAGTAGATTATCTGAAGCATCACTATGTCTACTTTGAAACCTTAATCAAGCCAAGCAACTTCATCTCACAAAATGGAGGGCACTGAATCGCTTCTCAAAATGGCAGCCTCTATTCCTTTGACCTCATGGCAAGAACAAAGATAACTGGTTTATCTGCTTCCACTGTCCTTGACCCATTCACGTTTGATGTTTTATTTCCATATTTTAATTCTTCCATGGCCAACAGCTGATTTATAGATCCTCTCAACCCAATACTACTGCCTTCTCCCCCGAAACCTTTGATGCCCTTACTAACTAAGTACCTATCAACCTCCACTTTAAAAATAACCAATGACTTAAATTCCACTGCCGTCCATGGCAATGAATTCCACAGTTTCATCACCCTCTGGCTAAAGAAATCCTCATCCAAAATAATGGACTCTAATATCTTACTAACCACTGAAGTCGGGCTAGCCAGGCTATAGTTTTATGTCTTTTGTCTCCTTCCCTGTGGAGTGACATTTGCAATTTTCCATTCCTCTGGAATCATTCCAGAATCTAGTGATTCTTGAAATATCACTACTAATACCTCCACCTCAGAACCCTAAAGCTAGTCCATCTGGTCCAGATGAATTCTCTACTTTCAGACCTTTCAAGTTCCTAGTAACTTCTCCTTAGCAATAGTAACCACACTCACTTCTGCTCCCTGATTCTCTTGAATTTCTGGCATGCTGTGGGTGTCTTCTTTAGGAAGCCTGGTGCAAAATATGTACTTATTCAGTTCATCTGCCATTTCTTTGTCCCCCATTTCTATCTTTCTAGCAGTATGATGCCCACTCTTGCATCTCTTTTACTCTTTGTATATTTAAAAAAAACTTTTGGCATCTCCTTTTATATCTTGGTTTGTCTTTATATTCACCTTTGCTCTCCTTATTGCTTTTTTTGTTTCATTCTGTAAAGAAATTGAAGTTCTCTAGCTTGCCAAGAATATTTGCTATATTGTAAAAATAAAGCCTCTTTATTGTTATAGTGCCATTTGCTATTTGTGTCTATTTGCTATACTATATTAAAAAAGAGAGAAAGCCTTCTCTTTTGCTTTCTTTGATGTCCCATGTCAGCCATGGCTGTGTCATCCTCCCTTTAGAATATTTTTCCTTCTTTGGGATGACTGATCCCATGTCTTTCGAATTACTCTCAGAAACTTCAGCCATTGCTGCTATGCCATCTCCTCTACTAGTGCTCCCTTCCAAACAACTTCAGCCAGCTCCTCTTTCACATGTCTGTAATTAATGTAATCTCAACCGATATATCCAGTTTTAGTTTCTCCCTCACAAACAGCAGGGTCAATTCTATCATATTATGATTCCTGCTTCCTAATGATTCTTTTACCTTATGCTCCCAATCAAATCTGGTTCATTACACAGCAACCAATTGAGAATTACTCTTTCTCTAGCTACTCTAAAAAGTCATTTCATAGGTATTCCACAAATTCCTTCTCTTGGGATCCAGTACCAACCAAATATTCCCAATATACCTGTATACGGAAATCCCCCATGACCAACAAAACATTGTCATTTTTACACACTTTTTCTATGTCCTGTTGTAATTTATACCCCACATCCTGGCTACTGTTCAAATTCCTGTATATAACTCCCATCGGTCTTTTTATCCTTGCAGTTTCTTTACTCTTCCCAGAAGGATTCAACATTTTCTGATCCTATGTCATTTTTTTCTAAGGATATGATTTGATTTTATTACAAAAAACTACCACCCCACCCCCTCTGCTTACCCAACATTCATTGAGTTTCCTTGGATGTTAACCTTACAACTATGTTCCTCTTTAAGCCTCAACTCAGTGATACCCACAATGTCATTCCTGCCAATCTTTAAATGCACTACAAGATCAGCTACCTTATTTTGCATTCAAATCGAACACCTTCAGTTCTGTATTCATCACCCTTTTAGATTTTGCTGTCATGTTATACTTCAACTCATCCCATTGAATGCAATTTTGCCCTAACATCTGCCTGTCTTTCCTCCCACCCAGTCTCCCTGCACAATGCATCGACTTGTATAACAACTGCTCAGCCCTATCATTCCAGTTCCCATCCCCCTGCTAACTTAGTTTAATCCCTCCCTAAGAGCTCTAGCAAACCTGCCCACAAAGATACCGGTCGAGTTCAAGTGTAACCCATCCTTTTTGTACAGATCATTCCTTCCCCAGAAGAAATCCCAGTTATCCAGAAATCTGAAACCCCATGCCCTGCACCACTTCCTCAGCCATTCATTCATCTGTATTACTATCCTTTTCCTGCCCTGACTAGCATGTGGTACTGGGAATAATCCAGAGGTTACTACCATGGAGGTCCTGCTCATCAGTCTGTTCTCTAACTTGCTATACTAACTGTGCAGAATCTCTTCCCCTTTTCTATCTATGTTATTGGAGTCAATGTGACCATGGCCTCTGGCTGCTCACCTACCCTCTTGAGAATCTTCTGCAGCCACACTGAGACATCCTTGACCCTAGCACCTGGGAGGCAACACACCATCCTAGCACCTCTTTTGTGGCCACAGAGTCTCTGACTATTGTTCTACCTAAAATTACCCTTCCCTGTTGAGCCTCAGAGCTGGCCACATTGCCACTGACCTGACTGCTACTGCTGTGTCCTGATAGGTCCTTGTGTTGTATTAAATTTTGTAAAATATTGGATGGAAGTCTGGAGGGTAAAATGAAAATTTAACTCTTTCTGAACCCTTAGCATGTGGGGTCTATATGTCTGTTAGTGATGTTGCTTGCAGAGTGCCTTTGCAAGGTAAACACTGTAGGTCTGTTAATGCCTAATGTTTGTTGATAGCAGCTGGATCCCTTTTTTTGTCTCAGACACCATTAACGTGATAATGTCTATTCATCACTAAATATCTATCAGTCAATTTCAGAGCTATGTTGATAAATTATTTCTTAGTGTCTCTCAAGTTGGTTTGATAGATTCCTTTTTAGGTTTGGGCTTGTTGCTTATATGTAAAATTAATGTTCTTTTGTACACCTGAGGAATGTTGTGTCCGAAAAATTGATCGACTAATAACCGAAGTAACCATTAAAGTGTCTAATTGATTTATGAGGGTTTGCTGAACACTATGTTAATGATGACACGTGTTGATTGAATGAAGGAAACCAGGCTGAGTTAATGGCATGAGAACAAAAGATCAAAGAGTTTGTCTGTCTCTGTGTGTTCCTCTGCACTTGTGAAACTTTTATTTATTGGGGTAGCTTTGCTGGTTTCGGTGGACTTCAACCAGGGGCTGGAAATCACAATCAGTGCCTAGGACCCAGGGGTGGTTTCATGAGTGAGTTGGAATTTGGAGATCCCCCAACAACAGCAACAATCAAGCGGTGGCTAAGAACTGTGAGCCCTGAAATCTGTGGAAATCTTTTTGACTTCCTATGTAGTGTTTTGTGTGGTTTATTTGTGCTTTCTATTTTATGATAATAAATTAGGCCTAAGTTACTTTGTTGTGCTTGTATGCTTATTACCACATCTGAAGTACCCATATGCTTTAAGCAGAGTTCAATTATACCAGGCCTAAAAAGAATGTGGTAATTTGCCTCAATGACTATCATTCAATAGCACTTACATTCACAGTTATGAAGTGTTTTGAGAGGTTCATAATGAAACATATCAACTCCTGACTGAGAAGTGACTTGGACCAGCTCCAATTTGTGTAATGTCACAACAGGTCCACAGCAGATGCCATCTCATTGGCTCTTCACTCAGCCCTGGTACAACTGGACAGCAAAAATGCACACATCAGGATGTTCTTTATCAACTACAGCTTGACATTCAATGCTATCATCCCCTCAAAGCTGATCAATAAGCTTCAAGACCTTGGCTGCAGTACCTCTATGTGCAATTGGATCCTCATTTTCCTCACTTGCAGACCCCAGTCAGTTAAATTGGCAACAATATCTCCTCCACGACCTCCATCAGCGCAGGTGAACCCTCTGCTCTATTTGCTTTACACTTGTGATGATATGGCTAAGCACAGCTCCAATGCCACATAAAAGTTTGCTGATGACACCACTGTCTTAGGGTGAATCAAAGGTGGAGGGAGACTGAAAATCTGGCTGAGGCTTGCCACAACAACAGCCTCTCACTCAAAGTCAGCAAAACTTCAGGAGGAGTAAACTGGAAGTCCATCAGCCAGTTCCCGTTGGGAATCAGAGGTGAAGATGGTCAGGAAATTCTAAATTCCTTGGTTTTATCATTTCAGAGGAGCTGTCCTGGGTCCAGCACATAAGTCAATTACAAAGAAAGCTTCTACTTCCTTTACAAAGTTTATGAAGATTCAGCATGGCATATGTAACTTTGAATATCTTCTATAGATGTGTGATGGAGAGTATATTGACTAGCCACATCACAGCCTAGTAGGGAGACACCAATGCCCTTATTGAAAATCCCACAAAAATCTAGTAGATATTGCTGTGTTTGTGCACAACTACATATTAATTAGATAAAAGTGTGAATGCAGGAGATGGTTTAACTAGTGTATTGACATTGTAATGAGAGACAGAGAGAACAATGCTCATCCACAGACAACAGATCAATACTGCTAAGGGGGGAGGGATCATTCCTCTAAAAAAGAAAATCGATCCATACATTACAGATATGACCCAGGCCATTATGGGTAAAGCCCTACCCACCAATGAGCACATCTACATGGAGTGTTGTCACAGGAAAGGAGAATCCATCATCAAGGGCCCCCATGCTTTCTTCTCACTGTTGCCATCAGGAAGAAGATACAGGAACTTTAGAAATCACACCACCAGATTCAGGTATAAGTTATTACCCCACAACCATCAGGCTCCTGAACTGAAGGGGATAGCTTCATTGAACTTTACTTGTCCCATCTTTGAACTGTTCTCACAACCTGTCGACTCACTTTCAAGGACTCTTTATCTCATGTTCTCAATATGGTTTGCTTGCTTGCTTGCTTATTTATTTATCTATTTGTTTGTTTGTTTGTTTGTTTGTTTGTTCTTCTTATTAATTTTCTTTTTTTTGTATTTGTACAGTTGGTTGTCTTTTTGTGCATTAGTTTTCCACCCTATTGTTGTGGTCTTTCATTGATTCTATTGTGGTTACTGGATTTTTTGAGTATGCCTGCAAGAAAATGAATCTCAGGGTTGTATTCGGTGACACATTTGTACTTTGATAATAAAATTTTGAACTTTGAACTTTGAATATCTTCTGGACTCTCGAAATGCTGGCTCTGATTAATCCTGCCTATTAAAGTCATCTACCCCAGCAGTATCCAAAGGGGTATACTTGATGCTGAGGGAATGTTTACTCCCCTTATCTCTCCTGGTGGTCATCCATCTGCAATCTGAAGCCTGCATATGGGGTGTGACCTCCTCAGGAAAAGTCTTCTCTGTATGGTTTACAGACTCCCAGGTGATCTTGAGTACATTCAGCTCCAGCTCCAGTTAACAGAAGGTAACTAAAAAAGCCATAAAGAAAGAAAAGTTGAAATATGAAGGTAAGCTAGGCAATAATAGACCATAAGACATAGGAGCAGAATTAGGCTATTTTGCCTATCAAACCCATAATATAAAAGACGATACCGAAAGATTTTTCAAACACTGCATATAAGGAGTAAAAGAGAGGTGAGAGTGGATATCAGAGTGCTGGAAAACGATGCTGGAGAGATACTAATGAGGGACAAAGAAATGGCAGACAAACTTAATAAGTATTTTGTGTCAGTCTTCACTGTGGAATGAACTAGAAGAATGCCAGAAATACGAGTGAGTCAGGGGGCAAAAGTGAATGGAGCTGCTATTACTAAGGAAAAGGTGCTTGGGAAGCTGAAAGGTCTGAAGGTAGATAAATCACCTGCACCAGATGGACTACATTCAGGGTTCTGAAAAAGATAGCTAAGGGATTCCGGAGGCATTAGTAATGATCTTTCAAGAAACACTAGACTCAGGAATGATTCCAAAGTACTGGAAAATAGCAAATTTCCCTCCACTCCTTAAGAAGAAAGGGCGGCAGAAGAAAGGAAATTATAGGCCAGTTAGCCTGACTTCAGTGGTTGCGAAGACGTTGGAGTACATTACTAAAGATGAGGTATCAGGATACTAGGAGTTGCATGATAAAGTAGGCCAAAGTTGGCAGGGTTTCCTTAAGGGAAATCTTTTCTGACAAATCAGTTGGAATTCTTGAGGAAATAACAGGCAGGATAGACAAAGGAGAGTCAGTGGATGTTGTTTACTTGAATTTTCAGAAGGCCTTTGATAAGATGTTGCATAACAGCTGCTTAGGAGCATATGGTATAACAGGAAAGATACTAGCAAGGATAGAAGATTGGCTGACCTGAGGGAGGGAAAGATTGGGACTAACGAAGGGTCCTGACGAAGGGTCTCGGCCTGAAACGTCGACTGTACCTCTTCCTAGAGATGCTGCCTGGCCTGCTGCGTTCACCAGCAACTTTGATGTGTGTTACTTGAATCTGCAGAATTCCTGTTGATAGTGTATTGCCAAGCAGTTTAGCAGAAGAATAAAAGTGTAGACAGTTTCTAAATGGGAAGGAAATTCAAAAATCAGAGATGCCAAAGGACTTTGGAGTCTTTGTGCAGGATTCCCTAAAGGTTAACTTGCAGGTTAAGTCAGTGGTAAGGAAGGCAAATGAAATGTTGTCATTCACTTTGAGAGAACTAGAATATGAGAGCAAGGATATGATGCTAAGGCTTTATAAGACATTGCTCAGACCTGGATGCTCTCCAATGACAGCACATCCTTTCTTAAATATGTGGCCCACAACTGTTAACAATACTCGAAATGTGGTCTAATCAATGCCTTATTAGGTCTCAGGATTATATCCTTGCTTCCATATTCTTGTCCTCTGGAAAGGAATGCTAACATTGCTTTTGCCTTTCTTAATATTGACTCAACCTGCAAGTTAACCTTTATGGAATTCTGCATGTGGACTCCCAGTCCCTTTTCACCTCTGATTTCTGAATTTAGAAAATAGTCTGTGCATTTATTTCTTCTGCCAACACTATATTTATCAGCTGTCCTTTACTTTTACTTTACTTATCCTTCCCGCTGAAGGAAGTGTGAGCATTTGGTGATCTGCATGTCAATTTATCATTTGCGGAGCCTCTGTTTATTTCTCAAGGAGACACATTGAGAATCCTGGCAATGTCTTGGAAGACAGATTGTCAGACTGTTGCAAAAGCCTGCAATCTTTGTTTTCATACATCATTGAGTTTTGGGACTTCATTCCCACTTTCATCCCTCCTTCATCTGTCTTTCTCACCCCTCAGCTGGATTCACCTGTCACCAGATAGTTCTTGCCCCATCCCTTCCCTCGACCTTTTTATACTGGCTACCTCCCTTCTAACTTTCAGACCAGATAATGGGTCATAACTCAGAATGTTGCCTGTCCATTACTTCCCATAGATTTTGTTTTTGTTTATTTTTATATATTGAAATATAGTGCAAAATAGGCTCTTCCGGCCACTTGAGCTGCTCAGCAGCCCCCAATTTAACCCTAGCCTAATCATGGGATAATTTACAATGCTGGATTAATTTACCGACCAGTACATCTTTGTGAGGAAACTGGAGCACCTGGTAGAAAACAACGCTGTCATGGAAAGAATGTACAAGCTCCTTGCAGACAGTGGCTGGAATCGTGCCTGACATGCTGAGTTCCTCAGGCATTTTGTGTGTAACCCCAGACCCCACCATATGTGGTGTCTTATGTGTCTAAGCCCCTTTTTACATTAATATTCACCGTCACTATGGCAGCAGTGTGGGCTTACATAAGGGCCGTCTGAGCTTCCTCTGCAGAGGGCAGGTTTTGGTTAGCTTCTGGTGCTATGGAAGCTGTGACCCATTTTTGCATTCTTGACATTGATAGACATACCCATGACTCAGTCCCACAACACTAGCCTTGACTTGAAGGACAGGATAATTTATATTGCTTTAAGAGCAGATTGGAGGCTGTACTTCCTGCAGAATCTCATCTGCAGACTCTCCACAGGATTTCCACCACAGCTGATGAATATGATGGAATACTTTCCACTTGCGTGGATGAACACAATTCCAATAGTTCTAAAGAAACTTGAAACAATCCAAGACAAAGCTGTCTACTATCCTAAATATGTATTACTATGCTACATTGTGTTTGCTCTGTGGGCTAAATACATAGGAACTCCAGTTATTTGCCTTGACTACTTTAACAGCTCTCATAAACTTGTGTCCTTATCATCAGAAGACCAAGGGCAGCAGGACCCAACTTCATTTTCTCCTTTATCATCACAAATTCTCCATTCTGAAATTCACTGCCTAACAAAGTTGGAGTAGTTTTAAAAGGATTTCAGAAGTTCAAGATAGCCCTTGCTAGCAAAAAAATACTTGAAAAGAAAACAAAGCTTGTTAGTTCAATAATAGTTGATAATCAGCTTTTTGGTTGTTCTCACTAGATCTTCTTCTGGACTTGGATTCTGAAGAGTTGTTCCAGTGCTGATGGAAAGTACTTTCATGTCCTTTTGGATGCCACAAAATTATGTTCAGGTACAAATTATCGGTAGAGGAAATTATTTCAGAGAATATTATGCAATGTATTTGGGTAATGTATTCATTATGTATGAACAACCGGCAGCATGTGGAAGTTATTAATTATACTTTTGATGCTTCCTGTAAAAACCAATGTGAGAAGATAAAGTGAACATACATCTGTTCTGTAATCATGATAGAGATTATTTCTGTGTGAGTGACGTTATGAATTGCTATGATCCTCTCTCCCAGATGAGCTCAACAGCTTTTATGCATGCTTGGGAGGGGAGAATAAAACTACGCCTGTGCAAATATCTGCAGCATCTGGTGACCCTCTGATCTCCGTCTTGGAGGCTGATGTTAGAACATCTTTCAATAGAGTGAACCCCTGCAAGGTGTAAGGATCAAATGGTACCTGTGTCAAGCAGCTGGTGGGAATGCCTCAACCCACATCAAGTCTGCACACTTAGCCCACAACAAATTTCACGGCATATGCCAGTGATATTAGCCTGAATCTGATTCTGGTTTGATGTCAGGAATTGTTCTCTATATGCATCCACTGGCTTTGGCAATTTAGTTGGGATGGTACTCTGGTCACTGGTGGATTGATTACAACCAATCCCCTGTCCACTGGCTTCCAGAAAGATCTCAGCATGCTCAGTGCAGCGGTCACTCAGGGTCAAAAGAAAGGTGCAATTGTCCGTCCTTTATGTCTTTCTTTATGTTCACAAGACATTGCTGGAAAGGAAGAACATCAGGTACAGCAGGTGTACCGCACTAGTGAGCTGCTAGCTGGCGGAGCTGGACCTTCTTGTGCAATGTATTGCAGCCAGCTTCAGCCATCCAAGCGGAGCTGGGGAGGGGGGGCAATCCAACAAACAGTGGAAATGATTGGCTTGGACATTTCTGTGTGGATGCAAGACCCTGTTGGATGTTGCTAATGTAGAATACTGTGAGCCCGTTTCACTGGTTGATTGGTGAGACCGATGGTGGCGGATCCGCATTACCTTGGTATTTGCATGGACAGGACCCTCATGCCTCAAAGTTGCCTGTTGTGGTTGCCGGTGAACGAGACGCTGACTCTGGCTGTGTACCACTGGATTCCATACTGGGTTGAGGGCTTGTGCTTCTCGTTGGTGATGCCTGCAGTGTTCACTCCCAGGAAGACAATCTGGATTGTGTTCAGCTGCAGATATATTTGCACGAAATGCGGAACTGCTGCAGCTTGTTCTTGCAGAACCCTGGCTCCAGGACAACTTCTATGCACCGTCAGCCTACAGTCCATGTCACTCAGGGACCTGGGCTGTATTATTATTTTATATATTTTTGTAACTGTGTGTTTTTCTGCTATCATGTTTATATGGTTCCTTAAGGTTGTTATAGCTAAGAGTGGTAGTGTGGCCAAGCTCCCATTACCTGTTAAATGCTCCTCATGGCGTGCGACTCAAGTAGCCCCTGACAACCAAGTCCAGCTCTGGGCCTTCACGTGCGGCTTAGCTACTAAGCCCAGCAAAACCATTTCTGCTGACAGGAGAAGGGGAAAAGGTGGATTACTGGCACCTTAAAACCAGTTGCTTCGGGCAAATGGGGCTTGTCAGCCCTGGTTAACAGCTCATCAGGAAGAAGGAAAACTCTGATCTCAAGACCCAGCTGCCTTGCGGCTATACCCACTCATAGGGAAGGCTTCGAGAGTAAACCCTGAGGATAGATCTGGAGCTGAAGTCTCTAAGGCAGTCCTCCATTGAGTTTGATGTTGACTAGCAGCTCCTGTGACGCTGCTGGTGCCAAACTGCATCGCTCCCTGCCGATCCTTTGGGTTCATCAGATGCGTGGAGAGGAGGAGCTTGCTACATGGGCAACGGCTTGCTCTCCATAGTGTACTGCCCTGGCTTGCATGTTTAGGCAGCTCGGACACAACATCCATGGTCATTCTTGACTGATGGAGGCCTCATCATCCAATTATATGTGCTGTGTGCTGTGTGTGGTATTGTGTTTTGCACTTTGGCCTCAGCAGAACACTGTTGTAGTGGATACTTGAAAACAAACTAAAACCGATGAGAGACTGAGAGAAGGACTCGACACTGCATGATGCTCTTCCAAATAACTGAGTTTCAAGTCAAAGAAAGTACATTTGATCCTTTATTATGAAACCAGCAAAGATGAATGATCTCATATAGTGGTCAAAAACCTAACAAAACTAAATTAGTGATATAACAGAATAAGAGTAATTAGCATTCAACAAAAAAAAAATCATTCCCAGCTCAGAGTCTTTCAACTAAGCTAAACCAACTAACTAGGACCAAGTGTGAATACATAACTGTACTCATTTGCTACTACTACACCCCAACCCGCGTGCCAAATTACTGTAATCCATAATAAACGTGTATCACACAATACAATACAGACAGACAGAATAGATACTTGGCTCCTACAGTTGTTTCATTTGACGTATTCCTGTGTATGGTTGAATGACGCTTAAACTTAAAATTGAACTGGATCCTCTTAGAATGGAAACTGGTTATATCTATTTAAAATAAAATCAAATAAAAATTCATACTCCAGGTCGACTTGTGGAATAAAAATATCTCAGCCTCAGAGCGCGTCCCTGTTAATAGGTACAGCCTGGCTTCAAGTAGTGAAGGCTAACTTCATGTACTGCTGGCCACTCATAACATTGGCTCACTGCTGAGGTACGTCAAAAATAAACAGTTCAATTAGCTCTGACAGCATGCAAATAAGCAGTTAGCAGGAAGCTGGCATGCTTTTCTTTTGCTTCAGAAGTAATGAGTGAGTTTGATTACGCATTATAATTCACAGTTTACATCAGCTCTCGTATTTAGCCCCTATTAGCTCCAATTGACAAGAATCTTGATTAATTTAGCAATAATTTCATGTTTCTTGATGGAATGCTGATGACAGGGAGAGTGGGCACATAGGTTTTAACTTCACAGTGTCTATGCAATCATTCATCATTAGTTGTATAAAACATGCGTATCCAAATTTTAATTTGTCCCCAGGTGCAGGAACTGGAATGATTTGACTAATTTGGTGCCAGAGGTGTTCATTTTAACGTTAGTGTTTATTGACCACCAGCGTAAAGAGAATGCCATGATTTGGTGGTATCAATCTTATTAGTGTTGGGCTGGTATGATGTTAGACATTCACCCCTGCAGCAGTTAACTGGGTTCAGGCTGGAAAGGTAGTACAATGGGGATTGTTTCACTCTGTTCCCACGGGCCTTACACATCCATCTCAACATTATTCATGTCAGAGTGTCGAGGGGTGTTGCATCTTCCAAGTTGAAACAGCGATTACATGTGAATAAGGGACTATAAGAGAGAAACTGCACAGGTACACCCGGCACTGGGCACTTGTTGGGCCGGCTGGTGAAGGAGAAGACAGCTTGTTACCCTGGGAAGAGAAAGGAATCCTCACTCCCAGTGTTTTGTAGAAGATGCTGAAAGATATACAGAACTGTTATGCACAAATGGAGGACATTCAGACCATCAAGTCTACACTGACTACTAGTAGAGCAATCCATTTGCTCCATTCCCCTCTCCTTGCTCATAGGCCTATTCAATTACTTTGGGAAAGCTTTGATAGGCTGTTTCCATACACTCCTGCAAGCAGTAAATTAGATTATAACCATTCTTTGCATAAAAATAAAGTTCTTCTTCAAACCTCTCCAATATCTTGCCTCCCATTTAAGAGCCTTGTCTCTACCTTAATCCATTAAGAATCGATGCTTCATGACATCAGCTTCTATTTACTCTATCTCTAGTCATGATTTTGAATGCCTCTATCAAATCTTCTCTCACCTGTCAATACTCTAAGGAGAACAACACCAGCTTACCCAATCTAACTTCAGAGCCAAAATCCCACATTCCTGAAATATCTCTCATAAATATTTTCTGTGCTAACAAGCAAAATTGCAAGAGGAACTCACCAGGTCAGGCAGTGTCTATGGAAGGCACTGCTTGAGACCCTTTAGCTGGTCTAGATTCCTGTCACTCAGTCCAGATAAAAGGTTTTGACTAGAACTGTTGACTGTACCATAAATGGTGTCTGACCTGTTGAGTTCCTCCAGTATCATTGTGCATTGCTCAATTTCCAGCATCCACTGTATCATCTGTCTCCATTTGTTTTTTTTCTTTGCACCATCCCTAAGATTTTCACATCCTTCTGAAAGCATAGCAAATTGAACACAATGCAATACTCCAAAGGTACTATAACAAGTATTTTGTCAAGATTCAGCCTAAACTTCATGCTCAGGATCTCATATGTTTCACTAATTTATCTTGGTACATGCCCTCCCTTTTAAAGGCTTATTCACATGCACACTCAGGACCTTATGCTCCTACGCACCCATTAAAAATACGCCATTTAGTCTATATTTTCTTCCTTTATACTTTCTGTTGAAATGTATCCTTTCTCTAACTTAAACTTCATCAGCATTTCTGGTAATAGTTTTACATTCTTATCTTTGTTCTCCTGCAGGGTATTATCTTACTCCCTGTTGAACTCAGCTCCAAGTAGTTTGCAAATTTTGAAATATTACATGTATATCCATATTGATGCCATTAATACAAATATACATCCAATGGACACTTTATTAGATATTAGGTAGAACCCAGTTATCTTCTGCTATCGTAACCCATCCACTTTATGGTTCGATGTATTGTGCATTCAGAGATGCTCTTCGGCATACCACTGTTGTAATGTGTTATTATTTGAGTTACTGTCACCTTCCTGTCAGTTTGAACCAGTCTGGCTGCTCTCCTCTGACTTCTCTCATTAACAAGGTGTTTTTGCCCTCATATCTGTCACTCACTGGATGTTTTATGTTTTTCATATCATTCTCTGTAAATTCTAGAGAAGATTGGATGTGAAAATCCCAGGACATCAGCATTTTTTCAGATACTCAATTATTCCATGTTTAAAATCAGCGATCATATTTCTTCCCAATTCTATTGTTTTGTCTGAACAAAAACTGAAACTCTGGACCATGTCTGCATACTTTTAAGCATTGAGTTCCTGCCATATGATTGGCTGATTAGGTATTTGCATTAATGAGCAGGTGTACAGGTGCATCTAATAGAGTGGCCACTGATTACTGTATATATAAAAGACTATAAGAAATAGGAGCAGAATTAGGCCATTTGGCCCATCGAGTCAGCTCCACCATTTCATTATGGTTGATCCAGTTCCCCCATCAGCCCCAATCTCCTGCCTTCTTCTTGTATCCCTGATGAATCGAGAATCCATCAACCACAACTTTAAGTATACATAAAGACTTGGCCTCCACAGCTGCCTGTGGCAAAGAATTCTACAGATTCACTACTCTCTGGCTAAAGAAATTCCTCCTTATCTCCATTCTTTGTGTCCTCTGGTCTTAGACTCCCCCACCATAAGAAACAGCCTCTCCACATCCCCTCTATCGAGGCCTTTCATCATTCGATAGGTTTCAATGAATTCATCCCTCATTCTTCTGAATTCCAGTGAGGAAAGGCCCAAAGCCATCAAACCTTCACTCCACTGTAATACAGATACATCTGACTTTAGCTTGTCCTTCTCAAAGTGCAGGGTGAATTCTATCATATTATGATTACTGGCTTCTAAGCATTCCTTTACCTTAAGCTCTCTGATCAATTCCGGTTCATTGTACTACGTCCATGTGCTAATTAGGGCCCTGTAGCTGTCAGAAAATGTTATAAACCTAGAGTGATTGGCCTCATATGAATTTTTCCTGTGAAACAAGCAAAATGCCAAATCTGACTCTTGTAGTGTTTGTAATAATTTTCTAGTGGTCTGATATCTTTCATACTTTATATATCTGAAGAAACTTTTGGTATTTTCTTCAATATTATTAGCTAGCTTACCTTCGTATTCCATCTTTTCTTTCTTTATAACTTTTTTAGTTGCCTTCTATTGGTTTTTAAGAAGCTTCCAAATCCTCTATCTTCCCTCTATTTTTGTGCTATTATATGCCCTCTGTTTGGTTTTTATGTTAACTTTGACTTCTCTTGTCAGCGACAGTTGAGTCATCATCCCTTTAGGATACTAATTCTGGCTTGGGATGCACACAGTGGTGCTAGAAAGTTCGTGAACGCTGTAGAATTTTCTCTATTTCTGTCATATTATGATCACTGGTCCCTAAGGCTTCCTTTATCTTAAGTTCTCTAATCAATTCCAGTTCAATTCACAACACCCAATCCAGAATAGCCGATTGATCCTCGAGTGGGCTGCACCACAAGCAGCTCTAAAAAGCCATCTCTAGGCATTCTCGAAGGTCCCCCTCTTGGGATTCAGCTCCAATCTACCTGCATATTGAATCTCCTATGCTGAGCATTATAGTGCGCTTTTGACATGCATTTTCAATCTCTCATTGTAATTTGTAGACCACATCTTTACTACTATTTGGGGATCCCTATATACCTCCCATCAGTGTCTTTTTACCCTTGCAGTTCCCTAGTTTTAACCATAATGTGTATACACTTTTCAATCCCATGTCACCGCTTTCTAATGATTCACTTTCATTTTTTACCAACAGATCCATTCCACCTGCTTTGCCTACCTGCCTGTCCTTTCGATACAGTATGTATCCTTGGAAGTTAAGCTCCCAGCTATTATCATCTTTTAATAGGTTTCAAAAGGTGCATTTAATGTCAGAGAAATGCATACAATATACATCTTGAAATTCTTTTTCTTTACAGACATCCATGAAAACAGAGGAGTGCCCCAAAGAATGAATGACAGTTAAAATGTTAGAACCCCAAAGCCCCCCCCGCTCCCCCTCTCACACACAAGCAACAACAAGGCAACAACCCCGCACCCCCACTACTAAAAAACATTGGCACCCTCTACTGAGCACTCAAGTGTGCAGCAAAGCATCAGTGAAGACAGAGACTTGCAGTACCCCAAAAACTACACGTCCACCCGATAATTCGACATACCACAGGCTCTCTCTCTCCTTAATAAGGGAAAAAGAGGTGTCCGCCTTTCATAGTGAGAGGGGAGACATAATAAACAACTCATTGATTTAGAATGTTAAAAGTCTGTTGTGTCGCTTTTTCCGAGCTCTGTGCCCCAAGAGTTGGCACCAAAAAGGCACGGCTGTCTGGGCATACAACCCCGGCAGCTTACTCACCGCTCCCGATGTTCCATGTTCTTCTGCAACGCTTCAGTCAGGGGCACCAGCCAAGAATCAGCACGTTCCCACAGCCATGAAACCCTGGAACCCTGGAACCCTGAAGTCCCGCTCATCTTCCAGGCCACGTCCTTGGGATATCAAAAAGCAGCTGGTCGTGAGGCCCTGAGAGCAGGTGCCATTCCTGTAAAGAACCGAAGTCAGCGTGTAACTTTAGGTCAGGGCCTTCGAAAGAACCACCCACACCCTGAAAGGGAGAGAAAGAGATATCAAAGATAGAAATAAAGTTGTTTCCAAAGATGCAAGCAAATGAGTTGCCGTTTAGCGCCATCTTAACTTCGCCATGATTCAATGATTTCCACAACACCATACATGCCATCTGTAATCATGCCTCAAATTCATCCACCTATTCTGTATATTGCATGCATTCCAATATAACTGCTCCAGTCCTTTTCGATTTTGCATGCCTTTTACATTGCAACTCATCCTGTTGACTGCAATTTTGCCCTGCCATCAGCCTCTCCTCGCTAGCCATTTCACTACACATGGACTCTCTTTGTCCACCTCAGGACCATCACCCCTGTTCACACCCCCCTGCCAAATGAATTTAAACCCTGTTGAACAATTCAAGCAAACCTGCCACAAGGGTATTGGTTCCCCTTGGGTCAAGTGTAACCTTGTAGCGGTGTGCTACATACAGCACTAGAATAACCACACGGAGTTGGTGAGTTAGAGTTGCGATGAAAGAGATTTATTCAAACTTCGCGGCCCGCTTTAAAGCCTTCCCGTTCCCGCCCTCCCTGGGCGGGATTGCTGTGGGGAATGCATATTCCCAGACCCTTTCTGCGCGCAGGATTTTCCTCCTGTTGGTGAAGATGGCCTGGCGCCCTTTTTGGGGCCGGCCCTCTGCCTGCGCGTGCTGTTGTGAGCCGGTTCGTGTGTGCCAGAAAGTGGGTCGCCACATAACTCCCCCCCCCCCCCCCCCCAGAACCGGCGATACCTCCCCCAATGTCCACCGTCTGGATCGGCCTCTGTTTGGGAGGTCTGCCCCTGCGCCGCGGTGCCTGAGCCTGGGCCGGTTGCGCCAAGTCCACATGGGCCGGTTTGAGTCGGTCCACCGTGAAAACCTCCTCTCTCCCCCCAATGTCCAGCACGAACGTGGACCCGTTGTTCCTGATCACCTTAAACGGTCCCTCGTAGGGCCGCTGTAGCGGTGCCCGGTGTCCGCCCCGTCGTACAAAAAGAAACTTACAGTTCTGCAGGTCTTTGGGTACGCAGATCGGGCTCTGTCTGTGCTGTGAAGTGGGGATGGGGGCCAGGTTACCGAGCCTCTCCCGTAGTCTGTCCAGGACTGCTGTGGGTTCTTCCTCTTGCCCCCTTGGGGCTGGTATGAACTCTCCTGGGACGACCAGGGGCGCGCCGTACACCAACTCGGCCGACGAGGTGTGTAGATCCTCCTTGGGCGTCGTGCGGATTCCGAGCAGGACCCAGGAAAGTTCGTCCACCCAGTTAGGCCCCTCCAGGCGGGCCATGAGAGCCGATTTCAGGTGACGGTGGAAACGCTCCACTAGTCCGTTCGACTGTGGGTGGTAGGCAGTTGTGTGGTGTAGCTGCGATCCTAAAAGGTTGGCCATAGCCAACCACAGGCTGGAGGTGAACTGGGCGCCCCTGTCGGAGATAATGTGGGCCGGTACCCCAAAGCATGCTACCCAGGTTGCGATCAGTGCTCGGGCACAGGATTTGGAGGTGGTGTCGGTGAGCGGGACTGCCTCTGACCATCTGGTGAAGCGGTCTATTATCGTTAGGAGGTACCGCGCTCCTTGTGATACTGGCAGGGGCCCCACGATATCCACATGGATGTGGTCAAACCTCCGGCGGGTGGGTTCGAACCGCTGCGGCGGAGCCTTGGTGTGCCACTGCACCTTGGCCGTTTGGCACTGCATGCACGTTTTGGCCCATTCACTGACCTGTTTACGCAGTCCATGCCACACGAACCTGTTGGCGACCAGCCAGACGGTTGTCCTGATGGAGGGGTGCGCGAAGTTGTGAATGGACTCGAAAACCCGCCGGCGCCAGGCTGCTGGGATGACGGGGCAGGGTTGGCTGGTAGCTACGTCACATAGTAGGGTCCTCTCACCTGGGCCTATGGGGAGGTTTTGAAGCTGTAAACCGGAGACTGCAGTCCTGTAACTGGGGATCTCAGCATCTGCCTGCTGTGCCTCTGCCAGCGCTGCATAGTCCACCCCCTGGGACAGGGCCTGTATGGTAGGTCTGGAAAGTGCGTCCGCCACGACGTTGTTCTTTCCAGCGACATGCCGGATGTCCGTCGTGTACTCGGAGATGTAGGACAGATGTCGCTGCTGGCGGGATGACCAGGGATCGGACACCTTCGTGAACGCAAAGGTAAGCGGTTTGTGGTCTGTGAACGCGGTGAAGGGCCTACCTTCTAAGAAGTACCTGAAATGCCGGATTGCCAGGTATAGTGCCAATAGCTCCCAGTCGAAAGCACTGTATTTGAGTTCAGGTGGTCGTAGGTGTTTGCTGAAGAACGCCAGGGGTTGCCAGCGACCCTCGATGAGTTGTTCCAGCACTCCACCGACCGCTGTGTTGGATGCGTCCACCGTGAGGGCAGTAGGAACATCCGTTCTGGGGTGCACTAGCATCACGGCGTTTGCTAAGGCTTCTTTGGTTTTAACGAAAGCGGTTGCGGTCTCTTCGTCCCAGGTAATGTCCTTGCCCTTACCCGACATCAGGGTGAACAGGGGGCGCATGGTTCGGGCTGCTGAGGGGAGGAAACAGTGGTAAAAATTCACCATACCCACGAATTCCTGCAAGCCTTTGATTGTGTTGGGTCGGGGGAAGTGGCGGACCGCGTCTACCTTGGCGGGCAGCGGGATTGCCCCATCTTTAGTAATCCTGTGGCCCAGGAAGTTGATGGTGTCGAGTCCGAACTGGCATTTGGCTGGATTGATTGTAAGGCCGAATTCACTCAGGCGGGAGTAGAGCTGGCGGAGGTGGGACAGATGCTCCTGCCGACTACTGCTGGCTATGAGGATGTCGTTCAAATAGATGAATGCAAAGTCCAGGTCGCGTCTCACCGCGTCCATTAGCCGCTGGAAAGTCTGTGCGGCATTCTTGAGACCAAACAGCATTCGGAGGAATTCGAAAAGTCTGAATGAGGTGATAAGTGCTGTTTTGGGGATGTCGTCCGGATGTACAGGGATTTGATGGTATCCCCGGACGAGGTCTACCTTGGAAAAGATCCTTGCACCGTGTAGGTTTGCTGCGAAGTCTTGAATGTGCGGCACAGGGTAGCAGTCTGGCGTTGTAGCCTCGTTCAGTCTGCGGTAGTCACCTCATGGTCTCCAGCCCCCTGTTGCCTTGGGCACCATGTGAAGGGGGGAGACCCATGGGCTGTCGGACCGTCGTATGATCCCTAATTCCTCCATCTTCTTGAACTCCTCCTTCGCCAGTCGGAGCTTGTCCGGGGGAAGCCTTCGAGCACGGGCGTGGAGGGGTGGTCCTGGGGTCGGGATGTGGTGCTGTATTCCGTGTCAGGGCATGGCTGCCGTGAACTGCGGTGTCAGTACTGATGGAAAATCCGCCAGGACCCTGGTGAATTCATCGTCGGACAGCGTGATGGAGTCCAGGTGTGGGGCTGGCAACTGTGCTTCACCCAGGGAGAATGCTTGAAAGGTCTTGGCGTGGACTAATCGCTTCCCTTGCAGGTCGACCAGCAGGCTGTGGGCTTGTAGAAAATCTGCCCCCAGCAGTGGTTGGGCCACGGGGGCCAGTGTGAAGTCCCACGTGAACTGGCTGGAGCTGAACTGTAGCCGTACCGTGCGGGTGCCGTAGGTTCGTATTGTGCTGCCATTAGTGGCCCTCAGGATGGGTCCCGGTTCTCTGTTGCGGGTGTCGTAACTCGTTGGAGGTAAGACGCTGATCTCCGCTCCGGTGTTGACCAAAAAGCTGCATCCCGGCTGCTTGTCCCAGACGTACAGGAGGCTGTCCTGATGGCCAGCCGCTGTAGCCATCAGCGGCGGCTGGCCCTGGTGTTTCCTGGGAATTTGCAGGGTGGTCTGCAGCGGAAGTAGAAACACCATTGTTCGTTGGGCTCCTCACTCCCGTTGCTGGGTTTTGTAGGCTCTGCTGCCGGGCCTGGTCTGGTCTGTCGTTGGGCACGCGGCTTGGTGATCTGTGCGACGGATGCCCCTCTCTCTTTCCTGGCATTCCACAGTACATCTGCTCAGGCCGCCACCTCCCGGGGGTTGCTGAAATCTGCGTCGGACAGCAGCAGGCATATGTCCTCGGGCAGTTGCTCTAGGAACGCCTACTCAAACATGAGGCAGGGTTTGTGTCCTTCAGCCTGGGCCAGCATCTCGTTCATTAATGCTGACGGCAGCCTGTCTCCCAAACCATCCAGGTGCATTAAGCGGTGTGCTCGTTCGCGCCGTGAGAGTCCGAAAGTCCTTATGAGCAGGGCTTTGAATGCTGTGTATTTGCCGTCCTCCGGGAGCGACTGTATAAACTCCTCAACTTGTGCAGCTGTCTCCTGGTCGAGTGAGCTCAGCACGTAGTAGTAGTGAGTGGACTCCGAGGTTATCTGCCGAATGTGGAATTGTGCTTCTGCTTGTTCGAACCATAATTGGGGTCGCTGCGTCCAGAAGCTTGGTAGTTTTAACGAAACTGCGTGAACAGATGTAGCGTCGGTCATCTCTGGTCCAAATATCGTTTGGGCCATCGGGGTCACCAATTGTAGCGGTGTGCTACACACAGCGCTAGAATAACCACACTGAGTCGGTGAGTTAGAGTTGCGATGAAAGAGATTTATTCAAACTTCGCGGCCTGCTTTAAAGCCTTCCCGTTCCCGCCCTCCCTGGGCGGGATTGCTATGGGGAATGCATATTCCCAGACCCTTTCTGCGCGCGGAATTTTCCCCCTGCTGGTGAAGATGGCCTGGCGCCCTTTTTGGGGCTGGCCCTCTGCCTGCGCGCGCTGTTGTGAGCCGGTTCGTGTGTGCCAGAAAGTGGGTCGCCACAACCTGTCACTTTTGCACAGGTCATACCTTCCCCAGAAAAATCCCCAATGATCAATAAATCTGAACTCATACCCCCTGCGCTAGTTCCTTTGCCATACATTATTCTGCCAGGTCATCCTGTTCTTGCCCTTGGTGATGGAAGGCACAGGCAGCAATCCAGAAATTACTACCCTGGAGGTCCTGTTTCTTAGCTTCTGCCTAGCTCCCTAAAATCCCTCTTCAGGACTTCCTCACCTTGTCTACCTATGTCATTGGTGCTCATAGGTGCCATGACTTCTGGCTGCTCACCTTTTCTCTTGAAATTGCCATGGACCTGATCTGAGACATCCCTGACTCGATCAGGGAGGCATCCAAGTGTGTCTATCAGGCTCACAGAATCTTGTCTCCATTCCTCTAACTGTGGACTCTCCTGTGATCACTGCAGTTCTCTTCACCTCTGTTCTCTTCTGAGTAACAGCGTCAGACTCAGTGCCAGAGACCTGGTTGCTGTGGCTCCCTATTGGTAGGTCATCCCCCTCAACAGTATCCAAAGAGGTATTCTTATTACTGAGGGAGCCGCCACAGGGGTACTCTGCACTGGCTGTTTATTTCCTGCCTCTTGCAACCTGGGAGTGACTACCTCTCTGTAGCTCCTATCTATCACTTCCTCATTCTCTGATATGAGCTGAAGTCATTGAGCTGCAGCTTAGTGTACTTGGTACATATGTGATTATTCGGGAGGCTAGAGGTCCCCCAGATATCCCACACAGAACTGTGTCCAAACAGATAAGGAATGAAATATAAAGAAGAAACTTCCCAGATACTTACTTCTCTCAACCCTGATATCACCAAAGACTGATTAAGTCGAAGCCACTCCAAAACTGGACCACTCACATAATGGCCACTCTACTTGCCCCTGAATTATTTTTATTCACCTTTTCTAATGAATTCGTTTTGAGTGGGGCACAGTCCAACTTCAAAAACTCTGCTGTAAAGCACTGCCTTTTTAATTTTCAGCTGCAAACCTATTGAAAACGTATCTTCTTGAAGTGCTCCCGCTCACTGATTAGGTGCAGTCTAATTATATTTATAAACAGTAGTGTTAATATGGACATATGGACAACAACCTCTTTCATCTTCTTTATTTTGGCATGTCATACACAAATAAAATAGGGAGTGCAATGGTTTCTGTAAAATGATGCTCAGGTATAAGAGGACACAACAGGTAGTATAAAAAACATATTTTATTAACAAGGTTGAGCAAGTTACACCAAATTATTTAACCCTCTTTACATTTTAACAGTTAATAAGTTGACACTCTGCACAACTCCCTCTTCCAAGAAAAGGGTATTACATCCCCCGAATGAAAATACAGAACTATGCTCTGCCCTAGAAAAGCTTTTTTACTTTCAGAAATTAGTTACATCTATATATCTTTTAAAAGTCATAAATATTGAGATTATGCATTTTCACATGAGAACTATATAGTTTAAAGTTCAAAGTTCAAAGTAAGTTTATTATCGAAGTACATACATATCACTATATACTACTCTGAGATTTATTTCTTGTGGGCATTCACAGTAAATACAAAGAAACGCAATAGAATCATTGAAAAACTATGCATAAACAAAGCTGTCATATATACCAGAAACACAAATGATTCTGTAACTCCTGGAAATCCAGAATAACGTCACCAGGTATTCAAATGAAGTGCAGCTTTACAAACATCGCTTCTGCCTTCAGAAGAAAGAGTCTCATGTTCAAATTTCCCTCAACAACCATGTTCAGATTCCTTCTCTGGAGACGCAATGTTGTCTGCACTTTGAATAAGCATTGCTCCTGATGTTGCTCTCACTCTGTCGTTATCAACTTCAGTCCCATATTCTATAATGAGTATTCAAAACTTGCACATACTTATTGATCTAAAATTTTCTTTTGAAGCCTGACTTGAGCTACAGTTCTTTCATTGTTTCGCTTCACCTTCCCATTGAGCATGTATAATTACTTCAGAACCTTTGCTGAAGAGTTTTTTAGTGTGATTAGAAGATTGTTCTAATTATGCAAGCGGTGATTCTTTTTTTTTTGCAAAGCATTGTCCTTTGAGGGTTGGAAAAGTTTATGAGTCAATTGAATAGGATGGGACACTCTTCTTCGAACAGGCTCCCAAGTGAAATATGAATAGTTCAATCCACATGCATGAGACTAATCCAATTTTATCATTATCATATTTTCACACTGGTTAGCTGAGCAAAATGATTATGTGATGTTGTTGGTGGGTACTGTTTAGCACCTTCTGCTTGATTTAGTGTGGTCTTGTAATCTCCATGAAGCTTCAGTGTCTTATCTGCTTTTAGAACCACTACAATCCGTGCAGTCCAGTCACAGTGACCCATCTTCACCACAACTTGATGTTTCTCTAATTTATATATTTCCTGTTCAACCTTGGCGTTCAATATCATAAGGAACTAGCTGTGGCTTGGAGTTGAAAAGAAAAGAAATTTCAGCTTTAACTCAACAGAACTGGCAACATCTGTGGAGAGAGAAGCCGTCTCAACATTTAAGGTTGATTAAATTTTATTAGAAAGCCAGCTGATGGTGTAGTGGTATCAGCACGAAGTTCCAAGGTGAACGTTCCCGGTTCGAATCCTGCTGGCTCCTTGTATGTTTTCTGTCCATGCTGGGCTGAGCTAGCAACTTGGCCTCGTAAAAAGCAGACAACTGCTAAGGAAATGGTTAAAAATGCTGCCTGATGCGCCGCAAGGTGCGAAAAGGAACAACTAAATTTTATTAGAAATGGAAAAGTAAGGAAGTAAGTGCTTAAAGATGCACATGAGATAGAGGGGTGAACAGAACAAAGTGAATGAATGGAAACCAAGAGAACCTAAATATGAATGTTGTTTGTGCCTGTCTGAAGGAGGCTAATGAATGTTTGATCATCATAGTCAACCTGACTTGAGAAGAATGTGGAATAGGAGTCCTAAAATACACAGCTGCTGGAACTGTGAGCTGTTGAATTGAACAATGCTGCAGCATTAAAATAAAAGGATGCTGGAAATACACTGCAGTTTAGATAATATCTGTGGGGAGAGAAGAACTGAATTAATGTTTTACACGTTGACAACAGTATACTCTTGTTTACACCAGAAGTGGAATGGCCAAAGATCAGCAATCTGTCTTTCCCCCGCCTCACTCATGCACTAGATGCAAGCCAGTTTCTTTATCGATTTCAGTAAATGCCACCTAGTGAAATTGGACATAATTATCTGACCATACCTTCAGTTTAGGCAGTAACCTACAAAATGTTGCAATGTAACTTTTTAACACCACCATCTTCATTGAAGTTGCTATCTGACAAGCTTTCTCAAAAGTAAATGCAAGTACACTGAATAATTTGATTGGAAGCTTTAATCAGTCAATCCACAAACCTCTCTATTATGGTTTAATTTTAAAAGAAACAATGTAAAGTTACAGTGTATTGAGAAGTTCTTTAATTCAACAATGTGAGGGTCAGTAAACTCAAACAACAGGAATTCTGCAGATGCTGGAAATTCAAGCAACACACATAAAAGTTGCTGGTGAACGCAGCAGGCCAGGCAGCATCTCTAGGAAGAGGTGCAGTCGACGTTTCAGGCCGAGACCCTTCGTCAGGACTCAGGGTCTCGGCCTGAAACGTCGACTGCACCTCTTCCTAGAGATGCTGCCTGGCCTGCTGCATTCACCAGCAACTTTTATGTGTGTCAATAAACTCAATATGTTTTTGATCTCATGTTCCAAACTAGTTATCTTTCATGAATCTATAAAAGATATAGGGCTGATGTTGTCCTTCAAAAGAGATACCCATTACTTTCTGAGCTGTAAATTATTTAGTGAGTGTCTCTGAGCCTCACTATTAACAACATAATACACAGGCAAAGGAATATTAACTGCTGCTAACTGCTACTCCAGCTGCCCCCAATAATTCATTTAGACTTACTCTATAAGAGATATTCTCCTGTTTCTTACCCAACTCTCTACTACTGAAACCTAACTTGTTTCTCCCTTTCCCAGTTCTGATGCAGTGTCCCAGCATCAGAAATATTAACTGGCTCTCTTTCCACAGGTACTCACTGACCTGCAATTGCTTCCTATATTTGTTGTCTTTACCTACATTACCTGTATGTTAGACAAATTTCTCCAAACAGACTTTTCCAGTTACTGCAAAGTATTCTACAATTCCATTTAGTAACTGTGTTGTGTCCTTGCGTGGGAATACAATACCCAGAGGAACACAGTAAGTCGGTAACTTTATTCTGTCCCTCCAGCCGGGCATCTTATTTTAGTTTCATTTATTTTTTATTTTATTAGAGATGCAGCCAGGAACAGGCTCTTGCATCCCAAAGAGCCTCACTGTCCTCAACCTCATCAAAGAGCACTGACCAGTTAATCTACTAACCAGTACACCTTTGGACTGTCGCAGGAAATGGAGCATCTGGAGGATGCTACATGGTCATGGTCGTGGTAAAACTTCAACTGCTGAATCCAATGTAGATGAAGACAATTGTTGAAGTGGGATCTACTACCTATAGAATCTGCAGTCATATACTGGGGCTATGAAAGTTAGTTTCAAATAAGTATCACCATCCTCCTCTGCCTTAGTTTAATATTTTCAATTAAATCCCATAATACATAGGCAATTAGAAATGAGAAGGGATAATGACTTTGCTCTGTTTATTCTACAGCCTCCCAATGGTCAGAGGAATTAGAGGAACAGATATCTAAGTAATTTATAGAATGGTGTAAGACAATAGGGTTGCAGTAGCGGGGATTTAACTTCCCTAATATTGACTAGAATTGCCTTAGGACAGGGGACTTAGATTAGACAGGATCCTTTAAGAGCATCCAATAATTTTTTTTTGTAACTGTAATGCTCAGTTATATTGGCTCATATATGTCTAGGGGAAATCCCACCCAGTATCTGCCTCAACACTTCCCATGGAGTCGGTTGCCGCCCGAATCAATCCCAAACATCAGCCAGCACACGCAGTACATTTTACCAAGTACACTTTAGAGATATTACTAATTCTATGACATTAATATAAATTCGATACAGAAAAGGAAATAATAAAAAAAAAGGCACCAAGACTTATCAAAGCCCAAGTTCTTCGCACGCAACCGTTGGAGCTCAATCGATTCCGGACGACCACCCGAATCCTGTCGACTCACGGCTCGGGACCACCCGGAGTGATCGACCGGAACCTTTCTGCACGTCCGCCGTCCTCCCCGTCTCTCCTCCGACTCCACGCCAAAAACCCCATCCCCAGTCATATAATACAGCATTATCATCCAAAAACAAAATGATACATTAACACCCATTGGCTAATAGCACCCTGCTGTCCGTATTAACCCAAGCAAATGTCTAGCTAGAGACTTTCTCAGCATTTAACATAACAAAGAAGCATTCCCAAGTATAACATAACAAAGAAGCCATTTTAAATTTAACATATGAAAAAAAGAAAGACCCCGTACATAACATTACGTAGACAGTTTGCAGTAGAGACAAGAGAATACTTAATTTTATCTGAAGAAGTAAATCTTGGTAGGGGAACACTTTGAGAACAATGACCAGAATTTTATAAGTTGCAAGGTTGATATGAAGTACAATAGGTCTACTTTTCAAGTTAAAATCTTCTGTTAGGGCAAGGTCAATTTCAATAGCAAAAGAGAGGTCCTGGTAAAAGTAGAATGGGAACAGATGCTTATGGGCAAAGCCACAGCTGACAAGTGGGAGTCTTTTAAAATACATTTAGTAAGAGTTTAGAGCCAGCAAGTTCTGGTAAGACTGAAATGAAAAGGTGACAAGATAAGTCAGATAACTATTGGCCAATTATCCCTATGCCAGCAGCAGGAAATTACTAGTGAATATTCGAAAGGATAGAACTTAGGTATATTTGAAAAATCACCAGAAACTTTGATGTGTGTTGCTTGAATTTCCAGCATCTGCAGAATTCCTGTTGTTTATATTTGAAAAAGCAGGGGCTGATCAGGCATAGTCAACATGGCTTCGTGCTGGAGAATTCTGATGAAGACAGGACAATTAGATATTGTCTAAACGGAATTTGGAAAGGCAGCTGGTATACTGTGTGTTCCAGGAAACTAAGGTACATGTTGAGCTGGTGAACTTGCAGTAGAAACAGAGGATAATGGTGAAAGAATGTGCCTCTAATGGAGATCTGCAACCAGTGGTGCATGCAATATACAGTATAGCAAAAGCCTAGATATAAATAAAGGAGGTATGATGAATAAGTTTGTGGATGACACAAGAGTTGATGGTTCTGCAGATGGCAAGGAGACAGCAGGATTTTAGAACAGATGGAAAGTTGGATCATTGGCAGAGGGAATTTAATCCAATTAGTAGGAAGCAATACATTTTAGGAAATCAATTAGTTGGTAAGGTGCTAAGGAATGTTGATGAGCAAAGGGATTTTGGGGTCCAGGTCTATAGTACCTTCAAAGTGGCAATACATTGATAGGGGGTGAAGCAGGTATTTGACATGCTTGATTTCAGAGGTTGGGGCATAGAGTATAAAAGTTGTTGCAACTTTCCTAAGCCGCAGTTAGAGTACACTTTGATTACTGTGTGTGGCATTGGTCTACACAGCTTTGGAAGAAATGGTTCCGCTGGAGGGAATGGAGAGGAGATACATCTGTACGGGGTCTTTCTTTTGTTACATTTAAAATGGCGATTTTTGTTATGTTAATCTGTGGAATGCGGCTTTGTTGTGTTTTAACGCTGCAGAGAGTTTGCGCTAGCAGTTTATTGTGGTTTAGAGGGTGATAAGAGGGTGCTATTAGCCAATGGGTGGTTATGTATCGTTTTGTTTTCGGATGCCATGCTGTATGATATGACTGTGGACTGAGTTTTGGCGGGGAGTCGGGAGGAGAGACGAGGAGGACGGCGGACGTGCGGAGAGGCTCCGGTCGATCACTTCGGGTGGTCCCGAGCCGTGGGTCGACGGAATTCGGGTGGTCGTCTGACGTCGAACTTGAGCTCCAACGGTAGCGCGCGAAGAACTTGGACTTTGAATAAGTGTTGGCGCCTTTTTTTTCATTACTTTCCTCTCTGTATCACATGTATATTAATGCCCTAGAATTAGTAATATCTATAAAGTGTATGTGTTAAAATTTACTGGGTGTGCTGGCTGATGATTGATGTTTGTGATTGATTCGGGCGACGATTGACCCTGAGGGGACTGCTGAAGCAGGTGCTGGGCGGGATTTCCCCTAGACATACACGAGCCAAAATAACGGAACGTTACAAGTGGGGGCTACCGTCAGGGATTTGGATTTTTTTTTCGGGAAAGTTGTACTTGTGGTTGCGGTAAGTGGTGTGAAGATGGAGCGAGATAAGATTGTAAGTTGGTGTGAAATGGAGGAGGTACCGGTGAATCATGCGTGTGTGGTAAGCGGGGTCGATTATCGCATTCCGGCAGAGGTACTGGTGCGAGGGTTGAGTTTGATTAAAGGTATCGGGCAGGTAGAACTTGTAGCTAGAAGGGGTGGGAAAGAACTGGAGGCTTGCTGGATGTTGGTGTGGGCGAGTGCCGACGTCATGGCTTTAGAATTACCAGCGACAGTCCATGTCCAGGGGGAGGCGGGGCCGTGGGGTCTCCATACCCTCCCCGAGGACGCAAGTGAGGAGGTGCCGGAGGAGCTAGTTGAGGCCCCCGGCCGGGTGCCCGTAGCAAGAGGTAGAGGTGCGGAGTGGGAAGGTTTGGCCAGGCCTCGCCCCCATGGGCTTGAGGAGACTGCCGAGTTAACGGCTGCCATTATCTCCCTGGCGAGAAGGGTTGAGGTGCACCGCCCGAAGCTGAGAATTTTCTCGGGAGCCAAGCCCACCCCGGAAGGGGAGGATGACTATGAGACCTGGGTTGAAGATACATCCCAATTGTTAGAGGTGTGGCCAGTTTCGGATGAGGAAAAGAGACAGCGATTGGTGGAAAGCTTAAGGGGCGGGGCAGCCCGGGTGGTCCGCGATCTGAGAGCGGCACGCCCCTTGGCTTCCCTATCGGAGTGTTTAGACGCTTTGGAGGAAGTGTTTGGACTGTCAGGGGATCCCTGGCGGCATTTAGCAGAGTTTCAACGGATGGGGCAGAGAAGAGGGGAAAAGCTCTCCGACTATGTTTTCAGGCTGGAAGGAAAGCTTACGGGGTTGCTGCGACGAGGTATAGTGAGGGAGGACGATGTGGCGGAGTTAAGGATGAGCCAGATATGTAGCGGTTCCCGGGAGGATGACAGGGTGGCTTGGAGTGTACGGCAGTCATTTAAGCAGAGCTCCCCTCCATCATTCGGACGGCTGATCCGAGAGGTACGGGCCGAGGAGTGTGCTTTGGGCCGACCAGGGGGCTCGGACCCTCAGGGACGGTTTTCAGCGGTTCAGGAGGTGGTAGCCGGGATGAGACCAGAGAAATCCAAGGGGTCCTCGGGGGCCCGTATCGGGAGGAGAGAGGCGGCGAGTAGTGGGTGCTATAACTGTGGGAGAGAGGGGCATTTCCGCCGGGAATGTGAGTGGCCGGGGGCGTGCTACCACTGTGGGGAAGCTGGCCACTTACGGAAGGATTGTGAGAGACGAAATGCGCCGAGGGGGGAGGGCCCCCAGGCCACCAAGAAGGGAGAGGTGTCGGGAAACTTAAGAGAGGCTCAGTGAGGGAACGGACTGGAGTCTCGGGAGGAACACGTTCCCAGAAAACCCCTATGGAACCCCGGAACAAACAAGCCCAAATTCCTGATGGGCTGGTGGGACCCCGTTCCAGCGTGTCCCTACGGATAGAGGGGATCTTTGCGAAAGCCATCCTTGACACCGGGTCGCAGGTTACCTTACTGTACCGGTCGTTCTACAACCAATATCTGAAGCATTTGGCAGTAACTCCGTTTAACGCATTGGAGATTTGGGGCATAAGTGATGGTGATTACCCGTACGATGGATACTTGTCAGTGAGAGTGGAATTTTCAGAGGGAGATGTGGGAGTATCGGAAGCCTTTGAGACGCTGGTGTTGGTTTGTCCGGATCCGGTGGAGACCGGTGGTGCTGCCCTGTTGGTGGGGACTAACTCCCCTCTGGTGCGACGGCTCTTGGGAGCCTGTAAGAAGAAGGGGGGGGAGAACTTTTTGGAGACCCTCTCGGTACACCCCGTGTTCCGAGGAGTGTACGAAGGAGTGAGTGACCCCCAGGGGCTGGACCCGGAGTGCAAACGAGGGACGGTGTGGTGCACTCAGGCGAGGCCTAAGGTGATACAGCCAGGGGAGGCGGCATTAGTGATGGGAACCCCCAGATTCCCCGGATTGCCGCCGGGAGAGGCCCTGCTAGTAGACGCCCCCGACGACCTGGAAAGGGAGTTCTGGTTCCCGGCTGGGGCGCTGGTGAGACCTGAATTGCAGAGGCCCTCAGCTGTACAGGCACGGCGGATGGGGGTGATGATACGGAACATAACGGAGAGGGAGATCACCTTTAAGCGCGGGATGCCCCTCGCGCACTTGTTCCCGGTGACGGTGATGTCCAGCGCCCCTGTGAAGCCCACTGGAAGAGAACTATTGGGAGACGGGGGGCGGCTGACCGAGGAGGCCTTTAATTTTGAAAACTCCCCTGTACCGCTGGCGTATAAGAGCAGGCTGGTGGAGAAGATGCTGAAGTTAGGGGATGTCTTTTCTCAGGGCGAGTTTGATGTAGGGTTTTCCAAGAGCACTCGGCACACCATTCGGGTAACAAATGACACCCCGTTTAGGGAGAGGTCGCGGCGGTTGGCCCCAGCAGATGTGGAGGATGTGCGGCAGCACTTGCGGCAGTTGAAAGATGCCGGGATTATTGCGGAGGCCCGAAGCCCATATGCGTCCCCCATAGTGGTGGCAAGGAAGAAAAATGGGAAGGTACGCATGTGCGTGGACTATAGGACCCTGAACCGCCGCACTGTTCCCGACCAATATACGGTCCCGAGGGTGGAAGATGCATTGGCCTGTCTAAGTGGTGCACAGTGGTTCAGTGTATTGGATTTGCGGAGTGGGTATTACCAGATTCCGATGAGCGAGACTGATAAGGAGAAGACAGCCTTTATCTGTCCCCTGGGGTTTTTCCAGTTCGAACGAATGCCCCAAGGTATCTCGGGGGCCCCAGCCACCTTTCAGCGGCTCATGGAGCGGACAGTGGGGGACATGAACCTGCTGGAGGTATTGGTGTACCTGGACGACCTGATAGTGTTCGGATCTACGTTGGAGGAACATGAGGAGCGGCTGCTGAAGGTGCTGAGTCGGCTGAAAGAGGAAGGGTTAAAACTTTCCCTGGATAAATGCCAGTTCTGTAAGACGTCAGTCAGTTATGTTGGGCACATAATCTCGCGAAATGGAGTGGCCACCGATCCGGATAAGATAGCCGCAGTCACCACCTGGCCGAGACCTCAGAAGGTGAGCGCCTTACGCTCGTTTTTGGGGTTTTGCGGATATTACCGGCGATTCGTGAAAGGATATGCGAAAATGAGTCATCCATTGAACCAGCTGTTGTGTGGCTATCCACCTATGGGGGGGAGGAGGAGGAAGGGAGACCGAGGGTCGGAGGTAGGAGGATACTTGAACCCGGGGGAGCCTTTTGGAGTGAGGTGGGATGCTCAATGTGAGGAGGCGTTCCAATCTCTAAAAAGGGCGCTGACACAGGCCCCAGTGTTGGCTTTTGCTGATCCCCGGAAGCCGTATGTTCTACACACTGATGCCAGTCACGAGGGTCTTGGGGCTGTTCTGTACCAGGAACAGGGAAACGGATTGAGGCCAGTGGCGTTTGTCAGTCGGAGCTTGTCGCCATCTGAGAGAAACTATCCCACTCACAAGCTGGAGTTCTTGGCATTGAAATGGGCGGTGGTAGACAAGTTGAGTGACTACCTATACGGGGCCCAGTTTGAAGTGAGAACTGATAACAACCCCCTCACTTATATCCTGACTTCGGCGAAGCTGGACGCTACTGGGCACCGGTGGGTAGCAGCCTTGTCTGCCTATGAGTTCAGCCTGAAGTACCGCCCGGGGAGTCGGAACATCGATGCAGATGCCCTGTCTCGTCGGGCGCACGACGAGTCGGGCACGGCCGAGGAGTGGAAGAGTGTCCCTGCCCAGGGAGTAAAGGCCATGTGTCAAGTTGGGAGCGACGGGGAAGTAGGAGCACAGATGGGAACGGATCGGGCAGTAGATCAACTGGGGGCTGACGGTGACGCGCTGCCCACTGGTTACTGTAATGTGACTGCTCTGAGGAACCGGCAGCTGCCGGAGTTGAGTCACCAGGAAGTACAGGCGGCTCAGCGTGATGACCCAAGCCTTGGCACTATCTGGTACGCGGTTAGCCAGGGTGATATGGGGCAGGTGGAGAAGGCGAAACATGCCTCCGTTCCTCTACTACTGAAGGAGTGGCCCCGGTTGAAGCTGAAGAACCACGTCCTGTACCGAGTCACTTCGCCTCCGGACCACCCCCGGCGCTGGCAGCTGGTCATGCCCGAGAAGTATCGAAAGGCTGTGCTTCAGGCTCTACATGATGATTCCGGGCACTTAGGGGTAGAGAAGACCTATGGATTAGTCAAGGACCGGTTTTACTGGCCCCGGATGAGGGGGGAGGTGGAAGAATACTGTAAGACCTGTAGCCGTTGCGTCAGGAGGAAGACCTTGCCTGCGCAGGCGGCTCCGTTATCCCACTTGCAGAGTGCAGGACCCATGGACCTGGTGTGTATGGATTTCCTGTGTATTGAGCCGGACACCAGCAATACCGCGAATGTTTTGGTCCTCACGGATCACTACACTAGATATGCGCAGGCTTTTCCTACTAAGGATCAGAAAGCGACTACAGTGGCGAAGGTGTTATGGGAGAAGTACTTTGTTCATTATGGCCTTCCCCGGCGGATCCACAGTGATCAGGGACGGGACTTCGAGAGCAGGCTTATCCATGAATTGCTGGATATGCTTGGGGTTGAAAAGTCCAGAACCACCCCCTATCACCCTCAGGGTGATCCTCAGCCCGAGAGGTTTAACCGGACCCTGCTGGACATGCTCGGCACCTTGGAGATTGGACGGAAGAGTAAGTGGAGTCAGCACATCGCCCATTTGGTTCATTGTTACAATTGTACTCGCAATGATGCTACGGGGTACTCGCCCTACTATCTGATGTTCGGACGGGAAGCGAGGTTGCCCATTGATCTGTGTTTTGGGACTGAAGCGGGGGAAATACCTTCGAAGCCATGTCTGAAGTACGTGTCCGATATGAGGAGAGAGTTGAAAAGGGCGTACGAGTTGGCTGAGGCGGCAGCCACCAAGCAGAACCAGCGGAATAAAAGGAGGTATGATCAGAAGGTAAAGTTCGTCCAGCTATTGCCGGGAGACCGAGTCCTCATCCGGAATTTAGGACTACAGGGTAAGCACAAGTTGGCGGACCGTTGGGCAGCCACCCCATATGTGGTGGAGAGTCAGATGCCGAATCTCCCGGTTTACCGGGTGAGACCTGAGGGCGGGCAGGGGCCTGTCAAGGTACTCCATCGGAACCACCTGTTGCCTCTGGGTCGAGAGGTGAAGATGGACCTAGAGTCCGAATGGGAGTTTACTCCTAGTACGAGGACTCTGCGAGGGCGCGGGGCGCGGGAAGAGGCCGCTGCGAAGAAAACGGGGCCGGTCCCCACCTCGAGAAGGGATACGTCATCGGAAGATGATGATTCGGACGTGTGGTACCTGCTTCCGTTCGCTGATTCCCCGGTGCGGGGAGAAGAGACTCTTGGCCCTTCCATCACTGAGTCAGGGGGACCGAGGGAGGGTGTTGCAGAGCCGCCTGTATTACAGCCAGCATTGGGGGAGGAGAGGGTGGAGGCAGAACCCGAGCCAGAGGGCTCACCGGGGCAGAGGGATCCCGGTGAAGGGGAAGGTCCGACAGATCGGCTCGAGGGGTCACCTGGGGTGTCTGAACAGGGAGAGTCCACAGAGGAAGTCCTGAGGCCTCAGAGGAGTAGGCATCCCCCGGAAAGACTCACTTATATAGCGCCGGGAGAGCAGGGTGTAATCTCTACTGCCCTGCAAAGTTATGTCACTGCTTTATGCACCTGGGTTGGGTTTTGTGTTTTACAAGGAGTACTAGTGAATTCTGTTAACGTCATGAGGGCATGACTTTTTTTAGGTGGGGGGAGAGTGTACGGGGTCTTTCTTTTGTTACATTTAAAATGGCGATTTTTGTTATGTTAATCTGTGGAATGCGGCTTTGTTGTGTTTTAACGCTGCAGAGAGTTTGCGCTAGCAGTTTATTGTGGTTTAGAGGGTGATAAGAGGGTGCTATTAGCCAATGGGTGGTTATGTATCGTTTTGTTTTCGGATGCCATGCTGTATGATATGACTGTGGACTGAGTTTTGGCGGGGAGTCGGGAGGAGAGACGAGGAGGACGGCGGACGTGCGGAGAGGCTCCGGTCGATCACTTCGGGTGGTCCCGAGCCGTGGGTCGACGGAATTCGGGTGGTCGTCTGACGTCGAACTTGAGCTCCAACGGTAGCGCGCGAAGAACTTGGACTTTGAATAAGTGTTGGCGCCTTTTTTTTCATTACTTTCCTCTCTGTATCACATGTATATTAATGCCCTAGAATTAGTAATATCTATAAAGTGTATGTGTTAAAATTTACTGGGTGTGCTGGCTGATGATTGATGTTTGTGATTGATTCGGGCGACGATTGACCCTGAGGGGACTGCTGAAGCAGGTGCTGGGCGGGATTTCCCCTAGACATACACGAGCCAAAATAACGGAACGTTACACATCAAGATGTTGCAGGATTTTTAATTATTAGGTAGAAGTAGATAGGCCGTGTTAAGAAAGGTGATTGGAGCTAAGAAAGGTGATTTGATGCAGGTATATTAGAAGAATTGATAGTATATACAGAGTATCTTTCCCATGGTAAGGATATCAAAAACAAGACAGCATACGTTTAAGGCAAGAAGAATTTTAAAGGGGACTCGGAAGGGGAGTTTTCTTCACAAAGAGTGGTGGATATATGGGACTTACTTTCAGAGGAGGTGGTAGAGTAAGATACCAGTTCTACATTTAAGAGACAGTTACATATCACTTAAAAAGAAGAATACAGTCCTAATGTGGGTAAATGGGATTAGTTTAGATAAGCAAAAATGTCGGTATGGATGTAGTGTCCTGAAGGATCTGTTTCTGTGTTATACAACTCTACAACTAAAGATACCGTTTATTTTCAATACTGCATTCATATGTCAACATGGATTATCTGTTCGGTTCCTGGAACACAGCTTTGAAGATGAAAATCTCTTACCGAAGTTCATACTCAATCCTACTGACAATTCTTTCCTCGCTGCATTAGAATTATATAACAGCGTTTAAGTGTCCACTTACTTTCTTTCTTGGAGAATCTGTTGCACTAAATATTGTTCTAAATGAAGACAGATTTATGTGTTGATTGGAAAATGAAATTACAACTCATCGGGATAATTTGCTTTGATTAATAGACAGCATGGAAACCACAAACTATAAACCTTATTTAGCCATATTGCTTGGTTTTGAATGTCAATATTTATTTTGAAGAATGCAAATGCAAAGCAATACATATCTGCATAGCTGAATCAAACCAGTACATGACTTAAAAATTAAAAGCCTGCCTAATGTGGTTCTGTTGCATTCCCTTGTGAAATATTGTAAAATTCAAATCAGCATCTAAGTGTTCAGCATCACAGAAATTAATTTTGTAATCATTAAACATCTCAAACTCATTTTAAAGTGAGTGCAACCTATTAATGATTCATATCCAGAAAGAATGGATTAACCAGGCTGTACTACTACAAATCAAGCAATTTTCTTTTCATATTAATGACTTAATAATATTCTGATGTTACTTACATTCAGTTGGAATCATAGAGGTTAGAGCATTACTGCACAGAAATAGGCCTTTTGGCCCATCTAGTCCATGCCAAACTGTTTTTCTGCCTATTCCATCTAGCTGCACATAGATCATAGCCATCCATGTACCTCTCCAAATTTCTCTTAAGCCCTGCAGTGGAATCCATAATCATCACTTCCACTCACACCTTGTTCCATGCTTGCACCATGCTCTGGGTGAAGAAATTCCACCTCAGACTTCTCTTAAATATTTCACCTTTTACCCTAAACCTATACCTATGACCTCTAGTTCTAATCACAAACAAGAGAAAATCTGCAAATGCTGGAAATTCATGCAACACACAGAAAATGCTGGAGGAATTCAGCAGGGCAGGCAGCATCTTTGGAAAAGAGTACACTTGACATTTTGGGCTGAGATTCTTCAGCAGAATTGGAAAAAAAAAGATGAGGAGTAGATTTCTCTAGTTCTAGTCTCACCCAATCTCAGGGGGCAAAGCCTGCATAAATATACTCTATCTATATCCCTCCTAATTTTGTATACCTCTATAAGATCTCCCCTCATTCTCCTATGTTCCAGAGAATAAAAGTTGTAACGTATTTAACCTCTCCTTATAACTCACATCCTCCAGTCCCAGCAACACCCTTGTAAGTTTTCTCTCTGCACTTGTTTAAGCTTATTGACATCTTTCCTACTGTTGTGATCACTTTGAATTTTTCTGTAAGAAAAGCACGAAAGTTGAAGGAACAAATACCAGAAACAAAAGGAACAAAAGAGAAATGAAAGAAGGAAGAAGCAAGGGGATTGTAGGGCAGGATAAAGAGGGAGAAACGGGAAAAGAAGATGAAGAGTTGAGTAGAAATTGGATGAAATACTGTATATGGCAAAGAGAAGGGAAGGAGATGTGAGGAAGGAGAGGAAATTATATCAACCAGAATAGGTTGAGTGAACTCGGCCTTTTCTACTTGGAGTGACAGAGGATGAGAGGTGACCTGACAGAGGTGTTCAAGATAATGAGAGGCATTGATCGTGTGGATAGTCAGAGGCTTTTCCCCAGGGCTGAAATGGCTAGCACAAGAGGGGACAATTTTAAGGTGCTTGAAAGGAGGTACAGTGGAGATGTCAGGGGTAACTTTTTTATACAGAGAGTGGTGAGTGCGTGGAATGGGCTGCCGGCAGCGTTGGTTGAGGTGGAAACGATAGGGTCTTTTAAGAGACTCCTGGATGGATACATGGAGCTTAGAAAAATAGAGGGCTATGGGTAAAGTCTAGGTAGTTTTAGGGTAGGAACATATTTGGCACAGCTTGAAGGTGCTGTATTGTGCTGTAGGTATAAAAAAATTAAAACAAAAATAAAAAAAAGAAGGAAAGGGAAAATAATGGGGAGTGAATAATTTGGGAAGAAACTTCTCATCAAGAGGGAAGAGAAACTTAGAAAACAAGTTAGCCAGGCACAGGTAGAGGAGGAACATAGAAAATAGAACATGGGAAAGGACAATGGATCTCAGGAGGTCACTTTACCCCCCTCCCCAGCTGTTGGGGTGAGCCCTTGCTGTTTGAAGAATCTGTGCATAATGTTGTTATCAGCAAGTTGCTAGACACTTTGTGTTCTTCCTGCCATTTTTTATATCACTTGAAGGCCGAAGTCCAAGAGAAAACATGTGACTTAAGAGTGAAGGACATGCCAAAATTTGCTGGTAACTACAACCTGTGCAATTTTTCAACACTGTTTAAAACCATTTATTCTGACTATCATTATGCTTTATTCAGGCAATTTTGGTTGAAGACATGAAACGCTTCAGCTTTGTTTCTTACCCTTGGTCCAGCTTCTATCTTTGAAAGTAATGATATACCTAGAGTTTCATGACTTTATTATATTCATGATTGCACATCACAAATGTAAACTGTATATTTTAGAACGATGAAGAAATTTGTACTCATCAGTTTGTTATAGGACTTGTTACTTTGCATATTATGATTTTCTTTTTAACATATGAGACTCAAGACTTTACTTTCTTTAAATGCCTCCCATCCTGTGGCTGGCGCTTCTCCTGAAGTTATCTTCACTCCGTATTGAATGCTGGTTGGCTCTGCTGGCTTCTTCATTAATAAATGAAGTGAGGAATATACTGTTAGATTGTGTTTTTGCTGCTACTAGTGACCTGTGAATATCCTACTGGGATGTTTAGTCTTTTACTTATCGCAACATTCATGCTTTAAATGTGCGATAGAATCAAATAAAACTGCAAAAGTAAACCAGACCTAACCTTTCTATAACATAATTGGCGTGGTTGTGATCTCAGATGGACACTAGGTAATCAGTTTGACTAAAACCTGGTCTGCATAATGATTGGTTCACTGAAAATAAATGTTCATTCACAATAACTTGCTGATATATCTAGAACATTAGTATTTGCTGATTTTGCTGGCTTGCTGATTATTCATATTTTCCCTATCTTCAGAAAATGAAACATTTCCATCTTAAAGTCTGACATATATCCAGTTTTGGATTGGCCTGTTGCTAATTCAGCTTAGCCAATTGCCTACGGGCAGAGGAAACACAACATATGAGCCATCAACAGTTACCTCAAAATGCTGATTGGTGGCTGTAAATGTGATAGGTCTTTAAATTGTATAGTGTAAGTACCTGTGATTTGGAACAGGACTCTCAGATACTCCACCCTCCTCCCCATATAATGATTATGACTGAACTGAAATATCAGTGGCCAGCAGGGACATCAGAAAAATATTAGATAAAATGCCGACAAGGTAATTAAGCTCTCAAACTCCAAAACAGTAAGTTTTTCCATTCAGTGTTTTGAGTTCAAATTGTGATTGTTTGAATTTCCATCTAATAGTGAGGAAAGTTTAAAACATTATTCAGATGCAAGATCAATAAAACATAAGAAGTGAGTAAAATGAAAACTCAAAGTTATGGCTTTGACCACAAGAAAGATTTGGAGAGCAAAGCTGGGATTTTCCAGAAACCCCTTACCATTTGATTCTGATTTATGACCATGAACATTAAGTCAGTCAATCAAGTCAGAATGGGAATACATTGTTTTACTTATTTATATCTTCAGCAAAATCATTTATAGGTCATCGTGGGACTGAATTACAAATTACTCCTATAAAATAAACATAAGAGTTAACTTGTTACTTCAGCCGTGACAGAAAATTGATTGCAGCAGAAAAGACAGCCTGCTAAATATTCACTTGATTGACATCGCAATTGGGAATTAAAAATAAAACCAATGAAGTTGGGATTTAGTGGAAGCTTGGAAGAAGCCAAATCAGCTGCAACTGATTCATGACCCTAAGCTCTTAAGATCCTTATAAAATGAATGCTGGAATCAAGGTTACGGCCCTAACCTTGTCTTTGTCAGCAACACTATTGCAGATCCATCCGAAAGATGATCATAAACCAAATCCCACACTCACAGCATTGCAATGTTGGGATTCAATCTAATCCTGCTATTAAATCAAGGACAGTCATCACTTCAGTTCATCAAAAGATAATCTGATCCCACACAGGACAGAACAATTGCACCGGAATGTAAAATACTCCAACATATTCAGAGAGGAAAGGTGGTCAGACTGTAGGAAGAATGCAGGGCATGGCACGACTTAATCTACAGACGTGATCTGCAAAAGAAAGCAGGAATGTAACAATGAGCCAGCAATGAAAATAATTGACTTAAAATGTCAAATTACCCAACAAACAACATAGGAGAAAGGAATATGAAGAAAAGAAAACATTATGAATATCGAAATGGAAACTAGTCATCAAGAACATGTGGTTTAGGTAGCATTCTGTACACCTTCAATTCTATAATTCCAAGCAAATTCATCACGGGACCCCAGACCCTGGGAGTCAATACTGTGCAAATGGATCCTTGACTTAATAACCAACAGACTAAGGGTAGTCAGCAACATCTCTACCATAATTATCCTAATCACTAGTACTCCACAAGGCTGAATGCTCCGCTCCCTACTCTACTCCATATACACTCACAACTGTGTAGCCAGATTCTGCTCTAACTCTATTTATACATTTGCAGAAAATGCTACTGTAATTGGTTGTATCTTAGATAACAATGAGCCAGAGAACAAGAAGGAGATAGAGAGCTTAGTAACATGGTGTCAATGCCAGCAAAACAAAAGCAAAAGAGCTCGCTTTTGACTTGAGGAAGTGGTGGTGGGGTGAGGGTGTGGGGGTGTGGGGGGGTGGGTGGTGGTGGGTTGGTGGCTGCACATATGCTCCTGTCTGCATCAAAAGCACCTTGGAACTTAAAGCTCTCAACCTCAATACCGTTGATGAAGATAGGAGCACCTGTACAGCCTGAGTTAGCTTGAAAGCTAAGTGATCATCAATGGAGAGATGAAGTCCATAGAAAGGAAAACTATGCAGGCAGGTGGAAGCAATATTGTAGGTCACCCACAACTATAAAACATAAAACATAGAAATTTAGAGTACATTACAGGCCCTTTGGCCCACATTGATGTGTGGACCATGTAACCTACTCTAGAAACTGCTTAAAATTATCCTGTAGCATAGCCCTCTATTTTTCTAAGCTCCGTGTACCTATCTAAGTCTCTTAAAAGACTCTTTTATATTCACCTCTACCACCATTGTTGGCAGTGCATTCCATGCACCCACCACTCTCTGAGTGAAAAACTTACTTCTGACATTCCCCTGACATTCCCCTTTTACACACTTCCAAGCACCTTAAAACTATGCCCCTTTGTGTTAGCCATTTCAGTTCTGTGAAAAAGCCTCAGGCTATTCACATGCTCAATGCCTCTCCATCATCTTATACACCTCTATCAGGTCAGCACTCATCCTTCGTCGCTCCAAGGAGAAAAGGCCAAGTTCACTCGACCTATTCTCATATAGTATGCTCCCCAATCCAGGCAACATCCTTGTAAATCTCCTCTGCACTCTCTCTATAGTATCCAAATCCTTCCTGTAGTGAGGTGAGCAGAACTGAACACAGTACTCCAAGAGGGATATATTGCCCACTATATTTCTCACTCAGTTTTAAATTACCTCTGTAAAATATGATGCTTACGATTTCAGAAGTTCAGATTTAAAGTTCAAAGTAAAATTTATTATCAGAGTACATACATGTCACCATGTACAACTCCGAGATTCTTTCTCTGTAGGCATACTTAGCAAATCTATAGAACAGTAACTGTAAACAATGGACAACAAACTATGAAAATGCAGATATAAATAAGTAGAAATAAATAATGAACATAAAATAACAAGATTGAGTCCTTAAAGGAATGTAGCTATCTCCTTTTGTTCAACAGCCTGATGGTTGGGGGGTAGTTACTGTTCTTGAACCTGATGGTGCAAGTCTTTAGAAATTTGTACCTTCTACCTGATGACAGCAGCAAGAAAAGAGCATAGCCTGGGTAGAGAAGATCTTTGAGGATGGGTGCTGATTTTTTACAGCAATGTAGAAACTTCAGTACAACCATGAACAAGTGCAAAGGCAGGACAAATTTTCCATGCTGTATTACTTTCTGCAATTTTGCTGAAAATATTTTCCTTAGATCGATTATTCATTTCTAAACTTGCCTTGTTATTGCTTCCTTTGCCTTGAATTATCCCACAATTCAAATAATTGTAGGGAGCTCTTGTTGTCATGGTCTGGTCTGGAAGTACGCATTCTGGTTCACAGTCTGGTCTGTGGACTCAGGACTCCAGGTCTTCCAGCTGTCCCTTGTTTTGATTGAGTTAAGCACCTGATTCCCATCTTGGGGCTTGGAATATAAGTAGCCTTGGGGTTGAGTGTGAGCTGCTGGCTTGTCTTGTCAGTCCCCCTTGGAGCAACCTGCTGATGGAAGGCTAGTGAAACCATTCGTGATCTCTAGGCCTGGCTGGAGGACCATTGCTTCATGGAGCCTTGTTGTCACTAGCAGGAGTAGTCATTGTGGTATGGATTTGGCCGTTTCTGTAACCAGTAAAAGTTGCTGGCTGCCCCGAGACTCAGCACCACCCTGGATTGAGCTCCCTTCTTGTCCCTTGCCTCTGTCAGGTAAGCCAGGCCGATTGCTGTTACCCTGCAGTTGGTTCTGTCCCTTGCCTCTGTCGGGTAAGCAGGCCATTTGCTGTTACCCTGCGGTTGGGTCTGTCCCTCCCTGTCCTTGCCTCTGTGGGGTGAAGTTCTGCGTCCTGCTCAGGAGACCCGTGTCCTGCCCAGGAGAAGCTCGAAGAACCCAAGCCTCGAAGAACCCAAGCCTCAAAGAACCCAAGCCAAGCTCCAAGATTCCAAGCCTAGAAGATCCCAAGTCACGCTCCAAGATCCCAAGCCTCGAAGATCCCAAGCCAAGCTTCAAGAACCCAAGCCTCGAAGATCCCAAGCTCCAAGAACCCGCGCCTCGAAGATCCCAAGCCAAGATCCAAGAACCCAACCCTCGAAGATCCTAAGCCAAGCTCAAGACCCCAAGCCTCCAAGCTCACGACCCAAGGCCCCAGCCTGCAGCCAAGCTCACGACCCAAGGCCCCAGCCTTGTCCTGTCCTGAAGTCATGTCATGTCCTTGCCTGTTTCTGGAGTCCAAGCCCAAGGCAAGACCTAGGTTCTGAGTCCTTGTCCAGTCTCGGGCTCTGAGTTGAAGCCTTGTCTCCTAGTTCATGGTTTCTAGTCCTGGTCCCGCTTTCCCTAGCCCAAGTCTGCGTTCTTGTCCCTGCTCCTTGCCTGTATCCTGTCACGTCCCTACTCTAGTCAAGTCCAGTGTCTGTGTCTCGCATTTGGGTCCGTTCCCAGCACCCGATTGTGACACGTGTTTCTAATTTCCCTTGCACCTTTAACACCTTGAAAAGCTGCTTATCTCTTACTTCTTTGTCAGTTCTCTCAAACTATGACTGGCCTCCAAGATTATGCTTGTTTTCTCTTCATAGATGAGCCCTTGTGTTGTGAGTTTGCAGCTTTTAGATCAGATTTGTTTTATTTACCAGCTCTGAATACTGTTGTAATAAATTTAAGATAGATTTTACTCATTTTATATATTTTTTTTGCAGTTCTCTTCACCTGAATTTCGCCTGCACATGACTGTAACTAATAAGTATTTTTTACGTTGCCCTGTTGGTGCTGCTTAGTTTTAGAGTCCATGCTCTTCATTGGCTTTATTCTGTTTGCAAATTTAACCATATGGTCTGGGTCTCCTAAACCATGGTCAGACTTTTGAGATTTAATGCCCTTGTGGACTCTCTGAAGGCATTTGGCAAAACACCACTTAGACTGTTGAGCAAAATAAAAGCTAATTGGTCTAAAGGCATATCATTAAACTAGATAAACATCGAATAGGTAGTGGTAGGCAGGGTCTAAGCGCAATAGGTATTTTCTTAATTAGCAAAAAAAAGAATTATTTAGTGGTGATCCATAAGGAACTGTACTGTGGCCTTTATTGGATCTGCATTGATCCAGTCTGTCTGTTCCACTCTGCTTTCCCTGCCTGTGGTACAAACCATGTTCCACTTAGTGTTTTCACTATTCTATTGACACCCCCTCTAAGTATATTATTTTCTCCTTTACTTATTCCAATGCAATTCATTTTTGATTTGCAATATCACATACTTTTCCATTTAATCAGGTCTTCCACTTTCTTGTTCTAATTAATCCAGGTACATAAGGTAACTCCAAATCTGTTGCATTACTCTTGTATGCATTTGGAAAGACATTACTGCAGTCCATTGAAGGCCAGAGGGAAGATTACCCGCCACACTGTGATCTCTACATAGGTGATATACAGTTGATACTGGTATGAAATCAGAATCAGAATCTGAATGAGATTTATTATCACTGATATATTGCATGAAATTTGTTGCTTTGCAGCAGCAGTACAACACAAAGACATAGAGATCTGTAAATTACAAAAATACATAAATACTACAAAAGAATGAGGTAGTGCTCATGGCATCATGCACCATTCATAAATCTGATGGCAGAGAGGAAGAAACTGTTCCTGAGTCAGAATGCTGCCTTCTCGCGGCACTACTTGAAGATGGTGGAGGGGTTGTGTTTGTGATGGAGCTGGCTGAGTTTACAAACCCTGCAGCTTCTTGTGACTCTCTGCAATGGAGACTCTTAACCGTACACCTATAGAAATTTGTCAGTCTTTGGTGACATTTGAATCTCCTCAAACTCCTAATGAGGTCACAGATGGGCTTCTTCATGATTTCATTGATACGCTGGGACTGGATAGATCTCCTATGATGTTCACATCCAGGAACTTCAAGCTATCAATGCTTTCCACCTCTGACCCCTCAATGAGGACTGACGTGTGCTTTCCTAGCTTTCACTTCTTGAAGTCCACAGTCAATTCCTTGGTCTTGCTGATGCCGAGTGTGAGGCTGTTGTTGCGACACCACTTAAACAGCCAAACTAATTTGCTCCTGTAAGCCTCCTCATCACCATCTGAGATTCTTCCAACAGCAGTAGAGTGCTGAAGCATGAATGTTCTGCTTAATCCAGTTCCAACTGAATCAAATTCGTGTGGTGAAGGTGGCCCAGCGAATTGTCAGGTTGGGGCTCCTGGGACTGGACACCACCTATTCCAGCAGACTCAGGAGGGAAGCAATCAGCATAACCAGAGACACCACACACTCCGGCCACTCCCTGTTTGACCTGTTGCCGTCCAGCAAAAGGTTCAGGACACTAAAAGCCAGAACAAATAGATTGAGGAACAGCTTCTGTCCCAGAGCTGTGGCCTCCATCACACCACTCCCACAGAACAACGACTGAAACTGTGAGCACACACATGCACACACAAGGACTCAAATACTTGCACTAATGGCACTTTGTGCATTACTGTGATATTCTGGTGCTGCTGCAACTTATTTTCTGCTACTTATCTGTTTAATACTGTTTTTCTATTACTGTCTTGATTTTATCTACCGCTTTATTTAATTGCCTGAGAGGAAGCCAAACAGAGTTTCATTGTACCTATGTATAACGACAATAAAGATCATTCAATTCAATTCAAATTCATGGATGACACTGTAGTGGTTGGCCTCATCAACAATGACAAGACAGCGTACAGAGAGCAGGTACAGCAGCTGGTAGAATGGTGTGAGCACAACTTGAGTCTCAATATGTTCGAGACAAAAGAGCTGATTGTGGACTTTAGGAAGGTGCATGTTGACCAATCCTCACTGTGCATGAATGGCACCTCCATAGACAGTTAGGAGCACCAAGTTTCTGGGAGTGCACATAATGGACGATCTCACCTGGTCCCTCAACACCACCTCTTTAGTCAAGAAAACTCAGTAGCACCCCCCCACTTCCTGTGGTGATTGACGTGAACAAGCCTCCATTCCTCCATTCTAACTAATTTTTAGAGAAGCACCATTGGGAGTGCCCTGTCCAGCTTCATCATCATCTGCTATGGAATTTGCAAGGCATCTGACCAGAAGACCCTACAAAGGATTTTGAGGACTGCTGAGTGGATGATCGAGACTCTCTTCCACTCATCTGAATGAATTGTCAATGCTTCCTTCGATCCGTCCAAAAATCTCTTTGACTCTCCCTACATTCAGGTAGGTGGTACAGTAGCATTTGGACAAGGATTGTTAGGATGGGAAACAGCTTCTCGCCCCAGGCCTTGAGACAACTGAACTCCCTGCCACTATTCAGGTCCCACCATGTATAAAACATCAGTAGATTTATACTGTTTACTTTTTAACTTGTGATGTAAATGTATCTTATTATTAGTTAATTTATTTGTGGTAACATTACTTTATGTGTTGTGTGTGAGTTATACGTACTGTGTTGTGCACTTTGTTCCAGAAGAACCTTGTTTCTTTTGGTGGTATACATGTAAATAGTTGAAATGACAACAAAGTTGAATTTGAGTCATCGACAGATTTATAGATGGCATTCAAGCTGTGCTTAGCCACACAATCATGAATATAAAGAGAATAGAGTGGTGGACACACCTCCCTCCTTGATCGTTTAGCAAAGTCTTAGCTATTCATCTCCTCATCCTTTTCCAGTGTCCTTCACCTTTTTAATTACTGATTACCTAATACTCTCCTATTTATCTGATAAATAGGTTATATTATTCATCATTTTTTCCTGATATAGTATTGTTTCCCTTCACAATTACTTTGCTTTGATCTTCCTACAAAGTTTGTCCATATTTCCTTTCTTTCACCATTGCAAAAGGTTAATTGTCCAAAGTGACATTTCGCCATTCTCTACAAGGATGAATATAGTACTCTTCTGGCATTTCCTCTTTGTTAAACAGCCTGCTCTTTCCAAGAGAAGTAGTAATGAATTAGTTGTGCAAGTGCTATGAGAATGAAATACTAATGTATTTTTATGGAAATTGAAACAACTTCTGTAATGGTGAAATTTACCAAATCATCCATTTCACAGTTCTCAAGGTTCATGACAGTTATTAAAGGTTATTTCGGTTGCTTCGATATTCAATAAAAAACATTAAGTTCCCACTTTCTCTTGGTAAACACAATACTTTACGGAAGCAAACAAAAAAAGACCATGGAACATTCTAAAATGTAACAATTCCTTTCATTATGAAGATGATTTAAATACTTTTATAGGCTTTTTTATAAGTAATTCCTTTGCTAGCCAAAAAAAAAATTAAAATCTGCAAACATCTAAAAGGAGTGAGCCAAGGACAGTGGAAGTAGGCAAACCAAATTGTCTTTGATCTTGCCATGTGGTCAAAGGCCTTATGTCTGCCATTTTGTGAGACTATTCTTTGCAGTCACCATTTATGAACTGGTTCCTGCCCTAGGGTGGCTTGATCTGAGCAATTGAAAGTGGTCCCAGTGAGGTTCATGCCGATGATCTGCTAAACCTGAGATCATTTCCAAATAAGAAGCTTTTTATTTGGATAGGTGGAAATTCCAGGCTTGTAGAAAGAAAAACCTGTGATCTGAACTAAACTGAACAGTGTCTGGCTGACTTGGCTAAATTTGTTTGAACTGTTCTGATTCAGGGAAAGCAAAAGAAAGTGACATGAGACACGAGTATGGTGGAGGAGCAATAAAGTAATACTACTTGTAGCCTTGGGCCAGATCCAATGAGAAGCTGACACTGACCAGCCAGGTAAGCATAAGTCAACTGAATTGAAATGTAACAGTTCAATCTGATGAGGAAAAGAATAAGAATGGAGCGTTTTGGGTGCAGAAGCAGTGAAAGGTCTGGAGATCAATCATTATGGAAGTGGAACACTAGAAACTTGGAAATTACATCAGGATCAAAAGGAATGACAGGCCAATGTAAGTTCTTATTCCCAGATACTACTTTTTTTCCAATTCTTTGACTGTTCAGAGGATCAGCAAACCCCAGTTGGTATGTGTGCAGATATTTAATCTTGATTCACTTGCATGTTTGTTTTTAACTAAACCAATAAAGGTAATTGTTGGGTCTTACAGATTTTCTTTGTGCCTAATCAACCATTTGCTGTTGAGGATGAAAGCCTGCAACACCTACAAAGAAAAGACAATGCACTGGGGAGAGTCAAGGTGCTGGTTTTACCTACCTCTGTGTGATATATGCCAACATTCATTATATCCTCACTGTCTGAGAGGCAATAAGACACAGGAGTACGAGGACAACAAGAATCATATAATCTTCATCCATACACATATTTACCAGAGAGTTTGCTTTGTTGTTCTTACCAACTGTAAGCAGGTTCAATTCTTCACGTCCTTTTCCAATATTATATCAGTTCTACTTCCCGAAGTAATGTTCACAATCTCTGGCTTTGATATTTGCCAAGACAAGTAATGAGAGAGAGCTCCCAACAGGAGGTCCTTCAGTGAAGGCAGGAAGTTCTCAACCAATTCTCAAGTTCTCAACTGTCCAGTGCATCAAAAAATATTGGATTTCATACTAAAAGACACATTCAATTTTCCATCCTTCATATCAGTACCCCAGATTTCTTATTTATTCTTCATTTGGAAGTGGGACAAACATTCTAGAAGCAGGATGGGTGGGATCTTTCATGATGTTACTGGCCCTTTTCCTTCAACTTTCTGTATATAATTCCTTGATAGTGGGTTGGCTGGTGCCAGTGATGCACTGGGCAATTTTGACGAGCCCTTGTAAAGCATTCCTGTCTGCCACAGTACAGTTTCCATACCATGCAGTCATGCAGCTTGTTAGGAGGCTCTCTACTGTGCATCCGAGGAAAGACAGGACTATACACGTGCATAGTCCAACTTTCTTCAGCCTCCTCAGAAAGTGGAGGCATCGGTGAGTTTTTCTGATTGTGTAGAATATGTTCAGGGACCATGAGAGGTTGTGCAGGGTGTGCACTTCCAGGAGTTTGAAACTGCCCACGGTTTCCAATGCTTGTGCCACTGAAGTAAAGAAGAGTGTGAATGTGGCAAGATCTCCTGAAGTTAATAAACATCTCCTTTGTCTTGCTAATATTAATGTCATTTCAATACACCATCCCACTTCAATTTTTCTGCCCATAGCCTCAGTCAATTTTACTTTGCTGTTGTTGATTGATCCAATAGCTTCTGGAATTGGTTTTGCTCTTCAATTGATACTTTTTCAAAATAACCTGCTTTTGGTTTGGAAGGGGAGAGGTCAGAGTAAGAAGGTGGGGGGAGGGAAGGAAGAAGTTCAAGGTGGCAGGTGATAGATATTACTAAGAGAAGGGGAGGAGTGAAGTAATGATCTGGGAGGGTAATTGGTGAAAGAGATAAAGTGCTGGTGGAGCAGGAATCTGATAGGAGAGGATCAAAGACCATGGAAGAAAGGGAAGGTGCAGGAGCACCAGAGGGATTTGAAGGACAGGTAAGCAGATAAGATGAGAGAGGGAATGGAAGTCTGGTGAAAGAGTGGAGGGCAATTAACAGAAGTTTGAGAAATCGATACTCATGCCATCAGGTTGGAGGCTACCCAGACAGAGTATAAGGTGTTGCTCCTCCAACCTGAATGTGGCCTCACCGCAGCAGTAGAGGCCACCAAGGACTGAATGTCAGAATAGGGATGGGAAGTGGAATTGAAATGGGTGGCAACAGGGAGATCTTGGTTTTTCTTGTAGATGAGCAAAGGTGCTTGGTGATGTAGTCTTCCTACTTACGTTGGGTCTCACCTTTTGTATATCGGTGAGTCCTAAGGTAGATTGGGAAACTGCTTCACTAGCCTCCTGTTGGTGAGATCCAACATAGTCTTTATATATCTGAAAGAAACTTTTGCTATCCTCTTTTATATTAATGGCTAGCTTATCTTCATATTTTATTTTTTCTTTCCTTATGGCTTTTTTAGTTGGCTTCTGCTGGTTTTTGAAAAAATTCCCAATCATTTAACTTCTCGCTAATCTTTGCTATATGTCATCTTTTTTGCTTTAATGCTGTCCTTGATCTCCCGTGTCAGCAATGGTTGCCTCATCCTCCCCTTTGGATCAGGATTGTCTCACTTGAAACGTTGACTGTCTATTTCTAGGAATAAATGCTGCCTGGCCTGCTGAATGCCTCCAGCACTTTGGGCATTGGTCCAGATTTCAGTATCTGCAATCTCCTATGTTAACTTTTGTGGACTTTAAATTAGGTGTTATTTATGAAAATGGACTAATTAGTGTGTTTTGTTATAAAATGATCAATTATTTGAGGTTAATGTTCCACCTTACTTTTAAAACCTGGAATTTGGAGAATATGTAAACTTGGGAAAAATTATTTAGAACATAGAATAGTACAGCACATTACAGGCCCTTCGGCCCACAATGTTGTGCTGACCCTCAAACCCTGCCTCGCATATAACCCCCCACCTTAAATTCCTCCATATGTCTGTCTAGTAGTCTCTTAAACTTCACAAGTGTATCCGCCTCCACCACTGACTCAGGCAGTGCATTCCATGCACCAACCACTCTCTGAGTGAAAACCCACCTCTCATATCCCCCTTGAACTTCCCATCCCTTACCTTAAAGCCATGTCCTCTTGTATTGAGCAGTGCTGCTCTGGGGAAGAGGCGCTGGCTATCCACTCTATCTATTCCTCTTATTATCTTGTACACCTCTATCATGTCTCCTCTCATCCTCCTTCTTTCCGAAGAGTAAAGTCCTAGCTCCCTTAATCTCTGATCATAATGCATACTCTCTAAACCAGGCAGCATCCTGGTAAATCTCCTCTGTACCGTTTCCAATGCTTCCACATCCTTCCTATAGTGAGGCGACCAGAATTGGACACAGTACTCCAATTGTGGCCTAACCAGGGTTTTATAGAGCTGCATCATTACATCGCGACTCTTAAACTCTTTGAAAGCAAACACCCCATAAGCTTTCTTAGCTACCCTATCTACCTCTGAGGCAACTTTCAGGGATCTGTGGACATGTACCCCCAGATCCCCCTGCTCCTCCACACTACCAAGTATCCTGCCATTTACTTTGTACCCTGCCTTGCAGTTTGTCCTTCCAAGGTGTACCACCTCACACTTCTCCAGGTTGAACTTCATCTGCCACTTCTCAGCCCACTTCTGCATCCTATCAATGCTTCTCTGCAATCTTCGACAATCCTCTACACTATCTACAACACCACCAACCTTTGTGTCATCTGCAAACTTGCCAACCCACCCTTCTACCCCCACATCCAGGTCGTTAATAAAAATCACGAAGAGGTCACAGAACAGATCCTTGTGGGACACCACTGGTCACAATCCTCCAATCTGAATGTACTCCATCCACCAATTTGATAAGAAAATTTGTAAATTGTGTTATTACTGTCACATGTAGTGAACAACAATGACATCTGTAGGCCATCCATATAGATTATTTCATTACATCAAAGAAGCACGGCAAAAACAATGAAATAATGCAGAATATAGTGTTACAGAGAAAGTGAAGTGCAGACAATAAATTATGGGCAAAGCCAAAGTGACACAATTGTAAAGAATGAATCCTTTTCATTGCGCAGGAGGCCCATTCAATGGTCTAATAACAGTGGGGTGACAGTGGGATAGAAGCCGTCCTTGAACATGGTGGGAAATGCTTTTAGACTTCTATATCTTCTGCCTGATGGGAGAGAGAAGAGAGTATGTCTGGGCTGGGAGCAGTCTTTGATTGTTAATTTATCTATGCCCTGCGAAGAAGGCCCTTCTGGTCCTTCGAATCATGCCACCCCAGCAATCCCCAACAAACCTGATTAATTCTAACCTAATCATAGGACAATTTATAATGAGCAGTTAACCTACCTGGTGCATCTTTGGTCTGCGGGTGGAAATGAGAGCTCCCTGGGAAAGCCCACACATCCCACTGGGAGGACGTACAGACTCCTTACAGATAGTGCTGGAATTGAACCCGAAATCTGAAACACCCTGAGCTGTAATAGCAACACACTAACTGCTATGCTGCTGTGGTGCCCATATGTTGTTGCTTTACTAAGGCAGTGAGATATATAGACAGAATCCATGGAGGGGTGGGGGTGTGGGGAGATGTGCTAAGCCATATTCACAGTTCTTTCTGATTATGGTTCGAGTAAATTCCATACACCTGTTAAACTCCATAGGTAGAACCCATGGACAGGATGCTGGTTTTCATGATGTTTTATGCCATATTCACACCTCTCTACAGTTTCTTGCTGTCTTGAACCATATTAGGCTATAATGCATCTAGATAGGATGCTTTCTATGGTTCATGTATCAAATTGGTGAGGGTCAATGGAGACATTCTGAATTTCTTTAGCCTCCTGAGGAAGCAGAGATGTTGGTGCACTTTCTTGGCCATGGTATCCACATAGTTGGACCTGAAGAAGTGATGTTCACTTCTAGCAACTTGAAGCTCTCAACCTTCTTGACCTCAGCACCTTTGATGTAAATAGGAGCATGTGCACTGCCCCACTTCTGGAGTCAATGAACAACTCTATTGTTTGGCTGACGTTGAGGGCAAGGTTGTTGTTGCGACACTGTGTCCCTAGGTTCCTCTACTCTGACACATCGCTATTTGAGATTTGGCCACTAAGGGCATGCCACCTGTAAAGTTGCTTGATTGGGTCACACTGGGTGGTACAGAGCAAGTAACATATAGAGAGAAATGAGAACAAAACTCGAAGAGGATATAAAATAAACAGAATAGGAAGATATATATATATACACACACACACACACACACAGGTGAAGATAATTATAAAATCAAAGAATTCTTTTATTTTATAAATGTCACTATAACAGATCAAATTACTGAACATTAAAACCAATACAAAGGCGTCAAACCAAACCATAGCAAAAGGAAACAGGTTATATGTTGCTAGGAGAGAAGCCGTATAAAATATAACAGTTCAAGAAAGAAGCATCTACACAAGAAATCAGTATTTCCGGCTATGAAAATACTATTATGCTTATGAAATAACACTACCATCCATTCACTTTTCATCCTCTTGACTTAATTCCTGAATGATAGGGAATAAAAACAAGAAACCTTAGGATCACCTTTAAAAAGTGTTTTGATTCTATGAAATAATGAAGCAAGCAAAATGAATGCTTCGAATTTATAAACGGAAACACGAGGAAATCTGCAGATGCTGGAATTTCAAGCAACACAGATAAAAGTTGCTGGTGAACGCAACAGGCCAGGCCTCATCTATAGGAAGAGGTACAGTCGACGTTTTGGGCTGAGACCCTTCGTCAGGACTAACTGAAGGAAGAGCTAGTAAGAGATTGAAAGTGGGAGTGGGAGGGGGAGATCTGAAATGATAGGAGAAGACAGGAGGGGGGGGGATGGAGCCAAGAGCTGGATAGATGATTGGCAAAAGAGATATGAGAGGATAATGGGACGGGAGGCCTCGTAGCCCATCCGTTATTTATTTATTTATCTCCTTTTTCTTGGCCTAAAAAAAAAGCAGAAGGAGATTTGGCGCCGCATCGCGCGTGCGCAGCCCTCCGGTGAAAAATGGTATCATATCTGTTAAATAGGGGCCGTGGACAATTCTGATTTGATGGATAATGGACGTGAAAGCACAGAGGAACATCTGGAGAAATTTCTGAAACGCCCGTTCGCTGCTGTTGTTACTGCGCGGTCGGGAATCTTTTGGAGGGTAGGCCTCAAAATCCCCGGCCTTGCCTGCTTTTGGTGACTGAGAAGGAAGTCAAATCGCTCGGACGGAGATGGTGCTCAGTACTTGGTGTCGGAGAGCTGATCGGAGCTCGAAGCTTTTGGATGACTCAGAGTTGGATTGTGGTCGGCATAGCAGGGAGAGTTTTTCTTCCTTCCCATCTGTGTGAGATGTGGGACATTTGAGAAACTTTGAACTTTACTGTGCTCACGGACTTCTTCATCAAGTTATGGTATTGTTACACTGCTTGTAGCTATATGTTATAATTACGTAGTTTTGTCAGTTTTTTCAGTCTTGGTTTGTCCTGTGTTTTGTGATATCACATCAGAGGAAATAAGGTATCATTTCTTCATGCATGCATTACTAAATAACAATAAAAGAGGACCACGTGTCTTCATAATCATACCTCTTCCTATAGATGCTGCCTGGCCTGTTGCGTTCACCAGCAACTTTTATGTGTGCTTTGAATTTATGTCTTGGTTAAATTAATGGATAACTTCATCTGATAATCCATTGTTGGGAAAAGAGGTAGAGAGACAGCAAGGATTATGGGAAGAATACCAAGGCTTAGCGTCTAAGCAATGCCAGGTACAGATGCAATGTTGAGGTGGTTAAAATTGGGGTAATGCGGAAAATCCAAATCGTGGAAGGTTAAGGAGCTGGTGGAGATTGCTGATAGAGAAGAATGTATGTCTAGCTTCTCCACATTATAAAGCACCGATCAAGCCTCACTTGAAGTATTATGAGTAGTTTTGGACCCCTTATCTAAGAAAGGATGTGCTGACATTGCAGAGGGTTCAAACGAGGTTCACAGAAATGATTCCAGGATTGAAAGGCTGTCATATGTGAGTGTTTAATGGCTCTGGCGCTGTATTCATTGGAATTCTGAAGAATGACGGGTGACCTCATTGAAAACTAATGAATGCTGAAAGGCCTTGACAGAGTGGATGTGGAGAGGATGTTTCCTATGGTGGAGGAGTCTACAACCAGAGAACACAGCTTCAGAATAGAAAGGGCATTCTTTTAGAATGAAGGTGAAAAGAAATTTCATTAGCCACGGAGTGATGATTCTGTGGAATTCATTGCACAGGCGGCTGTGGATGCCAAGTCAGTGGGTACACTTAAAGCACAGGATGATCGATTCTTGATTAGTCAGGAAGAGTGGATCAGCCATGATGAAATGGCGGAGCGGACTCCATGGGCCAAGTTACCTAATTTGGCTCCTATATCTTATAGTCTTATTACTTTTGACCCATGTATTCTGGAGGACCTCTATGGATGCCTTCTCTTCATATCTTTTCTACTAAGATCTCCAGAGCAGCATCTGAAAGAATTGGAGCTTGTTCTCTGCAGTATTCCGCTATTCATCAGTCTTTGGTTAGATTAGTCTCTAGCTAAATTCCCAACTAGAGTGAAATCAATGAGGGATGCTTGACAGCTGTGGCAGGGTTTGAATACCATAGCCTTCTGCAAAGTTAAATCTTGCGACATAGGGGACAGCAGAGCTTCGCTTCCAGATGAGTTGATTGCCTTCTACATTTGCTTTGATCACCAGAACAGGGAGGAACTATTGCACACCCCCATAGCTCCCGATGATCTTGTGGTCTCAGTACCTGAAGATGACGTGTGGTCTGCCTTCAAGAGAGTGAATCCAAGGAAAGCATCTGATTCAGACGGAGTACCTGGCCGAGTACTGAAGACCTGTGCTGACCAGCTGTCTGATGTATTCATCGACATCTAAGCCCTCGCTCCAGCAGTGTGTGGTACCCACCTGCTTCAGGCAGGCTCAGTTAAATCAGTGCCAAAGAAGAGCATGGTAACCTGTCTAAATGACTATCGCCCAGTGGCAATTACATCCACAGTAATGACATGTTTTGAGAGGCTGGCGTTGAAGCATATCAGCTCCTGTCTAAATGCAGAATGGATCCACTCCAATTCACCTACCGAAGCAACAGGTCTACAGCAGATGCTATCTCAGCTCCTCACCCAACCCTGGAACATCTGGAAAGCAAAGATGCAGACATCAGGATGCTCTTTATCGATTACAGCTCAGCATTTAATACCATCGTCCCTCAAAACTAATCAGCAAACTTCAAGACCTGAGCCTCAATACCTACTTTTGCATTTCGATCCTGGATTTCCTCACTTGTGCACCCCAGTCAGTTTGGATTGGCGAAAACATCCCATCCACAATCTCTATCAGCACAAGAGCACCACAGGGATGTTAACTTAGCTCCCTGCTCTACTCGCTTTACACTTAAAACTATGTGGCTAAGCACAGCTTCGACACTATATACCAGTTTGCTGATGACACCACAGTTGTGAGCTGTATCAAAGGAGGTGATGAATCAGCATACAGGAGGAAGATTGAAAACTTGGCTGAGTGGTGTAATAACAACAACCTCTCACTCAATGTCAATAAGACCAAGGAACTGAGAGTAGACTTCAGGAGAGGGAAACCAGAGGTCCATGAGCCGGTAATCATCAGAAGGTCAGAGATGGAGAGGGTCAGTAACTTTAAATTCCTGGGTGCCACTATCTCTAGAGGACTTGACCTAGACTCATCTTATAAGTATAATTGCAAAGAAGGCATGGCAGTGCCTCTACTTCCATAGGAGTCTGTGGAGGTTTGGCATGTCATTGAAAACCTTGGCAAGCGTCTATAGATGTATGGTGGCAAGTATGCAGACTGGCTGCATTACAGCCTGGTATGGGAACACCAATTCCTTTGGGTGGAAAATCCTCCAAATGGTAGTGGATTTGGCCCAGTACATCACAGGTAAAACCCTCCCAACAGTTGGGCATATCTGCATGAAATGTTGCTGTAGAAAAGCAGCATCCACCATCAAAGATTCTCACCATCAAGGCCATGCTCTTCTCTTACAGCTGCCATCAGGTCGAAGGTACAGGTGCTTCAAGACTTGCACCACCAGGTTTCAGGACAGTTACTACCCCTCAGACATCATGCTTTTGAACAAAAGGGGATAGCTACACTCACTTAAGGACTCAAGTAATATTGTTATTTCATGCCCATTATTTATTGCTATTTATTTATATCTGCATTTCCAGTTTGTTTACAGTTAACAGTTCCTGATGTTTACAGTTTACAGATCCTGTTTTTGGTTTCTGTTCTGTAGATTTGCTAAGTATACCCGTAGAAAAAGAATCTCAGGGTTGTATGTGGTGATATGTATGTACTCTGATAATAAAGTCTACTTTGAACTTTGAACATCTATTTCAGCTGTAATGTAATTACCTCCAAAGAAATGCAAGCTCTCTTTAAGCAGTACATATCAGTTGTAGATGCTGATGGAAAATTATAATTTTCCTTCCAGTTGAGCACAACCTATAGATAGCATGATTATCAAAGCAAAAAAAAGCAGCTGATATCTAATTAGCAGACACCTCAGAGTGAATGCTTCCAGAATCAGATGGGTTATTGAATCTCAGCCCTTTTGAGATTATTTCTGAAATTAGCTCCCAGATACTCATTGCATTCGTAAAATTAATTTTGAATCAAAATGTTAACAGAATTTGAATATGAAGAACAGAAGGCTATATGGAATGAATGGATGACTATTTTAAAATTTAATTTATTGATCATCGGAAGGGGTTACTGTCACATTAAAATCCATGTAATAATAAAGAAATATGAACATAGCCCCTGTCTTCATCACGTTGTTTACCATTTACACCTGTTTCTATATATCAGCAGATGGAACATATAAAGTTTGCAGCTGGTATTAACTACTGGCAGGTCTTGACAATGTCATCTGTTAGATGGTGACAAATATCTCCAGATACTAGAATGGCAAAGTGATTTTTCAAGCCAGTGCCTCTGACACTTAATCAAGATGAAACATTTCACTGGTCAGTACGTGCAGTATTGAATTATGAGAATTCTGAGGTGTTTTATGAAATAATTCTTGTTTTCTATGATTAATATAATCAGCTTGCTTAATCCCTAATTTTTGGACAGTAAGTTACTGACTACTGTAACTCGGCTGTTATTCAATGGTGCAGTGTTTATTTTGCTTCTTTTTAGAATGCATCTTTGTTGAAGAAATATTTTTGTGAGAGCTTTAATACCCATGCATGGGTGGGTTGCAGTCAGGTGAATAATAAGCAACTAGAGACAACTGAAATGTATTTTCAATGCATTGATTCATGGATTTAACACATTTGGTAGTGTGTGGGAAACCTGCACGTAAATCTCCCCTCAGTCTCTAAAACTCTAGGGAATAAAATCCCAACATTTTCCTCCTTTCCCTATAACTCAGGTCCTCAAGTCTCAACAACATCCTTGTAAATTTTTTCTGTACTCTTTCAATCTTATTGATATATTTCTTGTAGGTAGGTGACCAGAACTGCACACGATGCTCCAAAGTGAAATTAAGATGGCGCTAATCTTTGGAAGCAGCTCTATTTCCATCTTTAATATCTTTATTTTTCCCTTTCAGGGTTCTTTTGAAGACCCTGACCTGGAGTTGCATGCTGACTTCGGTTCTTTGTGGGAATGGGACCCGCTCTCAGGGTTCCATAACTGGCCGGTGTTCAACATGCCAAGTGTTCGGCCTGAGAGCCCAGCTCGAATTCCGAAGCCTAAGATCTTGGGCTTCTGGAGATGGGCGGATTGAGTGTCGGTGTCATGGCAGGGGACCCGTGTCGTCAGGGGAGTCAGGATATCTGCTGTGGGCCTGAAGACTCAAGATCTTTTCTTTCTTCGGTCACAGAGCTCAGAAAAAGTGACATAATGGACTTATAACATCGTAAATCAGCGAGTTGTTTGGCATGTCTCCCTGCTCGCTGGTGAAAAATGGAGATACCCCTTTCTCCCTTATTAAGGAGAGAGAGAGTCTGTGGTATGCCATATGCCAGATGAAAGGCGAAGTCTTTGGGGTAACTGCAAGTCTGTGTCTTTGCTATTGCTTTGCTCATCAGTGGTGGGACTGATGCTTTTTTTTTGGCCGGTGGGGGTGGGGGTGGGATTGTTGCACACTGCCGCTTAAGTTTGGGAGGGAGGGGAGCTGGGGGGGGCACTTAGGGGTTCTGGTGTTTATCTGTCGCTCATTCTTTGGGGGCACTTCTCTGTTTTTGTGGATGTTTGTGAAGAAAAAACATTTCAGGATGTATATAGTATACATTTCTCTGACATTAAATTGGACTTTTGATCCTTTGACATTAGGTCTCTTCAACTTCTTCTATAACTTCAACATAACACCCCACAGCCAGGTGAACAGCTAGCATGTACTAACATTTAAAAATATACTACAATGCTCCATTTCTTAAAAATAAATAATTATCCAGTGAAGAATAAGCCATAGGTTTTCAAATATAGTAGGCCTTCTCACAGGCCGAATCCCTTCCATCCACATCAGAAATAATGTCTGATGTTCGAACATGCCTGAATTACCAGGATCATCAATTCCACTGGAGATGTTTCATCTTCTGCTGTTTGAGTTGTTTGTGGCAAGTGCTGGTGTCACTGATTCCTCTGCTGTTGTCTCTACCAGTCTTCGGTTGAACATTATGACGATTATGGTGCAGTGGAGGTCACTGTTGCAGTTACTGGAACATAATATGTCTCTATCTGCAACCTTACTCATAATTGTTATAGCTCTTAATCAATGGTGGCTTGGAATATTTTAGGAGATTACATAACCTCATTTGGAGTCCCTTGGGCATATTGATCGCAGTCTTGATCAACACTTAGTGTCATATACAGAAGAGAAAGATGTCAGCATGCCAACAGCTTTACTCCAGATAGCTCTGAATATACTGTAGGTCTTATAATGTTGACAGCTGATATTTGTTCACCGTCCACAGTTTGATTTAGTGCAGCCTTAAACTGCGGATGATGTGCAATATTTGCTGCCATGGCTCAAATGCTTTAATCCATTTGCAATGAAAATCTGTACATTTCCTGTTTAATATCATCCTTCAATGCATCAAAAATTAGTTGTGATCTACAAAAGATCGAAAAAATATAGCCCTTCGTAGATCATATTAAACTTTGAGCATATCTCTGTATCCACTGAGAATTGTGCCCAGGCACAGCATTGTTAACACTGAATTAAACCAATTTCTCCAAATCGTTTTCAGTTCTTGTCCAAGTCCTTACTATATCTTCCTGCTGCAATGTGTATCTTCATATATTACCCATTATATTTCACTAAGCACTTTATTGTCCAACGTTTGGAGAATTTCTTCTGAATACTGGCTTCAATTGCTCAACAGTATACCGGTGAAACTCTTTGAATAGCTATCTTGGCTCATAATGCAACACCGTTACAGTTTATATTCTTTTTATTAATTCCCTCTTTTGCTCTGAAATCATGTCTCACTTTTCTCATTACAGAATGCATGTTGTGCAATCTAGTTTCTTTAATATTGATAAATAACACTAAGAAATTTAACATTTCTTATATAAATATAAGCATGCATTCTGAGAAGACAACTCCTTCAACTGTGCACTGATGATGGTTTCTTGATGGGAGCTGAAACATCTGGAAACATTTTGCCAAGATTGGCAATCAACCAAACTTCCAAATAGCCAACCCGAGCTACTAATATTCTGCGGTATTTAAAATTTAACATGTACATCTCTCTTCATATTCAACTTGGTCTTCAGATTGCAATGTGCTGCAATATGATCATGTGGCTGACATTTAAAATGCTTAACTACTATATTAGGAATTTAAGTCCTGTCCTGAGTGATTGCCATTGCGTTTCTTATAGTTAAGCTGCTAGGTAATATCTGTTCCATGACGGATTATGCACATTTTTCTATGCAGTAGTTTCATGATTAATAACCTCATTGATCTTTGGGGATGGACATAGGTTGTATGCATTTAAATCTGTCATCTCCATCAATGTTTCTATCAGACAGGGTTTCTCAAAAGTAAACTCAGGCATCCTGAATAATTTAGACATAATCTTCTCATCATTCTATCACAAATCAGCCTATCACCTAGGGAAGATATCTCTTAAGGAAGATTGGAAGTTGCAATTTAATAATATCTTCCGATGCCATAATGTTCTTGATGTTATGTTAACAAACCATCTATGGCTTTTCATAATCTCTAAAGTAACAGATTTATTTACAGTATTTGAAAAGATATACGTAAATTGATTAAACTACAATATGTCATTAGACCCTTTTCACGTAGGAAGACTGCTGTCTTTTTTTATTGAATTGCCCTTTTGAGCAGTTCTGTGCTCCTTGTACTTGCATCAAATTCCCTAAAGACTATTTCCATGCATTGGATATTGAAGCAAAGCCTCTAAATTATCTTTCAAAACTCCTGTCCTGTCAATATAGGAAGATGAAGTAGTTAATATGTCTTTAAATAGCAACACACACATATGTGAAATCACTCAGGGGCCACTCAAATTGTGCTTTGCTAACCTTTGGTGCCGGAACCATGAGCTGTCTCTGAGTTCTCGATTGCTACTGACTTGCAAATAAATTTAAAAACGCAAACACGAGGAGATCTGCAGATGCTGGAAATTCAAGCAACACACATCAAAGTTGCTGGTGAACGCAGCAGGCCAGGCAGCATCTCTAGGAAGAGGTGCAGTCGACGTTTCAGGCCGAGACCCTTTGTCAGTACACAGTCGACGTTTCGGGCCAAGACCCTTCGTCAGGAGAATAAATTTTCTTGCTTTGGAAATAGTCTGATTTCTTTTTCAAGCTTCCCTTTACATCCTCATTTTCAAATTCTATCATTTTGAGTATAGATTAGGATAGAAGACTGGCTGACTGGCAGGGGGCAAAGAGTGGGAGTAAAGGGCACTTTTTCTGCTTGACTGCCAGGGATTAGTGGTGTTCTACAGGAGTCTATGTTGGGACCGCTTCTTTTGATGTTATATGTCAATGATTTGGATGATAAAATTGATGGCTTTGTGGCCAAGTTTCAGGATGATACAAATACAGCAGAGAGGAAGATAGTGTTGAATATGCAGGGTATCTGCAGAAGGACTTAGATAGATGGGGAGAATGATCATAGAAGTGGCAGATGGAATATGGTGCAGGGAATTATATGTTCATGCACTTTGGTAGAAGGAATAAAGGTGTAGATTAGTTTTCTAAATGGGAAGAAAATTCAGAGAATCAGAGGTGCAAAGGGACTTGGGAGTCTTTGTGCAGGATTCCCCAGAGGTTAACTTGCAGGTTGAGTCAGTGGTGAGGAATGCAAATACAATATTAGCATTCATTTTGAGAATTTAAGAACAAGGATGTAATGCTGAGGCTTTATAAGGCATTGGTCAGAAGCACTGCAAGTAGTTTTGGGCTCCTTATATAAGAAAAGATGTGCTAAAATTAGAGAGAGTCCAGAGGAGGTACGCGAGAATTATTCCAGATTGAAAGGAGTAACACAGGAGGAACCTTTGATAGCTCTGGATCTGTTGTCACTGGAGTTTAGAAGAATGAGGGAAGATCACTTTGAAACATCAAATTTTGAAAGGCATTGATACAGTTGGTGTGGAGAGGATGTTTTCTATAGTGAGAGACTTATTTAGCCAGGCCATTCAGCCCATTGAATCTGCTCTGCCATTCCATCATGGCTGATTTATTATCCCTCTCAACCCCATTCTCCCCGTATCCTTTGATATCCTGACTAATCAAGAATCTATCAATCTCTGCTTTAAATATACCAATACAGCCATCTTTCACAAGGAATTCCACAGATTCACCACTCTCCGACTAAAGATATTCCTTCTCATCTTTGTTATAAATGGATGTACTTCTATTCTGAGGCTACATCCTCTGGTCCTAGACTCACCCACTATAGAAAACATTCTCTCCACATCCACTCTATCTAGGCCTTTCAGTAGAGCCATCCCTGAGGAAGACAAGTACCCGGTAGCAGTAATAGTTCTGCTGAGGTGATAGAGTGGTTGCCTTTTTCTTGCTGAGTACCTCCAACAGGTCTGAATATTTGGAAAGTAGTCTCGGGTCCCTTTTGGAAGCATTTGCTTTTGCACTGGTTTGATCAGTCCAGAACAACACCAGTAGTCTAATTGACTCTCGGATTATGGGATGACCCAGAATGAGTGGTATTTCTGGAGAGTGAAGGAGAAGGAGCTGGATTGATTCCACATGCTGACCAATCTTGAGCTTGAGTGGGGATGTTTGGTGGTTGATCTGCCCCAGGAACCAAAGGTCTCCCATCCAGAGCTGTCATAAAGAGCCACTGGTTGAGACACAAAAAGGGAATTTTCAATCTTCTAGCCAGTCCAAGGTCCAAAAAATTCTCTGCTTCACCTGAGTCAGTAAAGGCATCCAGGAAATGTTTTTAGTCTCCACATGAAAGCAATACAGGCAGCACCACTCTGGAGAGAGCTGAGCCAGGAGTGAGTCTAGTAACCATCACAGCTCTCCATTCACAAGATGGCCCCAGGAGCTTCCCAGCAGTGTGAGACGAGAGATCTGATACTGCCTGGCCTCGCCACAATAAATGCAGCTCCTGTCCCTCCTTCTACTCTCTCTTTCAGCTTGAGAGAGCCTTGCCTAGAGGCTGGGATTGGTGGCAGACAAGAAGGAGTCCTTGTTCAGGGAACAGGAGATGGCAGAAGATAATCAGGGAGAAGAGTCCCTTTGGAATAATCTCCTTTGTCTATCCTTTCTCCTTTTCATTGATCAGTTATTGAGTCTAACTGCCAGGTCCATAAGACTCCCTAGATCCTCCACCAGGTCTCAGCCCACAAGGGCATCCTTTAGCTCATCACTCAATGCCTTATGGAATAGTGTATTTGTGCTTCCATGTTCCAACTGCTCTCTGAAGGAAAGGTTTTTAGATTAGATTATGAGGACACTCAGTCCTCGTTTATTGTCATTTAGAAATGCATGCATTAAAAAATGATGCAATGTTCCTCCAGTATGATATCACGGAAACACAAGACAGACCAAGACTAAAACTGACAAAAACCACATAATTATTGCATATAGTTACAACAGTGCAAAGCAATACTGTAATTTGATAAGAGCAGACCATGGGCACAGTAAAAAAAAATCTCCAAGTCCCAATAGCCCCAACATCTCACGCAGGCGGTAGAAGGGAGAAACTCTCCCTGCCATGAGCTTCCAGCACCACAAACTTGCCGATGCAGCATCTTGGAAGCACCCGACCACAGTCCGACTCTGAGTCCGTCCGAAAACTTAGAGCCTCTGACCAGCCCTCTGACACCAAGCACCGAGCACCATCTCTTCTGAGTACTTCGACCTCGCCCCGGCTGCCAAGCAACAAGCAAAGCCAAGGAATTGGGGCCTTCCCCTCCGGAGATTTTGGATCACACAGTAGCGGTGGGAGTGAAACAGGCATTTCAGAAGTTTCAGCAGATGTTCCTCCATGCTCTCACGTCTGCCTCCATCAAATCAGAATTGTGCACGGCATCCTACTTGACAGATAACAGATATTCATCACTAGAGAGGCCGCGCGTGCTGCGTCGTGCCACCATCTTCTCCTCCCCCTGCCATAGAGGTATGAAACTCTATGGAATAATTGGCCACAGACCAATTCTTCTAGCGTATTGAAGAGCTTTATCACAGACCCATGTCCTCCAGTGAGATGATAGAACAACCTCCTCAAAGTCTCTGAAAAGAGGTTTGCACTGCCACAGATGGATAAATCCTTTTCCCAGAGTGCAGTGGCCCAGGCAAGGGCTCTTCTAGTAAGCAGTGAGATGATATAGGCTACATTACTGCTTTCTGATGGGAACTTGGATGGCAGTGACTCGAAGGCCAGGGAGCACTATACCAGGAGTACCAGCACTATACCATACTTCAGGGTTACCATCCTGCCACTCAGGAGCCAGTAGGGTGCAGTGATCCCTCATGAGTATTGGCAGAGTCTCCATCTTGAATGTGCCCAGAAATGGCAGCTGCCCCAGCCTAACTCAGATCCTGCCTACCAGAGTCAGATTGTTTCTGGAGAATGGTGAGGATCTCCTGATGCATGTTGTTGTGTCTGCCTATATTTGCTCCCTGGTAGGCCAATGCAGTTCACAGACATTCATACTCTGCTTGGTTCATGATGGCTCAATCACGGTGTAATAAGAGAGCTATGGATGGAGGTCAGACTCAAAAAGAAAATCAAAAGACAATATCACGAACATTAGACATGAAACTTCAATTGAGCATCGTGTGTAGCATGATAACTCTTATTGACAGTCTGATTCTGAAAGGGACAGTGGCAGCTAACCATACTCTGGGGCACTGGAGTGACAAAACTTAGATTCCTGCTGCTGTTCCATAAGGACCATGACACAAACAACGACAAGGTGGAGTACACCGAGGAAGTAGAGAGCCTTGTGGCAAGGTGTCAAGGCAACAACATCTCCCTCAATGTCGGCAGAATAAAGGAACTGTAGTGACTTTAGCAGTTCACATCTCTGTCTGTCATAATTGTACTCATGTGGAAATGGTTCAGAACATCAAATTCCAAGGTATAATTATCACCAAATATTGCCCAGGTCCAGCTGTGTTGAAACACACTAGCACTTCTATTTTCTCAGAAAACTAAGGAAATTTCAGCATGTCTTCAACAACTCTTACTGAATTTTACAGATACACAACTGAAAGCATCTAGTCTAGATGCATCACAGATGGAAATGGCAACTGCTCTGCCAAGACTTCAAACATTGCAGAGCGATATGAATGCAGTGACTGTCTACACTTCCTACTGCATTGGGAAGGCAGCCAACGTAATCAAGGATCCGACCCACCTCTGTGTTTGCTCTCACAGATCTCATAATTGTGTTGGAATGACTAGCCTCACTTGTGTATCTTTTGATCCCTCTGTTGCCTTCTGTAGCTCTACTGCGCTAAAGAATAATCCTCGTCAAACATATGCTGGGAATTATGAATGCTATTACCACTTTGTTCCCTCTCTTCTTTTTCTGCCTTGGCTGGGTTTAGTTTTAATTTCAGATCACTGTCCAACTCAAAGTAGGTGTCTAATATCCAAAATAAAAAAGATCAAAAGCATTCTCTTTCACAGTACAACTGGAGGAGTCAGTGGAAGTGTGCCTTTTTCAATGCTGCTATCTTTCGATCCCAAGATCCTCTGATTCTGTGACTAGTTCATTTCTCCTTGTTCTTAGACGGAGAAGAACTGAAGACAGTTTGCATTTATGCTTTTCCATGTCATCCATCCTTACGTTTATTGACGATACATCTTCTTCACAGACAAGGTCCTTAAAGCCTTTATTCTAACATGCTTCTCGTGCTCTGTATTTGCTACGCTTTGTCTACCCTTCTTAACCCATGGAGATTGCCCCCTGCGATCAGAAAACTCAGGCCTGATGAAGAAGATGCTGTTTTTGCTGCACTCATTATCTTACTCAGATATGCACATACATAATGCTTCAAGCACCAAATGCAATTTCCTTATGGATTTATGATTTTTCTTCTGGAGGTGCATATCTCTTTAAATCTTGGTTTTGGTGTATTTAAAAATTAAGCCTGAGTATGCTCGATGGCTATGCCACACTCATGTTACAGTGGCAAGACAAATTCTATTGTTCAGCAATAATGTTTCCTGGGATTTTGGTTGAAGGCTCCAAATTTATAATTTGCAGAGGTTTGTGAGAGCACTGGGGTGAAATGTATTTGAGTTGTGCATTGACCAGTCTGTGAGTTGCTTGTAGGTTATGTAACATGGTATAACCCCAGTGGACACTTCATTATGTACATTTGTACACCTGTATACCTGCTGATATCTAATCAACCAATCATATGACAGTAATTCAATGCATAAAAGCATGCAGGCATGGTCAGGAGGTTCAGTTGTTGGTCAAACCACACATTAGAATGAAGAGCTTAACATCTGAGGACACATCTTGTTTCAAAAGGACAGGCACATCGTCAGAAAGGGGTGGTAAGGCTCTGTTGGTAAAAAAAAAAGAAATCAAATCCTTAGAAAGAAGTAACAAAGCATTGGAGATGTGAAATCCTTGTGAGTTGAGTTAAGAAATCGCATGGATAAAAAGACACTGGTGGCCTCCAAATAGTAGTCAGGATGTGGGATACAAATAACAGTGGGAGATAGCAAAGGCATGTGAAAAGGGCAATGTTATGACAGTAATGGATGAATGCAGTATGCAAGTAAGTTGGGAAAATCAGGTTGGTGCTATATCCCAAGAGAGCAAATTTGTAGAATGCCAATGAGAAAGCTTTTTAGAGCAGCTTGTGGTTGAACCCATGAGGGACAAGGCAATTCTGGATTGGATGTTGTGTAATGAGCCAAATTTGATTAGGGAGCTTAAGTGAAAGGAACCCCTAGGAGTCAGTTATGATAATATGATAGAACTCACTCTGCAGCTTGAGAGGAATAATGTAAAGTCAGAGAATGTAAGTATCAATATTGTTGTGGAGTAAAGGGAACTATAGAGTCATCAGAGAGGATCTGGCCAAATTTGATTGGAAGGGGCACTAGCAGAGATGTTCGGCAAAACAATTATGGCTGATGTTTCTAGGAGCAATTTGCAAGGCAAGGTAGATACATCTTAAAGATGAAGAAGTATTCTAAAGGGAGGATGAGGCAACGATGGCTGATAAAGGAATTCAAAGACAGCATAAAACCAATAGAGCAAAAATTAGTGGGAAGTTAGAAGATTGGGAAGTTTTTAAAAATCAACAGAAGGCAACTAAAAAAGGCCATAAGGAGAGAAAAGATGAAATATGAAGATAGCCAGTAATATAAAAGAGGATACCAATTTTGTATAAATATATAAAGCGTAAAAGAGAGATGAGAGTGGATATCTCATCACTAGAAAATGATGCTGCAAGGGTAGTAATGGTGGATGAACTTAAGAAGTATTTTGGGTCAGTCTCCATTATGGAGGATACCAGTTGAAATTCTAGAGCTCCAGGCAGCAGAAATGAGTGCTGTTGCTATCACTAAGGAGGAAGTGCTTTGAAAACTGAAAGGTCTGAAGGTAGATGTCACCTGGATCAGATGATCTACTCCTCAGGTTTCTGAAAAAGGTAACTGATCGAGATTGTGGATCTTTCAAGAATCACTAGATTCTGGAATGGTTCCATAGGACTGACTACACTACTAAGAAGGGACGGAGGCAGAAGAAAGGAAATAAAATAAGCCGAAGTCAGTGTGGTTTCCTAAAGGGGAAATTTTGCCTGATATTCCTATTGGAATTCTTTGAGGACATAACATAGTGTTCCACAGGTGTCGGTATTGGGACCACTTCTTTTCATGTTATGAGTCAATAATTTGGATGGCGGAATTGATGGCTTTGTGGCCAAATTTGCAACATGGATGAGGAGGAATTTCTTTCACTGGAAGGTAGTGAGTCAGTTAAATTCATTGTCATTGTCTAGAGTTTACAGAGAAATGTGCAAAAACCAAAAATACATCCAATGAGCGGCAGTTCTATGGATGAAAATACCTTATTAATGAAAGAGGTCAGTGGAGAGTGGTCAGACTGGTTCAAACTGATAGGAAGGCTATAACAGTGGTGTGCAGTAAAGCATCTCCAAATACACTTTAGAATGGATGGGCTAAAGCAACTTATTACTATTCTGTACTAAAAGTTGTACCGAATAAAGTGGCCACTGACTGTAAGTATTTAATTTCAATTCTATTTGAAGGATTGCATATTTTTGCTCCCAAATGCTTTATGATCATTATCTTCCAGTTCCTCTGCACTATTGTTGGCTTGGATGAACAATTTTATACTTTCAAAATAGGTGCTGGATACAATTCATGTGTAATATTCTCCTGATGTATGCACTAGTATTTGTCCCAATATTTTACACATATTTACATAAACTCCTCTTTGCAATGTCTGGATTCTTACCCATTTTCACTTTCTATTGTCGAGATTCTCAGTTTCCTATAGAATTTTAGTGAAGTTTTAATGGTAATCCAAAAATTAAAACTTACATTTCAGTATCTGTAATGCCACTCTTTGTGACTTTTGTAATATGAAAGTTATGATCAACTATCAGAATGAGTGGTAGCCGAATGACCATTCCTTAAGCCGGTAATGTCACTTGTAACACTGATTTGTTCTATGCAGGTTAATGCATGTTCTACTGTAAAAACTTCAGAGAGCATACAGGCTGTTGACTAGAGCTTCAGTCGGCAAACAAAATGAAAAACTGCACCTATTTTCCCTCCAATATCTGTCATAAATTATCAACTATAAATAGATTTAGTTGTGGCAGCGAATGACATCAGGGAGAACTTTCCAGATATTATGAGGTAATGGAGTTATTGAACCACTTGCAAGCTCCTTGAAATTTTTTGTCTGAATGAAGGGTGAATTGATGTGGATGACTGATACATTGTCACAAATTGAGTGATATTGTAGTGCAGAAGTTATATATTTGTTGATAGATTGATCACAGTTTTAACGGACTTGGGTCTTGCTGATTTTCAGTGAACCATGTAATTGATCTTCCTAGCGTAGACCAGCAAACTAGAAGTTGCCAAAGTGTTTGATATGTTACAACAGACTGGAATACCTGTAGACTATGATTTTGATTGATTTTCCAGATGGTTGAAAGCAAGTGTTAAACACGATCAACCTATACCTCTATTCACCAAGGCAAAGGGCTTTTTTATCAGTTGTAGTCATATTACATGTGATCTATAGTGCACATTAGATACTGTTTTCAGTAGTAAAAACTTAGTGATCTTTGGGAGGTTTATGAAGATGTACCAAATCTAAACCATGAAAGCTTGATTTATGGTACAAAATAATCACTTTGTCAGCTGACAGAAAAGCTTTACCATCCAAGTTAAACCCTAACAGAAGGAATAAGATATATTGTGCAATCAATAAAAAAGCAAATCTCAATAAACATTCTGTCTTAGGTGAAGAGATGACCCTGCAGATGCAAACAAGAGGCTTGCAGAAAGCACAAGAGGATGGATTAACAGGAGATATTGCACCACCTCTCAGTTGATACAAAACTAATACTTCCTTGGCACTTTAGGTTAACTGCTCTCACAGGGCAAGTTTCAGAGATGCTATATGAATCTTTCCTTAAAACTGACTGTGATTAACAGAGCTTCTTGAGTTTTATTGTAAATTTTAATTCTGAAATCTAAATTGTACAGAAAATGCTAATCAAAAAAAACACAGGCCCAAGGCTTTTTGTTATTGGTACTTGTTTCAGAGATACTAAAGATATCAGCTCAGAACTTGCTACGGTCAACACTATTGTAGCTCAGTGTGTACTGGAGTTCGGAGTTCAATTCCGGTGTCACCTGTCAGGAGTCTGTAGGACCTCCCTGTGGAATGCTTGGGTTTCCCCAGGTTGATCTGTTTCCTCCCACGGTACAAAGATGTACCAAATATGTTAATGTGTTATTGTAAATTTCCCCATGATTAAGTTAGGGTTAATTGGCTCAAAGGGTCAGAAGAGCCCGCTCTGCGTGATAAATCAGCCAAGTGAGAGAAGGTTGAATTAGCAGGGAAATAGTTAAGGGGGTTTTAAGGAAAATTAAAAAAAACAGCAACAACAATTAAAATCTGACAGAACAAGAGCTTACAATGACAAGATTTAAATGTTGGTGCTGGAATAGTTGAGTCGTAGCAATTAGCATTTATTGCAGTGTTAAAAATTTAGTTAGATGAAGTCTTCAAGGCCTAGCTTTCTATGATGAGTTTACTTCATATCAATTACAGAATTGCAACAAATTCACATCATTCAGTGGCTTACAGTATAAGCTAAGCAGCAATATGGAAGAGCAGCACACCTCCAACATCAACATTTGGATTTCTGTATTTAAGTTAACTCTTTGCCTATTCTGTTCGCGCATGAAGACTGGTGAGTGTTAATAGTTATAGTTATTGTGAGGACAAGGTACAGCCGATGCTTGCAGCTTCAAAGATGACATTCTTGCATTCAAGGAAAATGCCCTGAGGAGCTGAGAATAGGACTGAACACAATGCAATCAATTGTCAATGAAACTGTAAGTACATAGATATAAATTTGCATTTAATCTACTTCCTATTTTTGCAATAAAAATATATTGCAAATATAAACTGAAGCAACATATGGTATATCCTTCTAGCAATTCATTAATGTCCTGTAATAATCGAACAAACTCTTTAAGTATGGAACATAGAACAGTACAGCACAGTACAGGCCTTTCGGCCCACGTTGTTGTGCCGACCCTCAAACCCTGCCTCCCATATAACCCCCACCTTAAATTCCTCCATATACCTGTCTAGTAGTCTCTTAGTCTAGTATCAGATGTGATTATCCATGGAGTTCCCATGATGTAATAATATTGACTTTCATTCTGAGAAGCTTAGAATATTTGTAAATTTTTAGTGTATGCATTTGTATCCTCATTGAGAGAACCAGAAATAATTATTTTAAGACAAACTTCACCTCTAACAGTACTTTATATAGGCAACACAATGTACAGTCCAAAGAAGAAATGACAATTTATAAGACCATAAGACCATATAGCATAGGAGCAGAATTAGGCCATCTGGCCCATCGTATCTACTCTGTCATTCAATCATGGTTGATCCTTTTCTTTCTCCTCCTCAACCCCAGTTCCTGGACTTCTCCCCATAACTTTTGGTGGCATGTTCAATCAAGAATCTATCAATATCTGCCTTAAATGCACCCAACGATCTGGCCTCAACAGCTGCACGTGGCAACAAATTCCACAAATTCGCAACCCTCTGGCTAAAGAAATTTCTCTGCATCTGTAACCTGAGTCTGTGCCCTCTGGTCCTAGACTCTCCCACCGTGAGAAACATCCTTTCCACATCTACTCTGTCTAGGCCTTACAACATTTGAAAGGTTTCAATGAGATCCCCCCTCATCCTTCTAAATTCCAGCGAGTACAGACCCAGAGACATCAAACATTCCTTGTATGATAATCCTTTCATTTCCGGAATCATCCTTGTGAACCTCCTCTGGATCCTCTCCAATGCCAGCACATTTCTTCTAAGATGAGGAGCCCTTAACTGTACACAATACTCAAAGTGAGGCCTCACCAGTGCTTTCTTAAGCCTCGGCATCACATCCCTGCTCTTGCACTCTGGACCTCTTGAAATGAATGCTAACATTGCCTTCCTCACCACCAACTCAACCTGCAAGTTAACCTTTAGGGTGTTCTGCACAAGGACTCCCAAATCCCTTTGCATCTCAGATTTTTGGATTTTCTCCCCATTTAGAAATTAGTCCGTACATTTATTTCTACTACCAAAGTGCATGACCATGCATTATCCAACATTATATTTCATTTGCTACTTTCTTGCTATTCTCCTAATCTGCCTAAGTCCTTCTGCATCCTACTTGTTTCCTCAACACTACCTGCCCCTTCATCAACCTTTGTAACATCTGTAAACTTGGCAACAAAACCATCTACTTCGTCATGTAAATCATTTATATAAGCATAAAATGAAGTGGTCTTAAAACCTACCCCGCAGAACACTACTAGTCACTGGCAGCCAACCAGAAAAGGATCCTTTTATTTCCACTTGCTACCTCCTACTAATCAGCCAATGCTCTAACTATGTTAGTAACTTTCCTGTAATACCATGGGCTCTTAACTTGGTAAGCAGCCTCACGTGTGGCACCTTGTCAAAGGTTTTCTGAAAGTCCAAATATACACCATCCACTGCATCCCCTTTATGTATCCTACTTGTAATCTTCTCAAAGAATTCCAACAGGTTTGTCAGGCAGAATTTTCCCTTAAGGAAACCAAGCAGACTTTGTCCTATCTTGTCCTGTGTCACCAAGTACTCCATCACCTCGTCCTTAACAATTGACTCTAAATTCTTGCCAACCACTGAGGTCAGGCTAACTAGACTATAATTTCCTTTCTGCTGCCTTCTTCCTTTCTTAAAGAGTGATGTGACATTTGCAATTTTCGTGTTCTCTAGCACCATGCCAAAGTCTTTCAAAATTTTTGAAAGATCATTTCTAATGCTGCCACAAACTCTAATGCTACCTCTTTCAAAACCCAATGGTGCAGTTCATCCGGACTGGGTAACTTATGTACTTTTAGGTCTTACAGCTTTTTGAGCACCTTCTCCCTTGTAATAGTAACTGCACCCACTTTTCTTCCTTCACACACTACAACATCTGGCACACCGCTAGTGTCTTCCACAGTGAAGATTGATGCAAAATACTTATTTAGTTCATCTGCCATATGCTTGTCCCCTATTATTATTTCTCCTGCCTCATTTTCTAGCAGTCCTATATCCACTCTCATATCTTTTATTTTTTACATACTTGAAAAAGCTTTTACTATCCACTTTGATATTATTTGCTAGCTTGCTTTCATATTTCATCTTTTCCCTCTTAATGATTCTTTTAGTTGCTTTCTGTAGATTTTTAAAACTTCCCAATCCTCTATCTTCCCACTAAGTTTTACTTTGTTGTATGCCCTCTC